>NC_134414.1:142393021-143810521 GCF_030867145.1 Opisthocomus hoazin
CGAATGCCGCCGGCACGTCAAGGGTGGATTTGCATGCCTGGAAGCTGGCTGCTGCACACAAGCTGTGCAGGGACCAAAGGCAGCCAGAAGTGAGCTGACTCTGCTCCACCACTTGCGTGATGAGATCAGCACAGACATGACATGGACAAGTTGGTGCTGGTGGAGGGGACCTCTGGTTCCCAGAGACCAGTTCACAGCAGTAGAGCAGCCAGGCTGTTGGCTGCCGCCATCCCTCACCTGAAACTCCAGCAGCCCCAACAGAGCCAGTCAGGAGAATTTGGCTGTCTCCATGCTGGTGAAATAAATATTGCTAGCTAGCTGTCGAAGTGGCATCCTCAACCTGCCAAACTGTGCGCATGGGTTTCTCCAGAAGAACCATGCTCAACACCCCACTGCCCTAGACAGACAGCCAGTCTGTCCCCAAGATGGACAGGAGGTGTTGCAGATGCAGAAACTGTGTTTGAGATTTGTCTTGCCTGGACCCTTAGCTAGGGAGGAGACTATAGTCCCTGCCAGCTTCAGACTGGTTCAGCACATGAACGGTTGAGCACCAAGGTGTCTGAATGCAGGCACCACTCCTGTGCCTCTCTCTTGGTACTTCTTCACCATTGAATACCAAGTCCCTATCCGCGAGACTTACAAGGCCTTGGCTGTGGCCCGGACTACTGAGGATTCGTAGAATCGTAGAATAGTTTGGGTTGGAAGGGACCTTATAGATCACCTAGTTCCAACCCCCCTGCCATGGGCAGGGACACCCCACTAGACCAGGTTGCTCAAAGCTCCATCCAACCTGGCCTTGAGCGCTTCCAGGGAGGGGCATCCACAGCTTCTCCAGTGCCTCATCACCCGCAGACTTACTGTCTGCTGTGTCTCAGCAGGACATAAGAAATCCCAGCCTAAGGAGTGGATTTTTATTTGGAGAGAGTGTTTTCCTGGTAGCTAATTTTGGACAATGAAGTTGCTCCCGCAGGGTGTTAGTACTGTGGTCTGACTACCTTTGGATAAAAATTCAGGCTGTTTCTCACAGCCATCTTCCTCCTCTGGCTGGAGACATGGGTTGTGTCTGTAGGCAAACATCACAGTGTTACTATTAGACTTTATTTACAGGCACAGCCAGACAAGTACTTGTAGTATAATTCAGGCTATTTCAGAGGGTTTTAATCTTCCAGTTAAGACAGAGTAACTGACTCTTTGAGCAATTCTGGCCCATTTGAATGAGAAAAAAAAAGGATTTGCCTTCAGCATTACCACTTTCACAGACACCCATGAGGACTTTTCAAACCATTGGAGTGGGTGCACTTGAAGTGGTTTCTGTTGCGATGTTCCTAGAGAAAAAAGAGGAGAATCCTGATGGTTGGAGGGAAAAGGTTAAACAGAAAGGCTGCAGTCTGGCAAAGGGAGTTGCCTGGCTGGCCAAATCCATATCTTCTGTTTCTCTGTTTCTTTATGCCTTGCAAAGTGTCCCTGTAGAGAAGAATTAGGAAAAGAATCCTGAACTTCCTGAGAAACTGTCAGTGAAATTCATGCCTAGGTTTAAATAAGGGTTTGCTTGTGGGTACTTTACATATTCAGAGGGCAACAGAAAGGGGAAATTTGTATGTATGTCTGTGTATATGATATATGTGTCAATGGCTATGGGAACTGGTTAAGAGCATTTGATACTTTTTGCTATTACTGTGTGGCTGGTAATTTAACGAAATATTATTTACTTCAAGTTTGTTCTGATAAAGACTCAAAGTGAGTATCCAATGAACATGGATGTGTTTGTGGTTTTGGATATGTAGCTTGAAATGCCTGAAAAGCTTCATTAGCTGTACTTATTTTAAAAATGAAGGAAGGACCGCTTCCATTTAAATGCAGTGCCCTGCAGTTTTTCAGGGTCTCCCACACCAATGTGGCTAGCCAGAGGCCTGCCCAAGGCCATAAAACCATTGAGAGTAATTAAATACTTACAGTGCTGGACTCCAGTGCTCTCCTGAGAGCAGCAAGCCAATTTACAACCCACGTATATTCCTGTGGAAAATAGCCTGTAGTTGCAGATAACCTGCTGGCAATAGGCTCCCCCAAATGCTAATTAATGTTGCCAGTCTGCATTATGGCTGCTGAAACACCCAGTTTTGAACCCTAGCTTGGGAGATGGCCTGAGTACAGCAACTTTTAGAAAGGCATCGTGTGCCACATGGCACTGTTTTATTTTTAACGCAATGACCTGCTACATAAGCGCTAGCGGAAAACACACCAGCTCCCATGGGCAGCCGCTGCTGACTTCCCCTCTCCCTGGCCCCAGGACCCCGTTACCAGCAGGCAGCGTAATTGCTTATCTTCACTTCTAAGGTGACAGGGCAGGGCGTGCTCACAGGGTGGGAAGCCTGGGCTCTCGTCACTCAGGGGCCACTGCCAAGCAGGTGTTCACGCTGTGTTGGAGCCCCACTGGTGCCGCTTCGGCAGCTCCGTGCAGGGAGGACCTGTGGGGCCAGGTGGCTGAAGGAGCAGCAGAAGGAGTGGACGCCTGTTCATTTCTGCTGCATGTGTGTGACGATATTTTCACTGGTGCACTGCAGCAGTACGGGACTGGCAGCGTCTGCTGCAGTTTGCTGGGGACTTGCTTTGCAGGGCTTGTGGTGAAACTGTGCTCTGCAGCCCCTGAGGAAGGGTGTTCCGAGAACCGCTTTTTAAAGCAAATACAGAGACAAAGATGTTTGTCCAGCACTTGTAAGAAACACTTTAAGTAATAGTTTTCCCTCATCATATGTTGGGCGTTTCCAAATGTCTGAGGGCGATCTCTGCTCCCAAACGTGTGATTCCAGGAAGTGAGAGTTGATGGAAGTTTGGGGGCTGCAATAGATTTGTTACTGCTTTCAGCAGGTCAATTCAAGATCACATCATGCACAAGACTCTAAGCGTATGAACACATCATCTTTGCAGTTTTTGTTATTCATAGGAAAAGGATAAGAAAGAAAGAATGCTGTAAATGAACGACAGAAATGAGAAAATAACATTGACTTTCTCTTCCTGGAAATATTCCAGTTCATCTGTTTATTTTCATACTAGTCAGGTATTGCTGGTAAACTAATCTGTCTGCTCCATGGTAAATCTCTGATACAGAAAAGCCAGATCTACAGAGGAGGAATACGAGTCCTAAACAAAGGCTTAAAATAGTTTGACTGAGTTTTACCTAGCAAAATTTAGAAACCTTTTTTGGAAAGGTTTAGGTGGTTTTAAGCTCAGATGGATACTGTCTGAGCACATATGCTGCTTACTGAGAAATAAAAGCTAAATAGGGAGACATAAAAAAGATGCCTGTATCATTTGGAAAAAGGAAGGAGGCGTTTTGGAGCACACAGTGCCTTGCACATCGTAAGCATATTTTCATGTACCATATTGTAGAGATAAAGTGAAATAAAACATCTGCATATAATAAGGATTTGGGTCTGTTCTGGATCTTTGGCAACTACAATTTGACTATAGCTCCCAGGTATTCCCACTCATTTTCCAATAATATCTCCTTGAGATAAGTTTCCCACTGCCAGAATTTTATTTTATTAAGTTCTATGAAGTTGGAGGCCTGGCCCTCTGAGAGTGTCTATATAAAACCTTATTATGGAAGGCCACACCCAGCAGCAACTCTACAGATGGTATTAGAGGGCCAGTTTCAGTTTGCTCGTTTCTCATGTGTTCCCCGTTGGTAGAGGGATAGCAGAACATTTCATTCTTCTGCGGAAAGAACATTTACGGAAGGATTTCTGAGACTGATTGCATTTGTCATAGGCTTGGTTCTGTTCTGGCTATACTTGACATCAAGTACCTTATAGCTACTTGCAGAAGCCTTCTCCAAGGCACCTGTAGACCTGGCAGGGCCTGCGTCCCACCCGCCTTCTGCCAGTGCCTTGCAGAGTACCTGTGCAGGCATGCCTAGCGCCATGCTTATGCCTCAGGCACCTTGGGGGCTGCTCCGGGTAGAGCTGACAGCATGGGTGTTGCCGCGCAGTCGGGGGTCATGGGAGGTGGGCGAGGTGCCTGGGAGAACGGCTGTCGTGCTGTCCTTCCTGCATTGCACAGGCATCGCCACTGCCTTCAGCCCACAAGCTGTGTGCTCCACTAGGGTAAGCAAATTAGCACTGCTGCAGCGTTCAGCTGGTGCTTTGGTCCTGATCACACCAGCTGGACCTTACGCTCGTCTCTCCCTGTGTAGGGGCAGGTCATCCATCAACCCACCGAGTGGGTGGCTTGAGCTGTTCATCACAGCCTTGAACCAGACCCATAGCAGCATAGACTTGGCCTAAGGTCTGGTCTGATCCTGCTGTTCGTGAGGTGGCTATTATGTTTTATATAGGCTGTAATGGTACAGAACCAAACGTATATTTTATGGAGGAGAAGCTGAAGTAGCTGTTATTGAAACAGAGCCAAGAAGCGGCAAGTATGCTTTGGATCATGGGGGTATAGAGGGAAGGGGACTAAAGCTGTCTCAGATTATCACAGCATGCACTCTTGTTAGGGAATAGAAGGGCTCAGGAACACACCGCCAACATGTGCTCCTGTCCTGGAAGGGTTTGCTAGTGGACTGGGGATCAGCTAAAAAAGATTTGATGAAACAAGGTCAGAATTTATGTAATACCTGAAAAACAAGCTCCCATCACTGGTCATACACTCAAAAAACAGGCTAAGTAGTCCTGAAGTCATGAAAACTGGCAGTGTTTTATCAGAGACGTATGAGAGAGGAGTTGAATTGACATGGTTGCTGTGGGCCAAATTAGACAGCCTGGGGGTGGAAGCAGCCAATTTGGGAAGGACATTGTGGGTCAGACTGGAAGCAGATTTCTACCTGATCCTTTTCCAGAAATGGAAACTGAAACTAAAGCTCTGACCAGTTCCTTGAGGACTGTTATATATACTTGTGTGTGTGTGCCTGTGTATTCTGCAGTTTTTAAAAGAGTGGGCAGTAAAAACATACGTTGCTATGTTATGTGGGCAGCTGGCATTCGTGTTTGCATTGCAAACGAAATCGTTGTCAGAGCACGTACATTCAACGATAGGTAGAATGCATTTGGTCTGAGTTGTGAGAAGGATGCTCTGCAGGCTTGTGAAGCAGTCAGTTGAAATCACTGAATATGAGCTGCACAGCTAAGGCATTTTCTGTTGTATGGGGTTTTTTGCATCACTTTGCTTATTTGAGGTGTGTACAAAGTTCAGTGATACCAAGCTACTGTGAGGAGGCCTCTTTTTGAAGTGGCTACGCAGATTTTAAGACCAGAAGAAGAGACTGTTTTATAACTGTGGTTTTGAGCCCTGTAACATCCCCTGATCTGCCATGACTGCGGGCTGAATTTGACTATTTTCTCATTCTTCATGCCACGCCTTGGTTCATGTTTGAGTGCTCAGAACTTTGCTTAGAAAAGCGCAAAATTTTACCCTGGTAACAAACCCAGGATTATGCAAGTCTGTCTCAGACCTGGAATTTCTAACTCTTAGATCATAACTTTAAACCCCCTCGAAAATCCATTTAACTTTAAAAGCAATTACGATGATGTTACCTTAAATTACATACATTATCAAGCAAATGGCAGGAAGTGAAGGCAAAGTTTATGATTTTGGCACTGTAGTACTGAAGAAGTAGACAATTCTGTAGCAGAACAGCACCCACAAAGGTCTGATCTGTTCTTTGTGCCTGGTAAAATTGCTGGGTAAGAGGTTCTTTTGGAAAACTTTAGGTTTTTGGAAAGCCTAAGGCAGCCGGTGAATGTCTTGTGGCTCAGCACTGAAATGCTTTTGTGGACTCCCAGATGTAGTCCTTAACTTGCCAGTGCAAATCTCCATGCATGTCACTGGTACATTATTCTTAAAGTTAAAAAAATAATGCTGAATATTTTAGTAAGATTGAATATCAAATGTCACTTTAAAAAGTCACTTAAAAATAAAAGCAAGAAATGGCCTGTGGAAAATGTCCAAAGTCCTGTTATAATATCCTTAGAAATGAAATGAAGAGTGAATGTGTGCTAAAACCCTATGACATCAAGAATCATGGGAGCAAGCAAAAAGCCTCCTTTTATTGTTTTCCTTTGAGGCATATCTGTGTTTCTTACATATTAGCATGCCTCAGGCAGGGCTGAACATTTAATGTAATATGATGACCCTGGAAAACATGCTATAATTTTGGGATAATTCCTGGTGAGGGTTTATGAATCCATAAGCATCTTATACAAGTAAATGAACGAGTCTTCCAAGCCACAAAATGCTGCACTGCTCTATATTACTGCGAGGTCCACTTAGTGCAAAGGCTGTTTTGCTCCAGCATAATGAATAGGATCTCTGTTATTCTAAGTTAATAGGAAGGCTGAAGAAACCATGATAGGAAAGCAACTGGCTTTCTTGTTTTGCTGGTTTCACAGGGTTTTTTTTCTCGTTTGGAATTTCTGTGCTGTCATCTATTAACTTTCTGTTACTGTCTCTTGGAGCCAGGATCTTGGAGCTCCTTCCCCTGCCTCTCTGAACAGGAGGAGTGTTTTAGTCCTCTGTGATAGTGCCCCAGCAGCTCAGGGCATCTTACTGCAGTGAAAAAGATGTGTTTGGAGTCATTGTTTCATGTAATGTAATGTAATGCTTTTGAATGGGAGGAGTTTAGGTGAATGATTGTGTTTAAGTAGCTGCAACTCCGATGGAGATGAACAACTGGAAGAACTGAAGGACAGAGAAAGAGGGATTTCTAACCTCTGGGAAAAAGGGGAGATGGCAAACGACCTGTCGTCATTGTTGTTCCTTTATACCTATGTGTTTCTATTGCAGATCAAGGCTTCACTTAGCAAAAGTGTTTTTCAGGCAAAATGAATATAGTCATTCAAACGTTTCCAGACGCTTATAACTCTGACCCAGGGGTGAAACATCAGATCATTTCCTTAAGAGGTGACAAAGAAAATCTGTCTGGGTTCGGTTTTGAAGTTGTGTATGAACCTTTACAAGGCTCTTAGGCTGACATGTTGGAGTGTGTTGGCATCATTTGGTGACTAACTCATGGGCACAATCTGTTTTATGTCTTTCTGCACTAAGCATGTGTTGCGTAGCTGCTGAGGCTACCGCAACAGTTGTTTCAGTGATGCAGCTAGTCCCCTGCTAGCCTGTGTTGCTCATTTTAAAGTGATCACTTTCTCATGGAGTCTATATAGTTTTCTAAAATGTCTTACTTCCAGTCAGTTCCTCTAGGTAGGTTTTATTCTTATTCAGATTTTAGTATATGTATTTTTTCATAGCAAAACATCCTGTGTGTGTTTAAAGTGAGTATCTATTCAATGCGGTGGTGCTGTGTTAGGTCAGAGCGATGTGCTTGAAATATCACTACAGAGCTCTGTGAAGAGTGTCAAAGGGTAATGTCTGATTTCCATAGGCTTTTCTTGCCTGAAGTCCTTCCTTTGTCTCGTAACAGAGCTGTATCCTGATTGCAGAACGTCAATTATCCATACCTCCCTATTTCCCCTACTCCTTATGTGTCAGCCCACCTAGAAGCTTTCTATTAATTTATCAAATTGTCATGGGGCTCACTTTGTAACTTTGCAACCGTTAGCCTGTCCATTTGCTTAATTGGTCCATTTCCCATTTGTTAGTTATTCAGTCTGTGAATCATCATTTGAATATTTTTAGCTAACTATTAATTGAATACCATTTACAACGTGATTACGTTGTCTATGTTCTCATTTTTGCATGATCAGTAAGAGAAAGAGTTTTTTATTATGTTGCATATCGGAGTCTCTGGTTAATTGGTGGCTGGAAAAAGGGAAGAAAGTGATGGCTCTGTCCAGTAATTACAGAATCGAGGAGTCCGAGATTGTTTTAACTGGATGAACGTGGAGAGTCAGTTCAGATTTCTTCTGTGTTTGGCTGACGGAGGCCACAGGGACAAAGGTGTGGCTAAGGTGTATGATCTTACCAAGCCTGTTAGGCCTTGATGGATCAGAAGCTGTTTTAACTCTGCCACTGTGCCTGTTGGGACAGTAATATAATCAGTGTTACAAATACTGGGCCTGGGCCCCGCTATTGTAACCCTACGTCGTGCCATCATAAATGCCAGTAACGGTGAGCCTGTATGTTGGTTCAGGTTCAGCAAGGACTTTGAACTGTTGGGTGTGCGGAGCCCTTTTCAGCCAGATACTTGCCCCTCTCTAGGGCCACAATCCAGCACCCACAAGAGTCAGTGCACACCCTTCAACTGCAATGGATGGGCCTTTTACCAGACCCCTTTGCACCACTGCAGGAGTGCAGCAGGCTCTTGAATTTGTGGTGAAATTGTGGTAAATGATGGCCATGCAAGCAGTCTTTATCCTGGGTTAGGCAGCAGGGTGCAAGAGTGTGAAGGTGTACTAAGCTTTCACAGTTGGCTCAAGTTCCCCACCTACCTTGTCCTCATATGTGGTGGAGTGCAAAGCTTGGGGCAGAGGCTGATCACCCACCACTACATTCTGTTTTGGGTAGGAAGGCAGTACCCTGTAGCTGACATCCCAGCCACTACTCCAGGCTCATTTTGGACATGGTGAGCTCAGCATCGTGGGCATGAAGACACAGTTAAGGAGAACAAACTGTTCTTGCTATTGATTCATATCCAATATCCTTCATATTTTAAAGTGGAGCTGAGTGAGTAGTTGATCCATAAGAGATGGCTGAACCTCACTGACTCTCTTGTGCCAATCCAACAGTTCAAGGTTTATCCAGTGGCCACCTTTGTAACAGACTGTGATTTAGAAGGAACTTGGGAGCAAATATAAGTGTACTGTTAGAAAAGAGGGAAAGTGCGATGAACTTTGTGGGAGAAAACTAAAGCTACAGGTAGCTCCAGGGCTGCATGGTGAGACAGAGAAGCTCTTCCAAGTTTGCTCAGTAACATCTGAGGTTAGGCTGAACTAGCCTTTGCGAGGGCAGGGCTTGCATTCACAGAGGACGGGTATTAATGTTGACCCAGACTTCAAGTCCTGGCTTTTTTCCCAGCTGTGCCTGGGACTGGGAAGTTCAGGGCTATTGATTCAGAAGGATTTTTGGGTTTGTAGTTGTTCAAGGAAAAAAATAGACGTGAGTACCTCTAGGTTTGCTTTATTGCCAACTCGGAGTTGGGCCATCACCTCAGTGAGTGGCAAAACTCAACTCGCTAGACCAGTTTATATACCATTCTTAAACCGATTACATCAAGTCTAGAATCTTCATAAGTTTCTAAGCAACCGTTCAGTTCCTTAAATACATCATTTATTAAGTTCTCTCTCTATTCTTCTGTCTTAGCAGAATTCTCCCTTGCTGGTTTCAGGTCCTGCTTGGTTTCAGGGTCGTCACGGGGTCGTCATCTGTCCTTTATCATCTTCTGTGAATTCTGCTTGGTACAGTCCTGAGAAAGACTTGAGAGACTTCAAGATGTTCTATTAAAATTTCAGTTAAAGCAATCAATTTTCTCATAGAAGAAGTTTCCTTCTATACTGCGATAAACCTATTTTAGATAATTAATCATCTTTTGTTAATATTGTCTTTGTGTGATTAGCTGTACTGTGTTTTCTGCCAGCCTCGGGTGGGTCTGTACAAGGGGCAAGACTGAAAACAATATCTCAGGCCTTTGAGTGGCATTGTGGTTGCATTTAACCTTATACTATAGTCAACTTATTCTAACCTAAATTCTTAACCTTTTTGAGTAAATAAAAAATTTTCTACAGTAGTCACCAGAGCCAGATTTTGGAAGAGCATTGAAGTGGTCAGTCAGGGTACGATTGTCAGAAGCAGTCACCCCCCCTGTGGAGTAAGCAGCCAGACTTTGAACGCTGGGCAGAAAGGGTGCTGGGCTCCTCCTCATGCTAGGGGAGGGACAGACTTCTGAAGAGCTGGCCTGAAGCATCTAGGCTTAGTTCTTGGCTAAATTATTTAGAAAGAAAGCTTGCAGGTTTAGCCAAACATAGAATTATGATTTTGGCAAGCAATAAAACTATGGGCTGCCAGCCTTCTAAATAGTCCCCCAGCTGGCCAAGGAAATACCATAACCACAAAGAAAGGCAACTCTCAAGTTAGAGTAACCTACAAACTTACAGCTATTCCAGAATAGTTGCTAATCACTGATGTATGTTAGTCTTCTCTGAAAAATACATTGGGAAGCAGATTTTAAAGTTGCAGTAGGGTGAAGACAATTTTATTTACACTTTCTCTGTGTGGTTCATTCTCCACTATAAAATTTAAACAGGATGATATTGCACCCCTGGCAATAAGGGAGCGGAGCCAGTTAAACACTGACTGGGAGGAGATGCATGTCCCTGATGAGCTGAACACCACCCAGATCGAATTTTGGGAGGTTCCTTAACCTTTGCTCTGCAGGTCGTTGTGCTGCCAGTATTTAAACTGTTATACCTAAACAATGCTGGTAGGTTGTGGAGCATACCATTACGCTCGGTTACCTCCAGCTCTGGGAGGGCCCCTTGCTTCAAGTGCTTCCCCCCTGCTGCTGCTTCCCATTAAACAGAGTGGGCGAGGTCAGTCCAGCATGCAAACAATGATGTCAGTATTGTAAAAGAAATGAAAAGCGCAGTGGGAATCCAGGAGACAGACCCCCAAATTAAGGATCTTTTGGCTAAATACAAGCATTAAGAGAGACTTATAATGATCAAAATACTGTTGCATGCCAATGTGGCATTTGATGTCAAAGATAAAAGGGGAACTTATTTCAGAAGCAGTATTGTTTTAGCAAGAGAAAGAAATCTTAGTATCTGTGCTGGAATGCATAAAAACACATGTTTCCGATATTGTTTTCTCCTATGCTAAATGAACATCTGGTTATGTTTTCAAAAATTAAATTAAGTGACACTAAATCAGTGCTTTACAAAGCAAAAGGTAGTAAACCAAGAACATCTAATAAGGTAACAATGAAATATTTGGCAGGACTTCAGAGTATAGGAAACTTGCACAACCAAAAGGAGCTGAAATATCTTATTGTGATATATAGGAGGCTTTAACTTCTCATTTATCTGCGCTATTTCTTACTACACAGTAATGTTTTGTGTTCCCATTGGTATAGATTTCTATATGTTAGAGCCAAAGCTCCAGATGTTTTCTAGGTAAATCTCTGGAGACTATTTTATTGTGTTTCAGTTCTCCTTATTTACAATTCAGTCATCTTGAACTCCAGCCACTGGTAATAAAAATCCATAGAGTCCACAGCCGAGCCAAGTGGACACTATTGTCCTGTCTTCTCAAGTCAGGGGTGGGTTGATCCAAGCCTTGAACAGAATCCAAACCACTAGAGTTTTCAAAAAGTTCGTGTCTTTTATTTTTATTTGTTTTAACTCTTCGTGCAGCGGGGAATAAAGAGACAATTGCTTTGTCTTTTTCCCCACTCTCTCGTAAAAGGTCCAACCCCTCTGCACCACAGCATCATTTCCACAACTGCTGCCCACCAGACTGTCCTTTAACCAAGCCCTTCTTCAAAGACTTGCTCCTGCCTGTCGCTTTCCACTTTGTCCCCACTCGGTTGTTTCATAAATCACATTGGAAGGGATTCACTCATCGCACAAAAGAGCAACATTTGGGCAAGAACTTCCCCCCCCCCCCCCCCCCCCCCACTTCAGCACACCCGTGGAGATCAGAGACCTGGCACTGCCCTAGTGGTAGTCAGAGGTGGCTGCCACAGCCCTAGTGTGCCCAGCCGCCCCAGGGCTCTCTGTATCCTGCTGCCAGGCACCGTCACCACTGATCCGCCATCTCTCGCTGCTTTCCTCTGGAGTAAAAGGAAAAGCAATGCGGAGGCACAGTCTTGCCTCATCCCTGAGCAACTTTGCACTTCTTAACCTGTTAAGAATACCACCTGTTCTGCCTCGCAGGTACTGCATAGTGTTCCAGCCAGACACTTACAAACCCAAGCTCCACTTCCCCTTCCAGGGAGTTGTTCAAGGCCTTTATTAATGAATTAAAATATAATAAAGACTGCTGTCTCCTCCCTTTCCCGGGTTGCTGTCTATTTAGATTATAAACACCTTCAGGTTCTCTGGTACATCAGAGAGATTCTGGTGCCCGCCTCCCAATGAAATCAGTCTGCGGTTACTGGGGAGTTCGGGTCTCTACACGCTGACAAAACTCCTGCTTAATGACATAGAAATAATTAGCCAGCCTCTTTGCTGCCGTGGGACTGCAGTTAATTTGAAATAGCTGAAAAGTTTCATTTCAGAGTTGCTGCAATCAGTGGTACGTTTTATATTCCATCATGGGCATGTTTGTTTAATGGACATCAAACAGATTTTTATGTGAATACACTCACCCACCACATGTATATAAACATAAATCATTCCACAGTGTAATCTGATCGCATTTTCTTAGAGGTTCTGGGTTTGACTGAGCCTTCAGGGGAAAGCAGTGCTGTTCGGAGAACGCCGAATGGCGGGTGAGACCTGCTCAGGTCCTCGTAAGTGCTGCTTTGCTACCTTTTCGCTGCAGGTGGGAGGGTGAATGGAAGGAAGTTGTTCAGCTCCGAAAAGGTGATCTATTTCTCCCCACATGCCCCAGTAAAGTTGAGTGGCTCTGAGTCCAGCCTCTTCGCTGACCTGTGTTTTCTGCGCCAGCCTTCAGGGACTGTGCGGTGCTTGAGACCTAGAGCTGCAATGCAGCTAACTGGTAGCTCCAGCTCTCTGCAAGGCTGGAGGGAATTCTTGCTGTAGTAAGCAGCTAGAGTAGTAAGTGCCAGCCTACTAGATTTTTGAACAATTATTTTATTTTTCTTTGATTTCTTATTACTTTGGCAGCTGAAATGCACTTAGGCAAAGAAATCATCCATTTTTCTTTGTTATTGTTTATGAATTATTTACTTATTCATGAAGCAGTACACATTACCTATATAGTGTGAAGTTTATAATTTTTGCTTCAGGTATCAATAGGTCTCACTGTGTTGGTTGGCACACTAATTACCTGAAGAGCTGAATATTTATTGTGAGTAAATTTCAAAACGAAACAAGTTAAAATGGACCAAACCCAAAATGCCAGACAAGAGCACTCTCACAGTGGAATTAACAATACTTAACAATTTCCAGGTTCCCAACTCAAATTACGAAAATTGCATTACAATTTGAAGGTGCTATTATCGTTCTAGTTTGAGACACACAGGTACAGAAAGATAAAATTACTCTCTTCAGGCACTGCAGTTCAATGGCAGTGCTAGCAGTTGATCTTCAGTCCTTTATCCTAGCTAGTGGCATTAGAGCCTTGGATGCAATGTCTCCTGAACTTCAGAGAAAACCACCTCCAAATGCCATGCCTCAAGCTCATCTCTAAAAAGATTTAATGAGCAATATTTTAATTCAAGTTACATTAAAATAATTAACAGAGAGAGCATCAAAGTGCAGTATCTTCTCTAGCTAGCAGTATTATACAAAACCTAAATCTGTAGCAAACCAGAGAGGTTATTATGCTGATCAAACATTTTCAGCAGGGAGAAATTAATAGAAGGCAGGCATTAAGAACGAGGAACAGTGTTTTTAGTTTTATTTTCTTGTCATTTGGAAGCAAGTACTGTGTCTGTAGCCTACAGCTTTATTTGCTAACAGTGAGGTTTCAGCCTGGACTGAAGCCTCATGGGTCACAGATTCCTCATCTCAAAGCTGTGGATCTTCTGTCATGGTGCCCTTTGGGTGCATTATGTAAAGGTCACCGTTCTGGGTACTTTCCCTCTCCCTCCATTTTTCAACTCATTTGGGCTCTACTTGTTCACTACTAAGGACTGGCTAAAGAAAGAAAAGCATTTTCAATTCTTCAATGTGAAGCTGGGTACATGTATAGTACTCAACTTTTATTTAGTGTCTGTCCTTAAAATGTCAATGTTTGCCAAGCAGCTCAATGTATTGGCATCTTGGATGACATAAATAGCTCTCTGAAGTCAACTGCAAGACTCAAAGGCTTTCAGTGATTTCAGCATATTTTTGATTGTGCCATTATTTTCCTGCAGCGAGAAAGGAAAAAAAGTTGTGTATCTTAAATGCCGTGTGTATCTTTTTGCAAATGCAGTAATCTCACAGTAGCCTGTTTTTTCCAATATGATGCTGTCTCAGGCAATCCTCTGCATCAGAGAGGAAAATCTGTGATACATTCCCAACCTCCGATAGCCAATTACCTGCTCCCTCTGCCCTCTCTGCTGTCTGTCCCTGAATAATGTGGAGTTTGAGAAGAGGGTTTTTTTAAACATTCCTTAAAATGAAAAAAAACAACTGTCCATGTGGGAACAGAAAAAAACGATATATGTATCACTCACCATAATTCTCCATAGTGCTTGAACTTTTAGTATGAAATACTTGTAAAGAATTGTATAAGATCAGTCTTGTGAAGTAGTAACAGTTCAACAGAGGGAAAGATTTTAAGTAATTTCAAAGACAGATTTGAAGATCCTTGCCTGGACACAAAAAGAGACTAATTCTTGAGAAGTCATTCCAGAAAAAGGCAAAGAGGCTAAATTAATTGAATAAATTATTAGTGTTAAATTATTAATTCAATTCTGAGTCAGCTTTGAACTACTTATTAGCAATTAATTGATAGATATATTTTATAAAATGTACAAGTAATTTTAATAAATACTTCTGAACACTTTTTTTACTGGGTATTAAATGATAGGCATGTGGAAATGTACGCTTAGTTTTAATTTGCATTATTGTAATGTACTAGTTAGATGAACAATGCTCCTCAGAGGAGGGAGGCAGGTGCTGGGTAAGGAACAAAGCTTGAGAGGCACTGTTTGTGCTGGTTACTGGAGAGGACTAATAACAACCTCTTGCAGCACACAAGAAATTGTGTCTTCTCCTGTGGTTTTTGTTGTGAGTATCTACCAAAAAAAGTCCCTGCCCAAGGGTTGTGGCTGTTCAAGCACCTGGGGTCCATACTATGAATAAAGCAGAAAGAGATAGTTATGAATATTAAACAGAAAGAGATCGCTATAATGGGACAAGTAATTTTCCCAATACAGTATGGGGAGAAAAAGAACATGACAAAGCAGAGGAGAACACTGGCTTTCTACAGTATACCTGTTCCATCCTTTCTGGCTCCAAAACACAGGGAGGGCTTATGGAGCTGGTGCAGGGAGACACAGCCACGGATTGAAAGCATTGAGGAGCAATGAGTTTTTGCAGCCTAATCTTCTAGGCTGGAAATCTTCTACACTGTCCCTCACGTCCTTCTCCGTGACGGCTACTCCTTGGCACAAGAGCCTGTTGTGGGATTTTCTGGCTGTTCTGCGTGGGACCCCATCTGGTCTCACTCAGGTCGGTGCTCAGTGGAAGAGGTGTTGGGCCACCCATGAAGTCTTCTGGAAATCCCATTCTTTCTGTGATACACATTTGAGCTTGTTCCCATTCCAGGAGAGCAGGAACTTCACTTCTTACTTTTTGGAGGCTCTTTGAAGATAAAGAATGTACTTATTCTGATCTTTTTCATATGATCCTCGTACTTCCATCACCTAATTTAAAGTCTGATTAATCTTTGAGGAAATATATTTTCCTGTTCTGTCAACTTCTCTATCTGACCTATCTTTCCCCTCAGCTGAGCAGTTTCTACGGGGTTAATAATAATACTTACACATGCACCAAGTGAAGAAAACATCCTTAAGCCAAGTAAAAATGCCTTATAAATGAAAAATGACATTTTTTACTGTCCAGAAAAAGGTCAGTTGAAATTATACTTTGTCACCCATAAAAATGCACCAAGATGGTTGCTGAAACACGCATGCCATTGTGCGTGTGCCCACGCACTCACTAGAGACATAGAAGCATCTATTCAAAAACTGCTTCTGATTTTCTGTGTCAAACTTGCATTTAGACAATACTTTCATATATTGTTAGGAGCTTTACAGCAATGTGCGAAGACATTGCTGTCCTTTTACAGATGCAGACAGGTGGACACAGGGACATGAGAGTTCCTCAGGAACTGTTCCTGTGGATTAGGAACCTGTGTCCCATTGACCTTCCGTAGAGTTTACGTTCCTGTGAACCTAAATCACTCCTGAAATCGGATTTTTGCTTTGGTGAATACAACGTTGTTAATATTACCAAAGTGGCTTCGTTCAAATCATCATCGAGTCTGTTCGTGGGCATGGGAACGTCAAAATTTGCCTCCTCATTTTGGCTTATGCTAAGAACTTGATTTGCACCTGGAAAGAGGGATAAACTGGGTAGCACTGAAACACATAGACTTGCCAATACCCACAAGAGTTTTCCTCATGCAGATTTATTTCATGCACACTATTTCTCTTCAACTCCCCTCCAGTGACTAAACTGAAGCTGCTTTGAAAATTTTTCTAACCTTTGATGCCTAAGTAAGCATGATGTTCCAATGGTACACATTGCACTCTGCATGCTATTTAATTTAACCTGAAAGGACTGATAAATGTTTTCATGGTAAAAGTTATCAGAAGTAACTCAAGATACAGAGTAGAAGCAGAGATAAATCACAGTTTGGTGAATGAGGACTGTATCCAAGTCAGGACATGTGTTTTTATTCCTTCAGGTACCACCCTTGGGGAAGCTACATTAGTCTCTGTGTCTAAGTTGCGTCTCTGCTTTTGTTTGCTTTGTGCGTTAGGATGGGAAAAATGTCTGTCACTAAGTCTCATACTGTGGATTTCAAAACTGCCTAGTACAATCTCAGCAGGGCTTCTAAGACTAAATGTAAGATAAATAATAATAATAATGTTTATCTTCAGAGCAATAATGCACAAAAAATTTCTCATATTTTAAAACATGCTTGCCACAGTGTAACCAAACACAGTGCAAAGACATTAACATTGTAATAGCTTTCTACAACGCTATGATGTGAATTTTTATTCCATCAGAGAAATAACTAATAAAATATAAATAGCAACATCAGAGAGAAGAATACATTTTAGGAGAGGACAGTCCATTTAAATGATTACATATTCAAGGCAACTGTTGTGGGAATCAGGCAGGGAAGGGAGGTAGGGAAATGCTTCGATAATGTCAGGCATCCAGTTTTGTTCTGAAAAGTAGAAGTTCTTGTCATGTGTTCGTATCTACAGGAGACCAGAGAAGTTCCCACTGATCTCAGGAGAAAGTGGTCTTTGTCAATGTTTGTTTGTGAATGCTAGTTTGGGATTTCCAGTGAACAGTTTTGGTCAGGATCATATTTTTTTTCACTTAGTGGTTTTCAAAGAAAAAACAACACTAAAAATTTTCTCAGCACTGTAGTCATTTCTTAACTGGCTTGAGTAACAGCAACACAGAGTCGTGGCACAATCTATCGAGTTCCCATTTATTTATTTGTGTGTATATATATATATATTTCAATGACTGCTTTACATAAGGACTTTATCTGCATATCACCTTTTAATGATGTTTTTAAAATTTAGTTTTTGTTCTGAAAAATAACTTTTCTGTCATTCCTGAAATGTGTGCTTAACCATAAGGCAATTTGTGCTGATATTGCAACAGGGAACTCAAAACAAATCAGCTGTCATGTTTTCAGTCCCGGCTCTGAGTCAGCCTGTAAGCCATGGGTCCTGAGATCATCCTTGCCTTTCCATGGCCATAATAGACTTAAAACTATGGACCAACATCAAGTTCTGCCCCCATGACAAAATGTTACACAAAAAGATGGTTTGGATCATGAAGTAAGTATCAGTCTGGAAGCCCAGACAATTTTCACTCCTTGCTTGTGAGAATTAGAGCTGAAGTGAAGGGATTTGCTTGGGGGAGGCAGAAATGACCCACAGCAGAGGTGTTAAAGTTTGGACTTAAATAGTACATTTTGCTGTTATGATGTAAAGCCCCTTTTTGTCCTCTGAGTTTGAAGTATTACCTTCACAGTCTAGAATACTTAAAAACAGAAAACCAAAATATCTTGGAATTTTACTCTTGATCCTACTTGGATATGTGCTTGTGAATACATTTGTCCTGCAAACCTGAGTATTGAAAATAGTGTTTTCACAACCTGAAAGTAGTGGTTTCAGTCTGACTTCAAGCTTTATAGGTTTCAGATCTAAAACTATTAATATAATTTTTGAATGCCCGTGGAGGACTAAAACCAAAACAGGCCAGGTAGTGTGCGGTGATAGTAAGCCAACTCTAAAACGCAGAAGTTAAAAAAAGAGTGCTAGTGTAAAAAATGCACATGCAATCAGGTGTGCACCTGAGCAGCATTGTTAAAGATGCTCCTGGTACATTATTGTCTCACCCAGCATGGCATGCTGCATTCAACCCGGAGCTGTCTCTTTGTACCACCTGAAATTGAACTGCAAGAAAAGTGAACCAAATCTTGCAGCTTTTCTCTCTGAAGAGGTGTTTGTAGGACTGTAAGTCCCAGATCGTGACTTTCCCAAAGAGTGTTTGCAGTCGCTGTTCCATCACAGCTGAGGATGGGTCTGCCTTACGTTAGTTGTGCTGATTGTGGTTCGCATAGACAACTCCTGGGCTGTCTTTTGCAGACAGCGGGCTCAGGTATTGCGACAGGAGTAGCCATGGCAACACGGGGCTCAACAGGACCTGCACATGCACCCAGAGAGCTGGATAAATATGGAGACTGTGTGATAAACACGTTCTCAAAGCTGCCACTACTTCCACTTGTACACTGGATCCTGAAAAACTACAGCATTTTTCTGTTGAGAAAATCCATCTAAATTAGAAAAAAAACCCCAATATGATAAGATATTTTTTCAGTCCCAAATACTTTTCCTCCCTCTAGCCTGGCTGGTCCCTTTCCTTTGTGCTTAAGTCCTCAGCTTAGCAAAGCATCTGCATCTAAAGTATTTCACAGGTCTAAATGATGGCAGTCTGGCAATGGGAGAAGGCATGCCTGAAATACTGGGATGCCACAGCCTGTCTCTGAAGATCCTAGCACCAGTGGCAAGCTTTAAACATACATGTTTCTTGACCCAGATTCTGCTCCAGGAAGCCTGAGGCTTCATCAGCTATAAACAGGGCTGATCACCAGTGGGTGCTGGGGGTCTCATCCATCTCCTTCAGCTGGGTACCCTGCATCCTGGGGCACAACGCCGGCCTGACCACTGGACCTTGTGTTAGCTGAGCCGAGGTCTCACTGAGGGTTGTTAGCTGGGTTTTCAATTGTCTCAGAATGATGAGCACTCAAATTAATATATTGCTTTTGACCTGCTGTTGACACATGGTTTTATAAAGCTGGTTTGTCCATTCAATTTCTGATAGCACCTTTAAAGACAGCCTCACTGTTGTTACCAAGTTATAATTAAGCAGACAAGAATAGCTCTTTTCTCCCAGTGCTTAATATCACAGGAGAAGATGCCAAAGTTTACACTTCTGAAACTTGGTCTATCAAATAGATATTTCTTGGTAGTAAGGCCACATATGCCCTCTGCTGTCCCTTCGTATAGTGTGGAGTGAAGATGTATTGTCAAAATATTATTGTTATTATTATTACTGATATTAATTTAATGATTATATGAAAACTAAGAAGAAATATTCTGAACCAAAATAGTGTCCTTCTTTAAAAATCAGTCTGAACCAAATGTTAGTTTTGTATCTGAACTGTGATTGCTGGGTATTAGGGAAAGTCACTGAAAGCTCATTGCTGTGAAGTTCAATAGCTGAATCAGAATGAAGGTATCAGATTCTGTTTTTCCTTGCAAATGTTTCCCAAAAGGCCATGCACAGAATGATACACACTGGTACAATATTGCTGTCGCATTTCCCTTCAAACTGGCAGGCCTGCCAAGCTCTGCCTCTGTCCTTATGTAAGAATCCACAAAAGCATCTATTTTTTAATGTAACTCAAGGTCCTGAAGAATTACCATTATGTTTCATGAAAGAGCTATAAAAACAAAGGATTCTTGCTGAGGATTTGAAGTCCCATTTGTCAGGGAGTACAGAGCCCTGTTTATAGCTGATGAAGGCACCCCACAGATAAGCTGAGGTTTATATCAGTCTTATCTAGCAAAGCCGAGGATCCAAACCTTTGCATTTGCGGGAGCAAGCACAGCACAGATCCTTTTCAGCCCCCTGTTGTGTTTCCCTCAATTTGCAGAGAGGTGTTGGCTCTCCTTGCACAGGGCTGGCTGCATGGCTGCCTGCCCCAGGGAAGGCATTGCCTTGCAGGGGAGGGGTTCAGGTAGCTCTGTCTTTGAGCGTGCAGGTGGAGTCTCTGGGCTTACACTCAGTGCAGAATAGTACAAGACAATCTCTTGGGAAAGCTCTGCAGAGATAATGCTTTTCAGATTTTGAGTTTTCATGCTTCCTAAGCTCATTGTCTGACGTGCTTCACAGTTCAAGAGAGACATCTGAAATAGGATCATATATGTAAAACTGTATGCCTTTAAAAATAGATCCATAACAAAACCCTAGATAAATCTCTAAATATAGAGGACATTAGATTTTTTCAGTAAGAAAACTACTTGCTGTTTTCACATGCTGAATTTCCTTGATCTTTCAGAGATGGTTAGTCTTAAGAAACTAATTTCTTGGTAGCAAACAAGCCTTTAAAAGTCTTGGGTAAACTTTACATGGTGCTTAATTTATTGTAGCAGTACATAATGGAAACAAAGTGTTGACTAGAATGCACTTTTCCAAACTAATTCCTGTTTTCTGACAACACATACTTTTCTTGACAAAGACAAGTTTCTGAGCACTATTCAAATTGCTCCCTACTGTTTGTGCAAATTGTACACAGAGTATTATTTTGATGTTTAATGACAGCAGAGTGACTACTTGACACTATGCTTTTAAATTATAGCCTAATCCAGGTCTCGCTGGCTCCTAATAACTCTCGTTTTGGATGGCACTTCTGAAGAGCACGGGTCCCTGTGTGAATGTCACGCAGCAGTGGTCAGCCGAGGTGTTGGAGTTAACTTCTCTCCACTAGCCATGGGCAGCGTGGCAGAGTTCTAGCAGAACCTAACTGGGAGGGAGGACTTAAGAGGTCCACAATTTTCCATGGCTGGATACAGCTCTGGCAGCAGACAACACAGAACCGGGTTGATAAGGTGCTGTTTGAGCTACTGTGATTATTTTATGTGCACTGAACTGCACCCCCTGCCCAAACTCTTGGATAAACCCCTAAGTTGGTTGCTGTGCCTGTCTAGCTAGCTAGTGTGTGGTCATGTGACCACATGCGGTGCCTTCATACAAATTATTTCCACTAATACACTAATTAAAATGCCTCCTAAGACACTGTTCTCAGTACCTATATTGGATATATGCATTAAAAGCTCAGCCAAAATTATCTCTTAGGGTGCAATTAGCTGTGAGCAGAGCACAGAAACCTGGAATATTTTTGATCAAGAGGTCAATTAGTATGATTGGGAGGCAAAGGAATCAGCCAGCCGTAGGATGGTCAGAGGGAGCAATCAAGTGAATTGAGCAGTCAGATGATTAGGAAACAACTAGTGAAAGCAAGATGAATTTTCAGCCTGGAAGTGATGAATGTAGACCTGTCTGGGGTGTTCGGCTGAACTCAATGCTCAATCAGCATTCGATTAACCTGAGCTGTCCCCTAGGTGAAGACGTATACGTAGGTTTTAAATATATATATGGTAGTCCTGTCATGTATGACTCTCCCAAGAACTGTCCTATAGGTAATAAAGTATTAGCCAAATTGGTAAATAATGACAACTCAAAAATACTAAATAAAAATGAGATAACTGTGTGTTAAAGCAAAATATTTTTGTATCAAACAGATGACTCCTTTACCTTGCAAATCATCTGTCCTTAGAGTACATTTGTATTTCAGATCTAAATATCAGAAATTTTTCTACTGTCTAGTAATAAATTTTAAAGTAAAATAAGACTAGGCTTTGAGGTTAATTAAAGTTCACTAGAAATTGACTTTTTAATATCAGACATATGCCTTTGTAATTAATATTTAGGAGGCAGGGTTAATTATTATTGTCCCCTTTGTTAATTTGCAGTGTAGAATGAAGAAATCAAAACCTTCGAGGATGCTTTTTATTAATGCGGAAACTATGCTGACCCACGGATATTGCTGTGGAGTCCCCCCCCCCCTAGTCCAGGTTGGGAAGAGGAAGGGAAAGATAGGTGGGCTTTGGGATTTCTTCACTCCCCAGCCCTGGCATCGGCAGCACACCTGCCCCATAGCCAGCGGACAGTCCTCGCAGGCTGGTGGCACTGGAGTGATGCAGCAGCCAAAGGTCACTTTCCCCTCTGTGTAGGAGTGGTTGGCTTGGTGTCTTCACCAGCTTCGTGGCTGCCATGTGTGAGTGGTGTGGCTCGGGGAGGCTGCGGCTTCCCCCAGCCTTCAGCTAGGCAGCAGTGTAGGTGTGGGCTGAGCTGGAAGTTGCTGAGCAGCACCAGTCTGGTGTCATCTCTCTGTTCTGCTATTCACCTGCAGCCAGGTGACAGGGACAGCGTTTTCCCCAAAACTGGGAGTTTTCTCCAAACACTCAAGATTTGGTGGCAGGAGCTGGTGGGCACCTGTGTTTCCAGCTCTGCCAGTGTTCCCACAAAATATGCAGCGGCCACACAGATGGAGCAGGGCATGTTTTTCTCAACAAATTCCTTCACTTCCTTCGCACAGCACTTTTAAACCCAAATGGAAACGTCTCTTGCTGGTCAAGCAAATGAGTAAGCATGTGCGAGGAGAAGTCTGGCAGGCAGTGGAGCAGGCAGGCTGGAAACTCCTCCAGGTCCCTGTATCAGAGACAGCTGTCAACAGGGATTGCTTGATTGAACGTGAGCCGCGAGCCAGATCTGGCCCTGAACCACTCCTCCCACAGGGAGAGGAGTTTGTCCCGGCAGCAGCAGCATTTTGGCCGGGCCTTTGCAGACATGCTGTCATTATTTTGCAGAAGGAACATCAAGGAAAACCTCTGGTGAAGGAAAAGCCGCAGACGTGCTTGGGTTTGGCTCTTCTAAAGGCTACACCAGTTAACTTCGTTTGGTTTATCTCAGTGACTCAGAAACACATGAACAATAGTCTATTTTTTATTTATTTATTTTTTAGAATGAGGTCATAAGTGGCGTTGTGCCAATTGAGCAAAGGCAATGCTTTCTTTACATTAGCTAGTTAGATCATCTTTCCTCAAAGTGGAAATCATGACTCCCTACATTTATTTCTTTTCTCTGTTTATATGTGAAGAAGTATTTATTTAGCATTCAGGATATGTCATTTAGCTCAGACTAGTTCTGTTTATAAGTGTGTTGTGGCACTGTTGGATTGTATGTTGCAAAATTTCCTTCATTAGTTCCTCAACCCAGACCAAAGTTATATTATTTTAGCATTGAGATGGTTGTTCTTTTTAAAAAATATTTATATTGCAAAGCTTGTGGTCCCAAATCCAGTGTAGCGTAGCAGTCACAAGTTCACTTCTTATCTGTGTTGATTTGGCAGCAATCAAACCACACAGATGCCAGCAGACCTTCTCAATCATTCTGGAGATGTACGAGATTGCCAGGGACTAGGCAAACAAGTCTGATTTAGGATTTGTTTTCCAGAAATGTTTCAACCTCCATGTATCGTGTGTACATAATTAATATGGAGTCTCTTAATGCTTGAAACCATAGTTTATGTTGCTGATTGCACAAATCATCTGGGATGCCACTGTAATAAAATTCTGGAAGTTTTTCTCATGGTAAAGGAAAGATGAGGATGTGGTGCTCAGCAATGGGGCACTGACCTATCCTACTCAGACTAAGAAGCAGCTGAATTCACTGGCAGATTATGAGAATGTTGCCTTCTGTACAGAGACTAAAGAAGGTCAAAACACTCGATAAGCAAATTGTTCCTGCATGTCAAATGATACTCTGGTGTAATGGTTGTTCCAGAGCCCTGTCCATGCAAAGCTCCGTGGTGTGTTTTGATTTGACACCCATTGCCCCCTGCCCCAGTTAACCCTGAGATTTATTGGCCCTGCCTGGGGAGAGGTAAATGGCTTCCTGACTTGCAGTGTGTCAGAAGGGTTGTGTGCTTATGACTGGACTCGATGATCTCCAGGATCTTTTCCAACCTAAAATGATTTTATGATTCTATGCGCCGTGCAGAGACTGCCTTGTGCTGCTCTCCATGCTCAGTAATGGAGAGTGGTAATTTCCCAGGAGCCCGGGGAACTTCTTTTCCCAATGTGATTGCATGTGCCTGGATTTACTTTGTTACCCACTAAGAGCAGTGATATTAACCTTCTCCAGAAGTGGTCAGTGGATAACTTGTGGAGAGATGTCTCTACTTTTGTGCAGCACGTTTTGTCCAGTTGTTCAGTGCAACACAGTGCACGTTTGGGTGTGCATCCGAGATAGCGCACCTGACTCACACATCTTCCCACAGAGTGGCACAGCTGTTGTGTGTGTGGAGATGTCAGTTCTTCCAGCTTTTTCCTAGCTGAGAGTCAAGAGGTCAGTTTGTGTTGGTAGGATTTGGGGTTGCTGTTCTCTGTTTTGTCTTTAAAGTGCAAGGCATTATATGGTTATTTTAGGAACTTCCTTTCTGTGTGTGTGTATGTATGAGAGAGCTTCCAACCTTATACAATCAAGTTAGATCCAAAATATTAGCTCTATTTATCTACTCTGCAGTGTGTTTAACTACAATGACTATTGATTATAAATGATCTTGCCATTACTTATATGACAAATACAGACACACAATTACCTGAGAAACTAATGGCCAATGGCTGAATTTTTAAGATTTAATGAATGTAGGTTCATTTTTGAAAGACTGCAGTTCACAGGGGCACCATCCTCTTTGGCTTATAAAATCAATCTTATAGGTAGCAAAACTAATAAAACATTTGAAGTTCCTTTGGCACAACAATCAAAATATGAACAAAGTTTTTGGTTTTCAGATCTGAAGTCCATGTTAGGCTACATGGTGTGATGACCATAAGCTTCAAAACCATTTTCCGTCTGATTTCATGTGATTGTTTTCTTAGGAGGCACAAGATCTTCTTCCCAAGAAGGAAGCACTGAAGGAGGTTTGGGAGAATTACATCTTCCTGGAAAGTGAAATCAAGTCACACAGAGAGGTGCTTGGAGGAGGAAAGAGGTGGGAGAGGTAACTGAAAAAATCAATTACTGTTTACCTTATGTCCTGTTCAGCTGTACATCTCTTTTAAAACTGTATTTGAGTAGTCACATCCCAGATTTTTTGAGTTTAAGAGTAGCCAAAGAAAGGTCTGTGCCACCACCTCTCACAACTCATTAGTCATTTACCTCAGGAAAATGAATGTCAGATTTGTAAAGGCGTCACTGAATGAGTATGACATAGCATTTCTTTGTTGTGTTGTTGTCATGTCGTGCTAGACACAATTTTGCCTCTTGTGTTCCTACCAGTTCTTCCTTTCTGGAGAGCCCCATTATTACCCCTCTAACCTGCTGGAGCAGAGCATGGTGTCCGCATCTGTTGGCTCTTTTGTCTGTGTTTAGTTCAGAAGCACCCATAAGCTTATGTGGTAGAGCTTGCATCGAATCTCCAGTTTTCTCAGGCTTCAAATTTGCCTGAGTCCAGCAATTTTAATTCCAGTACTATGTGTACTCTCACTCTTTGCCATGCTCTGTTTCCCTTCCCTGCTCAGTTAAACAGGTTCTGCTTTGTGGAACATGTGTTCATACCTCTTCCCTTTGGGGGATGTAGTTTTGTAAAGCCCAGAAAGGCTCCAGCTAGCTCTCTTAGCTTCTTCCTTGTATTCTTCCAAGCCAGCTTCCAGTCCCCTGCATACTGAATTACCAGAAATCCTTTCGGAGGCACAGAGACTTGCCCAAGGCAAAGCAGCCTATGTAGACTTGCCAACCCGACCTCACCCCATCTGTCTCTGAGCTACTCTTGACTGAACTCAAAGAGCTCTTTATCTCTCCAAGTAGACTCTGAGAGTGGGAACCATCACCTGGCACTGTTGAAGCTTGTACCCAGCCTCCTAACCTAGGTCAATATCACCTTATTTTGCTCCCTGCATGTATAACAGAGGAAGAACTGTTATGAGAGAAATTACTGAAATGACCAATTTTCATTCTGCTTTCTCTGTCCACTTACCATGAACTGTTCACTCAGGTTCCATCTAGCAGTCAGTAGCTGAACTGTGTTGAAGTTTTCTGAAGTGGGTAAGAGTTTCACTGATGCAGTTCTCTTGATACTCCCTGTAGTTTGAAACTGCATATGCTTGAGATCTGCAAACTAGAGTGGAAGGAAGGGGGTTCATTAGCCAGGTGTGGTGCCAAAACCCACAAAATTAAAGATCCTGTTGAAGGAATGGATAGCTTGGAGGAAAATGTAAGAGCTGCATACACATCAGCAAATACAGGCCCATCTGATCTCTTTTGATTAGAAAGTTTAGAGGAGCAAAGAGCAAATTCTCAAAAATAAATCTGCTTCAGTGATCTGATCTCCCTGTCACCAATGGTGTTTTTTACACTGGTATAATGTGTTGATTTCATGCAGGAGTGCATGGGCTACTGAATCTTGCTGGCCACTCAATTGTTCACAGACATATGTCTGTACAGGTATCTGTATGCATACGTGCATAAAATAAAATAGATAATATAATGTAGTGTAGCATAACATAATTAACATATTATAAATATAATTTATGTATTGCATAAAGCAAGCCATATAGATTATGCTTTTCTGCCTGCTTGAGCCATTTGCTAGTTGATAAACGAAAGAGCTCTCCAGCCATTTTAATCAACACAGTCTCACCTTTTGCCTTTCTAACTGGAAACTACAGAGATTTATGTGGAAGACAAGTCTGAGTGGTTTTGGTTATGATGTGTCATCCCTAGTACTACTGCTGCAATTAGCTGCCGCCTCTAATGCAGGGAAACTTTGGTCCACTGCTCTGTTTAATCACAACACATAGTGCAGGTGTTGAGCTTTGTACTCTGAGCAATGACAAGGTGGGGTGGGCATTTTAACATCCTCTTGTTCTATCTAGTATGAAGATTGCAACAAATTTATCCGTATTTTAGATTTCGTAATGTAGTTTAATGCATAATTCTTGTGGATGACGTCCCTTGCACAAGCAGGGTTTTTGTTGGATATTGGCATCAGGTTGCCAGTCTCTGTGGATGTTTCCTATGAGCTGGTGCTTAGAAGGGCCTTGCTCTGGGTTCAGTTGTGCCCTCACTGACAGCTGTATAAACCCACAAGTAATTTCACTGAAGTTATTGAAAGTGCTCTGGACTTGTACCGCTGTAGCTGGAAGCAGGAGGTAATTAAGTTCATTTTGAAATTCTTCAGCATACAGCAAACACTCAGCCCTACCCGCCCACACAGACAAAGAGGCATAGGTACATACATGCAGGTGCAGTTCATAAAATAAACGGCCTGACTGAGTGTATCCGCCCAGATGAAAGCCAGATGCTTGGGAAGGAAACTCTTTTCCTGCCAAAGTGGCCTAAAAGCCGCCAGCTTGTATACGGTCAGCCTCAGCTGTGTTGCCATGACCAGAAATAGCGTTCTTGGGAATATTTACAAGGATGAATACACACCCGCTTTTTCTTCCTTTGAGGGTTTTAACAGATGCTGCTATGCTTGGAGTTTTCTAATTAAAAAAGGTCCTATATGTGTCAGTGTCATATGAACTGTGGCACTTTTTCTGCTATCCTGTTTCATAGCATAGATCCAGCGAAGTCCTGAGAGTGCTGGTTGCTGTATGTGTGCAGGGGGAGCCTCTGCGTTTACAGGCACATTGTCTTCAATCACATACATTCCTTAAAAAAGGTGATGCAAAGGACTGATGCCTTTAGTGGAACAGAGAAATTGTGCTTCAGAGAACAGTATCTCTTGCTTGGGCAGCACACTGTCCTCACAAGACAAGCAGCTGACATCCTTTTTAGGCTGTTGGAAGAGCCCCCACAACCTGTCCCCTGAGGCAAGGCTGGATGAGGGGCAACACCATACTTCATCTCCTCCCTTCCCTGAACCTCTCTTGCTGTCCTGACTCTGCAGCAGCAACTCTCAGTGCCACAGTAAGGAATTCTGCAAGGTCCCCTGAATGACATAGTATCATGGGTTGGAAAAGACCTCTAAGATCATCAAGTCCAACCATCCACCCAACACCACAATGCCTGCTAAACCTATCTCGAAGTGCCACATCTACACGTTTTTTGAACACCTCTAGGAATGGGGACTCCACCACCTTCCTGGACAGCCTGTTCCAATGCCTGACCACTCCTTCAGTAAAGAAATTTTTCCTAATATCCAATCTGAACCTCCCCTGATGCAACTTGAGGCTATTGCCTCTCAAATCAAATGAACCACGTAATTATTTAACTTCAAGAGCAGGACAAGGACTTTCTTCTGCAGGACTCAATATGGGGAACTCAGCAATTCCTGTAAAATTGTTGTGGAATATGTTTGAAAACCTTGTGGCCCTGTGGGCTAGCTGCACTGGCAAATTATCAGGAGCCTCTCAAACCACTGGTCATCCTTCTAAGGGAGCAGTCCACATAGCTGGCACTTAGAAGCATGTATAGGTTGAAAAAAGTGCAGACAAATCCAAATCTCTCTGTCTGTGCTCCCAGCAAGATGGATACAAGCCAACTCTGGTCCAAAACCTGCATAGCTGTGTTATGATAAGTGAGTGTATTAGTTAGGACACAGTGCTGTGCTGACTTGGCAAGGTGGCTTCCAGGTGGGAACTGGCTTAGGTTCATCTGGCCCAGGGAGCAGGCATTACATGCTCAGCTCATGTCTGCTCCTGCCCATGGTGGCATGCAGAAGAGAATTAGAGTTACAGATTTCAGCCAAAAGCTGCCAAACCTGGCAGCTGAGGCAGCCTACAAGAATGCAAAGATCTCATCACAGATAGGGACCTGCCCTGATGGCAGGATGTGACAAATAGTCAACCCAGCATGCAGACAGATTAAATGGTACAAGCTCAGAGCTGAAGATGGGTTTGTTGACTGTATCGTGATGCAGTATTGCTCATCTAGGACTGTGTCCGCTTTAAAATGAGGAAGAGGTTGGGATATCATTCTCTGGGTTAACATTGATATGACTTGTCCCCATGTAAGATCCTGCTCTCGCTTATATATTTAGTAGAGAAAGACACCAGTGTATGCCTTGGTCTGGTTTTAAAGATCATTTTCTTGACAAATTTCTAAAGAGTCATTTTTTCATACAGCGCAGAGACAACATCCTCCCAGCTGTGTTCTGAGCTACTGGTCACAGGCTCCATCACTCCAAGCTCCGCAGCAGGTAGGTCAATGTATTCTTCAGACATGTCCTTTGTGGGTTTATCTCATCCTGCCTCTGTCATGGGGACCACAGAGATGCCTGGTCTGGCACGATCTTCTGGCCTAACTCAGGCTTTGTAAAAGACAGCCATAGGTAAGCCTCTGGAGACTTGACTGATTTGTATTTAGGACAGAAAAACACAGACCTTTATTTGTCCATATGCACACAGTATGCAAATATAACCCTATAGCTTGAGAGGAGGCTTTGGTTATATCTCAGCTAATGGAATAGAGCAGCCCACATCTCATTTCACATCCCAGTCTCTGTCTGAGACCGATCATGTGTCCAAACATGAGAGTGGCAGGGGAGGCTTCAGGTGGTAGAGAATATGCCTGTGTTCCATGAACTAAGTGTTGTTTTCATGCCTTGTCTTATAGTAGGCTTAGCTTTTCCATGTAGAAAAATCTGCAGCTGTGCTCCAAGCAGTGCTCCAAGCCTGGAGGAGGCTTGTGGAAAGATGTGTGTACATGTGCTGGGAGCCATGAATGGCACAGAATAAACTGCTGAACAGTGAGCACCCAGCTCTTCCCTGTTGTAGCAGCTGTGATCGTTTCCAAATCAGAGCCAGGGCTGAGACAGTCCCGATGTCAGCAGAGGTTCTGCACCCTCTGCCTCCCTCCCTGTGTCATTTTCTCCAGTGTTGTGTTGCGACACAGAGGGCAGTGACAGTAGCAGTCTTGCAACAGGGTGCTGCTGATGGGGCAAAGGCCCAGGCTTTGCACTTGGCCACCGGATCTTTCTGGCTCCCACAGAAAGACAAGGCAAGTCCAAGAAGAAACTGATGCTGGGTGGGGATTTGTGAATGCTGCTCTGTGCGAGGGAGGACAAATCTCTGTTACATGCATCTGCAGTGAAGCAGAGCATATTTTTCCCTGTAATTTTTTAAACACTCTTTAGTTACTTCGACGCAGACCAGAGCAATGATGCCAATCATATTAGTGGGTTTGAACAACATCTAGCAAAAAAGGGGATGCAGCACAGCTCTTGAAACACACTTATGACTACAGTTTATAGTCAGTGGGCAATTCTGATATTTTGGCATTTGGATTAGTGTAAATATGGAAACACTGACTTTTGGGGGGAAACAAAAAGAATTGGATTTTTTATTCTTGTGGTACCTAGCTACTGCTCTGTGTGCATATGCACCTGTTTTTCTAACCTTAATGACTTTGGAGTACATGGACCAGTTTCTCTCTCCCAGGTTGGCATGAGGATAGTGTCCTCAGGGATGAGGTCCTACCAGTTTTCTGAAAATTGATGGTCAGGCATGAGAGATACTGTTAGTGCTTCTATTGAAGGAAAGGTTGATATGTCCTTCCCTCATTCCCATTTATTAGCCATCAGAGAACTCACGTGATGCTAGGGCAGGGGGATGAGGAAGCAGAATGAAAGGAAAAAGTCATTAGAAACCAGGCTTCATTAATTCAGCTGCTGAGGGAACAGCGTGTTTGGAAAGGTCGACATGTTTCATTTGACCTAAACAAAATGCTTGGACATTCTTCAGCTGAAATGTTTCATTCCTGCCTATTGAACCAAATCCAAACACTTTGCTTTGGTGAAGCGCTGTAATGAAGGGCTTGGAAGGGAGCAGCTGCAGCTTACTCCAGCAGCACTTGTCTGCCCAAGGGCTGGGAGAGGGTGATGTTCTTTCTCCAAACGTGCAACGTTGATCATCTCCAATGTATTCATGGATTAATATGGACTTCACCTCAGGTGTTAGAAAACGGTGAAAGACCTCAGTCTGTCTGCTGTCCGAAAGGAGTGTATGTCCTCCTGCCATAACAGCTATCTGAAGGGAAAAAGAAGTTGTGCCTGGTCTTCTAGGGAAAAGGCATTGATATGACTTCCCTCTGTGTCTGTGTGTGCTCACATTTGTCTGTCTGTCCTCCCATCTGTGTCTTTAGTTAATGACCTGCTTCAAGCCAGTTTGGGCATGTTTGTACATACGATACGGGGTAGACATGTGGACAGCAGCGGGCCCCTGCTGTTCCACACTTTGGAGCGTGAGCTAGCCACTAGCCTCAAGTCCTTCCCTCCTGTTCCCGTGTGTGTATCGGTGAACAATGATGCGGGTGAGACAGTGGGATTTGTTGACAGACCCATTCTCCCCTCCACACCATTGCCTGGAAGTTAATCCAGCCTCCTAAGTGGAAAACTGTGATGAAAATCATTGCTCTGATTTGGATATGGTGGGTTTGAACTCAGAGCCTTTTCTCTCTTAGGAGAGCTTTCTAAGCACTCCACTATGAATTTTAGGCTATAGATGTCCCTTGCTGTGGCATAACACAGCAAAAAAAATGGCACAAAATAAAAAAGGAAGGGAGAGCGTACAGGGCGGAGCTGGTGCCCAGGGTGAACTGCTTAAGGCAGCTTAATGATGGATGGAGAGAGGGTTTCCCAGAGTTCAGGGTGCCACAGGAGTGGAGACTTTGACCAAGAGATGCTCTCCTGGAGGCTTCTACCACAGCATTTTTCCCTGCTGAGTGTTTGTGGAGTTCAGGCAATAGTTTTCAAAGTAAAAGAAGGGAATTAGTCCTTTGATCCCACTGAATTTCAACAGTGTCAGGGCCTCTCCTAGAGGCTCCCCAAAAGCTCCTTGTAAGGATGCTGGATCCTAGCAACAGCAAAAACAACCATAGGTCTGATCTCAGGAACAGACTGGCTTGTTGACACATCAGTGACAAGCAGCATCAACACAGTCTGTTCTCCCTGCGGCTGCCAGTTCGGCTGCCGCTCTGAGTGTTTGATCTAGCAAAGGCTCCAGCCCAGAAAAGCAAAGCCCGGTGTTTCTTGTTCCTGGCTTAGGGAGCTCGGTGCCCCTTGTGCTGTTTTCTCTGCCACCAAAAGCCCGAATACCATTTTTAATGTTTGCTTGTTTGGTTCATTCTCAACCAAAGTCACATTCCATTAAGCTGGATGCCAGCTGTAGCTTTCCCTTTAGACCACTTGCGCTGTAGCGTTTCACCTCCTTATTACCCCTGTGCTATTACACTTGGCTGCCGCTAACTGTCTGTTTAACATAGGCAGGTGAACCAGCGCTGCTTTCCCAGGGCTGGAGCAGTGCTTCCCTGGGTATCGCAAGGGAAGGGACTACAAATGACTCTGGAAGAGTGTCTGATGCTGTGCCACCACCATGCCACAACGGAATGCACGGGGAGAAGGGACTACAGGATTTCTGACACTCATAAGGAAAAAAGTAATGCTGTAGACAATCCTCTTAGGGAACTGATGAAGCTAATCTGCATTGCAGCAATGCCATCTGACCCAGACACTCATCCAAGCAAAGCTGATGTGTGCTCCAGGCATTTCAGAGCTAAGATGAGCCAAGGGATGCATCTTCCTCTCAAAATTTAGGCTGCCCCACCAGATCTGGTTAGAGATAGATTGCCTGGTGGAGTGAGTCTCATACAATACTCCAAATCCTGAAGGAAAGCTCAGATGCATAGTCTGCGAAACAGGCACTGAAAAGGATTTAGTTTGTTGGGGAGACTGATGTAAGAGACGAGAGAAGTTTTCCAGGTGAAAGATGGGTTCACAGGGCACGTTCCCTCTTTCTGGTTCTCCCTGCCTTTGCCGGGACGAGAAGTCCCTCATAGTCCCTCTTGAACACTTGTATTTAAAAAGGACAACAAAAAGGGGGTTAAGAGATGTTATCACTTTCATTCTGTAATTGGAAGGGAGTCTTGAGATATTCATTATCTGCTCCCAGCTGATGCTATGCTGTCTAACAGCACTGAAATTGCAGGATGACAATTATACCACTGATGGCATAATTTATTGTTTTTTTGTTACCCAAGGTAATTCCAATGAGGTAATAAATCTACATGTCAGTAAGTAAATACTCAGTTTACCAGCTGTGCTCTATTTTATAGCCATAGGTTTAATGCTTTCAGAGAAGCATTTGTGAAGTATCGCTTTGCAGTTAGAGGCAAAGAGAAAATTAAATGTTCCATTTTTGTTACCAAAAGAGATTTGTTTCTCATAATTTGTCTTTCTGTTAATATTGTATAACTCAATGTCTTTGTCTTTTGCTTGCTCATCAGCTCAGCCCAAAGACAGTATTGAAATGCCAAACTGGAACTCTGCTCCATCGAGAAACCTTAGCATTTCAAAGATGGTGTCAGGACAATGCCAGAACCACTTCAGCCCTTTGTTTACTTACTCAAGGAAGGTTGCCCAGAGCTTTGGATGCATGGAGAGTCATGGAAGGACACGTTCTGCTTGTAAGGACTACCGAAAGTTTGCATCCAGGTATAGACACAGCTGGGACTTTCTATCAGGTTATTTTTGTAGGGAAGAGATGGTGTTTGCTGCAGTATTTCCTTCAGAGGAGCTGTGAAACACAAGCAAACCCTTGATAAGAGTCTGGGTCATTATCCAGGAGGATACTGGAGAACATCAAAGGCTTTGAAATGTAAGGATCTCTCTCACTGCTTTAGGGACAAATGCCCCCAGATTGGACTTCACCTTCAGGAAAGATAAATCACCCTTCATTCACCATGTAAGATTCCTCCGTTGTGAAGGTAGTCCATAAAAGGAACAGAGACACTGTACCTCGTGGCTGGTTTGGCCTTGCCTTCAGCTGATCCCAGCTAATTTTGAAACCAAGCATAGAACTGATGTTGCATGCGACTTCAGACAGTCCCATCATGTGGGCTGCATGAAGCTATTTGAGGCCGTGACAGGCAGCCAAAGGAGTGAACTAGGCTGTACCTTGTTTACACTCACCTAGAAATCCCATTAGAAATAAAGTATTGTCTCCTGGAGAAACTAGTTCTACCAAGCTGGCATTTGCCATCTTTAATTTAACTTCATGTATACTAAGGGTGGGAAAGACCTAGGTCCTCAGCTGGTTTCAGCTATCTTGAATCTGTCTCCTTCAGAGAAATGACAACAGTTGACAGCTCCAGTTTTAAGGCTAGCCCCTATGTGGACACTGTCTGCTGCAGACTGCTTCCTACTGCGTTGTTCAGTGGATAGGCCTGCACATGCTTATTGCTAAGATTGATTTCACAATACTCAGCCTACATTTCTCCTTTGATAATGATATTTCATTGGTGATAGTTCAGCTGCACAAAGCCTTAGCCTTTTTGGGATTTTCCACCCACCTGCTATACCCATTCTGGTATCACATGTCCCTGTGATTATCTATTGAAGACAAGCATTTTAGCTGTTGTACTTTTTTCCCCACAAATTAGACCCTGGATCATCATTTTTGTCCCCTTCTATAATTACTTATTAATTGTCAATATCTTTCTGGTAATGAGATGCCCTAAAATGAACCCAGTACATTTTACTCTCGTCTCATGCCAACCTAAATCCAGCTAGAGTTTCTAGCAGAGTAGTACTTAAAGCATCATGGATGATGTCTCATGTTTGGTGCTTCAGGCAAGATGTGCGGAGTGGATGAATTCTGTGTTGCCTGTATTAGAAGTGGGAGAGCTCTATTTACCTGCATTTACTCCTGGGAGGAATTTCCTTATAGTCAGTGAAGCCTGGTCACATAGGCATTGGGGTACATGAATATCAGGATCAAATCAGTATTTCCAGCTTCCCCTCTTCACAGCTGCACAAAGGGAATCTTCCACTCCGCGCTCCCTGCTCCACAAGGACAGTGCCATAAAATTGTAACAGCCTTTTTTGTTCTGTCGGATTGCAAATGCATCACTGGCTTCCTCGTAGACTTCGTTCAATGTTATTGCTCTCCATACTTTTCCCTCCAGTGAATGCTATTTCCCCCCTGATAAATTAGTGTACAATTTTCCAAGAGCTGCATCTCACTTATTTCCTGCCCATATTTCTAAGGTCTCTAGGGCTCTTTGTATTATTTCTCTTGCTTTCATTTATGTTCCCCTACTCTCTCATCTCAACTTAATGTTATCTACATATTTTATTAACCAGCTGTTTTATTCCCTCTCACTCATCACAAGTGGAGATGCTCCCTGAAATGAGAGCTACCCATTGTGCCTATAGGGAACATACGAGATGCAAGCCCCTAGTCTATTATTATTCCTTGTTTGCAGTCCTTCAGACAGTTCCTGTGACAGTATTTATGTCTAAGCCAATGGGAGATAATATTTGAGAGGCACTTTATCAAATGCTTTCCTGACTCCCAGCTCTTTGATGCCTGCTGCTCTCCCTGCTCTCATTGATTTTGTACTTCTGTTGAGTTTATATGCGTTTTTCTCACAGACTTAGTCTTTGTAAGCCCGTGGTGTTCCTTGCATATGTTTCCGAAAGAGATCTGTGTAAATCTCAGGACATTACAGGGAGAACCATGAAAAGATACCGTTTAAAGCCAGCATGAAAGCTCCAGTTGTGTTCAGACCTCTAAAGCCATTTCCAAATAATGAGACATGCCATACTGTTTGGCTGGGCTTGAGGAGAAAAACTCTAGATAAACATGAGAAGATAAAAGAGATCACCTTCCCCTTGATGTATTTCCTTGTATTGTGTGAACCTTTATCCAGTGGGGATTGAATCACATCTTGTCGCACACAGAAAGAAAAGAAGTCATTAGCTCAGCTAATTGTTGAAGATAAAGAGCAAAAGGCGATGACAGTTTGCTTTGTGTGTGGTTAAACTTGTTAAATGCATAAATTAAGCAATTCTTTTAATTCTTATTTGATTCATGACACTTATGGTATGGTATTCCACCGTGCCAGCACACTAGCACTTTTTTTTTACTCCTCTCAATTTCAGTTTAAACTATACCTTTTCTTGTTACACACATTAAATAAGTAAAATTATATTGCAGTACACAATACCGAATGTTTTGATTTGGTACTGCATTATACAACATCCTTTGAGTGTACATGGTGTGAACACATACTTTAGTAATACTTCTGTAGAGAAATGATGAGTAGTATGTCTGGACCTGGTTTGTCGTGAAGCCACAATACAAATATACACAAGCTTAGTAGAAATAAGTGGGTTTGGCCAACTAGGATATTTTGGTTTTATTATCTATAATTAAGTTTAATTTACATCCATTTTCTTTTGAGAATATATGAATGTGCTTAAAGCACCTTGAAGTTTATATGTTTAATTAGACTGTTAACTAATACCATACTGAGAAATGGATGGGAGTTGACCCATCAGGATTTTCAGCAGCATCAGGGTTTCCAGTGGCATCAGGATTCACTGCATTAGGATTTTCAGCTATCAGCTGTGTGCAGAGCAGGTCACACATGTATTGTCACACGTGTCCTGGCACTGGTGCTTAGAGACAGTCCCAGTCTGTGTTCAATGAGAATGTCACCCTAAGCCTTTCCCTGACTTTCGCACCTGAACAGTGTTACATCGGCTGCATTTCTGGGGTGTCTGTTTTGCAGAAAACAAGAAAAATAGAAACTGATACTTGAAGTTTTGTGCACGGCTATTGAAAATCATCAGTGTCTGTTTTGTACTCAGTACATGTGCTACAGACTAAGGATGAGTTAAATTAAAGCCTTAATCTGTAAAGCACTCGGGATCTCAGCCTACCCTTGGCATTCCAGGCCTGCAGTTGCTTTTAAGTTTTGTGGTGAGTGGAGTCAAGGTCCCTGGTGTCAGGTGTGGACCTGCCTGCTCTCCTTCCTTTCTTTTGTTCCACTTCTCTCTCTTTTGCTATGTGCAGACCCCATGCCTGTTTGAGAAAATGACATTGATTCTTAAGGAGTTCTTTTTAGATTTACATGTGTTAACAAAAAAGGGGCGCTTCACTTCGAGGATCTCCTTGGGATGTACGGGCAGAGAATAAAGATTGCTGTTAATCCCGGGCTGAGTCACGGAACCGGTGTATGGCTTCTCCGGGGAACAAAGGGGAGATGCCAGAGAGCTATTACCTTGGAAATCCCACCCAGAGCAGGATCATCAAGAGCTAACAGCTCCTCCTAGCCTCTTCTAGCTACTGGAAGTTATCCACAGAAGGAGGCTGTATTTACATGCCTGGAAGAAGAGTTGCATGATGTTGCATTCCCATCCCATGCCTATCAAAAGTACTGTGCTCTCTGAGCTGGCTCAGGAGAGCGCCCAATTGATTCAGAAGCATTTGAGACTGAAGCATGATCAAGCCCATGTACTCCTCTTTATCAGTAACAGCTTTTGCCTGATTCAACCTTAGGCATGGTTGGCCCAACCTTGCTCTTTAACCGTTGCAGCTTTGGATCTGACCTTCTCCTTCAGCCAGCGTGGCTGTGAGAGACGGGATTGCCTGGGCGCAAGCTGGCAGATCTGCATTGCATGCTTCAGCAGCTTCTAACACCAAATTCCTGTGTCCTATCTTTTGCTTCTTTACCAGTGCTGTGTGCTGTATCAAAAACTCCTGTCAGCCCCATTTTATGTTCCCAAGTCTCCCTGCCTTCACTAGGTTCAACCTGGGGTCTTGTTTAGGGAAAGTTACACTACTCTGGATGCTCATTATTCACTCGTTTATCAAGTAAGATTCTGTTATTTACAATGTTACATCACAAAATGGCCTTTTAAGACCATTTTAGGACATATCTTTCCCTATCTGCTTTTTCCTGCCCTCCTCCTAGATACATTTTGGCACCCAAAACTTTTCCTTCACTTTCCTTGCACATATAGAGATAAATGGGAGATCAGGAAGGTCTCTGCCTTCTGTATCATTTAAAAGCCTTCTCACATCGTCTTAACTGGCTCTACACCCTTCCAGAGGGTAAACTCTTTGTTGCTGGTGTAATTCTGTTTTTAGATCTCAGAGGAGTCTTAGGCTGCTGCTGGAGCGCCAGGACTGTAGTGATATATGTAGAATTCAACTGTGGATTCAAGTCGCAGCATTTTACATCTGTGTGTGTACTGCATATGTAAATGATGACTTACAAACCGAGGGATCCTGAAGGATCGGTCTCTGCGTCAGCAGTTCACAAAGTTTTGAAGCGCAGCTGGCCATCCCTTCAGCTGCACTGATACAGCAGCTTGCAGAGACTGCCAAAAAAGCTCAGGTTGAAATAACGTCCTCCAAAAACCTTTTACACTGGGTTATTTGAGCGTTGCAGCTTAGAGCGTCATCCTATGAGCAGGGAGGAAGGAGAAGTGTGCCAAACTGTGACAGCCAGATGAAAGCAAGCGGTCAGAAGAGGGGGAGAGTCAGAAGGTGAGGAGCCCCTCAGCCTGGCTGTGCTGCCAAAGCCCCTCCAAGGCTCTGTGTCTCCGGTAAGCTGTCTCCAGGTCTCCCCTTGCTGATGTGAAGCACAAATAGACCAGGACTGAGTGCAAGGAGGGGAGATGCTCCGGAGTTCCCAAAGTTTGCAGAAAGGCAGAGGAGAGGCAGCCAAGTGTTACATTCACTATGGATGTCTTCTCTGGCCAGGGAAGGGGCAGATCCCTGCGGCTCGGCTTCCAAATCTATCAATGCCAGCAGCAGACTGGAGACAGCCTGGCTGTCGTGAGCAAGCAGTGACTCACTGCTGCACCGCACTGCTGAATTATTTGGGGTGGGTGGGCAGTATTTATCACACTGTCGATGAGGATTTGGCTACGTTAAGCAAGCATATAGGCAGTATGGGCTGTTGAGTCAACCTTTACTATACACATAGAAGTCTATGACTTAAGCTTACTGGAACGAGACTAATGTGTCAAGGGAAAAAGTGTTACACACACAGAAGATAGACAAGACACTGCACCAGTGCTAAATATGGAATTTATTGCAGTATATGCCGCATCAAAAGCTGAATGATTCTTAAACTTCATTCACAACCTATCTAATAAGACCTATGATGAGTACTACAGTCTGGGACTGAGTGTTTAAAAGTGTTCCCTTGACATGTGCGCTACTTAAAGGAACACTCAAGTGATAAATTTGTTTTCCAGTGCTTAAGGGAGATTGCGTGTTCCCCTGCTCACACAAGAGCTCCCTGATCTTACTGCAGATGCAAAACAGACCCTGCTTTGCTGGGATTCTGAAACAAGGAAGGGATGAAATCTCAGTCTTGTAGCATGGAGTCTTTTGGAGTTAATAATAAAGTATTAATAATGACAATTTGTCTTTCTCCAGGAAGGAAAAGCAATGAGAGGCAGGAGGAGAAAGATATACTTATGGTGGGGAGGAATTTTCTAAACTGACAAAGGAAGTCAGCTGCACAACTCCCACTAATCATACTAGGCTAAATACCCAAGGCAGCCTTAGAGGTTATAGCTTATATAGATTTAGACAAAAACAAGTTCAAATGGTATACCGATGACTTTTTGCCCCACAATGAATCTTTTAATTTCTGATGGTAATGGATGCTACCTAACTGTGAAAGAGAATCAGAATATACTAATTTTAATGCAAATGGATTTTTTTAGATGAAAGGCACTGCATAAAAAGTAGAATGGCAGTGCTGTAAATAGTCTGCCTGTGGTAAGTTTACTTACCATTAATTACTGGCATTTATGCTAGTTGATTTAAGAAAATACGTGTATTTTTTAATTAAGTAGTGCTTTTACACTTTCAAATCAACTTCTGTTCTTTCAGTGCTATTGGAAATTTGAAAATTGCTGAAGTTGATCCAGGTGGTCGTTTTGTAAAGATCATGAACTGTGCACCTGAAAAAGAGGAGAGCATTGGGGATTATCTTTTGAAGCAGGACATCCAAAGTCAACCAGTGGCTGTATTCCGGTTTCCCCCTGAGACCAGGATGGGGCCCAACTCCACCGTGACAGTGAGTGTGGGGGGTCTGAGTGCCTGTTCTCAGCAGGCAGACTAGGGTACACTCTTAGCTGGATGGTATGGAGTCAAACTTAAGTCTGTATTTTCAGAGAGGCTAACACTTACAAAGACTGATGAATTCAGAAGAAGCTGTTAATGTCCGTCATCAGTTCAAGCTTGGCATTTGCATGACGAGTCCAGCATTTCATGTTTCCTAGCAGTGGGAAGCTATCCGGGGATGTACTTGTTTGATACATTCCTTTTCCCAACCATTGCTCCCATAAAAAGCTCCCCATACTGTCAGAATACTGAGTTGTGCCAGTGTTTGCCAACAGAGGGTGTGAACCTTGGATTGGAAACCCACAAATAATAGAACTGGAAAGGAAACGAGTTTTAGGTGTTGCTGCTGAAGTAATTAATATAGTTTTGTGTATAGTCTGAAGTGATCACTATAGTGATCTATAGTAGGGTCTCAACTGAAAATAAAAAGAAAAATGATGTTGCTTCCCAGACTGTGCGCACTGTCTGAGGACAGCTGTTATCCAGCAGAGAAAGGCATAAAACACTGTTCTAGCAACGGGGCTCCATTCCTGGCATTGCCTTGGATGACTTTAGGCAAAATGATGACACTCTGAGCCTTAGGTTCCTAAGTGATGTGCTCTCCTTTGATGTCATGCCAGAGCTATAACATTAACTATTCAGTGCATGGGCTGCTGCTTTTCAAAAATTACTTCCCCTCTGGCTAGTTCAGATGTATCTTTTTGCCAGTTCGTATAAGAGTTAGAGGCAGGTAGGATCTAAGATGCAAAGAGTCAGATGACTTCATCATACCCCAGAAAAGCTTTAAATAGAAAACAATAAATATATGCATTTGATAGCCATGGTAATGAAAAAGGCTTGAACATGTGAACTAAATGTGACCAAGGCTCAGCTGTAGGTGTAGCTGAGGAACATCTGCTGGTATCTGCACGTGGCTTCCAGCAACCTCTGGGATGTACCCGCACTCACAGCTGGCACAGCCTCTGTTGTACTGGGTAAAGATGCTGGCTGCTTGGCTGGCTGCAAGACACCTTGCAGATCTCCCCAGAAATGGTTTCCCCTTAGCTGGCTTTTATGCACCAACGATTCCCACCAACCCCAAAAGTAGTCCTTTCCAAAGTGCTCTGATCAGTGCTGAAGTTATTGACAAGGTTGCTGTTCCCATTATCATTAAAAGGCTCCTGGGTGAACGACTGACTGAAGTAGAAGGTCCACCACAGCTGTTGTTTCAGTATATGCAAGCAGAATATTTCTGCTGAATATTAACTTCAAAGGGTCATGTTCAGGCTGCCAACTCTTGCATCTAAAATTCATGTATAGATAGACGGCTAGGAAGGACTTCCAGGCCCCAGCTCCCTGTGAGAGCAACAGATGCACCAAGATGGCTCAAGTTAGATGCCAGTGCAGATGGTTGGAATATGGCCTGAAGCTTCTTTTACCACCAGTGCTTGTTTCTTCTCCTGAGATGAAAATTGAAGCCTCGCAGAGTACAAGGGGGCAAAGTCCATGTTCATCACCAAGCTCAATGCAGGTCAATGCAGCCCTGCGTGAGCCCTCTTACAAGAAAGGTGGAAAAGCAAGGTGGTGGGGGCCCAGAAGAGCCACAGTCAATGCTGTCTTCTGGTGTATGTGTGAAAAAGCCACAAATACACCTTGTCAGGGTGCCATATGGTGACCACTTTTGGAAGACAACATTTTTTTTTTCAAGATACTTCTTTAAAATAGAATGAGGATTGTTTTGGCTCACAGGAAATGGCTGAAGACATTTTCTCACAGATGGCAAATGCCAGATCCTTTAGGGACACCGTTTGCAAAAGCATGTTGTGATTGTCTTATGTAAGAGAAATGTTTTCCTAACAGGTCCTTTGGCTACTGTGTTAGTGATAAAGGTCACCTATAATTGTGTTCACTTTATAAAGCACAACACTGTTAAATCTTTTGTATAAGGATAATAGTACAAAAAAATTCTAGTCTTCAGTAGAGACAGCTTCTCCCTGAACAGAGGGAATCCAGAATCAAGCAGAGACTGGAATTTTAAAGCTGATATCACAGATCTCTTCCAATGCCCTTGGTAATTTAGAAAATACAAGAAACTGCCTATTTTAAGTCTTACTCTCAGCAAGCCAGACCAAAAAGCCCGGGATTTACTATCACACCTTGAAAAATGTGCCTTTGCTAATCTCTGTTAATCCACAGGAGAGATACTTGAAAATAATCACTATAAGCTGCGAGTCTTGAAATATAATTCTTTCAGCTTTGATTTCACAGACCAAATAGTGACCAGTGTTACAAAAATCAAAAAGCAAAAGGAAAACCTGATGTTTTTACAGAGTTCTTATATTGTATAAATATCCAGGAGCCATTTTGTCTTTAATGTAATGGCTGCTTGATCTTTGCAGGTTTGGGCAGCAGATGCGACAGTGCTTCACAAAAGTCCCTCAGATTTTCTTTGGAAGGAACTGGAGAGATTTAGGACAAGCCTTACCTGTGCTACCATTCTCTATGAGCCCAGTGGTCAAGTGAGTGCCTTGAACAAAATCACCATGCTTCCTTACCCAGACAGCTCTATCGCTGGACATCCTTCAGAGATTTGAGATCATACTGTTAAAGTCCTTGTAGAATAAAGCACACGCAATCCAAACAGCAAAGCTGGGCTCTCTCTCTGTTAACCTTGCTTCAGCGTGGATGTTAATTATTAGGATCTGAAGAAAAACAGTAGATTGATGACACCACTTGTTGAATGAAAGGCTAACATGCTCACAGTGATTGAAGCAGGGGCTCCTCAAGTGTGAATTGTCAGCCCACTGTCTGCTTCCAGTGTGCTTCAACCATGAAAGGTCCAGCTATGCCCAGGGCTATTCAGCCCATGCCTGCCTGCTAGTAACTGCCATCAGCTTGGGAACTGTGTTGAGTATTTTTAGGCAAACTTCTGTTGACTTGGGGATGAGAAGGAGCCCAAGATCATTCTTTACCCTGTAGTTGTCCAGTGGCAACTATGGTTTTGGTAATTTTTAGCTAGACAAACTCGGACTAGTGACAGCGTGGAAAGACCCGTGATTTTCACAAACAGTTCAAGTTATACAATTTCCCCAAGGTAGCATAATTTACACCTTACAAACTGTTAAGTGAATGTTGACTTTTGGTCTCACCTTTTCACATTTACTCCTCTTCTAACTCACTTTGGCCATACTTGCTATTACATCAGTGCCAGGGAATCAGAGGCTGAAAGTGAACTGGAGACGTGATTACCTCTGCCAGGATTGCTCCTGGCTGTGGCTTGCCTAGGCAGTTCTGGAAGACCTTCAGTAAGAGAGACTCCACCACATCCCCGGGCAATCTCCTTTAGTGCCTCACTCTGTACGCTTAGAAAAGGTTTGCTAGTGCCTAAACTGGACTTTTTCTGCATCAGTCCTTTCCTTTTTATCCTGTCAACTGTGGACATGGAGAACAGATTGCTTTTTCTTCCTTCAGCAGCCTCTGACATTGTTGCAGAATTGTCATGACTTCTTTTTTCTCCTTCTTTGTCTGGTTTACTTAATTGGAGCAGTGGAATTTCAAGGCTCTTAGATGATGAGTTTACCCTAAATATATTTAAAGACTGGAAACAGATTTTAAAGACCGGAAACAGATTTTAAAGGCCAAAGAAAAAAACCTGGAATTTGGTGGCTGCAATTAGTATTTATCTTTCAAATGATAAATAACTCAGAAATATATTGGAGTACCTGCCCTTTCAGCCCTTCTTGGTTTGTCTAGAACAAACACTGATCTTAATGAAAAAATGCAGAACATAAATAAACACTGATATGTTGGGGTTTTGTTTTTTTTCCAGGCTGTGGCTTGGTACACTTTTCTCTACTGGAACAGAAGGCAAGGATGGGTGGCGAAAGAGGAAAGTGAAGAATTTGAGAACATTGTTATACCAACATTCCCAACACCAAAGCAAAAAGAAGTCTGGGAAAATGAACAGGAATTTGCAATAACTGATACAGAGTGGAAGAGGGCTGATCCACGGCAAACAATTAAAAAAGGACAAAGCTACATTAAAAGGTATCTGACGTTCATTGTGTGTACTCTGTAATTGCAGCATCGTGCCATACTGGCTCTGTAAGTGAAAGCTTTTAAATGACCATCTTGTAAACAATTTTTTAAAAGCTTTGGAATTTTAAAAATAAGAATTAACCTTCAAATAGGAATCCAGCCCAAAACTCCTGATAGGAGCACGTTCATTGTCAGTCAAGACTAATTGGAAAGTAAAATCCACATGAAATTCTTCTTAAACTGTGACTTTATTATTACATATTATCCTTTGAGCCCCAAGTGTTTGGATGGCACCATTTGGAGACCACAACTTGGGAAGCTTTCAGCCAAAAATGTTGATGTTCACAGAACTATTTACCTTTGTCTTGAGAAGGGTGGGCCTGAACTCAGTCTTCTCTCAGCCCACTGCGCTTTGAACTGGGCTAAGGACTGATAACCATTGCTTTCTAAATTGCTTCAGAACTGTCTTCAGCCATTGTATCAGACTTAAAATTGGCAACACCATGAAAAAGTGTGATCCATTGGACTTCGTGCGGACAGGTTCGTTTGGGCACCCAAGTCTCAGCCAGGAACCCCTGAGCTGAGCCATTCACTGTTTTGAATAAGGAATGCAATATTGGTGGTTTTTTCTCAGTCTTCTCCAGAATATTGGTTCCAGGGGCTTTTGAGCCAGGTTCATGACAGAAGAACATGTATTTCAAAAATAAAGGGTTGGCCAATCTGGATATATATTTTTCACAAAAACGTGGGTGACCCTTCTCACACGTGGGGTAATTGCTCTTCTCTAAATTTCTTCTCCAGACTCTGGCTGGTGATGTTCAGAAGATGAACACTTTTCAGCGTAGGTTGAACTGGCTGTTCTTCACAAGATTTATTCTTAAAAATAGCTAAATCACTTTTGCTCAAAAATTTCCAAAGAAATGAAGTCAGAAGCAGGGAGCAATTATGTAAAAATTCAGTGCAAAGAGTTCAAGTCTGGCAGAATTATAATCAAAGGCAAATGGTAAATTATAATACGATATGTCAAAAAATACAGAAGTTGCAGTTCGTCCACCTACAACTAAATGCAGAATGTGTCAAATATATGTGTGCTGTTTGGTAGGTATATCACATAAATGTAATGTATGTGTGCAGTAAACACAGTAAATCTATGTAAAATACAATAATAAATATGCTAATGCTATACAATAAATAATGCAGTAATAGACAAAATATACATATTTGTTATATCCTGTGCACATACATGCCTGTGCAAAATGTGAAATACAGTAAACTTGATTGAATTTCTCTCTACAGGGAGAAAAAGACCTCTACATCCCTTTTCCCTAATCAGAGTGCCTGGTGCCAAAGTCCAGACTCTCCCACACACCCTCACTTTTCTCTGGTTAGACCATTAACCATGGGGAACGATGGCAGCAGTTTGTGCCGACATCTTGGTGTCAGTCATCAAGGCCTGACCCCATGCCAGGTGAGTTCAGCAGCAGATGTGGTATATATAGCATGCACAGTGGCAATGGGGTGGATTTTCTGACACAAATAGCTTAAGACTTAAAACACATGTATGTTACCACCCCTTACTTCCATAGCACTGGTCTCCACACTTTTTTAATTGTGCACCTGTATCAGTAAAAAATTTTTGAACATGCACTCCCAACATATGTACATTTATTTATTTGTAAATTATATACATTTACTGCTGCAATAATGTATTATGTACATTATTAAACATACACATAAATAGGAATTTTAAAGCATGATAGAAAGATTAAGAAAATACTATTTTAAAAGTATGTTTACATTTACTTTTCTTTATTAACATTACAAAAATATTTTCTTCCTGCACACTAATAGATTGTCTTGCACTCCCCCTGGAAGACCACTGCTCTATAGAGCTGCGTATGTCAGTGAGATATGAGGAGGCTACCATTACTAATATGGATGCATTTAGGAAATGAAACTAAATATTAGGAATCACTAAGAGAAAGATTCTTACATTGGCTGTGAATTGTTAATTAGGCAGTGGTGAGAAAGTCAGTGTGTAATTCAGGTACATCAAACCCAGAAAGCCGTTGACACATTGGAAAGAGTTCAGAGGAGGATGACAGAGTGAAAAAGTGTCTGAAGAGATTGATTCATGAGGACTAAAAAGAGCTAAATGGGTGCTGGACAAGCAAGGTGATCCTCATGCGAGGGGGTTCAAGCATCACCGTGAGAGAGGAAACAGTCTTAGGTCCAGGAAACAGAACTAGAAGAAATACGACCAAGTGAAACACAGGAAGGCTTAGGTTGATTATGTCAATAAAAAGGAGCTTTAATGATCTATAATGTAGTCCTCCAGTTGTGCTCATTGCTCCACTTAGTATTTTAAGACACTTGCAAGTTTTAAGTGCACCACTGCCATTAATTTTAAAGGAAGTAGGTATCCAGCCCCTGAAGACAGCTTTGTAACACTCATTCTTTCTTTAGTTAACATTAAAACCAGACTAGTCAAATTATTTGAATATGCTAAAGAGGTCATCCTGTGGCTGGCGTGGATCGGTGGTTGTGCAGTTGTTGGGAGTTTTCCTCCATTTCCAGGAGCGCCAGCCTAGGAAAAGCCAGATTGAGCCAGGGAAGCGTTTATGCACCTGCTTAGCATTACACACCCAAATAGTGTCCTGCAGCCAGGGAGGACTGTCAGGAAGATCGTTTTCAACTGCTAAATCCAGACAAAGCAGATTAAAACCTGATGGAGTCAGTTGTAAGAGACCTAATTTCAGGGTTTTTTTCCTGCTCTGTCTTAATAACTGGTAGCACCAGCTACTGGGTGTCTGTTTTGTGTAATCCCAGTTTGTCTCATTTGCTAAAACTTAGTTTGTCTCGTTTTGTGTCACTCTGGCCTTCTGCAGAGCTGGGTCCCCCATATCTGTTCTGCTGGTTTCCTGGACAGGTAAAAGCTGGGGACAGGGGGAGTCGGCACCTGCCAGCTCAGGGTGCTGGTGGCATCAGAGGTTGCGTTCACATGAGCAAATGCTGTGGACAAAGAGGGGCAGATCTGTAGAGCAAACCCCTTGGTGCTGCGGTGTCCACCCCGTACACATTTCAAAGGTGATTTGCTTTGTCCCAGCACTAGTCTGGTACAACAGGCCACGAGGGGATACCTACCTCTGCATGGTGTGGGTCCTTTTCGGGTATGAAACTTCCCAAGCTGCTGTGTAGCCCACTCATGCACAAAGTGGTTTCTGTCTGAATACCCACTTGCAGCCACAGCACTTGAGGTTTCACTCCAGAGGACATCTTCTGGCTTGGTTTTGTTCAAGAGGGAGCCAGCTTGTGCACTTGATAGCGCACCATGGTGTGAACCCGAGCACAGCGCGGTTGGAGGAGTGGCAACTCCACTCCATGGGTGGGCTCCTCTTCAGACCCAAAGCGCTACAGCCACCAGCAGGACATCCCCCAGTACTTCTGCCAAGCCAAAGGGAGTTTGCTGCACGCAGTCCTCTTTCCTACATTCCCATCTTTTGTTCGATCTGCGCAGATGGAGATCAGTGTAGTTGCCACGAGCTACATTTGGTTTCAGTTTTCAAGATTTTTGTCTTGCAACTATTAGGACTAAAAACTTTTTCAATAAAGCAAGCAATATGAAACCGAAACAAAACACCTCTGAGACTGTAATGCAATCATGTGGTTCCAGGACCCAGGGCTGCAGGCACAGAGAGGGCATACCTGCAAATTTATTTTCTCAGTATGGGAACTCTGAAGGCAGAACTCAAAGCAAGGTGGGCTGTCATGCATTAAATATATCCGATTTTCTGTAGGTTTGCACATGCACCCTGCATACCCTTAGTCTTTCTTTCTCAGATCTTTGCAAAAGATAATTCAACTCTATTTACTTATGGTTCATTTGCAGTTCATTTCACTACTGAATTATGAAATTACTCCTCCTGATACTTCCAGGAAAGTTAATAAGATCCAAGATCTCAGATTAAAGATCAAATATCGGTATAGCCATTATTTTTCTCTGAGAGATATTCAAGTGTAGTACAAATTACTGCTGGATTTTTCCAGAAATGAATCTATAGAGAGATGTAAACATCATTCTTATTTTATTACAATGCAAAAATTACAAGTGCTTTAGGTAGATTTATACAAGTATGCCACTAGACATTGTTACTGATGGTGGTGGAATGATGATTTTGAAATGTATGAGTACTTTCTATTTTCCTTTTTTTATTTTTCTTTCCTTGCTTAAAAAATTTTAACTAGTAGGCTTCTAACTGACATGAACAACTGGGGTCCACAGTAATATGCATAAATGCAGTCTTGCTTGGGTCCTGGTCCAAGAAAGCTTCCCTATTCAGTAAGGACTCTTCAACTTGTTCATAAATGTTTCATAGTATCAGAGACTTGGAGAAATCAGTATTATTAACTTACTTGTTTTCCTCTACAAACACACTTTTCATCACTAGTATCTTTAAGTATGGGTAGCTATTTTCTTATTGCCATAATACAGCAAAATTAGATTAATGCCTTTGAATAGAATTAGTGATTCAAAGTATTTTTGCATTTTTCTCTTAGATACTTAGTTTCACTTTTCAAAATCAGTTTAGTATATACTCGTATTTCGGAAGTACAAAGGCCCACTCAAAACTGGAAAGAGATGGGCCTCACAGTTTATACTGTTTGATGGTATTTGCGTTTCATACATCTGTTGTATCTTTTCTAGCTCCTAGTTCTGCTCTATAATAATCAAACATTATATTTTCAGTCTTTTTGGGGGGATGTTAGTAGCAGCAGTCCACAATATTCCAGTGCAGAATGAAGTGTGTTTATTGGCATGATGGTGTTTTGAGAACTGTTTGCCTCTCCTCTCCTCACGCAGCTCAGCTTTTTACCTTTCTAGCTGCTGCAGAACAGGATTTTCACTACCCGATTCCAGTGTCTCCTGTGGCTTTACTTCTGAGCCGTTGCAGTTGATATGACCATGGTAGGGTGTGTGGTGGTGGCCTGTTCCTTTTGGCACATACCCATCCATATGAAATTTTAACTGGCACCTTACTGTTTGTCCACTTTGCCTTCTGAGTCCCTCCTGAAGCTGTTCTGAACAGTTTTCTTTGGTGCTGACAACAAAAGACCTCGAAAGTTATCTACAAATGGTTTCACTTCATTTCTCACTGTCTTTATAGTATTTTTCGTTAATTTTTGAGCTGTCTGTTTAGTTTCCTCTTCTCCCAGGTATCCCCATTTTCTTCTCAGACTGAGAGATAGCAGGGGAAAAGCTGCTACTGCCATAGGTCACAAAGTTCAAGCTGAGCTCCTACCTCCCATTTTGCTGAGAAATGCAGCACTCTGGTGATGGTGTTTTGTTGTTGTTGATGATGAATTTCACTCTGAATCAAAATGCTCAGCTGTGAATTTTGCAAGGAGTTTAAAAATAGCTGTGGAGTGTATTGTGAAGCAAGCGCTTTGAAGCCTCAGCCAAAACCAGCGAGTTTTGTCAATCAGAATGTTTCCCTGCGGCTGAGGAACGCTAATTAAGCTTTCAGTGGCAAATTGAACCTGCAGACAAGGAACATATTTAGCACACATTTTCAGTGAAAAGGAGTCAATTCCTACCACCATCTTCTCTACCAAGTGGATCAAGCCTGCTAGCTTTCTGTTCTTCCCACTGGTTCTCATGGGGTTTGTCCTAGAAATTGAGAGTTGAGTGAGATGAGATGCACTCATATCATGATGCATTTGCTCTCTTGACTTGTGCCAAGGACTTCCACAGGCTACAGGACTGCCCATGTAATTCCTGGTTCGCAGTGAGAAATATTTGCAGATTCATCTCTTTTTGACTTAGGATGCTGATGTATTATGGGCAAGACTCAGTGGTAACATTGGCCATAATAAATGATGTTGTTCAAACACAGAGATGCACTTTTTGAGCAGCAAGAGGTCAGACAAGATATTACGGTGATATCCCATGGTGAGAAATGAAGTCAGCTGTTTTCTCCAGTAGATCGATTGACCAGTGCCGATCAATGAACTGTTCCTATCATTGCTAGGACATAAAGCGAAGCGTCTCAGCTTGCTCAACACAGTGTCATTCACTCTGGCTGACAGTGAAGTGCTCCAGTAGTCTGCACCTTTGAGTGCATTTATGTGTTCTCTGCCAGCTTAAGTTCTGCTGTAGTCCTCAAAATCTTAAAATAGCTTTTCAGTTTCTTGCTGGGTGCAGATGGATTATCAGGAATTCCAAGGTTCTGCGGTGCTGAGGAAGAGGATGGTCCAGTAAAGGAAACCCCTCTGGTGACAGAAAGCTATCAAAATACCCTGACTTTGTTTATTAGGTGGCAAATACTGTACCATTATTTTATGAGAAACACAGTAATTCTGGTTTCTTTATTGCTGCTTTCTCAGCCATGGTATCTTATGACCTGACATTGTGTTTCCCTACCTGCCAGGCAGGATGCCAGTCTGTCAAAATTATTTCCTCACCTATTTGTTGTTTACTGCTTAAAAAACACTGATGTAATGTGCATTTGTGTATTTTTGGTGCTCTGGGAAAAAAAAACCAACAGGTTATTCTGACCTAGAATTTTGGAGGAAGGAAAAACTTGGGTAAATCAAGGGGATAAATAATAATCCTCTGTGGCCAAGTATGGAAATTGGGAAAGGAATTAAAGATTATTGCCAACATCTTCAAATAATATAAACAAGCACAGCTCTTTCAACTCACCTTCTTCCATCACGGTCAAATAAATACATTATGAATACTTCAATGCAACTGAAATCAAACCAAAGATTTATCTGTGGTTTTGTTGAGAGAGAGAAGGTGGCATTCGGTAAGAGGCTTTCTTAAGACTGTAGGAAACACAAATACCTTTGTCACTTTTGGGTGGGTGACCAGAGGTGACCGCAGGGTGTGTGTAGCAGGCTGTCCTGTGAACTGCCTCAGAAAGTCAGTAGCGCCGAGCTGCTTGGTGTTCATTAGCATCACCTACCAGACAAAACGTCGTCACTATGCTGAGATGTGCTAACACACTTGGTGCTCACAAACTCTGGTTGCCACTGAGAGGAAAATCTGGAGAGCTGCAGTGCCTTTGAGATGTGAACACTTCTAAGCGCCCAGATCCCATGGAAACATCAGCAGAGCTGTCAGAAGGAAAAGTACATTTACTGCCCTTTGCTTCTCTTGCAAGCTGATCGCTATGGGGAAACTGCGGTTGCAAGTGTCAGGTTGGCCTGTGAAAAAGCAATTCTCTCCTGGATGATTTTGGCAGAACAACCTGACCGTCAAGGAACCATGACTAAGGATGGCCCTTTATCTTCTTGTTGTCCATTACAGCATATAATCTGTGACTGAGTCATATAATGGAGTGATAAAATGAAGACCAGAGATTCACTTCTGAAAATTGCTCTCATGTAATAACAATACCTAGCACTTCTGAAATCTCCAGGTGAACTTGCTTAAAGGTGGTGTTCATGTCAGTAGAAACGTGGAGTCATTTAAAAGTTGATTCTCTGGTAAAAGTATGTCTAGGGCTGGGATTCGGTTTGAACACAGCTCAAGGCACTGACAGAAATCCAGGGTCAAGGAGTGAAAAATCTTGTTCCCTGCCTGCTAGGAATTTCTGGAGAACTGCAGGCAGTGAAAATGGGGAGCCAAAGACACGATGACTTTTGTAGTGAGACTTGTGGAGGTGGTATAAGGCAGATAGTCTGAGAGCATCAGCTGGAGGGAAAGTGACAGTGAGGAGGAAAACAACGTGATCTCCATTCAGAGGCTGCTAAGGGTTTGGAGAAGTACATGTTGTTCATGGTCAGCCAGCGTGACTGTGATTTTGGCCAACCCATGCTTGCTGAAATACAATTCAATGAAAAGTCTGCAAGAGAGAGTTTGATCCTTTAAAGTAAAGGTATCTTAGTAACAGCTAGTGACCTTGCATGGGATTGTACATTTATCCCAAGGTGGCTTTTACTTGAAATGTTCTTCCATAAGGTCAGAGGAAACAGAGAGTTTTTATTGTTAGCATGCTTGTTCCCGAAACTGACTTTCTTCTTAAAGTGGGTATGTGGAAATAATGACTGTTGTCTTCAACAGGCAATCTGTATGCAGGAACTAGCTGGAAGAAAAATCCTTCCGTTCCCAGCTGTGTGAGTGGGGAAGGCGGCAGAAGGCCTACGTGGTCAGCAGGGGTGAGTAGAGTTGCTACAATTCAGTTTTCAGAATAAACAAAGAAAAGAACAGAAGAGCTTAAAAAGCCCCACAATTCAGAATACAATAATTTCTTCATTTTGCTGGATTCTTTCAGTCTTCTTTCTGTGAAAAAGGCCTATACCAGACCACAAATACAAAGCGTCTGTATTCAGGCATTGCAACAAGATCTACATGCTTCTCAGTCTAGAGAACTTTATGTTTGCATCTTGTGTTTGCTTTAAGTTGCAATCTATTTACACTAGTCCTTCTAGGAAAAAGCAGGTTTAAGTGCACAGCCAGACATAATTTTTAATCTGTTTGAAGACTTTCTTACTTGCAGTAAAGGCTTAGAATCCAGGGTCAGTAAAGAAGCCCTCGTATGTAAATATGTAGACCCTCAAACATGTGTTGTTGCAAGTTCGTCTTCCAAACTTCTTGATTTCTAGACTCATCCCCAGGAGTTGGTTGTTTGATTTTACTCAATATCTGCTGCATGATTCATTGTAATCCAGAATGTTTTCTCTATATTTGTACTACAAAGCGCCATTAGATATACAGAAGTTGGAAATGTCTTGCAACATGTTAAATATCATTCCAATTTCCTGTCTCTACTTCTTAGGTTCTGTTAAAAATGCTGTAAGAATTGATGGATTTTGTTGATCAAACAACTTATATATGCAACTTATTATTACTGCTATGATTATTAAATTGTGCAATATGTTTTGATGTTATTTACAATGGTTAATTTTCTCCAAAGTGCTATATGCATTTGTATATATATGTACAAGTAATAATAAGAAAAAGAATAGCCAGCCTCTCTACATCAGGTAGAAATAAAGCAGAAAAGAAACTGGAGGATTATTGCTTGTGCCTGTCTGCTCAGTGTATACATGAAGTGGGTCTCTTTGCCCAGGTACAGGCCTAAGCAAATAAATACATCAGTGTTACAGTTTTGCCTTATGTAAAATGATAGCAATAACACGTATCTCCTAGGGGCAGTGAGTCAGCAGTGTTTGTAAAAAGCCTATTCTGCCTTTAGATGAGAAACACTTTAGAAGTGCAATGAATTAGTGTTTTTGTCAGTGACGCTAGATTAAATGCTTTCTGGTTAAGATTCCCACAGTTCCTGAGAAACCTGTTGAATTAAAATGACCTGACCTCAAGAAAACCAAGCCCACGTAACTTGCTTTCTAATCTCTGGGTTTGCCATATGATAATCAGGGTTCAGCAGAACTATTGCAATAGCCAAAGAGAACTATGTGACATTTTACAGCTTTATGGGGAGGAAGCCCTTGGCACTGTGGGCTTGATGCCGGTTCACACTGTGAAAATTTCATGGCTCAGAAAACAACTCATCCTGTGACCTGTAATGTTCTTAGCAGTAACTAACTCTGTGCACACAGTTCTCCCAGAACAAATGAAAACAAGGATATTTGCTTTATTTTCAGCAAAAGAGATTTAAAAGCATACTTCAGATTATAGTGTGTTAAAAGTTTGACTTGACACTAACATACCTGACTTGTAGCAACTTCTTAAACCCTGGTGTGACAGCTGTGCTGCAGAACCCTAAAAACGTATCTGCTCCACAGATGAGTCAAGTTCTCATTCAGATATTCCTTACAAAATCCTTTTACCTGATAGAGCTAGGCTTTCAGTCAAGCCAAGATTGTGAAGAACACTAGTTTAAATCCCAAGAGCAGCTCTCATCTGGGCTGGCCGATTGCTCATTTTGTCATGAAGAGGTGTCCAAACCAACTGAGGCAGAGAGATGCAGATCTGTAAGTTCTTGCCCAGGGTAAGAAATAACAGAGCAGCTCAGTTTATTGCAGCTTAAAGGACCATAGGACATGCTTCTAAAAGTGAGGTGTGTACTACACCCATGAAGACACAGTAACTCAAGTGTTGCTTTGCAGTATGGCCTCTCATCCACCAGCAAATCAACATGCTATTTGCCTTATAGAATAAAGATAATTTTATGTATTTTACTGCTAGTGATAGTTACAGAGAGCTGTTAATTATTTTCCCAAATGCTATATGTATTTGTAGTGCTGTAACAAATGTTAAGACAGCATTTGAAAGTAAGGTCTTTTGACTTACTATGGTCTTATGTTCTTATCAAGACAATCATAATGCTCATGTAGTCCTGACTTCTCAGTCACGAAACCACATAGTAGACAGGAGATTCTGAGAGACACCAGAGGCTTGATGACTCAAAAGTTTTGGTCCCATATAAAGGTAGTTTCAATGTGGGAAACTGGAATAGGTAAAATTAAAACACTGAGTGAGTACTATATGGATAGTCTTATTCCAAACTGGAATGCCCTGTTTCTGGCTTCATCTGTTTCACTTTCAAAATGGCACAAGCTAAGCAAGGCAAAGAAAATCCCTCTTGTTTTGAATGGAACATCTATAGAGGCAGTTAAATCCCTGTGACCTCAATGGTGTTTTTAGTTTAGAAAGCTTTCCCATACAGACCACTTTAATAAACACCTTCACAGAGTATCCTATAGACAACCTGTCCTCTACTATATATTAATTGCAGAGGAATATCTGTGAGTATGAATTGATCTGATAACTTAATAATGACATTAAACGTCTGGTTTCCTAATGAAATGCATCTCAGATTAGTACTGAGTGGCTCTCTGATATTGAGAGGATCTGTGAGCTTCCTTCAAATTTCCAGTGGGACAGTATCTGCCAACACAATAAATGGTTTTCCTTGGTTTGCTATCTAGTGGACATGCAAAAATTAGAGTGGGAAAAGATTAACATCTGACCCCTCTGGCTCCAGGAGGAGGCATTTCTGAAGCAAGATGGAAGTACCATGTTGGGATGGAGTGAGGAAGCTTGCAATGACCATAGGCTTTAAAAATTCACTTAGAAAAATTGCACATGTGAGTATCCCATCTGCCTCCCCAGTTCAGCCCGTCTCAGAGAGATGTTCACATCTTAATATGTGCTACAATTTTACTTTTCTCTAGGAGGAGGAAATGCATACCTAGAGAACAGTAGAATTTCCCAGGGTGTGGTATCCAGTCACCAGCTGTTAGGAGGAAGGAGACATGGCAAATTGTAAGGCATCTTGTTGGCTTCAAAAGGACTAACTTGTTGGAGCTCAAACTTTAAGCTTCTCAAGACAGGAGAAGAGGCATAAATCTGTTTTGGGTGTTTCCTAAGCAGGAGAAAGTACAGAACAAACCATACCATGAAAAATCAGTCTGTTGCTTGGTACTCATCACACTTCTAAAAAACATTCGTTCCTTTCTCCTTTACCTTTACTACTGAGCACTTCCTGAGTGTTTCTGTTGTTCTTGAATTGGGTCTTTCATAGCACTTAATGTAAGGAGAACCTGATTGCAATAACCAAGAGGGTTTACCCTTGAAGCTGATTGACTGAAATGTGCCTTTTTTCTAGGTGGAAAATGGATTGTTTCCATGCCAAAGGAGCATTGGGAAAGCTTAGGGTATTTGAGAAGTGACATTCGATGACTTGACAGGGCCAGATCAGAAGTGTAGCTGTCCATCCCAGGGCAGGTGTCTGCTTCATGGGTGAGAGAATGCAGGGTAGAGACGACAAGGCTGGCTGTCTTTCAAGCTCTTCTGTGGTGCTTGATGGGAATCAGAGGATGAGAAAAGGGGCTGGCTTATCTGCAGGCCTGTGTGTGGACTGCAGGAAGGAGATGCCGCCTGACCTGGCCATTTCTCCACTGTAGTGGTCCCCATTATTCTTTCTCATGATGAGTCCCAGCAAACTGGTACATATACATTTAAAATCCAGATTTCAAATCAAGCAAGGTCCTGTTGTTGATAAGCAATCCTTTTACCTTTCAATTTGGTTCTTCTGCAGTAGCTATTGTTATGTTCTAAGGTATTTTTTTAAACAATGAAACAGAAACAGTCCAACAAGCTGTGTCCTGGCACAGAAGAACAGAATAGTGGTGCAGAATTAATGTTGATATCCTCCTCACTGCATTTCAGGTCATCTGGAATAGCTCAGGAACAAGTGACACTCTAGATTACTGTTAGAGAGACGACGGAGCAGGCAGTCTCTCCTGGTACCCTTTCATTCTCTCATTTTCTTCCACTGCACTCCAAGTACCTTTGCAGTCATGTTCAGTGCTGAAACTAAATGGCTCCAGCAGTGGGGGTGCTAACGATTTGGATTTAATTGCAAAGGCCTTCTCACCTGTGTGTCAGCAGTGTGGATTGTTGTGACCCAGTTGTTGTCAGAAGCAGATTGCAGCCTGTGTGGGACATGTTCCTGGGTCTCAGTTTAGTCTTTAGCAGAGAAGCCACCACTTTATGTGCTGCTAGTAGCAATCCTGATAGCAAAGACAGAGACTGCATGGGCATAGGCAAGACACAAACCCGTGGAACAGTTTTAAGACAAATTAGATGGGTAGTATAAAAGCACTGTTTCTGCTACTTACGCTGTGTTGTGGATTTATGAATTTATGAAGTTTAGTCTCCAAGGCTAGGAATATTGCTTCTTTTACAAGCTAAGTGAGTGTCAAGCACCCCAAAATAGGCCCAGGCATTTCTACAGATCTGTGGAGACAGGTTTGGTGTAATTTTATCCCATTCAGTTCTTCACACCCACCTAAGGCTTCTTTGGACACGGTAGAATAAACCAGTGTATTTCAAAACAAGGAAACTAAATCTGCACCTTACCTCTGATCCCCATGTTCCGTACAGTTTACAGTTTTCATGGTGTGGAAACCATCTGTCCGTATTTATCCTGTTTAAGTAATGTAGGGCAAGGCCACTCCACGTTCTGTCTTACCCTTTAATGAAGGAGATTGTTTTGGAAAAAGCTTAAGTATTAGTTAAGAAAAAAAAGTAGTTCTGAAAAACAAGCTGATAGCATGAGGAGAGCTCAATTTCATTCCTAATCCTATGTCTATATGTTACAGCTAAAGGCAGCACATCTGACCTAGTTACCATACAGCTGCCCGTCACCCACCTTACCTGGTGGTTAGAAACAGCAGCACAGAAGGGATGGTGTCCCAGGCGATGTTTGTGCACCAACTGCACTCTAGACTTCAGGAGAGATCAGACAAGCTGTGTAAGCAGGTCCCCTGGCTTGTATACAGGACTTGACAGAAATATGGAAAAGGTGAACCTAGTGGCTATTTGGTGGTTTTTAAATCTTACTAAAAGAACATAGTTATTCCCCTTGGAAGTGAATTTCAAGCTGCATCTAAAGTGTTTTGATGGGAAACAGGAAAAAACTGGATTTGTTCATTACAATATTTTAGTAGCTTGGAAAATTAGTGTATTAAAAAGTCGATAGCAAATGTGCTTGTTGGGTGATGTTGTATTCTTGCACAGAAGAGTGCGCGTGCACGGTGTGGCAGGTGCAGGGGCCTCCCCAGCACCCGGGTACCAGTTCTTACATCCAGTATCATGTCACACGCACCAGCCCTGTTTGCCCACAGGTTTCGGTCCTGAGCACTTCATTCTGCAGGAGCATAAGGTGAAAGTGCCAAACAACAGAAGCACAGACATGACTCCCTTCTGGAGTAACTGCACGGTCACAAAAGTGCACAGGCAACACACGGTGGATGGAGAGTGCCCTCTTTTCTTTTAGTCTGCCTCTTTTTCTGCTGAACAAAATACTTGGTGAGTCACAATTTTGCTGCATGCTCCATCCAGGAGACACTGTAACACGCAGTGAACTCCCCCATGGACTTGACAGGAGTTTTAAAAATTTATTGCCCAATCTGTAGGTTGATATTACTGTGCGTAATCCCCAAGAGTTGGTACATGTTCATGTGTCACTGCACATTTTCTTTAGTTAGAGCTCTGAAACCAAAGCAGAATCGCATGCTATTTATACCACAGTTATCAGGAGGACGGCAGATGTAATAGAGCTTAGAAAGACAACAGGGGTTCCTGTGAATCTCAGGGCACTGTAGAAGCCGACTTTGTAACCTGGCTGAAAGAAAATGCATTCCCAAAACCTTACAAAAGGGCTGTACTTTTGACAATCGCCTTTTCTTCCCCACGGTGCCAAAAGCAACTTTCATAATAAAACTTAAAGTCCCCCCAAAATTAGTCATTGCGTACATCTTTACAGTTTCGAAGCTCAAGCCATAAACACTGAAAGGATGACTACATGGTAGCCCAGACATGTAGTTTGTGACTAAGTACAGGTGTGCAGGGCACTACCAGCTTCATCTGTTCGGCTCAGTGGGTTTTTTTAAGTTTCAGTGACAGTTTTAAGTGGGATGCGACTAAGGGGGAAAATAAGGATTCAGTTCTGATTATATTGCCAGAATGTCCTGATGCATCCCATCAGGCAAGCCCAGGGCTTCCCAGTATTATGATGGAACGTCATCTAGGACAGCGATCCAACTCCTTGTCATAGTCTCTGCCTTCAAAATATTTTGATTTACATCACATTTCTCACCAGCACTGGCTTTGAAAACAGTTTTTGCTTGGTGTACAAGGCCAGTACCTCTGTGCGTGTTGGAAATCCTGTGTGGGAAATCCCAGAAAAGTGATGATACAAGTTGCATGGCATCATCGCTGGCAACCACTGAGAGGTCACTGTGCTGGCTAACAGTAAAGACACAGCAATCCTCTGAAATGATCACTCTATGCTTGTGGTGATTTGGTAAATTAATTGCCAAAAGCTGTGCTACTTCATTTTCCATAGTCCCTTGAAGGGAATCAATATGACTCAAGCAACAGGAAGTGCACTATTTTTCATGCCTCTTTTGACTTTCAAAACATGGGACTTGTGTTTATCTGTTCTTTGTCTACAGCCTTTTTGATCTCACTGGAGCAGACAGTTACAACAGGATGACATTGGTGTCGTCTTCTATTACAATGCAACTTTATTTTTACTTTTTGTTTATCCTAAAGTACCCTGAATTGCAGCCTATGAAACAGCTGGCAGCTAAATACACTATGCAAATAGCTTTATTTCATTAGCTGACGTTAGTTTTAAGGGTGCTCTGTTGTCGTTTGCCTTCCTTGCAGCTGCTGTAGCCTGTGCTGGACCATTTCACAGCGTATGCCGAATACAACTATCAAATGGCTGCAAGCTAGAAACTAGACAGAGAGTAGTTTCTTCCTTTTCTTTAATTATGAATTACATTTTTGGAAGATAGCTCCAATCTATCTCATCTTTTGAAACAGTTCTTGCTGAGTTGCACAAGATCAGTACACGTGTGCATATTTGAAATGGCATGTGGGGCAGGAGGTGCTTTATAAGCCTGTAACATTGCATCACTGGGCTGGCCTAGTGACCACGGGGAGGTGATTGTGCTGGCTAATGATGATTAAATGAATTGTGAGCAGCTGTTTCTATAGTCTGTGCAACTGCAACAACAAGAGTGAGAGGTGCAGGCAGCAAACCAGAGTGAGCTTGTCACGACACAAGGCAGGAGGTGTGAAGGACATGCAGTATGCTCTCTGTACGTGCACAGGAGCAGAGCCTTAGAGCTGGTTTTGAAGATACTTGATTTTTTTATTGACAGCACTTAACTGCATATGCTTTAATTCTTCTCACTTATGGGCTGTGGTTTTTTTTTTTTTGTCGCTCACACACAGAGAATATTACAATCTAAACAAAGTTCCCCTAGCCACACTAAAATCTTCGTCATCCTCCGTTAGTTCTTCTGCAGACCTGATGATTTCCATCTGGAAAAGCAGCCAGTAATGAATTCGGAGTACTGTGGTCAGAACTGCTGTCATTTCATTGCTTTCACAACACGCTGCTACAGAATATTTGATGGCCCTCTATGAAGTGTTATCACAAATACACAAACCTAAACTTTACAATTCAAAATAAATGAACTAAATTCTTTTGGTGGTGCAATACCATCAACTGTTTTAATCATGGGGGTTTGCCTTTCATACTTGCAAAATTCGTTAAAGTACAGTATATGCGAAACCCAGGGCTCCTCAGAGTTTCCAAACTGATCTTCCTCGAGACTTAACTTTTATCCACAAACCAGAGGGAGCCTAAGAAATGGCAGGACAAGTTTCCTCTCATCATCTTGCCAGCGTGCTGAAAAAGGTTCATGATACTTTGGTCTCTGCGCCCTTTCATTTGTAAGTGCCTCTGCTGAGAGTGTCAAAAGAGATCACAAATAATGCCAGCTGTGTAGTAATTTTATTGAGGGTAAACAAAGTCTTGGGAAGAGTGGGGTTAAGAGCAACTAATCATTCCTATAGGTCACCAAATAAGCATGTTACACCACATTTCCATAGCGCTGGGTGAGTTAGAGTGAATTATCTAATAAACTTTGGCCTTGGCTGATTTCAGAACAGGCTGTAATTTTCCCAGATATGTCAGTCACACAGGTGAGTTTGTAATGTTTGTTATCAAAATAATATTACAAATGTACTCAGTACACATGCACAGCTACATTACCACGTGCGATTTATAGACAGTTGGTGAGCTTGCCCCTTTTATTCTTTGTCCTCTAGGGAGCCAGATTGTTCAGATTAGTTTCAAGCTGTGATTGAACCTTCAATAAAAAGTAGCGAGCAGCCATGAAGCCTGGGGGAGCCTAGGCAATTCTGCAGTCTGTAGGGCAGCCATTCGAACTCAGGACAGTTTAGACAGACTCACTGCCCCTGCCTTGTCCCAGTCCCCTGTAAATCATGGCTGGGGCCTTTGCAGTCCCCCAAACAGTCTTGAATCGAGGTGTTACGGAGGGCTGGAACTGGTGACATAAAGTGCTGGGGACTGGACAGAAATAGAGGTGGCAAGCTGGGTACTATTCGAGCTCTGGTCTGGAGGGTGGTGGGGAGCTTGAGAAGGTACCTTCAGCTCATCTCCTCCCACTCCCCACTTCCATGGGCATTAACGTGTAGTAAATCCTGCTCTGCCATCTGGCAGTGTGAAGGTGTAGTTGCCAAAATAGGATAAAGAAAAGCCCAGAGCAAAGGCACAAACAGTGCATCAGAAATTGTGTAACTTCTGTTTCATTCAGTCCAAGTCTGATTTCTCACATCGGAAGCTGGCTGCAGCAGACCAGCTGATCAGGGGTCTCTTGATGCCCATTTAGTGCTTTTCGTGCAAAGCCCGGAGAAAGAGTAGAATTATGTTTTCTGGGGAAGCGTTGCCCTCCATGTCTCCCCATGTAAGTACCCATGCTCAATAGAAAGTAAGTTACATTAATAATTCATATAAAGTCTTGCAGCCTACAGATAGCTTCAATGGACTGACTTCAATGTATGCTGTGTGCCAGCTGGGAGTCTGGCTCTGCACTCTGAATTCAGCAGTTCCAACCTATCTCTGAACAAAGCTGCTGCTTCTGTCGTGTACAGATTCTGCCTTATGTTCAATATATATATAAAAAACAACCATAAACTAAGCAGTGACCTTGACTGTAGCATCAGTTAAAGGAGAAGCAAAGAACTCCCCATGGCATGCAGCATCCTTTATCAAGGCATGCTTCTATCAACCGTGTTTCCTTTAAGGAAAATATCTTGATCCCAGGCTTTATTACTGAAACACTGGGAAAAGTTTGGGTAAATCTTGGCAGCGGAGGCTTAAACATTTGAAAGCAGTTATGGAAGTCTGCTACTTTACAATCTTGCTCCTCCATAGTCCCAAGCAATTGCCATGATGGCCACACAGATATACAGCACGTGGTTGCTCTGCTGTGGGATGCTTTCCAGTTGCTGCAGCCTCTCCCATGGGCAGCATATTTCAGGCACTGGCACGCTGACTCCATGTTCTGAAGCACCTCTGAATTCTACAAAGTGGTGGTTGTTGTACACATGGTATAAATTTGAACCCAGCATAATGAGATCTCATCCCCTTCTAAATCTGTGATGTTCTGCTGGCTTCAGAGGACAGATGGTGTTTTACCTTGGTTGAGGAGTAGGTGCGGAGACTAGTAGAGTATGTTTTGAAGATATTTAATATACAGCCTCAGAAATTCAAACAGTAATTGCATGGGAGCTGTCAAACTCTTCTTTAAAACTTCTAATAGCATAAAAATACATATATTTATTGTTATATAGTGAAAGATATACTTAGAAATTGGCAGGAGAGAGAGGGAGACACAGTAATTATTAATGAATATTCTGTTAGATTTTTCTTCTCTTATGGACGCTACCTTTTCAGATCTGGAGTGCATGTCATTTCCCAATTACTACTTTCTCCTTCCTCTCTGACAATTTTCTTTTAAAAGGGAAACTGGCAACTGAGTGATCTTCCACCATTTCATTGCTCTGTTTTTATGGAGATTATTTCCCTTTGCTGCCCCTATTCTTTCATTTAAGCTGTGCACAGAATTATCTGTCACTTATCACATTTGAGATACACCTGCACAATATAGAGACTAGGTCTTGATCCAAGCTTTATTTAAGCCAGTGTGAAATTTCAGTAGACTTTGGATCAGGTCCTAAACATTCCTTGCACAAGGATTGTCCCCAGTTGGGAAACTACTTATTTAAAGGTATGCCTCTGTGCTCTTGAAATATTGGTTTTCCTTTCCTCAGAGCAATTTCATAAAACTGAAATCTCTGGCCAATGTGTCTGTGTCAAGAATGTACTGTGTTTTCTTATAGCATATTTTGATGACAGCACTGATTTTTTCACTCCAGAAAAATGGGTGATGCTTACGGATCAGCAATGTGCTAGTTAACCCATTGGACTTACATATGCAGCTCAGCCTCTCAAGGGAATTGCTTAGCTGCCCATTTCCCTCAGTTTACCCATTTGAATCCAGGGCGTAATGCCTTCATGAAGTTTAAATGATGCTTGTTTTTAAAGTACATGAAACAAAGGGGATTAAGTAATGTGAAAAAAGAAAGAAGTTATTTGTTTAGGAAAAAACATAATTCTATAGTATTGTTATAGGTCTGAGGAACAACAAGAAAGGATTTGCTAAATACAAGCTTAAAGCCAACCTTGAAAATGTCCTTTTACTCTTTGTTTTGGATCACATAACAAACATCCCAGGTTCATAATTTCAAAGAAATTATGTAATGAATGAGAATCCTACCCATACTCTAATCATGCTTCATGGTACATAAATCAAGCAGATTGCCTATTAGACTCGTGTCTCTCCAGAAGACCAGATGCAGTCTCACCCGAAATGTATTGCAAAGACACGTCCTTTGGGGCCAGAACATGGTGTCCTCAGCCAAAGCCTGGGCCTATAAAGAAAACGCTGCAGATAGGAAAGTAACGTGCAGCACTGAGAAACACCTAGCCATGTTCATCCTGTAAAGTGTGGTTTTACTGCAGGAACCTGTGGACGCAGAGTTAATTGATTCAGCAGCAGGGCACCGCGCTGCGAAGAAGCCTGAGCACACAAAAAGACGTACGATTGTTTCAACCATTTCTGTTGCACGACAAATACACTTGCCTTACAACTGTGCCACATTTTACGAAATTACAGGCTCTGCGGTTTGCTCTGATTGTATGATGGCATCACTCTCTACAACTACAAACCACAGGGAATTGACATTGTCTTCCTGATTTCACTGGTTTTGTCATAACCATACCCTTTGGTGTTGCTGCCGCTTTCACCAAAAGGAAATGTTGAACTGGAGACACCACAGAACATTTCTACAAGCGGTTATTCCCAAACACTTTTAAAGGCACTACTCTATAGGCAGCGCTTCAGTCTAGTGTAAACCTCCTTACGAATGCGCCGTAGGCAGCTCCTTCCTGCCCTCCCAAGTGGCGGCATTGGACTCCACCCAGAACTGAAACACCGCATGCTTTGGTGGAGGTCGTGGGCCAGCTAGCCCTTCCAGCTAGCAGATTTGAATGTTCTTGTGGCTGATAATGAATGAGGCCTAGTAGTTGCCCCGCCTGTTGTTTCACATTGATTACTACAGTTCAAGCACGTGATAAAGGTACCACCCTGTGAGATGAGTTGGGAGGTGGAGGCCAGGAAAGGTCCTCACAGTTGGCACAATTTAGATGCCATAGGCCTGAGAAGATCTGAGGATCAAAATACGCTGTGCTTATTACGGGCTTCTCTGGAAGGGAAGAAGAACGCCACTGGCTTACAGTGAGAGTGGATGATCTTTCATTCCTCCACTCTCTTCCTCCACCCAGAGATAACGGCCTTCACTTGCCCAGTTTTTCAGTTGTGATGTCCGTTTAGGCATTGCATGTGCTCAGGCAGCTGGAAAAGGAGCTTTCAGATCATGGTTTCAGTGGAACGGACAGAATCTCCTTGCACTTCAAAGCCCTTATAAAATAATATTGACAGTGTGTAGGGCTGCAGTGCTTTTTAAAGACAGCTGGTTCTACATTATTTGTGACAGTGGTGGTCCAGGAAGGTCCAACTAATAGACTAATTAAGGTTATACACATAGGTTATGGCAGGGACCATATTGGAAAGATACCTGAGTGGTGCAGCAGGGAGCCAGCTCAGGTTGCCCAGAGTGATGCTGAGCATTATCCATGAGCTCTGCTTGTCTCAGGCGGGCTTTTCTCTGAATTGTTCCAGTACTTGCACCCTGCCCTCTTCAGCCGGGTACATGAGGCAGAACCACCCACACTAGCACCAAGTGATGCCAGCTCAAGTTTGTTGGGACAAAACTGCTCTGTCTCAGCTCTTGGCACAGCTGTGTTTCTTCTAGAGAAAGTAGTGTAGCTTCATTCATGAAGACTGTGCTCTGCAATGAACCAGAAACCACTTGGATTTGACCGGACCTGTGGTGTAACCTGTCTGTGCCAGATAGGCTGCCCACCGAAAAGGGAGAGCTGACTGCAATGCTGTTTCTGTTGGCAGCAATAATGCACAGTCTCACTGCAAGATGAGAATTACATTGCCTGTGGAAGAGCAGAGAACTTCAGTTTCAAGTGCTATTTCTCTGGCACGTTTTAACGGTGCTGAGATTAATTCTAAATGATGGAGGAATGGGCTGAACAGAAGTGTAGTGAAACACAGAGGTGATTTATTCCAGGCAGTCATGGCATCACTAGCTTGATTAGTTTCCATGTTATCCAACTGCAATATTTCAATAAATTAGAGCATTTTTATGGCTGAATTGAGCACTGTGGTGCACAGTCCACTTGTGTCATACAGATAGTTCCATATATATCTCCTGCCAAGTAGGTGGTAAACAAAGGCTACGAATATCTACACCTGGCTGGAGTAGCTCTGTGTCCCTATTGTAATTTGTGACCAAAATAATAAGATATGTTCTACACTAATGCTATGGCATATATTTGGCTCTTCTTCTCTGAGATTTTGCACCCACACGCATACATGCACACACTCTCCCGCACTGAGATACTCCCCCTCTCTGTGGGGTTGTACAAAGGGATGTGAAGCACATAAAGCTTCCCATTCGAAGAATCTCCTGCTATAAAGAAATCCTCAGCTAGAAACAAGCGTGTATATAATGTTTTTTCAAAGCAGCAGAGTTCATGTTTCAAATAGATAAATGAATCACAGGCTAGATTTTTATTTGACCCTCCTCTGTTTGCAAATCTAATTAAAAAAGACGCAGGAGAATCACTGTACAGTCTTTTTCTCCTTTTTTTCTAAAATGTAGCAGAATACTTGAGAATCTGGAAGAAATAGGTGTACATTGTCTCTAATCTGGTCCAAATTTCAGAACTGCTTTAATTTCAAAGCAAAATCAAGTATCTTGAGTCCTGCTGATTCTCGTAAGTATTAAATACTGAGTTGTTACCATTGGCACCTATCTTCTATTAATGTATCAGTTCCTATTTTTGTGGAATTCTTGCTGAATGAACAAGATCTACCCGTTTTTGCTTTAAATCTAATTATTCCCCACTTATGGAGAGGCTAATAAGTGCAGAAGGCTCCCCAAGGAGCCCCATATCTGTACCACCAGGGCGACAGGGCTCTGTTGGGAAGGGAGGAAAGTGGGATTGACGTCCCTTCCACCTCTTTATCAGGAACAGAAGGCTGCGGCTGCGTGACCCATTAACTTCATTGTTTTTTGGAAGTTCAACATTCATTTGGTAAACAAGGGCAGGATGAAACCTTCAGCTGGTATAAACCAGTATACCTCTGTTGTCATAAATGAATCTTGCCAGATTACTCCATCAAAGGAATTGACCAGAAGTCACGGGAATTTGTTACTGGAATATACGTCGAACATTTTTGGACTGTATTCCTTCTCTTGAAAACTCGCTTTAAGTTTGGTGATCCTCCAGAGGCATTTGCGAAGACTGTTTTTTAATTAGTTTGAGATCAAGTAGACAGGAAAAAATCACTGGAGTTGGCTGGAACTCCGGCAAGAAAAGACCTGCTTTTAGAGGAAAGGAAAATACTGGTGCATTGAAGTTGCCTTTATTTGGCAGAAAGAGGAGGAACGAGGCTGTGAAACGAATGATTGGAGCCAAGGTGTTCTGTTTCATTTCTGTGGGTTTTTTAATTATTGGCACTACTATTGTCGTAAGCAATACAAAGATTTAAGGCAGCTCATGCAGCCACTTCATGGGGAGGTAGAGAGAGTCGGCAGACACTGCAGACAGAAAACCAGCCTCCACCCATGAGGCAAGAGGTACGTGGTGGCTACGTGCAGGTGGGCTTCTGCCAAGAAGTGTGTAGCAGCCTTGGAAAGCTTCTAAAAGCCGGGTCAAGCCACGTGGTCTGCGTGTGTTGATACCTACATGTTCCCTAACTAAGCAGTGGTTAGCTTCTTAGACCGTTTCTTTTTCCATACCCTCTGTGCCCACATGCGCAGATGCTATCTGTTCTGGCTACAATATCCGTGGAGCAGAGAGCCTTCTGCCTGGTGGTGTGGTCGGTTATAAAAGCTGTGTGCGTTGACTTGACTGCGTACACCTGTTTGGGATGCTCTCAGACTCCATGCTGACTCTATTTTTTTGCATGAGAAGGCAATTCGGAGGGGAGCCAAAAGCTCACAGGATTGATTTATTTACTCAACGTACTGACAGGGGAACCAAGAAGTTATATACATGCAGTCTGTTAAGAACTTTAAATCTTGTACTTAGAAATAGTTTTTGTTTACTATGCTAGGTACCGAGCACGAGGAATAGCAAGGAAATGCATGAAGCATAACTAGAACTTTTACTGTATTTGCAAGGAGAGAGTGAAAGCACGGCGCTAGCGTCTGGCTCTCTTTACTGAGGTTTAACATTGCCACCTAGTTTTCCTAAGATTGTCCTAAGCTTGATCAGTCCTACTTTTAAATTGGCATTTCTAGAATAACTAGTGCTTCACATTTTATTATCAGGATCAGTTTCATTATCTCTGTTTGATAGTCTTTGTGTGACAAACTGTTGGTTTTACACCATGAAGATACAACAACAAATTGTTTGGATTGAAACATAATGATGCTGTGATTTAGAGTAAGACTTCCTCCATTTAACCTTAGGCATAAAAAAATTAGATGTCTAGTGTCAGTCTGGGCTCTATCAGTAGCCAGTGAAGAGAGAGGTCCTTTCAGAAGATGATTCGTCCTATCCAAAAATAGGTGTCTAGGACTGACTGGATGATTTTCCCCCTGGAAGTATCTTTCTCTTTCCACGCAGCGAGGGAAGCTGTATAACTAACTTGGACAGGATGCCTGCCTTTTAGATGGTCACATATTTGTGAGAAGGGTGTGCTGAAAGGTATTTGGTTACAGTCCTTCTTTGTGGCTTCTCTGCTACAGTCAAGGCTTTGGACCCAACTAGAGCTCTAATGAGGTTGTAGCAAAATTGACAGAAGTCGATAGTAAAGATAATTTCTTACCCAAAGGAATGTGATATCTGTATGCACTGTGGTATAATTTTGCTCTCCATTGAGAAATGTGGGTGTGTTTGACATAAACGGAACTGAGCTGTATGATTTTTGTGAACTGTAAAACAACCCTCCACATACTATAAATTGCAGAACTGAGACTCCTTGGGGCCAAACACATCGTGAGTGGTAAACACTAAGCAAGTTGTAAAGATAAGGGTAAAATCTAGTCATCCAGAATTCACAGCCCTGTTCCCCAGTCAGTACAAGTAGAGGCAATTTGTGTAACGGACCTGTGCCCATTCACGTCTTTCCACCATTTGGCATCCAGCTGTGTTCCTCAACCTTCTCTTGTAACAGGCCCTGTAGAAAAGACCTGGCCATGCAATGACGTGTGCGCTGGGTGATGCACGTGTGGATGAAAGGGAGCAGAACGGCCTTAGCGCAGATGGACACCTCTCTCCACTCCAGGGATGCTGATTGTTTTGTGGGATCTGAGCTATCACGCAACATGTTTTTGGATCTTGTGAGAGCCTCTGAAAGATGCGGTTTCCCTCTGGATCTTCTAAGATGACAAATTATAACTGCACGGTGTTATGTTCCACATCCAGTCTGTTACACTGACTTCCTGACACCTGGGGTTCTATTAAAATATTCTAATTTCTCCCTTTTTATGGGTAACTAAAAGTACAGTGGAACAACCCACCTTCTAAATGTGCTACTTAGTAATTACTCCTGTAAAAAACCCTTTGCTGTCGACAGATAGTCTCCTTTGCTAGGCCAGCAGAATAATTAAGCTGATCCATATATTAGGCTGATGTTTACTTCTTCTTTCTGATTCGTCCCAGATACAGAAGAATAGCCCAAGTAGCTATTTCTGTCCTTTCAATAGGGGCATAAGCCAGGCCACTGGGACCCCACTGTTTCCCTCAGATGACCACCTAATCCCTTTGATGATTCCAGGTGCAAGAATAGGGTAAATAAGAGAGAAATTGATAATGAGGAAATAAATCATTCAAGTTGGAACTCCTTAAGATTAAACATTTACATTAACATCCTTCCTGAATGAGGATGCTTTTTAGACTTGTAGAGAGACATTTTATGAAGTTTTTCTGCACCCCTCTGCAGCAGCAATGCGAGCTCATCTACCTGGGGACACTCAGCTGCAGTTGCCACTGCCGGAGCGCATCCCTGTGCAGCAGATATTCCCGCAGTCAGTAGGTCACATTGGCAGAGCTCCGAGTATTGACTGCCTCTGCTGCATTTTCCAGAGGTGGGGTGCAACATTGTGTTAGAATTCGTACATTTTCATTTTAATCACTATAGCCGTACCGGACTGCCTCCCCCAAAAAGTACAATTCTGAGAGCATGGTGACTGTACTGATCACTCTGGCTTTAGAAATGCACTCATTATTCCAGAGCAAAAGCATCTCTTGTCCGGCATACAGCATCGGCACAGAGAGTTATTTTGGTCAGTACCTCATACAGAAAAGCTTTGCGTCATACAGGTCTATGCTGATTACAGATAACCCTGAGCTGGAATTAACTTGCTCCTCTGGATGAGAATGAAGTATCCTTTTGCTGCCCTCTTTCTTCTACTTGCAAACATGTCTCCTGCTTGTGTTTAGTCACTTCCACTTTCATCCGAGGAAGTCAACACTTTGAAATGAGGTGATATACTTAAAATCAGATTGTTTCAGAAAGCTTCGGTGTAGTCAAAGCCTCTTGAATCTATAGCCTTACTAAATCTCAGCATATAGCAGATTTAGGGTTTTTTTGCAGACAGTTTTTAAAGGTGATTTCATGTATGTACAGAAATGATCTGTTCAGAATATCAATCCCAGCAGATTTGTTCCTATTATTTATCTCCTGGTTTAACAGGTAAAGATAATAATGTTTTCCGCCATTGTACATAACAGAATGTATTTTCCATCAAAAACTACTTATTCTTCCCAGATATATATTTTAGACTTCTATTTTAATAAAGAAAAAATATCTGAATAGTTTTGATGACCACATTGCACTGAAATATAGAGATAAAAAATATCAGCAGGCTGTCTTTATATTCCCCCATAATATTTTCATTTTAAGGACTAATGCAATTTAACATTAGGAGCATAAATAATATAGACAATATCATCATAAAATAAGAATCATCAGAGACAACTTTTCATGCAGCAGTTCTTATTCAAAGCACTTTTTATTTAATCTCACAGTGCCAATATCTGAGCATTATTTATTGGGTTTGTAAATATCTTAAACAACAGTTAAATTACCACTCAGTACCAGAAATTAGAATAGACAGAGAAAATAACACGTGAAAGAAATTATACATTTTCACACTGGCAAAGGATTAGCAGCAGGTGTCTTAAGGATCCATACTGTCAGATGTATTCTTTGCTGTTTTTATTAATGGTCCAGAAAACTGTGTGAGTAGTGAGGTAGGAAATTTTGCAGATGACACAAAATGGTTGAAGGCCACTGAGGACTAGGGATGGCTATGAAAACTTTTAGAATAATCTAGGAAAGCAAGGTGAGATAAAAATATGAGAGCAAGCAGAGTCTTCTGTTTTGAATAAATACAAAATAATCAGATTTTTGGGAAAAAAAGAAACAAAACCAAATGTCAGCTACTCTTAAAAGCTGAAAAATACTCAGAAAAAAGTGGGTCATCAGTGGTGACAGTGAAAACCCCTACTTAAAATGCAGAGTCATCCAAAAACCTAATTGTGTGAGTACTGCACAGCCCAGCATGGAAAATGGGCTCTGTAAATATTACAACACTGCTTTCTGAACCAAGCGTCTGGACATAGCTGAAATACTGTATTCATTCTCGGTTATTTTTTTCTTGAAAGTATTTTGCGGAAATAGAAAGGTCTAGAAATGGGACGTTGAAATGACTAGATAAAAGTGTTCATAGGAAGAGAAATTGAAAAGATTGCAGCTGTCATTTAGAGACGAATAAAAGGAAAAACAGTAGAGAGAGGGTAACTTTTTTACTTCAGCTTATTCTTTCTTCTCAAGAAGAATAAAAGGAATTTAATTAAACTGAGCATTTAAAACAGATCAAAGAGGACTCTCCTCCACAATGTACGGTTAATGACGAGATCTTCTCACTACAAGGTATAATTGAGCCCAGGAGTCATCCTGTGGGGAGGCTGCTCCACAAACTCCCACTTCTGCCTTGGATTCCTCCTCTCTGGGAACTTTTGGTCCTGTCCACTCTCAGTGAATGGGTATTGAACGAAGTGAATCACTGCCCGCCATCTAGCACTGCACTATTCCTAAATTCATCATCAGCCCCCTATAATTCACACCGCGAGATATTTGTGCTCCTTTGATTTATACCCTAGGTTCATTTACAGCTAAAAATACTGCCACTCGGCAGGGAATTGTAACAGACAAACTGCAGGAGTGGCACCTGCCAACACATTTTTCTTAAATCACTCTAGGTAGCTGATTCTGAACATAACCAGCTAGAGGGCCCAAATTCTTATAATACTGTTTTTCACTTCCCTTATGTGGATTTGAGACTTCAAGACTGTGATTAATTAAGCCTCTCAACTACCCTTAGGTCCTAGGCATTATTAGACTGATGCCTAATGTGACCTTTTCAAGGTGACAGTGTAAATAGCTAGTTCTGCCAGTGACAAACCTCTGAACTTCTCTTGAAAATACCGCTGCTTCTTTAGCCCCTAGCCCACAGCCTGCCACAGTAAAGTCGCTTTCTTACTCCTCTATGAATTTCCAGTCATGGCACTGCAATCGTTACAAGCATCAAAAATCATCTAGAAATCTTGCATCATACTTGGCATATCAGTGACTCTTGGCCAAGATTTTTCGACAAATGTGTCAACTCACCTGTGTCTTACACCTCCTCCTCTAAGTAAATGGGCAATTCCAGCTGGGTTGAACGTAGGATAGGAAAGAGATCTGAGGCTCACAGTGACTTAACATCATCTTCAACATTACAGCTGCCTGATGGAAAGCCCACTGACTTAGAAAGAGAACACAGCATTTTCACCTTTAAGAACAAGCACTATACAGTTTAGTGAAGTATTGCTAAGGTGCAAAAGCCCATATCAGCCAGTGGAAGATCCTATCGACCTTGACGAACTCCGTATTTTGGCTCTTCACTTCATGAGTACTTTAGAAGTAATAGCATCTCTAAAATGGATTCATACTCATTTCAGTGGTTCAAGAATTACATTTTTTGTTTCCGTTGTGCTTCTTTATGCAGCCTTCTAAAAATGCCTTTTGTTCTCCTCAGCTGCTTGCATACTGACCAGACCTTAGGAACATGGTTAAGGATTGCAAGGTGATGAAATTATCAATTTGTTGGCACGAGTTCTTGGGTGAGGTGGCTAAAATTGGGACATGCTTTTTTTCCCAGTGGCAGAGTGGAAAATGTAAACTTTCAAGCTTCAGAATGTTGTCTGAATGTCATTATTTTGAACAGTTCAAGTTCTTTCTCTTTGGAAAGGAACTGGTGATCACCTCAAGTAACCATTGATTTTTCCAGAAGTAAATGAAAATTCATCACTCGCTGAAAAACAGGCCCTGTTAGAATAATGCCATCTGCATTCTCTATGGTCAGAAGTACCCTTCAAAAATCTCAGTTTGTCTTTTTGCTTTGTATTTTCTGCTCTGATAAAATGCCAGAAAGGAGCTAGGCAGAGCAAATATGGGTCAGAGAACTGGGAAAGGCAGGAATGTTTATACTGCCAGGGTCCTAACCTGACTTTTTTCCCAATAGGATGTAATAGTAGTGGTCCATTTACAGCTGGGAAAGGGAAGTGTTAAATATAAAATCATGTGCAGTCCAACTCACAGTGAATGAATGCAAATGGAGATAACACCATGATCCTTTCTGACATCAATTAGCCTCCCCACAGGAGTCGCAGGAGAAGGATCCAGGCACGGAATGGACATTTGTTGGACCCTTGGTGTCAGGGCCGAGGCAGCAGGACTGGCACAAGAGAGATTTCTCTTGTCACTTGACCTGTCAAATAATGAATAAATAATCAGAAACACTTGTAAGCATTTACATTACTAAGAGGAAAGCTAAACTAAATCAGCAGGGATATCATTTAAAATTATTAATTGAATGCTGTATGCACTGCCAGTACATACGAGAGATTTTCTTTTCCTTGCAGCCTAATTTTGGTGGAGTGATGTGTGTAGGGTCTCTCCCCGTGGCTGGCACTGCTCTCCAGAAGTACTTTGTCACTCCATCTTACAGCTCCATGCTACAAACACATCAGTTGCTCTAGCTTCCAGCACCACTTCCACGAACAGGAAGAGATTATCCACGCCTTTGGAGAAAAAAAAAATCCTTTGCAAAACAGTTGCGCAGGTTTTTACTTCAAGAAACGAGGGGATTTGGCTCTGTGGTGACACCAGAGACCGTCAGCCTTATCAGTACAGACCAGTATGTCCCATAAAGTTTACTTTAATGGTTCTTATCGCTAGCATTTTACAGTAATTCCGTATCTGTACTGATGCACACTGGGGTGTGTATAGTTTATAAACTTTTTACCTATACATGCATGTATGCAAAGTTTAAGAGAAAAAAATGTTGCTGCACAGGTCAGTGATTGTACCTCTAGAGCTCTTCAGAAGCAACATCTGTTTTGCCTGCAGAAGCAAGGGATATTGAAAAGATTTTGCAGTGTACTGTCTCTCCTGCTGTCACCATTTGCTTTCTGCTGTAGCCTTATAAGCTACTGGCAAACCATCCACTGGAGTGGAAGCTGCTCATATATTCAAATAGGTAGGTAGAGCTGGTCAGGTGGGGTGTCCTCGAGGCCAGAAGGAGGTAATGATCAGATTAGCTGAGTCATAACGGCCAACAAAGCTATATATGTATCATGGCTCCCCTTCAAAGGAACTCTCCTAATCTGATCTGTCCCTGTGAATACATTTATCGCATCTAGAGCTTGGCTTTTGAAGCAACTTTTTTAGATCCCAGCTCCCTGTAAAGCTAGGAGTGCTGAGATCCCAAAGGTCTTGTTGATTTTACTCGTTATGAGAACTTCATGAAATTTGAGTCCCAACTCTAAATGGCTGGTTGTCCTCCAGACATGCAAAGCTGTGGTCGAGCCTTAATCCCGCTGTCAGCAAGAAAAACTTGCTCCAGTTCTTTCCGCAGATCTGTACAGATTTTTTTTCACAGATATTATTAAATAAGTCCCATAGTTTTGAGGATCTTCTCTGGATTATGAAATCGTCCCCTTACGTGAATGACAGAGAACAGCTGCCCCGGAGGACGCTGCAGAGGTGTGTGGTTCCTACCACCAAGAGAAATGCCTATGCTTCTTCTCAGTGGCGAAAGATGAAGACAGTTATAGAATCATAGAATCATAGAATGCTTTGGGTTGAAAGGGACCTTGAAGATCATCTAGTTCCAACCCCCTTGCCATGGGCAGGGACACCTTCCACTAGATCAGGCTGCTCAAAGGCCCGTCCAGCCTGGCCTTGAACACTGCCAGGGAGGGGCATCCACAGCTTCTCTGGGCAACCTGTTGCAGTGCCTCACCACCCTCATGGTGAAGAATTTCTTCCTAATATCTAATCGAAATCTACCCTCTGTTAGTTTACAGCCGTTCCCCCTTGCCCTATCACTACACACCCTTGTGAAAAGGCCCTCTCCATCCTTCCTGTAGGCTCCTTCAGGTACTGGAGGGCTGCTGTAAGGTCATCCCAGAGCCTTCTCTTCTCCAGGCTGAATAGCCCCAACTCTCTCCGCCTGTCCTCGTAGGAGAGGTGCTTCAGCCCTCTGATCATCTTCGTGGCCCTCCTCTGGCCCCGCTCCAACACATCCATGTCCTTCTTATGCTGGGGGCTCCAGAGCTGGATGCAGGACTCCAGGTGGGGTCTCACGAGAGCGGAGTAAAGGGGCTGAATCCCCTCCCTCGACCTGCTGGCCACGATTCTCTTGATGCAGCCCAGGATGTGGTTGGGTTTCTGGGCTGTGAGTGCACATTGCCGGCTCATGTTGAGCTTGTTGAGGGCTTGCAGTCTGCAACCCCAGAGGTGCGTTGTTGACCTCACCGATTTTTACATTCCAGTGAATGACTCGACCTGTATAGCAGCAACAAAGATGCTCACAGCTTTCAACTGATGACCCTGAAATATGAGGAGAAATTCAGCTGAAGTCATATAGGATGAAGGCAAAACAATTCCCCTTTACTGTCTCTGAAGTCCAGCTTTCTCCTCGGCCACCTGCATTTGAATCTTTACCCCAACATTAACCCCTGCAGCACCATTCAGGTGACCCGCTCTGATCCTTTAAGGCATAGCATGGAGAAACAGGTGTGAATAGGCAATTCTGGAGTTTTTCCTCCAAAATCTGTGTGTGTGTATTGCACCAGCACATCAGGCGAGCTCTCTCCTCCTTGCCTGTCCATCTCAGCTCTGCAGAAGTGATGCTTCTTACAGCTAATATGACAGTGCATCAGTTTTGAGCCAATGAGCTCAACTTCTCATTGCTGTTTATTTGCAAAAACAAAGTCAATTTTTTTGTCTGGATTTTGAGAAGTGCCTTTCAATACTGGGTCTAACAGATGTGTGCAGCTGAGAAAGGGAAAGGACCTGGGAACAGTGAGGTTTGCCCCAAAACCTATGGATATTTTAAAGCACAGCTTTGGAAGCAGCTTTAACAGATAAGCCAAAAATACTGCTACACTTCAATAGCGCAGAGGGAGCAGTAGAATTCCCTATAAGCCAGGAAGAAAAAGTGCATCTCTCCTCACTAAAGCCATGCCTGCTTGCTCTGTGCTTGACATTGCGCTGCATTTGTAGCCTCATGTTTGTCAGTTTTTCTTCCCTTTTGTTTTGCCAGGCTCTTATTGCTGCATAGAAGTCAATAAACACAAGTTTCAAGCGCTTTTTGGTTTGTGATTCTGATACAAAGTTGCCATTAAATTCTTTTTTCCATACACTGGCTCATCCAGAAGGATCTTTTCTCTTCTGTCAAACTCACAATTTTTATGGTAAGCCACATTCTCACGAAAAAGAGTGAGGACCACGAGGCTCCAGTTACTAGTGGTGGTGGTACTGTGAGTGTTCAACACCTGAAGGGAATGGACAGTGGGTGGTGGGAGATGATAGAGTTAAGCCCTTTGATCCAGACGGCCCCTGATGCCATTTTACACCCCTGTGCTCATTCTTTATCCAAAGGATGACGGATAACGTAGTAAAATGTCTTTTACAACTGCTGAGTTCCCTCCCATCTAACACTGGCTGTGTCGACCCCCAGCAGCCTTGCTGCTGGCTGCCCTCCTGTGTGCAGGACAGCAACAGGGAGCTTTGCACTGCTGCACCTTCGCTGAGGGTAGCCTGTGGTGAAAGGGAGCTGCTCCTTTTTCTAAGCTCCAGCTGTCTAACAGAGAGCTTGGCTCAGACCTGTGAAGCTCCTGAGGTCTCTTAAACCTGGTAATTTGAGTATGCATCACATTGGGTTAGGCACAGCCAACACAGCGGCAAATACCCCCCTCTTTCTCCTCACCCTCCCAGCTTCAGTGTCGTGCCAGGATCGCTAGTGCGAATTATTCTGCAGGCTAAAAACATGCTCATGTGTTATTTCTGTGTTGGTCACCCCTCCTTTCCTCATGTGCACAGGGACAATATCAATGCAAGGAGGGAAAAGAAATTGTTTAGGGTGGGACGAAGCGTAACTAGGGGCAATGGGAGGAAACAGAGCAGAGCAATGTCTAGGCTGACTATCAGGAAAAACATCCTAACATTGAAGCCCAAAAAGGCTGTTTAACCATCTCCCAAAGGAAGTAGCGGGAACCTTTATCAATGAGTCATTTCAAACTGTGAAGGACAAAGCTCTGAATGTGGGGAATAGTCATGTGTTGGCAGGGCATGAAGGGTCTTTCCCACTCCTCCTTGCTGACTCCGTGCCTTCGCCCTTCTGGAAGAAACAGAGCCTGAAAAACACAATGTGAGCAGTGGTTTCCTAACATACGCTCAAAAAGAAAACCAACATCCTTCAGTGATCCTTTGAGATTGGGAGCCTGGGAAATGCGTTTTAAATTAGCTTCAATAACATGACAGACAATAACAAGTTTTAGAGTAGTTTTCCTTTTTATTTTTTTCAGCTGTGTTGCCAGAGCGTGTGTCTATCCTGGCAGCAGCTTTCTTGCAAATTAGTGAAACATCAAGGCTGCACTACCAGCCAGATTGGAGGAGTGTATTTCCAGGAGAGAGCCTGAACTGGCAAACTGTCAGCTGCTACAAATCAGCTAGGTTCCCTTGATTCCAGCGCAGGGGGACACCAACTTACAGCTGCAGAGGATTTGGCCCATTTCATGTTGGAATAGAAATATCGCTTTCATTTTACTGAGAGCTGAGCTATTTAAAATTTAAATGCTGTTAAAATTTTAAATCCCTATTTAATTTAAAATTCCCTTTGCAGTTTCTTTTAGTGATGGTGTTCCTCATTCTTGCTCCAAAGAGCTGAGACCTTACCTTTCCCCGAGACCACCACATCAGGGTTTGCAGGGCTTCAGTGTCCTGTGGCCAGCAGGCACGATATACCTTGCCCTTGCATATTTTTGCTGATCTCAGTTTCTCGCTCCTGTTTGTTAAATAACTGCAATAAGAATAAATGACTAAATGTTACGCAATGCTCACCACGTTGCCCGAATCCCTGGAAAGCAGCAACATGTCTCAGTGCTTGGAGGAATCACAGAATCACAGAATGGTAGGGGTTGGAAGGGACCTCTGTGGGTCATCTAGTCCAACCCCCCTGCCAAAGCAGGGTCACCTACAGTAGGCTGCAGAGGACCTTGTCCAGGCGGGTCTTGAATATCTCCAGAGAAGGAGACTCCACAACCTCCCTGGGCAGCCTGTTCCAGTGCTCCGACACCCTCAGAGTGAAGAAGTTCTTCCTCATGTTCAGACGGAACTTCCTGTGCCTCAGTTTGTGCCCATTGCCCCTTGTCCTGTCTCTGGGCACTACTGAAAAGAGCTTGGCCCCATCCTCCTGACACCCATCCTTCAGATATTTATAAGCATTTATAAGGTCCCCTCGCAGCCTTCTCTTCTTCAGGCTGAACAAGCCCAGCTCCCTCAGCCTCTCCTCGTAGGAGAGATGTTCCAGTACCCTCATCATCCTTGTAGCCCTCCGCTGGACTCTCTCCAGTAGCTCCTCATCTTTCTTGAACTGGGGAGCCCAGAACTGGACACAGTACTGCAGATGAGGACTCACCAGGGCAGTGTAGAGGGGAAGGAGAACCTCCCTCGACCTGCTGGTCCACACTCCTCCTAATGCACCCCAGAATGCCATTGGCCTTCTTGGCAGCCAGGGCACACTGCTGGCTCATAGTTAACGTGTCATCCACCAGGACACCCAGGTCCCTCTCCGCAGAGCTGCTCTCCAGCAGGTCCACCCCAAGCCTGTACTGATGCATGGGGTTGTTCCTCCCCAGGTGCAGGACCCTGCATTTGCCCTTGTTGAACTTCTTCAGGTTCCTCTCTGCCCAACTTTCCAGCCTGTCCAGGTCACGCTGAATGGCAGCACAGCCTTCTGGTGTATCTACCACACCTCCCAGTTTGGTGACATCAGCAAACTTGCTGAGGGTACATTCTAACTCTTCATCCAGGTCGTTGATGAAGAAATTAAACAAGGCTGGGCCCAGTACTGACCCCTGGGGGACACCACTAGTTACCAGCCTCCAACTAGACTCAGCGCCGCTGATGACAACCCTCTGAGTTCTGCCATTCAGCCAGTTCTCAATCCACTTCACCAACCACTCATCCAGCCCACACTTCCTGAGCTTCCCTAGGAGGATATTATGGGAGACTGTGTCGAAAGCCTTGCTGAAGTTGAGGTAGACAACATCCACGGCTCTCCCTTCATCTACCCAGCCAGTCATGTCATCATAGAAAGCTATTAGATTGGTCAGGCACGATTTCCCCTTGGTGAATCCATGCTGACTACTCCTGATAACCTTCTTTTCTTCCACTTGCTTGTTGATGACCTCCAGGATAAGCTGCTCCATCACCTTTCCCGGGATGGAGGTGAGGCTGACCGGCCTGTAGTTCCCTGGGTCCTCCTTCTTGCCCTTTTTGAAGATTGGAGTGACATTGGCCTTTCTCCAGTCCTCGGGCACCTCTCCTGTCCTCCAGGACCTCTCAAAGATGATGGAGAGTGGCTCAGGAATGACATCTGCCAGCTCCCTCAGCACTCGTGGGTGCATTCCATCAGGGCCCATGGATTTGTGGATGTCCAGATTGCCTAAGCGATCCCTCATGTGGTCCTCCTCGACCAAGGGAAAGTCATCCTCTCTGTAGGCTGCTTCTCTTACCTCCAGGGCCTGGGATTCCTGAGGGCCTGCCTTGGCACTGAAGACTGAAGCAAAGAAGGCATTCAGTAGCTCTGCCTTCTCTGCATCCTCCGTCACCAGGACACCCGCCTCATTCAGCAGCAGCCCCACATTGTCCCTAGCCTTCCTTTTGCTGCTGATGTAGTTGAAGAAGCCCTTGTTGTTTTTGACATCCCTTGCCAGCTTCAATTCCAGGTGGGCTTTGGCCTTCCTCGTGGCATCCCTGCACACTCTGACCACGTTCCTGTACTCTTCCCAAGTGGCCTGCCCCTCTTTCACATTCCATGGAGCTTTCTCTTCCACCTGATCTCCGCTAGAATCTCCTTGTTTAACCATGCAGGTCTCCTGCCTCCTTTGCTCGATTTCTTTCTCAGGGGGATGCACCGCTCCTGAGCATGGAGGAAGTGACATTTAAACAGCGACCAGCACTCTTGGACCCCCCTGCCTTCGAGAGCCCTGGCCCACGGGATTGCTCCCAGTAGCTCCTTGAAGAGGCCAAAGTTAGCCCTCCTGAGGTCCAAGGTTTTTGATCCTGCTTATCACCCTGCTTCCTCCACACAGGATCCTGAACTCAACCATTTCATGGTCACTGCAGCCGAGTCTACCTCCAACCTTCACACCCTCCACCAGTCTCTCCTTGTTTGTTAATACAAGGTCCAGCCTTTCCTTGTTGGTTCCTCCACCACTTGCATCAGAAAGTTATCATCGATGCTCTGTAGGAACCTCCTGGATTGCACCTGCCTAGCTGTATGGTCTTCCCAGCTGATGTCAGGGTGGTTGAAGTCCCCCATGAGAACCAGAGCCTGTGATTGTGAGGCTGCTTGCAGCTGCCTGTAGAAGGCCTCATCAACTTCCTCCTCCTGGTCAGGTGGCCTGTAGTACACACCCACCGTAATGTCACCCGTGTGAGCCTGTCCCTTAATTCTAACCCACAAGCTCTCAACTCGTTCCTCATTTGCCCCCAGGCCAAGCTCAATGCATTCCAGTTGCTCCCTCACATATAGAGAAACTATGTAAGAGGAGAGTGGAAGCAGGATGGAAAAGGACCTCCTTGCCTATGGAAAAGCGCTGGTGGCTTTGAGGCTCAGACAAACAGCCGCAAAGACAAAGCTTGCTTCTCATCAGCGTGCCCCAGCCCTGCGTGCAGACCAGAGGCTTCAGTTTTGGGAAGGAGGGGATTCCCCCAGCTCCCTGGATAGACTTTGGGTCCTCAGGACATGTTGCAGGGCTGTTGCAATGCTCATATTTGTAGGGAGTTTGACGACAGCCACAAGGAGAAGCCTGATGTCTGACCACGGAAACCCTGGCAAGCGACGGCGCATTTTGCTATGTCTCAGATCGACAGGTGGGTGTTTTGCCTTATTGAAAGTTATTTTGCATCATCTGGTCCCCAGTTAGCTGGGTACTGGGGCTGGCATCAGCCAAGAAGAAAATCCTGGTGTCCCTCAGCCCGCAGTTGTGGGGGAAGGGGCTGTCCTGGTGAGCTGCAGAAAAATGCAATAGAGAAGAGAGGCTATGGTATCCAGAAACAGGGAGTGGGGGAAGGAGACCAGGGGTTACAACAACCGAGAGAAATCAGGGTTAACGGGAGCATGCAGGGGCTGGGGAGGTGCTGGGAGACTGCGGAGGCCTCCAGCATTGTTCTATCACCTATGCATGGCCCCGGCGCCTGTGCCTGTGGGGAGAGCTGCACCCCGGCAGGCAGCACCCCGCTCCAGGTTGGGCGACATCGGTTCAGCTCACCGCTCGCCTTCTTGTAAAGATGGAAGATTTCATGCTTCCAACTCGCAACTGCATTTATAATTTGCCAAAGAAACCAAAAAAAAACCCAACCCAAAGCATGTCATTATGAAGCGATACAGCACGTGCGTTAGTGCCTCACTGCAAAGCCCAGCTGAGAGCCAACTTTCCAGCGTAGTTTTCCTGCGCGTCTGCCAGGCAGTGTGTGGAAAGAACCATCTGCAGTGTCTTACAGGGGCATTTCCCGGTCACAGCTTCCAAAGGGTAACTAAAACCTGAGCTCTGTAAAACGTACGCCATTGCCCGAAAGGGCTTGAGTTTCAACAAGAATATAAGTTAAAGTTGAGGGAACAAGTGGTGACTCCTGCTGTTGGGTTTGCTCTGTGTCTGGAGCTCATCAGGCCCCTTGGAAAAATTAGTATCTTGTAAGTACTTGATAATCCATTTTATATTTTAAGAATTTTTCTTTAAAGAATTAGTAGCATATCTGTCAAGCACTGTTCATTAAACATTTTTGGATCAGGTTATATCCTGGATCACCAAGGTCCTGATTATGCTTATATTTTAATCTCAAAATGACTGATGACCCACAGGAACAAATGATCAAGGGAAACGGTGCATTGCCCATTCCTGGGAACCACCGGTCTGGACTGAATGCCTTTCTCGGGTGCAGGCTTTGGCCAGCTGCACCTTGTGCAGCTCAGAAGAATGTCTGGATGAAAGTCCACACACAAGAGGCCAGACTACAGGATCTGTTGGTCTCTTTTGACCTTCAAAAGGCAGACTCAGGCGTCCCTTCCAGCTGCTTAGCCGGGTAATTCTGGTGGTGAGCAAAGGAGGGAGGCAGGAGGGATCCCCCAGCCCGGACTGTGCCACTCCAGCTCAGGCTGAGCCGTGCCCAAGGCTCAGGCTCACCCGTTGACATGGCAGTGACGGTTTGCAGGGCTGGACGTCGCAAATAAACTTCTCCACTCCATGTGAAGGACCCATGGAGCAGATCAGCAGCCGGGCACCTCCTCCGCGCCCCGTCGCTGCTTCTTGCGTGGGGCCACAGCCAGGTTGCGGTGGACCAGCTCCCCCAGCCCGCGGTGATGCAAAGCCTCTGTCACCGGCACGATGCTCCTGCACGAGGGGTTAGTTGAGCACCGCTGGGCTTAGTGCAGAGGGGTCGCAGGGCCTGCGAGGAGGAGGTAGTTCTTTTATTTCCCATGACTATCTGTGCTGGGGCCATTAACTCTCATTTATGGACTACGGGTAGAAATTTGAGCAAGTTCTTCAGTGCTACAAATTAATTGCACGTTCAGCACAAGAGTTATGGTGAGGGGAACAAATGTGAGCAAGGGCAGCTTAGCGTTTCCCACCCCGGCTTCTCTGCCCTGTTCCTTCCTCCCGGGACCTTGAGCCTCTCCGCTCCACACCTGCAGCCGATCCCTCGCCCCCCTCTCCTCTCCCGCTGCTGCCATGCGTCCCGCCCCAGTGCTCCTGTCCAGTCCTGCTCACCACTTCCACAGGCAGCACCCCCCCGCCACCTTAGGAAAAGGCTCCAAACCTGAAACGCCCCATGTGTCATCTTACGCTACTCCAACGTAACACACAAGTGATGCGGTCGTAGAAATGAACGCTGCATCTCCCGCTGGAGTGGGGCTTTTCAAACTCAGTGAAACGTCCCAATTCCTGGAGGGCTGGAGGGGCCTTAACGGAGAATACGCTCATCCTCGGCAGTCGTGCTGATGGTCGTCGGGTCTGAGCCAAGGTTTTGTAAATCTCAGTCAGCTCTGTCTCTTGTGCCTAATAATGTGAAGCAAGAAATAGCCCAGCCTTATAAAAACTGTAGGGCTTGGCCTCAACTCATGTTGATTATCTAGCTCATAAATGACAACCAAACTTCTGGTTCTTGACCAAATAACAATCATCTTTGGAGCTTCATGCCTACAAATCAGACTGGCAGATATTGGCTGTTCCGAGTTTGTTCAGACTCATGTTTCTCACTTTAAGCTGAATTTCCTTTTGCTTATGCAAATTTTTCTTGAATAAAGTCTTTTTTCCAGTTGTGTGCTCTTCACACAACCAAAATACTCACAGACTTGTATAGATTTTCTCTAGTCAAATCCTACTGCCATGAAATTAATAGCAAAATGCAGCTGATTTTATTGTAATCATTTCCCCGCTGGGAAACTCTAGTCTTCGAGGTAGCTGCTAGAAAGCAGTGCTATAGGACACCAGGACTAACCAGGCAATGCGATTAAGCAGAAGATGTTCTGCTACCCACCCAAGTAACCCCTTAAATGGGAGCTGAACAGAGACATCTGAGCTGCTTCTATCAGCTAGGAAAAAGCCTAACTCTCTGACTAGCCCTGGTCATCCCTGCGCGTCATCGACCTGCAGCAAGCAGTTCAGCCTGCAACTCATCTCATTGAAATCAGCATAAATAAATGTGGCAGAACGTAGCCCGGAGCGCCGTTGCCCTGGGTAGAAGCCTAGGACACCTTCCCCGTGTTCGCGTTGCTGAAAATCACGGCCACCAATTGTCTGCAATGACTGCACCCAGCTGAGAGTTTCCTTCTCCCTACCTGCCAAATACTGCCACACCTGGAAACCACTTATGCCACTAAAATACCATTTGTAGGTTTAAATGGTGTGTATAAAGGCTATATTGAAATGCTGCTTCTAATTACGCCAGATTAAGCACGTGCTTTTGAAGAGGTGACACAGACCGACAGCAAGCTTTGATTTGTTAGGTATTGAAAGGACGATTTTGCTAAATGTGCCCTTGTGAAGTCTGCTTGATACTGGGGCCTCTCTCAGCACAGCTGTGGCAGAAGGACAGCCCAGTTTTGAGGGTTGGTTCACCACCTCTTCCCCCGCCACATCGAGCTGGAGCTCTCCAGAGGTGAGAGGTGCAAACGCCTTCACTCAGCACGGTAGCACGGGTGGAAAGCTCCCGAGCGTGGCTGACGTTCCAGGCAGCCGGAGACCCCTTGGACGGGGAGATGGCTGCTGCCCAGGGTGAATTCATTTTCTCGGCACCGAATGCCAGGGAAGGGGTGAAGTGGTTGCCACACGGGGAACGTGGATCTGCCAGTGGAGGGCACTGGTGCTTTTGAAAGGAACAGTCACTACTGCAGAGCACGCTTGGCCAGCGGGGCAGAGTACTTGTCCCAGGGCACTGAGGGCTTCTGCCCTATCTGAGCAACTGCAACCCCAAGGAAAACCTTGTGAGTGACAGAGTACGCGAAGCTCTTTAGTGGACTTTGAGAGGAAACCCTCAAAATGGTGAGGAGATTCTTGTGCTATTATATATGTGATATAATTATTCTTTGCATTTTCTTCCTATGCTGGCTGAAGTACTTTTTGATGCCTTGGAAAAATGTAGGCATCTCTTCCGCTCCACAGGTCCCTGCAGAGGAGGGTTGTATGCCAGGATGCCCTCGGAGATGATGGTCTGAAACCACATCGTGTCAGTAGGTGGAGAAGGAAGACCCTCCTGGGGTTCATGAGGACAGTTTTGTTGGGAAATGCCAGGTCCTGCCTGTGGATGCTGTTTGTCTGCAGCAAATGTGGCAGGGGAAGCCGGGAAGAGCCACTCTGGAGACCTGCTCGTGTGAAGGGAAGCCTTAGAGAAAACCAGTCCAGCAAAGGGAACCTTACTAGGTCTCTGTGACAGATGGATTGAATTATTCAGGCTTAAACTAATAGAAACTTTCAATGTCAGACACTATGCGTTTCGCTTCACGAGGACTGAAGTGTTTTGGGCAGTGTCTCTTTAACGTGCTGCTGGAGTTTGCACATGCAGATACGTATTTTGGGCTGCTAAAATAATTCTGTGTAAGAGGGAAACTATGAGCAACTGAGGGAGGAAATAACACTTCTGAAAAATAAAATCTGCTTCAGAAACTGATGCATGCTTTGGGGGGGGGGGAATCAAAATGTTTTATGATTTCTGGCTTTTGACCACACGCCAAACTGAATCCAGTTTTGCAACTTTCGCTCAGCCACATCTACTCTTGCTCTCTGTGGAATTTCTGTCTGAGTGGAAACAGGAGCATTGGACCCTTTGACAGCAGGGTTGTTCATCCCCCAGAGAGCCTGAGCGATAGGGTATGGCAGCGATTTTCCCAAGAACGTGACATTGCACATGTCCACATCTATTTAGCGAATCAGCTTGCCCTGGCAATGCACCCTGTGCATTTTTGGCCCAGTTTCTTCTAGATTCCTGCTTAACTTGATGCTTACAAGCAGCCTCCTTGAAGTGACATGTGCTTGCACATTTTGCAGAACAAGGGTCAAAATTTTCATAGCCCGGAGCCCAAATAACAGGCTTTTGCTTTGTAAGCCACCACGCTATCAATTCAGCTGATGGAGTTAACAGCAAAAATGTAGAAGGAAACAGAGCTGGCAAAATAGCTTGTGATTATTATCTGAGGGCTGGGTGGAGTACCTATTGGAGAGGCAGCAGCTGGGAGCCGGCGCATCCAGAATAGAGAAGCTGACATTACAGAACTTCTTTCCCTGCTAAATGCTTTGGTTTTCTCTGAAATTCCTAACTTCCCGGGGAGACGGGTGGCAGCTATGTGACCTGCAAACCCTGGGGAGACTGGTCCCAGCTTTTAGATCAAGGAATTCAAAGTGGCAATGGGAACAGAGAGAAAAACAAATGCTTTTTCTTAAGGAATGCGCTTTGAATTATTCATCTGTGTGTTATTGAAATCTGTTTTGTTCCTTCCTCACTGTACTAGCTATGAGGCACCCTAATTACAAGTATTTAAGACACACATAAATTACCTCGCCAGCCATGACGAATGCTGCTTGTAAAGCCTAGAAGTATTATTCCTGCAACGGCATCCAAGAAACCTTAACAGACCACCTGTTAGCTGAGATGCAAGGTGATCGCTAGTATGTTACAAATAATCTGAATTCCGGTGAAAACAGGTGAGACTTCTGTAGTGTCCTGGAAGTCCCTAAACATCCTCTGTCTGTTTCCCACACACCTAATGCCAGTTCCTTAGGGGTGTAGCTGGGCTCATTTTGTTTCAGTAGATGCTTGGAGAACCAGCAAAGAGGACAACAACCTGGCTTTGGGTGGCTGTCCACAGCTCTGTTGTTCAAATGCCATGGGAGCACCGTGCCCAGCTTTCCCTGGCTCCTCACCCCTTTGCACTTTCTCACCAGCCTTGAGAAGGCATTTTGTGACATCCCCACTGATATGCAGTGGTTGTGCTGGGGGGAAAAAACGACAACGTAGAACGTGAGCACCAACACGCAGCGACTCCACAGGTGGTGGTGACATTGATAGAGGCGAGACTTCTGAATACATGACAGGCTTCAAGTGTTGGGTTGCTTCTCGAGCCCCAAACAAGCCTGCTTAAGCTGCTGCTTCTGTTTTTCACAGCTGCAAACCTAACCCCTTGCAAAGGCACCCTGTGGTCCCTCCCTCGGTTCAAAGCTGCGGCGGCTGTGTGTTCGCAATCCAAAGCCTTGGTTAGGCTTGCGCAGGGCAGGAGCGGAGCCTGCGCTTCGCGGGAGACAGACGGGGGGGGGAAGGACTGGACCGGCTCAGGCTGTGCCTGGTGCCAAGGGACAGCTCCCTGCCAGGTAGCTTGAGACCTCAGCCCCTCGATACACGGCCTCGAACCCTGGCAGAACAAAGAGCTGGCGGCGGTGCGAGGCGTGGTGCTTGGCTGCTGTTTGGACTGGGAGCACTGGGACGTGGGCAGAAGCGTCCCTCCACCGGCAGCGCGCGTCAGCCAGCTGGAGCTTGCAATGTGAAGCGTTCAGCTAAACTTCAGGAAAGTTTCTGAGGACTTTTCCTGGGGCAGACTGTGCTTCCTCAGCAGTTTTGGGAAAAGGCGGTCAGGACGCAGGAGAGCTGACGGTGCTGAGCAGCCGGGGACAGTGCTTGAAAGTGCTTTTCTGATCCACATTAACACTTCAGTAGGGAAGGGCTGTGGGAGACCTTCACCCGCTGCAGCTCCTCAGGCCCAGCGCAAGCGCCGTCTCTCTCGCCTGCGTACCTGCAGCGCTGTAACTTGCCTTCAGAAGCAACTTCGCATGCCAGCTCCGTGCAACGAGGACTTTCGAAGGATACTGTGGAGGCATCCGTACCACGCAGGTGCCAAAACGGAGGTCAGGGTTGCTCCGCTTTCTGCAGAAGGCTTGCAAATTGAGCGACAGCCCCTGAGATCACCTCAGCAGTCAAAAGGATGGCATCAGACAACTAACTCCTGTGGTGTGCGGTGCCATTAGGCCTTCCCTAGCAAAACAATCCAAGAAATCAGTTGTGCTGGCAGCGTCTGTAGTAGCGAGCTCATCGGCCAGGGCCTGTTCTCTGTCGCTGAGGTCAAGTCAGAGTGCGCGGAGCCCAGCTCGTGTGGTCGGGTCTGACCTGGCTTTCTCCCCAGGACAGGGCAAGCTCACCCCTTCTGCGGCCAGGACCAGCCCCGGGGCTGCCAATTGGGAGAGCCCAGAGTGTCATGGGCCAAAACTGTGGCAGAGAACGTGCTAACAGTTAAAAAGCATGGAGGGCTGCATGTTGCTGCGTGAGGCCGTGCCCCGACCCTCTTTGGTTTACTGGTGTAGATATTGTCACTGGAAATTAGAGCAGCTGACAGAAGCGATGCTCTGCTCATTTAAAGGCGGTTGTGGTGAGGCGGGTGTTGGTCTCTTCTCCCAGGTATCTAGTGATAGGACAAGAGGCAATGGCCTCAAGTTGTGTCAGGGGAGGTTTAGATTGGATATTAGGAAAAATTTCTTTACTGGAAGAGTGGTCAGACATTGGAACAGGCTGCCCAGGGAGGTGGTGGAGTCCCCATCCCTGGAGGTCTTTAAAAAGCATGTAGATGTGGCACTTCAGGACATGGTTTAGCAGGCATGGTGGTGTTGGGTTGATGGTTGGACTTGATGATCTTAGAGGTCTTTTTCAACCTTAATGATTCTATGATTCTATTTGTAAATGAGGCAAAAGCTTAAAGGATTGTCCCTTCCCCCAGCAAACTGCCTGCCTAGGCAGGCTGGCTGGGGAGAGCTTTCCTGTGCTACATGGCTGCGTGGTCTCTCCTCCCTGCCTGCTCACCAAACAGGTGGGAAATGTGGCAAGGGCATCGGGCACAGCAAGGCTCGTCTCTCAAAGCTCGGAGAAGATGGCAATTTTACAGTTCTGTGCTATTTACGGATGAGCTTGCCGTGGCCTCCTCGCTGCACTGGGGTTTGTGTCGCGTAGTGCGGCTGAATCCAATCCCTCCAGTTGAGCTGCATCTCCGTGTAATCCTGCGCGGGCAGCCAGAGTTCAGAGCCTGGCCGAGCTGCTTCCCTTGGATGACAAAAGCATGAGTCAGTTACGAGCATGGTGTAACCTACTTATTTATAAAGACTGTATACAAAGAAGATTTTTTTCCCTTCTTGGCTATTGCAGACACTTCCAGCAGGGAGAAGCCTCTTTGCTCTAAGCTCACAACAAGTTCCCCCAGCTCTGATGAGGCCTCACTTCTATTTTCCTTTGCAGGATCCAGTCGGACAATTTGCAATCCATGGAGTTAGCAGTGAGCCACACATGCCCGCTACGCTTGTTTGCCCTTTTCAATTTGCAGTACGTGCCTGAGGCACAGCACTGCCTGCAGGAGTCGGGCTGCGGGCGAGACTGCATTGTGCGTGTAGCTACCTAGAGCATGGCCAAGAGGGAACCAAAACTCTCCAGTCCAAAACTGTGACCCCTCCAAAAACCACACCCTTTCAGTTTCCACCTAACTCTAGAGGCAATAACCTTCATTCCTGACCTTTGCTTTTTCTAAGCAAGCACTGCATCTGTGTATTCTGTGTAGTCCAGCAGACCAAGCCTCCCTCCTGCCGCGCGCCAGGTATCGAAATGACGTAACAGGGCAGGGTTTCAGACATGCCAAGGCCACATTCATTTGCCTAAATGTAGTCATGTAGCGCTATTTTAAGCACATTCGTTTACCATGCCCAGCCTGTAACTGTCTGCTTTACACATCCTAGAATACCCAAAACACCCATAAGGGCCCGGCACGTCTGACACACAACCCAGGAGACATCCACACCCTCCTGGACTGGCAGGGAAGGGCTGAGTGGGATACACACACATGCCTAAAATAGCACTAGACACCTCTGCTTAGGCAGCTAAATCCTTCCCACCACTGGTTTCGGCATTTCCCTGTCTGGTCTGCGCAGTCCTGCCAGTCCAGCCGCTGAAATCTTACTGGCAGGGGCTAATTTTCCATGTCAGTGCAGTTTTAATTTGCCAGAGTTGCACCTGGTTAGGACTGGTTATTTATTCTTTCAGCAAGAGCAGGACTTGATGAAATGTTCAAAGCCATATATAATAAAGTTCAGGACAACCTGGCATGCAGAAGAGCATTGAACAGTATAGAAATGCCAAAAGCAATATAGGATTTGATAGGACTTGGCTGGCTGCACGGTGTGACTACTTATAGATCACGGACCTGAATCTTTACAGAGCTGCATCTTGTGTGATCATTTATTACCACATAAAATGGGTATAGGCAGCAGCAGTCAGCCTTAGAAGTACCTCATAGCAACTCTGCACTGGAATGAATGGCTGTAAAGCACGCTGTCGCTTGGTGCTTTAAATCTACTAATGCCACAAGATCTTCCTACCTTAATGTTTGCATTTTCTCGTGATCAGGTTCCAGTTATATTTGCCTTTTGGAGGAAAACTGGTAATCTCTGGATACGCCTGTACACATGGGGAAAGCGACAGACTTGCCTTGACGATTGCATCACATAACCAGGTTTTCATTACAACACACCCCTCGCGCAAAAAGCATCTCCTTACACAAACCAACTGCCGTTGCGGTAGAAAGAGCAGACAGACCCACGGTCTAAGTAGGTTTGAGCCAGCGCAGCTCCACGGGTACCGTGGTGCTGGCTCTGGCAGCGCTGCTCCAAAAGGCTTCGACCTTTGAAAATTCGAAGCGAAGAGGGGAAAGGGCAGGTATGTAAGAGTGGCTCCCCCTTCTTAATCTGCTCTGTTAAGCCAGAGTGACTTTTACCGGTGGGCTAGAGGGTCCGTGTTCAACACACGAAAACGCATTAGCACCTCACGGTTATGTACAGTGGGTCTGAGCACTCGGGTGCAGGGGTTTAAAGCTGCCTCCAGCCACAGCACCACCACGTTTACGCATGTCGGACATCTCAGCAGTCAGGAAGACTTGTGGGCCAGCTGAGGCAGCCGGCTGGCCGCCACGGGCCCTGGCGGGGCAGCGGGATGGGAAGGTCCATGCGCTGGCTGCCCGCGTCTCAGAGCCGTGTCTCCGGCAGCTTTTCAGGTAGCTTCCCAATCCACAGCTCCTTCAGGGTCTCCCGACAGTGTCGGTGTTTCAGGTGGGCAGGGGTATGGGGTGCTTATGGCCAGGAGCCGGGCAGAAGCCTCCCACCCCCAACTGCCCCGGACCAGTCCAGTGCAGCCCCGCCAGTCCCGGTGCCAGCCCGCAGGGCGCAAGGCTGAGCCTCGCAGGGGTTATTTAATATTGTCAAAACAGGGCAGGGTCTGACCTGCGGCCCTTTACAACGCCCAGCCTACGCGTGTGTCTGTCTGAGCCTCTGACGGATCGATACCTTGTCCTGGAGACACAAGGACAGAAACAGCTCGTTCTTGCAGGCAAAATCAAATCCACTAGTAAAGGTCTGGACTCTTCTCCCTGCCAGCTGAAATGGTGGAACCAGGGCAGGGGAAGAAGTATGGACTGCAGATTTTAACTGTTATCTTATTATCTGTTATCTAATACAAGAACCCAGTTGTACGCTGGGTGGTGAAGGCGTTTTTTGCTCTTCTCTGGCGTGCAAATACAACAGAGCCATGAGACACCAGTTAATGACTGAAACCCACAGCTCGCCGTTGTCGGCTTTTTTTGTTTCGTTTTTCTTTTCACTCCGCGCTTCCTTCTCTCGCCCTCATCGCACGAGCCCTCTGACAGCCTGTCGGGCTCAGACAGGTCACTGCGGCTGCAGCGAAAGCCGTGCTTCCAGGCTACGACAGTGGCAGCCGTTTCGCTGTCGCATGGTATCGCGACGAGCAAGCGACACGCTGAAACTCTGCCTGTCCAACCCTCCCCCCCCCCCCCGGCCCCCTCTCCGCACCACGCGTCCCCGCTGTCACCTGGTGGTGCCTGCGCAGGGTCTGTGCTGCAGCACCTTTGACGGCGCCCGCCTGTCCCCTTCCTCGCCACCCCTCGTCTCTGAATGTGTCCCTGCAGAAGGGTCACGGGAAAGCTGGTCGCCTTATTTTCAGACTAAACAGACAAAATACCAAACAAGGCTGGTTTTTAAGCTCTTGGCACTTTTTGTGATCTAAAAAATGAAGTTTATTATTGTTACTGTTGCTGATGATGATCATAAAAGCAGGTTCTGATGTGGTGGCACGCCCGCACGCAGATCAAACCCACGTTTGTCACAGAAGTAGGACTCCCCCGCCCCAAGAGGTGCTGGATGCGCCATCAGATCTTCTTCCAGCCTGACACTTGCTTTCCGAGAGCCGCTCCCCCCAAAAGAGTAAAGAACAGCAAAAAGGAGAGAGCGATGGAGGACCAGCAGCCGCTTTTCCACGGTTCCTTTGCGGCGCAGCTCTTCTTGCGAACGGCAGAGCCTTCACACCGGAGACCAAATCACAAGGGAGCTCTGGATGTGTTTAACTGAAGCTAGGTTTAATTAGAGCTGTTCAAAAATTAAATGCAGAAACGGAGTGTATTTATGTTTTCACTCAAAAATGCGTTAGATCGTCAGGAAGATCTAGGTCAGAACAGCTCAAGCGAACTTACTGGGAAACACAGCATGTGGGAAAGTGTTCGGTTCTGCCCGTCCGACGCGAGCGGGCTAACTCTCACAAGCGCCGCGGTACCCACGCCCCAGCACTGGCCTGCGGTGTCGCGATGCCGATGCCAAGAATTCAGAAATCTTGAATTATCGTTCATACAACAACAACTTCTCTGCATTTTGGTTTGGTTTCTTTCTCGCTCCCTCCTTGTGTCTCCTTTACAGCCACCACAACACACCTTCCTGCACAGTCACAAGATCCAGAAATATTTTCCCGTTCTTTAATCAAAGTGGAGATTCTGCTGTAATCACACAACTCAGCGTGCTATAGGTCTAAGAAAAACACCCGGTATCTGAGCCTTGAGATAAATCCCCGTGTGTCAGCAACTCCAAGTTGCACTGCTAAGCTGTTACATACTAAAAAGAAAAAATAAAAGGCCAACAAAAAGCAAAAAACAAAGGAAAGGTGTTTTGTTTCCTAAGAAACACTCAGGATTTTGCTTATGCCTCCTGCCTCCCCTGCACCATCCTGCAGCGCTAGACTCTGCCTAAGGAAACCAAGCTGTTCACCCCTGAATTTCTGTGGGCCGCCGTGTTTTGGGGAGGTTGGGACTGACTGTGGCCTGGCGGGAATTCACAGATCAAAGGGCTGGGGAAGGTGAAGTATTTCGTATGGCCGGGCTCTGGGATCAGCCGGGCTTAAGGAAAGGCCCCGCGACCGCTGCGGGTCACGGGAGATCTCTCGGCAGTGAACCCGAGAGACCCCTCCAGCTGCTGGGGACGGCGAGAGGGTCTGTGCCGCGCCAAGGAGTCACACAACGCAAATTCCAGGAGCTGTTAAAATTCCAGATTTTTGTGCCAAGAAGCCTCAATGCTTTCTAATATTATTTCAGAGTGAATCAGCAACAAGTCAACCGCAGTCCCCGTTCTTAATTTGGCCTCGTTTGAAATAAAAACTCGTCACTTACAGAAATCGCAATAGGCCTAAAGCAGCTCTTTGGATGGACTCTCGGCATATAAAATGGCAGAATTTTGCTCCAACAAAGTACCTTGGGTTTTTTTGCCTGGCAAGTATTTCACAGAATCACAGAATGACAAAATGTTAGGGGTGGGAAGGGACCTCTGTGGGTCACCCAGTCCAACCCCCCTGCCGAAGCAGGGTCACCTACAGCAGGCTGCACAGGAGCTTGTCCAGGCGGGTCTTGAATGAGAAGGAGACTCCACGACCTCCCTGGGCAGCCTGTTCCAGGGCTCCGTCACCCTCAGAGGGAAGAAGTTCTTCCTCATGTTCAGACGGAACTTCCTCTGCTTCAGTTTGTGCCCGTTGCCCCTTGTCCTGTCGCTGGGCACCACTGAAAAGAGTCTGGCCCCATCCTCCTGACACCCACCCTTCAGATATTTGTAAGTATATATTAGGTCCCCTCTCAGCCTTCTCTTCTTCAGGCTGAACAAGCCCAGCTCCCTCAGCCTTTCCTCATAGGAGAGATGCTCCAGTCCCCTCATCATCCTCGTAGCCCTCCGCTGGACTGTCTCCAGCAGCTCCTCATCTTCCTTGAACTGGGGAGCCCAGAACTGGATGCAGTGCTCCAGATGGGGCCTCACCGGGGCGGAGCAGAGGGAGAACCGGCCGTGTGTGGCGGTGTCGGAGGCGCTAGGACCAGTCCTGCGGACACGCTCCTGCCAAGGGCAACTCTGCAGGGACCCGGTGCCCGGGGCGTCCCGCCGTTACGTTCCGGGCCTCCCCCTCCGGTGCAACCTCAAGCGGGCAGCGGCTCCGGCTCCCTTCGCCCCCCGTCCCCGGCCCCCTCTCAGCGTCCGGCGGTGGCCCGCGCTGCCATCCACCGGCCCTGCCGTGACAGGCTGCCGCCACTTCAAGGGCCTTGTTTGCCACCGCGCCTAATTCCAGAAACACACCGGCGGGAAGGAGGAAAGGGGAAGGAGGAAGCGGGAAGACGGCCCCGGGGCCAGAGGCGCGCCCTGCCCGCCGCCGCCGCCACTCTGCACCGCCCCGCCGGGAACCGGTTGGCGGCGCGCTTGCACAACCCGGCCCCGCCCCCACGTGACCTGGTGTCCCCGCCCCGGTATGCAAATCAGTCGGGCGGTGGCGGCCAATGGGGAGGCGCCCTCCGCCGTTGTATTTATAGACCCTATTTAAAGAGCCCCTGGGAGTCTCCGCGCGGCGCTGGGCGGCGGTAGCGGCCGGGGCGGTGGGGCACGTGCGGCGCGCGGGGGAGGGGAGGGGAGGGGAGGGGAGGGGCGGGCAGGGCGGCGGGCCGGTCGTTGGAGCGCGAGCGCAACCGGCGCCTCAGGCACCGGGGGGGGGGGGACGGGGAGCCGAGGCGCGGCCCGCAGCTCCGCCGCAGCCGCCCGACCGCTCGTTGTGCGCCGGAGAAGGTCGCTCGCTTGCAGCCCGGGCTGAGCTCTGGTGAATGCGGGGGTGCGTCCTCTCACCGTGCCCGGGCCGAAGGTTACAGTCCGGGGCTCGCCTGAGGCCGTCCCGGCCGGGAGGTACCCATGTGCCAGGCGGTTCAGGTGTTTCTGCTTTCTGACTGGGCTCCTGGGCAGGAACTTTGCGAAAATCGGTTTTGCCGCTCCCCTCCCTACCACCATGAAAGAAAAAAGCCTCTTTCTCAGAGCGGCTGGTGCGGGTGACGGCGGGCAGGCCGACAGCAGGCTTTCGGGCGATGGCGGACGCACGCCTCTGTCCCGGGCTGCAGGCGGTACCGCGCCAGTGGGGTTTTGTAACCACTCTGCCCTGAAGTGAATGACTCAGGTGTGTGAATCCCATCTTGCGAGCAAGCTCTTACACAAGTCACCTCCGAGGAACGGGGGCCCGAAGAATTTTCTGTCAGAGCTGGGACGTGGAAAGAACAGCAGCTTTATGACTTGTATCTCAATAAGTAACACTCTTTTCCCCTCCCTTTTATGCAGCATTTAATATACACAGCTTGCAGCTCTCCTGAAATCAGTAGCGTTTTTCCCCTGCACTTAGTGGCTAAGCTTTCTTTTTCTAGGGGTGTGTGTATTCATACAAATCCTCTCATCCAGCCCATACCTGCGCTTCTCGCTCCTTCCCATAGCACTGCTGAGGACTGACTCGGTAATAAGAATTGCAAGTGTCTTTACTCCTCTTTTAAAGTAAACCTCCACGATGTGCTGTTGGCGAGGCAGCTTGGGTGTTCTGCTAATGCGTAATGGACAGAAGGATGGGGGTAGGAACAGCTCCAGTTCTTACTGTGTGCCCCAACAGAGGCAGACTGGTGCACTTCCCTCTGGCTTTTATTAGGATTTGCCTCAAACAGGGAAAAGAAGGAAAAAAAAACCTAAAAGCTTAAAAAAAACCCCACAGCAACCCCAAAGCCTGTCTCAGTGTTGAGAGTTGACTGGCTGCAGGGCTTCAAATAGCCTGAGATACCTGCTGCTAGTTTCTAGCAAGCAGTTTGCTTACAGGGTAGTGCGAGTGCACAGATTGACTTGACCGCTGTTTTATTAGAGCACGGCAGTAGTTTCCAGCATAAAACCTAAATGGATCTGGGAAAGGCAGAGACATTGTGAGTAAATCAGTAAAAGGGACAACCGATTACTCTTTCTTGTACATTTAAAACTGTAACCAATGCCCGTCCAATCAGTGCAGAGACTTACTGATTTTAGTAGGATTTGGGTCAGGCCCTTGAAGAACCTGTGTGCTAAAATGTTGGGATGGGTAAGTGCACTTCACAAAGGGCTTTTTGAAATGCTTAATTTGCCCAATTTTCTTTCTTGTTAAGGATCTCATTACTGACACAGTGGGAGAAAGGAAGAAATGTATTTCATAGATGGAACGTGATGATTTTGTTTTTTTTCTCTGTTTTTTTCTAACTGCATTTTTGTTGGCATCTACCTGAAAAAATAACTGCAACGTTTACATTTGGGTTTAAAGCTGTAGGTTTTAATGCCCTCTGCAGTTTAATCAAGTGAATATAGGGAAATTTACATGGCAAACTGCTTGACTGCTTTAGTGTGTGACATTGACTAGGCCAGTAATTCTGCACTTGCTTCATGCTCTGAATTATATGTCATAATAAATGAAAGGACAAAACAACCAGGGCCAAAAAGAGTGGAGTTAAACTGGTTGTGAAGCACCACTGGCAAATACCATCTGCATAGTCATATTGGTCAGTAAGGTAAAGGATTCCCAGTTCCCCACCTTTCTACTCAGTATGCACGCAGAAATGAACTGCTGTCAAATTTTAAATTACCAGATATCAGCAGGGAGCAAAGAAAGGATGGAGGCTTTTGCACACCCCAGTTTAAACGTGATGGATCTGGGCAATAATGGGCAGACGTGCATGCCAGTCCCCAGTGGCTGCAGAGCAGAAGGCTTTTGTTCTGCAGGGCAAGATCAGGTGGAGAGGCAGGGCCTGTGCTGGCAGAGGAAAGGAAAGCAAGCTCCATCTGTGACAGTGCAGCCTGGGAGGGTAAGTGGCTTTCTGCAAGGCTTCTGCTGAAATTCTGGAGCCCCCAGTGTGTTCTGGCAGGGACTCGCACTTGTTGGTGAGCTGCCTGAATTGGGGAGTGATGCTGAAGTCCCTCTGTCCCTCTCCCAGGTACTCATCTGTGTGTGTGTGTGCCTACCTGTTGGTCTGCTAAAGACTCGTTAGAGTTAGAAGCTCCGATACAGTTGTGGGGTTTTTTTTAATCACTACCCCTGAGAACTGAATAGCGTAGGGGGTGCCTCAGGCTGTCAGTGTCTTGTCAGCAGGCATGCAGCTCCGCTGGTAGAAAGTCCCCGATAGCTTTGGGAACAGCACGCACTCACCGTAATTGTGTCCATGCTGATACTAGTGCCAATAAAGGTCTTTAGTAAAAGATACTGAATACTAATCAATGTAGTTATACCTATATATAGGTGTATATAGAGAGAGGTGTGTGTGTATGTATAAATATATAGGTGTACATATATATAAAGGGAAAAATCTGGTTTTGCTTCTTTGCAGATGTTTCACAAAGGTGTAGGTTTGGGACTCTCTAAACGTGGAATTTGTCTGGTATGAACTGCATTGGTAGAATTAAAGCACTGTGGGGCCTGTGACAGGGACACTGTTACATTGGTGTTTCCTATTAATATTTATTCTCTTAGCTCAAAGCAAAATAAATGCGACTCTTTGGAGTTTGTAGCTATATGGTGGGGACTGTGCTGATCTAATGGCTTGTTGGCCCCGGAAGGGAGGTGACTCCTGCTCTGTCCTGTACACTCACTGTCGCTGTTGCTTACCTGCCCCCAGGTAAAGCTGGCTGTGTTCACTCAGCAGAAGACTACAAGTACTAAGGCTAATGACAGAAAAAAGTGACTAGTTCTTTGCCAGATTAATGAGCTGAATTATTTCCCATGTATTCCGATGAGCAATAGAGGCAGAGCAAGCAGCCAGACAGGGCAGCCTGCAGAGGGAAAAGGGGATGCACTACCTGTTTTGGAGGCCACAAGCCGCTAGCTAGGTGCAGGATGGGGCTGGGCAGCACAACTATGACATTTTTGTATCAGAATTGCCACATTTGCTTTCCCAGTGTGGTTATTTCAGTGAGGGTATAGGAAGATGACATTTTTCACATACAGCTTTCTGGCTGTTTGTAATTGTCTCCTGGCTGAAGACTGCTGTTCCCATCGAGCTGCCGGTCTGTGGGAGCACATCCTACTTCTTTTTAGGCAAAAATCAGGCAGGCTGGTTTGAATAGTTGCAATAGTCCATCTGAGCTCATCTGAAGTGAAAGGAGGAGCGCTCGCTGGAACTGCTCCATAGGCAGTTGGCTGAGGCTGACATCCAGCAGAGGGGCTTGGGGTGGTAACAGATTTTACCGGCACAGCCAGATTCAGCAGATGACATAAGTTCACAGCCAAAAAAAAATAAAGCACCTCTAGATCCAAAATACATCATACCCTTACAAAAAGCAGTATTCAAGTCTTTTTCAGAGTACCACTTGAAATACTTCAATGTACTTTTTGTTGAATTTCTCTGCCTGTAAGTTGCACTGGTCTTCAGATCCATATACCAACTCAAGTCACATCTTAGTAGTGGGTCTGAGGGCATCTGAGCATGTGAAAAGGAGTCAGACTACAAAAACTGGACTTTGAGTTGCGGTGTTCGGCTTGCTGTCTGCCTGACAGCGTCAAGGAAATGCAGGAGTAAGGCCATGCTGAGCAGGATCCCCCAGGAAACATAAACCCAGTGGAGTTGTTGAGGAAGGTGGTTGCATTTTTCACCTATGCTAGAAACCCAAACAGTTTGGGTTGGTTTTTTTTTAGCTGAGTGAAGTGTACGCCGAAGGAGCATTGCGAGAATGGATTTTGGCCTTCTGGAGATAGCCTTAAATGTGGCTCTCAACGCGGTCTTTCTTTTCTCTTCTTTTTTCTGCCCTTATGTCTGTCTTGTTAATTATTAATCCAGTGGGTTGAGAGCTACATTCTTCCGAGCGACTCCTCCCATGTTTCCAACCTGGGCAACTGGTCTTGCATTAGTCGTCTGTGGACTAAAATTGCTCCTTCATAAAATATTGTAGTCTGTAAGGAAGCCCAGGCGTCAGAGTGTACAGAAGGTGTGTCATCCAGGCCTGGTGGCATGTTACGAGAACTGCCTTGCTTATCCATTATGCTGCTTTCTTAAATGACCTCTGCAGCATTCAGTGAAATGGCCTCAGGTTGTTATGGACTTTGTGGTCTTTTCAGCACATGCAATTAATCAGGAGGGAAAAATAAATCTAGCATCAGAATGAGTATTTTACTGGAACTGAATTGCAATTTCTGTGCATAATTTAACACTTCGGGGAGTGAACATTCTCTGCTTGCTTGAAATAATTTAGAGGCGGTTTTGAAATAGAACACCTTTGTGTAAATACGTCTTGGGATTAAAGATCTCATATTTAGTTTCCTCCAACATTGCGTCTCTGTCTATAGGATGTGCCATGCAGTAATCTCTAAGCTCTCTTCTGCAAACTGTTTCTCTTATGAATCGACTCAGAATAGTCCTGGCATAATTTCATTTTTTTCTCCCCTAAGTAAGGGACTGTAGAATAAAAGGCAATGCAGGGTAGTTCTGTGCCGGTTTTATAGATGGGAAAACTGAGGAGAAGTTTGGCTGAAAGCGGCCTCAAGCTGGTAGTTCACATTTTTCAGTACTTGGCAAGCAAAGCAGCTGCTCTAACACATGGATTTCCCCCAAAAAATTGCAACCCTCGAAGTTACAGATAGCTTTTGAAAGCTGTCCCGAAGTTACCCGATTAAGCTGCAGCGGACCGGAGAGAGTTCAAAGGCCAAGTACGTAGTTCATTCTGTGTCCTCTCCTGCATTAGTAATACAGCCCAATTTATGGACCCTTAGTGAGAGATCCCACACTGACAAAATGGATAATACTTTCTGGTATAAAATTTGAGTGAAATCTGGTGTGAAATTTGTAAATATGTTCAGGCCCATTAACGTGCTACTTACAAACATCTTTGTATTGCCCTTCTTTCTGTTTCGTCTGAGACGAGGTAGCTCATTTGGGATCCAGTGTTGTTAACCTGACCCTTTGAAAAGCTCACTGGTTGTGTTCAAGGGCTACAGGATCTCTTGGCATGCACCTCTGCAGCAGGATCTGAATCTCGGGCCACAAGCATTAGTGATGGCATGGAGAGGTTGCTTTTTGCTGTGACAATGTTGTGATGTCTGCTCAGTTAAGAACAGGCAGTTATAATAAGTTTTCGGTTAATGCGTTTTTAAAGCTAGCGCTCATTTATCTTACAGTTAAATAAAATCTGTTGGATAGGTTAGGTTGCCACGCTTCAAACTACAGTAATTTACACTCCTTTGCCAGTGGCCTTAGCATTTACCTTCACACGTATTATCTGTAAGACAGAAGAACTTTTGAGTTTTTCCAGGACAAGGAACCACTTTGGTTAGGACAAAAATAATTTTCAGATTTCTGGGTCAAGCATATTTTCTGCAGCATCAAGTGGCACCCTGGTTGTACCCATTGCATGAACTGAGTGGTGCTGCATTACCCTGATGGGCCTGCTGCCTTGGTGACTTGGAGCTATCTATGCAAAGCGCAGAAAGCAAGAAGCAGTGAGTTCATTCCCTGGGTGAGGTTGAGGGCTATAGCCAATATATGGTTTAGGGGCCAAATCAGTGTTTAAGTGGAACTGAAGAGGCACCAAACTAAGACTGTCACCTAAAAAAGAAACCTAACTGCAGAGATGTCTGCACTCACATTGCAGCGCCCTGTTTGACTGTATGGTTTGCAGCACCTGGGGTTCTGCCTCGGGCCCTTGCAACCAGATCTCCCCTTCCCAGGAACGTGCTCTTACCACTGTAGTATCACGTATTCTGAATAAGGGCCCTTTTCCTCCTCTTCTGAAGGCCCTGTGAGTTTGTTTTTTTTTACTCCAAGTTTCCCGGTGTTCCTTTTGCAGGCAGGTAAGTAGCTTAGCTGTCAGACTTGGCATTTCTTACCCCGTTCCAGGGAACAGGGCCCCGAAGATGAGGTGTGTGAGACTCACTGGACTCAGCTCTGTGCGTTTTCATTTGATGCCTTGAAGCTGAATCACTGTTCCTCAGTGGAAACCTGCCACTTGGAAGCTTGAACCTGATAGCTTGCTTGTGGGGTTACGCAGTCGGATTGCTGGTTCATCAGATAAGGCTAACCTTGTTTTCCTGTTGATCAGTTAAGCAAGAACTTTCAGTCTGCTGTGTTCAGGGTACAGGATATTCAGGACCGCAGCAAGGCATGCTCCTGTCTGTGGCAGGACAGTAATTCAGTACACCTCTGCTTGCCCTCCTGCATCATGGAGGCTCCCTGCAGGGTTTCCTGCTGATCTTCGAATTCTTGAGGAGCTGCTGTGTTTCATCATTTTCCCCATTTTGTGCCTCTTGGAGGAACATCCAGAGCTGGCTTTCCTTCTGCCCCACCCTTGGTATAGTCCTGAAGATAGTAGTGGCCCATGGTTCCAGGAGAGCTCCAGACGGGAACCACAGGATTGATTTTGGCTGTAAGTGATCAAAACTGGGATTTTTCTGACCAATATCACAACTCCTACTAGTAATAGGTGTTTTAGGGGGGTGATAGTTTGGTTGTAAAGCAAGTTAGAATTTTGCCAGGAATTATTTTGGCCAAGTGTTCTCATTAAGCATTGTGACTGACAGAGAAACACCACCAGTACAAACTCTAGTCCAGTCTGGCAAGCTGTTGTTAATAGTCAGGGGAAGGGTATTTCTGCAAAGCAGACAGAAGCTGCATTAAGCTGCCTGCGTGGAGTGGCACACTGAGAAAGAAGAGCCCGTTGTACAGAGTAGAGAAGTGTTACGTCTAAAGCAGCGGCTAACTTGTGAGATGGACTGAATACCTTGAGCCCTCTTCTCTTGCCTGGCTGGGCTGTGTGTACGCACTTGGAGCGTGAATTCTCGTACAGTCAAATCTGACATCAATTTTCTGCAAATGCTTACATGTACAACTGAGGAAGTGCACTGGCTGAACGTTTCTGCCCAGGTACCTCAAGTGCTTGCAGAAGTCTACCGCAAAAAAGCTACGAAGACTGACAAAAAGATTAACTGAACAAGCTGAATATATTACAATATTTGTATTTTTCCAGAATGCCCACTATAACAAGATCTTGTAGCTGGCATTTGCATGGAATACAGAAGTAAAACCACAGCAGTTACTGACTGCTTCAGTAAACAGTTCACACACACAAAAAGTTAAGGCTAACAATTTCACATGGACAGCTGCTGTTCTGTAACGTGTTATCCCTCATCAAACTGTGAAGTAATGAGACAATGATACGCTGACAGTTCCTATCATTATCTCATAACTCTTGGGGTTTATTGCTGGTCTGTTGCAGGTTTACTCTGTCATCTTGGGCAAGTGATTTGAGCCTGTGGTGCCTCAGTTTCCCCTGCTGCAAAATGGAGGCAATGCCTGCTGCACAGGGGTGATTTGGCCTTGGGAAGCAGCTTGCAAAAGCAGCCTGAGAGTCTTTGCTGAAACAACCCACCTGTAAAATTGCAAAATGTTATTCTGCAGGTTGTTTCTAAAAAGATTGTAATGGAAAATCAGCCTCATTTCTTAGAATCTAGTCATGAGCCCGAGGTCCTGGCCAATATCCATTGTCTCTGTAAAATGTACAGTGTGCTATATGAGGTGTTGCTGAAAACATGTCTGTTGCCACACTTTCTGTACAGCCATGTCCATTAGCAGCTAGTTATTAGCACAAAGGGTCTCACATCTGTAGTGTAAGGCACAGTGTACTTCTACTGTGTCTTCTGCTTGATTCACTTTGTATCACAGGATAAGTGGAGCTGATTTTTCCTTGCTTCCTGCCTGCCTTCCTTTCTTCCTTCCTTTCTTCCTGCCTTCCTTTCTGCCGTGCTTCCTTGCTCCCCTCCGTCTACCCACCCCCTCCGTCTACCATGAATATACTTTTGGTGGGGCCAGGGACTTGTTTCCGAGTTCATTGCATACTTGCATTCAACACATGTAAAAAGTGTTGGAAAAGTTAAATATTTCAGTTAATTTTGAAATACTGTTTTTTTGTTTTGGGAATTTCCCAAATAAAATATGAACAAGATTTAGGACTCTGGAATCAAAAACCTGTCCTTTTTGAGATATTTTTTAAAGGTTTCTTTGATCTAAATTGAAAATGTTAGGGTGTTTTTTTTTTCCATACAGAAGAAATATGAAAAAACCAAAAAGGCATGCTAGTCATTGTGAGGCATTATATAGTAAAAATGTACTTAGGCCAATGGTAAGGGAAAACAGTCTGTAAATAAGAGCTAATTCAAACCAGATCCTGAGATCCAAACGCTGAATGCTTTTGAGGACTTCTGAAATCCAAACACTGGTACTGCAGACTTTTAAAAAAAGGCAGAGCCATATGAAATGTCAAAATTTGAGATTGTTTTTTAACATTGGCTCTCTGTTCTTCAGCCTTTTGTCCTTTGTTGTCTAATTCTTTTTCAGTAGCTATAGTGGCCGCTTAGGCAGTCTCATCCTTCCAAAGAGATTCTATGGAAGTAAAAACAAAAAAGGAGGGCCTATTCTGTCATTAGAAAATTTCCCCTGAATCTCTTATCACATGGTGACAATGCTACTTCACTCAGCAATACTGTCTTCTGCTACGTCGTGGTTGGGCAGCCTGCTTGGAATGGGTGTATCGGAGGGCAATGCGGTAGGCTTTGATGTGGCATACACCCCGGCTTTGAGAAATATCAACAGAAGGAGCTTTTGATTAGTTGCTGTTATTTATGCAGTTATTATTTCAGAATATTCTCTGGAATACTGAAAAAACCCACTGCTTTGACCGAGTTGTGAAAAACCTGCTGTATTACTGAGGTTTTGGAGAATTGCAGGGATGATGTCTCTTACGATTCTATGATTCTTATTAAATGCTCTTTGACTTCTCATATTATCTTGTGATTTTATAGATAGCCTAGTCTCTACTTTTATTTATGCCAGACCTTATCTACAGTTTTTCATGTGTTCCAGTTTTAAATGGAGACAGTAGCAAATGGAGGGTATGGCCTATCTTTCTTTTGTTGTTGTCCTTTTAAAAGCATAATTTAGGCATGATAAGGGAGAGAACATCACAGAGAAGTTCTCTCACGGAGACATCAAAGTCTTTCTAGCACCCTGTGGCATTCTCTCGTGTGGTTTATTTGGGGCTGAACATTGGGAAAATGCCTTTGGAGACTTTGTTATAGTTTTGATCACTAAAAAGAGAATGGGTGTTTGACTCCGGGGTGGAAATGAGAAACAAAGAGTCCAGTTCACCCCTCCCCAACACTGTGACCCTTTAATGCATGTGAAGCTGTTCAAAGGGGACATCACACGGTAGAACTGGCTTTCTTTGGAGTCCTGTGCTGCAAGAGAAAGCAAAGCAGTCATCGGCTGCCTGTGGTCCTTCTGCCTTGCTTCCAACATGGGTACATGCCAAGCATGGAGAGGGTGAACGGGGCAGAGGTTACACGGAGAGTGTTTGCCTACTCCTTTAGATATAATCCTCCAGCTGTTTTAATTTATGCTGAACACAGGGCTGGTCCTGCGAAGAGCCAAATATTAGAGGCCACCATGGTGGTCTAGAAGCAGGGAGGTGCCTTGATGTAGAGTCTGATACAAGCCTGGAACAAATCATACGAAATCCTTTCAGCTCTTTGAGCTTAATGTGAAGGTATTAAGGGTGAAACTGATGGCATTAAAATCCTTTCTGCTTTCTTAGTTGCAGAGCAGGCTGTTTACAGCACAGATTATAGACCATGGAAAATTGATTCAGGGAGCATTGACCTTGAATCACGCTGCATTATTCTGCTGAAATCATCGTAGGACCATTAGAACTCAGTACTGAGTACGTGTGTTTTCAGTGCCACGCAGGACATAAAGAGACTTTGCCTACCCAAAGGGAATTGTCAGAATAGATGCATTATAGAGCTCGATTTCCCAGTTAATGCAGAACCAGTTTGAAGTCACACACATATTTTTGACAGCTGATGTTCTGTATCTTGGAAGCACTAAGATATACCAGGTGAGGGGCTCTCCTTTGGTGATTTAGCAGAAAGTGGCTTTTTCAGGGAGAGCTGTGCTGGAAAGAAGTGGTTTGTTCCCACATGTCCACACAGAAACTTCTGCTCTCCTGTAACTATACTGGCTTCATTTTCAATTGCAGACCAAGACAAAGACTTAGCACTTTCACAGTTAGCAGTTGTAAATAGACAGGATGTAAGGACTAACTTTTACTCACGCAAAGTTTTATTTTATGCCTAATTTACATGTGTAATTGCATGTACAGGCTGAGAAAGTAAATGAGCATATGCTCCTTAAAACCCATTCAATAACGTAAATTTTCTTCCCCCTCATCCTTTGGAATGAGTGTCTGAGCCTCTTCACTGGGACTTCAACAGGATGTGCCTGAGCCCTCAGAGGTCAGCACCACAGCTGCTAATGCTTCCCAGATAGCCTGATGCGGTTGGAGGGGATGGCTGTAAAGCTCAGGGATGCTCTGGTGTGTGTTAACTCTTCTGTCCTGGAAGGGAGTTGGTAAAACTGTGAGGTTGTGCCGTCACGCTCATGATGAAGTAGGTGAGCTCTGTAACCTTCATTTTGGGGCAAACTCTTGCCAGTTCTTTGGATGTCGGCAATGTTGGATATGCCTGCTAATTCTGACTGTTTTTTTGTTCTTGCTGCTGTTGTTATTGTTACTTCATAGAGATGAGCTCAGCTGCAGTTCTAGATTTCAACTTCCCAATTGTTTTTCAGTTCGGATAAAAGGTCATAAAATTCTTTGGGTTAGAAGGGACCTTTAGAGGTCATCTAGCCCAACCCCCCTGCAGTGAGCAGGGACATCTTCAACTAAACCAGGTTGCTCAGAGCTCGTTCACAGAATCACAGAATCACAGAATGGTAGGGGTTGGAAGGGACCTCTGTGGATCATCCAGTCCAACCCCCCTGCCAAAGCAGGGTCACCTACAGCAGGCTGCACAGGACCTTGTCCAGGCGGGTCTTGAATATCTCCAGAGAAGGAGACTCCACCACCTCCCTGGGCAGCCTGTTCCAGTGCTCCGTCACCCTCAGAGGGAAGAAGTTCTTCCTCATGTTCAGACGGAACTTCCTGTGCCTCAGTTTGTGCCCATTGCCCCTTGTCCTGTAGCTGGGCACCACTGAAAAGAGCAAACACAATTGGGTGAGGCTGCATGACAGCTGGAATACATGTGCATGGTGTGAATGTTGCCCCTGTAGCCTTGCTGTTCCTTGTGAATCTGCCCCTAGCTAGGAGATGCAGTCTTTGGCTCCAGAGTAATAACGGGGAATACAAGGACAAGAACTGTAGTCAGTACAAAATTTTATTTAAGTCACTGATGGCTTGTAGGTGTAGGAGCTTGCTTTCCTACTTTTGATTGCAGGATCTGGGCCTTAGCTGGCAAAAATTCTTCTGAATTGCCACTCCTGGAATCTGTTATTTCTCAATCTTTCAAACATGCCAGGACTTGGCTAGCAATATACTAGTCTTGCTGGACAGGAGCATATAAAACTTTAATAGAAACTTCTTTGATCAAACTGATCACTTGATTAGATTGTCTCCCAGGGAACTGATCTGGTGTATTAATCATGGTGACTGGAAGTGGCTCTTGCTTCACTGAAACAGGATTGTTCTGCTGGAGATCTGCTCATTGGCAGGTCTCTGATCAGTCTTCAAGGGTTACACTAATGTAAGTTAACTGGTGTGTAATCAGGTGTAGATAGTAGTAGATAGTACATGCTTAAGTACATTTTTGATGAGGGAATGAAGAAATGAAGATGAAATGTGAGTCTGTATTTTCTCTCTTGTCTTTTGAGTAATCATGGCGTTCTGCAACACTTAGAAAATCTAACCTCTGAAATGGTTTGCCTCTGAAATATCTAAAGTAATACACGCAGCAGAGATAAACAAGGGAGTATGGGAGGCAGTGGGAGGTTAGAGCAGGTGACCTGAGTTCAGTTTGTAGATCAGATACTTATGTCCATTTGAGAAGTTTACATACAACTTCCTGTGCCTTATATGTCTATACAAGACCGATAATAGTATTTCCTTTATTTAAAAATAGTGCTCTGTAATCCTTGGACAATGTGCTATTGCAGTTAAAAGTACTGTGCATGCACATTAACCTATATAGCTCCCTTGTGATAGGACATACACTCCTCACTGTATTCTGGATGGGTCAAGTCATCTGGTACTCCTTCACCAAGGTACAGTCTGACCTCCCCAGTCCAAGTTCCTCTTGGTCTGAAGGGTAGGAAACCAGACCAGCAGAGGTTAACATAGTGACGACCTTTGCAGCTGAACTCCAGCTGCTGGTGCCAGCTGCAAAGAAGAGGAGAGGGTGTAGAGAAGCACTGCTAATCCAAAGCTAGGAAAGGCTCCATGTTGCAGAAGTTGAAGGTCCCTGTGCTCATTTGCCTCCTGAGAAGACCATTGCACTTCCTTTTCCTCCTTGCTCCCTAGGGAAAGAAGAGCCCATTCTAAACTTGAAGGTGTCCTGCAAAAGATAGAGACCACCCTCTGTAACAAGAACAAACAAAGCACAGACTGTGCAGAAGTGGTGCCTGAATATGAACTATCTGTTATTGAACTAGCCTATGACTGACATAGCCTTGGATCAACTCTAAGCTAGAATGGGTGGTCTTTGTCCCAGCTTAACTTCCATTCACTTAAATGGAAGCTTTTTTCCTGGGTACAAGCAAGAGACTTTTTCCATAAATCTGTATTTTTTTTAGATATATTTCTGTAGGGGGTGCAGAGAGAAGATTAATTGATTTGTGTAAAGTCTAGGAGTCATAAACTCCAAAAAATATTCCAGAAATAATATCATTATCCATTTTTACTGTCAAGCCTTGTTTCCTTAGAGACCTAAAGGGCTGACAGCCTCTCTTTAATGTGACATTTGTTTTATACATCTCTACCCAAAGATCTGAAAACAGAGTATATGTTCATTGTAATTATGAGTCAGCCTTTACTGATGGTGATTCAAATATGCAACCCTGGCACCTGTTTCATGTCTGTCTGGGTTTCAGATAGCGCTGATGGTGGCACACAGACCGAAGGTAAACATGAATGTGTTCCTTCCCAGAAGCTATTTGCTCAATGCGTTGGATGATAAAGAATAAAAGTTGCTATAAAAAGGTGCTTACAAAATTGCAGCTGTAATAGTGGGGCTTTGTAGGGGGTGTCTTATATCACTTGCTCCATAGAGGGAGCGGCCTTAGGACTGGATGCCGGTGATTCTAACACTTCCTTTGGCATCTTATTTTGCCTGTTATGTGCACGTTCAGGGGGAAGGAGGAGAGAGAATTAAGATAGCTAATTGTATTAAAACTAGTGAGGCACCTTGTGGATGAAAAGTGCTATATAATTGTTCAATATTACTATTATCAAGGGAAAAAAATGAATCAAGAGAGGAAGCTGTTCTGCATCTTGTGCAGTCACGCAACTGCAGGCATGTGAAGAGGGGGAAAATCAAGGTACCACTTTACACTTGCAAACAAGGAGGTACCAAGTGTTAAATTTGGATACATAATGCGGGTTTTATTTTACCCTGGCAAATTTGTGTTGTACACCTGCAAATAACACCCCCAAACCCGGAACTGGTTGCTCAGCTTTCCCATGTATATTGTTGCTTAAAGTAATTAATTACTGTTACGTGAAATCTTGGTCAGGAGCCAGTGCTGCACGAAACAGGCCTGCATATGTATCTGTCTCGAGTGTGTCTGCCGATGTGCATATTCATGTGAAAAATAAGTTCAAGTGTAGGGAAATGCTTCTCACTGAGTATTGCACTTGGTCCTCTCAGGTGAGAAAAGGCATTTTACGTCTCCTCGGGGACAGTTGTGACACACCAGGCCTGGCAGAGGGGTTAGTATTTCCGAAAAAGGTACAGTTTCAGAAGGTGAGGTTTGAAATCAGTTCTTTAAGAAGAGGTCCGTAATGATTGGAAGCAGGACCAAGATGAGAGAAGTGTGAGATGTGAATCCAAGCAAGTCCCCAGAAGAACCCCAAACAAAGGTAAAACGACAGAACTGGTGTGGTTCTACAGCCTGCAAATGCTGCCTGAGGGCAAGAGTGTGCACAAGGATCCAGTCCTGATCATGCGGGTCAAGAGTGGATCTGTAGCTTATCAGCTTATGGGAGAAGGGGTAGAGGAGGATGATTTAAGGATTTAATGGCGGGATAAATGGTTTTGTTTCTGTCTTCTTTGTCATCTCTGCCTTTATAAATCTTTACAAGATGTTATGGATTTTGGGTCTTGTACATAAATGCTCTTATTTGCTTTTACCTCACTATGGCTTATGTTAAAAGCAATTGCAAGGTAAGGGTCTACCATCAAGATATACCCTACCTGCATGAGTGGCAATCTCAAAATCAGGATACTAGAATGCTGTCACCATGCCCAACAGCTCGAAACCTTTCTGCAGGCTATCTAACAGCTCTCCAGTATATCCCCAGTGATCCACACAGGCCTGTTTATGTCTCATAATTCAAGAGTCCATCTACAAGTGTTTTCTGGTGGCTGGCATTAATCAGGATAGTCAGATCAATGCCAGCAGCCCAGAGCTATGGAAGGAATTTTATGATAGTGGTAGAATTGCATAGGACCTGTGTTTGTTTGCCAGTTAGCATGAATCACAGTCTATTCCTGATAAGTCCAGTGATAGCTGTAGTGTTTCAGTGACAGAAAGAGAAAACTACGGTAGTTTTGTTTTTCCTGTTTATTTTGAGTGTATGCCTTTGCTAGCAGAAAATACAGTTTCAGGAAGAAGGATTTTTCCAGGGAGATGGGGCACAGTCACAGAGGAAATATCTAGGAGAGAAAGGTATGCTTCTGCTTATCCTAAGAGGTGCTTGTTTTCGTTTCTCAGGGAACAGAAGTTACCATCTTGCACCTCCCATGTGTCACCGACAGTATTGTAACTGGGGAGGAATAACCCTAGGCACCAGTACAGGCTGGGGGCCAACCAGCTGGAAAGCAGCTTTGCAAAAAACGACTTGGGGCTGGTGGACAAACTGACTATTACCCAGCTATATGTCCTAGGGACAAAGACAGCAAGACCCTCCCTGGATGCATTAGGAAGACTGTTACCAGCAGATTGAAGGAGGTGATCCTTCCACTCTGTTCAGCACTGGTGAGACACATCTGGAGTTCTGGGATCCCCAGCATAATTAAGCCATGGAAATACTAGAGCGAGTCCAGCAAAGGGCCACTAAGATGATTAAGGGATTGGAGTATCTGTCGTACAAGGAGTGGCTGAGAGTTTTGGGCTGAGGAGGCTTGGTGGATTTTATCAATGTGTATAGATAACTGACAAAAGGATATAAAAAAAAATGGAGCCAGGCGATTCCCAGTGGTGGCCCATGACAGGACAAGAGGCAATGGGCACGAACTGAAACACAGGAAAATCTGTCTTAAACAGAAGAAAAATCTTTACTGTAAGGGTGATCAAACACTGGAACAGGTTGCCCAGAGAGGTTGTGAAGTGTCTGTCCTTGCAGATACTAAAAACCCAACTGGGCATGGTCCTGAGCAACCTGCTCTAGGTGACCCTACTTTTAGCAGAGGCTTGCACTAGATTATCTCTAGGCGTACCTGGAGAAGTGATTAACTTCCTGTAAGACCACTGAGACAAATCGAGAGGTACTGTGTTGGAATATGCGTGGAGTCAATAAACCAGACTCTGAAAAATTTAGAAATCTCTTCAGAGAGACATTGATGGTGTGAGGAAAAGCCATAAAGAACTGGGAGTATTGCTAATTGCATGTGGCTATACAGAGGCTGTTGGGTCAGGTTTATCCCTGGTTGGTCAGCCATAATTTGGGATAGACAAAAGCATCTTTAGCTTACCTGTCTGGTTGTGTGGCAAAAGGGACTGAAATTAAAGCAGGCAACATGGGAGGCTTAAGCTGTTCTAAGTCAGGTGTAGGAAAAGCAGACACCCACCAGGAAGCCTCAAAAGCGTGGTTTGGGGAGGTGAGTGGAACTGCGGGAGCAGGGACAAGGAACCAGACAGGCCAAGTAGGACACATTGCAACAGAGGCAAATTAGCATCCAGCATCTCCAGAGCAGCTCATCTGTTGCATCATCTGTCTGTAGGGGACTGCGTTACAAGGAAGACTCCTATCGGGGTGATATCTTGCATCTTTCAAAAGGCTAGATGATGGTTCCACGTCACTTGCATTAACTCTCACAGTGAGAAGGAGCAGGTTTGGCTGTTTTCAGGCCTCTAAGTCCAGAATGAGTGTTACTTACAGAAGCTCCTTTTGCAAAGTTTTGCATTGTTCCAGGGACACTTCATCAGAAAATCTGAAGCTTTGGGAAACAAAAGGATGGAAATATCATGGGGGTATGTTAAATTTCATATCTACCCTAAGAAATTAGTTAGTTAAAAAGAGAGCAGTAAGAAACAACGCATTTTGCCTAAACAGGGGACAGAAAGTAAAGAAATCTAAGGTTACCTATTCTTTTCAAGAACATACCCAGAGAGCAAAAGCCCCTTGCTCTTTTTCCCTTCTCTACATCTAGCTGACAAGCTGTAGAAACTACCTAATAAATACTTTCGGACATTCAGTCCTAAGGTACATCCTATGTCTTTAGATTGTGTTCAGATAGGAAAATCTCCCTCTGGGAAGATGTGCTGGCTTTCATATTTCTCCCCACATTTATTTATGTACCCTGTATTTACTTCCAATTTGTATTTAAGGCAGGTAACTGGATTGAATTCTTTCGTTTCTACCCTTTCCCTCCCCTCCAAATACCGATCAGAGAGCAATTTCATCGTTTCCCATTGATTAGCCAGGCTCAGTCACCTTCTGGACTTGATCCCTGATAACCCATAAAGATTTATACTGCGCTCTGCCTCTCTCAGAAACGTGCTGACCTCAGTCTGAGGTGTGTCCTTCCTAAATGTGTAGATGTGTGAACTGAGGACCATACTTCGTGCACACTCACATCTGGGATCCATGCACCGAGCTGTTGATAGACACTACATCGCGTGGCAGTCAGCTGCTCTGGTTGACAAAGGGTGTGGGGTGAAGAACATTCTTTTAGAGAGAGACCTCCACAAATAAACAACTGGTGTTTGTTCCTCATGGGTGGGCTGCTCGGGTGTTTTATAAGGCTTTCCAGAGCATTGAAGTGTTTCAGCAGCAGTGGTGTGCTTTGCCCAGAAGCAGAAATGAGGACAGAAAGTCCTTCATGTTATGGAGACCCCAGCAGCTAATTAACAAGAACAACGTGCTCTGGATCGTGGCCTAGACCACATTTTTACCCTCTGGACAAAACCTCGGGAATCCAAGGGGACAGAAGGCAGCTCATTGAGCTGCAGTATACTCGTGGAAAACTGCCACTGAAGCAATAACTTTTTGTGCTAAAATCTTTTCAACTTACTGAGAGAAATTTAATTCTTCCCATGTACACATCAACAACCAACTTGATCCCACCCATGAATATGCAAACAAATGTGTATGTCACGCCAAGTATTTCTCCTAGCTGCCAAGTAAGAAAGGGAGATTGTTACTGTGACTTCTATTTTTAAACACTTGGGAGGTGCTCCAATACTACAGCTTGGGGGGCTGTATAATACCTAGACTCAGGCTGAAAGAACTCCAACGGCAGCTCAAAGGCTCTCTGGAATAGCTGAGTGGTGAGATTCTCCATCTAAATGATGGTAGCAGAACAGTACCTTCTGCTTTAAGTGAATGCACATATCGATCTCCTTGACCGTAGCTCCCTTGCTAGTTGCAAACAGGCTGCAAATACCCTCACTGCTGTCCCACAGCTTGGTTGTGCATGAAACCCAGCCCACTGAAACGTAGCCCAAACCTTGCCCAGTCGTCCCTCTCCTTACTCTATTCTATTTTGGGCTGTGGCTAGGTGTGCAGACCAAGCTGTTTCATTGGACAGAAGCTTGAAGAAAAGGCCTGTTGTTCTGAATGGGAGGTGCGTTATGTGACACGCTGTATGAAGGATGTGTGCTTGGAAGGGCTGATGTGCAAAAATCATTAGTAGGGCGTGTACGGCACAGAGAGGGGAACCCAGCCACAGGAGGAAGGCACCAGGGAGGGGAGGTCAAGGGAGGATGAGGGTGGAAGGAGCAGAGGTGGAGGGACAGAGACTAAGACAGTAATTGAGCCTACAGAAATCACTGCTGGATGTAAAACACCTGAAGATAAAACTCAAAAGCCTCCTTTGGGGTGCCAAGGGGGGTAAGAATTGCTCTTAAATGATGATTTGATCACCTTAAAAGGGCTAGATCTTCATGCCCAAATGAGCTGAACTGAATTGAATGCAGAACCTGTAGTGAGAGTTAAATCTGTCAGTCATCTTTCTGTTCCCTTAAAACTTTGCAGGGCTGGGATCAATTTGGCTCCAGGGTATTTAATCCTATAGCTTCTTTAAAATGTTCCCATATGGGTGGTTCCATTGCAGTGGGTTCCTTAGGTCTGGCCCAGTCAGTGTCCTAAGAGTTTCTTGGTCTGGGTTGAGAGCAGGTGGCATGAACCATCCTTATACCAAATCTGGATTCTCTTAGTGTCAAGAAAAGGCCATCTACTCTTTTAGGACAGCCCTTTGCCTTATTGGTACAACACAGAGGTTAGTACTAGCAGCCAGAGCTGAATATGGCCCACGATGTGAAATGGAGTCTAAATCATAGAAGGGAGATTGTGCAGCAGAAGCAAACAAGAGGGTGTAAGTTAAAGACCAGAAATGGACCTTCCTGTTTGCTCTGCCTGCTCCACACCTTTTCTGCGCCCCTGCTTAGCTGTACTGGTGGCTTAGCTCCTAGCCTCCCTGGAACCACTAATTCAAATCCTGGCAGGATTGACTCAGTCCCTCTGTAATTTTGAGGTTGAACGAAACTGTAAACCCAAAGATTTTGTGGTGCAGTGTTTGCCCCAGTATGCTTGACCAAGATTGTCCTAATGCTTTTTGTACGTGGCATGCTGAGCTGACTGGTGTCCTTTCGTTGGTTCTTCATTTCTTCTAACGTCTTAATTATTTTAATTACTGCCTCAGTATTACTGAATTAGTCACGTGTTTTGAGGAAGGTAGTGTAGTTTGCTATCCACATCTTCAGTGAGTGCTAATTGATGTACTGCTATTGCCATTCCTGGAGTTGTGATGAATTGTATGAGCTGATGATCTGCTCATTAAATGTAACCATTAAAATTCACAACAATGCCTTGATTTCAGTTTTTAAGGATTATTAGCTGAGATGGATTATTTACTCTTGAATATGAAAGAGGGCTGTGGGCAATTTTACAAGGATGAATCTGAAACCTTTTATTATCTGTCAAGTTGGAAGCAGGTTGGGTGGGGATTTTACTGCTCTTCTTTAAGGGGAAAAAAAGAGCAAACATGGATGTCAAAATGTGACCCAACCCATGCTTTTTAAAACTCTTTCTTTAACTTTGTAAACTTAAAAACAACCGTCTATGTTTTTCTTTTTTTTTTTAATAAAATGTAGCGTAGCTAAAAATATTCTCCTGACCTGAAAGCTTTGACTGCCAAGATTAAAGTCTTCAAGTATGCTTTTATAGCCAAGTTACAAATCCATGAAAAATAGATTTATCACCTAAGTAGAAATTAACTTGAACATCCCTAAGCCAAGATCCACATGATTCCTTTATGTTTTGAGATGAAATGTCTGTTGTTCTCCCTTTTGCCTCCCAACTCTTGTAAAGGCTGTCTGTAAAAGCCAGGTATGGAGACAAATGCTTTTAAAAAATATGTCCTAACTCAGGTTGTTAAAAGATAAAGCTCTCTAACATAAAAACAACTGAAAGCAACTCATTATTTAGTTCTGCTTCTCAAAGGTCTTCCATGCTCTAAACAAAATAATGTGAAAACTAACTTATGGTGTTGCCAAATACGGTGGTGAGTAAGTGGACTCCTGAGCAATCACAGCAGCAGCAGCATTGAACTTGTTGCTTGGGAGTCCATTTAGTTGCCTTTCTGCAAATAAAATTTCAGCCTGTGGGACAAAGATTTCACTTTCTAGGTCTGTGGGACCGCTGGCGAGAACATCTTTTGTTCTTCGCTCTTTTGAAGTTCTCCTCGGGGCGGTGCTGGCTGTGTGCCATAGTCTGAAACCCCATGGATTACAGTGGTTTTCCAGCACATAAAGCTATCTTCATGGTACCTCATATGCTCTGTGGCCCTGTATAGCTCGTGTTCAACTCTGAATTCAAAAGTGAACAGAGTCATTAATGAGTAGCTTTGTCCCTGGATATGTGGCTTACATAGCTCTTGGGGTGGCCCAGTACCCCTGCAACCACTCCCCAGAGCCTGCTGCAGCAAGTCTTTTCAAGTCTGTTGCTGAGGTCCCCAAATTTCAGAGGCTCACCAGCAGTAAGCGCAGAGTTTTGAACTGAGCTACTGTATTTCTAATAGTAAAATTGAGGACGAGGACGGTAAAGGTCAAAAACATTAAATAACCTTGGGTTGTCCCCCCATTAGACCCCCTGTGTAACTCAGAGTGCCTGGAAAATAGTATGTCCCAGGCAAATCCAACTTTGTCTGCGCCCTGGGTATCCCAGCTATCCACCCATCTCGTCTCCAGAGCCTCCTGCCCTTCCCAGCCAGAGTGCCCATCCACCAGTACTTCTGTCTCGGTTGCCTACCACAAAGAGGTCTGTCCCTCCTCTAGCACTGCAGAGCCTTTCCGCCCTTCCAGTTCCCTACTTCCCCTCCTTCCCAGGATTGTCCTTCCTTAAAAGCCCTTTCCCCACCAGCACACTCCATTCCTTCCTAAGCCCAAACCCCTTCCTCTGAATGTGCTCCAGAAGCTCCAGCCTCTCACTGATAATGCACTGCCTCTGTCTTCTCAGCTTCTCCAGCTCTGCCTGCTGGAACACTGTTGCCTCACGTTGGCTCTCCTTGCCTGCTACCTGCTGCTGTCATACTAATGCCTGCCAGGCTCAGCCATAAACGCCAAAACCACGGACCTGCTCCTGTGGGAACTGCAGAAAACTTGGCTCAGCTTGCATTCCTACAAGTGTACCCAGATGGGAGGCTGGGAGAAGAAAAGGGCACATCAGAGGAAAAACTGGATCTGTGGTAGCTTTCTTCAAGAGCCTTGTTTGTTGGTTTGGAGAGGCTTTTCGGAGTCGTAAAAGCTGTAAGTATTTGTCATTTTTTTCCCCATCACAATGGCTGCAGATTAAAGCTGTTTATATTATAAGTATTTCTATAGCAACATCTCATCAACATGAATTTTGCTAAAAAACTGTGGTTTATCTGTGGCATTACAGTAAAGTCTATAAAATATCACTCATTGAAGGCATTTTGAAATACTTGTGAAAAGGAAAATCAGGGAAGATCAAATTTTATACAGCTGGATAAAATTGATGGCAGTTGGTGGCATAAAAGAGATAAGACACAAAATAGATTTTTCATGCAAAACTACCCAAGACATAAGTAAGCAGTTCCAGAGTATAATTAGGGTGGGAATAACCATCTCCACATAGGAGGTAGTGAGGAATACAAGCTATAACAAGATATTACAAGTTATTTTTCCATGTAGATATGTCCACGTGGCCTTAGCATAAGCTACTTTGGAAATGGGTCAAGTTAAAACACAGAAACATGCTTCTAGTACAGAGTAAGAGCGTCCACGTGGGCATTTAAATCACGATAACTAGATTCACACCCTGGAAAGTGTCACAATAGCTTCCCCAAACAGTAATGCCTAATTCTAGCAAGCTAACTGCAGCTGAGGACAGAGACTTGAAGGACTCCTGTGATGGAGAGGTGGTTAGTGTCAGCTGTAGGCTAAAAGAGCTTGAAGTGACGGAAGAGGAAATGACTCAGGCTAAGAGAGGAAAATCATCCGATGGCACTGTTTATTAAAGGAGGTGGAGGAAAAATATTCCATAACATCATCAGGTCTATGCAAAACATTTTTAAGGTATCGAATTGCTCGTATGAATTACATATCAGTAGATCAGAGGATCCTGTATTTAGAACATAGATAGACAACAGCTGGAATGCTTTTTTTCCCCAGCCTCCCCCCTTCCTTTTCCTCTTCTCCCACCCACTCTTCTCCTTCTTTGTAAACTTTGGTGGTTCAGATAAACTGAAACATGGACCTTCACTCATCTCCTGTTAAGAGTTCGCAAAAGGAAATATCTGCAAGCAAGATGTTATAAACCCAGTACTTAGCCATGTGCATCCTTCCATTATAGTGGCTCCTCAGCTGTGGATTCAACTTTAAGTTGTACATTCTCAGTGCCAGTAGAAGAAAAAATTTGAAAATTAAAGTATAAACAGTTTAATTGTTATTTATTCATAACCCAATTTGTAAACACACAACAGTGGCGTAACCTTTCATTAGCTTGAGACAATAAACCACAAAAAGAAATGCCTTTAAATGAACAAATATAGATTTATACATCATTTATAGAAATTCCTGCACACAAAGAGATTTTTGAGCCATCGATGTACACTATGCACTGAGAAATTTTTCACCCACTTTTGTGGCTGTGGCTGAAGTAGAGCACGTTTCGACAAAGACTCAGTACGTTTATGTTGTACAGACTTTGTAAAGCACAGTGATACAGAACCTGCAGCATAGTGTTTTCTAACTGAAACTAGGAAAGCTAGGTAAGCAGAGTGCATTTATTTGCTGAAGTCTGGACAGGATTTTGAGACTAACATTAGTCCTGCTAGGCTAGGAATAGGCTAGGATGTAGGATTTGGGTAAAAGGTACAGTGATTTTTAATGTAGGAGCCAGCCTCCTACACAATGGCAGAAAAGGCAAATAGGGAGCAAGTGTTCACAAATAAAAGCTAAGTCTAAGCATAAAATTCTGTGTCTGGAAGTTCGCGTTGACATAAGCACTTCACACTGGTTTTGGTCAAGCTTTGTGCAGAGGTAGGGCACACAATTTCCTTGAGCAGAAGTTTGAAAATTGCCCTCCATGTATTAGACTTTGTAACACTGACTTCTTTCCTCAAGTTTCTGAGCTACTTGTTTGCCACAAAAATGGAGTGTTTAATTTATCCAAAGTTTTCTCTTTCATGCTTGTTTTTATCACGACAAGTTTACCAGTGAAGGAGTATGCTTTGAAAAGGCATGTTTGAAAAAGACAATAGCATCTCTTAAGGGCTGAGGAGGGAGTCTCGAAGTGACTTCGTTAAATGCCACACAAAATATTTCAAAAATTTATGAGAACTAGTTCTTGAAACACGGCTGAAGAAAAGATACATTCTTACCCTGTCTCCACGTTGCTAAAACTCTGCTTTGCTACGTTTAACCTTTGTGGCTCATGCATTCAGTGTAGGATTTGAGTACCTCAGCTTACAGTAAAAACGAGAACATTCAAATAGTAAAATTCTTTCTCCTTTTCATAGAACAGCTTGTTTGAGTGAAAATACATGCCTGTAATTCTCAACAAAAATATCTTATTTTTACAATCTAATTCTCTACTTCTGTTCAAGACAGATCTTCCGTCACTACCTGCTTCTGTCATAGTACAACTGTTAAGACACAAATGCATTTCAGGAGAGTGGCAGCAATTAAGCAACGTAGGTATTGATTTCATTGCCAAGTGAAACTTGGATTCTTTTTTCAGTAGGATCACATACACTCTTGTTGCATATATAGTGTCACTTCAAGACTTGCATCTAAGTAAAATGTGTGTATCTATAAACATAGGTGGAACCAATTTCTGTGCATACGTGTACATGCATGTGTACATATGGACACGTGTGATCTGAAATCAAGGAAAGTCAATGGAAAGACCAGCCCTGTCTTTACTATGCTTCATGTTAAGATCTACTTCTGTTAAAATTCATTCATTCTCCCTTTTGCCTTTACTGACTTACCAGGCAGGAACTATGTTTGTCTTTGTTTGTACAGTGTCTTGCACAATAGGCCTTTTGAATAAGATTTTACTATCTGATTACTGTATGTTCATGTATGTGATATAAGTTTATTACTCACCTAGCCAGCCTCTATCTTGTTGCTCCTTGAAACAAAGGAACTGCAGAGCAGAATGGGCTTAGATAAAGACAGCTGAATTGGATTTCTGTAATGCACTCTAATTGTACTGTTTGATCACAGGTATATACACACAACCTTTATTTCTGACTGTAATGTCAGATGATACTAATTATTCTTCTGCCTTCAGTAAGTGAGTATTTTACTAATGAACATTTAAAGGAATGGATGGGCATAAGCTACAAAGTTCAGGTGTTAATATGAGTTTATATTTAAAAAAAATAATGTTAATTTTAACCCAACCAAGTTTTCTTCCAAATTAAAAAAAAAAACAACCCAGAAAAGCAGTGACTTGAGCATCATAGAAAAATTAAATTCCAGGCTGGTTCCTCTCAGAAAGCTCAGTGAAACTTAGGTTTGAACTTCTTCTAAGGAGCATCTCTCTGTTAAAAGGACAACTTTGATAAAAATGTGAGAGTGATGTAAGATGATACTGTTCCATAAGGAGCAGGGACTGGAGAAATATCTGTGAGATGTGCAGACTAAAGAAGAAGGAAATCAAAAGGCTTGTGAAAGCAAGTCAGAAATTGCTCTTTCATTTAGGACTGTATGTGGCAAGGGGGAATTTTCATCTCAAAGAGAGCTATTGAGAAAAATAGCAAGCTAAGCTCATTCTCTGCTGCCTTCTGTCAGTCTGAGTATACTGACAATGTCTGAAATTTGTAAGATCTTCTAGCTTTAAGATGATACAGCAAGAATGAAATGGAAGGGTAGAAGGCAAAAGGGAATGTGGGAAATCAACCTTGCACAGCATGTGTTAGCTGTCAAGAAAGTGTGAGTTAAGTGAACTAACTGGATAGGGGTGGGGTTCGATTTGTTCTATGACAGAAAATCTGAGAGAAAAGGCAAGGAGAGGAGAGAAATTACTTTACTGCCTTGATTATTGCCCACCCTCCAAAAATCTTTGTTCTATTTTGCATAACCACAAGCCCTAAATAAACAGCAAGGTGCTCTGAGAACTGCCTGGAGGCTAAATATATTCCATAGTGTCCTAAATGCTGTGTTCCACGGTCGCTGCCTCCCCATAATTGTAGGGTAAGGACAGGGGTAAGTCTTCAGGGTCTTATTTTTGGTGAACTACACCATTTGTACAATGACATCTTGCAGTCCTATATCATCTTCCTTTACTGGGTCTCAAACAGATTCAGAAGCTTTACCAGCAGTCATGCTCGACAGGAATTTTAGAGGAATTCTTCAAAAGTCAGTAAGTGACATTCGTTGTATATGAAGAATTATTCTTCACAAAAGGGCAGAGCTATGCCTCTGTGTTTCTTTGTCTTCTTGATGGAAAATCTACCTGTCAGCTCGTACGCTTCCACTGATCTATTGCTATCCTTGCCTTTCACATCAACAGGCTTTCACTCCTCCCCTTGCCACATGCGTGCTCCCTGATGAAGCAGATTGCTCTTCTCCCTAAGAGCTGTTCCTTGCATTGGCAGCTGTGGTGGCAGGTGGACCCTCCCTGGAAAGCGTGCTGGGGAAAAGAACATAAGAAATATATCTCCTACAGGGATGTATTTGCCTCAGCAGCTTTTTACCTTTATACTGCAAAGCTTAAATCAGTCCATGGCATGAAGAAAGATTTAGTGGGACTAGCAGGTGACTTATTTACAGGCGTGTAAAACCTCATAGACAAGCTCAGAACTTGCCGCAGAAATGTCTGGGTGAGCTTTGTTCTGTGCTGCATGAGGGATCAGGCCGGCCACCATCTGCGAATGCAGAGAGTTCAACCCACAGCGGTCGTATTGCTCATGCCTATCAACGGCTTACAGGATTACTGATTACAGAGGGCCGCTAACCCACACACAGGACCTGCTGGGAACAGAGAGTGTAAATGAACCATGACTGTCCCTTTCAGGCTGATCTGTGAATGTGGGTAGCCACTCCCTGTCCACAAAGAACTCACATGTGTAGAGTGCCACAGAAATAGTCTTGTAGAGCTTCAGAGTCCTATGCTGCCAGTGTGCTCAGGAGCACTCGTCTTTATGTCCTGTCTTCGCTGTCGTGAACAAGGCTTCCAAACACTTACACAGTGCCTATGTTATGTAGCTCATCCCAGTCAAGTGCGAGGTGGTTCCAGGAAGAAAAAGAAAATATTTGAAGCCTTCATTAACTCTTTGTCTATGGCCTCTGTAAAACTGTACAGTCTCTCCACCTTAAACACTAGTTGACATTAGTAACCAGAGACTACATCTTCCAATCGAACTAAGAGAAAAAGAATCTCACATAGTGAAGTCCACATCAGAAGCACATATGCTATGTCTACACAGGTGGTTTAGCCCGACTCTCAGTTCTCCAGGTTGTTTTAACACTGTTTGCATCCGGGTGGAAAAAAGCTCCAAACTGCACATAAGTGGCATTCCCTAAGCATGCCTGTGAACCAGTCTTATCTCCCTGCACTTGGGACACAGCAGGCCCGTGGTCACAGCCAGGACTCTAGTAGCCCATCAGCATCTCTGCTGGTGCTAAGTTCCTGCAGGACTGGCAGTGCCCCGCCGGGAAGTGCCCTGCCGGTCCCCGCTCCCGGTAAGGTCTCAGCTCAGCCTTCCCACTGAGGCAGGTTACAGACTGGAAGAAGGTTACTTTATCAGGTATTGTCCCCTGCTCCTGTCCCTGGCACATGCTCTTGTCTCCACGATTATACCTCCCTTTGGCTGCTGTGCTCAGCAGGAGCTGCGTGAGTCACACAGAAGCCCTGGCCTGTCACTGAAGTTAAGATCTTGCCTCTGTGAGGAGCAGGGATGCCTGCCATCTGGGCAGATTTAAGACATGGCCAGAAGCATGGCTTGGCCACTGCTTGGTCATGCTCAATCTCAAGCTGAATCTGAGTGTGAACACAGCAATTTAAGAGCTGACAGAGTGATAAACCAAATGACTCATGTTTCTTTCTTAACCACAGCACTTTTCATCCTTCTACCTGTTCAGAGAAGGTCTGCTGACAAGGAGCTGCTCTAGATACAGGAGTTCTCTCTGACACAAATTGAGATGTCAGCTGTTCACACAGAGTTATTTAGAGGTCTTTGAAAAGTGAGAACGTGAACCAGCAATTCAAAGGGCAAATCTGGGTTGAGATGGGCCTTATGGCAGGAGGATAATGTGAGGAAGTGAGCGGTTGACAGCCTGAAGTGTGTGTTTGTAAACCTGATTCCCCTAGACTAAGTCTTACGAAAACTTTATGTGTATGTGCATCCTCGGTACATCTCCTGTAAAACTAAATTAGCTGATTTATTGCATTTCCTCCAAAATATGTATTTCTCTAAATGGCAGGTTTTTCAGGAAAGGCTGATCAAATTCTGCCATGTAATAAAGGAAACATATTAGAAAAATTTCATTTCCCCCACTCATTCTGGTGTAAATGAAGTTTTAACAATATATTACTACAGTTAGTTCTGATCTCACTCGTGGTAGGGTCATTCCCAAGTGGCTTCATTGACTTCAATATCCTCACTTTAGCTTATACAACCAGACTCTGATGCAAAATACTGTGTATAAAATCTAGCATGTTAATCTCTGTCTTCTGTTTCTTGTTTATAATTGCAAAGTTTCTCACTGCACTGAGATAGCAAAATGCAGTTTAATGGATGTGTGTAATGCTACAGTTTGCAGCGCCTTTTCAGTGGCTTTTTTTTTTTTCCCCCACTTCTGTTCTGTTTTCCCTTTCTATTCTAAATGTGTACTTGTATAATATTTTGGAAGTCCCATTTTTCCAGACATCACCTGGTTATGAAGACCTCTTTAGAGATAAGTATTTCAGTGAAGCTCTTTTTGGAATTACTGCCCCAAGCACCATGTCAGTTTAAAAAAACTCTAGTACAGAACTTTTTTCTGTAGGCATTGAGAAAGGAGGAAAACACTCTTGTCTGTTGAAAAGATCTATCTTGATCAACTGCAATTCTATGCTCATTTTGCTTAACACACTCTCCGATGGTTTGTCTTGTATGGTTTTAAATTCATACAGTAAGACTTGAGTATCAGATAAAAGAACAGTAATTTTCTGGGACAAATATTTGGAAATAAGTATTTCTGTATTTAACAGCAATTAGTGAGAATAAGTGAGGAATCTATAATCAGTTACTCGATCATATCCTTTTTGCATCACTTAGGAAGCAGTTCCCTCAAGCTTGGTTCTTTTCTCATTTCCACTTGTGTAATTATGGAGCAACTCCTCGAAGTAACTGGAGTCACCCCAGAGTAAAGCTGACATATGTGAGAGCTGAACCAAACACGATGCAGATACCTCTACAAGAAAAGCAAGCAGCAGTCAGGCCTTAGCTAAAATATTTCTGCCCCTTCGCCAAGCAGCAGCAAATTTTGATGGCTTGTAGGTCAGGTTTCCTCTCTAAGAGCAGGATACAGAGGTGCTGACTTGGGTATTTCCTTAGGGTAATGTGTCTATTTAAAGCACACACAGACACTTGCTGATTACCACAAGGGTGGTTATAAACAGCACACAGTCATTCCCCCTTTGCAGAAACACCGCGGCCTTGTCCCAAGAAACAGATGCTTTGGTATCCTTTCTTTCGGGGCGCTCACAGAACCGAGACGCAGCTGGTGAGACACATCCAGCACCCCTTTCTCTCCTCCATCCCTGCCTTTGGGTGGGGGAAATCTTTGCCCAAGGCTTTGACCTTGTGGTGTGGAAAAGTGGCTGGATCATTAAGCCTGGCTTTTATATCTGTGCTCTGTTACACAAAGGACGCTCAGAAAGGTCTAAAAGCTCAGACAAAGACGAGAGCTTCAACCCACAGAGTATCCTTAACAATTTTGTGTGCGTGGTAACTGCTTGGGATTTTTAACTTTTCTGTGAAGAATTTTATCATGGGGGTGATACATCATGTGCAAACCATTAACTTCTTTCACCATAGCCATGTATTTTCAGAAACAATAGTGCTCTTTATTAAAGCACTTAAAAATAGCATTCTGGCACAAAAGGTTATCCAGTGTCTTTCTACTGTAGAGTATGTCAGCAACTCTGTGACAGTTTGCAGTGCATGTCAGTGATTTATCTGTGAAATTCCTAGAGAGCAGGGGCAACCTGCATAAAAGTCTTGATGTGTCAAATTCAATGATGTGTAATAAAAAATGTAGCAGCTGATAATGCAAACATATTGAGGAGGTCAAGAAGAATACACGTTTGGTCTGCAAAGTTGCTGAGTGTAGGGACATAAGGACAAGCAAACAGGAATCGTTGTTGCAAAGCTTAAATTTTATTTGAATGTACTCAGAGACGGGACTTACCAGGGCAGTGGAAAGAGCAGAAGAGGCTGACGTTTATTGACAAGGGACAGGGGCCGCTACCTGGCCGCACAGCCCCACTGCAGATGAGAGCTGGATCTGATCCTAGGACAAAGCCGTGGTCTTACACTGATGCAGGAGTCTGGTAATGCTGACTCTCCTTAGGGCCTCAAATCACCACCTAATGTCAATCAACATTGCTGTATTGCTTTCTATTGATACAGAACACGAGCTGGTTCCAATAGTTTTAACCTAGCCAGCTGAAAACCTGGCTCCAAGCAGACTGTGAGGGAATTTCCTTGACTTTTCTCCCTCTTCCCTTTAGAAATAAATTACTGCTGTGTGTTTTCCATTTTCCTATAAGCTTTCTATCCAATGATCCAAACACTCCAAAATAAACACGTACATTTCCTTCCTTGGTACTCTATGTCAGGATCTATTTAACTGCCTCTGCAAGACCAAGCGATCCTAAAAATCCCACCATTGTGATTAAACAGAAGTTTCTTCTATTTTTAGAACCATCTCTGAGTATACATGTTACAACTCAGCAATACTTCCCCCAGTATTCACATTCTTGCAGTGCTTCTAGGTGCATTTCCCAGGGCTGTACGCTGCTATTGGATGTACCAACCACCATTAGACAAACTTTGCTGTAACTTGTTCTACTTGAAGTCTGGAGTAGATGCAGCCATTCCCGAATAATTCTGAGTGTGTAAGCTGATAAATGTATAGAGGTATCTCCTGAAATGAAATGAAATGAAATGGAAACTGAATTGCAGTTCGGCAAAGTAGGAACTGTGATCCTCTAGTACAGCGACCTTTTCTTAAAATGAATTTCTAGCATTGGAGCATATGTATGTGTGAGGAAGCAGGTAACCAAACTGCTGCTGCTGCACATAGGTATTTCTTCTTCCTGTGTTTATTTACTTATTACTGCTTGTATCATAGTGACAACCAAAGGCCTAAACTGAGATCAAAGAATTGTTTTGTAGGTTGCTATAAAATACATATATTAACATATATAATTTATTTGGGCTGGCTCTAGATGTAGAGCGAGGACAGCAGACCAGGACAGTAAGAGAAGAGGCAGGAACAGTGTGGCCCTACCGTCTTTTTTGCTCACAGCTCTGACTGTGTGGAAGCTGCTGTGCTGAGGAAGAGCTTGGTTATATGGGATCAAGATGACTAATATGGTTGGGGCTGGCCGTACCCAGCAGCAGCAACCACTGCCCCATGCCTCCCCGTGCCTTGGCAGCAATGGGAATGGACAGTTCAGCTCGCCAGAGGTTTTGTCCCAGTTACACATCCTTGTCTCCCATTGCAGAAGTGGCAAGGCCCTCTCTGCCTCCGGCCACTGTATCATTTGAGTTGCAAAACTCAAGTTTCACCTACAGCCCTGGGAAGCCCAGAACTGGCTGCAACGGGGTATACTGGTATCACTCCACACACACCATATTCCTTTATGCTGGTGGAGGGTCTGGCGACAGGGGTTGTCTCAGACTGTTTACCAGCTAACTTCATGCATTATGTAACCAAGAGGTGTGAGAACAATAATTTGTATATTCAAAAGCTTATATATTTGTAATATATATATTTGTATTAGCAATATATTTGTATATATTGATTTTCAGTTTACAGAATAATCTGCTCAGAGACCAAATGTGTTTTAAATGACCTGTGACTGCAAACGTGGGTGCATGCTTGCCCTTCTACCTGTATAAAATCCCACCACTCTGATTTAGTGGCCTATGCAGATTTTGGCACTGGTGTGCGTGAATGCAGAAGTCACAGGGCACAGGGAGTCCAGTCCTGCACCATTTGGACAGGCCAAAACCACCATTCAGTGAGCCATATTTTAGTATTTGGGACAGCAGTGAATGAAAATCATTGACAGGTCCTGAAGGTATGGCAGCAAGATATGCCTGCTTCTTTATAGAAGGGGCAGCACCACATCTGCCATGGGAGAGGCAATGTAAGATGATGCCAGCATGCTCCTTGCCATTGCATTCAGGGCGTCCCAGCAGGAGTTAAGGCAGCCCTGCACTACCCAGCAGCTGGCAAACAGCTGCTTCCAGACCATGGCCCCTATCGAGAAACGGGGATTTGCCAGTCAGAACTTTCTGTGTGAAAATGGTGATTTCAATTTAAGCTTCTTGCTTGCCTGTCCTTTGCCTTGCCAGGATCTTGGGCTCCAAACCCACCAGGCAGTTCCCTGGACGGCAAGCCCTAGTGCCTCAGTTTTTCAGACTCCGAGCTCTTCTGCTGTCCAAGAGGTCTGTGGACCACCGAGAGCAGGGGCTTCCAGCCTTCCCTGAATCTGCAAGTTTTCCGGTGTCTCCAGTGGCTGAGTCTTCCAGACCGGTTCATATCCCTAGAACAGCTGACTCCCAGGCACAGTGGTTTGTGAGGGGGCTGCCCTGGGATTCTGCTTCCAGTTTCCCAGGAGAGCTGGGGAAATACATCCTGTGCAAGAAAAACGTGAACTGCTGCTGCTCCTGAAATGCTTCTTACTTCTTTGAAAACTCTTAGGTTTTCATGCATCGTCCTGAGCTGTAGCAACGTGCTCAGCTTACAGGTCTAAGCAAAATAGACAAAAGGCTTTTGGGCTGGAAAAAGGGACGTAGTTTCCAAAGTGCTGACAACACTTTGATATTTTTTCATGAAGTGAAAAATCTGCAGCAAAAGAGTAGCTGTCTTGGAAAGAAAATATTTCATTCTTTTTCTTTTTATGCACCATTTTAATATTTTTCCATGTGTTTCTGATCATCCTGGGGAGATGCATAGTTTTACCAAACTCCAGAGAAACAAAACTCTTGGTGAGCTAGAAATCAGCTAGATGTCAAAGATTTTAATAATTCCAAGGGATATATGTGGAGGCTAGTGATGCTGAAGGGTACGCAATGCTGACATGTAAACCCAGGCATAAGTGAGTGGCAGAACTGCCATTTGCTGAGGGCAGGGTTGAACTCTAGGTCACATCAAAAGGAAAAGTTAACCCAGTGTTTTACTTTGTTGTCGCTCCCAGCCTGGCTCAGCCGCACACGCAGATTCCTCTCGCCCACAGGTAGGGTGCTTTTCGGCAGGATGGACTTAGCTGGAACCAAAGGTTTTGCTCAAGGCCTCTCAGCTCTGTGTTAAGAGCACAAGCTCTGCTAAGGCACTGGGTTATTCTCCACAGTTTTCCCCAGTCAAAGAAAGGGAGGCACAAAATTCTGTAGGAGAGCGACAGGGAGCAGCTGACCCCAGGACAAAGCAAAAAGTATGGGATGTAGCCATGCAGCACTGCCATGTTTCCTCAACTACCTGATTTCTCCCACCGGCTAGAGCTGAGGGGCAGCACGCAGAGCTGGTCACTGTGCTGTGCCTGACACGCTGACTCAGGAGGATGGGAAGAGGAACACAGGCAGGAGAGAGGTGGGAGCTGCTTGCGAGGAGTGGGTCAGGCTGGGGCTGGCATTCTCTGTTCACCTCCTGCATGTTCCACTTGAGGAGCAGATGTCTGGCACGTCTCAGGACTATGTTTTGCCTCAGCTGACCCAGTCACACTGCAAGTGCGTGGTGTGGAGCCCCTCACTGTTCTTCCACGCTGTCTCGGGTAGGAGAGATCTACTGACTGAAGTCCTTCTTCCTGGTGTTTCTTTTTGGCACCCTAAAGGCATGGGTGCAGCGGATGGTGAACTTCCACTGTGTCTAATGCTCTCTTTTTCTCCCCACGAGGTAGTCTTCTGTCACTTGAGAACCTCGTTAGATCTGCAGACACTCAGATAGTTTTGGGTGCTGAGCTGCGGGTGCCAATAATAGAAATGAGGCCTCTAGTCGTTTGGTTAAGAGAGGCAATTTGGACACCCTCCTGATTTTTCCAACCATTTCTGTGCCTAATCGGAATGAAGCCCATTAACTTCAGTGGGTTTTGGATGATTTCCTATATACACAAAACTTGAAAAATTATGCTTTGAAAGAAATACCAAAGTTAAATTGGGAAATTTTAACAATTCTCTTTGTATTTTAATTTAGTGGCTGCATGCTGACAATATAATTAGAGAGATGCTATGCTAATTAATGCCAGATGACATTAGTGGGATGGCAAAAGCATGCAGTTTTCTAAAGAATAGCTCACAGCTGAGCTGTTCCTCTCTCCCCACCCCATTTTTAGTGGACAACTACATTCAAAAAGTCAGAGACAGCTGAATTAAACCAAAAGTCAAACCATTTACAAATACCAGTAATGTGGTATATCTTAGCACGTTACTTTCAAGCCAAATCTAATGTTATTGCAGAAAAATACATTAACCATGCTTTCTTAGCGCCTACGTGTAAAAAAGAAGTAAGGTTTGCAGGACCTTGTGCTGGTCTTGTGTTTAAACTGGGTAGTGTACAACCTAGCTGCCACTGAAGCCAGAGGAGCAGAACCTAGACCTGTGCTTTATATAGCTGAGCATTTGAAAGGTAACTTCTGGTTTAGGGTTTGTGGATTTCTTGGGGTCCGTCACATAACTTGAAAAGGATTTGCAGTGACAAGGCAAAACACATTAGCATTCTGTGTGAGTCCATACACGCAATGTTCATATACTGTGTGAGTTCGTCTATGTTAAATTTCAGTCCATACACATAAAATCACTAGCAGGTCCATACCACTACGGGAAATTTGGTAGGGCACAAAAATTAACAGCCCATGAGAACTATAGCCTTTATTTTAATATAACTTCACATATTTAAAATTGCATAGAGGTTTTTATGTATGGATGTAAATACTTATATATTTAAGTTCACTGTATGCTGTCCTATATGTGTCTTGTGTATCCTGTCTTGACTAGAGTTAGTAAGTTAAAAGTCTTGGGGAATAAAATTGTATCCCTCTGTGTCAGCAGACAAAAATTTGTAAGGGCATTTGAACTGCTCTAGATAAATAGGACTTAAAAATCTTCTGTAGGTCTGCAAGTGGTCTTAACAATGATAGGGCAGCATAACGAAGCTGGCAGGTCTTCCTTAAAAGTCTAAATTTTCCTGTGAGGAGAAGAGGAGAAGGTAAAAACTGAAAGCTGGTACATCCCAAATGACAGGAATGTCTCACATGCTGCTCCTGGGTGACACATGGAATCTTACACCAGAGCAAAATAATGTGCCTGCATAAAACAAAACACACAGCTCATATAAACCCATGCAGCCCGGTCAAATGTCTTCAAAAACTTTATCACGTAAACACTGCACATCTGCAGGCTGATCAGGTAGCGTCTGTCCTTGCCCAAAGTGCCGTAACAGTGCCCCCAAAACACGAAACCACCATTAACGCCAGTATTGTGCCCTCTGGCTAAGCCAACTGAGATATAACTGCCTGCTCATATGCATGGCCAGGACTGAATCCATACTGGTGGTTGTCTGACAACATATGCATCACTGCTGGCCGTACTGGCCAGGGACCCTTGGCCTATCTACGTGTGACAGAAAAAGTCTCTTTACTAATATTCCTAACTGACGGCAGGCAAACTTGAAGTTGCACAAACCCACTTCTCTTCCTGTAGTAACTCTCCATTGCCTTTGCATCTGCTTTGCATAGAGTTCAATGCCAGGAAAAGCCACAGGAAAATCAACTCTTGTCTCAGCTTGCCTGACACTCTGTTAACAGGGAAAGCTTACTATTTATCTCGAGGCTGGAGCTGTATTTTACATTACCTCCCCCCCACCTCACAACTGCTGATGGGTGGCGAAAGCTCATATGTTCTCAAAGTTAAAATGTCACTGAATTTATTATATAATGATTAGGATTGGGTAAATCTGAGCACCATAAATATGTGGCTGATGGGATTATACTGGCCTAGTTCTTGGTATCGTAAGGGAAGCATCTTGTCAGAGTGAGGAGCTGTGGCAGGTGATTTGCCCTCAAAGATCCATATCCAAGCAGGATCCAGAAGACTGGGACTGCAATATTTTAATGTAAATGTGAAGAAGCCTTTGAATTGATGAATATGCTTTAACTTCACAAAACTACTTAGCTCTAGCACACTGAAGCGTTTTGGGAGTTGAGGATGTGCATCTTCTTTGCCTGCGTTCAGAATTCTCTGTGCAGACTGCGCTGAAGAAACAATCACTAAAACGAAGCTGGTAACTCATAGAGCAGCACTTCGGCAGAAATCCTGGAGGTGTTGCATCGCTTGTGCTGACTTTTCACCAGCTTTCATATCACTGCAGTGTATGGGTTGGCACTTCATATTTTTGATCTGCTCATCTTTTCAGCTTGTTTTCAAACCACACATAAGCCCCAGAAGATATTTCTCAACAAAATTTAATAAAAGCACACAGCAATTTCATAATAGTTATTTATAATCAAATCTGTACACAAAAAAAGAAATATATATAATCAAGCTTTGCATTCAGCTGTTTCCAGAATCCTAACAATTCATATTCCCTCCCAATGATATGCAAAACAATAGCTTGCACACTTCATTGAGGTCATATGGACATACGACGATTCAAGCTGCCATCGGGACCTGAAGTTTTCACAGAGAAGGTTCTACCAGGGGCAGCTGCTCTCCGGATACTCTGCTGATCACAGCTGGGACTGCGCGGGTTTAAAGATGAACGGCTTCTCCCCATATAGAGCCCTGTAGATGAGAACAAACCATCAAAGCTGTTTGTGGAACACCAGCATTATGTGCAGAACTGGGCAAGTTTTCCTGTTACGCAGGCATTTTCCCACTGTGTTAGGAAGAACCATAACACTCAAATAGTTTTCCTAGGGCGGGCGAAATACGAAAGTGAGATCTGGCTGCCCTAAAATTGCTGATCAGAGTGTTTACCTCAGTTACCGAACATCTGCATGCAAATCCTTTCTTGGCCTCTTTCACACCACAGATGGGAATGTGGGTTTCCCACATCCCAAGCTTGTGGTTTTACCACCAGGCTGCTCGTTCTTTGAAAGCAGGTTTTTCCTTTGACTTTCATATCTGCTCGTGTGAGGTAGCTTACTTAATAAGCAAACTGAATCACTCAGTTTTAACTCTAATTTGCGAGATGATTTCATGTTACGCTGTCACATGTATTTTTGCGAGTCTTTCTTTTATTGAGGCTGTTGGGAAGAAGTCTAATAATGTTTAACACAAAAATGGCCAGGTTACGAACACCTAAATCCCTCGGAGGAGAAACGGGGATCATGAAGAGTTTCCCAATTTCATTTTCTCCGCAGTTCAGGACAGTATATGCTCTCCCACTTCATGAGTACTCTTACAGAAGCTCCCATAGAAGTCCACAGGACTTTTCTCACTGATTTCATCGACAGAAAAGACTTGTTTCAAGAATACAAGAAAAGCTCGTCTGATTTGCGGTCTCTGCCTGAAGAGACACCATATTTCACACCACAGCTCAGAGATGCGTTTGTCTTCCACCACAGCCTTAACACCTTAGCATTGGGGAGCAGCGCTGAACACCCCCACAGGGGCTTTGGCTTATTTACGCAAATTTATCGCGGGAACACAGTTTCCAAATGGGACAGCACAGTCCCAGAGGGTTAATGCCATCGGTGCTCAGCTGGGCACGGCTCAGAAGCAGAGCCCCTTGGATGCGCGCGGAGGATGAAAGAAGCTGGAAGTTGTCGCATGCAGACGCAGAGAACAAAGCTCCTCTCCTAAATTAAAACTTTTGTGCACCAGATGTATTTATTTTTGACCTTCCAATTCAAAGAGGGAAGGCGAAAACCGGCCAAATTGATCCCTTGTCTGAGCCGGTCGACGTCGCTGGAGTTGCCCTCAGAATGAGCTCTGTTCGGGACAAGGTTCACTACCCTCATCCGGGACCTGGCAATGGGCTTCGGAAAAATCTTACTGCTTGGGATGCAACACAGGCGCATAAAGGACACTGTGGTATATTAATGAACACATTAAAGCCTCTAAATTACAGGGAATTATGCTTTTTGGCCTTGGAAACAGGCTTCACTATGCAATTACTTCCTTCCAAAAAAACCCCCTGTGTTTATGAACTTTCGCATCCCGGTAGCTCCTAACAAAGCCCGGTGTTTTGCTTCGAAACGAGCGCCAGCCGTTTGGCTGCCGTTCCGCAGGGCCTCGGCTGACATGTCCGCGCCGTGCCCCGCTGCTCCGCCGCGAGAGACCCCGACCCCTTCCCTCCCCCCCCCCCCCCCGCACTCCTCCAGCCGCATCGCCCCCCCCCGCCCGCCGCGGGAGGAGCGCCAGGAGGACGAGGGAGGGGCCACGGCTGCCGCAAGGGGCAGTGGAGCGCTGAGCGCATCGATCGCTCCCGCCCGCCCGGCCGGCCATCCGCCCTCTCGGCGCTCGGCTCCCTCGGCAGCTCCAGCCCCAGCCCCAGCCCTCCCCGTCCCCCGCCATTTCAGACCGGGACGGGAAGGGACGCGGAGCGGCCGCCGCGGCGGGGCGGGCGAGGGAGGCGCCGGCGTGCTCCCGCGGCAGCGCCAGGCAGGTACCCGCCTATCCCCACCGCGCTGAGCCGGCAGGAGCCGCCGCGCTTGCTTTCTCCCCCCCCTCCCGCTTTCCCTTCGAGGTGGGGCGGGGGGAAGCGGTGCGGCCCCCTCCCCCCCCTTTTCCACCGATCCCCTTCTTCCTCCCGGCGTCGCCCCGCGGAGCGGCAGAAGGGCCGGTAACCGGGCGGGGTCCGCCTCCCGGCGCCCGTCCTGCTGCCGCCCTGCCCGGCTTCCCTTCCGCCGGCATCCCCCGGAGCAGCCTCCGCCTGCCCCTCCGCCGTCCCTCCCCGCGGCGCGGGCGGTGGCCGCGGCGGGACAGGTGGCCAACGCCCTCCGGGAGCCCGGCGGCTTAGGCCGAGTCACCCCCGGCACCCCTCCCCTTTTCCTCATATACACATTCCCCCGGCCCCCCCCCGATCCTTAAAACCCCCGTGCCGCGGGGCCGGGGCGCCGGGCCGGGCCGGAAAGTTTCGTCGGCCGCGCCGTGGCGCTGGCTGAGGGGGAGCCGGGGCGGGGCGGGCAGCGGCACCCCGAGCCCCGGGGAGGGTGGGGGGTTCCCGCGGCCCAGCTGGGCGGGCGGCCGCGCTGGGCTCGCCCGGGAAAAAAAAAAAAGCGGAGCTGTGGAGCCGTCAGGTGAAGCCGTGCTGGCAGCCGCGCCCGGCCCGTCGCTGGAGGCGGGTTCCCGGCCCTGCGGTTCAGCCCCAGGGGCGCTGGGCTTGGCCCGGCGTTGGTAAAAACCCGGGCGGTCTCCTGGACTCGCCGGGGCTGTGGGAGAAAGCAGCAGGGGATGGAATCTCCTCGCCTGGCGAGAAATGCTCTCTGACCTGCTGCAGAATTTAGCGTATCCTCGCTTTTCTGTCACTCCGTAACCGGTGCCTCTCAGCCAAGTGCCTGCGCTGCGTTTCCTATGTATGATTTTGTTTGAGAAACAGCGTTCCCTCATCGCTTTTTGTCTTGTCTTTCAGGGAGGGAGTTGCTTTCCGGTAATAGTAAAGGAACGTGACGCTGAATGAGAACGCACCAACAGCATCCTCGTTAGTCGGAGCCTGACTCCTTCTGCTTAATGTTGGTTTCTTTGTCATCAGGTCTGCTAAAAAATGACAGAATATAAACTTGTTGTCGTTGGAGCTGGTGGTGTAGGCAAGAGTGCCTTGACAATACAGCTAATTCAGAATCACTTTGTGGATGAATATGACCCTACAATAGAGGTAAACAATTTCATCTTGAGCTTTTTGTGAAGAGAGATTATCAGTGATAATGGTAGTTGTTTGCTTTTGGAGAGTTACCACAAAAACGTAGAACAAGGCTTTATAAGAAAACGAGCTCAAAGATAATGGTCAGCATCGGACCAGCGTTGGAGAGGAAATAGCTGTGCTGCTTGATCTGGCTGCGGAACGGCTGCAGTAAAAAATTAACAGTTTTGATCCGTTAAAGTTAATTGCCATGTTTTGTTGGACCATTTGGAGGCGTGTTTTTAGGATCTCAGCACCGAAAGTATTTGCCAAATTAGCTTGAAAATGCTTGGCAATGCTCTTCATGGCTTTCCATGCAACCTCTTAAATGTGACCTTCCTTTTTGATATCAAGAAGGTAAATTTGTAGTTCTGAAATGTATATGCCAAGCTTTCTCAGCTCCTGTCATTAGGGTCTGTTTCACATGGTGAGAAATGTGTCCTGGAATGTTACGGTGAGTGAAGCAAAAATTTGGAGCCTGATTTTAGTTTATTTTATTTTTTTAAACACACCAGTGCCTGTTTCTGTATGTAGAAAAAAATGTTACAAGGTAGCTGCTGTAGTGGATTCTTTCAAATACACGGCACAGTTCCTCGAAATCTGAAGCTGTATTTAAGCTTTAAAAGTTGCGCTATTTTAAAGGTTTTTAATGAGTAGGCAAGGAAGGTCTGTCTTTTAAATATAAGAAAAATACTAGTGTTGTCTGAAATCTCCTGTGGATCATTTGATTTAATAGCCTCAGACTGTCTGAGAAGAGAAATGATGCTGTAATTTACCCAAGATTTTTGTGTTCCCAGTACTGAAGTTCTGTAGCTCATGACTTCATTTATGTGTTTATACAATGAGGCACTTCCAAGCTCGCTTGAAGGAATCACAGGGATTTAAATCTAGGTTTAAAATGGTGACTTGGAAAATGGCTGTGTAGGCATTTTCAGGTAGACATAAGCAAAAGGAGCCAGTACCCTGGGGTGGTAGGAAGCTGCCTTACTTCAGCAGAGTACAGGCCTGAGGTAATGTCCCTGAGAGAGAGATGTGTTGGCTCGAGTTTGAGTTTACCTTAACGTGCCTGTGTGTCATCTTGTCTCTCTGTTGCATGGCCAGTTAACCTCCTGTGTGCTCGTAGAAGGTTTTGTGAATAGACATATGGAGAGAGGAAGAGTGTGTGACTTGTACTGGGAGAGCAGCTCTTTCAATTACTAAGATGTGAAATCTTAAAACAACGACAACCCAAAACATGCTTAAAAAGCCAGAAAACGTATAAAACTCATTGCGAAGAAAAAACAAAACGGGATTTTGCTCTTTCCCGCAAAAGGAACTTTGGAGGCTGCTGGTGTTTGTAATACTTGTTCATAATCACCTGGGTTTCTCTTGGGTTACAGGTGTGTGTGTATGCATTGCAAAAAGTACTATGGATATTCTGTGTTAGAAGTTCGATGGAGCTCTGAGCAACCTGGTCTAGTGGAATATGTCCCTGCTCATGGCAGGGGGGTTGGTACCAGATGATCTTTAAGGTCCCTTCTAACCCAAACCATTCTATGATTCTAAGTTGTCATATAAAGCTGGAGCTGTGTGAACAACTTAGGAACACAAAAACTTAAATGCTGGCATTCCTAAATTACTTGAGGGATTTTGAGCATCAAGAAGCTGAGTATTTTGAGGAGTACCAAATACATTTTGATATAAAATAATAAAACAAAGATACAGTTCCTTATAGAAAGAACCTAAAATCCCAGAACTGTGGCTTTTACTTAGTAGTGTGCAGGGTGACTGTAACACTGTGGTATGGTCCAGAATCTGTATGTTCTTCTGACAGAAAGAAACCTTTAACCTAATGGGTTTTTACCATCATCCACAACTTACCGCTTGCAAGATCATTACTCTTCTGCAACTCCTGCAAGCTCTTATCTGAGTACCGGTTACCATTTTTGTCTTGTAAATTCTGAGACCTTGAGGGTGGAGACTGTGTCTTCCTACTGAGGTGGGTAAATCACCTGGTGTGCGCTCACAGTGGTATAGAATAATCATGTAGGTAAGCCTGTAGGGAAGAAATAATTCAGTTACAGTAAGAGTGGTCTGTGATTTGGAGTGGCAAATAGGTTGCAGAGAGTGGGCTTGTAATCGGGTCTGCACGCTTCCAGTGATCCCCGGGCGGGATGCCGTTCAGCTGAGAAGGGTTGCGTGGTTCTGCTTCCTGTATAGACGCAGTTGTGGTGGTAGGGGCGGATCAAACGACAATAGCTGCAGAGTATTTTTTGTGCTGTATGAGGAAATAAGGCTAAAGTTGTTTTAACTGGTAAATAATAACAGTTAAGATGGTCCAGTAGTGTCACTACTATTGTTTCTCACTTACTACCGTTTCCTTGATTGCCATATGGCTGTTGCCAAATACTAATTTTTTTTCCCTCGCAGATAAATAGCCAGGCTACATATTTTGGGGTCGACAGAGAAAAGAGTTCAGTGTTTGTTATCTGCAGCGGATTGCATGACTACACAGTTATTGAATAATTTTAAATCTTTCCTGTGATGAACAGAATTAAATTTAACACTTCCAAAATTCTCATGTTGCGAAGACGTGATGCAGTTGGAGAGAAAAAAATACACGTTACTTAATCACAGATGCATTTATAGTGTTAATGTTGTTGCTGTTTTCAGTGGAATAGACTTAATGATTGAACAAATAACTTGTTTGGAAAATGTCGTTTCATGGCCTGCTGGAGTATTTTGTTTGCATGTATCTGACCATAGCAGGTGACGGGGGGCAGGAGGAGGAATTAAAGCGAGAGCATGTTTGGATGGCTACTGTTATTCAAATGTTTACGCTTTATATGTGTTTCAGAGTTTCATGTGTTAGCTGAAGTAGATGTCCAAGCACAGATTTATAGCTAAGTAATTTTAAGTGGTGGTTCTAACCATACGTGTGCTAACCCTGGTAAATCTGGCCTAGTACGCAGAGCGCTTGGACTAGTGCCCTCTTCTGGCCGAGGTTTGTTAAATCTTCCTTTGTGATAGCTTGTGTGATAATACAATTTTTATTTTTTACCTTTATTTTTTTGACAGCTTCACCATGTTTTTAGTGCTAAATATATGTCATCTTTTAAATGTCCTAGAGAAAGAACAGCTTTGCTAGTTGCCTGTCAGAGGTTTTTCAATTGGATTAGCAAAATCCCTCAGCTGATTTAGGAATACTGATATTTAAGTCTCTGTTCTTAAATGACCTATATGCCTGTGAAACTTCCACCAGTATTTAGTAATAGCTTAGTCTTAGTAGCTGTGATATTTTAACATTAAACCACTGGCGTAATGGATTTTTACAAAATAATAGTTACTCACTTAGGTGGGACTTGTTAAGCAGTGGGGTTTTTTTAGATAAATTCCATATGTAGCATATAGCTGAGATTTTGCAGCGTGTTTTCTTATCAGTGCTTGCGAACAGATGGGATTATTACTCCCTTAGCATAATTCATGATGATTTTTATGGCTTGTGAAAGGCTAGTAAAAGCGGGTTAAGTGATTAATGAAATTAAAACTTTTTAATATAGATTTTCTGAGTCTGTATGGGGGGAATAATTGCAAATTCATATTTGAGTCAGGTACTGCTTTGAAATTAACTTATAGTGTGCATTTTGGTTTTACTTAATAGCCTTGTACTGGATGTTTCTTCGTTGTTCCTTCCATTGCATTCATTACTGCAAGCCTGCAGTAAAGCGACTGGATTTTTATAAATTAATAAATTTATTGATTAGAAGGTCGGTTTTGTTGTTGTTGAAGGGGAGTCTAGCCATTTGGATTCTGTATTTGCATTTTGAAGCAGAAGTGCCTCAAGTACTGTGTCACCACTATGGTACTATGGCATAACTTTTTGTTACGTCCTGCATTCTGTTTTGCAGGACTTGATAATTTTTTACAGTATGGTAACACTCGAATAAACAAAATTTGATCTTGGATATGTTTACACTGGTATTCACTGTGATGGCGGTGCGTTCCCAGTAGCCTGAGCTTTTAGTGTGGTGCTTCAGTTTTCTTTCCTGTAGTGACAAATGTGATTTGTCACGCTTGATGTTTCGCGGGGGGGGACCAAAAAAGCTAAGTGTTTATTATTGCAGTAGCTTGGAAGGAAATCATAAGCTTGAATTTTTCCTCCCAGGACAGTCCTTTCCTTTCACCTCATACCCCCTTTGTAGTTAGTGGCAAAATTTTCTTTCCAGAAGTGGGCAAAACAACTATTGTCTCAAAGCATTCCTTCTTTTTGTACCTGTGCTGTGCTTTGTGCTGGTGCATCTTTACTGCTGTTGCTAACATGGAGGCATGCTAAAGCCAGCAGGTCTTAAAAGTGACTTTCTTTTCTCTTATAAATGATTTTCTTTGACAATTACTTAAAGCTTTTGTTTAGAGCTCACTTGAGGGGAATTTCTCTTCTTTTGAAGTGCCAAGATGTGAAGGAATAATACAGGCTTTTCAAGAACTGTGTTTCATATTTTTAAACTAGCAGTCAAATTGCAAGAAGAGAAAATGAAAGCTTTGTAAATATGCCTGGTATAATGATAGAAGTTTTACTAGGACTTCACTGTGTGAACTGTGATAAAGGTATCATAGAACATGGGGGATCTGCTATTGAATTTAAGTGACTTGGAGAAAAGATGCATCCTCTGGGGATTTTTTTTAGTGTTTTTTTCCTTTAAGCAATGAGATAGAATTATTAACCTTATTTTAAAACACTTTGGAGCTTGTGTATTTGTCTCAGCTGTATCAATATTTAAACATGGCTTATATATTTCTAAAGTTGTCTGCTTCTCACTTGAACACTGAATTTGCACTTCTGTGAAACAAATATTTCCAAAATCATGTTGGAGGTAAACTTTTAAGGTAAACAGTCAATATTCTTTTACCTGATACTGTTAAATGTCATCCAGGCTCGAGATAAATGTGAGATTACAGAGTCTGTTTAGTTTAAGATACTGATTCCATACAATTATCTCCAGCTTGTTTTTTAGTGTGAGCAACAGGAAAGGAGAGAGCCTTTTATAAAAATACAAATAGAAAGTGCACAGGAGTAGGTGTACTGTGCCTTAAAATGGGTACAAACGAAGGAAGGTCATTCTGAAATTCATCTTGCTGTTGCCTAGAATTGCAGCTTTAATTCTTTAATTCCCTTCCCAGTAGCTTAGGTTCACTTCTGTATAGTGCTAAAAAGAACGATAGCAATATTGTGTTAATCTCTAGCAAAGGGATCTGAACACCAAGATTTTGTGTTTATACCTTTTGTTTGTTGCAAGTATTGTTTACTGAGAATAATTTATGGCACTGCTTAATGACCTGTTTTTAAAGCTTGTTGACATGGTTTTATTTTGAATATATAGCTGTTTATAGAAAATAGTTATTGGGAAAGTAGTGCTTATGTTCTTATCGCTAAAGCTGTGTACTCATAGTAGAAGTCTAGAACAAAAAAGAGCTGTGATATAGGCATGAATACCTAGTTTTTTGGGACTTCGTACAGATTTTAGTCACTTGAATCAGTGACCTGAAAACTTTGAATTGATAGCATTGAAATAATTTGTTCCAACATCTCTGTGAACCAGTCCATCTGGGCTTTTATATGACTCCGTGTCTGAAGGCTTTTTATGCTTTACCTTCTTTTCAGTGGCATAGATTTTTAGAGTCGTCTTACTAGTGAACTCTTTCTATTTTATTATTTTTTATGTTGTTGTGGCACAGTGCTTTCGTAAACATCCATATAATGAAGGTCAAATTTCACTTTTCAAAAAAAATTGATAAATTGAGTAAGCTTACGCAAAGTCAAAACTTTAAAATTCAGGATTGCAGGTTTCTTATGTTCTTCTATGAACAGAGACAAAGGGGAGATGCTTTTGATCTGGATCCAATTTGTACTTTTTGTCTTTTTGTGCAAAATAAGAACGCTGTCCTCTTCTCTGTGTGCACACGTGCACTGTCAGTTACTGAAGATTCAGAATGCAGATAACGTGCCCTTTCAGTGCTCTTTCCCCTCCTGGGTTACTGTATACACGTAAATACAGGATACTGTTTTCCTACTGTCACTTGCCTGTCTGTATCTCCAGAGCTATAGGTGTTCAAAATTTTACTTGTTTGTGTTTAACCAAGGTTTATGTTTTTTTCTTTCTTTAGGATTCCTACAGGAAGCAGGTAGTAATTGATGGAGAAACCTGTCTCTTGGATATTCTTGATACAGCAGGTCAAGAAGAATACAGTGCAATGAGGGACCAATATATGAGAACAGGGGAAGGCTTCCTGTGTGTATTTGCTATAAACAATACAAAGTCTTTTGAAGATATTCACCATTATAGGTGTGTATATTGAAAGATAATCAACTAACTCTTGTATCAGGTGGATGCGTTGCTTGCTCTTCCGCTCGATGATAGAGTGATCGCTTATGAAATAGCATCTAAGGGGAAATTTGCAAATTAGCAATATTGCAACTTATTTGTGCATTTGTAGGTCTGGAATTTTTGGTAATCTGAAAATCTGCTGCCTCGTTTGCAAGTTAGGCAGACAAAATACCTGAAAGCTCTTCTGGTATAAACTAATGTGACGTAGTATTCTGCTTGTTCATAGTGAATACTTATCTAAAGGTACACTCTGCCCGTTCCATAGATAAAATTGTGTGCTAAGATGGAAAAACTTACGCAGTTGAAGTTGTACAGACAATAATGTCAGTTGTTACCTTTTCTTCTGGGGGTGGAGGGGAAATACCTGTGGAGTGTTACTAGAAGAGTAACATGTGTGTGCCCTGATGCCTAAGAAGGGCAGACCTGCACAAAATCAGAGTTCTACAATGACTGCTAAAAAACAACCTGTCACTAGTTTCTTTACATTCTTTTTTTTTTAATAATTAATTAAAAAGTTTCAACTTACGCTTTCTTTGTCAGCTACACTAACATAGAAATAGAAGCAGTCTCTCATGATTACCATACTAGATTTATAACCGAGTAGCTCGCTATTATACTGAATTCTCCTTGGGTATTCTGTTAGAAGGCAACGTTAAGCTATTCATAGTTAGGCATTTATAATGCTGTCAGATTTATGTTGCTGTATGGTGGGGGAGTGTTTTGCTATCAACATTGCCCACAAACCCAACATCTGCTCCTAAGCTGAAGTTGCACATTTTTGTTACAAATAGAAGTTACAGTTCCTTATTTAAGGTGGGATACTGTGACAGTTGAAGGTAATCAAAGTCAGAGGGTGCACCTGCCCTGATGGCATAGTTTCATTTTCTCCTGTATGCCAGCAAGTCAGCTCACTTGGTTGTGTCATGTGCTGATGTGAGCAGCTAAACAGGTAGATGCCTACCTACAGGAATAGTTTACTGCTGGCTCATCTCCCTGGAGCAGCTGTGGGATCAGGGGAGTACTGTTTCAAAGAAGAGGTGCAAAACTGCTGCATAGTAACCCAGGGAGAGATCAGTATTGAGAATGTGGGTGCTTTCTTTCAGGACTGTTGCTTTTTTATATTTAAACTGAGCTAGCCCACCTTTGTATAAATTCCATTATATATAAAATGTTCTAATTGAATGTATTGGTACTGGTAACTTCAAAACAAAACAGTTAAGAGCACAGCAGGGATGACAAATTTAAAGAACACATCTATTGCTCTCACAAAAAATGTAAACTTCACTTCATTATCTAACCAGATTATTACAAATGGGTTTCCTCTGGTTATAGAGGAAGAAAGGAGAAAGGTAAGATAGATGCTGATGTAAGGGGAAGAAGGAGCATAGAGATTTTTATGTGGACTTTTTCGTTTTAAAGAGAGAGTTGCAGATTCGCGTATGAAGGCCTTCCCAGTTGATTTCAGGGAATGTTGTGAGTTGAATGCTGGAGTTTCTACTGTGCGTGTGCACACCTGTGCATGACCTCGCAGACTGAAGCTGAAGGCTTTATAAATGAGTAACTGAAAATGGTGACTAAATTAAGGAACATACTGCTAGATTATTTGGGAAGGCAAAAGTAATGAAATTAATGATTGTTATTTGAGATTCTTGACCAGTACCTCTAACTAGTGTTTCAAGATGCTTTTTAACTGGTGTTTGAAAGGACTCTCTTACCAAGTTTCTCTTTGTAGAGAACTAGACCAGTGGTCTTCAAAGTTTAAATACACCTGTCTAAATGCAGAGTTTGTAATGCTGTCTTTAATTAAAAAGAAACAGGAAAAAAAATCCCCAGCAAACAAACAAACCAAAATCGAGATGGCATGCATAGGGCTTTTGACAGTGTTTTGTCTTAGAAAATTGAGTATTACGAGTGCGGAGTATGAGAGGTAAGTAGTAAGATTTATACCAGAGCTTCTTAGCCTTGCTCTGGCATTAGCTGTTAAAAACTGAAAGAGAGAAAAAAAAGAAAACAGTGTAATGACATCAAAATCTGTAGTAGTTTGAAAATGTCAACCTAATTTTGTTAAACAAGATTATAAACTTGATGGTGACAGAATTGGCTAGTTTATTTTTTGATGGCTTCTAATAGTGTATGCAGAGTAAATTCATGTAAAGAATGATGTTGGAATCTGTTAATTTTTGTTGTTGTTGTTTTAAAATCTACCATATAAGCTATTAATATTAATCTGTTAAATACAGCGTGTCTGGTTTTTTGTTTTTCTTTTTAGGGAACAAATAAAGAGAGTTAAAGACTCTGAAGATGTCCCAATGGTGCTAGTAGGAAACAAATGTGATTTGCCTTCCAGAACAGTAGACACAAAACAAGCTCAGGATTTAGCAAGAAGTTATGGAATTCCCTTCATTGAAACATCAGCAAAGACAAGACAGGTAAAGCTCAAAACTTACCAGATACAAATACAGAACTCCCATCTGAATTATCATAATGTTAATTATTCTAGTCATTGACAAACTGCTTGGTCATATCAATAGATATATTTCTCCAGGGTATTCTTGTGGTGTCTCTCCTTTCTGTCAACTCACTGACAACTGGTAATTGTTTATTAAGGAGTGATTTGCTTCAGTTGTGCAAACTCAAAGAATGAGACCTGGCCTGCTATTGCTCTCCACTGTCAGGTGATTGCAGCATGCCTAATGTTGTGATAGGTTTTAACAGAATAAAAAGCACTTCTGCTTAGAGGTGAAATGCTTTTTTTTCCTCAGCAAGAGCATTAAGTAGACAAAGAGCTAATTAGTTTATTCTAAGTCTTTTCATTAGTAAGAAAGGGAATTTTTGAGGCGTTGATTCAGAGTTAGTGGGACGTGCTTCGTGTGCCTTTTTGTAGCTAAGCAATTGACCGTAAGTCAGTTTTGAAATTACTGGATTAATTGCTTGTGTAAACTGATACTCTTAAGACATTAGAGCTCACTGTTGGTTCGTTGTACCACACTGGTATAGGTGAAAGAGGCAGCCGTTAGGGTCCTTTCCAGTGCTTCCCTCAAGGTTTGGTAGGACAAAGGTGCATGCAGTGGTACGTCTGTGTATTTGTGAGAAGATAAGCTATACAGATACAGATGAAACGGGTTCTGTATTTCTGTAAGAAAGCATTCTTTTCTCAAAATGCTGATTTGTGGTTGTTCTTTTAAGAGTAAAGACTTACTATCAGTACAAATTACATCAGACCTGAGTGGCCGAATAACTCTCACTCTTGGCATAATCAGAAGTGTTATGTGCAAGCTATGAATCGGGCATCAGGTATAGCAGAAGGAGGCAAATGAGAGCAGAATACTGCAATTTGAGTAACTGCCTAAAGTAACTGCTAAATAGATTCAGTGCATCATTTGGCAGAATTTCCTCATAGACAGTAGACAGTTATTTTTGGTTATAAGGAATTAATATTTTATTAGTGCAAATTTGCTACACCCACCCAAGTTTCTGACAAGTTGAAACCTGGACTAATTAGTAAAGCTTTACAGAGGAATCAAAGGAATGCTAACTTTTGGCAGTAGAGGAAGTCTCTGTAAGGTAGGATTAAAAAAACAGAACTACACAACTTTAATGACTGAGAATAAAGTAGGCCTCAAGAGTGTTCTGAAAAACATGGCATGTAAGCGGACTATAATAATTACAGTGTTCTTGTTTGGAAGGTCCTGTGTTAGTGGCTGCCATTGAGATGTTAGGATAAAAAGGCAAGAACTCTGAAATTACGGTTGAGGTTTGAAATAATCGAAGTTGGTGAGGCCTTCTACAGACAGCCGAAAGTAGCCTCGCAGTCACAGGCCCTGGAGGACTTCAACCACCCTGCCATATGCTGGAAAGACCACACAGCCAGGCACATGCAGAACACTGATGATAACTTTTTGATGCAAGCGGTGGAGAAGAGCCATGCTGCTGGACCCTGTACTAATGAACAAAGAGGGACTGGTTGAAGATGTGAAGGTTGGGGGCAGCCTCAGCTCCAGTTGAGATGGTGGAGTTCAGGATCCTGCACGGAGGAAGCAGGGCAATAAGTAGGATCAAAACCTTGGACTTGAGGAGAGTTGACTTTGGCCTCTGCAAGGACCTGCTTGGAGTCCTGTGGGTCAGGGCTCTAGAAGGTAGGGGTGTCCAAGAGTGCTGATCGCTGTTTAAGCATCACTTCTTTCATGCTGAGGATCAGTGCATCCCCCTGAGTAAGAAATCTAGCAAAGGAGGCAGGAGACCCGCATGGATGAGCAAGGAGAGGAACTCAGACCGAAGAGAAAGGTCGGTGGGATGTGGAAAGAGGGACAGGCCACTTGGGAGGAGTACAGGAATGTTGTCAGAGCATGCAGGGGTGCAACGAGGAAGGCTAAAGTCCACCTGGAACTAAATCTGGCAAAGGATGTATAAGACGACAAGAATGGCTTCTTCAAGTACATGAGCAGCAAACGGATGACTAGGGAAAAGGTGGGCCTGCTGCTGAACGAGGTGGGTGTCCTGGTGACAGAGGATACAGAGAGAGCAGAGTTAGTGAATGCCTTCTTTCCCTCGGTCTTCACTGCTAAGGCCAGCCCTCGGGCATCCCAGTCCTTGGAGGTAAGAGAGGAAGCCTGGAGAAAGGATGACCTTCTCTTGATTGAGGAGGACTGTGTGAGGGATCATTTAAGCAAACTGGACACCCACAAATCCATGGGCCATGATGGAATGCACCCACGAGTGCTGAGGGAGCTGGCAGATGTCATTGCTGAGCCCTCCACACCATCTTAGAAAGGTCCTGGAGGACAGGAGAGGTGCCCAAGGACAGGAGAAGTGCCCAAGGACTGGAGGAAAGCCAGTGTCACTCCTGTCTTCAGAAAGGATCCAGGGAACTACAGGTTGGTCAGCCTCACCTCCATCCTGGGAAAGATGATGGAGCAGCTCATTCTGGATGTCATCATTAACCTTCTCTTCCTGCACTTGCTTATCAGGAGTAGTCAACATGGATTCACCAAGGGGAAATCATGCTTGACCAATCTAATAGTTTTCTATGGTGGCATGACTGGCTGGGTGTAGATGAGGGGAGAGCAGTGGATGTTGTCTACCTTGACATAAGCAAGGCTTTTGACACGGTCTCCCATAACATCCTCCTAGGGAAGTGCAGGAAGTGTGGGCTGGATGAGTGGTCAGTGAGGTGGATTGAGAACTGGCTGAATGGCAGAACTCAGAGGGTTGTCATCAGTGGCGCTGAGTCTAGTTGGAGGCCTGTAACTAGTAGTGTCCCCCAGGGGTCAGTACTTGGCGCAGTCTTGTTCAGCTTATTCATCAATGACCTGGATGAAGGGACGGAGTGTACCCTCAGCAAGTTTGCTGATGACAGAAAACTGGGAGGAGTGGTGGATACACTGACAGGCTGTGCTGCCATTCAGCGTGACCTGGACAGGCTGGAGAGTTGGGCAGAGAGGAACCTGATGAGGTTCAGCAAGGGCAAGTGCAGGGTCCTGCACCTGGGGAGGAACAATCCCATGCACCAGTACAGGCTTGGTGCAGACCTGCTGGAGAGCAGCTCTGCGGAGAGGGACCTGGGTGTCCTCGTGGATGACAAGTTAACCATGAGCCAGCAGTGTGCCCTGGCTGCCAAGAAGGCCAATGGGATCCTGGGGTGCATTAGGAGGAGTGTGGCCAGCAGGTCGAGGGAGGTTCTCCTTCCCCTCTGCTCTGCCCTAGTGAGGCCCCATTTGGAGTACTGTGTCCAGTTCTGGGCTCCCCAGTTCAAGGAAGATGAGGAGCTACTGGAGAGAGTCCAGCAGAGGGCTAGGAGGATGATGAGGGGACTGGAGCATCTCTCCTATGAGGAGAGGCTGAGGGAGCTGGGCTTGTTCAGCCTGAAGAAGAGAAGGCTGAGAGGGGACCTTATAAATGCTTATAAATATCTCAAGGGTGGGTGTCAGGAGGATGAGGCCAGACTCTTTTCAGTGGTGCCCAGCGACAGGACGAGGGGCAGTGGGCACAAACTGAAGCATAGGAAGTTCTGTCTGAATATGAGGAAGAACTTCTTCACTCTGAGGGTGATGGAGCCCTGGAGCAGGTTGCCCAGGGAAGTTGTAGAGTCTCCTTCTCTGGAGATATTCAAGACCCGCCTGGACAAGGTCCTGTGCAGCCTGCTGTAGGTGACCCTGCTTTGGCAGGGGGGTTGGACTGGATGATCCCCAGAGGTCCCTTCCAACCCCGAACATTCTGTGATTTTGTACTAACATCTAGCTTTTACTTTGTTCAGCCTGTTTTACAGTGTGTCAGGCTTTGAGGAAATATCGCTTTTGTATAGCCACTTTTAATAAAAGTATGTTGATAGAATGATATGTTTTCAAAGGTTTTTTTTCTCCTTGCCCTACCTGCACTTTACGCCTACAAGCAGCCCTGCCATGCCTGGCCAATACAAAATTATTAATTATTAATTTTTTTAATTAGATCACTGACTGAAATGAGTATAATGGAATTTATGAAAAATGATGATAGTTCTATTTCTAAATGTAAACGTGTCAATACTGGTGGCCTTGTAAGGCATGTTGCATCACTTGTACTCATCCTTTCACAATCCTTATGCAGAAGGGTATGAATTTCTTAGGTTTGTTTTGATAGCTGTTTTTGCTTTTCTGTCTGACAGAAGCTTTAAATTCCAGTTCTTCCCTGTCCACATGAGCATATAGCTCCCAAGATTATCAGTAGTGTCAGTGAGAGATGAGGCACACTTGATTTATCCCTGCCAAGGCTGCGTGCATCCTGTATTCTTTACTGGGCTTCCACTTGCCTGTGAGTTACGCAAGGACAAGCTGTAAGGCTGTACCCCAAATGTGGTTTGACTGTAGGATTTTGTTTTTCTCAGAACATTTCAACTGTCCTGTTAGTATCGAATTCAAAGGAAAAGCAGATATGGGCATTATTGGAAGCATAATAAAGGATTCCTGAAAGACTTCGGTCTCATTGAGAACGTAAACACACTTTTTAAGTGTTTAGTGAAGAAGCTGATCTAAATCACAAGAATGCTGTTAAAAAAGCATGGTAGTTATTTCAGCTGTCTGATGGTACAATAGGTTAGGCCCCAAACTTGTGACGAAAGTAAGTTGAGAGCCTGTGCTAGTCCGATGAAGTGATCAGTGCGGTATTTGCAGAACTTCATTCCTACATCTCAATAAGTTTCATGAATAACTGATAATTTGGACAGTTTGCTTGAACCAGTTTGCCATTTTTTTTGTAGGAGTTTCAGATCCGTTTAATGATGTTGTATGTGTTTCACTCCAAGCCATTTTTAATGTAGTTCCATTTTAAAACTTCGTTTTCAGTTAGTTATAACTTTGTCAGGCTTCACAATGCAGGTTGAGTTTTTTCGTGTTACTTGCCTGTTGTAAGGTACAACTTTTCCAAAAAAGCTTAGTCCTTCCCAAGAACAAGGCCCCAAGAAAAAGAAAAATTTGATAGTGTTGAAACAAATTCTGTTATCTGGTTTGTGTGCTGAATGACTCCAGGATGCTGGGGAAACAGGTTTGTTATTAATGTAAAGATAAATAGGTGCAGCAAAAAAAAATCCATGTGCACAGTGGGTGGAGTTCAGGTAGGACAGACAGCTGTAATTCTGGCACTTCTTAACTTTGGAGTGATGAACTTTGTAACTTTAATCATTATTTTGTTCAATCTTTAATATGAGTTTACTGATGTATGTCTGGTATTTAACCATTGTAAGATAACAACACAATCAGCTTGACACACTCTCCCTCCCCAAACTAGTGGAGGTTCTGCATGTGGCCGAGTTGCAGGAACAGTTTCCAGACACTCCTTGGAAGTATTATGTCAGTTTTGGAGACTGCAAAACATGAGCCTTAACCTATAAGCTGAATGTTAGGTGAGCTAGTAGATTTTTGCAGGTTTGTGTATTCTCCAATATTGGCTAAGCTGACTTTAAGACTACAAAGTTCTATGTTGTGAGTGCTTTCATGTACGAGTAGCATTCTTTTTGCTTGTGTCATCATGAATAGTTATAACTTTATTGGTCCAACAGTTGGTTTTAGGAGATCAACTCTAATGAAATGTATAAAGGTGGACACAGAACACTCTTGAGACGTAAAGGCTAACTTTCATTAGTTTCCTTTAAGTGCTGTTTGCAGAAGTAGAACATGTGAAAACTCCCGTTTGTATTTTGGTCGGTAATGTGAAATAGTCTTTCTTTGCACATAGTCATATTTTAAATTGAATGTTTGGCTGTATCCTAGGAGTCAAAAGCATTTTGAAAACACTGCCTCAGGGTCCGGAGTTCTTGGGGCTGCTTAGATTTTCAAGTTTTTCGTGTCTGCCAAAGGATATTTTTGCTTCCAGATCTGACAGCTAAAAGAACTAGTTATCCGTATTTTAGATATATGGTCCATGCTTATTTAAGGAAAAAATACTGAAGAATCCTGAAAGAAATTGGTATTGAAATGACTTCTGAAGTTTATAAGACTGGCACCTGGCTCTTTAAAATGTCACCTTGAGCTAATGAAATTAGCAAATGTGTCTCTGTACAGATTTTCTTTCAGAATAATTTCTTTCAACAGGGTTCATAAGGCTGTTCTTGGTGGTGGCAGTAGTAGCAATTTTTTTCTCACTCTGTGTCTCTTCCTCTCTCTGCATTCCTAAAGCAAATTACAGCTCATATTGGTGATGGGAAAGTTGGCAATAAACATTGACTGAAGAACTGTTATCTAATTACTCATATGAAAGCTCCATAATCAAATAAAGTGTTTGTACTGCAGAACAGTAGATTTGCCAAAATGTTGATTCTTTTACAGCCTGTGCTTTGGCACGTAGCAGCTGATCAACGTCTACTGTTTCCTCTTCAGGAATAAACTTCCATTCCTTCTAAGAAAACATGAAAGTATGAGCTTTACTTGGGTTTTGCTGGTTTTTAATGGCTTCCTTTACATTTTGTAAACTGTCCGACCTGGAATGTAAGACTTGTCACCTCGTCAATGCTTCACTACATCCTACCAGGGCATGCTGTATGTACCAGAGAAATACAATCCAAGAAATAAATCTAATTCATTTAGTCTTTAAATTCAGAAGAACCCTCAAATAAGCAGCAGTGTGTTAAGAATGAGTCTTAAATGTGATAACCTATGGCACAGTTAATGCAAAATGACCCAGTAACCGTGGCGGTAAATGTTAGCTAGTTTTGTTATTAGGTGCGTAATATAAAGAAGAGTTGGAGAGATAATTGATGGAAAACCTGCCAAATACAAGCCCAGATTGTGCATTTGGGTAGTAATAAAGTTTTGAGGCTTAAATGGTTGTACTGTTTTACATGATCATCAGTCTGTTCTGGTTTTATTTGCAAATAATAAGTTCGTATTAACAACCCAGTTGATCTGACTGAGGAGACGAGTAATGTGATTGACAGTAAGGCAGAGGAGAGATTTGCTCTCCTCTTTAAAAGCTGCAGCTAAACGTTTTGCATCTTGTTACAAAAAGAATATCTTCACCAATTTATCAAAATTTTTAAGTTTATGCACAGATATAGTCAGTTTAACAGATACTATAACTTAAAGCTGGTGCTGTACCTCTATCTTGTATTTACTTAAAGATATCTTCAGTCCCCATACTTTTTTTTTTTTAATGTTTATTGTATCCTCATCTCCAAGTAGCCTAAGCACAGAGCTGCAGAAAGGTAGGGTGTGAGAGCAGAGAAGTAAAACACCTAGCACTGTGGCATCCTTGGAGTACATGAAGAGCTCTCCTCAACCAGAGAAAAAAATCTGAGCAGCAGAACTTCGCAGGCTGTTTGCTCTGAGTTGTTGTTATGGGACCTTCCTCATGGTTGCCTGAGTCTGGCCTAGAGAGAACAGATTAGACGTGCCTTGTACGTTGATGTGAACCAAGCTCTTCAACGTGGTAATAATGAACTTGTTGCTTTTTCTGCATGGAAGAATAATTTCTGTGATTACAATAAGTAATTACTTTTGAAAGTTACTCCAAAATACAATATACTTAAGGTGCTTCTTAAAAGCACTTTGCCATGACTCAAATATCCCTTTTCCTAAACCTAATAGCATAGTGCTTGCTCTGTAAAATAAGTAGCTTAAACAGTATTGCCCCAAAATTAGTATTCTTAGATTTTACTTCTTTGTAATCTCTTAGGAAATTTTCTTAGTTTGTTCCACAGATTTTTGCAAAGAAAGTACATCATCTTATAAAAGAACAGAATACAAACATGCTTACTTTTCTTTGCCTGGCCAAACAGTAACAGGTTCTTGCTTTGTCTAAGAAGTGAAGATAGGTGGTTAACTGCGTTTATAAGTAACTTCCAGTTACCAATCCAGTAAGGTTTTGTACCTGCTAAATACATCCATGCGCACAAAAATGTTTGAAAAGATTCAGTAACACAAATGGTGTTACTTTCAGCATGGTATGCAGTGGAGGAAGACCATTCTTATTCACAATAATAGGCAATCAAGAAATTCTTTGAGCCGTGCCTCTTTTGCTTGCATTAAAAAGTATTTATCAAGTAGCAAATGTGCAAGCTCAGCATTTTAAATATATAAATGGACACCCATATACTTGTCTCAAGTAGAGCTCATAATTTCAGTGGTTTTGCTGTGGTTTTTTCCTCTGCCATGGCTGTCCCAATATGTCACAATTGTTAATGAAGCAGTTTTTAAGGAGTTGTGTTTTACAATGCAGAGAGTGGAGGATGCTTTTTATACATTGGTGCGAGAGATTCGACAGTACAGAGTGAAAAAAATCAGCAAAGAAGAAAAGACTCCAGGGTGTGTGAAAATTAAAAAATGCCTTGTAATGTAACAGGGTAAGTTTTGTAATGTAACAGGGTAAGTCTTACAAATCACTTGCCAAATGAAAATGATTGACAGTGTCTTGCAAATCAGACATTTTATCTTTAATTGATGACATAATTTAAGATACAAAATCAATCAGACTTCAGTATAGTAGTACTGAATAATATTCCTGGCAAACACCCAAGTACTATGGACTTGCATTGTTTCGTGGGTTTTTGATAAATAGATTAACAAGAAGTCTTTACTGCATATTGAGTTCTCAGTCTGTGAAACGGAGACCTAGTTTTGCGTGTGAAGAAGTTTAGAGGAAAAAGTTTTATTACAGATATACTGCAGATACTACTGAAGTGAATATTGATTGGACCTTCAGGTTGATGAGCTGAGGGGAGAGGATCATAACATTTACAGTGCTGCTTAGGTGCAGAAACAGGAGGTTCCTAATCCAGCAAAGCGGTATCTGGCTAGCAGCTGATGTACAGGATTTCTTAATTCTCCTCGTGCCATGGCATTTTCCCCTTGTTTTCCCCCAGCTTAAAAAATTCACTATTACCATTTCCAGAAATACATTACTTTTCTATTTTTGTCAACTATAATGCCATGAGTGATTCGGGTTTGGACAAAATATGGTAGAGTTTTGGGTTGGTTTGAGGGCCTGTACAAAGCGAGGGGAGAAACAACAGTGAGGTGAAACTGGAGAGAAAACAAAATACACACAATAAAACCACCCCCACCCCTAAAAAACCCAACCATTGACAAAAAATCAATAGGCATATTGTCCCAAAATTGGGGGTTTTTGTCAGTGCAATCCTGTAAGAATAGAAGGGAGGAGGAGAGGGAAGAAGAAACAGTGATATGGAAGAAGTATTAGGTCTAAATCACCTCCAGTGCTTTTTGAACAAACAGTCTGGATATCTCCTTGCATGTATTACTATCCCACTAATTCTTTACCTGTTACTGCACCACTGCAGAGAGTGGGTTATTACTCCTTACGTACTTGCCCAACAGGAGGATAACCAGGAATTTCTCATTGTCTAAAAGAAAAACTGTTCACTTTTCAGGGTGTTCTTCATACTTCAGAACATCTTGCAGAGGGGTAGTGGAATTTGACTTCTATCCTAAAGAGACTGTCACAGCTCTAGGAATATTCCTTTCAGTAAGGGAGTTTTATTCCTTTTTCTGGGGGAAGCAGAATGAATTTTGTTTCCACAGAATCACAGTATGTTTGGGGTTGGAAGGGACCTCTGTGGGTCATCCAGTCCAACCCCCTGCCGAAGCAGGGTCACCTACAGCAGGCTGCACAGGACCTTGTCCAGGCAGGGCTTGAATATCTCCAGAGAAGGAGACTCCACGACCTCCCTGGGCAGCCTGTTCCAGGGCTCCGTCACCCTCAGAGGGAAGAAGTTCTTCCTCATCTTCAGATGGAACTTCCTCTGCTTCAGTATGTGCCCATTGCCCCTTGTCCTGTCGCTGGGCACCACTGAAAAGAGTCGGGCCCCATCGTCCTGACACCCACCCTCAAGATATTTATAAACATTTATAAGGTCCCCTCTCAGCCTTCTCTTCTCCAGGCTAAACAAGCCCAGCTCCCTCAGCCTTTCCTCATAGGAGAGATGCTCCAGTCCCCTCATCCTCCTAGCCCTCTGCTGGACTCTCTCCAGTAGCTCCTCATCTTCCTTGAACTGGGGAGCCCAGAACTGGACACAGTACTCCAAATGAGGCCTCACTAGGGCAGTGTAGAGGGGAAGGAGAACCTCCCTCGACCTACTGGCCACACTCCTCTTGATGCACCCCAGGATCCCATTGGCCTTCTTGGCAGCCAGGGCACACTGTTGGCTCATGATCAACCTGTCGTCCACCAGCACACCCAGGTCCCTCTCCACAGAGCTGCTCTCCAGCAGGTCCGCCCCAAGCCTGTACTGGTGCATGGGATTGTTCCTCCCCAGGTGCAGGACCCTGTACTTGCCTTTCTTGAACTTCATCAGGTTCAGTGCTTTTACATCAGTTTTTACTGGATCGTCTCAGGCTTATTACATTTTCCACTTTCAAGTGATGAATGACTGCTCTGAGATAATTCTTTAGATGTTTCCTTAAAGAAGCTATGCTTTGTGATAGAGTTTGTATCAAAGGTTTCTTTTGCAGGAAACTGGGAACTTCAGTTACTAAGCTCCCCAGTCTTGCATCCAAATATCAATAAAATTGATGGCATCAAAATACCTTGTTTTATTGTTTCCTGTTATCAAAAAATAACAGCAGCTTGGCAAGATTACTTTTGATGACAGCAATGTGAATTAAATTGCTTAAGCTTCCTTTGTGTAGCTTTCTGAAAACCAGCTTTCCTGTTTCTTGCTGTCTTGCTGCTGTAGCCATACCTCAAAGCAGAATTTCTTTTTGTATACTAGGACTTTAAAGATACTGAATTCTGTCTGCTCTGTGTGGACTTCCTTGGGAGAAGGAGAGTGGGATGGTGCAAACTGTGTTTTTCATTTTTTTCAGTGGAAACATCTTTTCAGATTTTAAGATTCTTTTTGATAGCTCAGCATATGGTTTCTTTCTGCCAGCTTCCTATCTTCTTTCAGTCTATGTTCAAGAGTAGTATAGTTTGGTTTTGTTGTGTTGTTTTGTTTGTGTTTCCCAGATGGGGGGAATCTCTTTTGTCAACAATCAGTATTGTTGGTTGTTTTTTTTTGTGGATTTCCCCTATAACCTATTTAGAAAATAGTCTTGAATATAAGACTCTAGAACTTCAAGAGTGTCTGCTCAGGGGAGAAAACATTTGTCTTTATACTCAAGTGAATTCTACTTTGTATTGATAGTAATTTCAGCAACTTTGTACTTAGGGGAGGTTAAACTGGAGAAAGCATATCCCAGAATTATTGTGGTACAGCTGTAGTTCAGTTGCAATTCTAATGGAATAAGAAATCTGGCATTTAAAACAGTCTGGCTTGTTTTAGTTTCCATTCAGTAAGAAGATATGTGTTTATTTCAGTCTGCATAGTAGATAGCAACGGAGAGCAGCATCTAATGATTCGAGTCTTTCAGCTGGGATTTTAGACTTCAGAAATATTCATTATAACATAGTTCACAATGATAGTATTTATTTTCCTTTTCTGTCTGTGGATAATCAAATTTGATGGTTTGGAGTGTTTTACTACCTCTTGGAATATTCAGTTTATCTTCTGTGGGATGCCTTCGTAGTTATATTAATCTTGTACAAGTAACTGAAAACTTTGGCTACCCAGATTACTGTTAACTTCTGATGCTTTCCAGGAGGTTCATCCCTTTGGCTGTAACACAGTAAGGCAGAAAGTACATAACATCTTTTGCTCCACTTGTAATTTCCAACTAGCAAGCAGAAATTTCTAAAACTCAATGTAAAATCCTCAAAAGATCTCCTTCTTGAAAGTGTTAAATTTTTTACATAAAAAGCATACCAAAACAAGAAGTTTCTCTAGGGTATGAATTAGACATCTAGAAAATGTAATGCTGATTGAGCTGGGTTAATATTAAAAAATTCAAATTACAGAAGTTCTAGATTTGAATTAAAAAATTTCTCAATTCTTGATTAAAACTGTAATTTAAAGATTTTTTCCATAGTACTACAGAGTTGTTCCAATAATTTCTCTTCCTTGGGACTGATACATATGTGTATGTATTATATATTTTTAAAAGTATTAAAAATACTCTTTTCTACAATTTAGTTTGAGTCCATTTTTGGGGCTGGGCTATGAAGGAATTCCCGATTCCTTATGAATTTAGAGTTGCTTACTGATCACCAGGTTAGTTGTCAAGTCTCCTGCGTGCTGGTAACCACGCAACCACATACCCAGACTTCTGTATGGCCATGGGACCATGTGGTGCTCCAAAGAAAAGCTGTAGCCAGGAGCAGGCTGTTTCTGTGGGAACAGTTCTGATTTTTCTGTTCCCTTTGCCTTTTGTAGTGGCCCTTTGGAAAAACAAGTGCCAGGAGCAAGCTCCATCAGTGCACCTTTACTGAGGCAGTCTGGTGTAGGTCTGAGCACGCACAGTGAATTTTGGGTTTCTGATCTTGAGCCTGGATTTCAAGCACTCATTCAGTACCTCCGAAAAGCTCGCACACAGTAACCCCATTGTTAGAGGTGGGGAAGGTCAGCTGCATGCACTCCCTTCTTGCTGAAAGAAGTCACTGGAAAGGCTGACTGCCTTTGATCTTACAGTATTGGGGCCTTTAGGGACCTTCTGTAAACAGAGCATCCACTACTTACATTTAAAATTTAATCCACAGACTGAAAAGTGAAAGACCGCAGTTTGTCTTGAGTTCTTCAGTTCTAGTTCACAAATATTCTAAACATAGTTTTGTGTTTCATGTTACATTCATTACCTGAATTTAAGAGGAATTGTGGCAGGATATAACTACTGAGTATATAAATAAGAATTTTAAAGGCTTGATACACAAAGGTGTAAATGCAAGGATGAAAGCTAACTCCATTCCCTAGCATTTTGCAGCATGCAGTATATTTAAAAGATCATCGTCTTACGAGGTAGTATAAAGATTTCAGGCTTAATTGTGAAGTCATGTGTTTAAAGGTCAATAGTATTCTCTGGATATGACTTTGTACAAGTTACTTTGTACTTATTTTAAAACCACTTTAATAAGAGAGGGTTGCTTGTTTGAAGATGTAAATTGCAATTTTTGTTTAGCGTGTCTCACTGCTGAGAGCCGGTGACTGTCCTCGTAATGATTATTTTTCTGACACGTGAATGATGAGTGTGGAATACTGAAAGGTGGTTTTGTAAGGAAATGTGAATAGTCTTATCGCAGAATATCGTGCAGAGGTTCTCCTTACACCATTCTTCTGCTCTAAGAGTGAAACTGTTCTTCTCTCTGTTGTGATTGATTCTTACTGCTTTTTTCCTAGCTGGCTGGCTGAGATGATAACTGCAGTAGGTAGTTTGAACTGTCACTGCTTCTAGATCACTCCCCTACATGAACGTTGCTAAATGTCCACTTTGTGTGTTAATGCTGAAGTTATAAGGAAAATACAGTAGCTCTCTGTAAAATAATACCAAGCACTTCTAATTCTCAGAAGATTCATGGGGCACATGACCTTTTCCAGAACCAAGGCTGTTCTTCTATTAGGCATGCTACATCAATTTTATATTCATCAATAATATTTGAAAATGTAGAATAAGTTATTTGCAAGTGTATTTTGTATATTACAAGACTTTGCAAAATTATGCTATTAGTGTTAGGAGACAGGCTGCAAAGGACTTTGATCAAACATCAGTTATTTGTAAATGTTTTATGAACTTGAATGTGAAGGTTTTAAGTAAATTTAGGTTATACTGGGAGCATTGATCTATTAGTGAAGCTATTTAACACCTCGCTGTTGTTTGTACTTTCCATATGAAGTTTCATCACTATTTGGTGTTTAACTGAAACGGTAATGAATTAGGTGATTTTTGACGCTTTTTTTGTTGTGTTTTTTTCACAGTTCACTTTCGGTTCTTTTACCGAAGTAGGCATACAGGAGTAAATAGACTTAATTTTTATTGGCAGCTTGAAGGCAAACTCTGTACCTGACAAGAGGTAGGAAGCTGCCTGCCAGCTGTAGGGCTAAATTTCTAGACCCAGTTCTATAGTGGTGGAGTAAGGCAGTGAAGAATCAAGATCAGGTTTTGTCTTCATGATTTTATAAGTGTCAGTACTCAAACTATTAAGTGTAAAGGCTGACTGAGAACATGGGTACTTGATTGGAATTTGGAGCAACCTGAAAGCTAGGCAAGAGAATAAATTTTTTCACAGAAATAGGTTGTTGCAAAGTAACTGTATAAGATTGCACTTGATAGTGGTTCATCTTGGGCTTTTAGACGTGCTGGACTCTGTTGACCAGAATTCATTTTTGTCGGCTGTAATTACTCCCCCCAGAATGAAGAACTACTCAATGTGAAGAAACATTAGCTTTTGTGTCTGTAGCTTAACTGTTGGAGCCGTGGAGATTTTAAGTGACTGTACATGATACAGCACCATAGATAATGTGTTCCATATGTCTGTATTTAATTTGAAAGGAATGATTTATCAAATAATAATTTAACATGGGATTGATTTGATTTGCATATGTAAAGATGTATGAAACTGTGATGTGATTACTGTATTAGCATGCCTGAGAAATGACCTGACTGTGTAGATTAATCAGAACGGTCTCTTCGGTATTCAATTCCTGACACAAATATTTATATTTACTTTTTAAAGCCGCATAAGATTATTAAGACATAAACAAAGCTAACTTAATGCTTCAGAACTTTATTCTGTACTAGTAATATGCATACTTAGAGTTTTCTAGTTTGAGGTGGGATAACGTGCCTTCTTCTGGCTGGAGAAGAGGGCAGTACACAAGGTCGCTTTTCTTCCCACATGAGGAATGGAACCGGACTCGTGGGCTATCTGTGGGCAGCCCCTGGGCGGTAAGCTGCCCGCAGGCTGCTGTCAGCCCGCTTGGGGGAACAGCTGAGAAAGGGCAGGCAACTGCTAAGCCGTTGCTGGCCTGAGTTCATTACAGTTGTTGTTTCAGTGCTCCTTGGAACTCAGAATCACAGAATGTTGGAGGTTGGAGGGGACCTCTGTGGGTCATCTAGTCCAACCCTCCTGCCGAAGCAGGGTCACCTACAGCAGGCCGCAGAGGACCTTGTCCAGGAGGGTCTTGAATATCTCCAGAGAAGGAGACTCCACGACCTCCCTGGGCAGCCTGTTCCAGTGCTCCGTCACCCTCAGAGGGAAGAAGTTCTTCCTCATGTTCAGATGGAACTTCCTCTGCTTCAGTTTGTGCCCAACTCAAACCTGTACCTGTTTGTGCCCAACTCTGCCTGTACCGCAGAGCAGTTGTTCAAAGGGTGGAAGCCCACGCCCCAAAGCTTCTCTCCCGCAGGCCCCTTTGCCAGTGGACAGTAATTCAGTCAGACGTGTTCCTCCTGTACGACAGGAGACGACTGTAGTTCCCTGTCCCTCTGAGCACGTTTTTCCCAGCACACCCCCTGCCAAGGAACAGGAATGCTGGAGAGGTCTGTTGCCCCGGCGATTCCTCCAACCCACAGTCTACCCACGGGGCCGTTATGAAAGCCTCAGAAAGGAGAAGAGAGTGTAAGCTTTCCTGGTGGGCAGCAAAAGCAACAGCTGATTGAACAGACTGCACCGGGTCAGGTCGGCTGAAAACAGGCTGCCCCTGAGCAGGCATGGAAGTCTGTTAATGTGCCCTTCATGTGTGTGTGTATCTGTCTTTTCAGGGTGTTGATGATGCCTTCTATACACTAGTTCGAGAAATCAGAAAACACAAAGAGAAGATGAGCAAAGATGGTAAAAAGAAGAAAAAGAAGACAAAGACAAAGTGTATAATTATGTAAATACAATTTATCCTTCTTCTTAAGAAGTACTTAAGTAATTTTTGTACATTACACTAAATTATTAGCATTTGTTTTAGCATTACTTTGCTTTCTGCTTCATGATCCTGTTAGCTTTACCTGAATGCTTGTTTTAAATGACAGTGGAAACTCATTCCTCTTGAAGTGCCAGTATTCTTTGACTGTTGGTTCTTGAACTAGCGATGCCTGTGAAAAAAAAAAAACAAAAAAACAAAAAAAACTGCACACAAAAACCTGAGAACTGTCTTCGGACTCTTTGGTGCATGCACAGTTGCTAACTTCCTATTTTTCTTACTGATTGTGAACTTCTGTTCTGTGTGCAAACCAAACAATGAAATGATGCTTTACACGTTCTAACAACCCCTTGAATTTTTTGGTTTTCAGATCTGGTTGGGAAAAAGGATTAGTTAGCAAAAGAGACTTTCATTTCAGCCTTTCTTTTATTTTAGACTGACTGCAATATAGAGAGACCAGAAGCCTTTATAGTCTTCCTGTAGATTTTGCTTCTAGGCATCTAGTCTTGTAGCATTTCAGATCAACTTTAATGAATGTAAAGATAAAACTTTCACAAAAAAAAAAATTTTCACTGCAATTAGTCACGGTCACTCCTTAAATACTCTATTTTTTCTATAAAAACAGAAAAACTAAAAAAAGACAACAATGCACATCTGGCAATGGAAAAAGTAAAAGTTCTAATTAGGTTGATTTGCTATTTTTAATGCATTACTTCAAGACTTTCACTAACTTTTTGTGTCTGAAGACCAAGGTGAAATCCTAGCTCTCCTGACCCCCAGTGGCAAATCTTTGCTTTGTTCAGCAGGTACAGGATTTCACCCTTAGTGTCTCTAGGAAATACTAGAAAACCTTAACCAATAAGTTGATTCAAATTCTTAGGTTAATTCATACGTGGATCCAGAATTTACCATAAGAATTAAATCAGAATGAATCCTAAATTATATAGTGAAGTAAAACCATTCTTCCCCCCCCCAAGAGTGGCATTAAATATTTCCAGATGCCCATTTTGTGCAAAATAGGGGAGGAGTTTTAAATTCTAGTAACATCAAATGAGTGAATGAGTTGAATTTAGCTGCTTCATGGAAATAATTTGGAAATCCACGATGCCATAAAAATGGTGTGGAATTTGCACGAACCGTCAGCACAGAACATGCGGTTTCCAGATTCAATGTTGTTTGTGTGATGTTCGTAAAGTACTAGTTCTGTTGCACAGATGAAATGGTTGGTGAGTGGCATTCCAGGGTCTAGACTGTCAGGAAGCTAGACCAAGACTTTAACATTACATTTCTCTGTGATTAAGTTCTCTTGTGATTTCCTCCCTCCTTTTTTTTTTCTGATTGGAATTAATGCAGAATTTTTGCAGAAGCTCTCATTTTTTGGGTACTGCAGTAGTCTAGTTATTCTGCATGAAAGTAAGAGCCAGTAATTCCAGTGTTGCCAGTTCCTGTTGTCTTACTGTAATTGTTGCATTGTTTGATTGTTTCACGAGGGCCTGGGTTCTTGAATGCTGCTTCATAGTACCGAACTCGGCTGCAGAGTAAAACTTGAAAATGTGACTCTGGTGTACCCCAAAAAATAAAATACAAGGTATTGAAGTAGGATAGTTCAGGACACCGGAAAGTTTGGAAGAGGGGATAGCAGCATTGCCCTGACCTAAAGTATACCTAAACAATTGTGTGGAAATTTTACACAGTACAATTTTCATACACCTGTGTAACTTGGACCATTTATATGATGTCAAAGGTGGAACTGCATGAGGAAAATACTCTCTTGCTTCTATGGAAAAAAAACCCCACAGAGACTCTCGCAAGTGGAGAGCTGCAAAGCTGGCAGGGGACGTATACTGCCTGGATTGCTGCATGTTCTTTAATTTCAGCGTGGTCGAGAGAAATCATGCCTTTCCCTGCCTGCACCCCCCATTCCCCCCCCCATTCTCCACCACACCCCAGACCCCCTCCCCTCCTTTCATTTCGATGTGAAATATACCTGATGAAATATTCTGAAAAACAGTAATAGGAGAACCTAACATTGTATTATAAGGACCAGTGAGGAACATGAACAGATTCTTAATGCCTCAAAACACTGTACAGCTTCCAAGGTTCAGACGTTTTGGAGACAGTTAGTGGTTTGCACATTTTAGAGACTCTTGATCCTGTATGAAGAATGGAGCAGAAGTGGATAGTATACCTTCAGCAAATGCAAGTAATTCTGAGGTTACTTTAAGATTTTTGGTAACTGAGTCACACTGCATGTAAAATTAGGGCTGGGCTAAAATTCTTATGTTAATTTAACCAAAAACCGTTCGGGGAAATTTTAGCTGAAGTGTCGTAATCATCAAAGTTGGATTTATAGCTCTAATATAAAGCTACATGTAAAACGGAGGGTTTTTTCAGTAAATGTGATCTATTTAGATTAGCCCTTATTTACTTTTATTTAAAAAAAAGGAAAAATACACACCCTTGCCACTGTTGTGCAGTTTTGTCTTAATATTTGTTGAGATTTGGTGAAGCATGTTGGATTGCAGCTTGCACAAGTTGATCTCAATTATTCTGTCTGTCCCTATTTGAAATGCTTTCTGAGAACATACCTGGATGCTGTCTGTTCGGATAGCAACCACTAAACGAACATGTGAATCGCTTATCACGTTAAGACATTAAATTGCCATGTGTCAGGGAGTAACACCTTCTTACAGTAGCTTTATGTAACTCTGGTAAACAACTTCATCATTGGTTTTCTCAAAACTGAAATGTAATTCTCTGGACCAGTCTCAGTGCCCTAAAATTTTTACTAACTTAAAAAGAAGTTTCACTATATAGATTTTTGTTACAGTAGCAGGGTCCCTGGATTGGGTAGATGCTGACACACAATCTTCTGCTCTTGTCTGTACTATGAAGCAATACAATTATTACCTTCAAAGACCATCAAACTGTCAACAAATCATTTTGTCTCAAGTTTGCATAAAGCTACAGAGATGGTAAATCTTTCCTAACATTTCTTTATTCCACTGTCTTGTGTTTTCATGTTGAAAATACTTCTGCTTTTTCCTCTTGAGTGCCAACTTCTTACTAGAATGACTTCTTAATGTAATATGTTTACCTGGAATGTATTTTAACTATTTTTGTATAGTGTAAACTGAAACATGCACATTTTGTACATCGTGCTTTATTTGATGTGGAACATATGCAGTGTGATCCAGTTTTTCCATCATTTGGTTGCGTGACCTAGGAATGTTGGTCATACCAGACATTAAGTTAAAAAAAAAAAGGAAAAAAAAAAACAAGACCACTGTTTGTTTTAAAATTTTTAATGTTTTTAGGAGTATGTGCTGTGAGGTGATCTGGAATTTGTCATTTTTTTGTCAAAACTGTACTGCTCCTATTTATTGTAATGTAATAAAAAATAGTTATTGTGAGTTTCTGTCCGAGTTTGCTTTTTCTCTCCCAGGAATTTCGATGCCTCCTCTCTGTAGCAGGTATCCCCTGGCCTGCGTCTCTTTGGCAGTTCTCAGTTTGTGTCTTGCACTTCTCACCGCCTGCCCCAAAGCTGTCGGCTGTGCCCGCTGGCTTTCCCTTCCTCTCAGAGGGGGTGCCGCCGCGCGTCACAGAACGTTTTTCTGCACCGATCCTTCTCCCTTGGCCTGTGCTGTTTTCACACTCGGCGGTGCGCAGAGCGTCGCGTCGGGTGAGGTGCGCTTCTCGTTCACCGGTGCGTGCTGCCCGGCTGGTGCCATCCCCGTCCCGCCCCAGAGACCGTGTCGGCAGCGGTCCTAACAGCAGACTTGGCGGGAATTGGTCTACAAGTACTCTGAGTAGCTATTCTGTGTTCATTCCCAGGTGTACATTTGTTTTCTTCTATCAAATGCCTTCCACAAGCTTACAGAAAACACAAAGGACGTTCTTTGGTACCGATTGTGTCCTAGGGGGAAGAAAGCATGAAACTGCTGCTGTCCTATAAACTTACGCCTTGGCCCCGTGTTGCCATGTCTGGATAATCTGCTCTCAGTTACTGAGAAGGGTGGGTCCAACTTTGCTTTAGAGGGGTATTCATTCAGAGGAGGTTTAACTGCAACACACTGTAGAGGAGGTAAGTTGATGTGGAAGGACTGTTTTTCACATCAACGCGGTGCTAGAAACTGAAGCGCATAGATTTCATCACAAGGTAGTGTTCTCTCTCATTTGCCATCTTTTATTTTTTTAATTCTGTTCTGGAATTTACATGTGCCAAGACCTGCTATTGCCAACAGTTCCACTGCAGTGATTACTTACCTATATTTCAGAGGTTATTTCTGTTCTGTCTCCCATGTTAGTTAGCTCTTGGGTGGGGAGGGAAACACCGACCAGCCCTAGCACGCGCCGAGCATCACTTCTGGCACAAGCTTGTGCTAGCTGAGCCACGGCCTACAGCGTTGGCCATGCTGCAAACATCCACGGCCACGCTTCTCTTCGGGGGAGAGGATCAAGTGGCACAAACATCCATGGCCACGCTTCTCTTTGGGGGAGAGGATCAAGCTCTGTATTCCTGTTACAGCAGTTGCACAACATCAGAAATTGGTAGTAGCAGGAATTGTCTCATGTGCTTAAACCACTATGGTTCAGCTTCACCCCCTTCCTGACCCCGTTGTCCTTCTAACGCGGTGAGGCAGCGGCTGCGCCAGCCTGCCAGGGTGACTCCTGCACACTGAGCAGATGGAGTGGAAATCTTTAAGGATTTACTTTACTTTTGAGAAGCTTGCTCATTTATGGTAGAGAGGAATCATTAAAGGTGGAAGAGAGATTAACCATCTAAGTAACGAGAGAAGCATAGCGCCTTGAGTCAGCATGCGGACACGCAGCTATTGGGTAAGAACAGCTGGCTGCTCAGCGGGTGCACCAAAGTGAAACAGCACAGAACGGTGTCACTGCTGCCTCCTACAAGAGTGCTTCATCTGTGAAGTTTTACTCCAAGAAGGTCAGTAGTTGAGAAAAACCAGTCAATCAATCACCCGTGTAATACAAAACCCAAATCCTTCAAGCGACGACTTAAGGGGAAGCAAAGTCCTAATTTGTGCTTTAGATGGGTTGGAAGGACTTAACGTTTCACTTCTTTTGAGGTTACAGCTCTTTTATTGTTTATGGATTCGTATTGTTACATGGGAAGCCATTAACAGCAGTTACTAATCCTCGTCACTGTAGTAGCGCTGCTTCAGAGCTCTGTATTTTCTGAGAAAGTACAAAGCCTCCAACTCTTTCATAACAAATTCTCCTCGTGCAATTAATTGCTTAATTTTTTCAGGATCCTTCACATCTTTGTTTTTTAGAAAAGCTGCTTTCAGGCGGCTTCTGAAGTAGTCTGCTCCTTTGGGGTACTCCCTTCCGAGGTACAGCAGCTTGAAGGGGAAATAAAAAAAAGTTGTTGTTTTTTTATAGCTGGAGCACGCAGCAACGGGGTTTGGTCTGGTTAAGGAAAGTGCTCGTGGCATTTCCGACACTTACGTTCTTGTACAGATTCAACACTTCGCCTCTTAAAGATCTGGCCATTCTCACATTTCGGTGAAGTCTTTATTCTCGTCTCTGATATATATATATATATTTTTAACCTGAGGAACAACAGGTGTGCCGTTAGTCCTCCGTGGCAGCCGGTGCCAACCCCCCCCCTCCGCGGGAATGGCACGCTTTGTGCCCAGGCTTCACCCTGCTGCGGCCCTGCCGGCGCCCACTCCGGCGCCTTCTGCCTCCGCTCTCCCTCTCTCCCGATTTCGGCTTCTTTTAATTCGTATTTCTGCCCGGTTCTTCTCTCTCCCCTGCCCTCCCCTCCCGCCGGTCGCCACCTCAGGCCTCCCCCCCCCCCGCTCTGCCAACGGGGCCGCTGCCTGTCGCCGTGTCCTATGCCGCCAGCGCTCGCTCGCTCACACGCGATCCTCCCCGACCCTCCACTCCCCGGCCGGGCCCGCGGGGAAGAGGAAGGGGAAGGAGGAAGCGGAAGGTCAGCGCCTCACCCGCGCCGCTCCACCGGCCCCCGCCGGCGCCGCTTTACGGCAAAGCCGTGCCGGGAGGCACAGCGCCCTCCTCCCGGCCGGCAGGGGGCGGGCACCAGCGCGGTCGCGCGCAGGGGCGGGGCGAGGAGGAAGGCCGCCATTGGCAGCGGGGGAGCACGTGAGAGGAGGGGCTGGTGGCCTAGGCAACGCGGCGGCGGCGGCGGCGGCGCCGCCATGGTGAGAGCGGGCCTGGGGTGGTGGGTCTCTGCTGCGGCCGCTCGGCCGGGGCCGGGGCCGGGGCCGGGGCCGGGGCCGGGGCCGGGGCCGGGGCCGGGGTCGGGGTCGGGGCCGGGGTCGGGGTCGGGGTCGGGGTCGGGGTCGGGGCCGGGGCCGGGGTCGGGGTCGGGGCCGGGGCCGGGGTCGGGGTCGGGGCCGGGGCCGGGGCCGGGGTCGGGGCCGGGGCCGGGGCCGGGTGACCCAGCTGCCAGAACAGGCGGGGAGGCCGCGGCCTGCTGGGGACAGCGGCGGAGCTGCACCTGCGCCCTCAGCTGCCGCGGGCGGAGGGGAGCGGCCTGGGCCTGGGCAGTGCGCCCGGGCGGTTTGCTGGTGCCGGTGTAGCCGCGGGGCCTGGAGCTCCCGCGGGTGAAGCCGGAAGGCAAGAGCGACGGTAACGGGCGCTCTGAGGCGGCGGTGAGGTGGTGAGGCGGGTCAGGGTTGGGCTGGAGCGGGCCGCCTGGGCCGCTGAGGTACCGATATACGGGAAAAAAACGATTTAAGGCTTTGAAAAATCGCCTGAAGGGGAGGACGTGAGAGGCCCCCCCGGGCTCGTCTCTTGTGCTGTGGCTGCTCGGCGCAAAGGCCGGCTTGGAGGGAACTAAAACTTCGTTGTCAGAGTCGCTCCACCGCGACCAGCTTCCCTGCGTGGCGTGGTGCGGCCTGGCTTCGTCTCTGCCTCTGCCCTAGCTCGCAGGGAGCTTCCTCGCCTGGGCGACTGACCGCACTGGAGGTCTGGAAGGGCACACAGCGGTATTTGGGTGTCGCACAGAGAAGGTGGTTGTTTGGTGGATCAAAAAAGGGTTTCACTGTTTGGTGTTTGACTTTTAGAACCCGTTCTTAATTCCTGTGGTCATTCGGAGAAGTCCCCTAGGTGCATTTCTGCACTTCGTGTGCAGTTTCTCCACAAATAAGAAGGGACTCCGGTGGTGTTTCTGTGTTCTTCCAAGTCATCGCATGATGTAATTGAGTGTTACTAGGAGTAGCACCCAGTATCAGTTGATCAGTTCAGAAAATATTTTTTTACTAAATTGTATCTTGGATTAAATTATATATTTGTTGTACGTGAATTTTAACAGTGTGAAGAAGCAGATATACTTCTATAACCATAAGTATAATCCAGCCCGATAAATCATGATGGTCTAAGTCATGCATTAGCGGCTAATTTTCTGCAGTATTGAAATTAATGTCATGATAATTTTTCAGTAGTTAATCTCATCTAATTTTGCAGAATAGTTATATTTTCTAATTATTCCTTAGTACTTGATACGGTGTCCTCTGACGCTTGCTTTCCTTTTTTTTGTTTTCCCACCGCCTGCTGATCTTCTAGGGCCCAAAAAAGAAAAAAAAGGTAGGTAGGCAGAAATATGCTGTCATTCACATGCAGCGTTTTGACCCTGGCAGTGTTCATGTAGATAGCGTGCCAGCACATTTCTGTTGTTTTGGAAATTACATGAGTAAAATTACAAAGCGCTTTGTACTGACATTAAAGTAAGCATCAGTTACTTCTGGGACTTAATGGCTACAAAACAGTATTTTTATTGTCTACAAAACAATATTTTTAAGAGGATCTCTCATAATAAAGGTGTTGTGACACCTATGTGCCAATGTGTTTCTTAAAAGACAAATATTTTAATTTATTTTTTTTAATCCGTATTTCTTCTGCACCAGTTGGTCAGGATCAATCAAATTTTAAAGAGGAACAGGCGTCTCCAGGACGTGAAGCTGATGTGCCTTTTGCAAGGAGGCTGAGTCCCATTCCTGCAGAAATTCTAGCGAGAAGGTGGCGGGCGCAGCTGTGGCATGTTTTTCTTGGCAGTGGATGTTGAGGCAGAGGGCCAGTGTCCTGGCTTTGAGCCGCAGGCTGGATGCAGAGTGTGATGACAAGGCGGGACAACAGACAGAAGTCCACGGGAAACTGGATTGTATAAATTCATGCCCATGGATTATTCTTAATTCAGTGATAATGAAATTATCCACTGCTGCCTTGAAAAAGAATACATTCAAACGTGTTCCTTGGAGGACTGTGCATCTCAAATTTGTCAGTACTATGTGAAGTCATAAGCATGTGAAAAGAAGTTGACTAAAAAGTGATTATAAGAAATTAAAATAATCAGATTTTCCCTCTTCACTGGAAGAAAAATAATCAAAGATATTTCTTTTTTTTTAACTTGAAGGAACCGATTCTTCCTTGAAATCTTAATGGGTAGAACTGTGGTTTTTACTGACTCTGTTCTAGGAGAATTTTGCAAGTAAATGCTTTGGCAACGAATGTGATGAGTGCTAACTCTAGTGGATGCATGTTTGTTGTTGGCACTGTATTTTCATGTTCAAGCTTTATGATAACCTTTGTATTTAAAGTTACATTTATGTACATATTTATTGCCATGCAAAGTAGTGTAAAGGGAATGGCTTTCCAAGTAGTTATTTATGTCTGAAAATATACTACTCGGAAGCAAAATGTGAAATAATAGTATTTGTAACACACTTTTTTGTGATCGATGACAAAGGTTCTCCTTGATTATTTCTACGTTCCCTGTCAGCTGGATTACTTGTAACAGTATTTACCAAGTTATCAGGAATACTTGGGTGGAGTGGGCTGGAATACTTCATAATAGCATCATGTTCATTTGCAGCTGTCTGGACTCGAGTCTTCTTTTGTTGTCTTTTGTCCTCCCTGCCAGCTTTGTTGGACCTCTTTCTTTATTGCCTTATTTACACCTCTGCGAGATGGGCACTGTGCTACTGTGCTGGTTTGGTACCATTCTGTACCCATTTCTCTGCGGGAGAGGAGGACTGGATTCCTAACAGATGTCTTTGATCCTTAGTGCTTATTTACATTATGATACTGTCCACTTATATTCTCTTGCTGACCTGTGGATGAAGCTCATACTGCATTAGTCATTTTATCTGACCTGGCTGAGTCCTTGTAAGCGCTTGTCTGTCACCGGTGATGGCGTAGGGACTTGGGATTTAGCTTTCTGATCTGCAACGTCCAGGTTAGGTGCCCAGGCAGAGGGTGTTTCTCCTCTTTTCACCTCACACTCTGAATTCATTTACATTCCATATTTTCTCTGTTTTAAAAAAGTGAACGTTTGATTTAATTTAATTCTCTTTCATTTATACATGTCAGTGGCAGAATACTATTTTTCAGCCAGTACATAGATACTCCACCAGATGCAAGTCATTTGTTTTCCTTCACATCTTATCTTTTGTCATCTGTACCTTTGCTTTTAGCCTTAGATTAGACTGTTGTCGCTCTTTGTTTTCTCCATATGCTGGAGCCTATACAAAATATCTTGGTTTATTTTCTCATGTATATAAAAAAAATACCCTTGTCTGTCCCACTCATCAATAGTATCATTTGGCTGTGAATTCATTTTACAGTTCGGTACAAAATCAACCTCCTTGTTTTCACAAGCTCCAAGAACTTGTTGTAATTTAGTTCCTGGCCCAGCTTCCCCCACCCCAAACCCCCCTTTTTTTCTTTTTCCTTTTTTTTTCTACTTCTATCTGCTGTATTCAGGCCTTGTCTTTGCAGCACTGACTCATACCATCAGCCCCAGATATAGTGGAAGAGGCACGTTGACTGCAAGTCTATGACATGTGCAATACAATGGCCATGTTACCTGTGTAAACACTGAGTAAAACTGAATAAAGAAAATTTAGTCCTTAGTAACTACGCACTTGGTGGGAATTGCAACCTTGGGCTTCTTTTACTGCTGCATTAACAGGAAAGCAGTGTTTTCCTCTTGTGTGTCTTTCTGTAAAGTGCTGTTTTCTACTGGCAGTGCTGATCCTACAGGTTTGATTAAACATCCCAAGGCTGTGTCAACACAAAAACCAAGTGAACACAAAAACCAAGTGAACACAAAAACCAAATGAAATGATAAAAAAATAAAAACCCATCTTCCTTTTTACTGGTGAGGAAAAACATGAGGGGCCAAATCCAAATCTTCAAATCCATGGAGAATTATGCTTTCCCCATCCTAGCTGTGCAAGTCTCTTGAAGACAACGTGGCCTCATGCGCACAGATCCAGTTATCAAATTTTTATGTGTTATCATCAGTGAGGAATCTGAATTACAGGACAAAAATAAGTGTTCTATTTTGGTTAATCTGTTAAATGACAGCAGATTTTGAACGTTACTTACCTTGTCTTCTATTTTTTTTTAAATATTTACCCAAACTGCAGAGAGTTGATAAGGAAGATAATTCCTGAGAAACCCAAATTTAAAACATTGTTATTCTAGGATTAACCTAGAACTTGAACAGTTAACTGTTTTGAGCTGCAGTTAGGATGTTATGACAGTAAAGAGAACTCTTTGTTAGTTATCTTATGAATTAGATGCTACTAAATGCCAGGCTCGCCTATATCCCAGAATCAATTTCCAAATATTTCCTAAAACGTTTGAAGTTGTAACATCCACTTTCTTAGCGGATCTACCTATCACTCAATTGGCACGTTAAATCAAGAGATTTTAATATTCCCCTAGTGTGGCTGTGTTCAGGAGTGCCTAGCACGGAGTAATATATTAACTGTAAGAGCATATATTGCATCATGCACATGAGAAGAAAATTGAGTCCAGGGTGTGGATTGCCGTTCTGGAGGATTCACTGACTGTGTAGGGAGTCTAAAATCTTAATTCACGGATCACATTAGAAGGGCAAACTTATAGAGGGCCAATACCTCCCCCCCCCCCCCCCCAAATGTATTAAAGTAATAGTGACGTTTGTTTTCTTTTAATTTATTGCAAAGATTAAGCCCAGTGGGAAAAAGAAAGTGAGCAAAGCTGAACGACTGAGATTGCAGAAAAAAGAAGAAAGGAGGCTCAAAGAGGAAGGTACTGTGCACTCCGTTTACAGGGAATGTGATGGCACAAACCACTTATTTTCATTAAACAGACAGAAAGTAATCTCCCAGACTATATGTGCATGAATATCTATATTTCACAGATACAGATGATTCATCCCTCTCTTCTTGTGTGGGCCAATTTCTGTGTTAATTGTGACTGCCTCCCACGTCTCACTTTCCTGTTAGAGCCATACTCTTTTCTCTAGTTACTTCTACCACGTTTAGGAAGTTGAGAAGGAGGACGGCTGGAAGACTTCATGTTCTCACCCCCACCCCCGAGCCTAGTTACCAGTAGACAGGAGAAATTGTCTGAAAAGGACTTTTTCCAAAGGCGGCCAACAGAATGCTTCTGCTGGCAGGGGGCTAGCGTGTGTTCTGAAGGGTAAGCAGATAAGGTGACTACAAACTGGGACCAATTAATGTGTAGTTTGCTTGGTCTTCTTCTGTCTCTGAGTGACTGATTCCTCCCCCCACTTCTTCAAGCTCTTTCGGCTGTACTTCACTGTAGCCCTTAAAATGAAATCCCAGTTGCATGCCTTGACCTGTCCTCCCCATCTGAATGTGGCTGCTTCTGCCATTTGCTATCACAACCCGATATCCCTGCCTGAACATCATCTCTTCTACTTCCCTTTCTGCCATTAGTCCATCCTGGTGAGGGCTTGGGCATGCTATGACTGCTAGTAATAGTAGAATCATAGAATGGTAAGGGTTGGAAGGGACCTTATAGATCACCTAGTTCCAACCCCCCTGCCATGGGCAGGGACACCTCCCGCTAGACCAGGTTGCTCAGAGCTCCATCCAGCCTGGCCTTGAACACTGCCAGGGAGGGGCATCCACAGCTTCTCTGGGCAACCTGTGCCAGTGCCTCTCCACCCTCATAGTAAAGAATTTCTTCCTTATATCTACATCTACCCTCTCAGCTTAAAGCCATGACCGCTTGTCCTATCACTCCGTGCCCTCGTAAAAAGTCCCTCTCCAGCTTAGTAAGTGACTGCTAATCACTAGCAACCTCTGTGGATGGGGGTAGCAACTCAGGTGAGTACAGGCAGATTTGGGAACTGCCGTTGCTCTTGCCTCTGTGCAACACAGATATATTTGAAGTGATTTACGTGTAGGCAGTGACATTCAAACCACTGTTTGGGAACATCTGGACTGATGCATAGGCTGCGCTATCTTAAACTGAAGGCTTAGAAGTTGAAATCGGTTTTAGTTTTCACATGCTCTCTGATTTTCTAGTCACTGTGGCAGAAAAGAAAAGCTAAAACTGTGATCAGTAGTAACTGAGCTTGAAGAGGGTTTCAGAGAAGTAACTGTAAGATTGAGATACCCAGCAAAGGTTGTAGGAGAGGAGAAGAGTAACTTGAGACTGAACCATGCAGGCCGTTTCACTGTAGACATTGGAGTAAGAACTTGGGGCTGTTCCAGCTGTAGATAAAAGAAGAGGGCACTCCTGCTGCTGTTTCTGAGGGGAGGAAGAGAGCGTGCTGATCCCTGTCTCCACGTGTGTTGTCACGGGCTGATAGGAGTAGCACCATAGATGGTGTGGTTTAGTACGGTGGCTCAATGTAATTTGGCTTATTTGCAAGATTTCTGCACAATATAAGATAAGCCTTTGTGTTTCTCATTATTATGGTTGTTTTGTAGTTACAGCTAATAACGAAATAATTTGTGTGGTTTTATTAAGCAATATATAATTATGCTCTTGATATATTTCTCAATCTTCAGAGGAAGCCCGATTGCAAGCTCAGCAAGAAGAAGGAGTTGAAAAGGAGAGATCTGAACAAGAACAGATGGAAAAGCTGGAGGCAAAAGTTAGTTCATACTCAGTAGTTACTGAAAAATTCTAATCCTGTTTCTAAACCTGTGGCAAGGTCTGTAAAACACTGTTAATTTAGTCTGAGGATGGAAAGGAATTTCCTTCTGTCCTTAGTGTTGGGAACAATGTAGAGGAAATTTTCTAGCATCACTAGATTAAAATTAATAATGAAAAATCTAGCTAAGTCACGGAAAGGTATGTAGAACATATGTATAACTATACAAAGACCCCACAAGTTGAGAAGGTAGTGAGCTGGATTAGTAATTACATAAAACACACTAATACATGTAAAGTCAAGAGAAACAGTGCTGATTTTTTTTTTCTATAGTATTATTTAACTAAGCCGATGTTTGGCTTGGTGTTGTTTTGATTCAGAAAAATTCCCTGAGACAAGATAGTCTTGCCTGGTTTTGATACATAAAGATGCTATGGTTAAATACATTAACTCTGGGGATATGTGATACTCCAGTTTGAATAAATACCTCTGTTTTTCCAGTTCCACTATACTTTCAATTGCATATATCTTTTTGTGTTCCTCATTTAGCACAGTTGTGGCAAGAAAATTTTGGTGTAAATTCTAGAAGTGGTTACATATTAGGACAGATGCACAGAATTGTGTGCATGCATGTGTGTATATGTATGAGCGTATTTGAATATGTTTATTTTTTTAAGAAGACCAGATTTCAGAACAAAAATTGCTCGTTAATATCTAAATATTTTTGTGTTTAAAAAAAAAAGAAAATGAGATTGACTGCAATTTATTCCCCTCCCTCCGAAAAAAAGTCACTCTTGCCTGTGCCTCTTGTCCTTCACAGAATATTTTTTTTTCCCCCTAGAGAGGATACATTTAACATAATAGAAATTATAAGGAAAAAAAAAATCGTCTTTCACACATTTTCCCAACATAGGCTTACATTTTTCATCAGCTCTCATTAGAGGTAGTTTCAGGATGAGGATATGGAAACTGTTCAAGGAGGCGGTTAACAATCATATGACACGTTATGTTTATCATATGGCCCAGTAAGTCACGTGATGACAATAACATGCTGCGAACTTCTGCAGTCTTCTCAATTAAATGTTTCATAAAAAACCCACATTATCAGTGTTTGGATTTGTTTAAATGATAACTCATTCAAATATCCTAAATTTTTTCTTTGGTATAAAATATTTACAAGTAGTAAACCAAATATTTAACTCCTCTATGTGATATATATGTATTTTAACAGGATCAAGAACGAAGGGAGTCTGAACTAGCAGAACTTCGTTCACTGGAACAGAAGTTTTTGTCTGCACAGCAGTGGAAAACAGATTATAGAGCACGTGCAAAGGTAAGCTTTCTTTTCAAAATCTGCCCAGTGTCGTAGAGGTTTGACAGGAGGCTTCAGGCTATGTCTCTGTTACAGGATCCAGAAATGCTTCCATTTCTTGGACTTAGGTATGTGCTGGTGACTGCATGTCAACTTCCAACTCAAGGGAGTAACTGGACATCCTCACTCTCCTCTGTCTTCGGTACTTTGGCGTACACAGAAAAGAAACATGGCCAGAGAGGAGCCTGTCTGGCTGATCGAAGTATGAGAGCCCTGCAGCTTACCACAGCAGTGAAGAGGAGTTGTAGTTTCAGATGTTCTACTGTTTGTCTTTCCTTTTCTATTTGTTTAATTCATTCTACATTCCATAAAAAAGCTCTACCAGGGATTAAAAATATCTCTGTAGAATGTGAGACAATTGACAACTTTGTGCCAGTGGTTCCTGGATATCACAGGCCATCATTTGGAGAGAGGGTGGCTAAAACTTTGAAGGACACAGCGCAAATGCGGGTCAGATATCAGGGCTTGAAGTACATGAAGGTGCAGCAAAGAGTTAATGTCTGCAGTTTAGGGTGGCATACATGGAGGTTGAATTACCATCCAACAATACTATAAAGTATTTAACTGTAAAGTTAAAGTTTAAATAATAAGGTATGGAAATACTCTAATACAACGTTTCACTCTTGTAAATCCATCAAACATCATTCAGTAGCTGATAATGATATTTGGTCAGTTTGGTTCTGAGTAAGGTTAAACAGACTTGTAGGCACAATGGTTTTCTCTTTGTGTTGTGTATCACTATATCACTCAATCCTTTATAAAGCCTGCGTGGAACAAATTTAGAATCATAGGAGAAATCGCATTAGAAGGGACTTTGGAAACTCCTATACTTCAATCTCCTGCACAAAGCAGGGCAAACACTGAAGTTAGATGAAGGTGCTCAGCTGGGTTTTGAAAATTTCTAAGGATGGGGATATCACAGTATCTCTGGGCAACCTAGCTGACTGCTTTACCACTCTCAATGTAATGTTTTTTCTTCAAATCCAGTCGGCATTTCCCTTGTTGCAGCTTGTGATCTTTGCCTCTTTGTTGTGACACATCATCTCTGTGCACCTCAGAAAAGTTTGCTGCTGTCTTCTCCGTAACCCCGCTCTAGGTACTGGTACAGAGCAACTGGCTGCTCCCTTAGCTGTGGTGGTCCTCTCCAGACTAACAAAGCTCAGCCTCTCCTCACGCATCGTTTCCTCCAGTTCCCAAACCATCCCAATGTCCCTTGTCTGGACTTTCCAGTTTACCAGTCCTTCTCTTCTACTGGGGGGCCCAACACTGGGCACAGCAGTGCCGGTGTGGCCTTGGGAGCCCCGCGCAGGGAACAGTCGTGGGCTCGCTGGCTGCCTGCTTACTCAGCCTTCGTTGCCAGAAGGGTGCAGCATGACAACTTCACAGCTACGTCTTGACACCTTTGGATGATTTTTATTACCTTTTTCGGTTGATGACAAGCTCTGACTTTGCTATCCTTGTGAACAAGAAAATCTGTTGGTCAGTTTGGAAGGGGACAGTTGTTGTTCATGGGTGTTTCTGAAGAGTATTTCCCAGAAGGAGAAATACAGAACTTTTTGTTGTTGTTTTGAAAAGTAATGGCAAAATAGAACTATAAAACTAAATCTTCAAATAAAAACCTGGTAGATTATGGGAAATACCAGAGTTTGTACTAGCCAGTTGGTATGAATACTTAGGGCAAAAGAAACATATAATACCAAATGCTGTTTCCACATCTGTTTCTGAACAATTTCAGTGCAGATTAACAGATACGCTTACAGGTTTTAATGAAATTTATCCTTTTTCTCAAGGAACAAGTTCTGTTATTCTTAAGGATGTGCTTTCTTGATGATGAAACTGAAGCTCTCTTTTAAGTGCAAATATGTACAAAAAAATAAATCAGATGTTTGAAGTACTGAAGACTGATCAGTCTTTTATACAGGAGTTTCCAGTGCACTGAGAACTCACCTATTATTGCTTTTCTTGAAGTCAGTGGAAATGGCTATGGAAGTGGTTGGGACTGCAATTATACAAGCACTTTTGCGTTAAAAGATCCATTTTACATTGTAATGCAATCTTCAGTAACATTGCGTTGTTAATCTGCACAGTATACAGGGAGGCAGGGTTCCCTTAATATCTTACTGTATGGATGAAAAAAATTATAGGTTGTAAATTGATTCCATGAGCCAATGTTAGGCTCATGTGTAGAGTTAAGTGGGTTTAGCCTGTTGTTGTTGATTATTATGTTTTCTCCCCTCCCCAACAATGACCAATAATTGATTTGAAAACACAATTATTAAAAAAAAAAATCATTCAATCCTTTTGACATTCCCACCAGACGTTTCTGTAGCAGCTGAATTGGTGCTGGTAGGGAGGAGGAATTTTCCTTCCGAGGCAGAGAAAGGAGGAATAAACTTGTTGGAGTAGCAGGTTCTGAAGCAGCTTTATTGCCAGTGTGGGAATTTTCAGTTTTGTTGGCAGTATCTGATTTGAGAACCATCTGCCTCTTCCTCCTGCACCGGTTCCTCAGTTATGTTCTCAGTCATTTGTTCTTTCAGCCCTATGTTTTTATCAGGTACTGAAATCATTACTTTTTGTAGACACACAAGCTCTACCTAGCAGAGCAGAAATCCCTGATAGATGAGGAAGTATAAACAGCAAATGTTAAGTGGACAGAAGTTTCTTACTTAACACAAAATCAAAGTAACCCATTTTTTTCTGGCATAATGAGAAGCCAGGTGGTGTTACAGTCCTGTTTAGATGCAGGTGTGAATGTATCCCTACCATATGTTTGTCTCTCAGAATCCTCCTTCTTCTTGTAGAAACAATAGTCATTTGCACCACATGCCCATATCTACTTTTCTTTGAACGTTTTCTGCAGTGGGAGCATTACCTCAGTTGTGATGGAAGTCCTGACCCAAGTGTACTGCCGGAAATAAATACCTTCATGAGCTTATGGCGTGAAGATCAAAATGAGGACATTCATCTTGTGATGGAGAAGGGAGAACAGGTGCTAAATGTAAGTGTTAAAATGGTATTTTTCAGTTTAAGCTTGCCAGAATCTATCCTTAACAGTCCTCTCCCCCTTCCTTCTTTTTTCTTTTTTTTTTCTTTTTGAGACCAAATGCCTGAAATTTACTATACCCTTCAAAACCCAGAACTTTTTCTTCAGCTTTTACATTTTTTAAATTACAAATTTATTGTTGACTCTACAGAAGATGTCTGTTGACTTTAAAAATGCAGTGCATCGAAGGGCTTTGTGTGTAATCTTTCTACGCTGAGCTCAAGTGTTCCAGCATCCATCTTCCCTGCTATGTGCACTTTATACAGTCTGGGGCCAGAACGTATAAGCTCGTGCCATGTACAGATGCTTCAGAGGACAGCGGCCTTATTGTGTAGCGCTTGCAGCTGGTAAAGTGGCCTGTGAGAGCAGGGGCTCCCAAAATGCAAGCCGCCAACCGTTGATGGTTTGTGAGGCGATTTTAAGCAATTTGTGGCTGCTCTGTCAATGCAGGGTTTTACTCTGAAGTATGCTAACTTCATAGTGTTTTCCCGGAAAGTTAAATGGGGTCTTCCAGAAACTGGGGGTGAAAGTTGCATGCGTAATACAACTTTCATTGGGCTGGTTTGGTTCCGAGTGTCAGATGTCCCATCTTGCAATGCTTGCTGGATGCTGCAATTTTCACTTTCCGCACGCTGCCTTTTTCTGAGCCAGTGGGGAATGTGCTGGTCCTTCCCAAGAATTTCAGCAGAGAACTCCACCCTTTTGCTTCTGCCCCTGCAACCCAAGCAGAAAGCCCGGCCGTTGCCCACTTGCGTTCCTTTGTGCCGTTCTTCTCCCTGCTGTCACGTCTGGCCCACAAACACCCTTCTTCCCCATGCTGAGTGTTTCACATCCATGACTGCAGCAGGTACAGCTGCTTCAGGCCCTGTAAACGTATGCTGCCTCGCCTGGTACATTCAGTAGAGCGTGATGTGATACTAGAAGATAGGCATTTTTGTTTCGCTGCTACTGGAAATGCAAGGTGATGTCAAAACAATCATCTGTCTTCTCTTGGTCTAAAACACTTGGCCGCTTCTTTCCTGTTCTGCATGTTTTTAAAGGAAGCTGTGAAACACTCAGAACTGTGAGATCATACCGAGGTAGACCGTGTTTAAGGTGCAATATAAAAAAGACAGTAGTAGTTACAATTCTGCTGCTGCTTTGCCACGCCTTTGATGAGCAGTAGCATTGCGATTGCACAGGCTAAGAGGCAGAAGAGCCTGGTAAGTCTGGACGGGAGGCATAAAATACAGTCTGATCCTCCCTTCGTCTCAGTGCTGCAGGTCACTTTGGCCAGCTGGGAATTTTTAGTTCTATACGAGATGTTAAGATATTAGCATGTAGTGGAGGACAACAATGTTATGATGGAGTTCCAAACTTCATGCTAAGGACTGCTCTGGGAATTAAAAAGTCATTGCTCTACGTCTTTCTATTTTTTTTTAAGAGTTCATAGTTGAGATTATTACTATAAGAAAATATGGTTCCAAAACAAAGCTGTAAACATTTCATTAAAACCAGTTTTTGACCAAAAGGTTTCCTCATATGACCAATCCAGTTCAATAAATGATCTGTTTCATAAGCCGAGATTTCACAGCCCGCAGGTTAAGGAATGAAGGAATTGGACTATAATAGACATGAAGGAAGGCAGACTCGGCCCTGGAATTTCCAGCACTTTGCATGGCTGGATTCCTCTCTGATAATGCCGACTTAGCACAATTTCTAGGGATATAATAGAAAAAGATTATTTCTGTGACCAAGAAATGTTTAGGTACAAAGAAAGCAAATTTGCCTCTTTCTTTATGACAGAACACACAGTATATTAAGGGTGATGTCAAAATAAAGGTACTTTTCCTACATATAATGTCTTCTAGTTAATTGAGAAGTTGCAGTTTCTTTTATTTGACACACAACCAAATGAGATAACAGAAAAAGAAGCAATCCAGTACCAGGAATCTATTCTGGAACTGCAGAATCTGCTTCATCAGAAGTACAATGGAGCTACAGAGCACCTGCTTAAAGTAAGTGAGATTAACTGCTTGGAAATTGTAATATGCCCAGTGCACGTGAGTTTAGCTACAAATGTCTTGTTGTGATGGTTGTCTTTGTGTGTTCTTAAACCGTCATAGAGATTACTTATGTGAGTTTCCAAATTTAGCATTTGACATTCCAAATCATGTATATATCGGATACCAGACTTGTAATTCTTCAAAACCCTTGAAAATCTTAGCTTTACAGTGGAAATTCCCATCATTAAGACATTTAAGATTAAATTATTCTGAAATTCTGTGGGATTTGGAGATGTTCATAACAAGGGGCACTGTGTGAAATTTGTTTCCTAATTTGTCCGAGTGATTTAAATTAAAGTTGATTGACTGTACAAAAAATTGCAAATGTGAAAAGCAGGTCATCAGGTTAGCCTGTACACATTTTTTAATACAATTCCATATGACTGAGGTTTTTTTTTTAAATAAGGTCTTGGGAAGAGTAAAGAGCATTGAAACAAGAAAACGATTGTGTACTTGGTAATCGATTTTCTGGGTTGCATGTATGGGTAGAGATCTTGCTTGCTATTTTAAGTAATACATACGTAAGTATGTTTAGCAAAAGAATATTGCTAGAGGAAACAAAAGAAGGTGAAGGCGTAAAGGAAATAGTGAACAAGTCGTCTGTTTACAGTCAAAACCCTCTGCAAAATAAGAAATGTTGAATTCTTTATTGTCTTTACTGAGTTTAAGATTAAACTCCTAACGTAATTATCATTTCACAAATTTTATACTGACAGAATGATAAAACAATCTGTCCATTGATAGTGGGACAGGAGTGCTTTATTGCTTAGCAAGTCCATCTTGTTTGTTGTTTTGGTTTTTTTTTAACTTGTCCTAGGAAGTATTTTCGAGAGCACCTGATTAAGGGAGATAGGCCGTACCATTGAAGGCGATAATGGAATATCCCATATTTGGCAGTATTTGACTGATAGGATTGATGAAGTCAGAGGAAGTAAAAGAACATAGTTCACATTTTAACAAAGAAATTTGAGTTTATAACTGTCATGTTTTAATGCGTAAATACAACGTACCTCAGCTTGGTCTGGTGTACTTTTATTCCTGTTATTTATTCAAGTGTAAATGGAAGTAAATCAAAGTGACAGAAATAAGAAAACATGATTTAATCGGCTTTTTTCTTTGTAGACAGCTAATATGTATGAAGACTCTAAAACTGGAAATATGCAGGCAGTCATGAAGGATAAAAATGTTACTTTCTGTGTTTGGGCCAATCTGAAGAAGAAAGTAAGGTACAGAATACTGAAATTCTTGATTTGAAATGAGGCCTGGCCTTCTCTACCCAAGTCCAGTAAACACCAAGAACTGGTTTCTAGTAATCTTTTTCGTGTTGGATAGCATTCTTTGTACAGACTCCCAGCTCATGGATTTCATACCAGCCTGTCGCTAAGGAAGGTGCTGGTTCCATCAGAGTTTTATTAATGAAACAGGACTGGTTTATATATGCATATACATATACATATAAATATATAATTTGTTTCTTAAAATGCTACAGTAGAACCCTGTTACTGCCAGAACAATTTTTAAAGGAAAACAATACTCATGCAGAGAACTTGAATTCCTCTAGAAGCAGTGTTTCTTGCTGATGCATTAAATAGTTTCTAAGCTGTTGTTGCTTGCAAAGTGGTGGATGATGCTTTGTGCTCAGTTCTCTGTTAGATAAAAGATTCTAGAGCCTGGGATGCAAATAAATATCCTGCATAGTGGTTTCTGAATCTAAGATTATTTTTTAAAATTAGATTACCGTTTAACTGTTATATTTTTTCAAAAGAAGAGTTTTGAGCGGACTTTCTACTCCCACTCCACAAATATGAAGAATAAGTTGGTAAAAGGACTTTGCTTTGACTAAGGCCCGTGGCTGTAGGCTTTGCTAGGATAACTAGAAGGCTGGGTACTGAGCAACTTCAGACCGACCTGCAGGAAAAGCCCATTTGGGTTAGGGCCAAAGCCTTTTGGTCAGCTTAGAGATGCACTTAAAATTTTCGACCCAGAATTAAAAAATAAATGGTGCATTACTAGAAGAATTTTAGAATTTGTGACCAGCTGATCTTATCTGAAAACAAGAATTATTTTAATTGTTCTGGCTTTGGCTGGGCAGGAATTACAATGAGCAAGAAGCTTCTGTATCTGATGAAAGAGCCCAAGTTCACAAATCAGATGCTGGATTTGGTACAAGTTGGCCTCCTGTGCCTGCCCTTAGCCTGTTTTCTGCACTGTCACAAGGATCGGTGGCTGTGTGGTACTGTTCATTATCCAAATTACCTTTATATCTCTGTATCTCTTTGAATTTTACGTGGAAGTTGCTGACACTGGTGTAACACAGACAGCTGGTGACTTCACGTGTGTAGGGTTTGCCCGTTACATCAGTCAGTTTACCGGGAATGCACTGCGTAGAAGAGCTGCCGCCTGATCCTGCCTCATTGTTACCCTGTCCGGACCCTTATTTTTGCAGCTCCTGATTCCCTTAATGCAGTTACAGCTTTTCTGGAGGGGCTCACAGACAGCTGTCAGTACGAGACAGGCAGAGTATCGTGACATCCCGCTTTATTTCTTAAGACTGTGCCACGCAACAAAAGAGAATTTAGGTGACTTTTAGTGTAGAACATCAATATGAATACTTAGAAGAAATATGAATACAAGTGCTGCCAATCTGATTAGGGAATATTGTTTTTTAAACTGTTGTTTACAGGTTGAAAAATCACGTGTTTTCTGATGTGCAGCATGGATTTGATCTTCCAAAGTCACTGGCTGTGAGTAGCATTGCAGTTCGCATATTGCATACTCATTATGATCATGTATCTCCACTTCGGCTCCAGTGTCAGTGTGTGCCAAAATTGGAAGTCTTATATAGCAAAGAGTTAACTCAGCATTCAAAAGAGGAGGTAGAAGAACCAGAAGAAGAGGAAAAGAAAGCCAGAGAAGAGCTCAGCGTGTCTGCTGAAGAAGAAACGTGTTCTGATGGGAGGAAGGTAGGTGAAAAACCCCACCGGAGGGTATTCTACAACGCTGCTGTTACTGGAGGCCTGGTTGCAGCGTAACAGCTTCTTAGCATGGCTTGTGCCTGAGAGCGTGGGGTTCTGAAACGTTCTGTAGAGAGAGGCAACTTGTGTTAATATTGTGTCATAGATCTTCTCCAGGGGATGGCCCAAAGACTGTTGTACAGCAGGTAGGAAGGGGAGTGCGGGCAGGGCGTCACGGTTGCCGTGCCGCTGGCGTGCGTGAGTTGGCATTGGGTTGGCAGTTTAAGAGTGGGATCGAGCCATGAGGAACGTCCGGTGCCGTTGTAAGGTATTTCTGTAAATCTGCGACAGATGTCCAGATGAATGGATTCCGCGTCGGAGAAACTGACAGCCCCATAAAAATCGCTGCAGAAATCCAATATTAGGAAAATTCGCTGCGTGCAGAGTAGGATTCGGAGTTCAGTAGGTGTTGGGTGTGCAGTTACTTGGTTGCTCTGTGTCTGCACGCTGAAGCTTTGCCACTCAAGCACTGTCCCGGCACTGCTTCTGTTTGCCGGGTTCCTGGCAGCAGCACGCCTCAGCGGAACGCGTTGGCCTGGTGGAGGTTGCTTGGGTTTGTGTTCTTACTGGGTCTGGTTTCTCACTTTCAGTGTCATCTATGACCTGCAGATAAATGACTTGGGTGCTCTATCTAAAATTGCTGCACAAATAACTGTAAAATGTTTTATGCCTTCTTCATATGTTTGGAGCAACGATCTTTGCCTTTTTCCTTTTCATTCTTTGAGACCTTGTAGTGAATCAGTGCCTGAAATCCCATTTTGCTGGGCTCCTTTTTTATTTTTTGCACGACAAATCTTGTGTTTTGGCAGTTTTCACCTACAGTTTTCAGACTTTCTTCAAGCTCCTCATTTCATTCCTTCTCTTTTTCTTTTCCAGGTCTTTCTCTCTCTTTCTCAATCCAGTTTTGTGAATTTTCCTGTTCCCTCTGAATACTCTGCGTCTCTCAGCTACGGCAGTCTCCCCTCCTGCCTGGCTCTGCCCAGAGTTCCCTCACATTGCTGGGCAGAAACACTTGTTTCCCCTTGCCTTGTGTCCCGTTGCAGGAGGTGTGTGTTGCTCCCACGCACTGGCCGACGGGCAGAAGGGGCCTCGTACTCGGCACTGCCGTCCGTCTGCTGCTCTGCTCCCAGGGCAGTCTGCTGGAGCAGGGGCGCCTGCCCGTCTGGGCCGGGAATCTGGCTGGGAAGCCGGGGTAATGGTTTGAAAACAGAAAATATGTGAGAAAGGGAATGAATATCCGGGCAAGGCACCGGCTGAGACTGCAGGTGGGGGTTCTGGTAGTTTCAGTATGGCTGTGGATTCAACGTTGGCTGAAGTTTTCTTTGCGTTACTTTTCTATCTGTAATGTCACCATAAACACAATGTTGGAGTGCATGTGCTGCTAAAAAGGTGAAGTGCTTATATGGTACTTGGGGAGCTCGAGATGGAATTTCCTGTGGAAAGGAAGTAATTATTTTATCTCTATTTATATATCTGGTTACAAAGTTTGGAGAGTACCTTTAAACAAAACTATTTTTGCTAGCTAGGTAGAAGTGATTTCTCTTAAAACCTTGACCCTGTAGCAGGGTCGGTGCAAATGTTGCTGGAGGAGTGGGACTGTGCTCTTTCTCCTTGGACCGCCTTGGAGGAGGTGATACTCTCTTTGTTGTGTCTGTCTCTGAGTAATGAAAAGATGTCTCTTGCTTTTTTTATAGAGCGCTACCTCATTCAAAGACAACAGCAGCAGAGCTGATAGAAATGAGATGACAGAGGAGGAAACTGAGAAGAAATCAGAGATCTTGGACATACCGTCACAAGGTATTTGGTTAGTTTTTATGTGCAGCGTTACAAAAAGTACATATTCTAAATATTATATATATGGAAACATTGGGATATAGATCTCCAAGTGAACAGATCAAAGTTTATAAACATATTGATGTTTTGATAACACTTGAGTTTTGTTGACATTTCTATTAATGATTGTTAAGTGCAGGGGGAAAATAGGACAGATAGGAAAATGGATTTTGTCCCCACACTTAATTTATGTATTATTTATGTTTATTTTCATGTACATATTTATGATGTTTATGTACATTTGTATATTATTATGGATATGTTTATGCAGATTTGTGGGTGTGACACAAAATCTTTATGAAGCCGTCAGCCTGTCTGGCGAGATTGAGTCCCTCAGAGAAAAATTATTTAGGTGCGTATAATGGTGGGCACTCAGGTAATGTAGGTGATACTGAGCATTACTTAAATTTGTGCTTAAAGTGAGATACATGCTGGAACACTTTGCTGAAAGAGGACCGAATTCTAGGAACTAAAACTGTTTGTCTGACCCACATGAGTTGTTACAAATTTCTTCGGTATTGTGGTGTCCTTTATTTTCTTGTAGTACTCTTTCAAGTAATAATTGAAAACTATTCAGTATGGCTTAGAGGAACTGCACAGCCTTCTGCTTGTAAAAGAAACAAAACCACACCTCACAACACTTTCTGCTGAGCCCAGTCCAACCAACCAGTTGTCTGACTAGACCCTAAAGACCATGCAGACACGGTGATTTTCAAGAGAGTATAAAAAACTTGGGCTTTATGTGGAGGAAATTGCTATTTTATTTCAGTAAGGCTTTGAAAATCCGTACTCTAGTGTTGGGTGAAATGCATGTGCACAGAAGTGAACTAATTGTACCTGAATCCTTATTAGCTTTGATAAAGAGAGAAGGCTTGTGAAACTGTGCTTTTGCTGGCATGCGAATGATTTGCAAACCCATTCAACCACTTTTCGGAACAGACTTGGAAAGGCTGCTCGTTTACCACAAACTCAGTGAAAACAGGCAGCCAGGCAGCCGAGAGGGAAAAACCAGGAGTGCAACAACAGGGAAAAGAGTGGGAACTACTGCAAGTCTCTGGATTGAACTTCATTGTACCGGTGTTAGAAAGCTAATTTAGCTTGGGAGAATGAATAGTTTTGTTTAGAAGATACTTAAATATTTTGGGTTTATAGTTCTAAAAAGCAAGTTAAAGTGCAGGCTACCACTGTGGCTGGTAGTAAAATGGTCTTTACATCCTTTAAACTGTTTGCTCACAAATAGGTGCCAAAGGCCATTATGTTGTTGTGAGAATACAGTCAAACAAACAACACTGCTGCATAATGCAACTAACTCAAACTTTATAAAATTAACACCATTTTCACTTGTTTTTTTTAAAAGCTTGAAGACAGTTTATAGAGATATTTGTCATTTTTTAAGATTATTGTCTCACTCTTTTCAAACAAATTTCATGACACTTACAGCAGCTGTTTTTACAGTATTGAACACTTTTTCTTGACCCCCTGATAGCAGTAACATCTGTCCTCCTTCTGTAATATCCACTGCAATGTTTTATATGGGCTTGTGTTTTAGTGGTTTTTTTTTAAAGAAAATATTTCTAGGTATTTTTTTCCATGGCATTGATGCCTTCTAATAACATTTTCCAGTTGATTAAAACTTAAATTTGTACATATATGTAACATATACATAATTATGCATAGAAGAAATATGAATTGTCTTCGCTATCTGAAAATTTTGTTTCATGTTAAATCCCCCTTGCTCTTCATAAATACCATTTTTCACCTTCAGCATGACCTGTAGGTGCTTTATGTCCTTTTATTTGCCTCTTGTGTACTTGTGAAATTCTTCTGTGATTAATGGTGTGACTATTTTTGTCAGTAAAACCTTATTCCTATACAAAGCATTTTGAATTGATTACAAAGTTAGAGCAGAGCTTAATCTGTTAAAAAGCTCAGTACCAAAACAAGAGGTGCTGTTCATTGTCCAGCTGTCTGGCTTTCCCCACGTTTCATTCCCTTGTTAGCAGAGTTGGGAACACCAGTAGATGGTGCTGAAATGCTGCAGCGGGCGAAGCGCTTTATGCACATGGGCTTGAAGTGCAAAAGTGAAAAATAACAGAAGTGGGAAATTTCAGTGTCTTTAAGCACCAAGTTGTGTTATTTATTTGGTTATTTTTTAGTTCAGGAGCCACTGACGCAGGAAGAGATGACTGAAAAAGAAGAGGCGCTAACTGATGAACCTGTTGTCGATTTGCAGCGGTTTGTGCCAGTGGGGGGGGTGTACCACATTGACCTACTGCAGCTTCCACCTCGGGTCAGCCAGCTCAAGGGCTGGAGCATGGTGGAGGTAAGCGAGGACAGGGCTTACACCCTGTGCCGGCCTCTTCCTTGTCAGCCTTGCAGAGCTGTTCCTCAGGCGTCACCACTGTACATATGCAGCGTACATGATTTCTTGAGCAGCAAACTAAAGAACCAAGTTTTCAAATCAGTTTTCAATTCCACGTGGCAAATTTTTGGAGTGGGGGCGGGGGGGGGGGGGGGCGGGGCACAGATGAGCCTGTGCTTGGCAAGGCGTGTGCTCAGTCAGTGCTCATCAGCATGGCTAGCACAGAGTGTTGTGCTGGAAAATGCTCTTGGCTAAAGTAAAAGCAGAGCGAAGTTCTTTTAGAATTTTTTTTATATGTGAAAGGTACACTTAAAGAAGGATGGTAGCAAAATTGCTGCCAATTCAGTTCCAGGCTCTGCAAGATATTTGAGGCCTATAGCCAATGCGTTCTAGTTTTCCCACTCACAGAGTGTGACATAGTGCTAACCTACATCACAGCTTTTACTGTGATGCTGAAATCCCTTAATAAGTGAAATTCCCATATGAACTAAGAAAGAGGGACTGTGGGCAGCTCAGGGAGCATGGGATCTTTGTTCCCAGCTGAGCACACAGACCTCATCACCAGTTGCATGTGACCTTTTTCATTCCCTTTGACACCGCGTGGACAAAATGAAATTATGTCTGCTTTTGCCTCTCAGCTGTTCTTTGTTTTTTTGGAGACCATGGATCTATTAAAAAATGACTATGCCTACTGTGTGGCACTGCCTTAAGGGTGCCATTGACAGCACGTGAAGGTTTCAAAGGCCTGGTGGCAGTTGCCTTTCTGCTGTCTTCAACATTGTCATTGGACATGCGCACTATTAGCAAACCATTAATACTAATAAATTTTAAACGGTGTGTTAGAAAATGCTGCAGTGCTTAGGTGGACTTAAAGGGGGGGGAGGTAAGCTACTGCATTTTTCTGGTAAAAAAATGTACTTTTTCCATCTTGCCAAAGTTACTCGATGTTGGATTGGAGGCATACCCATATCCCCCCGAAGAGGCTGAAGATGCCACACAACCGCCAATTGAGATAAGCCTTAGGCTTCCTGACAATGTGATGTATTTTGCGGATCCTCTGATAGCCCGATGGGATCCTGCAGGTACAAACTTAGGACATGAATTTATTCTGAGTTGGAATAATGGAATTTGTACCTGAGTTTGACTATTTCCAGAATCCAGCTGCGAAGATAAGAGACAATTCAGACCCCACAAATAATTTGGGGACTTCAATGTTAATTGATTTGGGGGTGGTTTTTTTTGTTCTGTTTTGCTTCTGCATCACATTTAATAAAGGAACTCTTACTGGCACAATACGCACCATTTAATGGGCGGTGGTACAACTGTATACCCCAAATCAAGTTTTGTTAGGGTGAAGCCATGTGAAGTCCACTTAGAACCAAATAAGCTCCTAACTATGTGTATTAGTACCAAGTTAAAAGACAAAAATTAAATGTTAAGAATCAAGTGTGATATTCCAGTTACTAAATAAATACAGCATACCTCTGACTTTACATGCATGAAAGAGTTTAGTGTTGAAGTTACTCTCGACAATGAGCTTATGACCTGCTATATAGCAAGAAAGAGATGACAGTTACACTAGTATTTGTATTTCTTTTGAGATTAAGGAGAAGTTTTCCTGTCAAAATTAGCCCAACCTTGTACTTAAAGACATTTAAAATGAAGGGAGTTTTTGCCTTAAATGAATGACCTTGATTTTGTGCCTAATGTTTTATCTTAACTATGAATATTAGTTAACCTAGGATGTCTTTACTAACTGATTCTTCCCCAGTGCTTATCACAAGCAGGAGCTTTATGTCTACATCTTTGTATTTTTGCATCCCTTTTGTACAGGTCAACAGTGGAGAACCGATGGCATCAGCAACGTAAGGTACAAAGCACAAGAAAAGAGAATCGCCTTTGAGATGGGTGCCTTTTACACAATAGCGCTTCTCCAGGATGCGCATCTCAACATGCCCTATCAGGCGTGGGAATTGCAACCTACCACTACCGATGAAGCACTGCTTACAGTTACTACAGTCTTTGCAATAATTCAGATACAAATTAAGGTATTGTAAATGTTGGGGTTTTTTTATAAAATGTTTGCAGGCTTTTTAAAAAATATAGAACTATTAGTGTCCCTTATTAAGAGTTGGGGATGCTTCCACAAAAGCAGTTTGAATCTTACTTTGCAGCTCTGAAAATGAGGGAGGATCTCTTCCTGTCCCCACGCTGTAAGGAGCAGTAGTGATGATTTCAGTTATTTTCTGTGAGCTGATCAGAGGAAAGCATCCGTATGACTGCTCTGCTAAGTTCCAGTACATGCTTTGGTAACTGGTGCTACCTCGCTGAATTCAAGACTCTTTCACCAGCTCGAGACTTAAAAATTGTTCTTCTCTCCTCCCAACCACACCACAAAAGATAAAAGCATTTCAAGCAATCTCTACTAATGTCACTTCTTCCTTCTAGTGGTTGAAGTTATGCATGATTAGCTATGTGCTCATTGCCATATCAATGAGTTCAGTAACAGGCATGATTTTAAAAGACTTAGTATAAGCATAAATAAGCGTGGGCCAGGAGGCCCATGTAGTTTCTGTGGCTTCCTTCAGGATGTTGAAATGAAAGTTTATAGCCCAGAGTGGTGGATAATGTATGCAATATCCAGAATAGCAGCAATATTAATGTCTGATGCCTGAAGCAGAAAATAGCTTTCATGACCAGTAAATTGCTGTCACTGGTTTGTACAACAGGATAATCAGTGTATGTTGTCTTCAGTAGTGGTGGAAGAGAAGGATGTGCTTTCCCATGTCACTGGGAAATGGCTAAGTCCCGCTGACCTAAGAGCAGTTTTGAAAAGAGCTGGTGTGAATATTTTCCCAGGAGAGTATTCTCACAAGTACATCTCTATGACCAATAAGGTGAGTGCAAGAGCAGGTGGTGTTCCTGCTGCTTTTTCCACCTATTTTTCAGTTAAGTAACGTTTTCACGTATGAAGACCTGTTGTGCAGAATGAGGTGACAAATACGTAAGTGTTGTTAAAGCTTTTTCTTACATTTGTATAAACAGGGGGAATTAGACTGAATGATATGTATATATTTTCTAACTTGTCGTTTTGCATTACAGTCTGCCATAGCAGAAGTTAGGGCCTATCAACAGATGGCACTTGTTGCATCTGCTTTTGCTTTTGCCTGGAGCAAGTGGAATGTGGAAGCTGGTCAAGAGCAAGTAGTGTTCAAGGTTTGTGGATTTAGACTAAACATCTAGAGAAAACCAGCTAGAGACAGAAGCTATTAACTGCTAGAAGTTATGCTTATCTCAAACATAGTCTTTAACCCCCACATGTGCTCTTAGCACAACAGTTTTAAGATTTGGGGCTGGCTACTTAGCAGGGTGCAGTGTGTCAGTAAGACTTCAGAGCCTGCTGCTCTGCTGCCTCACAGCTCATGCATTTGTGAGATTGCTCATGGGCCACACTTCTCCGTAGCAGAGACACTTGCTAATGTGCTAGGGTGTAGAACTGATCAGTCAGCTGTTGAGGCTTTAGCCAAAGCTGGAGTGATGTAGCTGGATGCTGATTTTCCTGAAGTGCCCTACTGTAGGGGTCTTCTGAGTAGCAGTCTGATCTGCAAGTTTTAAAATTGATATCTGGAAATTTCTTCATGTCCATATGGGTTTTCATTTGTTCCTTACCGTAAAGGAGGAAATAAGGAACTTAAGGATTGCTCTGTTTCCATCTGTGAACTAAAACAGGTGTGGTTAAAAACTTCTCCCAGACAGAAAAATACTCTGAGTTGTGGCTGTAGGTACAGAACATACCACACTGTTAACAGCTTGAGCAGCTCTCCCCCTTTCTTGAGTTAAATGCATGTGACATACAAATATTTAGTGTAATACCTAATCCCAAGAGCAAGAACTAAAACAACCGATGCCTGTTGCACCTAGCTACTCTGTCCCCAGGAGTCAGGCCAAAGCTTGCATTTTAGAGGCAAACCAGATGGAAGACTTTGGTGCTTGTACAGTACCTAGTACACAGTCTCTTAGGCACAGAGAGCTAATATTGTCTTAGGGGTTCAAAGCAGCATCTTGGTTTTGTTTCTGTATTACACTCCGAGTATACTAGAATTTAGAATTTCATACTAGAATTTATACTGTCAGTGTCATGGGCTTCATCTTACAGCACATTTTTTTTGCCTGCAATAGGTAAGCGAGCACCTTACAGCAGATTCTGTCAAAGACAAAGACTGGGCTCTTTACATGTTTAACGGTCAGAAAGCACAAAAGCTCAAGATCATTGAAACCAGTGAAACCTTTTCAGAAGAGCTAGCAGAAGGTTCTGAATTTCACTCCACACTCTACCACATGCTGAAGGACTTTGCCAGCAAAGAAGCAATGGATAAAGTGGAAACGGCTAGCTGCTTGTTTATTGATGTTGTGTATCAGCTACTACTTGCTACAAGAGTTTTAACATACTCTTAAATACTGCATGCTTTCCTTTAAAACTTTATTATCAAAAGCTTTCAATAAAGTTCCATTTCAAGTCTTGAATCCCATTCTATTCAAATCACTGGAACAGCTTCCATGACTAAAATGCCAACATGGTATTTTTGTTAGAGCAAAATAAATTCTTTATTCTCTTGTGGCTAGACCACTTAGATTTATGGTGAGCTATGTTCAAAATTACTAACTGCTTTATTGTAAACCTGAACAGAACCGAGATCCTTTTAGGTATTTGTAAAGATGACTTTTGTCAGGAGGGGAGGATTTCAATTTCAAGTCATGCTTTAAAAAAAAAAACAAAAAAAAAAAACAAAACTCTCCCCAGAAAACACCCACAGCCCAACAAAACAAACCCAAACATATAACCTTAAATATACTATCTCAGCTTCTCATACTGTCATCCAGAACTCGGAAGTATAACTACAAAAGTCAGAACCTTTGTTATACTGGGGGTGGTCCGTTGTGTTGAAGGCCTGTATATGGCCACAACAGCTGCTGTAGTGAAGTCCAGGAGTCCCCAGTTCTGACAGGCGCTGCATCTGCTGGTCTTTGAAGAGACAGCCCAGTGAGGAAGCTTGTAAGAGCAGCGAGCAGCACCAGGATGGAAACAGAGACCCAGAGAGTTTTGTTAGCGTTGGAAAAGGAAGTCTTGAAATGGGATGCCCACGCTGACATTAAATTGCACCTGCACAGAAGAGTCAGACAGAGTGGTTCAGTTTTTCTTTGAAGCTTGGAAGGCCTCTTCCTACCCCAAAAAACCCTTTAAGCAAACCAGACCCCACAAATGCGCAGATCCTTAACGATCAAAGGTGACAAGGTTGTTACTGTTTCAGGAGCCATCTACAGTGGCAGCCTGTGTTCTGGGTTTGAAATGCAGACTTCAGTACGCAAATTCTGAACAAGCCGTTTTGGTGGCTGACCTGACCCATGCTCCCTGTACCCCACCACGTTTCTGAGGAGGATTCGCAAAGGCTGCCTTGCGGCTTATGAAGAAGTCTTGCTTGTAGAAACCACTGAAAAGCGCTGGCCTGGTGGTTTGTTGTTTCCCAGGGCTTTGGTGCCTTCCTGGAGGTTAGGGAGAAGTCTTACCCTAGCTGTGACAGCTGTCACATGGTAACCAAGAGAGGTGGGATCATAGCATGAGGCATGCTTCACCTCAGCGTTTAGGATTAGTGCTGAATCCCTGGTAGGGCAAGTCTCCAGCACCTGAGGTTACTCATTCCCAGTTGGTTTGTGTAAGAAGTTGGCATTAACAACCAAACCAAAGCTACAGCTTTTCTTCCCATGTCCACCACCCAAACATTGCTTTACCTCACAACAATATGAGAAAACTTACGCTGACTCTAGGCTCCATTTTGATGATTTTTTTCCTTTTTCAGAGACACTTTCCTTCCTTGATGGTTCTTCTTGTACTTCAGCAGGTGATTCTGACTGCTTGTTTCTGTAAGCAAGCAGTAACAGTTCCAAAGCTTTTCCATCAAGCATTCAATTTCCTAGAGCTCACAACAGATTGACCTTGTAGCCCTGATCAGGTGGTGGACAGTTAAGAGTCCATTAAAAAAAAACAACCACCAGCCCAGCACATGCACACACACACACCTCAGAGGAGATTGCTGGTGAACTTACTTTGTTTCAGCATGTTCATCTTCATACTCTGCCCAGGAATACGTGCTAATGAACCGCTGCAGTGAAGGACGCTTCTCATTTTGCTTTGCTCCCAGCCGTCCCCTGTCATATTTTACAGAAATTCGCCTTAATTCCCCCATCAGATATATAGCAGGAAATTAGAAATTCAGCAGCAGCCTACTCATTTGGCCAGGCCTTAAACCAGTAAGTTTCAAAATCAGTTGCCTGAAGTTAGGAATCTTTTTAAAAAAAAAAAAAAAAAAAATAGCCAAGAAAACCCCGGATCCATCAATGCCAGCTGCCTAGATTTCATATTTTAGTTCTAAAGGTAAATTTTTAAAACATTCAACCCTCAATAATAAAAAGACCTGTAACATTTAGTCACAAAGGCTCATTTACCTCTTGAAGCATGTAAAGCTAATGTGAAAGGTGTAGCCTAAACATTACTGTACCTCAAGATGCTCCCTAAGCTGCTCAATACAGGCACAATTAGAGCTGAAAAATATTTAACCCTATCCAAAGACAGGCCCAGGTAACTTTACCAACTGCTTGATCTCCTGTTGAATTTATCACTTCGTTCCTCTCCCTCAGGTTCATGGAGCTGGCCCTGGAGAAGAAGTTGGATGCACTTACTGCACTGGCACTTTTGCACTTCAGCCCGGCCAGTTTCGAGCAGGTAGAGCGCCTTGCCACCTGGGAACCCTTACTTACCAGCGGCAACCCAGTACCTGCATTTCCAGCACTCCTAGGCAATGCTGCAATGCTAACTCTTCGAAGGGATGATGGTGGCTACACAAATAAGAGGCATTACTGACTCTTATCAAGGAATGACTAGATTACTCACTGATCACATAAAATACCATCTGTTTTAATACAAACTGTATAAAAAAAAAAAAAGATGTTGACACGTAGCTTGAAGTGACAGACAAAGAAGAATCAAACCAGAAGCACAGCCCAAACCGCATTCTTTAAAGCGGCCTCCTTCCACATTGACTGCTTCCCCCCCAGGCATCTGAAGTGAGCCTGGCTACACAGCTTCCAGCAAAATACCAAAACTGAAGGCATTTAAATTCTCCTAATGGTGCTCACAGGAGTTCCTACAGTCAGTTTGATTTGCTCCCATCTGTTTTTTTTTTTTCATCTCCCTGTGCTAAACCGTTCTTCTGCAGCCCTGATGAGAACACCATACACGAACAACATTGCTGAACCATTGCATGAGAGCACAGCTTCGGTGAGCGCTTCATCTTTTAAGTGGGGCCACGTGCTGTTCCCTCAGGTTGGTGGGGTTGACTGAAAAATATATCCTCATGTTTGATGACATCAGCCCAGATTTGACACAAAAAACTACCACGTCAAGCATGTAGCAGAGCACCAGTGCATAAGAAGGCATGGAAAAGCACATAAACACAGACACTTAAAAGCACACTTGAAATTTCATGTTGTGTTGTGAATGCCATTACCTTAAAAGAATTTGGCAGCTTTTTATTCGTAGATTCATCTGTGAAGAGATCAAACACCAGAAAGGCTTATGGGAATGCAGTGAGCTTTATTTGCAACTCAGGGTCTGACTTTTTGCAATATCTGTTTAAGCAAAGCGTTTCAGAGTACGCTCAGAAAGCAGAAAGGACATTTCAGGAAAAAGCTTTCTATTTCATTAGATAAGTTCATGATATTCACGCATTATACATCCCCTACAAGCATCAATTTCTGCTGCTATCACTAAACGTAGTCTTCTATTATCGAGGCAGTGTCCTGTTACAGGACAATCTTTTCCAGTCAGGAAAGAACAGCTCGTGATTCAGAAGACTCCTACGAGGATTTTAGTGGTGCACAAGACTGCCCTTTGTTTTTAAAATACATGCCTTATTTGTCAGAAGAATTTAAGCCACAAGTGCACAGTGCCATCTGAAAACCTGACCACTACACCATCCACTTACAGGGGGAAATTCAGAGCCCCTGCACTGAAGGAGTCTGTAATTCCGATTTAGAGGGGAACAGGAGGCATCTGTAGAGAGCAGTCAGAGCTCAGCCACCTAGAAACAGCTACTGGGAATGCTCCAGTGTGAGTGGGCACACAAGTTCACTGGTCACAAGAAATTCTATCATCACCACGTGCAGTGCACTTTTCTGAAAGCCAGAACATTGCTGCATACTTGCAGTGTTTCCTTCCCACTCATTCATGACAGTTTACATACAAGTCTAATGTCAGAGAGGTTTTTTTTCCTAATAGTGTTAGTAAACTATTTTTCCTCTATTTTTAGGAAAGGAGATACAACAGTCATATCTCCCCTCCACCTAACATGTTAAGTTTCAGTTAGATAGGGGTCTATGGCCGATGCTAGGAAAAGAAAGGACGCAGCAGCATTACCTCGATCTCCAAGAGAACTAAAGGATCTCTCATTCTGGAGCAGGACCTGTTTCAGCTCCTCAAGTTCTGCGTGCTCTTTTGCGTACATGCGCTTCAGGTTTTCCACATGTTGAATCATTACTTCCACAGCCTTGCTGACACGGCTCTCCTGACAGAGTGCAACAGCAATAGGATAAAGAAGCGTCTCTGAGAGGCTGTGTCATGTTTAAAGTTAAAGACTTTTTTTTTTCCCCCCCTTAGCCATCTCGTCTCATCTCGTATCACCACGATGCAGTATTCTCTCATTTTTGTCCACCCTTTCAAAGTTTTACTACAACCCATCTCTCAACATATGCCCAAGTTACACAGGTCTCATTTCTCCAACAAGTACTCTTCTTTAAAATAAATTAGTCTTTGTTTTCTGAGCCCTAACAACTCCTCCTCGTCGCTTTCTCCGATCTGCAGTCTCAGCTGCCACCACGCATTTGCTAGTATTGCCAAGTCATATTTTCATGCTGTTCTTTGGCATTATACACAATTACACACAACACTGGAGCAGGTCTTTGTAAATTGCCATAGATTTAACTAATGAGCTGCCCTTTCCATAAGGCACAGAATTACCATTAGAGCATCAAGACTATTGCTACCACATCGCGTCTTGTGCTCTCTACTGCGTACATTCCTCCAATGCAAAGATTTTTTTCTGGATTATTGTTTGGGTTTTTGTTTGTTTTAGATCAGGACCGTATTTCTGTTGTGTGTTTTTGCACAATGCTGGTGCAATGTAGCTGCTCTCACACTGCCTGGGATTCCTTATAACACCACAAACTATGATGAGAAGAGAAAGCTGGGACTAAGCTGTACTGGGCAGTCTGCATTACATACACAAGATGCCCAAATCTAATTCTGGAACCAGAAGCCTAGCAAACAGACACTGCTATCCTCTTACATCCAGAAGCTTTTAACTTTGTACGAGATACATTTACGTGGAAACGGTTACCTGATTAATAGCTCCCAACATCTCTGCTCTGCTGGCAACCCGGGCTGCGTACTGGCTGAGGTACTGCAAGCTTTTCTGCAGCTTCTTAATTATTTCCTGCGCTTGGTTGTCTTCTTCACACAAAGGAACTAAAGCCTAAGAGGCATATTGGTAAGAAAAACAGTGTGAGCTACTAGTAGAGAAAGAAGAGTGAACCCAACTGATGACACCAGAGGTTGTGTTCATGCCCACACAGTCGGAAGATCAGCATCCAACACCCTCAAGCAGTGTAACTTGATACAGGCCTCCAGCAGGCAGAGACTTCTGCTTACCTAGCAGAAAATCAGCTGAAGACAGTGGTTCTTGTCAGAAGTTTGTGCCATAGAAAAATTCCCCACTGCCTACGCACACAACAGACTCAGGTGAAGGTCACCCCTCACATGCTAGGTCTCCTGTTTCAACTGTGTCACTTAAGAACTTCGTTCAGATTTGCTTCAAGTATTAAACACACACACGCATCCTAAAAAGAGCCAACCTAAGAGACACTTTCTCAGCCGTTCATCCCACCCACCTTACCAGCCTCGGCCCATACTAACCTCCAACATCTTTAGAGCATTTGTGATCTCCTTTTTCAAATTTTCTTCAGCCAAATCTCGGGACCTTTCTTCAAGCCTCACTCTCTTGTCCAAGGTAAACAAGTCACATTTAAAACCTAAAGACAGCCTCAAAAATTCAGCCTGTTGTGGGAGAGGAAAAGTTTTCAGAATAATTCAAGTGATGCAGCAGCTTTTAAAGTAGATTTAGATACTGACATGACATTTGGGACTATACCCCGTGGAAAAAGTTACAGAACAATGTTACAGAAAGAGAAGGCAAACACACCGGCGACATCCACAAAGCCAGTCTTCCTATCGCTAGGGATGGGGGAAATAATCTGCAGCCAGAACAGTTGATATCCTGGCAGCACGCAGCGTGCCATCTGCGTCTTCTGACAAAACAGGCTGAAATCAGCACATTCTGCCTGGGAGGACGTCACAGCTCTGCTCCTTCAAGCTTGCAAACAAGTGTTTTAGTAGTGACAAATCTTTTGTTCGGTTTCACAGATTTCCACCTTTTCCCATCCAAAATTTCCATTGGGCTTGGAAAGACAAATTTCAGAAGCCAAGTTGCAGAAATACATCCAGTTTAAACTACTCAGCATCACGCTTTTATATAGGAGAAGATATTAATCAGAGCTGATCGGCAAGATCTTTCTGTTGTCCGAGATACTTGAGGATACAAGCAGTCAAGACTTACCTCCACTTCTTTCTCATTAGGAGATTCACTGTAGGATAAGAAGAAGCAATCATGTAACAGACTGCAGCTTTAAATTCATACATGCACGTGATCATTGAAAGTCAAGGCACTTACGGCTCATTTTGCTTTGTTTTTTCTACTTTAATGCCACCTGCAGTGGGTGAACTCCCTGAGAAGAGAGAAAAAAAATGCTCTTAGACAAAAAGGAAAAAACAGCCTCCCAAAACCAGCTTGTGAAAGTCTTTTAAGCTCCAACAGAAGCCACTGAAAGGTTTCTAGTGTCAGGCTCTTGCCAATAAAAGCAATTTTTATACCTCGGAGTACATTAGGGTTAATGTCAGTAAGATAGCACAGCACGGTCACTTGTACAAAGCCCCAAAAGTTAGTAGCTTAGTTGGCTTCAGCTGGCCTCTAATTAGTACAGGAGAGGTTCATTATAGGTTTTGGTTTAAGCCCCTAGCCCATGGGTTCAGGAGGTTACGTGAGTTTCTACATCACTAACTTTTAGTGAACTCCAAAGGCAAAAGGTGAGGCGATTGGACGAGTAGAGATGTCCAAGTCAGTTCAGTAGACACATCATTCTGTTTATCTAGATGGCACTACCCCCAGGCTGTAGCTAGCATAGAGGATGCCGCTTACAAGTCTTTGGGGAGAACAGGAATGTCAGAACCATTTCAAATATCCCAGCTCCTAAGAAATTTTCCCTCCTGTCTAGAGGAGGATGGAGCTGGCTAGATCAGTGTCTGTAGAAATCAGGGAGCAGGTTTTGCATGATAACATATTCCTTCTGTCCACTGCTAAACCATTTTGATCTACTATTCCTTAAAACAAACACCCTTCACAATAATTGGTGTGGGGCAGGTATCTCTCTGCACCTCTTTACACAGGTCTTGACACAGGCAGCCAAGGCATGCACTCCCGTGAGTTACATGAACGTGTTCAGCAAAACCCTCTTACCTTTCCTACTGGGAACCACAGCTGGTGCTTCCTCACTCTCCTCTTTATTATTTTTCTTTTGCTGGTCCACCTCCTAGAGGCATATTAGAGAGTAGCTATAGCAAGGGAACAGCCTCAACACCACTGGAGGGGCCCGTCCCCTCCCGCAGTGTTTTTCATTGTCACTGCTCAGCCAAACCAGTTCTACGTTTCACTGTCACCAGGGCTCTTACCGGGTCTTGCTTTGAAACATTTTGAAATGCGGTTTTATCTTCTTCCATCATGGGGCCAAGTTCCTTCTTGGTTAGATCCACTCCTGGGGAGAAACATTCCCAAGACCAAATGTAACGATAAAACTGAAACAAGCCCCCAACACCCAGTGTTGAACCAGCCATGGACCAACAGGGCTGAAAAACTGCAGCAAATGCCAGGAGAGAGCATCAGGAAGGAGAGGCAGCAGCACTCTGTACAGCACAGCACTATAAAGACATGCAGGAAGAAATGTGATAATAACGTTTGGCTTGGAAAAAGTCCCAGGGTAAGAAGTGTTACATGTCTACAAGTGAGAATATTACTCCTGGTTGTAGCCGCTTTAGTTGAAGTTGCAGCAGTTACACTAATATTCCCTTGGATAATTGAATTTCATAATTTTTCTACCAGCATGGTATTTTCTTTTTGTTTGTTTGCTATTTAAAGAGGCAGTTTATAATTCATTTTTATTTGGAATTCTGGAAGTACAGGAGTATGTAAAAAAAATTCCATGCACAAACTAACAGGAGAAGCGAGGAGTATTTGTAATTCTCTTCTTTCACAATATCGAATATCAGATGAAGTCAGGAAACAGATGCTACTTTAGCTGCTGTTACAGAGGAGCTTGAGCACAACCAGGTCACGAGATGCATACAGTTGTGGTATTTCAGGTGCGCATAAGCTTCAAACATAGTCTGACACTTGGACTGTCCTTTGTACCTAAAAACTGAACTAGCAGGGTGCTGACAGAGCCAACAAAAGAACTCTTTCCCAGAAGATGAGTGGCGATAAGTTCAGGAACTGATGATGCCAATTAAAACGCAACACAAACCTTCAAGTGCCACAGTTTAGAACAGCTTTAAAGCAGGCAAAAATAACCTCCAGGAAGACAACTATTAACAAGACTTAAAAAGGATAATATTTAAGAAACTGAAGAAGGTTTGAGAGTCACACTAATTTCTTGTGTAGCAGTAACTCTGGTAGCTATTTATACCTTTTAGAACATCTAGAAATTTCTTCTTCCTTTTCTGATTATGTAGTCACACACACCCACACAGATGCAAGCCAAAGAAATGGCACAGGAGAAAATACCCCACCTCCAGGGCTGAAGTCTTTGCTCTTTTCATCCTTCACACGAACCTCTGCTTAGCACTGCCTTCTGCTCCTGTCGATTCTTGCAGCAGCCCTACATATCTGACCTGGCTTCCAAGGACGTTTAGAAGACATTGCATGGTACTAGCAAAAACCACAAGTGGAGATTCTTCAGTGTCTCCATTCTAATACTAGAAACACTTTCTATTCAGACAGGTGCAGCAGGCAGAGGATTCGCAGACTTTAAAGCTATCGGGACTCTGTCTGACCTGTTTTGCATATCTGTTTCCTTCGTGCCAAAGGCCACATATGAAAATTAACAGTAGAGGCAAATTAGTAGAAAGAAAATAGGTTGCAGTGAGGGGACTAAATTAGATTTCAGGAAGATAGTACTAAAGAAAGAAATAAAACCAAACAGGAAATGACGACAAAGAGTCTTGTGTTTAGGTAAATGTTAAAAACCGGTTACAAACAAGCATGCATGCCTATTCTGTGCTGCTCATTCAGATCAGCTTTTTAAATAATAGCTTAAATAAAACTGGAGTACATGGGCACAGTGGGTTTTGCTTTTAGTTTCTAAGCAAAAGAAGCACCAGTAGATGTGGTAAAAATAATTCTTCTGGGTGTTTACAGCTATAGCAGAAGACAGAACCATAGACAAAGGCCTCTCTCCTCAGCTCTCCTCTTGACCCATCCCAGCTTTTGTGCGCTGAGCATCAGTTTGGAAAGAGAGTAAAATGCTGTTTAGCCTAGCTGTGTCCCTAAGCTTCCTCAAGTCATGAAAACATTATCTCTCCTCCCAGAGTAGCCTGGGGTTTAGTGCCCACACAATGGTTTGCCAGCTGAGCAAGCATTGAGATTTCACTCGGTCATTTCACATTTAGTTCTTGCAGTGCTGTAGGCTGTCAGCCTCCTGCGAGTGGGTGAAGCCTTATTCCTACTCAGAGTTTCAGGGAGGGTTGAGAGTACTCGCAGGCAACAGTATGTTCAACAACAGAAAAATCACAAGATATCATGAAGTTATTTTTCTTACTCAGCTTCCTCACTTCAAAGATGTGCTGGAAGCAAGCCGTTTCCTCACTGCGCGAGCGCCAGCGTACCGCAGCGGTTACTGTACCTGACACAGGACCAGCCGGATCCTTATCGTTGTTTTTCTCCGTTGCTACAGAAGTTGGCACATCTTCCTCTTTTTCACGTGAGCACTTGGGTGATTTTTCCTCCATAACAAGGCAGCCTATAACATCAGGCAGCAAAAGACAGAGCTTTTACTATTCAGTAAATGCGCAGACTTGAGCGCATCTATTTCTAAGACTTTCAGTGCAAAAAGTTTGCATATCTGTGCCTCAAATTAAGGGCTTACCTGTTACTGGTACAGTGCTTTCCAGAGAGGATGCAAGAACTTCTTGGGGTGATGTTAAGAGATCACTGCCAAAGCAAAATTCTTTCAGATACTCATCCATATCTTACACAGTTTTGGTACAGGCTTTTAAAAGCTTGCACAAAAACTGACCTGGATGGGATCAGACACGAAGGCTCTGCACAATCAATCTTTAAAGAAAGAGAGGAGTTAGTATTAGGGAAAGGGTTGCTGTGCGAACAGAAAATCTGTATGTCAAAGTTTTAATATTTTCCCCAGCTGTGCCTCAATTATTTCAGCAGTGAAGAACTAGACAAGAAGTGTAGGCAGATTCATCTGCTAGTCTAAAGCCACCCATACATACAGTACGTAGCTTAGTATGTTAGCATTATTAGGAGCTATAACTACGTATCTACAGAAATGTTATCTCAGGAATATCATACCAAGATATGTATTTTGGTTCCTGATTTCATGTTTTGCTCCCAACGCACATTTTCAAATGACCGACGTACGTGTTACCACACCACTGTTCTATCTTAATGCTGTGCATCAAGATAGGTCCATTTTCAAGGTCTTGACCTCAAACCCCATGAGCGAGGCACACAGTGCTTCACTCTGCTACAGCTGTCAGGCTCATTTAGGTAAAAAAAGGTAACTATTATCTGCTTGGTCGAGCAGATGATTTGGAACAAAGAAAACTTGCATTTGCGTGGTATATTTTAGCGTGTGTCTTTGAATGACACTAGTTTTCAGTATTATATATAACAATTACCTAGCAGTTCAGACTGCTTCAGACCTCCTCCTCTGTGTGCAAACAGCAGAGAGGAATTCAGCAGCTAAAGGCTGGTACGTAGCTTTGCTCATGTTCCTTTAGCTACTACAGTGCAGTTCTGGACCCAAGTGTTATCACAGACAAAACCAACATCCTCTTAAGTCTTTTAATGTGGCAAGGGGATTCGGAATAGGAAAGATCTCATCCTCATTTCACCCTGGAGAACTCCAGCTTGCTTATTCAATTGGTAGATTGGTCTCTCTTCAAGGGTGAAAGTACAGGGCGAAACAGAGGTTTGAAGGGTTAAGTTGGTATTGACTTGTGATAAACTCCACCCACTGCTGAAGAGGGGTGCTGAATAAAAAAAAAAAAAGGCCCCAAACCTATCTCCAAGCACAGCAGGTATGAGGCTGGCCAGCTTTGGGTAACTCCCTACACATCAAGTGTTCAAGAGCACTATTGAAGTTGGGGAATGTGGGGGGAAACAACAGAGAAACCATGTCAGTTAGTGATCATCTATGTTCTGGTATCTTCCCTTCCCCCTCAAACATCTTCAAAGGACCCAGTAAACCCAACAAAGTTGAAAAGGGGGCGACCAAGGCTTCGGTCGCTCCTGAGAGCGGCTGACTGCTCCCAGCATCACCAAGTGCCTTCTCTCTCCTCCCTGCTCCCCCACCCATCAGAGCCTGACCGCACTCGCAGAGCCTTGCCCCAGCCAGCCGGATGTTTCCTCTAATGCAAATCCAGGCTATTTTTATTCTAATTTGAATTCTCTATTAAGCTTAAGGAAGTACAGCAGTGCATTTGCCTTGTTCAGGCCATTGGGTCTACAGGAGTACTGGGGAAGAAGGTGAAAAAAAATGAATAGCATGCTGGAATGAAAACAAGAGAAAACTAAAGTGCTTTTAGCGCGCGTGCACACACACGCGCACGCCACCCCATGCAAACAAACAAACAAGCTTGCATCACCTGGAACTGACTAAAGCAAATCATTATTCTACATGCCCTCTCCATCCCCAGGTAATCTCAGTCAGTGGTTTGTTTGAAATGAAGGAAAATCCTCAGTTCAGTTTTTAAAACCCCATACTGACTATTAGGATTGTGAGCTCCCACGGATTGCACAGCGTACACTTAAAAACACCACCACCACATTCTAGATTTCCTAATAAAACCTGTTCGCACAGGACTTTCGAGGATGGTTGTTCTCCCTAATAAAAGGATTGTGTCAAAGAAGATCCTGCAGTAGAATCCTAATCACTTTTTTCCTTTCCATCCTTTTGGTTAGCATAATAATCAAAGGATACTCTATCACAGCAGACAAATTCCAGCCAGAGTCTTGTATAACTCCTCCCAAATAAGCATTAACATTTGAAAGGCCCATCATCTGGTTTTTAGATTGTAATACGACTTTCACATTTATAAATCAAAATGACTATAAAAAGCCCAAGCTTTGTCTAGCTCTCACAAGAGCTCCTTTACTAAATAGCCCCTAAAATCCTATGATGACAATGCTTTGACAAAATAATCTGAGTTACTTACATGCTGAAGGGCTCACTCTGCTCAAATGTATCTGCAGCCACAGTGTAATAAAAAAACCCCAACAAACTAGGAAGACTTTTCCTATTAGACAAGGATATTCAAATTTTGCTGCACGTCACAGTTTTTAGAACAGATACTGGACACAGCCCATTTGCCTTTTCTCTGGGGCAAGCTTTAACATTTCAATTTTCTCCCTCTAGAATATTCACACGGAAAGTTTATATAAAAAAAAAAAAAAGCAAAGACGGAAAATGACATTTCTGAACCCAGCTGGAATTACAGAAAGTTCCAGAGCAATGAAGCACAGGCATTTCAGACAACTTTGCAAGGCTGTGACTTTCCAGAAGGACCAGATAAAGCAAAAGCCCTTGAGATTATCCTCTTTAAGGTACCTGAAGTAGTAGCAGCACAAGCTAGGAGTTCCTCATCTGCTCTAGCCCAACCAAGCAGCGTGCTGAAACTACAGGCAGTCCCCATCACTCTTACTTTTTACCCTCACTGTGTTTTCTACCTTCATTTGCCTCTACAACTGGACCACTGCTGCACTTGCAGGTACCACACACCAGCTAGGGTAGGTCTGAGGTTGCCTGCTCATCAGCCTTGCAAAAGTTAATTCCAGGTTCACAGAAACCACTGACCAATATTTTTCCATTGTCACCACTAACATCAACACTGGAGTTTATCAAGCTAATTAGAAGCCCTGCATGGCAGGGCCGAGGTCTAGATTTCAGCAGCGAGTATTGTGGCATCGAGCACAACTTGGTGTGCTGAGGTGCAGCTCATCTTGCTGTTGCCACAAGAAAGCCGACCGACAGCTCAAGATGTAGATGCAGGATTCAATACAGCAGTGAAGGCATTTCTGAGCACATCAGCTGAAGGAAAGTTTTCTCACAACAAAGGTGTCATTTTTCAGCTGTTACATGGGAGCTGTGGGAGAAAGTGCTGAGAAAGGCAGCATTCACAGCTAAAACATCCTGTGGCTTCTTGCAGGTGGATCAAGAGAGCGAAATCACTCAGACTTCCCTGGCAGAACCGAGTATTGCTGCAGAAACAGCACTGTCTCAAGCCTTGAAACCGTGTTTAAAATACAGCTAAAAGCATGACCCAGATGCACTTGAACATCAAGACATTTAGGTCTATAACTACAGTATTCCAGAAGCGTGCCCAGAGAGAAGGGACTACCCCCCACACAACAAGATGTCACAGCACCCTGCTGACTGATGCTCCCTTTGCCTAGGAGCAGTGCTGATTTAGAGCTGCTCTGCCTGGATCTGAGTAAGGCACTAAATGCTTGAACCCATTCAAAACCACATCTTGGGGATCAGAGACAGCACTCACCTCCAGCAGTGAAGAGTCCACCATTGTAATGGAAACAGGAAGGTCTGCATCAGTATAGCTACCAGCAGAGCATATTTTCCACCTGGCAATACACATTTTATTTGCATATTGCCCATACAACAGTAAGATATAGTGCCCATTTTCCTTAAGCACATAACAACTGCAGTCACCCCTATCTGTATAGTCAGACAGCTGGTCTCTCGGAGAAAGACAAATTCACCACCACCAACTATCCCTCCTCCCCCGAACAGCAAGAACCACCACCAGTCCTTCTCCCAGCCTCCTCCACACTGCACAGCTCTGCAGAAAGCCAGTGGCAAAAATTTCAAGAGCTGCTGAGTCTTTTGCTGCAGACCGCCTGCCTCTGCATCTTCAGGAACATCCTTTGAAAATATTCATCGACAATAGCTAGCTAGCTTTCATCATCTCAGGCAGTTCAATCTCTGTTTTAAAGAGCTCAGGAGGCAGCTTGATAAGCAAAGACCTCAGACCTCCTGGCTCTAAACTCTGCAAAAAGATGTGATTCCTCCAAGCCAATAGGATTTTGGCTTCTAAATGGGAGTGTCGGTTGTGAGTTAAATACTGAAAATAGACACAAGAACGCCCACATCATGCCTCAGTTCTCCAGCATGAAGTGGAACACCATCACTGTATTTGGCTGGTAGTCATACCAACAGTTTCAGTAAAAAGTTTCAATGTTATGTTTGTGAATAGAAGCAAAACGTTACCCCATAACACTATTAGCTGACTGCTGAGTGCCTAGTGTTTCCTATGAGAGACTCCCTGCTGTGAACTCAGCTTGTGCTGGGGACAGAGCTTTCCCTTGGAACCTGCTGTGGACTCTTCCACCCTTCACCCCAAAGAGGTTATTCTGCTGTCTTACTTGCACCCCACTGATGTCACATCTGAAGTGAATGCGCGTCCCAGATCGCAGCTTTCAAACGTGCGGCTGCCAGAGCTCTGTCCCCAAGGCCGATCCCAGCCGTGCACAGGACAGTTATTTGGGCATGAGGTCTCCAAGGTCAGAGCATCTGTTGAGAGAGACAAGTGTGAAGAGTGGCGGTCATTGGCAAAGTTGGATGTAGTCACATGTCAATTTTTGACCAAGTCTAAAATAATCAAGAAGCAGACCAGCCAAATACAGATTCATAATAAGGCGGCTTCCACCTTGGTATGAAAGCATTAGGTTATGTGGCCTTCGCATATTTTGCAGATAGACAGTCTGCAGCACCTGGCGATGGGGATTTTCTGTCATTCGGGTTATAGAAATTTCCATGGAGGACAGCTTTGTTGCAGTTGACTGTTCTGTGTGGCAGAGAGGGCTGGGAAATGGATCTTTTTTTTGCATCCATACTTGATTGGTACAAGCTGAGAATACCGGCCGTATTTGTGGCTGGACTGCAGTATCACAGCAAGTTGCAAGATCACCCTGAGATAACCCACTGAAGCAGTCATTTACATTTCACATTTACATTATGTTACATTTCAGCATTTTGTAGCTTGTGTGAGAAGAGACACTGTGTCGTACCAGTTTACTGCTGGAAGAAGTGCCCTGTCTATGAAATCCCAAGTGCACTCCGCAGTTTTCTAGCCCTGAAATGTGTATCTGCCAGTGATTGCTTTTAATATTCATAAGGCTTAAGAGTTCCAGGGAAGTACAGACAGCTTATGAATGCAGGAGAAATCAGCAAATACAATTATTTGATTCTCAGCAGCTATCTTATCCATTCAGGTTTTTAAACCAGGACTGACCTCAGCTCAGTAGCAAAGTAGCTTGCGATGGCAGTGTGTGCCGGTCAACAGGATGAATGGGAAGAACTTCACTCAAGCCCCCTTGATGCAGACTGGCAAGCATCTTGCCAGTAATATATGTGGATGTATGACTTCTACCAATAGTTCCTTAAGCTTTTGGGGATTCCTGTTGGGCTGACAGGTAGTCACCTTTTCAGGCCTTTAATTGCAAGCATTAGAAACTTGATTCAGCCTCCCGGATTACATGCAAAAATATGCTAGATACATTTGCCACATTCTACCAGCATGTTTAGCACCAGTCATACTGTTCTATACTATTTATATTTCAGGAGAGACAGAAAGAGAGCCACTGCTACCAGCTTTTACCTAGTAGAGGCGTAAGATGCCAGTATGAGCTATCCAAGGGCAGCGTCCTGTGAAGTTCGGTGCACAAGGTGGGTCCGTCCCTCCGCAGTTGTTTAGGGCAGTAGAGCTGCTAATTGAAAAAGTAGAAAGTGCTGCTGTTGTTCAATCACACTGAATATATTAATGCCACCAACTCCGCCCCACACGCACAGCTGCATCTGCATGATGTAATACTAACAGTTATACAAATACATCATCTGCTGGAAAACTCACATCCTTAATGGGCAGAACAGATACAGGATGAGGTAGAATAATTCAACTTTACATTTGCAACAGGTGTGTTCATTCAAGCTAGGTCTAGAACTAGGTACTATAAAGCCAGGAAAAATGAGCAGGACAAAAGAACCAAAAAACACCCACAAAAACCAAAACCACCCAGAAAAACCCACCCCAATAGAAAAAAAAAAAAACAAACAAAGAAAAAAAAAAAGAAAAGAAAAAAATCTTCCAGCCACACCAGCCAGACCGAGAAGGGGAAGGTTTATCCAGTGTTCAGCACCTACTACGCAGGCCAGGTTCCCCTTGGCAGGAGGGCAGCTCCAGCTCTGGAGCCTGGGGACAGAGCTCTGCCCCCTCCCCTGAATGCACACTGCCTGCTTGCTGCTTAGCTCTGAGGAGGTGTCATCTGAAGAAGGGTAGAGGAAACTTCTGAAACAATGTTTGCACAGCTGCGTTTGACCTAACTTTGTTTAAGTGTTGAAAAACTGAAAAGAAATTGGAAGATGTATCCCCACTGTCAGGCTCCGATCCTTCTCAAAATGCAACTCGTCAAGCGCCTGCACAGGTACAACAGCATCGCAGTGACTGTTCAGAAGTGGTAGGAAACAGGTTTTGCAATAAGATTGTGAGTATACTTTTGTGTGTGTATATACATGTGCATGCATATATACATAAATATGTATCTCTAAAATTATTTTTATTGAATGTTTAACTGGGCAAAGCTTCTTACAAGGAAAGTTGTTTATTTCCTTTAGGTCATGAAAGCAATTTAGAACAAACAAAACTAATGTTGCATTTTCAGAGGCTCAGCAGCTGTCACAGCAAGCACTTACCTTCCCTTTTACCAGCTCAGCTGATGCAGGCAGCAGACCGCACTCAGATTCTAACTCTGCACAGCACTGTTGCAATAGAGAAATAGTTCAAGGCAGGCAGACATAGAAAAAAAATTGTAAGAGAAGGAACACTACTACTGAGTATGAACAGAATGGAATTATATCTTTCCAGTTGAACTATTTTCAGCTATCAGGAAAATTATGCAGTTTTCCCTTGCTACTTTCAGCCTTTAATTCTGCAGACCTTTATGCACAAATACAAGTTTTCTTCACATGCAACTAGTCAGCAGTTTAGCTTCTGCTCCTCTGATGCCCCTGTTACAACCTACAATACCTTTAAAGATCTTCTGCTTGTCTTTATAAATACCTTGTTATTCTGTGTTAAATCCAGACCAATCAGACCCTGAGCTATAGCGTTCCTTGCTAGAGCTGATTGGGGAAAAAAAGTCTTCCCACATCATCTCCCCCGCCACCCCCTTCCAAACTTGCAGACAGTATTTTTGTTCAAAACAAAGTACTCCAGAGTTACATAATTTCCCAACATGTTTCCACAGAGGGGCACAAAGGTAATAATCGTTTCACTGCCTATTTGAATGCCTGAATATATTTTATAACAAGTTTTTAAACATTTGTTTTCAAGACAGTCTGCAAAAGAAAGGGCTGATCGTGGGGGACAAACCACACCAACGCATCAGGGAAAGCTTCCCTCCGCCCCATTTGGTATGTTCACCACCAACTGTTTACAGTGAAGACCAACACCACACCTGTATGTTCTAGCCCATTTTTTCCAGAAGGCTGATGAAGGAAAAGAATAACGTGCAGATCACTACATACAGTTTACCGCCTCCACAGTTGTGTACATGTTAGAAAAGAAGAAATCAGATACTGCCAAATTACTTGCAGTTCATCTCAGCTGTAGATGTCCTCCACCAGAGCACCTCCTGTGCAAGCCTACCTTTTCTTCTCCCACCAGACACACGTCATACCTGACACAGCAGTTCACAGAGTCGCCTTTGAAGCAGTTCCCATCTTAGTGTATTAACAGTTACTAAGAAGAGATATTTACAAATCTTACAGGGTTCCTTATAATTTGGTAACAAGTAATCAGATGTTATAGTGGCTTTAAACCTGACTACCGCCTATCACAAACCCATTGTGCTTTGTTTTAATCCAGTAGTACCTACACAGGAAAGAATTTTAAAAGTGCATTTTGTTTTGTGAGTTCCAGAAAACACTGGGCACTCTTTCTTCCCTGTGGTTATGTTTCCCCGTGCTACACGGAAGGCAACACTTCCTGACAGCAGTGTTAAGGTGCCACAGTCCTTTGTGGAAATGGATGATTCCAGTACAACTTATTGGAAGGCAAGCATTTGTCCTTCTAATCTGACATCCTGTACAGAAGTTGATGTGCTTTACATGATATTTAGAAATATTCTTTGATCAAGTTTGGTAATGCCAGGGTCTGCCACTGGTGACTTCTACCTTGATATAAGTCAGTCATAGCTTTTATACCAGAGCTAATAATAAGGGACTGGGGGGGGGGGAAGGAGATTCCATTAACAGTCACCTCAGTGCCCAAGCAAAAATTGAAGGCAACTCTCAGTAACTTGTTCAGCTTTTTCACTGGATGAGGGCTGCAGCAATTAGTGGCAAGGCATGATTAGACATATGAAACATAGGAGCTGTGCCAGGCTGACTTAGGTTGAAGTAGCTTCCTTGGCCAAAAGGTTCCCTAATTTCTCATCTTTTACCACGCAAGTAGGGGAAGTAGAGAAATGGAGCGAGTACGTGGGTGGGGAAGATACCATAAGGCAGTCCTTCCGTCAGAAGGGGCACTAGACCTGTCTGGCTTTCTGCAGGAACTCATATAGACCATTGTCCTCCTGCGCTCCCATCCTTGTTTGTCAGCCCTGTTCATTATAACACCTTCCAACTTCTTTACACATTTACCAGCTTATTTCTGTTTATCTACAGAAAGAGATTCTGCAGACTACCTGGAGTCATTTAAAGCCAAAGTCTCAGCCATTTTCAGGGGGGTGGTATCTTCTGGCGATTTATTTGGTTCTATTTTTTTGTTTGTTTCTTTTCGTTGTTGGTTTTTGGGTTTTTTGGTTTTTTTTTGTTTTTTTTGTTTTTTTTTTTGGTTTGTTTTTTTTTTGAGTCACAGTAACATCAGTCTCTTCCACAAGTCTAGGGTTCTTTCTTTTCATTTACTCTAGCTCACTTTGCAGCAGAGCTTTGTCTATTTGGAACTGGAAAATGACACACTATATCCCTTGTTATGCCTCTTGCTAAAAAAACAACTCTACAGTTTGAAGGAAGCAGCAAGCATGAAAGCAACATGAGCACATAGATGCGAACGATGCCAAAATACTGGTCAGAAGTCAGCAAGCACAGTCTGGAGCTGTTTCTGCCACACCAGTGCATAACAGTTGTGCTTTAGAGCTAAGACATAGGGTACCAAGTATTTTTTCACAGAATCACAGAATGTTAGGGGTTGGAAGGGACCTCTGTGGGTCATCTAGTCCAACCCTCCTGCCGAAGCAGGGTCACCTACAGCAGGCAGCACAGGACCTTGTCCAGGTGGGTCTTGAATATCTCCAGAGAATGAGACTCCACCACCTCCCTGGGCAACCTGTTTCAGTGCTCCGTCACCCTCAGAGGGAAGAAGTTGTTCTTCATGTTCAGCTGGAACTTCCTCTGCTTCAGCTTGTGCCCATTGCCCCTTGTCCTGTCGCTGGGCAACACTGAAGAGTTTGGCCCCATCCTCCTGACACCCACCCTTCAGATATTTGTAAGCATTTATAAGGTCCCCTCTCAGCCTTCTCTTCTTCAGGCTGAACAAGCCCAGGTCCCTCAGCCTCTCCTCGTAGGAGAGATGTTCCAGTCCCCTCACCATCCTCGTAGCCCTCCGCTGGACTCTCTCCAGTAGCTCCTCATCTTTCTTGAACTGGGGAGCCCAGAACCGGACAGAGTACTCCAGATGAGGCCTCTCTAGGGCAGCATAGAGGGGAAGGAGAACCTCCCTCGACCTACTGGCCACACTGACAAGACAAATTTTTCTTACAAGACAAATTGTAGTTTCACATATTATGTACATTGTAAACAACATTGAGCATCAGTCACATTGCCCTGAGAAATGCATGCCTGAGGCAAAGCATTCCATAGGCTAAAGTCAGTCAAGTTTTTTTCCTGTAATGAAGTGATACGTGCTCCAGAATTTGGAAAGAAAATGCCACACATGCTGGAATCAAATCACTGCGTTCTTTGATTGCCCAGGCTTTTGAGGTGTTGATGTTAGCAAATGAGCAAGAGGTAGTATGAAGTTTCTATGTTTCTATAGAAAAAGTTGGTGCAATGACATGATTGCTTTCTACTAAAGAGAACAGCCTAATACCATGCAGTTATTCAAAACCAAAGAGTAAATACAAGCAGCAAGCAGAACATAAAAGTCAGGTCTGTTTGACACAAGAAGCTTAAGAAAGAGAGATGACTTTTTTTGGAACAAGGTGGGCTACTCAGGTGTAGGAACGGCACCTTCGGTAAAGGAGTGCCAGTACCACCCATGGAGTTACTAACCCTTCATCCTAGAACTAGAGAATTTTTTTAGGAGATTCTGCAGCTTTGGTCCAACCCAGCACCTACTCATTGGGATCCCACCTGATTCTCAGCCCAGATGCTGTGTTTGCAGATCTTTTAAAAAAGGGAAAAAAAAAAACCACACACCAAAAAAAAACCCTCCACAGATCATTTACCAGATGACTTGCAGATCAGTCCTACTCCCCCTTGCCATAACTAAACCGTAAAGGATTTGCCCGTGCAAGAGTGAATGCTGGCACACTGCCAGTAGTTACTCACTTTTCTGGTCTTCCACCTTTTCTTGAAGCAACTGGCAAGTGCTTGTTAAAGCTGCATTCACGTCCTTGAGTTTTTGCTGCTCAGAAATGGCTTCCTCTAACTTGCATTTCAAGGATGCAGCTTCCTCACAAGCAGAGTGAAAGGCTTCAACTCGATCGTCCGCCTAAGCATAAAACAATATTTAAGAAAAAAGGGAATGGAAAAAAAATATATATAAAAGCAGCCTGGCTACAGTTCATGCAAATGAAACCAAACGGCATCTGTTCTTTCTCAGGAAGCGATAAAGCTCCCTCTGAACTTCTGCATTTTTACATTGGGGTGGACTGTGTATGGAAGCTATTTTTGGGTTTTTTTTTCTTTTTTTTTTTTTTTTTTAAGCCACCACAAATATGCAATGCTGCCTCTTTCATCAGCAAACTGTTGTCACCACCCCCTCAAATTTTACTTCCTCTGCTGGTTCCACTTTTGCAAGGAGGCACTCCATTCCGAGCATGCAATTTCCTTTCCCTAAAGCAGCAATGCATTGCATGTAGCCTTCTGCATCTGCCTACTTCTTTCCTTCACAGAAGGAACTAGACTGTCCCTTACCTGTTTTCTGGCATCCTCAAGCTGCCTTGTAGCTTTTTGCAGCTCTAAACCAAGGGCTTCTGCCTGACTGGCAGTTTCTTCTTGTAACTGCTTGACAGTTTCTATCTCACATTGCCTGTGGGGCGAGAGAGCACAAACCGCAATCCGTTACTGACATTTTAGAGGAGGCATGCCTGGGAGATGACACATGCTAGTTGAGACACATATCAAGAACCACATTCATCTGTTACGTATCACAGCTCCCCAGGATGCAGCACCAGGAACTTAGCTCTTGTTAAGCACAGTTCAACCCAGTGGGCAGACAAGGCTTTTTCATAGTAACTGCAGAATAAGGAAGGGGATGGAGGTTTTCCCCGTTTTCTGCCCAGCTGAGCAGTGCTGCGACTGCGCCAGCCCCGGCCATCTGGGTACCATAGTGGAAGCTTGTGGAACATCCAGAGAATTCTCAAAGAGCAAGAGCTCAGTGGGGCTAACTCTTGCAATTTGGTAAAAAGAATGCATTTTCTCGTGGTTTGGGAGAAACAGCAATCAAATAGAGAGTAAGTCATTCTAGAAAAGAGACCCTGGAGCTATTACTGGAGGTACACTGCTTCATCAGATTAATCTCCCAGAGTTTCAGAGGGTATTCTTGCTGGACAGCAAATGGATGCCACCAGAACCCAGGAACCCTTTCTTTTCCACTACAGAAATCCTTTGTTCTTTCTTTCCTGACTTACCCTTGTATATTTTTTTCTTGTTACTAACACCACAGACAATTTTGATACAGAAAGGCAGATTAAAGAAATCAAGCCATCAGTATTTTTATCGGCTCTTTTCCAAGTGAAGGGAGTTCTACATTAACAGTCTACATTAACAGCATTAAGTGGAAGGTAAGTCAGGCAAAAGTGCAGTATGACAGCTCCACATGAGCTCTCAGGGATGTAAAGCACGAGGAAGCTGCTTACACCCCATACCTGGGTAAAGGCATGTGTGCAAAAATTTATATTTAGCATAGGATATCAGAAGGCTAACCCTGTGAGTAAACCTGGGTTCCACAAAGACAACAAATTCAGATTAGTTGTTCTGGGGGAAAAAAAACCCGACACAGAAAAGCCAAAAAGAACTTGGCTAGCTACTTTCCTGGATGTTTGAGAGGAGGGAGGACAGACAGGCAAAGTTTTAGACCTGCTGTCTTTTGCTGCCATATTTGTAACATCAAAAGTCATAGCAGGAACCACATACCAGTAAACTAGACTTTAAGCTTACATTTCATATTTAACGAGATAAGTCACTGAAACTATGGCCTTGAGAAACTGAGACGTTATGTCATCTGGGGCTAGGAATTTTCTCCCAAAGCAATAATAGCTGCAGGCACATATTTTACAGGTCTTCCATTTAACACAAAACCAGCAGTTCATTTAAGGGTTGCACCTGCTACACAGGTAGCGCTCTCTTGCTTTAACTGCTCAGTCTGTGGCCTCCCTGGTGTTTTCAAAGACATCTCCAAGGTCATATGTTACTTCATATGCAAACCTTAACGTAGTATAAGCATCATGCTAAAACCAGATCCACTCTCCAAAACAGCAGATAATTTCCTCAGTGAAAAGCCTGCAGAATTCAATAAACTTTGTTCCACAAGACAAAAAACCCAATCCAAAGCAAACACAAAACAGAAAAACCCCACCAAACTGCTAAGCAACCAACAAAAACCAACCAACAAAACAGTGAGACACGTGTGCTTTGAAGGGGTACCTGGCAGAGAGCTCTTTCCTTAGATGAAGTTGCTCTGTCTTGGTTCTCCTCAGGTTGCCTGCCATTCGAACAAAATCCTTCTCTAGGGATTCTTTGTATTTTTCCAAGAGATGAAGTTTCTGAATCCAAAGGTATCTCCTTTCTCCTAGTTCTTCCTTGAGAGCCTGGGCAATTTTGAAATGGAGTTGCCATGTGGTTAGATGAGGAGCAGAGCCAGAGAGTAAACCTGAACCCCAATTTACACAAGGAGAATTGATTTCCCTGCTCCCCCATTTAGTATCATCACATACTTCAGCAATAAAGAAGGTGGATGATTGACAACATTTTATAATCTACTCACTCAGCATCTGAGTGGGGAAGGAGAGAGAAATGAGGAAAAATACATCTTAATAAGGAAGACATTATAAAGGAGAAATGTGTGTTTGTTTCGTACAGAACTGTTCTCTGCAGTCCAGTAGATAAACACAGCTACCAACACTTCAGACCTGTGCCTTCTAACTACTGGATCTGACTGATGTGGGGAGACAGGCTAGAGTCCTATCAAGCGTTAGTACTTTAAGACTTTTTTTTTTTTTTTCTCAGATGGAGCAATGCACCAGAAAATGTAAGCCTTCCACGTGCTAGTTCAATTTGACATATGGCTCCCACTTTTTTCAAAAGGTTACTTCTGAGTCAAAAGCCACTCTCAGCCTTGCTTTCTGGGCAGATCTAGGGTACACAGCAAGCCCTCTTCCTCTTTACCCTTGTAAAGAAGTATATGGTTAGCAAGTATTTATAGCAAGCGTGGCAGGAGATTACATGGTGCACAAGGGAGTCTTTACAACTTACCCCAGAAAAACTACATCACAAAATGCCCAGATACAGCAACAAAACCCATATTTCATAAGGGGAAGTTTTAATAATCACTGTCTTGCAGGAAGCCCTAAAAATCAATAATTTAGACTTCTGTGACCCTTTCCTCAAGGTATAACTAAGTCCATTTGCACTAATTTAAGTTTGTATTACAGCAAAATGAAAAAACCCAAACCCGTAAGTCTGTATTTCGGTTTGTCGTACACGCCTAGCAGATGAAATCTGTCCAGGGGATGACCCCTGTGACAAAGGCTTTCAGTTTTACCTCCAATTTGTAGGAAGAAAAAGAGGAAAAAGGTAAAAATGAAGCCTTGAGTAACATTGCATCATCTCTATTTCTCTGAACAGTGACTTGCAGTATAAAGTACTGAGAAAGAAGAATCCTGTCCTCTTTCTCTGACCTCGTTCAACTGAACATACAGAAGAGAGTCCTCAGCTTTTAAAGAATGCTTAATGAGAGTCAAACAGAGGTCAGGTAAGAATGAGGTTCATGTTTTAGGGATTTTACATTAGTTCAAAAGGGGAAAATTCTACAAATACAGGCCATGTTATCTACTTGCAAGATAGAGTTGAATATTGTTCATGAGCTTAAAAAAAAAAGCGCGTAGTATATCATGCCACAAAAAAAGAAAAAAAAAAGCGCCTGAGCAGTGTTGCTAGATATGTTTACTAGGATGACGTGGGATGTGACCCTGTGCAAATGCCCACATCCTGAAGATCAGTTTCTCAGCCAAGGCAGACAGTACTTGCTCCTAGAAATAGCATGGCTTTGACACATAACTGCTGTAGGCTTGTCAGGGCACATGCGCCACTGTCTTATCTTCCAGCAGGAGGAAGGCTGAACGAGGTTTTACTGTTACAATCTACACGTGCTTAAGTATGTGTATATACGCACAAAAACACAGGCACCCTTAAATTTACTTTACGTATAATATACTTCAAAACCTGCTTTAAAATACTAAACCCCATCAAGCTATGTCCATAATATTCCACAGGAAATGGTGGGGAAGTGTTTAGGCTTCAAGTGATAGTGCATGGTCCAATATTTAATTAGTTTTTCTACAGAAGGTTTCTCTAAGGCTGGAAGAAGCTACATTGAATGTTTCTTTTTCAGAATCTACTGTTGTTCAGTTCCATATACCATATTTTCCACATATTTGGCTTGTTCTAGCTAGGTGAATACAATACGTTTGACGTGAAGTCACTTGAGTGACCAGAAGGATGGAACCTCTTATTTTTAAAGAATCTTGTTCTTCCCTGGTCCTCTGTTAGCTTACTTTCCAAATGCATCACTCTCCAGGAGTCAGAATAGGATTCATTTGCCACGATCAACTCCAACATCCACGCCAAAAGTTTTTAGCTTCACATGTTTAACAGGAATACGATCCCAACATGAATGGTAAGTTAACAAGCATTTTTCAGCTGTGACAGCTTTGAAGGAGGAATATTTTAGTCAAGATCAAAAAGTGACAGCAATGCACAAGCCAGTTGTTTCCTAGAGTCTACCCAAAGTGACACCATGGTGATGAGACTTTCATAATTTATATAAAAAGGAAAAAACACTCCTAAAAAAAAAGCTCGCTCCAAGACTGGATGGCTCCAGTAGTTTCTCCTGCCTACCCAGCAAAGATGAAGAGGACCAGCTACAACATTTTGCAGCACTAGAACAAAAGAGGGATAGCTTTCTGTTGAAAAAGCTAACAGCTTCAAGCAGCACTTACTGTGGTGCCACCTGCTATTACCCAAGTGAGACAAGGGATGAACTGAGTTTTTTGCATCTATTAAGCAGCCAAAAGACAGCATTAATATACTGCTTGGTGGAGTTTTTCAGTGTTCCTAGCAACAAACTAGTAAGAAGGAGCAGGTTAGAGTAAAACTACATCCAGTAAGGCAAAAATTTCAGAGACGGCACTGTTGCACAGGAGAGGAAGAAGGAACAAGAGAGTTGACCTGTGTCCACAAACTGGTGCTACCACACAGGGAAGTTATTTTTGCCCATTACCTTGAGAAAAAGTCTTTAATTTCAAGCCTCACAAGAGGTATGAGGAATAGTAAAAATACATGTAAGATTAGGTTGTAAAATATGTTTTTGAGGAGACTTTTCCTGTGGACTGTGTCCAGCAAAAGCAGAACATTTTTCCTTTTGAAAGAATGCAAATCTTATGAAGGTTTTGATTTGTAAGTCTGCTTATAAAGCTACCTCCCTCCTCCTCTTGATGGTGAAACCATACACTACCGTAGTCAGATTCATAGCACAGGGAAAAATAGGTGCTCAAGGCACACAGAAACATGAAGTGAGAAGAAAAGCTTCGTAGTTCACACAATATAGTTTGTCGTCTAACCTCATTTTCCTCTTCATATTGATTTGCTTCATCTACCCTTTCCTTCAAGCATAGTTTCAAAGCAGCGAGATCTTGCACAAGACAAGTCAGGAAAAGCATGGCCTTTAAGTAAAAAGCAATCATCCCCTTCCTCAAAAAAGTTACAAAAGATACTTCTCTCCATACAGTCATCTGTAACCCCAAATGGACTGCTATGATCTCAAGTAATTAATATACATAGCATACAGCAGAAAGATACCCACCTGAAGTTTCTGCACAGACCACTATTTCATATAATAGCTTCAGAGAAACAGTGACTTACCACAAGTTTTCTTTCCCAAGACAGTTGCATGTCCACATCAGAACCTTTTATCCATTGTAAAGAAGTAATGACAAGCTCCTCTGCTTCAGAGGCTTCTTCTTGCTGAAGGCCGGGGCGGGGGGGGGGGGGGGGGGGGGGGGGGGGGGGGGCGGTATGGAACAAAAGAGTCAAACCCTGGCATTTCTAGTACTAGTCCGACACAATGCTGCCCAGAGTTACCCAGGTTATAAGTTAGTGTTCGAGTAGGTGCGAAGTAATATTGTTACAGTAAGTACCCCCCTCCCCTCCTTCCACCCCCAAATAAGCTATTCTTACTTTTTCAAAAGGAGTAAACATGATCTGATTAGCAATGCTTGGAGAAATCCTAATTTAAAGGCTGATAGAAGACTACATCCTTATTCACATAAGCTGTGCCACTGACCAGGTTTTTCATGATAGTCTTAAATTTTTCTCCTGCATATTCAGGTCCCTGAAGTAAAAAAAGCACTTCGCGGTCCAGTGTTTCATCCAGGGACATCCATTCAGTCTTGGGAATCTTTGAAGAGATGGAAGAGCCAGCTAGCTTATTTTGACTTCTCCTTATTACAAACCAGCAGTGACATTTAGACTTTTCAAAAGCATCCCTGCATTGTATTTACCAGAAGGTCAGAGCTACTGAAACTGGAAGCTTGTAAAAGCTTTTCAAAACCATCGTGTCACAGGGATTTCAAAAAAAGTAAGCCAGCTAAGCTTCCGAGTGATCCAATGTAAATTTTCATGTCAGGAGTACGCAAGAGGAAGTGAATAACTATTTATCTTTATTCAGAAGAGCCTTTATCAAGTGATGAACAAGCAGAGCCCTTACTTGCTTTACAGATGATTTGGTGGAATTGTCTCTCATTACAGCATTTGAGAGGTAAACACAGTGACTCACTGTGGCTGTGGGGAGCTGCAACAGGGGACAATATGTTACTTTTGACATAGAGCTGCCTGCCTAGCCAAGTATATCTCTCATTTCTAGGCCCGTAGTTTTAGTTCATTAGTAGATTTTTCTGTTGCAAATGCACCACACACAAAAGCAAGTAGCAGCACGGTGAAGTCCTACAAGAAGAATCACTGTAATAATCTGTTATCAGCTCTGCTGCACAGCTTGCCTCTGAAGGGTAGACAGCACTATAGGGAAGGACAGGACTCCATAGAATGTCTTTAGGGAAATGAGTACAGAACAGCTCTGAAAAATGTGAACCAAATCCATAATGTACATGTAAATTTGTTTGGTTTTTTTTTTTTTTTTCCACTAGCACTGAAGTGCTGGAAAGCTACAAGAATAGCAAATTAGAGACCAAAGTTCCAGTGTTATATGAAGTGTGTCTGATCAAAAACATAGCTCCCAAAAGTCACCAAACTACCTGCCAGGTGTTCTGCAGAGGACATAGGGACACTATAACTCCAAGCCAACAGGCTCAGCTGCAGTCCTAAGGTTTTGTCAACCTGTACCAGACTCATCAGGAGGATGCCTCTCCTACTCCGAGTCACTATCCAAAGATCTCAAAGTAGAGGGGGGAAAAAAAAAAAAGAAAAAAAAAAAAGGCTGGACAGGACTTCTGCAGATCAGTCTCCATTGTACCTGCTGAGGGGCAAGGGAACGGTACCTCCAGACAGATGCATATCAGAGTTTCTAACGAATAAATTAGATGAAGACTCTACAACACTGTGAAGCTGCTTATTCTAATATTTAATTTTCTTTTCTTTTTCCTTGAGATCTAGTGTAGTGAAAGTCTCCCCTCCTGCAATTGAAAAATCATTGTTCGTGTCTGGTGTAGGCAGTACAAGAAGAAACAGACTGTTACTTTCTTCAGTGTACTAGCCTTTATACACTTGAAAACTTGTATCTCCTCCTCCCAGGCTGTTGTTCTGCCAGCTAAATGAATGACCCTAGCTCTTCCAGATTCACTCTGCAGGTCTGATTTTTCAGATTTGAGGGTTTTTTTTGCTTTTCTTTGGACTTTCTTCTGTCTGAACATGAGCAAGAACTTCTTCACTCTGAGGGTGATTGAGCACTGGAACAGGCTGCCCAGGGAGGTTGTGGAGTCTCCTTCTCTGGAGATATTCAAGACCCACCTGGACAAGGTCCTCTGCAACCTACTGTAGGTGACCCTGCTTTGGCAGGAGGGTTGGACTAGATGACCCACAGAGGTCCCTTCCAACTCCTACCATTCTGTGATTCTGTGTGATATTGTAACCTTCACATTCTATGCTTGCATGCTAGGATTAATTGGCTTTGAATTCCAGTGTTATCTAATGATCTACAGGGAATGAGCTTTATTCTTCCTTTACTGACGCAAGGCAACTGGGATGAGATTCAATAAAGATTTGATTCATACCTCAGAAGATTGAGCAAGTTCCAGTTCACAGTGCAGTGAATCCATCCCTTCAGGAATATTACTGTTAAATTTACACCACAATGGGAAACTCAACCCGTTTCTAAAAGAAAAGGAGAAAAAAAAGTATGCACAAGGCCTTTTTGACTTTTGATGAGCTGCATTTCCTGGGACTTGTTCACAATACTCACGAGATTAGCTCTTGCTGCATGTGTTGCATGCTCTCCAGTAGCTTATTTTTTTCTGCCCGCAAAGTCTAAAACATACATCAGACCTGGTTAGCGTGTCAGTTTGCCATGCAGAACAGACATAGGATATGCATGCTTTCTCCTCACATAGTGAAAAACTAAACTCAGCCGCATACCTCTATTACTGAGGAACACTCCACAATGGTTAACTTCAGTTCTTTGATGTCCTGCTCCTTCTGCAGAGATTGGGGAGAAAAGAACCTTTCAAGCACACATCCCAACACCTAGCACACTGAAGCGCATTTGTAATACTTATGGCAATGATGCTTTGTAACCAAAATAACACTGTACTCAACCCTACAGCTTAGTAGTAAGCTGTATGATTTAGGTGTGAGTAGCAATCTGATTATGTAACATAAATAATTGCAAATTTGAAAGAATACAATTACCTTGCATATTGACTAACAGAAAGCACTCAGAGGACCTTTTCTATGTAACTCCTGGAATTAAGGAGATAGAACAACTCTTCCCAGGTGCTGTGTTTTAATTTATTACTTACCTAGTTTCTGTACCAGCAGTAGCAGATTAAGCTAGACTGAAGCAGTCTAGTTTTAGCTGAAAACCTGGACTATATTATGCCTGGCATGAATTTTAACCCTGACTGACCCTTAAAACAACTTGCAATGTTCTGAGTTTACTCTCAGTTTTCATGATTAAAGGCATAGAGCGCAGCACTTTGTGGATTAAACACCGCCTAATGGAAAGGCTGATAGAGAATGTATTAACCCTCAGGGTAAAACTAAGGAGTTAAAAGAAATTGTAGCTTTCTTAGCATCACAAACTAGCAATAGGCTTTGGTCATGTTATGCCATTACAACAGAAGATGCTGCACAGACATGCAGAGCATCTCTTAGAGAAAACAGGAACTTCAGGCAGGAGCTCTGGTTCTCTCACCCCTTTTAGGACTTCTTCCTACTCTTCCTCTTTAAAAAGAGCTGAGGTTTTTGATAAACATGAAATACACAGAAAGTGAAACAGGAGAAATGAGGTTAAGAACCAGGTTTCCAGCCTTGGCGTAGACAACTGATGTATGGTGCTGAAGATTTTAAACTAAAACTACCTTCCTCGACTCCCCCCCCCCCCCCGCAAAAAAAAAACCAAAAACACAAAACACACCAAAACAAACAACCACTGAAGGAAAAACAGTTAAAGTGTTTTCTATCATCACATACCTTCTGCAGGCCTGGAAAAAAATAATAATTTTCAGTCACCATTAATCCTATCCAATCTGCTTTTGGACAAAGAGCTATGAGAGGTTTTTTTTAGCTTATAGGTAAAGCCTTATCGCACAGATCCTAATGCCAACAAGAAAAGTCAGTTTTCCACACCAGTTTCTTCACAATTGTATAGAAGAGTCACCTTTAGCTACAAGAACATATAATCTAGCAGCCTGCTTTCAAAATTGCCATTTAGTCAATAGACTGAAAAAGCCTTTTTAAAATAAAAGGATACTACAGAGGCCACAAAAGCTTTGAATCATTCAAGCAGGAGAAAGTGAAAGCTTTGGAAAAAAAAAAAATTAATTCATTTGTGCCCTTAAGCTGTTTCTGGCAAAAAAAGCTATTAAAAACCACTTGGCTACAAAGTTATCAGCTGGATCACATTGAAGTTGGGTTCTCTCTTGTCACTGTTTGAATTTACCTACACTCATTTTTGCAGACAGCCTAACAGTCAAATATTTCATCAGTTTGGAACATGTTCTGCGAAATAGAAACTTCATTAGCCTAGAAGGCTATTTGCATAATTCACGAATCCAGAGAATGTCAACACCCTTATGTAGTCTTATGTCTTTATTTTAGAAAACAAAATACAAATTCAAAAACAACATCAGAAATTTTTATTCTTCAGCAAAGCCTAGATAATTACACGTCAGTAATGAGAAAGGACAAATCTGCTTTTCCATTGGACTCTAAATCACAATTTCTAGTTTGACAGAAAAATTAAGCAATTAAAGACACGAAGGGAAGGATTTTATGCAGGTATATTCTTCTACCAACTGTTGAAGGAAGTAACCTTTAGAAGTTTCTGTACATTTTTCTGAAGTTTGCAAGTTTGTTTTATTTTAATAGGTTGTGGGTTTTGGTGTTTTTCTTAATTTTTTTCAAATAAAAGCAAAATCCTGAAACCTTTAATTATGCTGACTCATAACCAGGTCCTAAAGCAGATCTCGCCTACTTTGAAGCCATTTATAGGATCAGGTTCTGTAGTGTGGGAACAGTAGGAACAAAAGTGCCACAGTGAAGATAATTGCCTTGATTTTTTACAAGTCATCCTATAGTCAGTATTTTCAGTCCAGACAGTAGTGAAGCAAAAGCAACTAACCTGGATCAAGCTTGCCTCTTTATTCACCACAGTGGTCTCACAGATGTGTGCTTGGATCTAAAGAATGAAAAGATCAAAAATAATTCCAGCCGTCAGTTTTCACTATAATACAAGTCTGCTCCTATCTCTTAGCTGGAAGGGAAAAAGGGTGTCAAGATTTCTTGCTTAGGAAAAAAAAAAAAAAAAAAAAAATCAAATTCTTCATCTTGCACCCAGTTAAAGTGAAAGCGTTCTCAGCTTTCAGTCACCTTTGTTTCCTCTTGTCTGTCCAGGCTGACAGTTTCAGCAACATCAGCCAGAGCATGACTTTCTAACATATTTTCTCAAATTGTGGGGAAAAGGTTTCCTACAAGTTTAGCTTAGAAAAAAGAATGAAATTGTGGATTATTTCTATTAGGCCACTTTTTAGCCTCCAGACAGCAACTTTCTTAGTCAAAGCTGTTGCACTGTCCAAGCTATGATTGTACTGCAGTTCTTTAATAAAGACAGGTCCAGGGCTGTCTACCTTACAGAGGCAGAAACTCCCCTCACTAGACCCCGAGTAAACTATAGGCTGTCTTTTGGTTTCTCGCAGAGTTGAGATGCTTACTTGAAGCTCTGCTGCATTTTTAGACAGCTCCAAAATCTTCTTTTGAAGTTCATCGATGTCCATGCTATTCTTAATATTCTGAGCAAGATACAGAGTGTTTAGGCACATCTGAATAGATTGACAGCTGCTCCTTGAAGAAACTAGGCAAAATGACATCTCCACCCCCAAGCTACTGCCTTCTGTAAAACACTACCAGCATTTATGCACATACATTCTATGTGCTTGCCCCACTGAAACTGTTTCTCCACAGCACTGTTAAAAAAGAAAACCTCAAAACGTGATTTATAAGCACTACCAGACCTAGAAAGCTAGAGAAAAGCATTCAGGCCTGCATCATGAGAATTAGTTTTTGAAAGATGCAGTTTAATAGTTATTTGGATTTACAAGCTTTTCGGAAAGACTAATCTTGAGCACAGTAAACATGCGAAGAACAATGACTGCCATGCTATGATAATAGATTCCTGAATCCATGAGGTGCTTCTTTTCATTACTATGTATATTTAGCCTGTTTCCCTATTTCATCCTAAATAGTCTAAAATACAGGCTGTAAGCAATTTTTAAAACATTTTATCACCTGATAAAAACTGTTTCATAAAATATTTACTTTAATGAAATAAATGAAACAAAGTAAGAATGAAGAGCTCTCCTCTGTAAAAAAAAAAAAAAGGTGCCTAGAGATACAGATCTGTTAGCAGTATATTCCCTACAAGCCTCCTCTAGGTCAATGGATCCACCTGTGAGCGGAGCCCACAGCCACTGGGTTTTTTTGGAGCTCTATACAGGGCTCCTCCTTTGGAACTTAAAGGAGGGAAACATAAGTGAAAATCAAATAAAAAAATGTTAGATGGAGATTGTTTCAGTATAGAATTAGTATATTTATAGCTGTTATTACCAGAAATCTTTTGTATTTGTCTATAATGCTTTCAAAAGAGAGGGAAAAAAGCTGTTTGTGCCTGTTCACCATGCTTCTCCAACTTCGTATCCTTGCTTACCCAGCAAATGGAAAGTCTGAAACACAGTGCAACTTCAAGATCTAAATGTTTTATGATAAGTCATCCTTGTAAAAGATAAAATATATTGATAATCTAATTAGCATGTCAGGCTTCAAAGTCTGACAAACATTTAATTTCTTAATGGTGAGCTTTTAACTAGCAAAGAACATGTACTTGCAAAGTCATTATTTATTTTACCTCTTCCTGGAGAGAAGTAATTTTGATGATGAGAGACTGATTTTCTTTTTCCTGATCAGGTTCATTTGAGAAAAAAAAAAAAAAGGGGGGGGGGGGGGGAGAGAGAAAACCAAAATGGTTGTTTTTAGTATGTGAAGTTCAACATTCAAAGCCAAACTAAGCCAAAAAGCAACAGACACATCCAGGGTCCAATATGAAGCTGTAGCGTTGCATTCCTTTGCTTCAGAGAGCACAGCAAAAAGGAGCATGCTGAGGCTGGTCCAAGTTCATCAACCCTAACTGAAGGGCTTGGCACAGGCATTTCAAATCGGAGTACAACTCTGACCACGAGATGACAGGAAGGAGGTATTCAAGGCCAGAGTGAGCAAGTCTAGTTGTGCTCATGCTAGAGTTAAGACAAATCTGGAAAGCTTTATGTGCCACACTACACTTTTTCACATTGGACGTGAAGAAAGATAGTAGTATTCCACTCATGCCTCCAGTGCACAGGGAACAGTAACTCAGGGACTTACAAGCACAACTACAAAACTTCCAATAATATTTCTCCCACCCCATCTCCTTCTCACAAGGCAAATTATGTATGTAATCTGAAATGTAAAAATTATATGAAAATATGTATGTAATCTGAAATTAAAACAAAAATACATGCACACTGCAGCAGGATAGCACCAAAAAAATCTTGTGTTCTTGCTCAGCACAGAAGACTTTTTTTGATTTCTAAATACCCAGCATCAGCAGCGCATAGAGCTAAGGAACACCAGTTCACAGCTATGCCCACATAGCAAGACGCAGAGATGCCACTGCAGTGTGAACACGCATAGCGGCGACGCAAACATGCTCTGGTGTCAGGCAACACCTGCTAAAGCTGCAGACACATCAGCCTTGTTACCAGGCTGCTTTACACTGCTTACAGTCACACAGGCTTTGCTACTCAGACACCTGGGTTGCAATTCAGATGCTCTCATGCAGGCAGCTCGTGCCCTTTGAGACACACCAAGGTGTGCTGACTGGCTTTCAGCTATCAGTCCAGAATGGACAGGTTTCTGATAGGCCTTTGTCATCTGCCAGCCCATATGGACATTGACAATAACCTAGGGGTGTTTTGGAAAATGACTCTTTTGTGTGGACATCTGAGCCAAGTCTCCTGTCCCTGCTGGTTCTAGAAAAGTCAAGTGAATTTCTGGCAGGACATCACCAACTTGAAAACAGACAGGGCTCAATAATGGCAGCATGAGAGCTGTTGTCTTTAAGCATAATTATATGCAAGACAGGCCCTTTTAATTATTTTCTTTATTATTACTGACAGCAGTTTAAAGAAACTTCCACGCAAGAACTTCACAGCATTTTTGTAACACTAATAAATCACATTTCAAACATCCTCAAAAAGCTTCAGTACCTACTGGTACAGTGAAGGTCATACTGCTGATTTTTACAGTGTAAGTGGTCATGCTATTGTTACAGCAAGGTATAAGATGCTGTACGATGTAAGCCAAGAAATAAGAGCACCTACTAGCTGTTTATTCTGGCACAGAATCTGTTGTCTCTTCTCTTCTGACAGGTTCAGGTTGTTTTTTGCTTCTTCTAGTTGTTCTTCCAGTGATCTGGCTTTCAGCACAGAATGCTGGATGCTGTGTTGCGGGAAGTAAATCCAGGGAAACTTAGTGAGTTACTGTTGGTCGTTAGAGAGGCTTGAAATACCAAGAACAGTATTTTTAGAAGCCACCAGGGACTTATTCTTTGGCACAGATACTTAACAGAAGAGACAGAAGATCAACAATCAAGTTCAAGTCCATCATTTTTGTCCAGTAAGAAAAGGCTCATGGACTTACCCTCTGTTTATCACCTCCTTCCACTGCCCTAGTAAGGGATGAAACCCCAGGCAAACCTATTATCCAAGACAGTATGCTTTTCTTTGCATCCACCTAACAATCTAGCTTGTTACAGTCAAATCTATCAGGCTACCTGAGCACTCATCTTCACAGTATTTCATTGTTAGCAGTTAAGTAAACAATTTCAGTTCAGTTTTCAAGGATAAGCTCTGCATCATTTTCTTGTCCAGATCTGATAACCCAAACATCATATATTTACTGAATGGGGGCAAGGCCCTTTTCCTGGCTAGCTCTAGGCTGCAGAGCACCCCAGAGCACATGGTCCAACATGAGGGCACATGTCCTGTGCCAGCTACGCTGCAGGACTCTTGCCTTAATATCCCCAGAAAATACTGGGAGTGGCTTGGTAGTTGACATAACTGTATCACATTGGAATTAATTACAACAGATAAGCATTATGAACTCACTGTAAAGAAAGAGTCATATTCGTGGTACTGATGTGTCCCCAGACTGCAGCAATACTAAGCTAGAGACCACTCACTTTCGTTCCTCAAGGGACTAGAAAAATAGGTCTTACATGCTCATTTCCCTTCTGCTTGGCAGCAAGCGTGCGGTCTAGGATTGGAACCTTCCAGTGCTTGGCTGCTCTTTTGGTAACATTAAGCCTTTTTTTTTTCCTTTGGTAATTTGCTTTGTTTGATTTCACTTTACCCTGACATTTTGCCTGTGTGCACCCACAGCACCTCATGCTGCAAGAGCCAGGCTGTAAGATGAATGACTGATTTTATAAGAACCAGGAGGTATGGAGCAGAGCAATTGGGCAAGAGCGTTCAACCTTACAGATACTACATTAAGTCAAGAAAGTTGCTGCCATGAAGCACTGGTGAGGCTAAAAGCAGAAAGCAAGGGTGGACCACTTTGAAGCAGATAGGTCTGCCAATGTCCATTACACTGTAAACCTGGTGCCATCAGGGTCTCCCACCTTTTTATTTGTTGACGTAGATTCTCATTATCTGCCAATAGCTTGTTGTTGGTCTCATCTACAGCTTCCAGTGTGATCTTTAGCTTGTTGTTCTCTTCCTGAAGCTTCTGGTTGTTGTACTGTAGGTCCGCAACACAGGTTATCAAGTCAGAAGTCTCCCTGTTCCAGTAACAAAGCCAGGAAAGACTGAAAAATGTGATTGGATCTAATTTAGACTTTTTAAAAATTCTGATGTTGTGCTGGACTGATTAGAGAGGTGAGAGGAGAGCCCACAGAGGATTTGTAACACTGCTGCGTACAGTCAGAGGAACTGTTTGAAACACTTCGTACGCTCTCTGCAATTAAAGTATGCCACCAGACAAATGCCACACCTAGATGTCTGCATGACAGTATCTTAAGCCTTTGCTAATTGCCTCTTAGGCCACCACTAATACTTTTGTATTAGCTCCGCAATTTCTGCATCCTTTCTTTTCCCCTAAAACATCCCCCGCTTACGCTTTCAACTACAACTTGAACAAGGATCACCCTTTTGAGATCCTGAGAAACAATAGGGAAGCACCAGAAAGCAGATCTTTAGATTTTTGACTATGCATAAAATGCAAAAATTATCTTTGAAACTTCTCATGTTTGTTATGTGATTTGCTATTAACAGAATCCAAGTCAGAGTCATGACTATAAAAAAAAAATGTAAAAATCCAAACAAAACCAAAGACCAGATTTTCAGAAGATAATGTCTTCTATTGTCATAACTGAAGAACTTGGGGGAGGGAAGGAACCAGTTTAAAAAGGAAAAGAAACACATAGCAAAACTCTGACCACAGGAAATTAAAAAGGCAAATGGACACAGAAGGACCAACATATCAGTAGGAAAAATTACTAGTGTGTTTTTAAGTCTGAGCAGAAGCTGTGAGAAAGAACATGATAGCATCAACAGCTAGTGCAGACTGAGGTCAGCATTAGAAACTCTGCCAAGATAGTTGTCTGAAACAGCGGTTCTAGGAACTGCTCTCAAGTATTTCAAACCTAGGAGTACTAAATTCTGAGAAAGAACTGCTTAAATGGACTTACATGTCTCCTTTAGACACATCACCCCCAAAGGCCTCCAAACTTCCTGATGTAACATTCATCCGGACATGCGTCTTTTTCGCTGAAAAAGGTGGGGATTTTGGTTATAGAGTAAGAGAGTGGAGTTTTCCCAAATAAAAAGAGAATAAAGGGGTCTCCACCTTCAGGGGTGTTTTTAGGCACTTTAAATTCCACGTCTTCCATGCTTGCTGTTGGTTCCTCGGGGGCACCATCTTCCCTGAAACAAGGAAGCATCAAGAACCACAAAATCAGTATGACGCTGGATTGCTTACCAACTTTGTAACATTCAAAAGCTGTCAGCCAAAACCCACACTGTGGTCACAGTGTCCTGACACCATCTTTGTTCCAGAGTATAGAAAGCACAAGCCACAGAACAACTTTCTACTCTCCTGTTTTCACATAAGCTTTTATGACACAAATTGATAAAACGTAATTACCATTTTCTCTTACAGTCTTCAATCCACTCTCTCATGATGGCATGATATGTTTCCAGGTCCACAGAGACATCTTTCTGATCTGGGTCAAGCATGTTGCACAACTCTTCAAGACCACTGTCTTCCGATCCCCGACTAGTTGTGTGTCTGAGATAATCAACGATCTTGGAAACAGCTACTTTTCCTAAAACAGATACAGGTTTCCACACACCAGGCTGATATCTAGTAGGCCACCATAAAAAGCTGTGAAAGGGCACACTACTGATCTGCACTAGGACATATTTGATTGCCCTCAAAAGCTGTAGACAAGCCACTGGCCCCTGCAGTTCTAATGTGACCTGGAAAGGAACGGTTTAGACCTTTTGTTTGTTTTTTCTAACACAGAAGTATGTTCTTTTCAAACTGAAGTCTGTCAAACCAGTAAACTGGACTTTCAATCTCACCACATTTGCTATGCTACCACTTTCAGGCCTCTCGTCAAATTGAGCAAACCCTGTGACTACCATTATTGTATTCTGCTGGACTGCTCCTTTTTTCTACCACTTCTAGTCATGTTTGAGGTGGAACTCAGAAGAATTATCTCTTGCTCTGATGTTTCCCAAAAGTCTCAATTTCTAAGAGGAAAAAACCTAAAAGAAATAGTAATTTCCAATGAGGTTGATTGTTAGAAGCATGCTGCTCCTCTGCTTCCTCTGTTTTCCTAACATACAGTGGAGATCAGCTGGGGCAGGGAGGAGAGAAGAGACAGGCACCATGCAAGAGGCACAGATGTTTATTCTGCATCTGCCACACACAGAGCCACCCAGCTAAGGGAGCTAGTCAGTCTAAGCATATTATGGATTCGGAAACTAGCTATTAGTCTCAGGAATCGCAACATGATCTCAACCTTGAAAATTTGTTGAGAGGGGAATAAAATAGGGCAACGAAAAGCCACTGGCAAACCTGTATGCTCTACGTCACATGCACAGAAGATAGTGGTGAGTAAGTCTTCTTCACAGATCAAGCTCACATCATACATTTTGTCAGCTTTGTGCCCCAGCGACTGCTTCCATCCTACAAAGAATAAGTTTGTTATTGTCCATCTTTATTTGCTCATAGTAACTTTCACACACCACAGCTTCTAACTACAACATTAGGTTTGTAATAGCACACCACAGCTTGAATGACACACTTCTTTTCCTTCCAGGGTGACTAAAAAACCCAAACCTAACCAAACCTTGCTTCCTCCCCCAAATAGAACCAGAGCCTTTACTACCAGATAATGCCAGGAAGTGTTCATAGCTGGACCCTCCACGTTGAGGGGAACCAGCTCATGCATCTACTTCTACATATGCAGGTTTAGGAACTCTGGTTGTTCTTTCACATGAAGTGGACATATTAAAACATATTAGAATATTTTAAAAGGCCAGCTATTTCTTCCCTCCCCCTCCAGATAGAATATAGCGAAATCATCAGAGTCAGATTATGTTTTCAAGAAAAAAATCCTTAAAAAAATCCACCACCACAAAAAACATACCCAAATGCATAGATCTTTTTATATTAAAGGCAGACTAAATTAATAGCCAAATCTCTTATCCACAAAAAGGAATTGTCAAATTCGAAAAAGTTTGACTTGACAGGTTACTTCCTCGCTTTTTACATTCAAAATAAGTTTTTTTAGAGAAAATTTAAGGTGTTACTCAGCTCTTTTTGCAGTCTTATTAGACTTGAGTGATTCCAAAACGTATTGCTACTAGTTCAAGTAGTAAATAAATGTCATCCATGTAGGCTGAATGTTCAGATGTCTACAATTTTGAATTGGGAGGGGTTTTTTTCCAGTATTTTTACCTCTTTCACTCAAAGATAATCTCTTTGGCACAGGAGATTGGATCACAGCACTTTCTGGCCTTTTATCAGATGTGAAGAAATATAAATTTGGACTTGAGGTAAGATACTTCTGTTCACGAGGCATGTCTTTATATTCAATATTTGATAAAGCACACAGTTTATTCTGGGTATTAGCCTCTCTAGATCTGAAGTAGGGTGGAGAACAGTTCTCCATGGGGTATACTGGCATCCATGGGTTGCTGGATCTCTCATCACTTTTGATAATTGAATAGGTGGCATGTGCTGAGCAGGAGTCAGATATACGCCTGGGATAAGGCGACAGCAACTGCAAGTCTCCAGAAAAAACATTGTCACTGCTGGAACTGGTTAAGTGTGGACCAGTACTATCATGACTTTTAAAAGTTCTTTTCTTCAGTATTTCTTCTAGATTTTTTTTGATATTGCATTGTGGACTGTCAAAGTTCCGGGACTGAAATTTTGGTATCTGCAAAGCAGGGTTAGAAACTTGGTCCATCATTTGGATAGATTTGATCTTTCTGCATATACTGTCCACTGGGTTATGATGCCGTTTGTTAGCTCCATGTTCTGAAGACATTATCAATTACCCTCTCTCACAAAGTACCTGGAAAGAATAGGGACAAGATATAAGAGTCAGGATGATCAACATGCACACATTCTTTGCATCACCAATTTTTCTGTTCAGCAGAGAACTTGGAGCTTTGGTATCAAGTGGTTTGAAAATCCTTGGTCCACATACTAGCTGCGACAGAAACCTTCAATCATGATGTTTAGTTCTCCAGGGAAATAGAAGTGATATGGATTTGGTAAAGGTGGGGAAAAAAGAAATAAATACTTTCTGAAATCTCATTGCTTATTCTTAAATACAACAGCCATGTTGGGGTGGGGGGTGGAACAAAAATAAAAGCTGAAGAACTCTCTGCAAACTAGCAGCTGACCATCTTTTTAGATTAAAGGAAGAACTAAGCAATATTACTTCGACTAATTTATCCCAAATAGGGTATTTCTTTTTTTTATATAAAAAGCGTTCATTAAAAAGAAACAAAAACCTCACATAACTCTCGTAGCTATTACTTCTGATTACTTCTGTAGCATGTACTTCCTTCCCTGGTTCCATGGCTTTTTGCTTAGGTCCAACACCAACAATAATTGAGCTATTTACCGAATGTATCTCCTACAGCTGTGGACATTATCAGTTTCTAATCTCTTTCTGTGGCCTCCCAGTTAAAAACCCTGCAGCCACAGCTACACAAGCCAGTTGAAGTATTCTGAGCATGCAGCTTTCTTGACACCATCTCGTGACAGGTTTCAGAAGCCAGGTTTTAATCGAAGCTTACTTTCAGAAAAATATTAGTTTGTCTTTCTGGGCTTGCTCTTTGTGGGCACCAAGCTGGGGGCGTGTGGGGAGGCAGGAAAAGCAAGCGCAACAAGAGTTTCAGCATTTAAGTGAGTGTACAAGAACAAAAAAACAAACTCCACTTGTTTCTTTTACTAATTAGCCACAACTACAGCTGTCATTCTACCACACAGGGGCTTACCCAAGAAACATGCTCTACAGAGGCACTTCACTTGTATTCTTATCTATTGTCCAAGTCAATATTTTAAAAGCTATTTCCAATAAGATAACCACGTGCGTGTGACCAAGGCAGTGGAGATGCATTTTGCAGGGATAAAGCCATATTTCAAGTAAGGTATCCATCTCTACCCTACAATTTGCAACCACCTTCTATGATCTGAGTATTTGGGAGCTTTTATCTGACACTGTCCCACTGTGGACTTCACTCACAGTTTCTCACCCCAAAAAAAGCATCTGCTGAAACAGCACTGGGAAAGGCCGTCCACCAGCCAGTGTCACTCAGTGAATGCAACTGGACCTGAACAGAGCTCTGTGACAGGGATCAGCAGCTGGACTGAATTGTTGTCATTGGACAAAAACAAGAGGGAAACAAGCAATACTACTGGAAATTAGCTGTGACAGTTAGATGATTATAAGTGATATATTATTAAACAATAAATAAATAATCTACTAGATAAGCTAGCTAAAGCTCCCAAGAATCAGATTTTAAGCGACATTTAGTAACACCCAATATTGCAGCTACAAACCTACCTTCCACCACTATATCACTTTCAACTCCTCAGCTCTGAAGATACACTGTATTGCTTCTCTCCACAAGGTCATATACAACGTCCAAAAACAAAACCCAAAATAGGCAGAAAAGACAACACTTGCTTTAAAGTAAGCAGCAGGGAAGCAATGAGAAGTCCAGTGTATGTTAACTGTATAACTACATGACTGGCAACAGCCATCCTCAGAGCCTCCAAGATTGGGTTTTAGTTGTAGCCAGCCTACCAGAGTAGCACCATCACAGATCAGACTTCTGTTAGGAGTAGAGGGAGAGGAAACTTAAACAACAGCTTTATACCTAGAGCTCACAATATGGTGCATGCATGTGAGAGGGACTGACACAGTTGCCCATTCAGGAGCAAAGCACCAGAATGCTTGACCCTGAAGGGATTTCCCCCTGCACAGTACAAATACCAGCTTGCCCCAGAAGGATGTAGACTTCACTGAACTGTGTCCTTTTACTCAAACTGTGCAGCAAGAAACAAAATGAAGCAAGTTCCCCAAGAAGTAAGCTCCCTGCTTTTCTTTTAGGTAGAAAAATTAGTTCTTTTCTCTAAATATGACTCATTAGCATTTAACATAAGATCTACCACTTGCATAATCTTGTGAAGAGGAAAATCACATGTAAGTATTTATTAGTCCAGATTGCAATAGTCAATGTTTTACGTAAAGGGGTTTATTACAAGCTTCCTCCATACCAGCAGCTTGGTTTTATATATGCAGAGTCAAGATCTCCAAGGTTATTTTTCTACCATTGTTTCTGTGAGTAGTAATATTTACCTTAATGAATATGTCCTTAGACACAGGAATACTTAAAAAATAATTAAAAACTATAGTAATAATCTCAGAATAATTTTAGAGAAGAAGCTATGTTTTATTATTATGGCTGATTTAAAAGATTTTCTTCTTAAAAATAAATTCCAGGGAGTTGAAGCACTCTCCCATGTTAGAGATACAGAATGCCTTTCAGAAGAAAAACTTAATAACATTGCAGTTAAGCATGTTCTCCAAGCGCACAAGAGCTTTCAAGCAGATATAAGTAACCCTTCATTAAAGAATCGAATGTTGCTTGTAATTCCCCATTAAAAAAAAAAAACAGTTCAAGACCTTATACTTACAACAACATATGGAAAAATACCTTCTAGTCCTCTCTGGTAGAGAAAGCACAGGATGACAAAAGCTATTTTAGCTGTTCCTCTGAGGAGGACTTGCTAAATGACCTTTGGCACTCCAATTAGCAGAGGAAAGAGCTGGAACATCAGCTTTACAAGGTCCACCTGGTGCTGCCTGCCACTCAGCTCTCAGGCTGCGGGGACAAGGAGGTGCAAATCAACCCTCAGTCTCCAGCTTTCTGGCCCTTCTACTTGTTTTCTCACATCTCTCCTGCAGCTGTTAAATGAATTGACTAGAATTTTAAGGCATCCTGAAGTCTCCCTACTACCTTACCCTTATTTTTTAAACAGTGAGGAAAATACTGATAGAGCTCACTGCTGTATCTGAAGTCAGGTACCTGGGATGTTTCTCACTTCTGTTGGCAGTTCTTTCTTACTTTTCCCACCTGCTGCAAACTTTCAGCAGGAGCAGATCTCTCCTATTTTCTCCTGTGACAGTTTCAGCAGAGAATCCAGGAACTGCATAAATTTCATAGCTCTTACCACTTTTTAAAGGAAGGCAAAAGTTGAAATGTCTTGGGCTGATGGGGTATTAAAGAGTCTCCATCTTACTGTCTGCTTTGCATTTGGTTCTGTGAGCAAAAAAAAAGAGTTTTTTCTTTAGGACTGTTAACCAAGTCCTCCTTTTATTCTTAAATTCTCAACCAAGATTTGCAGTTTAACACTGTGGACCTTTAGGTATATGCTGTAAAAATAAATGGAAATAGTTGGAAATAATATTGTTGAGGGAATACTACTGCCTGCCCAGTAACCTACTAACTGCACAGCTCATCAGACTGCTACAAACACCTGGAGAAATGACACTTCCTAATCTACCGCAGGCTATTTCAGCACTCATGGAAAGAATGTAAGAAGTGCTCTCACAGATGCTCTGTGGTTAAAATCCGAAATGTGGAAGTGAGCTGACATTGCTGTTCCTTGTTTCGTGGGAAAACTGTTAAATGAAAATGAAAACTTGGCATTATCATCCAGCAGCACTAACAAAGACCATGGCGCTGATGCAGTCAGTTTTGGTTTGACTAGCAGATGAGTATTTTTGACTGGACATTCTTTCTCCCAGGAGTAAAGCTGATAGTCATACAGACGTAACAGTTCTGAGATCAAACCAGTCCAGGTGAGGAGCTGTTCTCTCTTCTCTTATCTTTCAGAGGTTTAGGTGTATGGGAAGATTTTTAACTCATTGGTTTGAAGAGAAAACCTCCCACGTAAAAAAAGAACCCGTATTTTGTCATACCTTGACAGGAACAAGTGACATCTACTCAGGGAAGTTCCTCCAGACGCCAATGTTATTTGTGGTGCTGTACAGCTAGCAGAGTAGGCACTGTTTCAGGTGCCAGAGCAAATGATACTTGCCTATAGACCTTGCAATCTAGACTGAGAAAGATGGAGAGAAAAGCAGGGGCACAGGAAGCAGTGCTTCATTCACAGGGTCTGAGATATAAACTAGGTGCCTGATACACTCCTAAATGTCCAGTCGACGTAGTCTGCCTGCTCTTCACATTGCTTCAGATGACAAATGACATGGGACCTTGTAAAGAATTAAGTGTAACCGTGTAACAGTTTAACTACATGAGCACAAACTCTTGTCATATAAAATTCAGAATAAAGCCTATTTCCTTTGTATTCCTTCAGGACAGGTGGAATCACAACTGAATCAACTGGTGGGTTTTGTGCCCTTTTATTCAGCTCTGCAGAAAAAGAAGTATGTGTAACGTCAGTGATGTGAGAGAGATCCCACAGCAGGAAATTCCCACCCTCCCCGTTTGCCCGGTGTGCAGTTCAAGTGCATGTGGCTCACGGACCATCTTTGTTGAGCTACACGGTGTTTTGCTTAGAGCTCCACTGTGGACTGAGACAGGTAAGCACAGACAGACCTGGCTGAAGTGGTTTCCCACCCACTTTGGGAGCATCTGAAATGCCTGTCGGTTCTGATGACCTGGTGCATCAGGTACAGCTATTTATTCTCCCCTAAACTGGACTTCTACCTTTAGAACAAAGCTTTGTTTCAAACAATGATGTTTGTTGTTACAACAGTGTAGCACAAAAACATACTCTTATTTTAGTAGGATTCCTGTTCTCTGCATGGTGGGATTAAAATACATGCTATTTAAGGGTAATGTGTGTCTCGGGTTCAGTATGCATAGGCAAATACTGAGGACAAATGTTTTCAAACTTTGACAAATGTTTTCAAACTTTAACAAATGTTAATGCAGCAGAGTTCCTAACTTACTTGGTTTGTCTTGAAAATGCTCCCTAGGGTTTCCTGTTCTGCCTTTAACAACATTTTCTTTACAGAAGTTATGTATTTTGCATATAAATATGTGTATTTCTATATAAATGTATCAACCTCTCCCCACCACTCACCATATGCATGGGTAAGGAAAACAAGCCCAAGAGGCTGCACTTTTTATGGACCATGCTCGCAGAGGCTGGGCACTTTTTCTGTCAAGAACATGGAGCAGGCTGTTTCAGTCTCTGACACCTGACTGTCTGGTTACCGTGCAGTCTCTCAATGTAGCTTGCCTTTTTTCATCTCTCCCGATTCCATCCACTATTTACAACGAAACGTGGGCATCCAGCTGCTCAGCAACAGCATGTATTTCTTGCCCAGCTCTGTGGGTGAGACTGTGCAACAAACGTACTGCTCAGCCAAGAGGAGACAACTGCATCCATAATGCTCAGCATAGTTTGTAGCCTGCTAGGTAGCTTCTTGACAAAGACAAAAATCCTCTTTGCCAAGTTCATGGGGGTGGAAGAAAAGGTCAGATGACTCCTTGGCCTTTGGTGCTTCTGTCATTACAGAAGGGTATGTTCTGTGACATATGTTCAGTAGTATTTGCCTGTCTGAAGGGCTGTACAGCTTTCCTAACGTACTTCATAAATGCCTGTACTTAGATGGTCACATCTCTTTTCCAGCTTGCAAACTGGAGAAAACTGTCTTTCAGTTGCTCTTTTTTTCCTGGTATTTGCCCCAGACTCTTCCAGTACTGAAAAAAACATTGTACCATCCAATGGGTCACTGAAGTTCAGAAGTGATACCTCTTTCTGTGATGTTTACACCTTTGAAATATTTATACATTTCTACTCTTTCCTGCTACTTTTAGGCATCCCGCATCTCACATAGCATATTTAACTTCTACTCTTACCTATAATTGTCCCTTGAAATTGCTCCTCTTTTATCAATACTCGTCTGAGAACAGTAGTGCCTGGATCTGAACGTAGCATTGATCACACCACAGTCCTCAGCAAAGGCTCTGTTATCTCTGTCGTGTGAGGCATTTACATGATCCCTGGCAGACTGGCTTTTCTACAGCTTGTCCTGTACCTCTAATAGTTTTTAGTTCAGTTCTTCTCATAAAGCCTAGAGAAAAGCAGAAAAATTACTCTAGTAACTATGCAGCAGTGCTGAAATCAGGCCCACCGGTATTACGGTGCTGAATGTGCAACAGAGTATTGAGAGAAATTTTGGGACAGCAACTAATCGCCTCTGTAATCACACGTCTGGCTTACATCAGAGAGCATCTCTTCCATTCACAACTGCACCACGAAAATGCAGCTTCCCAGAGAAGTTAGAGTCTATTCTGAAAAATAACACGAAAACCATGTTTGTGTGACATAAAATGGATGGCACAAAATGTGTTGATGGATTGTAGATGAGGTTTGCTTAGTTAACTGTTCTTACAAGGCAGATATGAAACTTGGCACAAAGTTCCCCCCAGTCTGAGTGGGATGTATGGGGTTAAAGTCCAGAGTCAGGTTTGAAAGATCACAGAAATATAAAAACAGGCCCAAAAGAAGATATTCAGAGGTCATAGAGTTCATCATCCTGTCCCTGGGCAAGATCAGTTTACCAACAAGTCCTAAGAGGAGCTTGGCTAATCTATTCTCTGAGTTTCTCAGTGGAAATAGATCCACAGCCTTTTAAGGCAATCTATATTTCACTATGCTATGTTAGAAAGCTTGCATTACTACCTAACTTAAATTCCCTTACTATGAATTAAACACCAAATTTTTTGTTTGCAGTTTCCTGTTTGTCAGACTCTGCCATGATAGTTCACAGCCTTTTAAGATGCTCTGGTTGGCATGTACGAGCCAGAACTCCACTGTGCTATTTGCTGTTCGGATGCCAGAGAGAAATATTTCCCAAAGAGTGAACAAACTAGCAGGAAAGCACAAAGGAAATGAAAATAAGCACAAGAGTCAAAGATCATAAATCTCAGGAGATTCATAATCCGACACCATCAGAATACCGTATTTGCTGACGTACCCGTTGTCCACCTACACACAACAGCTACACCTTTTACTCAGGAGCAAGCAATGGATCACTGGTATCCTGACCAGCAGTTTAAAATAGATAGGCACAGTGAGTGTAGCCTTTATTTTCAGGGAAAGATTTTGGAAAGTGCATGGTCATGACGCAAGTCAGTGATGTATGTTTGACCTCACCAGGTAAAACTCCATCACACGAGAACTTTTTCACCCACCTCAGCACTGAACTTCAATTCCAGAAATTGGCTTTTTATCATTTACAATGTCAGGATAAGCTGTCTCTGCCCTTTAGATCATCTTTAAGTATAAGCATAGGTTATGTTCTTTCTAATAAGGGGTCCTGCTGCTAGAGCAAGCTTCACTCTACTTCCCTCACTTTAGGGTATTGATTACATGCCAAAGCTGCTTCCTCATTTACGTGAATCACCTGAGAAATGGCAGGATTGACAATGAGTGTTTCAAGTACAGCTCATCATCCTGAAGTGCTGTAGTTTTTTGGTGTGTTATGATCCATAACCCAATTATAGGCTGCTTCATTTTTCAAGAGTAGAAACTTACATATGCCCTTACATATCCACATGGTTTCTTGTGAATGCAAAAACTCTCAGTACACGCATTTCCTTCCCAAAGTATTGCCTCCTGTTACTGTTTGCAAATAAATCATGTCCCACATGCCATCCTAGAAGTGGTTAGGTTTCTGGGAAGAGTGAGATCACCACCTTCTCATAGGATCATGACAAGAAAGAGCTATGAAGGGAGGAGTCTTTTAAGTTTCAATCACTAAAGTAGAATTGACAAACCTGGAGGTCTTTGTTCTGCATACATTTTTCCAGGGAGGTGGTTTAGAATTTGTTTTTCCTTTTTGTGAAACTTAGAATCCTTGGTCATAATAGAAATAAATGAATTTAGGGCCCTAACTCAAAAAGGCACAGAGAATTTAAGGGAAAAATAAAAACCTTTTGGAAAAAAAATCATATAAATTCAATTTGGGATTGGGTTCATTTCACCTGATGTTGTCTGTGTAAAATGCTGTCTGAAGCCAGTGAACAGACATGGACATCTCAAGAGGGGAATTCAGTCCTACTCTTTTAATGCTCTACACTCTGCGGCCAGAGGGTGCTCTTTGAAGCCCATTTCCCTCCACTCTGTAGTTCACAGAACTGTGATTATTTCCTATTCAAAATCAATTAGTAACATTTTAGATGCCCTAGGGATCATTCAGCTGCTTCTCCACAAGTCTCATGTCTCTTGCAGGCCCTGTGCCACAGCTGGCAGTCCCATGTGGCATATCTCAGGTGCCCTGGATGATGTTTGGGCAAGGCAGCCTGTCTCTTGCTACTGCTTGAAACTAAACATTTCACTTCCGGACACCTTACTGTCATTGAGACATCTGGTGGTACTGCATTAAAACCATGTAATTTAAGAGGAGAAGGACTTGGGGGTACTGGTGGATGAGAAGCTCAACATGAGCCAGCAATGTGCGCTTGCAGCCCAGCAGGCCAACCATATCCTGGGCTGCATCAAGAGAAGCGTGGCCAGCAGGTCGAGGGAGGTGATTCTGCCCCTTTACTCCGCTCTTGTGAGACTCCACCTGGAGTCCTGCATCTAGCTCTGGAGCCCCCAACACAGGAAGGACATGGATGTGTTGGAGCGGGTCCAGAGGAGGGCCACGAAGATGATCCAAGGGCTGGAGCACCTCTCCTATGAGGACAGGCTAAGAAAGTTGGGGCTGTTCAGCCTGGAGAAGAGAAGGCTCCGGGGTGACCTTACAGCAGCCTTCCAGTACCTGAAGGGGCCTACAGGAAGGATGGAGAGGGACTTTTCACAGGGGTGTGTAGTGATAGGACAAGGGGGAACGGCTCTAAACTAAAAGAGGGCAGATTTTGATTAGATATTAGGAAGAAATACTTCACCATGAGGGTGGTGAAACACTGGCACAGGTTGCCCAGAGAAGCTGTGGCTGCCCATTTCCTGGAAGTGTTCAAAGCCAGGTTGGATGGAGCTCTGAGCACCCTGGTCTGAAGGAAGATGTCCCTGCTCATGGCAAGGGGTTTGGAACCAGATGATCTTTAAGGTCCCTTCCAACCCAAACCATTCTATTCTGTTCTAAGAGGATGCTGTCAAGGCCCTGCATTTGCTTTTGAGCTGACGACCACATGATGCTGCAATAAGCCAGTTTAGGTTTTGACCTGTCCAGCTCAGCTTCCTGCTGCCCTCTGGGCAGCCTCAAACAAGCCCCAGTCTCTACGAGGAGGTGAGTGGGTCTCTGGCAATGCAGCTTGGTTTGGGAGAGTGAGACTCCAGCAACACCAACTCAGAACAGCTCGACTCTGCAAAGTGGCCAAAAAATATGAAAAGCTGAAGCTGTCTTTTTACAGTGGGGTAACTAGACAAATCTTTCTCCATGCCTTTCATTCTCTTCCCCTTCTCCCCAGTTCCAGTTGCAGGGGCTGAGCTGGTTGTCTTCACGGTTTATTTTGTGTCAACTTGTCTTATTCCAATGGTAGGAGAACTAGGGCTTATTTTCAGTGCCAAACACATTCTGTTTTTTCTACCATAAGGAGAACCATTATGAAAAGAATATACTTCACAGTGACCAATACCAAAGGTATGGGGTTAATTTTCACAGACTTAGTTGTATTTGATTCTGGCCCTGTGGTCTGTGCATAAACAGAGACTGTGAAGTCCCTACAGAAGGGAATAGTAGCTTTATCTTTTCCAAGTCTCTGCTTGTTAAATGACTCCTTGATGCAATGCATAGCCCTCTTAAGGCTAAGGGTTAAACATCATCAAGAGATGTCTCTGATCTGTCAGAGCAAGAGGAAAACAGCAAGGAAAATGTAAACTTTTCTTTGAAGTAGATGTAAGTAGAATCCCTTCTACTGGTTAGTGTGCATCATGACATGGCCTTTTTAAAGGATACAGGTATAGTAGCAGCTCCCAGCCATCGTGAGAGCTGCATGAGGCCAAAACCTGAACAGCCTTCTCATTTCTTGCATCCAAGCAACTTCAGCTAATGCCAGTTCTGTATATGTGATGAACAATTCTGTCTGGCATGAGCACAGAACAGAGCAATATCCCCCCAAAAGCAGGACAGCCATTGCACCTTCACTAACAGTGTGCTTCACAGCAGTCTCCACAGACACCTCATGTCACAGAAAAGTTCATAACAAGCCTTAGCAGTGCCTGTCTGCACACTCCTCACTCAGACTCCGCATACATGAGTGTGTGTTTGTCGCACATAAGGGCTGACCTGTATTTTTGTTACACCACAGGCTGGTCCTCTTTGTGAGGCTGCCACAGGAAACTTTCTATTGGCCAATCTTCTAATCAGCAAATTTCTGTCTCCTTGTTGGCTTTGCTTCCCCTTCGACTCCCCTCTCTCATTTTACAAGGGAAAAAATGATGCAGCAGAGATGAAACCCCTAGCTACAGAACCAGCAAGGCTAGACATCAAGCATGATTAGCTCTTTGCCTGAGGACCTAGCCCGCTGTCCATAACTGCGACGAGTCCAACAATCACTTAGAAGTAGCTTACGGAAACGGCTTCTCTGAATCCTGCTCCCTGCCTTTTTTCTGTTTACTGCTCCACCGCTTGACCTATTCAATCCCACAATCTGGGCTTTGACTCCAACCAAGTCCATGAGACAGAAAAACATTTCTGACTGTTAGGGGTTGGAGCAGTTTTGGTAGTTTTTTTTAATCAGCTTTCTATTTTTACTTTTGTGTAAGAAAACTAGATGCAAGAGATTGTTAGAGAATCAAACAAGAGACTGCATCCTCTAAATATATGCTAGGAATAACTGCAAGCTAGCAACACTGGATAAGACTTTTTCTTGCTGTTGGCATGTTACAACTGGAGAGTAATTTACTAACTTTTCCAGCTCCCACAATGGATTGCAATCTCATATCAGTTAGATTATCCTAGGTAAACACTCATCATCCCTATTAATATTTGCTTCTGTCTGTGGTTATCGATCATCTAGCAAGAAGGTGACATATTGCAAAGGCACAGGGCTGATGCTGATGTATTCAGAAGATATTCACCTGGCTAATGGGGTGCATCTCCAAGTGTATCCGTCTTTCAATCATTTCCCTGACTTCCTGCAAGACTACAGGTTTCCCTCAGGAGTCATCAGACTTTCTACTTCTCCATCTACAGGGCTGACAAGAGATCCCTTTAGACTCCTCCACCCTGCCACAGAAGGGGAGGGTACCTTCTTTCCAAAGATTTAAAAAGGGACACCCAAAACCGTAGGAGATTTTGTGACACGTTATCCCAAGGAAAGAAGACGGAAGATTTGCCACTGAACTAAGTATGAAGGTGAGTGAGACTCTTTTGTTGTGTGGGAAACATTTAGTTTGCAATTTATTCTTTTTTTCATGTGAGTATAAGATTTAGGAACTGCAGGGGGGCTTAATAATTTTAACTTAAAAATAACCTGAGAGGAAAGTACACATAGTTATATTCAGTGTCCTTGAAACAACTGCATTAAAAAACAAATTAATAGCACAATGTGCTCTTAAAATCAGGACGAAATAAACGACTGTGAATCATAATGTTAGACGCTCTCTGTTGCCCATCAGTGCTGTCAATGCATGAATAACGACATGGTCTGTGCAAACAAGCAGAGATGCCACTTGTTCACAGAGGATTCATGCTCAATGCTTTCATTTGCATGTGCTGCATCAGTGAGCAAACTCCAAGAATCAAAAAAGCCTCTCTCATGACATGTGTGTCATCATGGTTGATGCAAATAGGATGCTACATTTAAAAACTTTTCCTGAGGAAGTAGTGATTTGCTCTCCTGGTTGGTTGGTTGGTTTGGAATGGCAGGTCCCCTGCATTTGCTTGTTGTCTAAACTCTGATTCAAGGCTTGGTAAAATCAAGATATACTTTATATCATCTTCCCCCCCTTACTATGTACGTTATTCTCTTTTCTGGAAGATCTAATGCCCTTGTAAATAGGAGCATAAAAGGTGTTTGCCTCGATGGCAGTTCTCATCACTATGGAACCTTTATAATAAATATTGATAAAGAGAATAAAGTATGTTTGATTTAACATTCACCCTCCCATCAGATCACTGTGTACGGAAGCTGAAATAGCCACGGACCAAGAGGAAGTTTGGCAGTAAGACAGGGAGAAAGGAGCGAACTGGAATTCCCTCACATTTAGATTTGAAGTTGAGAGGATCCACAAATCTGAAAGGCTTTTCTTGTACCTTGTGGTTCTTTGCACAGGGACTGCATAAACTGACAGCATCTGCAATGGCACTGCTCCTGGCAGCCTCCTTCATATCTTTCTCCTGGAGCACACCTCAGGTAAACTGCTAGCTCAGGCTGAATGTGCAGCATCCATGAATCTCACAGGTTGGTGCTGTTTAAGTATTTGTGCTAGTTAGTAATGGGATGCAACGCTGACATGCCTCTTTTCTCTTTTTTTGGCATAAAGACTCATTTCCAAAGGAGAAACTGGACTCCTCAGGCTATGCTCTATTTGAAGGGTGCACGTAAGTCCCAAGCTCTGTCTGTTTTGAGGAGATAACTTTCTCTACCACTGCATTATTCCTGATCTGCTTGGTGCCACACAAGCAGTAAATCCCTGAGGATGCTGTGGAGGTAGAAGTGCTGAGGATTACAGGGATGTGCTAATGGTTATTTCTTGTCTCTGAAACAGTGGTATTGCCATTATTATTATTATTTTTTAAAGAAATCAAACTGAAGAAAGCAAATGTTGAAAGAAGAAAAGCAAAACAAAGTAACTGAAAATGTATAGAGTTTAAAGCTTGATTGTAAAACCTATTGGAAAAGCAGTTTCCCTACTTGAAATAATCTTAAAAGGGGTTTAAGACACACTGGATACAGCTATCATTCCTTATTCTCACTCAGGCTTTACTAAAACACCTTCTTACACAATAGGCGAATGCACATTCCTATTACAAGAATCTTGCATTAGAGTTGGTGTTAAGATCACAAGCAACCTCTTCTAAGGAGAACCTGGATGTCAGCGTTATCAATGCTGTGGTGCTAAGTTTGTGCAGATGACTTTCTGAGGTTCTATTGTTAGTCCAGAGTTAAAGAAGCATTAAATATAAAGATAAAATTTAGAGCCAAAGAGACATTTTGTCTTTTGATGCAAACCCATGAAATTTAACAGAAATATTTCTATTTTTAAAAATTCTATTCTGAATTGTTGTCTCAAAATTAAAAGCTATCAGGTAGGGTAGGTATTAAGAAAGCAAGAAAAATAGCTTCCTTGAAATTAAAAAAAAATATATGGAAGCTCACAATCCTGAGAGAAATGCAAAAGGGACACAATACAAATAATAAAACCACAAAATAAATATAGGCTCCAAAAAAATTTAACTGTAACTGAATTCTAGTGACATTAATAAAATTATTTCTGTTCATAAAAGCAAAGAATTTGGCCCTTTTTTTCTTCTGTTTATTCTTTCAGCTGAATAATGCACTGTGTTACTTCTATACTGATGTGTATCATTCTTACTGATGCATAGGAAGTAATGTGATTTTATATTTTTAGGGTTTTTTTTCATTTTTTAAATAGAAATATCCCTTTATAGTCCAGCAAAGAGATTAAGGGCTCTTGACCTTACAGCAGTCGAGGAAAGAGTGAGGAAAAGACAGTAAATTCCTCCCTATGTACAGTTCCTATAGCAGGTTCATACAAGAATGAACAGTGCTGAAACACCGGTTTAATGGAATAAAGTATGTCTTGGATTGTTCCGGTTCAGGATGGGCTATTGCTGATTTGGAAAGACCAGGGGATGGACTTACGCCTCCCAGTTTATTTTTGTAGTATTATTGTAATTTTGTATTTTGAGAAGACTAGCTGCTTTAAAGTAGGAATTACAACAGATGTGGGAGGTTGTTTTCACCCTTTTCCCGCTGCTTTTGTAGAGGGACGTCGATTCATCTCAGATGAGAGCCAGCGAAAGGATCTGTATGGCAGAATGCAGCTCGGTAAGTACATGTGCACAGCTGTATGTAATATATAATCTTTGCTCAGATTATGGGAGAAATCTGTGGAAAACGGTGGGGATTTGTGTTCCTGGAATCATAGTCAAGGAAGCAATTAAACTGCCTTTTGTTAGTTCCTTCATTCCAAAAAGCACGAGATAAAGACTGTGTCTGACTTGCCTCTCTTGTATACCTGTGTGTCTTCATTTACGTAAGTGATGTTCCAGACTGACCTGGCTGTTAAGTGGGATTATCATCAGTACCTTTGACTTTCTTTTTCCACTGGAAAAAATCAAATCAAGTTACTAATCATGCTGAACTGACAAATGACAAAAGCAGACAACGTTAATCCATGGTAGACAATGTTTCTGGAGGAAATGGAATGTTGTAGCAAAGTAAGGAACATATATAAAAAGAAAATGTTCTTTTTACCCTCTAAGGGACTTCAAAATAGCCTCCCTTTTAAAAAGATTGCTAGTCTCTTCTGTGTCAGATATTTATCAGGCTGGTTTTGAGCAGAGAATGTTATAGACCAAAGGAGACAACAGTATTTTTTTTCTCTTTAGGTTTCTTGTTACAGAGATAAAAAAGGAAAGAACAAAGTAAAGAAAAGCCATCAAATAGTAACAAACCATGCATCTCATTTTGTAATTCTAGAAACACGCAGCCAAAACACAAGTCCTTTATCACTTCCTGAAGCTGCAGCACTGTTCCTTAGTTCCTTACGGAAAGCACAAGAAGAAGGTAAATGCATGTTTTATCTTACCCTGAATTTTAAAAGGGGTTTATCAATATTTCATTTACTAACAATTTAGTAAATTAATCTGAAAGGTCTAGTTTGAAATGAGATATTATTCCACAAAGTGCATTGTGTTAGTGTGTAGTGTACATTTACACAGAGTGTATTCCATTAGGGTGTACATTTACACAGATTAGAACATGAATCAGAGAAATGATAGTAGGTAGACTTTTGTACATGCTGCTTTTAATTTGCTTTTCAGATTTGTATTGGTTTTGATTCAAGGGAATGGCTATTTAGAATTGAATTTTCCAAAACAAAACTGTACTGAGGCTCTTTTTTCTGCAGAATATTGCTTGTGAAATTTTCATTCCGCCATTGGCTCTTATGTCCTGTTGGAAAGGTTTAAAAGAATCCTAAAAAGCCCCAGCAGAGGAGCTGTGGGATTTACATCTGGCTCCTGAGAGCTCTGTTGCTGGCACAGCTGACAAAGAGTCCAGATGACATTTAGAGGCGGAGCCCTCAAAGATCCTGAAAAATCCCATAATTCATTCAGGTGTTCCTTGGCTCCCCAGATATTATCCAACACTCCCATGTCTGTATCCTCACCACCTGCTTCCTTACTACCTGCTTCCGCTTCTCTCTTCAGAACCTCAGAACGCACATCTTCCTTCCACAACACCACCCAGCAAACCCAGCTACCGAGTCAGGTTTAAATAACTTGTGTTCCCTCATCTCTTTCATGCACATTGCACCTCCTTAGATGAGGACACCTGTCCTATGTTCCCCCACTCCCTCATCCTGCCATAGTTCACCTTTCCTCCCTAGACCAGCTTTTCCACAAAGCCATGATCCTGAACCCCTCATTGATGGCCTGATGCATACATACATCTCACCAGGCTGAGACCCTAAATCTATGCTATCCACATCCTCTGTCTTTCTACCTTTCACCTCTTCAGGTCCATAGACTATTTTCTGGAAGTGGAGCCCGGACAGGGAGGTGCAGAAGGGACGGTATACCCTCTAGTGCTGTGGAGAGTCTGTGCTGTGCTCTGGCTCCTGGGTGCTGTTGTAGCTTATATAAGCCCAGGAGTTTGTCTAAGTCAGGCTCTTCCCCTGTTTGGCTCAGGACAGGGAGGAACAGGAGGTGGCTAGAAGCTACCTTTATTTCTTATTGACGTGATTGTGAGTTCCTTATTCAGACTCAATTGCTGTCACCATGACAGGAAGAAAAACCGCTTTGCTTGGATTAGGAAATGCGAAGTAAAACCCAAGTAAAACATGAGGTAGTTTTGTACCTTTCACACAGATGAGTGGTGAGACAGGCCTGTTATTGCCTCATTGCCTTTGACACCATCAACAGACTGTAAGAAATAACTGCCTTGCCATCAATGCGATATTACCTCGTTAGTTGTGTACAGTACACAGCTTTCCTGAAATGAAAAGAAGGTGTGAGCAACACCTCACAGAATTTACCTGGTGTATGCGCAGATATGCTGGGTCCACTCCTGTCTTCTCCACTTCCTAAAATCACCCACTGTATCTCATGTAGCGCTGGGGCTTTGTGCTCAGCTATCTCTTCCCTGCCCTGGCAGATCTCTGCTAACCAAAAAAATTCACTGGCATTTTGATTGAGAGAGAAAGGTAGAATTAACAATGAGCATAGTGCTTTGGAGAAAATATATGAGCAGTGACAAAGATAAATCAGTGAAAGTATTATTTGTGTGCTTACAAAAAGAGAAAATCCTCTGAATTCTAGTGGTATTTTCCTGCCTGCTGTTGCTGTTCCAGAGGAGACAGCGGACAGCAATAGCCCCCTGAGAAAGAAGGTGACATATCTGAGAGAGCTAAGAGGAACTGGCAGCTTGTTTGGAAAATACTCTGTGGAATAACATTGCCATCACAGTAGTAGGAAATAACAGGACAGTCAAACCTAGGTAAGCCCTGCACTTTCAGAAGATTACTTTCAGGTGATTTCAGAATCCTCTTGACTGAGAGAAATGTGCAAATAAAAACCAAATACATAATTTTCTTCCACATGAAAAATTTGTGCTTTGTACTAAGATACCCCTCTGAACATGGTTTGTGTCTTTGCTCTTCAGCAAATAGAAAAACTCCTACATTTAAAATGAGAGAAGACATGGTCATTTCTGCAGAGGCCTGCGTCTCTCAGCTAAGCAGTCTCATTGCACTAGGCCTGTGCCTGAGGCACATCTGTCTCCTGAAAACCTTGGCTGACTGAACTTTCCTTTATCTACAGCTTATTTTTCCTCATTGTGTCTTGTCTTACAGTTGAAGAGTAAAACGGTGATCACCCTGGCTACCTGACAGACAATCTATCAAATTGGTGAAATCTTTCAAATTTCTTTAACATTTGTATTGCATACGCCCTGAAATCATGACTGGTGTAAACAGAGTATTTCATCCATCCTCGCTTCCGTTCCAAAGGGTGACGTATATACACATTGCAAAATGTTGAATGCAAACGGATTAAATGTTACTAGTTCAGATAAGGAAATTATTTGTAAAGTTCCTGCTTTCTTTAGACCATTTTATATGCCCCACCCAAAATTTAAAATACACTGTACCATCTTACCTGAAAAGATGATTAAAACTGTCTTTTTGGACAACTACTTCATGAAAAACAATTTTTCCATAGTCTTTGGGAAGCCTTTTACCACCTTCCACCCAGCTGTTCATTAAAGCCTTTTTATTTCTGATAAAGTTAGATTCCTTCACCACTTCACTGCTGACCCTATAAGTTGCTGATAGTGAATAAAGTCAATGAGATATTAAATCAATCCAGCTGTCTTCGACTGCAAAGCAGGTGATTTTTTTTTTTCAGATGTCTGTCAGCACAGAGAATAGGCAACATCACTTACTTAGACCTCGGGGCTGGGCCAGTTACATGCAGAAATGTATACTCTGGATAATCCTACTAAGCAGGTCTCACCACATAAAGATAGTAAGGGGATAGGTCTTAAAGGATTGGGGCCACATTAATGACTATGGCATAGAGCCACCACGGCTGTCGGGAGGTGCAGTGATGCTGGAGCCAGTGGTGGGGCACTAGGTAAAAATCTAGTGTCACACATGACAGCAGGCACACAGAATATTAATTGCATCGTTATTGTACTTTTTTTGTTGGCTTGGTTTTTGAGTTGCAAAACTGGAATTATACATAAATTGGTTAATTATCGTTCCATGCTGATAAGGATATATTTAACATGATTTATGTTGTTTTGTGGTCTTACTGGAAAGCCCTCTGTAGTTTTCGTGTAATTAAAAACTAGCCACATGATTCTTGTGTCCAAGCAACGATGTTTTATTTTTTTAACCTTTAACCCTAGTTATGCTCTTCATCTTTTAATGTTACTTTCCTCTGATCTTTCTCATGACACTGCTAATTAATTTTGTTAACTCAAGCTAACTACAGTTTTGCTTGTCCTCAACACAAAGAAATGCAGCTGAAAGAACAGAGGAATTAATTTCTATCATGGGACTATAGGCACTGTCAGGAGTTGTTTATAATCTATATCATTTCATCAAGGAACATAACTGGAGAAATCAAAATGTCTTTGTTCATTCTTAAGCACTAATGTATCTTTCAATAGCAGCATACGTTGTATGACAGAATACCTTCATGATGAAATTCACCTAAAGACCAATGATACCCGCCAGCATATTTTCATTAATTTAATTGCTTTCTGTTTCAAGCATACTCTGAATATCTCAGGTGCATCTAAGTTATTTTTGACCATATTTTAAAGTATGATTAGTCAGTGCTCAAACAAGAAGTAGCAGGCTTATGCATCCTTTGATTTATTACTACCATGAAATTCACATGCCTCTAAATGTCCCAGAGACACAAAAACTGTACGAATCACATCCCCAGTTGACTGATATTTGTATGAATTCCTGATCTAAACTCACTAGCTTAAACAATTCTTTACAAATCTCATGAAACAGAATAAACATTCTGCCTTGTTGGTGAGCTGTTTGTGAAACCCTAGTATTTTCAATCATCTCGCAGATAACTGCTGATGTAAACAGATAGCTGCTACCAAGCTTGTCAGATGTCAGTAACTGTTAGAAACATGTGGCATTTCAGTTAGGCCATCTGTTGCCTCGACTGGATGAAAAGCCATTCCCTCTAATATGGCAAATTCAAAAGGCAGAAATGTTTTGCTGTAGTTAGATCGCCTTGCTACTGATGGCTAGTCCTAACATTGAAGGCAGAACTAAAATAAGGCTAGAGGCATGAGGCAGAGGTCACTTTCACCACTGCAGGACCATTTCTGAGAAGAATGGGCACTGTATTCACATTAGTCGTATCTCAGAAGTTGTGCTCTTTCTGTCACCGGAAGGGTGCTCAACGCATATGAGCGTGCTGAAACAAACAAACACAGCTAGATTTGTGCGAGATGTTGTGGCAGCTCTCTGCTCTTCCCAGGGAACTCAAACGCCATAAGCACATCTAAGAGAACCTGCAACTTGGATCATACATGTTGCATATTTTTCTCCTCTGGGACTTTTCCAGAAAGAACAAGTGTAGCTGACTTAACGCAACCCTAGCAAAACCTTCCACTTTCCATATTTTCTGTGCTGTGCCTCCACCATTTAGCAATACTTACAATATGTGTGTAGTGATCACATCTTTCAACACTGCCATGAAGCTGGGTTTGTGATGATGATAAACAGATGTTCACCAGCCTGTGGCTACTAGGACATTTTTAGGCAACAAAGGAAGCGCTGGATCAATCTCAGATGATGCTAATGCATTTTTGATGACAGGGGATTTGGGATGAAATGCTTTTCTTCAGTACAATAGTGCATTGAAATACAAGCCATAAAATCAAATTTCTCAAAATAACTTTTGTGGTTGTTTTTAAGAAGACATTAACTTTCAATCAATATGCCCTTTAAATGTGCTTTTGTTGGGACTCTCTGCCATTACATTCTTTGACTGTGCAACTTTGAATAAACGCACTTTGGGGAAGAATATACATTTCTGAACTCAGAAAATGCAGTTGTTCTCCATTTAGTAAACTGTATGAAGGAAAATATTCGCAGTATCTTTCCTTTCACCACTTTCATATGAAAAATAACTGCTCATTGTTTTAATTACTTCTAAAATGGCTAAAAAATAGTGACTTCTTTTAAATCCAGTGAAGTTTTTGCCATAAAAGCCTGAACCTTCTGAGAACAGTTATTCTTTCAGGTATTCAAATCAGCTTAAGCATGGAAGTCCAATTTCAAAACTCATTTTAGGTGGCCAGAAATACAAACAGGCACCTAATCACTTTTATTCTATGTGGCCTACAGTAAAAACTATGTCTTCAAATATTGTTTGAAAGGTAGGTGTCTAATCAAAGTTGGACACTTAGGCTCCTCCTGGGATTGACAGTGAAGGTAAATACCTCCAAAGTCCACACTGTCCTACCTGCTGAAAACTGATTAATTCCTGGAAATATCTTTTCTTGAACAGCATGAGAAATTCTTTATGCATAAACTTCTAAAATAAAAGATGAATCTCCTTCCTAAAGTGTTCATGTCAAGATCTACTTCCGAAGAGCATGTTCAGGCACTCTCTGCATCTCTAGGAATTGAAATACTTTTGAACGCTTTGTGTAAGGCAAATGAAATGTCTAGTTCTTGTTTTGAGATTCAGTTATTCCTCAAGCACTTCAAAGTTTCAGGTGCTTTTCCAAATTATGTCTGTGGGGCAGATGTGTTCTTGGAATTCTTTTAGCATTATTTGTTATGATTAGGCCTATTTCAGAAGTAGTGAAATAGACCATAGACTAATGGAACAACTGGAAGAACTAGAGTTACTCATCTTTGAATGTTGTCACATTGCTCTATGGCATGTAGGTTTCTCTGCAGGGGAAGGTGTTACTTAAGCAAATTTTATCATTCTCTTTAGCAAGTCACATGAATTTCCTCCCAAACTAGTTTGTTAACAAACTTAGAATCTAAGACAAGATGAAAACAATAAAAGAGACATACCAGAGGAATCAGAAAATAAACAGTCTGCTGTTTATTGTGGGTCTAAATGACTTCAGAAACATGACTTCATTTGTCTAAAATTCAAATGCCCACTGCCTAAGGCTTTATATGATTCCACAGGAAGTATGTTTTACCACTGGATCAAGACACTTCTGTGTGCTGTAAAAAAATGTTTTAAATGATATAAACTTACAATAAACAGCATAAGCAAAAAGAAAGACCATTTCCTTTTCAGTGTATCTTTTTAACCCTGCCAAGGTTTTCCCAGTGTAACGCTTTTTCTCTAAATTTTTTGAGCTCCGGCTTAAAGTTCATGTTAGTTTAGGAGGGAAAGGGGGGAACATAAATGAAGCAGGAATAAATTTGGGACACCTATAATGGAGCTATCAGTATAGACTATGATTAATATAGATCATTATGTAGACAAAGATATGATCTGCAGTTTGCTTAAGCTCCTGAGGGGACTGTTGCATTCTCTAGGTTTATTAAGCTTGAGAAATCTCTTCTACCTCAAAGGGGCTCAGAAGAATTGTCATTTAAACTACTTTCAAGGTGAAATAATATTAGGCTTTCCAACAGTGCAGCTTAAGTAACATTTAAGATTCCTCTAATTATATCACACTCTCCTTAACACAAATCTTGCCAAGCCTACAGGAGAAACTGTTGAATGCATGGAGAGACCCTGCCAGGGTGAGAGCAACGAATTCAGTTCCTGTATTCTCCATGCTGCTTCTTTTTTCCTTGCGGCAATACTCCAAGAGAAAAGGGAGACTTGATGTTTTGCCTATCCCTTTCAGCTTCCTCATCCTCATCATATCTTTCATCCTCATCTTCATCTTCGCCTTCACTATGGTGAGGGCTGGAATGCTGAGAGACAGAAGGTGATGGTGGCACTGATGAAGGCCTGGGGTACCTGAAACCTTCCGTCTGGCAGAGAGAGAAGCAAGTTGTATATATTATCATAGTGTTCATCAATTGGTTGTATAGAGCAATTTAAGGCTATCAATGCTTCAGAGGAAACCAATGGCATCATGTAAGCTAGACCTGCTGTGCACTCTAAAATTAAACTCCTCTGAACCCAGATCTCCTCAGTTCTTCTCTGCTGGTAAGCACACATCTGTATGGCAGTGATCTTTCAGCTGTGCCATAAACAATATACTGCCCTTCCAGCACTGCTTTCTGCAAAATATGACTATCTTAATTGAGGCTTAATACCGTGAGCACAACACAAAATCCTTCTGTACTCTGTAGTGAGAATATGCTTACAACTCAGAATTCAGTCTGAAGTTTTAAAACAGTTATCTAGTTACAGTGTCAGTATCTGCAAAACAAGAAGCAAGCAAAGGGTTTTGGCCTGAGCCTCCTTTCTCCTTCGTATTTAAAAAAATGAGTTGCTCTCTGGAAGCGTCTGGAGGTTTGGTTTCAAATGACATTGTTCTTATGCTGGATCCGAGCAGCCTCCCTTCTCAAATTGGTGCTAATATGCATTATGCAAGAACTATTTGATGGTGTGCTTTTAAACTGACCCCTTGCAGTTCCAGCCACAGCATCCTCCTCACGTACCATGTTTAGATGAAGGCAATACTTTGCATCACTTTCCCTAGAACATCCTTTCTCAGCTCCCCTTCTATCTGGTTTGTGCAGAACATCTCCATGGCATCTATCAGAAGCAAAATTAGAAGCTGCCAGTCTTCTAATACAAATTCCAAGGGCCTGTTCCTCAGCTGGTCTAAAGTGGCATAGTCCCACCCAGGTCTCTCTAAAAGACCTGAAGAACTGATCCTGTATTGCACCTGGTACCCCTAGTGTTTGCATCTGATACCATTACAACTCCTGACTGGAGCTTGGGTCTATAACTTGTTGAGCTTTTAACTATGAGTTCCTATTTCCCTTCAATTAAAACAAAATTTGCTAACTCTCTTCTCTCTTTTTCTGCCACACGCACTTTTTCTCTCTCTCTTTGTAAAGCAGCTAAAATGCAGATGAACTCATCTCCAAAAGAAGACTTTACCTTTGGTGGAGCACTTGGTTCCATCTCAAATTTATCTGGGAATGTTCTGCTGAGGGCCAAATGTCTGGCATGCATGTAATACTGCAACATAAGAGAGAAGCCTTTACAAGTCAAGGAAGTCTTGGGTAGATTTAAGCAGGAAAAAAAGGAACGTAAAATGAGTATCTTCTAAAAGATGATGCTGAACAAAGACTAAACATGTTTTCAGCTATGGAGAATCCAACTGATATCACTGCTTGTAACGAACACATTGTGTGAAGTAGTGAGCCATTCATGTTAGATTCACGCTGAAGTAGAGTCTGGAACAGAAGCTGAATAAGGTTTCTGTAAGACAAGATGTATTAAGATCGAAACCAGCACTTGTCTCAGTCAGTGTAGTTCTTATTGAGTGATAAGTATTCTTTGTCTCTCAAGACAGAACTGGCTCTTTTTTAACCAGGAAAATATACATATTTAAGTGCGCAGGTGTTACACATAAACTTTGGACTCATCCTTGCGTAGGAAGCATATGCAGCAGTTACAGAGAAGTAACATTCATTAATTTAGAGGCCTGGTATTGAATAATTTGGCAAAAATATGGATCCACTATATTCACGAGTCTCCGTCACATGCATGGAAATAATGCCTTGTTGTGTCAGGGTCTTTTGCTGTGTTGGGAACCATATAAACACAAAAGGTTCTCACACAGGTATCAGAGCAGGACAAGGTCCAAAATAGTTACAAAACTGATACATGTGCATCCACTTCTTTGCTCATGTGGACTTGAGAATGCTGCTTTGCACTGTCTTCTTAGTAGGTAGTACTGCAGTGTTTGCTATGTCAAATCAAAAAACACTATTTTGCCTTTAAGGCACAGAGGTAGTTTAGGAGTGCTGCGGAGCCACAAGGCCCAGCAGCATTGTAGGAAGAACAGGTAGGGTTTCTGAAAGAGTCCAGATGATTTTGGAGTAGAAATCCTACTTAGTGTAGGGTTGCCAGTGTTGTCAGAGACACAAGCTTTTTACATTGTCTTTAGCATGAGGAGTACAAAGACCTCAGTGTGACTGGCTTCTGCCCTAACCTATTCCGTTAAGTCACGTCTCTCCTTACCACTGGTGACTGGAAGCATTACAATGAAGTGCAAAGGCAGGCTTTGCCTTTAGCACCGTTCAGAGGTGCTTTTCAGAACAGGGATGTCTCCTTGCATTGTAGCACGATGCTGAAGACTGCTAGTTAGACCTATGTTTTTGCAATTTTTAATACCTCTGTTACATAGTTTCACACACCCTGCCTAGGTATCTCCAGTCCAACAGATCTGAGAGCCTCTCAGTTCGGTTTCTTTGGATGATCCTCTGGCGACAGGACTGCTGACAAAATCCGTACAAGAACTGAGTTAGCTGGTTGCATGATTCATCAGGTGAGCGGAACCTCCTGTCAACTATGTAGATGCCTGAAGGACACAAAAAATGTGAAGATGAGTGGAATTGGAAATGGGATCTGACCTGTTACATTTCCATTCTACCTTCTGTCACATAGTCATACAAACATTATATGTATTATATGTTCTTTTTACTGTTAGAAGGCAACCATAACTGGAACATTTGTTACTATTCTGATGGAATAGAAAGCTGCAGACAAATATGTATTCTTTATTTTAATTTTCTTTACCTTTCAGGCTGAGACTCAGCAAATTATTCAAAATTTGGAGGCTTTGTTGCTGTTGCGTAAGTATGTCCAAAAGGATTCAAGAATTTCTGGATAAAGACATATCATTTTTATTTCCCATAATGTTTAAAATACTGACTGCTTAAAAAAAAAATAATCTAGTGCTTTCCTAGTTTGCAGTAGAATTTAGAAGCGTGGATGGTCAGAATCAGCCTGTAGGAGAGAGGCTGTGTTTTCTGTAGAAATGCAAGTGTTTCCATAGAGATAGCTAACTGACATACATTAGTCAATATACAATTCTGGCAGAGAGAGGGATGAGGTAAACTTGGCTTCTACATAGTTTGTCGAGATCAATACTTTATTCTTGCCACCTTCCTTACACCAGGGTGTTGGAAAGAAGAGGGTACTAGACCTCAGCTATCTTAATGGACAAGACAGACACAAAGCTACCTTAACTGAAGTGCCTGGTGTACCCTAGGAATGTACAGTAAGTTATGTCAATGCTCACATCCATGTTTTGGCAGAGAAAAGCAAGTGACCTATGCTCTCAGTCTGTGACCTTTCTGAAGGCTCTTAAAGACATGCCTGCCCAGGCAGGCATAGCTATATTTTGCAACTGGCTCTATCCCGGCCCCTAGGCCAGGGCACAGTTGTTACTGGTGTGGAGCTGTCATTGCGTGATTGTGCAGACAAGCCAAGGCACTTAGAAAGAGGCCCTAGTACGGGCACGTTTTCAATATTGTCTTGACACACCAGTAGCTGGCTACCCTCCTCCTTACCACACCCCAATCTTGAACCATTTCTAAACCTTTTTGAGCAGATTCTTATTTGTAAGTAGGTTCATTTTATTTTCACGGGTTTATTTTTCAGTGTACATGATAATTTACTCTATGTTTGGTGGGAGCAAGTTTCACTGGCCTTGAGGTCCCAGTACATCCTTCTCAGACTATTCAAAGAGCAGCAGATTTCCACTGCTTCTTTTGAAAGGCTCAAAGGATTACACAGCAACCAGAGGCATTAAAAGGAAGTGCTGGGAGACTCCAGCGTAGGTATGAGTGCTGAGTTTGGAAGGATAAAACAGACAAAAGGTTGAAGGAAGACGAAAGAGAGTGAACCTGGGAAGGGTTTGGATAAATATGAAAGCTTGAATGGTTTGTTCAACATAATGAGATATTCAGAGCTCTGAATATATTCCCTCAATGAACCCCACTGCACTAGTGAAAGCACAAAATTGAGGAGTAACAGCATCATTGCTGTGCTTTTTGCTTTCCTAACTCAGAGGTGGTATTTTAATATGGTTGTAAAAAAATTACCGTAAGCTGCTGGATCAGCAACATGTTCCTGCATGAAACAGCCGAATCCAGAAAGGTTTGTGGTTACACTGGGAATGCCCATCACAGTACATTCAGCTGCCAAAAGAAACAGACAGAAAGTGTGTCAGTGCAATATGTTCTGAATGGTTTCACCTTGACAGAAAAAAGACAAAGAAACAGGCAGACAGAGGTCCCATAACACCAGAGCTCTCTGAAAATGTCAAGTGAAAACTATTATGCTTTGTTGTGGATTTTGAGAAAAAGAAATTTTAAAGAGAAAATTTCACAGTTTTTGCGAACATATCTTTGTGTTTCCCAGCAGCGAAACTCAAAACTTTCTGGGAGTCCAGTGCTGAAACAGAGAACCCCAATATATGGTCTGGACTCCCTGTTTGGATGTTAAATTGAAGTCTGTCACACACATATATTTATTAGTTTTTCACAATTATTTACAAAACTCGTCCCTATAGCAAGAAAAAATACCAACAACCCCATCACTAACTCAGGACTGCATTCAAAGTAGATGTGGAGCTAGTTTTATAAAATTAGAAAATGTATGCATCTTATATAGTTATTTCTATCATTGCTGTGAGTAAGGATAACTGTTTACTCACACTTACAGTTGTTGCTGATGAACTTCAGCCTAACCTAAGACAGCAGGCAGATAAGTAAATAGTCTTTGAAATGCTACAGGCCATCTACATGGCCTTCATTAATATGACAATAAAACTGGTGTCTATACAATAGAGCTATAAATCTACCTTAAAAAAATCACTATTTTTTTTTTTCTGGGAGAATTAAGTGGGTATCAGCAAAGCTAATCACTTTTGCATTAGTGAAATGGAAAGAGAAACTGTCCTTTTGACTAACGTAAATAACAGCTTTCCTCAAATCTGCTAAGTACCAGCCTATCTTTTCTGTCCAGGTTTACTTTAATGTTCACTTCAAAATCATACCTGGCTGTCACACTTTCTTTATACCTTAGCTGAGATTAGAACAGGAAGAGAAACTGGTGGACTGCAAGACAGTTGCTTTACTTGGAACTGAATAGCTCTCCTACTTTGAGAGAAATAGGTCTGGAGAATGAATGAATTTACAAAATTTCTATTCTGATCCACTGGCTTACAACAAATGTTCTTTGTTGGCAAAAGTTGGGCACCCCAACTTCCAGATGTGTATCAAGACTACAAAAGCTATTTTGGAGGACATGAAAACCCAGGCACCCAGGCTTTGATCTTCATACATATTCAAGTTCATAGTTTGCACTGTTTTCATCAGGTGTTAAGTGCCTTCTGTAAATCTGGGCCAATTTTTAAGTCAGAAACTAAATGCTCTCTGTATCTTTAGAAATATCAATTTAATTCTGTGAGATTCTCTACCACTGCATGTATTTGTGGTAAATATCTTAGATATGGTGTTACATAATTCTTTCAAACTTAACTATTATCTTTAATTAAATCCACTGAAGTATGTTGGCTGGTAGCATCAAATTTCTTGCCTACATTTTTCAATATGTACAGTCCTCTACATGATCTTTTAAAATCTTTGAATCAAGTTATGAATTAAGTATTAAAAATGATTTTTTGTTCTAAAGCCACAGAAAATCAAAATATTACATGTTAGTATGGGTAAGGGTCCAGTGCAGGGACAAATGTGAGTAGTCGTCAGTCAGCAGATGCCATTTGATACCACCTGGCCCACAAATTTTGCCAGCAGTAAGACTTATGCACTGCAGAGGAAAAAGAGCCAAAATAGCTTTTTCAGCCCTCCAGAAGAAACTGGCTGCAAACCTATTCTGCGTCAACAGAATGGACATCTTTCGATACTAGTTAAGTGTACAGATTGCCTACCTGGAGTGTAACCCCAGGGTTCATAGTATGATGGAAATACACCAAGGTGGCAGCCTCTAACAAATTCCTCATAGTCCAAGGGCAGCAACGGGCTTGTTGAAGAAAGAAACTCTGGATGTACGATCACCTGGATATTCAAAACTTACATTAGAGGTGAAAGAAAACCATCATCAATACATGTAATTATCAAGAAGTTTCACTCTGGTATTTTCCTAAGTATCTGGACAACACCTGCTTTGCCCATGTGCTACCTAATTCACTTCCCACACTAAAAGGTATCCTGCCTGTGTGCAGTCTTGTCCTGGAAATAGTACTGATTTATAGATAGTACTGATAATAAGTATTGATAATAGAACTATTTCTCTGGACAGGTCTTCAGCTTTATCCTTGTTGATCAAGGAAGACCATGTGCATTGAGAATTATGCCTAAGGCTGTGGCATTCAGCAACACTAAATTGGTTCTCTTGGTCTGTTGTACCAAGGTACAGAGCATTGGAATGTCTTGTTTCAGAGGAGGCCTCAGGAGGATGCAGCATTTCTGAGCTTCACAGCATCCAACTGAAATATAGGAATGCTTACTGTATTCAAAAACTGAGAGAATTTTGAAAACAGACATATTATAGACCCATCATCACAGTCCTGTGCCTAGGCTAACTAATCTTGCTGAAAGACAAAGCTTATTAACTTAGGCTAATGTCCCACTTTCAGGACCCAAGCTAATTTATCTGCAGGACTCTACAGGACTTGAAGTCACTGCCCCATATTTCAGTGCTAAGTAGAGAAGTGCCTTGTGTATGCTGTCCAGTCAGCTTTGGGAGGAAGAAGTGTGAAGGAAGGGTTTAAACTTCTATGGGCTTTTTTCCCCACATAAATATATTGCAGCCATTATTCCATGCCAAGGATATGCTTTTATCCTTTCTTAATAATATAGTCATGCTACTCACTTGAATAAATCAATGCATGAATGTATTCAACCAGTAAATGCGCTGTAAATTAATTATGCAAGCTTATTTGATCCCAGTGAATCAAGTAAGATTTTCCATTGGCGTTGCTGAGGCTATTTTTCACATGCCAGATCTGTCTGTGTGGATATATCATACATCTCTCCAAAATGACTTTCCATTTGAAGTTTACAGAATTTCTTGTCCATGGCATTCAGCTCATTAAGTACTAAGCCTGTTCATGCAGCAGGTAATTTTCCAGTGGTAATGACAGTTTTGTACAAACTTGACATAAATTTAGCCAATCAAGTCTGCTAAGAAGCAGGAAGAGGTGTCTATGGTGTTATATGCTATCTGCTTTCTAATGACTTCAAGCAGTTAGTTCTGAGGAATTTTTGCATCCTTCCACGCTACTTTTGTTACATCTAGTCTAGTATATTATTACCATATTATGCTCTCAGGGCTCATTGGAGACACAGGCCTAGCAAAGAATATGTTCTTACGAAGAAGTGACAAGGAAGGTGCAGAAAATGTTTACAGAATCACAGAATCATAGAATGTTAGGGGTTGGAAGGGACCTCTGTGGGTCATCTAGTCCAACCCTCCTGCCAAAGCAGGGTCACCTACAGCAGACTGCACAGGACCTTGTCCAGGTGGGTCTTGAATATCTCCAGAGAAGGAGACTCCACAACCTCCCTGGGCAGCCTGTTCCAGTGCTCCGTCACCCTCAGAGGGAAGAAGTTCTTCCTCACGTTCAGACGGAACTTCCTGTGCTTCAGTTTGTGCCCATTGCTCCTTGTCCTGTCGCTGGGCAACACTGAGAAGAGTTTAGCCCCATCCTCCTGACTCCCACCCTTGAGATATTTGTAAGAATTTATAAGGTCCCCTCTCAGCCTTCTCTTCTTCAGGCTGAACAAGCCCAGCTCCCTCAGCCTCTCCTCGTAGGAGAGATGCTCCGGTCCCCTCACCATCCTCGTAGCCCTCCACTGGACTCTCTCCAGTAGCTCTTCATCTTTCTTGAACTGGGGAACCCAGAACTGGACACAGTACTCCAGATGAGGCCTCAGTAGGGCAGAGCAGAGGGGGAGGAGAACCTCCCTCGACCTGCTGGCCACACTCTTCCTAATGCACCCCAGGATGCCATTGGCCTTCTTGGCAGCCAGGGCACACTGCTGGCTCAATTTTACTCAGTTATTGTCACAGGTTTAAAAGCCAAAACACTGAGAACAAGTGATATGTCCTTGTCAGTGATTCTATGGATCTGTCCTTAAAAAGAAGGTTTGGAAGAGGAAGAATTTGTAATTTTAGGTTCTACTTTGAATAGGTAGGTGATGAGATATAGTCATCGTTAACAGAGAGAATGCCAGAGATAGCCAGACCAAAAAAAGCTTTGGTAGACTTGTGAAAGTGGGAGCTGATCATTTCTGTGACCTGCTAAGACAGACATGTAAGTAAGAATAGGATTTATTTATACACATTTAGCTTCAACAGTTGATATCAGCATGAGCACAGCATGAACAGGAAATATTTCTGCTCAGGATCAAAGCCCTGGTTACCTTCTACAGCATATACTGAGTGTCAGGGTGCTGTTCTCAAGAGATGAACCAATACTCCAGAAATGTCTGTGTGCAAACTCTGGACCTCCAGTTTTAAGCAAATGAATCTATTTCAGGGTTTTACATCTAGCTGCAAACAACCCGTGGCACTTTCTGGATTTCAGAAGTAGTAGCTCCTCATTCAGTACAGCAGGCAGCAATGAAAACAATTCCCTAACATCAGATTTCTAACTTGAAATTAACTTGATTGAACAGCAACTGAGGAGATCTGTGAAGTGACTAGTTGTTATTCCTATAAAGTGAGGAAGAAAGAAGTAGTTCTCTATTAATATAATACTGCCTATCAAGAATTTGACTGTACTCTCCATGCTGATGATCCAGACTGAGATTGTTTCAACAAACTCCATTTTATATCTAAAATGAAAATGACAGAATGTACCTTTACTCTGTCTGTCCGGTTATTGAAAAGACCAATGCGTCGGATGGTATTGAGGATTGGATCATTGCCATCGTCAATCATATTGTGGGTGGTCACTGGAGGCAGACAGTGTCGCTAAAGAGAGAAAAGGCAATCCATAAGCCAGAAAAAACTGTTGGCACAGTCCTGTTACCGTTTTCTAAGGTTAGTGGAAGACAGCGGGAGATCTTATCGTCTATGTGGATAGGTTTTTACCTTTTCATTTTAAGGTCAGAAAAGAATGTTATAATCATATAATGTTGTCTTCTGTATAACTAAGGCCACAAACGAGACTATAAAATCTGTCACAGGACTTGTTTCAATTACCTCAAAACAAATGTATCTGTACTAGCTTTTAGAAAGGCCAACCATTTAATTTTAAGTTTTTAGTCAATATGTTCTGTCTCCTTAAGAGGCTGATTTTACATATTTAATTAAAATGGAAGAATCCAGGCTTCAGGAACAATGCAAAGGTCACATTTAGTGCAGAAGAAAAGAATGAGGAATTTTGGGGTCCTGCATGTGACAAGGGGAATACCCATAGATTCCCCAAAAGAATTCATTTGGGTCATACTCTCATTAAAAACAATCACAGCTGATCTTTAAAAGTTACCGATGAGAAGCATATTTGCTGAAAACTTCTTTTTCAATGCATGCATATCACTGTAAGTCATGCACAATCCTTGTACATATTCATGTTTATCATTTATACTAGATATTTGTGTAAACAATACATTTTCTGACCTGAGTTGAAAAGATGGCTCTTTTCATAATGGTTATATCATCTCGGTCAAGAATCTTGTTCAAGTCTGGAATTTCTCCTCTGCAGAGGCAACACAGAGCCTATTTTACCAAACGACTTACTATCAATTGTATAAAGAAAATGAAGAAACAGCAAACAAGGTCTGATCTGAAGTCTACTGATGTCACCAGGAATCTCTCCTTTGCTTTCATGGCCCTTCTATATTCCCTACATTTTGTTCTCCCATATACTTTTGACCTTCCAATTAGGTTCCAAAAAGCTAAAGAATTCTTTTTTCCCATTTTTCAGACACTTCTTGGTTTTGCTTAAGTTCCAGTCATCTCATCTGTGCTTTGAGTCATTCACTTCCAACTCTCTTTCGCAAGGATAAGACTAAGCCACTACTACATATTACTTTGTCTCTGGTGCTTTTTTAAGCTGAGATAGCTAATTTTTGACAGTGAGTAAGCCTTTGTGTTACTTAGATACCCTCCATATCTCTTAAGACTCTTTGCACAATGGGGTGCTAGTACCTTTAAGTTTTTTTTCTGTGATTTGCCTATTGAACAAGTAACCTGCAAATGGAACAGAGGGTCCCATATCCTCCTCCTATGCCCTTCCTATGGATGTAAAAATTTCTTACACAAAGAGTAGAAGCACAGAAAAACCACAGGTAAGCCAGCTGAATATGTGGTTCTGTAAGGCAGAACAAAGTAACCTATACACTCACTTTAGCAGGGCATTGTAGAGTTTCTTTCCAAACTTTTCTTTCACAGACTGTGCAGTGTCCCTAGGAAAATAAATAAATATATGTATAAAACAGGAGAATCCAGGACAAAGACAGAATAAAAAAGATTCCTGCCGTTGGAAATTAAATTATGCTTTCATGTATACTGATGGAATCAAGCATGCAGCAGCAGACAGAGGTCTGGTTCTCAGTCAGCAGCCATACTGATGGATTTCAACAGAACTGAGGATTTGACCTGCATCCAAAGATGGATGCATTGTGAAATCCAGAAGCAGACCTCACTAGAGATTACTTCTAACACTTTTGCTGCCCTGTTTCCTAGCTCAAAGATTTTTGAAAACAAGTATTAGACTAAAAACTAATTTGCCATAAATTAGTTTGCAAACCAGAAAGCTTCCTGAAAATGTCAGGCCATGTTTTAAGTTAATAATAAAGCCTGTATCATCAGAAAAATGTTATAATTTAGCTGAGAAAGGACTCCAGTGAAGAACTCTTCTAAATGCAAGGGCCCATTTATATTTTCCTGCCTCTAGCTGAAATAACTTCAAAGTACAGCTGGAAGTGCTGTTGTCAAAACAGAAAATGCACTCTCAATTTGCGTAAAATATCCACTTCATGAAACTCTTCCTGCCTGTCTGACTTCTAAGAAGCATACTTTGGGCTAAGACAAAACTTGTTAAGTGAAATCCTAAACTTTACCAAGCTGAGAACCCACATACCTGTTACTTGCTCTCTCCCAACTCACACAGACACAATAGTGGATGAGTTAATTCTGAATGAGTTGTAAAGCAGCTAATTGTCAAACTAAACTGATCCAAATCCCAGCAAGCTAGTCCCCTCATGACTACATTTTCTTAGACCCATGGCATGATCAATATCCAAAACTTAACCCAGATAGGACAGACCATTTTTTCAGAAGCAGAGGAAACAAGGCATTTAGTATCCCAGATCAGCCATTGTTTATTCCTTTGCAAGTGCCAGCCTCTTCTGGTATTTAATTTCTGTGGCATCCTTAAAATCATCTAATACTACTACGGAATACTGATTTCAGGTGGTTCTATCCAGGAGCTCCACATTATGACCATGATAATGCTGCACATGATGATGCAGAGGGTCTTTTGCTTTTCACAGAACACAGTGGGAAGAATAGCTGGAAACCACATTTTTTGCATGATTTCACATCTTTAGATTTACTTTCACTGTTACTATTGTGCCTGCATTACTGAGTACCAGAGAAATAACCATGTAGTAGAGATACAACAAGGAAAAAAATTTTGCATATTTCATTTAATTTAAACTGTCCTAATATCCGTATATGATTTATTTAATATGTATTTATGTACACTAATATGTATTTATGTACATTATGTACTTTATATCAAAGACAAAGCAGAGGCCAAAAGCACTTGTTGCAAACATGGCTCAGAGTTCTCATTAAAAACTCTGGCTATGTCACCCTCCTTGGCCATTTACAGTTTAAGCTAGTTGGGCAGATCCTCCAGACGGTGCCCAGTCCATTTCAGAGGGTGATGCCCTTCTCTCCTCTTAGACACTGCCTGAAGTGGTATAGGATGAAATATCATTGGAAGTGAACAATCACTCTCTGCTGGCAGTGAAGGCAGCTCAGATGCATTACTTTTAGGAATCCAGAGTTGGACAATTCCAACCTCTACATTCGTGGTACCAGTTTCCAGAGCGGTAACCAGATAGAATGTTTCCTGTAAGTCCCAAGAAGTTGCTGTGTGATGACTCCAGAGATAATCTAGACAGTAGATAGATTTCTCATCTCTGCTTTCTCTTTCAGATAAGGCAAAAGCTAAATCACTTCAATGATCCTTGTTAAACTTTTTCTGTAATTGATTTTGTGTAGATTTAGTATCTGTTCATCGAAGACTTCAACTTGATTATTGATATCCAGAAACTGAGTCACAGATCATCTGCTGGAGGCAGTTAATGAGATAACAAGAAAAATAGCATCCGTCTCATACATAGTGCCTTCCATCTACAGATCTCTAAGTCGTTTAGATTTCTGTCATTTTATAAATACAGAACTGGCATCAGAGAGAGTTTAAAACAGTAAGACATAGGCATAAAAGCAGAAGTTAGGTCTTGTGGGTTCTAGTGCTTTAGCTTTAAGACCAGCTTCCTTACTTCTGCAGCAGAGTTTAACCGCCCTAGCCACCTGATACGGTGCACATTTTCACTTCCCTGCTTAGATAATTAATCTATAAATAAGTTGAATGTAATGGAATTTTCACTTTTTAAAACAAAATTCATCCTTGATAACCCACCACTGATTTTCTTTATGAATTTGAATATTCGGTTTTGCCATGTGTCTCAGTTTAGAAGTACCTTACAACATGTGTCTTTTCCTGTGCAGAATAACACAGCAGTTAAAGTAAGGTGAAGGTTCAGTCTGCTCCTGCTTTGCTTTTTTGTTTGGGAAGTTGTAAAAGGAAAAATGTTAAACTAAGAAGTGCTGTGACAATTCTCCCTTTATAACTGTAAGTTTCACTGCTTGAGTATGGCCATTGCTTAATGTAGGCTATATAGAAAATTACACACAATTGTTATCAACTGTTATTCTGCTGGATTAGTCAGTACAATTTCCATATTTCTAAATAAAAGAGGATGTGTATTTGATTTCTTTTTCCCACCAGTGGCAGAGAAGCTCACTCTGATAAATTAGCAGGTGGTCCATATTTTGTGGAAGCTCAATGGCATGTCCAAAGGCAGTATTAGAAACACTCAGCAGACATCCAGAACACCAGATTTTCTAGAACCTTTGACTTCATCACTGCAAAACAAGTACTATTTACTAACTTGTTACAAAGCATGGCAAGGCAAGTTTACTGAAAACAATGTAGGACAAAAAAAAGATAAATATTTGTCCTTATTTATCATTTCCATCTCTTTCATCCCCACAAATACACTCTAGTTACCCACAATCCTCAATTTTAGCAGAGCATAAAGAAAGAGCATTATTCTTCATCAGAAACTTTTGCACGTCTCCTCAATTCACTGTACACTGCCCTCAGTGAGAATGGCAATTACCAGAGCTGCTTCCGGACTGCTTGTCCTTTCAGGGTTTCCACATTGAAATTGTTTGTCTTTGCTGGCATGATGAAGAACACAACAACTGTAACATCAGTCTTATGAACCTATATGGACACAAGATGGAGAGAAAAAAAAAATCTCACTACAAGGTATCACAGCGAACTTTAACAGTAAGGATTAGTCACAGGAAAAGCCAATGCACTGACTGGTTGTCCAGAAAGGCTCTGATCTTACACCTCTCCCTTTAGCTATGAAGTTTTTGGCAAGTCAGAGATATAGCTGCGGATAGATACAGGTAAACAGATGTTACCCACTTCCAATCTGGGCTATAGAGATCTTCCTGACTTCTCATGGTTTAGAGGCCATGGCTTAGGATGTGAACATCAACTGCAAAAAAAAATATCCTACACACATTTGCTCACCTGACACAAACTTTGTTGGCTCAAGAGTGATCAGTTAGTTTACTAGCTGGGGTATGCCCAGGCATGTGTCAAGGGATTCCCTACAGCAACAAGCAGAACTACCTTCTCTATCAACAGTGCCCCAGAGGTATGGGCAGAAACAGGCATGACGGCAACTACTGTCAACCTGAACCTCTGGCAAACCCGCCAGACACACAGAAACCTGCAAGCAACTTATTGCTCATTTCTCACACCCAGCTACTGCAAAGGCAAAAAGCATTTGCTATAAAATTTGACACTTTACTTATAGATGGTTTCACTTGCTGGCTTCTCCTGTGTGCTAACAGGATTCAGAATTCTGGGTCCCTGAGGGGTTTCTCACATGGAGCAGAATGAGGTTGTACTCCTGTCAGCAACTACTTAAAGAAAAGCTAAGGGTGAACTCTGTTCAGAGCTGTAAAAATTAAATTATTTTGAATTGCCTCTATTCTAAACTTTAGACACACAAACATGCTATTAGCATGCCTTCTCTCAGACTGAGGTACAGGGAAATGTGTAGTACAAAATAACCTATGGGAGTCATCTCTCATTTTAAGGTTCTTCCCTTCCCTCTCTTCAAGGCAGGTTCAAAGTCCATAATGCTATGATCTCAGTGTGTATTAACAACCTATCCCAACATTCATATATTATTTCCAAAATGTTAGTAAAGTTTTCAAGTAGCAAAGGAAAAGGACTCCATAAAATACAATAATTCCATCCAATGCTATGTATTTTTTAGGTTCAGGAACACCACTGGGACTTCATTAAGAAACACCATGATTCTCAGATTCACTAGTATTACAGGTATTCTGCTGTTCCCAATGGAATTATCTCTTGAAATAATTACAGAGCAAGTGTTCTTTGAACAGCTAATCAGGTGCTGGCATGCACGTTGGAACAGTAACTCAATAAAGCCAGGCTCAGCTTATGGGAGAAGCAAGTCCCAGCACACTGTTCCAGAGAGCTTTGGAAAAGTAGCCTCAGTTTCCTTTGACTTTCCATCAGCCTAGCTTGTCACTGATGTCACATAAATCATTAGATACAGTGAAAGATTGCTGCAATCATTGCTCAAGCAATTCTTTCCCTCTTACCATATAAGAACTTCCACATTACCAGCATTTATAGTTAATAGCTATGTAAACGCCATTAACAGGTAGCAGATGTTGCACAGCATTGCCAAACAACAGAAGTCAGTTGTTTGGCAAATTTGTGAAAGAAATACTGAAGTTATGTGAGGTGACCTGTTGTGTGAGTGAATGGATTAAGTATTTTCAGAAAGTCCACAGGCTCTAATGGTCTTAATAGAAGGCAGTGGCAGAACAAATGTACTTAGGGCTTTCAAAATTAATATTTTTTCAGCTCTGCAGACAATATAGTATCATGATTTTTATCCACATTTTCCATATCATTTAAATGATAGAGTACAAAAGAGACTCTGGGACAATGGCCAGTTGATCCTTGCTAGATGACTGAAAACCAATTAGCTTATTTATTTATTTATTTATTTTAAACGTATCCACCTTTGGGACACATCTGGAGGCATTTTCAATTACCTCATTTGTAGGTGGTAAGTGCTCTACTATTTGATCATGACAAGGCCTTGGTCTTATCATCATCAAAGTACTCCATAAAGGCATTTAGAAACATTGCTATCATTTTTTACCTAAGGAAACAGAAGCATGGAGGAGAGAGTGGCTTCTCCATGCCTATTCATCAGGTCACTGCCACACTGTGAATTTTAATGCGATTCCCATCCAGCATGCTAATAGCACTCAAACATTTGAAAGATCATGATTAGGTTCTAACAAATTAAGAAATTTGCTTAAAAAGATATTTTTAAATTGCATCCTTTAAGGATTACTTTTATTTGCCTTCTAACATGTAAACCTTCAGGGTAAAATCTTGAATCATATTTTCAGTATTTTTCTCTAAAAAGAAGGGAAGTAACCATGGATTAACTTCTTAAAACACGTAATCAATTCTTTTTAAGCAGCCTGAGATAGTTCTATACTCTGATGATTCAGGAGGAGAGCTTTATGAGAACTCTGAATATCCCATAATTATTTTCCTATAAACCAGAGTATGGCATGGAAATTCTTGCATGTGACTTCCCTAGTATGGTAAGTTTCAGCATAAGCTCTATGTTATCTACATTTGCAGAAGCTTTCTTACCCTCAGCAAAAAGTTTAATCTTGATAAGGCTTCTAGAAACATATCAGCTCCTTTGTTGGAAAACTCGTATCTCCCAGCAATGAAGAAAAATAAGGTCTTGTCAAGACTGAAGTCAAGGTGGCTGAAACCAAGTAAACAAACAGACAAGCACAAAGTATTTCTCAAGATATAATCGAACAAAACACAAAACAGCATTTCTGGAGGAATTTATTATCCCAAGAACATAATGAAAATGAGGCTTTTCTGCTATTCTTTAAATTAAGATGACTATTTTAACGTGATAAAATGCATCTTGGGTGAATAATGAAAAAATCAAGACCTTCTGCCTGATGCCACAATCTGCTAAGCAGAGTTAGAACTGATGTCTAAAATTCCTTTACCCTCTGACTGAGAAATCCCAGACAGATAATTGAATAAATTGGTAACATTTCATCACCTCTGTGAAGTACTTGTTAGTCTTCCTGCTTTGGTTCTTGCTGTAAATAGTGTTGGACAACCATTGCTAATTATTGAAAAGTAAAAGCATACCCATAGAAATGACCTCGAATGAACTCTTGGATCCTAGCCTTGTACATGGAATGCAAATTCTGAAACTCATGCATTGCCGAAAATTTCTTAATGTTCAAGCCATTTGGGGTGACAACATCTGGAAAAGCAGAGAAAAGGCAGAGGCAGACATCTTCAGAGCCAGAGAAATCTTTAAGGAAAGAACCAACGTGCTTTGCACTTTTATGGCTGCTGTCCTCAAAGATTCCAAAGCATCTTACAATTAAAATTTGTTCATTTCCAGTATCTTCTAAAATTAAGTAATAAGGACAGACACAGCTTGTTCCAACCAACACTGAAATTCAGTCACTCTTCACCTTTCTGGTAGAGCACAGCAGCAATTTAAAGGCTTGCCCTAAATCTACTTGAAGTAAATGGAAAGAATGCCATTTTCTTTTTTTTGAGTTGGCTTATGAAAGCCATGTATGGAAATGAAAGGGGAGGCCAGTTCCTCAGCAGATGTACTTCATAGTAACACAACTGACTTCAGGAGACTTATACTAATTTATGATTCTTCAAATACAAAGAATCTTCAAAGAAGCAAGAAGGCCTAATTATTAGAGGATTAACTGGTGCCAATTTCATACTTGTTCTCCTGGCAAGTGTCATCAGGTGTCTAGTAACCACAGCCACTAACTGTAATAATTTTAAAAGTTCTATGCATCATCCAAAGGACCTTCAGTAAGATATCATTCCCTACCACATATGGTTCATGCAAACAAAACAGATCCTTTGATCTCAGTGCACATCGTTATCTCCACCCCACACATCAATATTACTGATGGGAGTACAGTCTCTTACTTGCCACCAACAGAGGACTTGAACATTACCTCTGTTGTGGTCTTTCAGTCAAGGATGCCTGACATTCAGGGTTTCTTGTCTCTTGCCCTAAAAGTAAAGTATGTCTAGCGTTAAGCATCTGACCTAATACAAAACTGTCTCCTATTTCTGGAGAGTCTTAGGGAGACATCTTTAAAACATCTATGGCTCCTTTGGCTGATTATATATCAAGATGATCTTAAAATAAGTACAATCATTTCTCCATATGCTGTCCAGTATACTTGCTTGACATTTTTCATGCAAGTGTCACAGCCATTTTTACTGACTTCCTTGAGTTTACAGTCTGCTTCAGCAGTGTATATATTTCCCTCTCAGGTAAGTGATCTCTGATTACTCTGCATCTTGTAAAGTGTTTTGAGACTCTAGGATAAACAGCAGTAGATAAAAATATAACCTTTATTAGTAACCATGCAATACCAAAAAATTCAACAGTTCTTTCTTGAAACACCACATTCCAAACTGAAGACCAGCCTTTATCAAGAGACCTTTATACGTTAAGTACTTCAGATTTGGTTCTTAGTGACAAGAAAACTTGTTTTCTTATCTTCTGCTGCCCAGCACTAGGAGCTGCTCTGAAGTAAGCCCTATGTGGCTTCATATGAGTCAGGGGTCAACTGAGCAGAAATACCCTCCAATTTGGTTTATCTTTACCAACAACATATAGTTTCCTTCCTCTGATCTGGTTCTTGTTCTGCATGGAAGAAATGGCTCATGCAGGACATAGGTTTGAGCCTGCAACCACTTCAAGCTCTTCCCAATAAAGTAAGAATCCTTGAATGGGTATTTCTGGTCAGTTGCCATCCACTCTCTCGCATTTATTTATCAGGGAGTTTTGGACGGTCTCACCCATCATCTGCAGCCTATATATAATGTACTCCCATGTTATTTGATTCAACTGCATCTTCATTTACCCTTTCATCAGGATTTGGGCTCAATCCATCCCTTATTTAAGCCTTTGAGATACAGAACGGATGTGGCGGCCAAAAGTATCCAGTTCCCTATTTCTGCTCAACATAGAACAATATTTTGAATATGTGTGAGGCAATGTGCCCTTGCCCTAGGGAAGAACTGATGAAAGAGAGCTTTGTTCCTATTTAAGTGTTTTGGGTTTTTTGTTGTTTAATGAATTAATGCCATTTTTGTTTTAAAATTGTCCCAAGTAGGTCAAATCAGAGTGATTTGACTTCTGTATTTATAGGAAAGAAACTGGCATTGATTTAAGTAATAATAGCACACTATGGTATTTTGTGTTGATAAGTCACTAAGATTCAGTGTTGATTCATACTTTTCCACAGTTTACTTCTATGATTTTGATCAAATATATATAGATATGAAGTCTAGATCTGGATCTTAACTGATACCTAAGCCTTTAGGAATTTTGATTCAAAGTCTTCTCTGCTGCTAATGAGAAATATGTTTCATACCTGAATGAAAAAATCAAAAATCCCATATCAGTTTTCAAATCATGGGAATATAACTTAGAATCTTGCATGATATGTCAAAGAGAACAGGTTCAACATTAGATACTCAAGCTTTTGACAAATATGGTTTGATAAATTATTGATCAAATAACAACAGCAGCAAGTGAAATCAGTGTAATGCAAGCAGTCATTCTGCCAGATTTAGACTGCCAAACCAGCCTCTGTCCTGCTGAAAAAGCTCTCTGTGCAATCATATCTACTGAATTTTAAAGGGGCTTTTCCAAGTGACAGGATTTATAATTTAAATTATAATCCTAGTTCAACGTTAATGAGAAGCATCGGAGACTGCTCTACTTACCACATTTCCTCAGTTATTTTCAGTTAACAACTTTGTTACAAAGTTTACCTCTCAATAAATTCAAATGCAAATAAAAGCTAAATGTGCACACTCTGCATCCCCCTTCTAAAATTTTATTTTTAAAGTGGATCAAGAAGTATACAAATTCTTTCAGTATTCATGTTCCTTTGCAGAATTCAAGCTTAATGATCTACTGAAGGATTGCTGACCTTTCTGAAAAGCCAATGCCTACACTGATTTCACAGCTTCAGAGAGAATAAATAGTATGAGAATAGACTCCTACACAGTTTATTTGTGGTCTAAGATTCAAATAAACTACTAAAGTACTTATTCTTATCAGAACATATTTTCCACTTATAATTGTCTCCTAGGAATTGGGATATCAATTCCTATTGAATTTCTTTCTAGCTCTGTCAACATGAAGCATGATATGTGTCAACTATTTTTTAACCCAAACATTCAATATATTCACTTGGTTTCTTCAGAGTTGCAAGAATAATCAAAAAAAAGCTCAGGCTTGTGAATCTCTATGCATGGAATCCTCTTCAGCTTCAACTGATATTCCATCTGTGAACATGACTTTATTCAGACTCCATGCATAGAACACAATAAGGTTTGTTGGTAAGTTCCATATTTTATTAGACTAATACAAAGAGGAAAATCAGACAAGCTGTTGGGCACATATCTTGATTATTTTCTCAAAGTGTACTGGTTGGTCTATTAGAAAAAATCACATCTATCTATGAAACTTTTCCTGTTTAGGTCCTAAGATCATGATGGCCACAACCACACTGCTACTCCTAGCTGTGAGAGATACAGGGAAATGAACTGTATTGATTTACAGTTTGGTTTTTGCCTTCTCATCTCCTTCAATACTAGTAAAGAAAAACAGCATTAGCACTGGAAAACAAAACTCATCTAACATTCTGGTTTGCATATGAAACTTTTTGCTGCATTTCTAAAAGAATCTATCGCTCATGTCCAGCAAAGCAACAAACCTCACACTGTAAAAGCTGGTGAAATGTATTACAAAGGTTCCAGCTTCTGCTTTCATCAGTTGATCTGAATATATTACCATCACTAGAAACCCTGCTATAGACAAAACTCCTGAAGCTGAGGTGTCCTTGCAAAGAAAGCCTAACATCCATGGAGTTATATGAATGCTCTCCTGAAATGGTACTGAAAGCAGTTATTAAACTGTGCTGCAATTCATTTCTTCTGGATTACATACGCCACTAGAATGTGTTTCAAGTGACATTATCTGCACTTTTCTTTCGAAAATTGGTTATCCTCTGTAGTGTAGCCAGACATACCTATGCATATGTCCTTGCTCTTCATGTTTGTATACCTGTCTCCATTATTTTCATTCATTCTGAGGATATGTAGGTACTCGGAGGAAATATAATAAGAACACAATTCAGGTCTTACCAGGGTTTCTTTTAAGCATATGTTCTGCTTCTATAGCTGTTATCTGTGAGACTGTGGTGAACACATGGGCACAATGTACAGATGCCCGTTCCATACAGTACCGATGGTAAATCTGTCTCTCTCCTGCTTCCTTGTCAATGTCAAACTGTTAAATAATAAAACAAACAAAAAAGACACCTGCGTGATATGCTCATCAGACTTCTTACCACAAAGAAGGTCTCTTGTGTTAAGCTTGACTTCCCCAGGGAATAAGAATCATGTGACTATGCTGTTGGTTTGTCTTTCTGTTTTTTTGAAACACTTCTCAACTTCAGAGAGTTTGATGGAGCAAAAGAGGTCTCAGTTCCTGCATGTTTGTGAAAAAAAATTGCATCTCTGCAATGGAGGGAGATCTAGATTAATGATCCCATGAGAGGTAAGGATCGGTGCTACTTGGCAACATGTCATGCTGCAACTTGCCTGGGCTTGTTGCAAAATTTGGGCGAGCAGGGAAGTTGCTGTTAACTGAAGGCATAGGGGATAGAAGAAAAAAGGAATGGGGAAGAGAACCTAGGGGCTGGGTAGAAAGGTGGGAATCATGGGTAGGCAAGAGATAAATGGAGCTGTGCTAGAAAGGTAGGATGTAAGAATTCAGTTACAAATCCCAAGGGAACAAAGAAAACAGAAAATGAGATATTTTCTGATACTCAGAGACGTTCTTCCTCAAACTCCACCACCAATATTTGCTTCTGCTTTTACTTCAGTTTGAACTCCATTAATTTCTTGAGGCAGATGTAAGTCAAACTGCTAGACAAAACCATCCTAAATAACAAAGTATTTCTAAATCACCTTTAAACCTTGCAGCTACCCCTTTTTTAACTGAGATTATGTTATCCTGATCAGAACAAAATGCTCAATACCTACTGAGCCCATGCTTAAAGGTTAGAATGTTCAGTAATGATGCCTGCTGCAAAATCGCTACAATGTAGTCTAAAAAAGATTAATGCTAATGGGTGTCAATGATCACAATTAAATTACAATCTTCTTAGTCTTACATGATGTTTCGCTTCTGCGAAAAGAAGTGTTGACCTCCTAAGGTCCACATCACAGGCACCTAATAGACTGTGAGTTACATGGAGAGTGACCATGACTCTCAATGAGCTCTGTCACTATCCCTGCCTAATGCTAGGTCCACAGTCTGATTTTGATTGCATTTGACTCTGTAGCTTCATTGACCATAATAGATTTAACCATTATCATAGGCTAGGCAAACAGCACTTTCTATATTTAGGACTATCTAAACTTTGCTATCACTAGCTGCTTTTAGTGCTTTAGAACAGAGCCAGAAGTAAAGCTATTTAGACTGTGACTTTTCATGCTGAGTATTTGCTTAACATTGGTATAGAACATATTTTTTAAAAATTCAGCAAATGTGAACCATTTAAGGGAACAAGATTTAAGCAAATGATTTTTTATTTTTACTTAGATAGGTATAGATATAGATGTAGATATAGATATCTTACAACTGATTCGCTAAGAAACTTTAGTGCTCCACTGAGCGCTCTAATTTTGCGGTGGTGCTGCACTGCTGGTGCGAAAGTGGCTTCTGCTATATTAGTTGAAAATGCCACCTTAATATGAGCAAAAAAGGAGACTTGAAAAATCTAAACTGAAAAGTTCTAGAGAAACTAGATGCTTTCTTTTAGTATTGATGATCCTACATGACAAGAGTTTCTAGGCTTGCCAAAGAGATTTTTATAACAGCTAAAATATGCTTTACCACATAATATGCTATACATTATGATACTATTTTTCAGTTGTATCATCATACATCATATTTTCCGCATTCACCATGACAATTTTGGTGCATGAAATACAGCCATGTCACAGAAGATCTTTTCCCTAGAACATACATCTGATTTGTCTCAGAAGTTGAATGGCAGAAAAAGCACAGGGCAGGAGGGTAGAGGAAGAGAAAAACAAAGGTGAATTAATTTGACTCCTTAGAGTGCCACAGATCTTTAGCATGATGCTTTGCTTACCCTAAACCAAATCTTTCACATGCAGTTCTTAACTGTGCCTTCCTCCTTTTCTGGGGGACTACCTTGATATCTTTAAGTCTGATCGGTTGAAGTGTTAAGCGTTCACATCTATATCTGAAATCCACTGGACCTATGCTCTGAGCTTATAAAGTACTTGGTACAGTTAACTCCAGTAAAAGCTTCCCTAAGAAAATGTGGATGATGTAGCTACCTCCCCTCATACGACGGGTGGTAAACTAATTAATGTTTCTGGAGCATTCAGATACCATTGATGAATGATGCAAACAGCTCTTAAAGAGAATCACAGAAATGATCTCCAGAGCAGATATCTAAATTACACATCGCAAACAAGGTAGGAAGCTGCCTATGGAACAATAACAAAACCAAAAATTATTATGATTGTTCAACCATTCTGTGTACCAAAGATAAAAAATGGGACAGTTCTTTAGCATGCTGGGCAAACACACAAATAGGATGGGGTACCACTGCACAGTCAAAACAATGCAAGTTTTTTCAAATACATCTGACTTTGCTACCAATTTAAAAATTATTTTTAGTACAACTAGCTGGCCAAACTTTACAAGATTTTTGTTCTCTTTTCTCTTTCTCACCAAGAATGGGGTTTTTTACAACATGTTGTTAAGAACTAAATTTGGGACATATTCACTAACTGTAGATACACATTCCCTCCAACACCACTAGAAGAAAGGTTCATAAAAGGATTGTTCAAAGCACTATGGCTTATTTCTTGTTCGTTTTTATTTCTTTGATTGCATGCAAGCATTTAACACATACACCTTCACGTTTATTTCTTCATTGCTATTCATTTTTTCATCTTCTGGAAATGGGAAATATTTTATTTTGCATATGCTTACATGACTTTTGGCACATTTTTTCAAAAGTACGCAATTCCATGAGCAAGTATAAACTGAGGTCACAGAGTTCTCGCGTTTCATTTACTCTCACTCTCTAACCAGTTTCCTCCACTGATTGGTAAAGAAATTTCTTCACCTTTGATTTCACTCATAGTGTGGAGTAAGAAACTTCATTGTGCACCTCTGAACAGGTTAGACAAGCAACTTCAGACAACAAGTCTTAGACAAGTTGAAGGGCAGGTTAAATGTAACTTAATTGATGAGACAGTGCAGGAGACAAATATAGTCCACACAGTACTGTGCAAAGACAGCTGAGCTTGCTGTGACGGTATTAGCTCCAGAATTAGAGGCAACTTGGGGCATGGCACTGTACTGAGCCAACACGCTGAAATGAAGCAGAACACCAATGCAGCTAGTTTGCTCTTCACCCCCAAACCAATGTTTCTCCTCAGCAATCCACTCTTCTGTCTGAATGCTTGTCTGCCCTAGCTCAGGCACCTGTGAACTATGTGCCACAGCATTCATGTTCAGCAAGGGCAAAGCAAAGTATCTGTGAAGTGCATCATGCTTACTTCTGTTTGCCGTTATCAGCAAACCGCAACACTAGCAAAGACACAAACGAAAGCTGCATCAAGAGAAAAACAGACCTAACCCAGATTAACTGTTTATAGAATCATTTAGGTTGGAAAATACCCTAAGGATCATAGAGTCCAACCACTTCTTCCCTCAGTGGCTTTTAAAGAATAATGACTTCAATATCCACTTCCCTGTAAATAAGCCACTGCTCCCCGCAATGACCCCCTCCTACTCTGACTGTTAGAAACCACGCAGGTTATTAGAATCTACATGATGGCAAGGATGAGAGGGGAAAACGCCTCACTTACAAGGCCACTCTAAATTCAAACCAAAATAGGAAGATATTCCACAGGCAGAATGCTTTGGAGTAAAACTTGCATTTGCTGGAATGCAATTCTGAGGAAAAATTTCAGTTAATTTCTGTCCTTTCTACGGATCCATGTGACAAGCATAATATTTCATTCACATCTTAAAATTTAGCATGTTAGAGGGCACAGTGGGTAATCACTGAACCTCCCAGCATGACATTCTTGTTAAGATAGCAAAGATGATCTTTAAATGCAAAAAGAGAAGATATGGGATACTGGCATTATCTTTCTCTTGGAAACAGCAAACAGTCACTGAAGTAATTAAAAAAAAAATCAAAATCAAACATTCCTACTCCAAAATGATAAAGACAAATTGCAAAGGATTTACAAAAACACAAGAAGAATGATTTGAAAGTGGAGAAGGAGGAAAGACTATACTAGTTATTTAAATACTTTTCTCAAAGACAGATAAATTATTTTTCACAGTCTGCATACAATCTCTAGATACTGATACCAGACTATGCTCTCATAAAGAAAAACAAAAGTATGATGAAAGCCAACGGAAGTTAAACCAAGACAAATTCAAAGTGGAATTAAAATACATAGTTTTGATAATTAATAACTTTGTGACACCTTTGCACAAATAAAATAGATTCCCCCCACCACTTGAACCTTACTTCAAGAGTGGATAATGTTTTTGTAAGTAGCTTCCATCTAAAATAAGAGGTATAGGTTTGATGCATGAATTTTTAACTAAGGATTTTAGGCAGAGAATGAAATGATATCTTCTGGTCTTTAAAATTGGTGGCACGGTCATTCACAGCATGATTCTCCAGTGGAATCAGGAACAGTCGGAGATAGGCCCGAAGTTAAATTCCTTACCTACCAAAAGGTAGAATGTAAAGATCTTCACTGCTAGCTCACTGGTTGCCATTGTATGAATTATGTAACTGACTGTTATTTCGTGCAAATAGAACTTTCATTCTGGTATAGCTCTGCCATGCCAAATAAGACTGAAATTTACACTTCCTGGCTTAAGTCAGATTTCCATTAGCTGCTCTCCTAACAAAGCGGATCAGCTTTGCATAACAGTGAGCTCAGTGAGAGCTGTGACAGTACTGCACAAAGTGGAACAAGAGCTTGTGCTCCTATATTGTCAGCATAAAAGCTCTGGATTATTCATTTTCATGGGATTTTTAGTACTTTTCCTTTTAGACCTCCTGCGGTAGAATTCTGCACCACTCTGCAAACTAGATTCAGCTGCACTTGTATGAGCCAAATGTAAAATGTTGCCAAGTGTTACACATTGGCAGGGCAACCTTACATAAGGAAAAATGCAATTAAGAATAAGATTAATTTTTTGTTTTTCTCTTGAGAGCACTTTTTCTATCATAACTCAAGGTGATTTTTTTAGTAAGAAGTACCAGAGGCTGAAGCCTACAAACTTTTCCATTATGCCAGGCCAGTGGTCCACAAAACCATTTCAGATGGTGACCTCTCAGATCAAATTCCAGGTTAGATCATTTGCCAAAAAGACTGTCCCCAACACAGCTGTCTATTCATCTATGAATTAGCCTGGATCATCGGTGTCTCTCAGTTAATTTATGAAAGGTGTTGGTCTATTTATAACCCCAGAAGGGTGAAATGTGACCAAAAAAACCACTGACCAACAAAGAAAAAAAAAACCTCTAAATAAGTCAGTCCCCTGAAACTATGGGGAAAGCAATAAAAAGTTTATATTCTTGATCTTCAGCTGAGAAATCAGTTCCTCCTGAAGACAAAAAGGATCCACAGGCCCAGAACTTTTTTTCACAGAACTTCCTACATTCTGGATTAGCTTTTTTGGTTCAGTTTATCTTAGCAACAAACACACCCTTACTTTCACCAGTGTAAAAGCTACATTGGACATAGGGACAATGGGAAAAAATACATTGCTGGTTGTACTATTTAGATCTGCAAAACTTCTTAAGCATAGTTAAATCTATGATAATACCTCTGCTGGGAATTAAACTCATAACATACCCTACTTGTTATTGAAATTAGGAAGTGTTGACTTTGGAAGAGTTCAGGCCAGTCACCTGTAGGTAGGGTTAGTAGTCGCTGACCCAGAAGTTTACCCAGGGTTTTTCAGATGCTTAAAAGTAAATAAAAATATCACACACTACCAGTTACCAAGCAAGTCACCTTCCGTTTTGTTTTGTTCTTTGTGTTTTCCCTCCCTTCCTTCCTCCAGAAGAGAGTGATTTAAATATCAATCTAGGAACTAAAACATACACTGAATAGCTGTTATATGGTTATTGCCTCAGGGTTCCTTAGCTCAGACATAGCCCATCTGTTTGTTACATGCTGCTGAGGACACAAGTGTTAATTCTAGTGTTCACTATGCTGCTGTGCACACTATCAAGGCTTTAGCACCCAGGTTTCCACTGGAGAAGAGGCAGCTAAATCTCTCCCAGTCCAGATGCACTAAGTTAAGACTGTAAGAATATAAGAATCGTATAATATCCTACATTAATGTTGTACAAGAACCAGGACTCTGTATCTGATTGAGGCAAAGAGCAAACGGGCCAGGAGTCAGACTTTACAGCCGTTACGACCCTTCTATTTTCCAGAAACCTACAGCTCTAATGTAATAGGTTGACTAGGTTTTCTGTCCCTCAGAAAATGTCCTGTAACAGCTTGCAGGCTGACATGCCCTCATGAAAAAAAGAGTTTTGGCAGCCTACAGGTCCAGCCTCTACATGACTTATGGATTCCATAAAGAATCAAGAATCATAGTGTGGCAACCCTTCACTAAGTCATTCTTAACTTTTCCCCAAAAGACTAGTAAGGCTGAAGGTCAAGTTTTCACAGATCCAGCATTTGTGAGGGCTATCAGAAGACCACATGGAGCCTTCCCTTCCAGATTTATCACCTGACAGGGGCTGGTGACTTCACAGAACCACAGAATGGTAGGGGTTGGAAGGGACCTCTGTGGGTCATCTAGTCCCACCGCCCCTGCCGAAGCAGGGTCATCTACAGCAGGCTGCACAGGACCGCGTCTAGGCGGGTCTTGAGCTCTTTGTGCATAGAAGTGCTACAGAAAATGTCAGCCACCCTTGCACTGCAGAGCCGTTTGCCTGATCATCGATATTGATGTCCACTCCAAATAGTTTGGGACTTGGGCAAAAGTCTTCCCTGGTCTAAAGCTATTGACCTCAGTGCCTCACTTCAGAGCATACACTTGTACCTTCTATACTTGTGCCAATTGGCACCTATTGAGCTTTGCTAGGAAGGTTAATTAAAGTGGTATTTTCCACTGTGGAATCCAGAGACACAAAGAAAATCTCGGTCATACTTTGTATTTTTAACAGAGATCTTTCAATTCATATGTTCTAGTCCTACTTATCAAGAGGGGTGGTTTAACACTGAAGTGGAAGAGTGCTGCACTGTGTGGGCATGTGCACATGCATGCGTGCATGTGTGTGTGCAGAGAAGGCAGGGCTGGTGGACAGTGGAGACAAACCAACGCTCTTCAACACAGCGTCAGCACTAACAGGAAATATTACGCTGAGGAGCAACACACTGGTCACACACACCCAAGGCACTGTGAAAACAGAGAGAGAAATGACTATGAAGATGCCAGGTAATCAGTCATCAAACAATTGTGTCTTGGTTTCGCCTGTGAATCCCATTGTTAAACCCTTTGACACTGCAAAAAAGTACTTGGCCCCAAACGGCTGAGTAGAGCTTTCTCTAGCAGGCGTTCCAAGCCAGCTTTTTGTGGACTGTGTTGGGGACTAGAAAAGGGAACATGAGGTTTCCTCTTATCTCAATAGGAGCTGTGTATGTCTGATTGTCTCTAAGCACAACTGAGCCATCTCTTTCTTTTTGCATTGCAACCATTTTTCTGTGATACCTGATACAGCACATACTAGAGTTGCATCTTTCCTACCCATCTCAGCTGCTGTCCTTAAAGCTGATGGAAATGGTGTTCTAACCACAAAATGCCTACCAAAGTGAGAACTTATTGTCAATTATTATTATGCTTTAAAGGAAGAAAATTATGCAATAGCACTGAAACATGAAAACCAGGTCTTCTATATTGGAGTGGGAGGGGATGACACAGCCTAAAAATACATTGTCTCATCCAAAGATTAAACGTTAGGAAGCCGTGAAGAATCTCCTCCACTGGACAAATTTCTTGTTTGACCTTATTAATATACTACTAGAAGACAGCAACAAGAATAGCCTCTGAAAACTTAGTTATTTATATCATTTAATTAGTGTACTCCAGATCAACCTCTCATGTTTCTCATCTGACTTTTGGGCCAGGTTGACATTTTTACAGCCAAAGGAGCCCTTATTAAGATATCTGACCACTTACTAAAAGTTAATTTTGTCAGGAAGAGCTTTAGCACACTCTAAGTATGTTAAATAGTAGTATAACAGCTTGGCATCATTTCCTCTATTAGCACCTTTAAATGCCAGTCTCTCCACAGAAGACATAAAGCATTAAGGTCTAGAAATCCACAAGTTTCCTCCCTTAAATATTATTTACAGCAGTTTATAATAACATATTAAACTGATACATATATTTCATTCTATATATTTTTAGAATAAAATCTGAATAGAAATTTCTGTATTTATGATGTAGCTGATAGTTACCAATGGGACCTGTGAAGCTTTGCAGAAGGATGGACAGTATCTTATCACATGAAGTTGGCCATGTCATGAGTGAACAGTAAAAATTATATCAATACTGTGAATAGATCATAAATATATTAAAATCTTTAAACCTGCTCAGATGTAATATCATTACTTTTGAGTACACAGACAAGGTGGAGGACCCCAAAGTTATCACAAAGGGAAAAGTTTCCCAGACTAGTTGTAGCTCACCAAGAAAATCAGAATATAAAATAAACCAAATTTTTTTTAGAATTTCCTTTAGAAAAGGAAGGCAAGGCTCTGACATAGTATTTTTACCATGTCTGAAAACAATCAGCTTTCTCTTTGTTTAACTCTAATTTCTCATTTTAAATGTCACTTCCCCCTTCCCCCCCCTTTTTTTCCCCTTTTTTTTCTTTCTTTACTATGGCTTCCTTACTAATAAATAATGCATTAGAATGCAAGGCTGAATGAATAAACTTACTGCTGAAAAGTCCCCATTTTATCAAATGTTAACCCTGAAACTGCACTGGTTTAGTTTTTTCAATCCGTCCAGAGAAAAATAATTCATGTGACTTTAAAGCTACATTTTGCATATATACACGTAAGGAGAATATGAGGGAGTAGGAATGGCTAGACTCCTGAGACTTGGGTCTGACAGCATGACTGGGTTATTCATGCTGCCTCATTAATGCGCCTAACAAATTTATCTAATTTAGGAGCCTAGCTTTCCTAGGTGATAGATAGAGACAGATCTGTCAGATGGTAATTTGAGGATGTGTGCCTTACACGGACTGTGAAGAGGCCAGTGTAATTCCACTGATGATACAGGGAGCCTAGGAAGAGATGATACAGGGAGCCTAGGAAGAGTAACTACCTATGTTAGTTACCTCATATCGGGCAGAGAGAACTCCCCCTAACACTTCCATGCTGCGACATTTATGCATATGAGTAAACACGTAGAGACAGTCTTTTATTCTTAGCATATTCAGTAGATTCAACGTTTGTCTTTAACAAAAAAAAAAAAAAGAGGAGTAAGGTGAATGACTGTTACTCTTGGAGTACAAGGGAATGGCAATCTATTCTGTGCTTCTGAATAAGGCCAGTGGCACACTATTGCTTGGGCCTTGTCTTTGGAAGACACTGTTCCACAGTGTGTCAAATTTCAAACAGCCAACGGAAAATTGCCGAATAATTTTCGTCATTGATTTTAGCCAAGGAAATGCATAGACAGTGAACAGGGCACTTGTTTTAGCCTTTCAGCTACCTCTACCCTCCCTCAGCTCAGTTTGTGTGTAACCATATTAGAAATCTCAGATCATGTAACGTACCTCTGCTGAAGGCAGTACTAAAGACATCTGGGTCCTTGAAATGTTGGTTTCTGTTATGCTTTGAGTGGAAAGAGAACAATGAAACCCAAAACCACTAGATAGTTTACAAAAATTTCAAGAAAAACACGTGGGTCTTTTGAACTCAGAAAATGCTTCCTACACTTGCCAGTTACAAACTAAACTAACTTCAAAGGCTAAGACTAACTTGCAAGGCTTGAAAGTAGCAGGTCTTATTATGACTTGCAAGAATTAAGAAGTAGGCTGGGGAAAGAAAAAACACATTTAATGGAATTCCAGGGTAATTTCATCAAGAGGAGGGATATTTGCTATTTTTTCTACTGCCTTTCATTAAGAGTGCTGTGAGGCTGCACCTAAAGTGTTAGATGATGACTACAGCTGAACAGGTTTTACATTCACTGGTTACTCATGCTGCTAACAGTAACTCCGAAACCACAGCAATCAACACAAGCAATGGATGCCTTTCATGAACACAAAAGGGAAGATTCTCGAGGATATTTGACTTGCAGTGCAGTCTGGGCCCATAACTCTCCTCTTGCTTTTGAAAAATCATAGAATCATAGAATCACAGAATGGTAAGGGTTGGAAGGGACCTCAAAGATCATCTGGTTCCAACCCCTCTGCCATGAGCAGGGATATCTTCCACTAAACCAGGGTGCTCAGAGCTCCATCCAACCTGGCCCTGAACACTTCCAGGGAGGGGGCAGCCACAGTTTCTCTGGGCAACCTCTGCCAGTGTTTCACCACCCTCATGGTGAAGAATTTCTTCCTAATATCTAATCAAAATCTGCCCTCTTTTAGTTTACAACCATTCCCCCTTGTCCTATCACTACACACCCTTGTGAAAAGTCCCTCTCCATCCTTCCTGTAGGCCCCTTCAGGTACTGGCAGGCTGCTGTAAGGTCATCCTGGAGCCTTCTCTTCTCCAGGCTGAACAGCCCCAACTTTCTTAGCCTGTCCTCATAGGAGAGGTACTCCAGCCCTCGGATCATCTTCGTGGCCCTCCTCTGGACCCGCTCCAACACATCCATGTCCTTCTCATGTTGGGGGCTCCAGAGCTGGACACAGTACTCCAGATAGGGTCTCACGAGAGCAGAGTAAAGGGGCAATGTCCCAAACCATTGAAAAGCAGGTTAAGAATGTCTGTTGACAGTCCCGTACTGCTGCAATATTACTGCTTGTATCAGTGGACTGCACTAAGGCACTGACTTGACTGGAGGCTGAATGAGTTTCAGTACTCTGTAGTGCAAACCTGGTAAAACAAAGTTCACTGCAGGTAGTGCAAGTACCTGGCAAAACCTGGCAAAAGTGCTCTAGACTCCGCTGAGCTTTAAGACCTGTCAGATGACACAAAGGCCTTCATGTCTAGACACAAAATGGTCTAACAAAACGACCTGGATGAAGAGTTAGAATGTACCCTCAGCAAGTTTGCTGATGACACCAAACTGGGAGGAGTGGTGGATACACCAGAAGGTTGTGCTGTCATTCAGCGTGACCTGGACAGGCTGGAAAGTTGGGCAGAAAGGAACCTGATGAGGTTCAACAAGGGCAAATACAGGGTCCTGCACCTGGGGAGGAACGACCCCATGCATCAGTACAGGCTTGGGGCGGACCTGCTGGAGAGCAGCTCTGTGGAGAGGGACCTGGGTGTGCTGGTGGACGACAGGTTGACCATGAGCCAGCAGTGTGCCCTGGCTGCCAAGAAGGCCAATGGCATCCTGGGGTGCATTAGGAAGAGTGTGGCCAGCAGGTCGAGGGAGGTTCTCCTTCCCCTCTACTCTGCCCTAGTGAGGCCCCATCTGTAGTACTCTGTCCAGTTCTGGGCTCCCCAGTTCAAGAAAGATGAGGAGCTACTGGAGAGAGTCCAGCGGAGGGCTACGAGGATGGTGAGGGGACTGGAGCATCTCTCCTACGAGGAGAGGCTGAGGGAGTTGGGCTTGTTCAGCCTGAAGAAGAGAAGGTTGCGAGGGGACCTTATAAATGCTTACAAATATCTGAAGGGTGGGTGTCAGGAGGATGGGGCCAAACTCTTTTCAGTAGTGCCCAGCGACAGGACAAGGGACAATGGGCACAAACTGAAGCAGAGGAAGTTCCGTCTGAACATGAGGAAGAACTTCTTCCCTCTGAGGGTGACGGAGCACTGGAACAGGCTGCCCAGGGAGGTTGTGGAGTCTCCTTCTCTGGAGATATTCAAGACCCGCCTGGACAAGGTCCTGTGCAGCCTGCTGTAGGTGACCCTGCTTTGGCAGGAGGGTTGGACTAGATGACCCACAGAGGTCCCTTCCAACCCCTACCATTCTGTGATTCCGTGATTTCTTGTGCTCTGCAACTGACAGCGTATCACTTGGGTCAATCCTAAGTCAATCCTAAGTGATCACACAAGACAGAAAATACAACATATGGTGTAGCACAGTAAACAAAAAAGGATCCAGGAACTGATTAGCTGCAAAAAAAGAAGGAATGAGAAAAACGTCTCTTACCTGGTCAAGATTGTTGTAAAAATCTATACTGGCTGCACACAGGTATCTCCCAAGCAGAGTTGCATGGGTAGTAAAAATTGTGGCAACAGGAAGTTTCTGAGATCGAGACAGTATTAAACCCACTCCTGCCTGCCACTCATGGAAGTGGGCAATTATGCTGGGCTTGTTGTCAAACTGACAGGAAAGCTGAAAATAATTAGAAAGAACATACATGAAACACACATTATCCTGCTCATCATCCCAGAAACCTCTTTTTTTTCATGCCGTCTTCTGTGTGCCTGCTTTCTTTCATATGACAAAGCAGTACAGTGTTTTTAGTGGTCATCTGTCTTGATTCCCATCAGCCCTAATCCTTAGCCCAAGAAACATATGTGCCTCACTAGTGCCTCAGAACAGCATCCTTCCTAGAGTGTTGGGAAGCACAATCACTCTTCTTTCTCTTAACTTGCTCTTCTGCTTTTGAAACTCTTGTTTGGGTAAGAAAATCATGAGCACCTATGACAGACAGATGATTCTGCAGATTAACGAAGTTTCCTCTCTTCAGGTAGGCTGTGGTAGAGGGACATGCAAAGTCACAGGGCTACCATTAATTCTTTCCATCTGTCTATATTCCCTGTGCAAGGTAGTAGCTAATCGCTGAGATATGGCTTGACCAGCTTCAAGGACAGTTTGTGAGTGTGACAATTTCACTACCACAGGAGTGAAAAAGGGAGTTTGAGATCCTACTTGTAAGAGCATCCAGTGACAAATGAGGGAGTTGTGAAGAGACAGTGGGGGAAGTGACAGTAAAGATACAGCAGATATCATACAGGGCAGTCCCCAGCCCCACCTTCTCCCAGAAAAATATAGTTAAATGACCACTTAAGATTTACGTTTTAAATGCAAATTTCATCCACATCAGGTATCAACTTCCTTAATATCACAGTTTTCAAACTGGAGAATAGGAAGCACATTCCAAAGTTTTATGCCCTGCTGACAAGCGTGAAGTTTGAAAATCTCTAGATTTAAAAACTGTACCTCTTTTAAAAACCAGGCTGTTAACGACCCAAAAATCACAGCATCATTGGCTTCTCGGTCATGAAAAGGGATCCCTATGTTGCTGACTTCCCAAAAGTCACCTTTCCACCTGTCCAGGTTCCAAGCTGCTGATCCTATATCGAACAGTAAGACATATGGGCTGCCCTCTATTAGCCATCTTCCAAAATAGACCTATGGGAAAGAGGCAAGGATAAAAGCAGAAAACATTAAAGTGAATGTAAAGGCCAGTTAGCATAACTATTTTCATCCATCAAATCTTAAGTATTTTACAAAAGCAATATGTGATCATAGTCCTACATATCTAGAATTTGTGGTTTTCCTTGCAAAATACAAAGAGTAATACAGGAAGAAAGGCAGGGGTAAAAGGAAACTACAATCTTTGAAAATATTTTGGTTTTAAGACTTTCATTTTAGATTTTCATTAAAAAAAGGCTTAGGAAGACTATACTTGGATAAATAATGAGGTCTTCTGTTCTTATTGAAGTATCTATGCCATTTTTGTTCTTATTTCAAAGCTATTATTTTCTTTCAGTCAGATTTGTCACCAATCTTTTGCCAGTTATGCTAGATTACTGGTAATAGATTTTGTAGGACAGGTGCATTGGACCTGTATGTACCATGATATTTCCTCATTCTGCCCAAGCAGAGCACTTGATGCCCTTTTGCAGAGTGGAAGGATCAATCAGAAAGTCTAATAATACCGAAAACCACATCAGCCTGAAAACATAGCTTTATCTGCATCGCTACAGTGAAAGATCTCTAAGAGTATTCCAGACTCCACTGACATAAACTACCTGCCCAACCTGCCCAATCAGGAGAGTAGGCTGAACTCTCAGAAGGAACACAACACAGCTGGGCCCACATTACAGACTGTACCAGTCTGTACAATCAAATTATTTCACATTAATTCTACCAACAAAATGACTATAGCAGCAGAGACATATTAACCAGAAAGAATGAGGTACTATAGGGAGGCTAGTTCAGTTTATAGCCCTTGCGGAAGAATCTTATACGCCACTGAGCAATCTCTTTTCATTCACCAACCCCTGGGACCTCAGGGGTTGAACCCAGCCCTGACACTGGCACGAGCTGAACAGAGGCCAAGTCTTGAAAACAATAAGATGATCAGTTTGCACAAAAAATACAGGGTGTAAGAAAGGCAGGTGTGTGAAGGAAGGTCAGCTCCTTACGTACTTATTTCAGGCTGTCCAGGTTTCTTATTCAGCAAAATGATGTTAAAGGGCAAAGAGTTTCTGTGAATCCAGACTTCATCTACAGATTAAGTCCAGCTGTGGCAAGGAACACACCTGACCTGAGAAGTCTGGATGCATTCCTAGGTCCCTTGCTTTAAAGGGATCCATTGTGATGCATAAGCAAAACCCAGACATAAATGTTAATAGGATAAGTGCAGCTCCTGGAAACTAGAGCATCATTATTAGAGATCAAAGCTATATTTGACGTACCTGGGACAGATTTGCTGCTCTATATGAATACTCCAGCAGCACAACGCACATGATAGGATGGCAGAGTTGGCTGATTAAAATGAATGTATTGCTGGAACAGCATTAAGTGTATAGATATAGCATTGCCATTAATCTGCCCCACATAACTTTAGCTGTTTCCCAAACAAAGAAGTGTTACACAGCTTGCAGAGACATCTCTTTGTAAGCAACAGAGGCAACATGGAAAACTTGATCAATCATTTATGAAAATTTGACTAGAAATAAGAAACGGCAGTTAGATTAGACCTTTCAGTTTGAACCTCAGCCGGAACAATGCAAGCGTCACACAATATTACTGTCCCAAACGGACACTTTCAAAAGCTGTGGCACATATAAATCCAACAATATACTTCTACGTAATATGCAATGGGGCATTAGATCCTTTGTATCAGAACTACAAAGGGAGATAACACACCGCCAGCGCCACAGCTGCTGGAAGTCCAAGAAGTTTATGAATTTCTACATTAAAGTATGTTACTGTCCTGGGTTCGGCCAGGACAGGGTTAATTTTCTCCAGAATCCAGGAAGCGGCACAGCTGGCTGGGCTGACCCAACCCCAACCTGAACAAACAGAGCCCGGTATTCCATACCATGTGCCGTCATGCAGGGTTCTGGTGGGGGGGGCGGCGCGGCGGGAACTCACTCGCGGCTTGGGAGGGCTCAGCGGCGGTGCGGTCCGAGAGAGTGGGTCTGTTCTGCGGGTTTGTTTTGTATATTCCCCTTTTCTGTATCGTTGTTGTTCCTGTTCCCTTAGTTTGCTGTTCTGTTAAACTGTCCTTATTCTGACCCACCAGTTTCTGCCTCTTTCTTTCCATTCTCCTCCGCACCCCGGCGGGGGGAGGGGCGGCCGCGTGGCGCTTTTGTTGCCGGCTGCAGCCAAAACCAGAACATTAATTTGGCGCCCAAGCGTGGGGCAGGGATAACAGCAGCGCTGAGCAGCATGTGTTAAAACTGCTTTCTCAGATTTTGTTAAATTTTGTTATATGCATTTTTCTGTGTTAAATAGTCGCCGGTAAAAAATGTTTGTTACTTTGATCAAGTGGCTCTGCTACGTAAATCTGTACTTGCACTATGTGTTCATTGCCATGCTGTTCATCATCACTGGGAAAAGGATCAGGATGATGATTTTGCTGTACTGTACGATATCGACTTATGACACGATAACATCACTGTGCATGAAATTAAGCTTTTATTTGCATGCAGCACTGCGGTCATTTCTGTACCTCGGATCCTATGTCTTAGAATTTGTTAATAATCAAAACCAGCCTGTGGGGAAAACCGGAGGGGATACCTTCCCCCACTCTGTCACCCCCCCTCTCTCCCTCAGGCGAATACTAACCGGTTTTGATAATTTCGAGTACCCGTGGGATGCTCAGGCCAGCACTCTCCTATTGTTCTGCCTCCTGAATGGGTTTTGGGTTTTGTTTAGGGTTAAACAAGTAGTTAAGAACATTGTGCAGAGACCTGCCCCGGGGCCGGATAGCTGTGACTGGCTGGGTGTGTGGGACAGCATGGGCAGGTGTCTAGGGCAGTGGGCACCCCCGGTGTGTTTTAAACTCACCCCTGAGCAAGTGCAGAATCCAGACAAACTAGTAAAACACCTGCAAAAAGTGTGCTGCCACCCTGGGAACTCCAGAGAGACACAGATCACCGCAATGTGCTGGGGTCTGGTCCACGCCTACCGAGCCCTGTTCAACCTGATTCAGTGCCCTGAAGGGGGGGAACGAAGCGGCAGGCGCTGCGACTGGCGCTGCCCCCCCAGCCGGCCCTCCAGCCCAGAAGGCAGTCACAGTCCCCCTGACTGGCACCACCGCTGCCACGGGCACAGCCGCAGGGGCGGTCCCGGCTCCCCCGACAGGCACGGCAGCTGCTCCAGCCCCAGCTCCAGCCACAGGCACAGTGACTGAGCCCAGTGACCGAGCCCAGTGACCAACCTGTGCCGGCAGCAGTCGCCCCTGTAAAACTAAAGAAAGATGCCAAGAGAGCAGATCGCTCTGGGAGGGATGACGACGAGCCAGGGTCATCGCGGGAGATAGAGACAGAGATCATCACCCGGTCCCTGTCCCTGGGCGAGCTGCGAGACACGCGGAAAGATTTCAGCCGCCACCCAGGCGAGCACATTGTCACCTGGCTGCTGCGGTGCTGGGATAATGGGGCCAGCAGCTTGGAGTTAGAGGGCAAGGAAGCCAAGCAGCTGGGATCCCTGCCCAGGGATGGGGGCATTGACAAGGCCGTTGGGAAGAAGGAACAAGTCCTCAGCCTCTGGAGGAGACTTCTGTCAGGCGTGAGGGAGAGGTACCCCTTCAGTGATGATTCTGTATGCTACCCTGGCAAGTGGATCAATATGGAGAGGGGTATTCAGTACCTGAGGGAATTAGCTGTGCGGGAGCTGGTTTACCATGAACCAGACGACGAGCAGGTACCCACAGACCCAGATGAAGTCCAGTGCAAAGCATCTATGTTTGTGCGAAGCGCACCCTCCTCATATGCCAACTCACTGGCAGTTGTAAACTGGAAAGGTAAGGAGGCACCAACAGTGGATGAGGTGGCTGTCCGACTCCGGCAATATGAAGAAAGCCTCCCTTCGTCCCTCGTTTTGGCTGTGGAAGAATTGTCCCAGAAGATCCAGCGACTCGAGCAGAGTATTTCCTACTCCCCCACGTGTACGGGCCAGTGTCTCAGCTATTAGGGGCAAGCGTTCCTCTGCTCAGGAGAGAGAGTACAGAGGCTACACACCACGGGGCACCCTGTGGTTCTACCTGCGTGACCACGGAGAGGACATGAGGAAGTGGGATGGAAAACCCACCTCAAGTCTAGAGGCACGAGTGCGTGAGTTGCGAGGTAAAACAATCACAAAAGGGGATTCTGTTAGGAAAAATGCCGCTCCAGTTTCCAGCAGCCAGCTCTCCAGACCAGGCAGACAGTTTGATCTTGATTCCGATCCTCTGGAGGGGACCTCCAAGTCATTTTTTCAGCAGGTGAGCAGCAAATTCTCTGACCAGGATTACAGGGGCCCTGCCTCCAGCCAGGTGGAGGAAAGGGACAACCGGGTTTATTGGACAGTGTGGATTTGGTGGCCTGGCACGTCAGATCCACAAGAGTATAAAGCTCTAGTGGACACTGGTGCACAGTGTACTTTAATGCCATCAGATTTCAAAGCGTCAGAGTCCATTTGCATTTCTGGAGTGACAGGGGGGTCCCAAGACCTGAGTGTATTGGAGGCTGAAGTGAGCCTCACTGGGCAGGAGTGGCAGAAGCACCCCATTGTAACTGGCCCCGAGGCTCCGTGCATCCTTGGGACAGACTATCTTAGGAGAGGGTATTTCAAGGACCCAAGGGGGTATCAGTGGGCTTTTGGCATAGCTGCTGTGGAGACGGAAGAAATTAAACAGCTGTCCATTTTGCCTGGTCTCTCGGAGGATCCTTCCGTTGTGGGGTTGCTGAGGGTTGAAGAACAACAGGTGCCAATGGCGACCACAACGGTGCACCGGCGACAGTATCGTACCAACCGAGACTCCTTTCTCCCCATTCATCAGCTGATCCGCCAGCTGGAGAGTCAAGGAGTGATCAGCAAAACTCGCTCACCCTTTAATAGTCCCGTATGGCCAGTGAGAAAGTCTACTGGAGAGTGGAGACTGACAATAGACTACCATGGCCTGAATGAAGTCACACCACCGCTGAGTGCTGCCGTGCCAGACATGCTAGAACTTCAATATCAGCTGGAGTCAAAGGCAGCCAAGTGGTACGCTACAACTGACATCACTAATGCATTCTTCTCCATCCCTTTGGCAGCAGAGTGCAGGCCACAGTTTGCTTTCATCTGGAGGGGCGTCCAGTACACCTGGAATCGACTGCCCCAGGGGTGGAAACACAGTCCCACAATTTGCCATGGACTAATCCAGACTGCACTGGAAAAGGGTGAAGCTCCAGAATATCTGCAGTGCATTCGATGACATGGGGGTGACACCGCGGAGGAAGTTTTTGAGAAAGGGGAGAAAATAGTTCAGATCCTTCTGAAAGCCAGTTTCGCCATTAAGCGAAGTAAAGTCAAGGGATCTGAGCAAGAGATCCAGTTTTTGGGGATAAAATGGCAGGATGGGCGCCGTCAAATCCCAATGGATGTCATCAACAAAATAGCAGCTATGTCTCCACCAACCAGCAAAAAGGAAGCACACGCCTTCCTGGGTGTTGTGGGTTTTTGGAGGATGCACATCCCAAATTATAGCCAGATTGTAAGTCCTCTGTACCACATGACCCGGAAGAAGAATGATTTTGAATGGGGCCCTGAGCAAAGACAGGCATTTGAACAGATTAAATGGGAGATAGTTCATGCCGTAGCCCTTGGTCCAGTCCGGTCAGGGCAAGATGCTAAAAACGTGCTCTACACCGCAGCCGGGGAGAATGGCCCAACCTGGAGTCTCTGGCAGAAAGCACCAGGGGAGGCTCGAGGTCGACCCCTGGGGTTTTGGAGCTGGGGATACAAAGGATCCGAGGCCCGCTATACTCCCACTGAAAAAGAGATTCTGGCAGCATATGAAGGCGTTCGAGCTGCTTCAGAAGTGGTTGGCACTGAAGCACAGCTCCTCCTAGCACCACGATTGCCGGTCCTGGGCTGGATGTTCAAAGAGAGGGTCCCCTCTACGCATCATGCCACCGATGCTACGTGGTGTAAGTGGATCGCACTGATCACCCAGCGTGCCCGAATGGGAAACCCCAGTCGCCCAGGAATTCTGGAGTTAATCATGGACTGGCCAGAAGGCAAAGATTTTGGAGCATCGCCAGAGGAGGAGGTGACACGTGCTGAAGAGGCCCCACTGTATAACCAGCTGCCAGAAGATAAGAAACAGTATGCCCTGTTCACGGATGGGTCCTGTCGCATTGTGGGGAAGCAGCGGAGGTGGAAGGCTGCTGTATGGAGCCCTACACGACAAGTCGCGGAAACTGCCAAGGGAGAAGGTGAGTCCAGCCAGTTTGCAGAGGTGAAAGCCATCCAGCTGGCTTTAGACATTGCCAGTCGAGAGAAGTGGCCAGTGCTCTATCTTTACACCGACTCCTGGATGGTGGCCAATGCCTTGTGGGGGTGGCTGCAGCAATGGAAGAAGAACAACTGGCAGCGCAGAGGCAAACCTATCTGGGCTGCCCCATTGTGGCAAGATATTGCTGCCCGTCTGGAGCAGTTGGCTGTAAAAGTCTGTCACGTGGACGCCCACGTCCCTAAGAGTCGGGCCACTGAGGAACATCAAAACAACCACCAGGTGGATCAGGCTGCTAAGATTGAAGTGGCTCAGGTGGATCTGCACTGGCAACATAAGGGTGAACTCTTTATAGCTCAGTGGGCCCATGACACCTCGGGCCACCAAGGAAGAGACGCGACATACCGATGGGCTCGTGACCGAGGGGTGGACTTGACCATGGACACCATCGCACAGGTTATCCATGAATGTGAGACATGCGCTGCAATCAAGCAAGCCAAGCGGGTAAAGCCTCAGCGGTATGGAGGACGATGGCTAAAATATAAATTTGGGGAGGCTTGGCAGATTGACTACATCACACTGCCACAAACCCGCCAAGGCAAGCGCTATGTGCTCACAATGGTGGAGGCCACCACCGGATGGCTGGAAACCTACCCTGTGCCCCATGCCACTGCCCGGAATACCGTCCTGGGCCTTGAAAAACAAGTCCTGTGGCGACACAGCACTCCCGAAAGAATTGAGTCGGACAACGGGACTCACTTTCGCAACAGCCTCATAGACACCTGGGCCAAAGAACACGGGATCGAGTGGGTATATCACATCCCCTACCATGCACCAGCCTCAGGAAAGATCGAACGGTATAATGGGCTGCTAAAAACCACTTTGAGGGCAATGGGGGGTGGGACTTTCAAAAACTGGAATACTCACTTAGCAAAGGCCACCTGGTTGGTTAACACCAGGGGATCCACCAACTGGGCTGGTCCTGCCCAGTCAAAACCTCAGCGCCCTGTAGAAGGGGAATGATCATGGGGCACCCGGCGCTAAATCATTCGAAGACGACCTGATTCTGTAAAGTCCCTGTAGTGCACATGCGGAACATGTTAGTGAAGACAGTTTGGGTTAGTCCTGCCTCGGGCAAAGGCAAGCCCGTCCTCGGGATTGCTTTTGCTCAAGGACCTGGGTGTACCTGGTGGGTAATACGGAAGGATTGGGAAGTCCGATGTGTACCTCATGGGGATTTGATTTTGGGTGAGAATAGTCCATAAATAAATAAATTGTACAAAGTTAATTGTTACAATAACCCTGTCACTCTCTGTTATCACTGTTATAAAATTGTTATATGTTATACCAGTAGTAGCATAGTAAGAATCGTCCAGATTAAAGAAGGATGGACTTTCTGATGAAAACCTAGCAGAGCACAGCGATGATGGGACTGGATCTGGTTTTCAACAACTGGCACCCAGCAACTTCATCAAGATTGACGTCTCCAACCTGCAGACTGTGGGCACGGGCCGCACCAGATACATCAGCTGTGATCTCCGGATGCAGCAAATGACCACCCATCACCACACATCACCTCTCTTGCCACGGAAGACCATTACGACAGATGGAGCCTGAAGTCATGGATTAAATGAACTCAGTGGACACTTTAGAGTGATGATCCATAGACTGAGGGAATGATATCTGGAAACAGAAGAAGTGGTGGTGATCAACTGGACAATGGGGAACCTGGGCATGACGTAGATGGTATGGAATAAGGGGTGGATAATGTCCTGGGTTTGGCCAGGACAGGGTTAATTTTCTCCAGAATCCAGGAAGGGGCACAGCTGGCTGGGCTGACCCAACCCCAACCTGGCCAAACAGAGCCGGGTATTCCGTACCATGTGCCGTCATTTGGGGTTCCGGTGGGGGGGGCGGCGCGGCGGAGACTCACTCGCGGCTTGGGAGGGCTCAGCGGCGGTGCGGTCCGAGAGAGCGGGTCTGTTCTGCAGGTTTGTTTTGTGTATTCCCCTTTTTCTGTATCGTTGTTGTTTCTGTTCCCTCTGTTTGCTGTTCTGTTAAACTGCCCTTATCCCGACCCACCAGTTTCTGCCTCTTTCTTTCCATTCTCCTCCGCACCCTGGCGGGGGGAGGGGCGGCCGCGTGGCACTTTTGTTGCCGGCTGCAGCCAAAACCAGAACAGTTATGCACCTAAGCAACAAAAGCTTGTAAGAATGCTTCCTTGCTGCTGCTTCTTAATGCTTTTCACAGGCGTTTGGCACACATTATAAGCAGAGAGCCTTTCCTCCTGCCAACTAGCATCTCTGAGGGACTTAGTGCTGAATCAGGGTTAAGGTGTGCTCTAGATCTCTGATGAGGACTTTCAAGAAAGGTCAGACTTCGCATGTGTTATCTTCCACCTATTTTCAGGTAATCAATTGTCCTCAAGGCTGCAGCTGCTTGCAGATTAATAGCTTGCCCATCAACAGAGATTCTATTCCTTTCAGCAGATCACCTTTATAGAAAGAAGTTTATTCATAGAATCATAGAATGGTTTGGGTTGGAAGGGACCTCAAAGATCACCTGGTTCCAACCCCCCTGCCATGAGCAGGGACATCTTCCACTAAACCAGGGTGCTCAGAGCTCCATCCAACCTGGCCCTGAACACTTCCAGGGAGGGGGCAGCCACAGTTTCTCTGGGCAACCTCTGCCAGTGTTTCACCACCCTCATGGTGAAGAATTTCTTCCTAATATCTAATCGAAATCTGCCCTCTTTTAGTTTACAACCATTCCCACTTGTCCTATCACTACACACCCTTGTGAAAAGTCCCTCTCCATCCTTCCTGTAGGCCGCTTCAGGTACTGGAAGGCTGCTATAAGGTCATCCCGGAGCCTTCTCTTCTCCAGGCTCAACAGCCCCAACTTTCTTAGCCTGTCCTCATAGGAGAGGTACTCCAGCCCTCGGATCATCTTCGTGGCCCTCCTCTGGACCCGCTCCAACACATCCATGTCCTTCCTATGTCGGGGGCTCCGGAGCTGGACGCAGGACTCCAGATAGGGTCTCACGAGAGCGGAGTAAAGGGGCAGAATCACCTCCCTCAACCTGCTGGCCACGCTTCTCTTGATGCAGCCCAGGATACGGTTGGCCCTCTGGGCTGAACACAGTCACAGAGAGGCTATGAGGTTTGACTGAGATCACACAGAAAACGCTGGTTAAGAATTGTGTAGAAACATACAGATGAACTGCTTGTGCTGTGGTTTAACCTCTCTTCCTAGGGAAGAGATGGCTAGTTGCACTGATCTGAGGAAGCAGATTCTTCGTCAGTTGGGTGCTTTTCTTAAGTCCACCTGTAGTTTGTCCCTTTCTGTCTTTCAACCCTATGTACTGCTACATAAGAAAACTTGTGAGCTAGTGGAATGCTTTTCTCTCTCCAGCACAAGAACGCCAAATGTAACACAAGGGTTCAGTCAAAGTAATGTCATATTATATCTACTAACAACTCACTGTATTTAGAGACTGCATCATTAATCCAATTAAGTAGACTTGCAGATAAATGACTGTTAAAACCTGTAATTGGATAAACTAGCTCTTCCTCAAAAATAACCTTTAATGAATTGACTGCTGTTCTAACAGTGGATTCAGAGTCTTTCCCATTGTGACATTGACCAGGACTGCTGTGTCAAGTGGAACGGCAAGAGCATTAACCAAAACTGTAATCTCCTCAGTCAGCTTTGTTGCCCTGGGAAGCAGTAGCACATCTTATTTACCTGACACCCTTGGCTTTTCATGGTGTCCATCGCCTTCTTAACTGCAGGGTTTGGAGGCTCACATGCTTCCACCTGAGTCTTCACATTGTGCTCAAAATAAGGGCCAACGAGAAAATAGTTTTCGCCCCACTCATCTGCCGTAATTTTGGCTTTTGTCTGGATCACAGTGTAAATGCCTCCCACTGCAAAAGAAGATCACAAAGAACAAAATGTAGAAAAGGGCACAGGCCACAAAGCTCTGGCATAAGCTCCAACCCACTGGTGGATCAGATACGCCTCTAGTTAAATCATTTCACGTATTCAGATTTAAAGTGAAACCTAGACTCTATCAAATAAACAGAAGTTCAGTCTCAAACAGGATCAGAGCTTCACTGTTCAATTTAGGAGTATGTCCTGGTAGCAGACCGTGTGTAATTCTTAAATGACAATTTAACACTTGCTTACTCCCTAGTGACTGCATACGGCTTCCCTCAATTTCTCCTCTAATCTCAAATGGATGCTTTCTATCCCTAAATGTTATTTTTATCTAGTCTGTGCTTTTTTAAAATTTCTTTTAGGTGTTCAAAGTCACACCACAAATGTTCAACCAATACATTATTTCATTCTTTATGTTATTCCCGCCTTTTTTGGACTTGAAAACTTTACATTCAGATTGTGGGATTCAAATCCTGGGGCTCATGCTTCCACTCTCCCATGCCTAATCTTGATTCTACTGCATCCCAAGTACAGCTTTCTGCTTTTTTATTGCACCAGTTATAATTTTCAAACATATTTTTTGTCATGTGGAAATACATGTGCTGAGAACTGAGCTGGCAGTTCCAGTTTGTTTTACACAAATCACTGACAGAAGCTGAGGGACTGGTGGATTTCATTGACTACTGAGTATAAAAATGGATTTAACACAATATCCTCAAAGCAGAATGTGTCATGTTCCATCATCATTCTAAAGGGTTGTTAAAGTTGGAAGGAACGTAGACTACACTGCCAATATACATCTGCAGCACCTTCCACCAAAATATTGTCCATTTTAAAAATAAACACAATATAAAACGTATAAGAGAAAGCGACAACATCCCCTGACAAGTCAGTACAGATCTATCTAGACTTGCACATGGTCTGCAAGATTCACTTGGCTGCTTTCCTCACAGTTTTCCATAGCCAGCCCTGTAATTCCTGCATTGGCAGGGCAGCCTTGCAAATCTCCCTTTGCCACAGGACCCGTGGTGCCAGGCAGTGGGCATTCCACAACCACAAATTCGGAAGAAGAGAGTGTGCTTGACTACAGCAACCGGAAGGGAAGGCAAGGGAAAAGGAAATCAGAGACTAAGCAGCTGCTGTACATCAGAGACAAGTTTAGCATAGCTCCAGTGATTTTAAAGCATGGTAAAATAAATAAAGCTCAACAGGTGCAAGCAAACAACAAAAGAAGCAACAGGAAGGGAATTGGTGTTCCTACTTAAAAATTTCGTCCTCCACTGAATTCGAAAACATTCGGTAATACTCCAGGCAAGAAGGCTGTGCTATGTCTTTCAGCATTGACATAAAACTACCTAAGAAGTCAGCACTGCAAACTGCCAGTGATTGATAGCACGTACTTCAGACTTACTTTTTAAAAGGTACTGTGGCATCCAGAGATGCCAATGCACTGCATCCAGCTGAACAAGGCAAGAATCTTCAGAGGTTACCCAAGTTGCTCAGAGCTTTGGGAGGTTAGTTCCCAGATTAACTAAATTGTATCATCTCACAACTGCAAAAAGCCTTCTGCCAAGCATGGTATCTTGCAGCCCTGAGGAACTGAACGACAGAGCTATGTTTTTAATGGTGCTCCTAGAAAAGAAATTGTGCACTTACAATCCTTTTCTTTAGAAATATTCCATTTATTTTGAATGCTTGAGGGGTCCCTAGCCCTACTGTTTTTATGTCAAGATGTCTCAGGATTCTAGGTATTTTACAAAGAAAAACAAATGGAGTTCCAATCTCCCAGCTTGCCAAGTGGAATTATTACAATACATTATTACTCTACATAGTAATTCAAGACCTAAGAAGAATGGAATCTTACAGGCACATGTTCCAAAATCAAGCTCACAGTTCAAGAGTTTCACCTCATACAGATGTGGAACCGCAGAAGGAAATCTATGCATAAGGCTACTCTTCTCCACTTCATTAGGACCAGAAAGCTAAGAAACTAAATTATAGTCACCATATTCTACCATGACTGCTCTGGACAGGGATTTATAGAAACCTTAGATAAGTGACACTATATATTCCCTCCAATTTCCCCTGCTCACAAGAAGAGAGAGACCACTTGAATATCTTAGATAAACATATAATTTTAGTTATGAGACAAGTCAGAATGTTCAACCCATAAAGTGATGCAGTAACAATGACACTTTTCTGTCACACGATGTTCTTATGGGGTGGTAAGTACATCATATGAGCATAAGGCACTGCAGTCCAATACGGATAAAGAAGTGGCTTGGTAGAAATCTTAGTCATGAAACTAGTTGGTTTTAACTGGCAGAAATACTGAACTTACACTGGAACCGGCTGTCCAGGGAAGTTGTGGAGTCTCCTTCTCTGGAGATATTCAAGACCCGCCTGGACAAGGTCCTGTGCAGCCTGCTCTGGGTTACCCTGCTTCGGCAGGGGAGTTGGACTAGATGACCCACAGAGGTCCCTTCCAACCCCAAACATTCTGTGATTCTGTGAAAGGTTTTTGCGCAAAGCAGCCCGGTGACCCTGGGAAACGAGAAAACATCTACTTGCAAGATGAAAGATACTGAATAATGAGATAAAGCTGCATATGATTAGAGTGGTGCAAAGCTCTTTCTCCAATATCACAAGAGTGGAGATCAGCCTCTTTCACACTGCCAGGCGTTCAACACTGGGGTCAGCAAGGCAGCTGAGTTTCCACAGCTATTAATTTTAAGATTAATAAGAAAGCTGAAGCTTAAGAGCTGAATACAGCCTGGAACTTCGTTTGTATAGCCAACAGCCGAGGTGTCTGTTCACAAGGTTTTGCTTAGGATCGCTGTGTGTCCTAAAGCGTGTCCCGCCAAAGACATATGGAATGCCCATTCTGCAGGAAAGAGTGGAGAGTATGCTGTGCTCTGCCATCATAACCTGTTGCACAGCAAGTTAAAAATCATTTCAGGGCACTGATCTGCCCGAAATGCAATGAAAAGCACTTAGGATAAAACCAAAAAAGTACATTTTACAGATCGTGAAAACTCTTCAGAACATAGCTGTGATAAAAGCTCTGGGTTACCTTGTCCTAAAACTTGCTTTTGTCTTCTCCGTTACTGTGAAAATATGACTCACAAAGCATGTCTTTGCATAAGCTTTAATTGACAGGAGAGGGAAAGTGTGCAAGTGAAACTATGCAGAAAGTGTTGGGCATAACTTAAAGAAGACATCCTGAGAAAAACAGAGCGATGTCTAAAATAATGCATTGACTTTTGAAATTACACTTTTCCATAGCAAATTCAAGGAACAACTTATGTATCATTAAGAGATAGCTTATATGTGCTCAGTTACTTTGAATTGCCTGGAAATACCTCTGCCAGTAAGCAAATGCATTGCATATCCTACTGAGTAACAGAGTAAGGGTTTACATATTCACTTGGAGCCTAGAAGAATTCTCAAATTACTCCCAAAAATTTGGCAAGCCTCCTTATTCTTCTATGATACTCTGTTTTAAGGTCATATTATGAACAGAAAACCTTTCTAAACAACAGGGATGTACCAAAATCCCATGATGTTGCAAGTTTCTGTATGCAGCCTATGAAGTTTTGTACTTTGTAATAGGTTTTACAACAAACAATAAAAGACAAAATGAGAAATAGATGCAGAATCGGGAGAGGTCAGATCCAGAGAATCGGATCAGATCATCGCAAACATGGGGAATGAGCAGTAAAACGTGGATACAGGGCTATTTAATGTTCTGATCTCCACCAAAATGCTTTAATCCAATATTTTAAGTTCTAATAATTTTTTAATGTCCTTGAGGGAAAAATATTTCTATTATTTCTTTTTAAAATGTGTTTTTAACTTTTCCATCAGAATAAAGGAAATCAACAACAAGTCTTTTCCCCCATTTATTTCCTTTCCATTTTTCCTTTTTTTTTCCAGGGAAAAATAAGCTGGCATGGAAAGAGGAAATAAAATGTTCGGGAAAGAAGCATTTTGTTCATTTAAGAGAAGTTTGACTTTTTTTTGGTGTGATTTCTTTAAGAAATGGAAGATGAAAACAAAATAACCTCTCTGAAAATATTTCATAGAATTGTTTTTTAAAGTATGAATGTTTTTATACATATTACCCCTATTATGAATTTGTCTAAAGAAGTTATCTACATCACTCCAGCTATTTTCTTCTTTCCTCATTTCATGTTCTGGTACGTTATTTTTTTTTGTATATTTAAAATCCAAGCAGCAATTAAGAGCCCTCCAGGACAGACATCAGAACTACCTAAATAAATAAAAATTCTGTGAGTCAAGAATAGTCTCCAAATACCGTATCACCACTGAGGACAAAATTAGGCAGAAGTGGAGATCTAACTGTGCAACTAGAGATCTTTATGCAAGATCCAATCTGTAGATGTGCTCTTTCTGCTGCAAGCTGTTATACGGAAAGATGCACTGCCAATGCTTTTTGTCACCTGATGAGGAAGGGTCCACAACTTCCAGGATTACCCAGAAACTGTGCTGACATAAAATGTCTTCTGGAGGTGCGGCCCTCTGAGCATGGAGTTGCCAAAACTGCTCAAAACTGCCAGAGATACCCACCAGTCATTGTACTTGCTCTCCCACCCAGCCCATACTGCAGAAGGACAGAAGGAAGGAGCAGCAGACACCAAAAAGGAAGGAGAGCGATAGGAAGCAAAGCTATGCAAATGAGACACAGATGAGCGGAGACTGTCACTGATCAGTGCAGGAGCCCTTCCCCACACTCCTCTGCTACACAGAGACAAAGGATCAGGGTGCTCCCAGGGCTCTTCAGCTTCTTTGCTACGGCCCGTCCAGGCCACTCAGAAAGTACTAAAGCTTACCTGAGGACCACGGCTGCCATGGAATCCAAGAGAGCAGTGGGATCCCAGGCTCTGGATTCAAATTGTCTTCACTGCCACAGTTACTAGTTACATCAACTATGCTTTCACCTCTTCCCCTCAGAATGTATCTCTGATCTATAGAGATGTGATAAAATTGAGCTAGAACTTATTTTTTTCTAATGTTTGGATGGAATTTTATTTATTTATTGATTGACTGTTGAGATATTTGGGGACCATTTTTAGAGTAAGGTTGTAAAATATGTCAGGTGAAAAAAACCCATCATCTTCAGATAGCAGATGTTTTTCATGTATTTTTTGCTATATTTGTGGTCAGGACTCATCAGAAGACAGAAGTTCTCTAAATTCTGTGAAATTCTGGCATTCCAAACATACTCTGAAAAAATACTGAAATTTATGACAGATGCCCACAATACAGAAGCTATTTCTGTGTGCATCACCCCCAATGAACACGATTTCATTTGAGATTGATTTGACACTGACATACCACCCCACTCTAGAAATGCCCAGGGCTTTCACACTGTGCTTATGCTAAGTTTATGCCAGCACATCCCCGCTCCCCAAAGTATGTTAGTTCAGGTGTGTCACAGGTTACGTCACTCACCTTCTCCCAAGGAACTTTCATCATGGAAGGACATTTAATGCAGAGGGGGTGAAATGCTGGTCCTACTGACTTCAGTGGATTCAGGATTTAACTTCCAAGAGTCCCGATTTGCACTAGAGAAACTGTACATAGAGCTCTGCTTCAGGGAGAACTGGACCAAGGTTTGCTTTTAGCAGAGTCTTCATTCCAATAGGGATGGAAAAAATATTTAGGATTCAGCTACCAGTGACTCTTAAGCTAATCTGTTCACGGTTGATATAAACTGGCTGTTTGCCTAGCATTTATAAGCATTCTTCTATTTTCTATCTAAAAGCTGTTAGTGTTACGGCAAGAGATACTAATCTAAATATTACTGGAATGATTTTAAAGACATCTTTATAGAGCACAGACCAGATCTTGAACATTCTCAGTCCTTCACATTAACATATCAGAAAACCCCCTAAACTACAGCTAACTGTTACTGTAACTTCGAGAATTAGACTTCTCCCCCATATGCAGATTAAATACTTAATTTTTCAGTGGGAAAAAGGTCCAGGACTTCTGCCATTACTCTTGCAATGGCCTTTGGCTGATTGCTGTTGACAATTTCCATCTGTGGGGCTTCAGACACAGGACCTACATAGCTTGTAGACACTTGGTTTGTGCTCTTGTCCTTTAAGTTTTTACTGGTCTTCATGTTATGGGGGAAAGAAAACCAGTCTTCCTTTCCAATATGCACAGAGATATGACCAGACCTGGCTTTACTGAACCACAGTGGCCAGGAGAGAAGGGGAAGCATGAAAAATGCTGAGTTTCCCCAAGATTACCACCAGATCATGTGGCACTGCAGTGCACTGGGGCCCTTGCCTGCTTGCTTTTTCCCCTTCTGCCACAGAAACACCGTAGATCTACTCCACAATATGGGTCTTGCCCATCAGTGAAGAGTCAAATAAAGTGAGGAAAATCTTTCAAAACAAACTACATTTTTCCCATTTCTTTAGCAGGGGTATTTCAATGTAAGATGATTTCAATGCTGTGCTTGGTTTAGGTGGCAAATTCCTTTTCACAGGGAGACTGACACTGGCAAACGAGCCTTTTTAATTTCTCTTTCTCTCCTTCAGCTACCTTATCTTTCCTTGCTCCAGATAGAGAAAAGGAGAAAAAAAGTTGCTGGTGCTTTCCAACATGTATGTCAGAGATTGCCACTTCACACAGGCAGCAGCCAGGAGAGAGAACATAAAAAGAAGTAGAAAACTCTGCCTAGTTAGAGCATGTGTTAAAACGATTAAGATTTAACAAAAACAAACAAACAAAAAAAAAGGCAAGACACCTCCACTGTGCCAGCCGCTCAGAAAGAAGTGATGAGACTCTGTGCCTCGGTACCAAACAGCATATCTCCTGCTCAGGGAAATCCCAGTAAACACTTGCTCCCCATGGGCAGCCTGGCACACGAAGATCCTCTCACAATACGTGATCAGATGTGCTCCAATTTGAAGGACCCCTTTGTCATCCTCAGACTCTGAAGAAGAACATATTTGAGAGGCTGAGAAAACAGCTCAGCACTTGTAAAGTGTGCTGTTTACAGGTGTGGAAATAGATAGCCATCTGTGAGCACTGGAAGTATGGTCCTCACAGGGAAGAAGACATTCAGCCTTATTGACACCATCACGGAGAAATGGAGGAACCACCACTAAGCAGCAGCGCGGGTCAAGGAGGAAATGAACCCATAGCCGAGCACCTAGTAATACACACAAAGTTAACACAAAGCCTTCAACTCTCTCCTGTAGGCAACAGCAGTTTTGCACCGCTCTAGCAGTAAGAAAGAAACCTTCGTGTTAAATGCTCAAAGTTAGCTTGTCAGACAATAAATCCAACTAATGTTTACCTTTCCCTCTATATTCAGAATATATACAGCAACATTAAAACACTAAAACATGTAGCACCACTAAATCTACGTGGGGACAGCCTACTTAGTCAAATAAAGAGCTCTTCCTCTGCTAAAAGAGGCACGAAAAATATAGTGTAAGCTATTATTTCCTAAGCCTATGTATCTTCTATGATGACTCTCTGTGTATTTTATTGGCTACTCTCTCTCCTAAGAAACACACTGCCCTAACGTTTTCCCAGAACTGCTTATAAAAGTTAGATCACCAGGGAACAGTATCTCACCACATGACTTACACATTCAATTGTCTGGAAGATACAGAAAAAAAAAATTAGCATCAAGAATTTTCCAGAAAAAAATATGGTGAGATAGGCTTATTAAAGAGTTTTTGCACAAATGCTTCCAGTCAAGGTTAGTTAATGGAAACTTTGCACAGAGATGTGGTTCTAATGAAGGAATCGTTTGCCATGACTAGGTCAGACAGCCCTGTTTGAATATACGGGTTTGGTAACTGGTGTAATTAACAGCACCTTATTTTTAAACTAACTGAATAAATATTCACTCTAATTAATATTAATCCTCTCATAAAATGTGAGGATAATAAATTTGAGCTGTGTCAGTTGATTTGGCTTCAGTGAAGTCAACAAGAGCTGTATGGATTCGTAAATGATTCGCTGCATTTTGCACATACACAGAAAGGCAAATAAAACTAATTGTGTTATATTTTTTCTTAAACATATTGTGCGAGATCCATAACCAGTGGGTCCAGATGACTCAGAAAATATATATACTATGGAGTTCAGAGACGTTAGTGAGAACACCTGAATTTGCTAGATTTCTGCTGCCATCTGCTTGCCAATGCCTTATTTATCATGCACACTGCAAAACTAAATGCATTCTCCAAGTTCTGACAGTAGTAAATTCACTCAAAAAGCTTCACTGAAGCTACCGAAAAATAAGCCCGCAGGGATCTGAAGTGCAAAAGCTACTTTGTACTACCTCTGTGTATTGATACTCCTCACCACTCTAAAAAGGGCAATGTAAAATTGCAGTGCAGTGCAGATTAAATACCAGCAGCTATCACAGAATAGTAATTCCAGTTTCACCACAAACTCGAGTGCTGTCTGTTCCTCTGCCACACTTTTCCCATTTAGAGTTAAAATCTTAGAAGATTACAGATCCCCTCTCCTGACTAATCTATTTATCTGCCAGGGCAATAAGACACATAAGGTCATTTACTCGTATAAACTCACTTTTGTGGCAAAAATGGAGCCCATTCCCCCTTCATGAGCTACACCTAGCTGAAAGGTGAGGATTTGATGAGTGAATGAGAAACGAAGGCAGAAAGATGTTTGCATTACAAGCAGCATGCAGTGAACAGATTTTCAATCTGTACATATGCACAAAGTCCCTGTCTGGCACCACCTGTGTTTGCAAAGACCAGTCCAAAAGGGTTTCAGCTGGCATAAAGACTGCTGGTCATTGACATTTGTTTTTTGTTCAGCGGCTTCAATGCAGCTATGTTTATTTATACCTGTTTCAAATTTGGCCTCTTCTCCACACTGCTCTACAGGGCTGAGGGAGTCTGCTAAACTACTCTAACATCTGGTTTACAGCTCATTTTCATGCATTACACTCCCAAGTGAATTTGCATGGAAGATAAAATATAAATCTGTACCAAGCAACATCTATACATCCCTACATCTGCACACCCAGGCATAACACTTAGATGTTTGTTTAAACATCCTATCCCTGGTGGTGAGACAAGTAAAGACACACAGACATCCTGACTACACACTCAGTCCCACACAAGCACAGTTAGATGAAGCCCACACACAGCATGCACAATGACACACAGATGCCACATGCACTCCTTCCAATATAACAGCTCTGCAGCCCACTTTTCCCCATTCTCCCCTTAATGCCTTTCTTGTCCAAACCCTTCATGCCTCCCTCTGCTCCCGTGAAAACAGCGATACTAACTCCTAAAAGTGTTGTACAAACCTTTGTTGGTAACTTCCCAAGAAACTTCAAAGAGCAACAAATCCTCCACTGGTAGGTCTTCATCCTCCCACTGAGGAAGCCCATTAAGCGAAGTCATGGACAGTGATCTAGCCAGTGGCATTTTCTTCAGCCCTCAAATGCTCACCACGCAGCCTACAACAGTTAGCAAATGTCCAGTTAATGTGGCAGCTCTCCGCAATTCTGGTTAGAGCAGTCTGCCAGTGTGCTGGGACCTGAGGACAAAATTATTCAGATAGCTGGGAGCTAATGGGTTTAAACTGTCTGACCACCAGCATTAAATTGGCTCAGTGAAATCCTTAGGGCTTGAGAAGCAGCTGCTGGTAGAGGTAAGAATTTAAGACTGACCCGAGAAAGGTCTTGGCTGTTTTGGGGCCAAGGGTCTTTCTTTTTCTTCCCTTAGAGGGAGATAAAAAATGGTTTTGAGCTCCTCAACCAGAACATTCAGTATCTACCACCTCAGGGACAACTGAAACTCAACGCCTGTAAATTCACCACTGCCCTGAGCAAACTCCAGCAGGGAGGACACTTTGAGTTCACCACCTGATCTGAGTCCAGCCCCTGAGTCCTCCCCTAGAGATACACCCTTCCATTAACACCCATGGACTCCTCTATCTGCTGGCCACTTACCAGCTGGGTTAATAGACTAGTTCTACATGCTGTCTCTTAGATTACTTGCCGGGTTAAATGCTGTTACCTATTCTTGTTCAGTTCATCAGTCTCTAAGCGCTAGTTTACATCATACCCTTTCTCCACAAGTAACTCCAGCTGTATTCCCAGGGCTCTGCGCAAGCTGCTGGCTTCATTCTGCTCTCAAACAGCACTGCAGCCTTGAGAGCTTTTACAAACAGAGCTACAAAGGTTCTATCCCTACTTCTGCAAGCACTTTGGCCCTCCTTGCAGTCCTGGTCCCTAATTTTCCACCTGGTTTCTCCTTTTCTATGCCATGGCTCTTTTCTGGCCTCTGAGCCCATGTCCTCTGCCCAGGGAAACTAGTAAGTCAAGGAACAGTATGTCCCTGTCTTGCTTCAGCACAGAGCTGGGATGCTGCAAGCGGTGCACACACATCTGCAGAGATATTGGTCCCCAAATTGCAACCTGAGATCCTCAAAGCTCCACAGAGCAGCTGCCTGCTTGGAAGACGCTTATGTGCTTACACGTCTGGTTGAGAAGCCAGTGCTTCTGGGACAGCTGCGTAAGTTGAATCCAATTCTGAGCTTAGAGCACAACCTGCCCAAAGTCCTCAGTTCAGCAGTGAGCAAATCTCCAGGTGAGATCTAGGGCATCTCTGGCACTGTGGAGAATAACATTGCACCAGCAAGCATGGACTACACACCAGCATAGAGGCAAAGGCTCTGAGCTCATTTAAAACAAGTCCAAGGCAAATAGCTTAGAAGACAGGCAGCCTATCTGCAGAAAAGTCTCTTAGCCATAACGTAATAGCCGTTGAGGTAGGCTCAGCTGTAACTATCCCCCAGCCGACTTGCTCTTCCACTTACACTCCCCGTGCTGCCTCCGTACTTACGGCAGTCAGACCCATCCCTGAGCCGACGCATACAGCTCACCGAGCTCACCTCAGGAAACTTTTTTGCCAAGTTAGGTCTGAGAGCTGCCTCAGCAAAGAGCCCGGCAAGAGGGGCCGGAGCAGGACGGCTGGGAACAGGGAGCGACGGGGAAGCGGGAGCGAAGGCTGCCTGGCCTTGCCTCTGCGGGCAGCAGAGCTGGTGGGCGGGCCCAGCCGCGCCATGTCCCCTCGCCCACGGCCCGGGCTGGGCGGAGGGGTGTCCCTCCGCGACGGCCTGCCCAGGGACGGGTTCAGCGTTCTGAGTTGCCCTACTTACCTGCTTCTGCAAAAAAAAAAAAAAAACTGGCCGAGAATCATCATTTTTGGAGCAACTGTGGCTTTTACTACCTGGAATAGGTAGGAAACCGTATCATCCTGTAGGTTTAAAATAATGTTACTTAAAAGAACAAACAGTAATATTTTAAGGTTCACTTCATTTCTGCACCACCAAATCTGCCCGAGCCGTGTTTTCACGCTTTCCCCTGGAAGCCCTGAGGCTGAAAGCTGCCGGTCTCACAAAGGCCATCTCCAGCAGACAAGGTAAGCGCGAAGCAGCCCACGAGCCCATCCTGATCCCAGAGGCTCCCATCAGCCCTGTGTCAACGAAAGCACCGCAAAACAAGACGCTTTAAAGGGGACGTCGGCTCCGCTACCGCCTGGCTAATGGCGGCCCCCGGGCCGAGCCCCACAGCGCGGCGCGCCGGACCCCTCCGCTGCCATCCCGCCCGCCGGCCGCCAGGGGGCGCCGCCGAGCCGCCGCCATCTCAGGCCGCGCTGTCCCCTTGGCCCGTTGCCCCCGGTGGCATGGCGGCGGGGCGAGGGGGAGAGGTGTCTGTCTGTTTGTAGTGCTGGGCGGGACGTGTGAGCTTTTATTTAGCAAAAATGAGGTCCCCGCCAGAGGAACTCGTGCCCGCTCACTGCTGCAGCTTCCCGGGGGGAAAGCAGGGCCTTGTAGGTGCGTGGGCCCCGCGGTTGCTGTGAGCTGGGTGCCGCTGTCCTCCACGGGCCTTTGAACCTGCTTCAGGGTGCTGGAGCCAAACTGCCCGCACCAGCTACATCTCCAGGGATGACAAGCAAACCTGTAGTAGTGATGCCCGGTAAACGGTGGCACCGCCTTAGTGACCCAATCACTGTCCCTAAGCATTCAAATGCCTAAAAACCATACAGACAATTTTACAACAATAAACTGAAGTTATGATAATAAACTTAAGCTCTTTATATAGACTGTGATTTTCAGGTCCTTGGGTGTCACGTTTTTCAGCTTTTGTCATAAGAGGATACTTCTTTACTCTTTGAATTTGACAATAGAACCCCTTAAACTTTGGAGGAGGAGTTTGAAAGAGTCATCAGATACCACAAGATAATTTCACCATCATTGGGTGAACCTGGGCAACTCACATAACTCATCTTTCACAGGTTGGAGAAAACACTCGTGGCTTTTTTGAGTGTTTCTGATCCAATAAAAAGTGCTCAATAGCACTATGAATATTAGCATTCTTTCAGATTCAGAGTACATTTCACTGTATCCCAGCTGCATGCCTTAAGCTTTTTTTCACAGAGCGTCATCCCAGATTCCTGCTTTTTTGTTATTAGTGAGGGAAAAGCATATCAACTGCCTAGGAGAGGTTAGATGCAACAGACTGACCAAAAATTTTCATCCCTGCAGATGCTCTTAATTGCTAGAGGGCAAAGGGCCCTATTCATTATATTTATGGCCTGCCAGGATGAAGTGTGGGATCGCTGTGATGCGCATGGAGGTGTCTATATTTACTGCCATAAAGGAGGTAGTGCCTGCAAGCTGTGCACCTACAGCAAAAACAAGCTCTCCAGGAGAAAGGCTACAGTCTGACAGTAAGAATAGGCAAACTCAGCACACACAGTGGAGGGGCAGTCACCAAGGGCAGAAAGGAGCAGAAGGGCAGCCACTAGCTATCCTCCATGTGAAGTGCAAGTGGTGGGAGGGACGCTCTGCTAACACTACAATGTGTCATTTTTGTCACAGAGAGAGAGGAAGGTGATGATGATTGTACAGCTTGTTCCTTTTTAGCAAAACAGAGGACAACTGCTGAAGTGCTAAGATGGAAACCTACCCAAAATAATAGGTTTTAAAATATAACATTGATTAAAATGTTTTCCAGAAATCTGGAAACCAGTGAAACTGGTTTTGAGTCTGGCCTATCTAGGTTCCCACATTGCTCTTATCACCAAAATATACAAATGCCCTCTGGTAGTGCATTATTCAATGGGACTCAGTTCAGCCAGACATCATTTGTTATCCCACCAAATTCTTTTTCAGCCCACAGAAGTGAAATAATGTCGCTTGCAAGGATACTGGACAATAAGAAGGCTGAGTCTGCAAGGTCATTGAAGAGAAATCATACAAAGTGTGTGTTGTTTTTCCCAAATTTCCTACAGTTCTCCGGAGATAGCAATGCAGGGACCATGCGGTGTATTCTGCCCTACCTAAAGCTGTTCGAAACTGTTACCTCGTGGGATGTCGTCTTCTCTGTACGCTTTGATCTAACTCTGTGTATTTTGGTGCAGCGAACTTTTCTGCAAACCCTAGCTCAGCATATCAACCCAGGAATTAAGTCATGGATGTTGTCTTCACACCACGGTCCCTCCAGAAGAACCACTTCAGACAATCTTTTTTGGTTGGAAAACCAACTCCATCCTCCCTGGTTGCACGTGAGAAAGTGTGTGTTAGGGGAAGAAAAACTCTCAATCTGTGGGAGTCTATAATGAGATAAACTGCGGTTTATCTCATTATAAGGTCTGTGGTTTCAACATTTGCCTAACCGTCGGGAAAAAATAAGACATAGATGTTAAAAATACACATTGAGTCAGCTTTTACAGGAGGAAGCTACGACAGTTTGTAGCAATTACTGATGTACACACACTGTGCTTCAGAAATAGAGCAGTAGGTGGCACTGATGGTATTAATCTGAGCTCTCCAGTGTCTATTGTTTTGTTTGACAGAAAGGCTGTTGTATCCCTCTCGCTAAATCCTGGTTCTTGACAAACCTTAGTTTTATGAAGCCCGTAGAAACAGAATCACAACACAATCAGCAAAATGGGAGATCTCCATCTGGAAGAAAAGCTCTTGCCTCAGGCTGAGACACAAGGAAGAGAGGAAAAGAAGAGCAAAGACAGGATCCTTAATAAAACGAGCTCTTAGTGCCCAGCAGTGTGGGCTGCCAAGCATACAGCAACCCTTACAAAGAAACCTGAGGAACTTAGAGGCTGAGCTTTATTTTGTACCCCTATAAAGAATATCCACTCTTCTAAAAGGACACATTACAGACATTTGTTTGCTGAGGATGCTGTTGACTTAAGAAAATCACTACAACAACATTTCTTTTTTTTTTTTTTCTCTTCACCCCAGGTTTTTGCTCGCCTCTTTCTCTTCCCCTTTTGAATTTCATTGTAGTATTTCCTGTCTTCAGTTACCTAAATTTTAAAGGTGTTCCTTTGATCTCCATGTGATGTAGGTGTCTTTTTGACCCCACTGGAAGGCCTCACTGTTTATTACCTTTGCAGTTCAGGTATACTGATGAATCTCCCTAGAAATATTTTAGAAAAAAAATCTCAGATTTTTACTTAATTAAAAAAAAATATTTTCCAGAATTTTAAGGTAGCAATGTCTATTTTCTGTGGTTTAGTTTTGTGTTATACAACCACAGTAAGATCTCAGCTGCACTTGTTTTTCAGCCTTCTAAAGAGAAAGTGGTAAAGTCTTACTATATTTTGCTTCAGAATCTAGTAAACCTCATTATAAATCCAAAGTGGTAGAGAAAATTAGAATAATAAAGCAAACCTGCTAAAGTGATGTGTCTAAATTGTTCACCAGCATTCTGCTCCTTTCTTAAAGAGGTTTTAAGACCAGGCATCTTAGCTCTGCTGGCTACCTACCAAGCTGTCCCATGGTCTGAAACAAATGGGAGAACTGGATGATGATGGACAGACTTTCCTTAATAAATAAGATGTAAGCAATGCAGAAGGAGCATACAGGTATGCATAAGACTGCTTGAGATGTTGAGGGTGTTTAGTTACATTTAAAGCATTTGGCATTCAGTGTATGATCAAACTCTAGTCAAATTTGTTGTAAAGCTGTCTGGAAAAAATTTCTGGGAGCTTTACATCCAGGTCCTAGTAGCTGATAAAATCAGGACCTGTTCTGAGGAGATAGGGGACACATGTCTGTTAGCTCAGCTACCCTTCTATCTTTCTCTAGTTGAGATACGGCTACGATTCTTCTAATACCCATGGTAAATTGCTTACCCAAGGGAGGTCTGGAAAAATCTGTTGGTGGGGATGCACGCCTCCCCCATCTATTAGTTTTGGTGAATCATAAGTGTTTATCAGCCTGATCTTACTTTCCTAATACTGTAGGGTAGAAGATGATGTATTATTAAGCACTCTAACCTTAGTAGAAGACTTGAGCCTCAAACTCAGCCTCAGACCCTTGCATTCTGGCGTAAATGGTTGCTGAGAAATTCCTATCTGAGGATACTCCCAAATTGCTAGAGACTTTCTCAATCCCGAATGCCAAACATATTAAGGATAATTGTATATGGTTATAAGCCCCTTAAAGCCACAGACGGATAGACATCAGTTTATATCAGCACTGCAAACTATTTTGCATATATCTCTTAAAGTACTAATCAAAATCGTGCAAGCCTTCATGGCATTTAGACTGCCATGAGAGGAGTAATTTAGTTTTAGAGAGAAAACTGCCTGTTTGAAACCATAATTACTGATGAAAGGATAATAGCAATTGCATAGCACGACAAAGAGCTGAACAGTTTTGTTTTCCTAACACAGCAGAATGCCTATAAAAAGTAAAAGGAACTCATGCTTCAGAACAGCATATGAATTCCTAGGAGTGTTGCTGACAGCTCTTTTTGCAATGGCTGCCGTCTTTAGGCCTGATCATCAGGGTCTTAGCTATCAGGGAATCAGACCCCATCGACTAGACTGTTCCTTTTTCCTGCCAATACTGCGCGGGCTCTCCTGAGCTGCTAGCTTTGCTGTTCAAATGGTGTGAGAAGGCTGCCTGAGCAGTCAGCTGAGGGTTCCCTGGCATTGTTAGCAGCATACCAGAAAGCTGCTGGAGGACAAAGCTGTTTGCGGAGAGAATAGCTCATTTTGTAGCACACTGGTTATTGCAGAGCTTAGGGAAGATCCGGAAGTTGTTCAAAAATGCTCTAGGGCCAGCCCTAGTTGCCTGATGGAACTCGGCAAGTTCAGATCATCCCAGCTGTGAAGCAACGGCCTCCACCACTGCTTGGTGCAAGTCCAAAAAATGCTCCAAATCTCGTGAGTGGAGAATTGTTCCTTCCACTTAAAAGACGGCTGTACAGCGACCCTGCGAAACGGCCATCAGGAAGAAGAGGCTGTGACACATTTTAAATTCTGGGGAGTGATGCGACACAAAGAACTTTTCTCAGTGACATCTGGTATGTGTCTTGTCCCGAATAGGCAGGGAGTGCATGGACTCCAGGACACACCAAACGAAAGACATTCGTATTAGGTGGTCTGAGAGGCTGACTTCCCCAGCTCTGCAGAGCATTGTGGCCTCTGCTGCTTCATCCAGGAGAGTAAGAATGAGAGTTAGCCATCCTGCAGATATCAGCTTGCCAGGGGTAAGTTTAATGTTAATCCTTTTGGACTTGGCTTTGGAAAAGGAAGCCAGGGTAGCTTGGCCACTAAGCTGGATCCTGCAGCCTGGATAAGCATCAGAATGCTACCGTCCTATTTAAAGTTTTAAATAAATGCTGCGATGACCAGGTATCCCTATGAGGGACAGGACTGTTAAATGCATAAAAGCTATGTTACAAATTATGTATGCCATTTTCCCATGTGAGTAGAGATTTGCGAATTTTCCCATTTTTAAGTCACTTCACCCTAGGTACCTGAAGTGATCTCTTCACAAAGGACTTAATAAAAAACAGATTATCCCATGATCAGCATTAAGATTGAAATTTAACATGCCGAAATCTAACCCCATTCAACAAACCCTTTAAGCACAAATCCTGCTCAGTGGAATATAGGCACTTGATCTAAGGTGACTGCGGTCTTCACTTCTTTTCTGTCTGTCTGAGAACCACTCTACTGACTTTGAATGCCCTTGAAGCATGTTGAAAGAGATGTTTCTGTTTATTCTTCTTCTGACTTTTATCTTTAAAAAAAAAGTACTGCAGCATTCAGAATCAGCCCAGTATAGAAGTTATTTAAAAACTACTTATATTCTTCTACTGCACAATTTGCTATGGGAAAAAAAAGCTCAGTAAAATGAACAGAAAGTCAACAAAGACTCTTCTAAGAGTATCAGGGACTACTCTATTGTCATATGGGGGTAGGAAAATGAGTTTGATTTGATTTTTAGACATGGTTATCATGCCTGATTCCTAGTGATACTGGGAGACTACTCCAGTATCTACTACTGGTGGAGACTGCTGAATGAACAGAGACTTTGGAAATCATTGCATTTCTGTCTTATTGTCTGAAATACAGAATTAGCAGCACAAAGAAAACTATCTCAAGCAAAATATATTTTTTCTTCCTTTTGTGTTTTCATCTAGCACATCTCTCAGAGCAAGAATGATGAATATTCCCTTCCAGAAATCAATGGTGACAGGAATCCACCTTCATGCTATTATGACAATTTTTTGGGATTTTTTACCTCAGATACTAAATGTGTAAACATGTCTAAATAATGCTGAAGAGCTATTAAAGAGGAGAGCATAAGGGGAAAATATTTACTCTGAAAACTTACTTTGCATAGCCACTGCCTCAGCCAGACTGTGCTTTGTTGCTTATGTTTGCAGGTTAATTATTCATTTCAGACACTGAGCAAATCCAGCCCTCCTGATTCCGACCTCCCCAGTAGACCAATCTAAGTTAATGATTTGCTCAACTCCTTTGCTTGCACAGAATAATAACTCACATAGCAATGGTATCTCAGGAACAGTTTATAAAAACGTAGTAGATCAGTGATTGGTGTGGATTTTAGGAAGGCCCTGGCTACTGTAGTCTCTGAAAAGCTTTGAAAGTTGTGATTTACGTAAGGCTGGATGCACAGACGCTCATTAGAGCAGTACTGTTCATAGAAGAAAGAAATGTCCAAAATTAGATATTACCCTGAGAGGCCGTTACACTATGGCACTGTGTCAGTCTGAAGCACAGTATAAAGATCTGACTCTTCACTGTTTTGGGGCTTCTGGTCACCCTGACATCAGTTAGAATTCAGCACCTACATTCCACTGAGAATTTGTGGCTTAATTGTTCTGATTTATATCTGTAAATTGGGGAAAACAGCATTTTTTGCAGCACAAGGCTGACATGAAGTGCATAAACACAATGATAATAGGAACTCTGTGAGCAACTACAGACAAAAGTCACCTACTTATCATAAAACACAATTCTAAGTCAGCTGGTATGAAAGTCATATAAGCACTACTTACTAGTCTAGCAAAATGCATATATAAAACATTTCCATCGCTCTATAACCTACATGTTCTTTTTAACACTATTGCACCATTTAAACTTGCCTTCAATTCCCTGCCCCATTTTCATCCCCTGACTGCTAAAAAAGTAGCTGATTTAAGGCTGCATCTGGGCTCAGAACAAGCCCACCTCTTGCTTGGGTGATGGCCTATTACCACGAACGACACTGTTGTTTTACTAAGCTTGCAGACAGTTGCTATGCAGATTTATAATAAAGCAAAGGATGCTACTCATTTATCTCAACATTCTGGATGTGGAGGTGGAAAACTCAAGCTCTCTCTCCTTCACACACATTTCTTTGGAAAGCCATGATACAAATACAGTGGTAACAGCATATATCCAAGGCTGAGTGTAACTAACTCAGAGGACTGAGTTCCATTCCTCTGGCACAACTGTGCCAGCAGTATCCCTCCTGTCTCTGTTGTCTTGCCAGTATCTGCTTCTCTCATCTGACATTTGCAGGGTAGTCAGACTGACTTTCTGTTCTGTAGCCTGTACCTATATACCTGCAAATGTAAGGGGGTCAAGGTCCTTACAGCAGTTAAAATGACATTACTGGTCTCACCTCATGTGAGTCGAGCAGGTTGTCCTCAGCGCTTTCTGAAGTGTTCTGCTGTGCTTCTTATTACTGGCTATACTACTCCATCCAACAGCACAATGTCTTCTGTTAGACCAAGGAGTGACAAAGGTACCTTGTGACACATAGGAATGTGGTTAAAAACCTGTATTGTCTTTCGTGGGACAAGAACAAAGTTCATGTATCAATGGGCTGTACAAAGCATATACAAGACAAACATGAGTACTGTGTTCAGAAAAAACAGGTATCTATCTTTTAGAGATAAAGTACTCTGGCAATAAAGTTAAGGCATTTATATGGTTGATATAAGACTATATTATGGATAGACTCCAAGTAATAAACTGATAGGCTGGTGTTGTGTAAGCATACACAGGGAAGCTATTCTACAGCCATGCGACTGCAATGAAGCTAAGATACAAGATTGTATAATAAGACTCCTAACAACAAATAATTACAATAATGTACTTGCATAGGTCTTACAAGCATCAGTGAATGCAAAAAATAATATGAAGAGCCTATTTATAAAATCTCAAAATCCCCTAGCCCAAGATACTCATTCCTATTTAACAATTTTGACCCAATCCCCCCTAACAGCCACAAGGCCACTTCATGGCTGTTTAAATTTCTTAGAATTTCCTTTCATGATGTCATCTCCCCAGAAGCTGGTACAGTGAGACTGCTGATGTGCTAAGAAAAGCACTCATCATGCAAACCAATGTTCTTTCCTTATTCCTTCACTTCCCTATTTCACCTGTATCCACTCACTCTTTTTTGTAACAGACCACACTTTTTTTGTAGTAGAGATTGTCATTAGCTCTCTGGTTGTTTAATTTGTAGGCACAGAAGATCTTGTACTGTCGTTGAGTCTTAGAATCACTAACAAAAACAAGCTCCATGGCCTCAGAGGGGATTGAAAGAATGGTTGACAGACACTAGGTGACAGTAGCTTCCTAGCTCAAGCACCAATTACCATGTTCCTATACTTCAATGGGTGAGGAAAGCACCCTGACGCAATCAGGGACAAAACCCAGTTTTATTGTAGCCGAGCGATCTTTAAAAAATCAGTTCTCTATCAGAAGGGAAAAGAGCCCATTCCCTGTCCTCTTGAGAAAACTGAAACCTCTTCATGCACATCAGTCTTAAGAATCCTGCAAGATCATGTCCCACAACATAGCTTTGAATTATTTCATGAGCTGAGAACAGCAAGGAAGGAACTGTGCAAGGCAGCCAGCTAAACATGCCCAGATGAAAATTGCTAATCTGTGTATCGTGCAAACATCAGCAGTTTATGCCATTTACCTCATGACAGCCCATCACTGACATTTCTTGGGAGGAACTTAAAGTAGTCTATCCAAGTGTGGAAAGCCTTCCAGTAAGATCTCCACACTGAGTTATGAAAGCAGAGACTATCATTTTCCCTCTCCTATCAGTAAAGCAGTCTAGCATTTAGCCAGCAACGGAGAATAAAACATCTCCTACATGGTATACCCTTTGTAAAAAATGCTGCCACCAGCATCCCATGCATGATATTTCACTAGCTACATGATACTCAGTAAATCACAGGACAGCACTTACCTTGCAATAAGACAGGACTTCATGATCTTTTCTTTTAAAAGTAGCTACAAAAAATTTGTAAGTGTTTTAGTCCACCATTCAAAGCATTTTAATGGAGCTGGAAAAGGCCTTTAAGTTGCTCCAACTTAGTAGTCTCAGACCATTTGTTATGAAACAAGACTTGCAGGCCCCTAAATTATGATGAAGATAAATGGATTTGATACTGCTGTCCCATGGACATTTAGGTTCAGCAGTTTTAGGCATGCAAAGCAAGTACTGGCTATTTTATGGTTAATAGCTACTCTGAAAGTGATTAAGAAATAAAACTTTGGGATTTTTTAAAAATCTGTTCTCCCTCCTAAGTACGTAAGTATTTGTGAAACGATCATGCTGAAACTTAGAGATTAAAGGCCCTGTTTGACTTGTTCTGTAAACAAGATCACCATCGTATTCCAGTCTAACTCAAAAAAACCCCTTGGATTTGGGTAATAAAATAGAAAAGAATCTTGTTTCTTCTAAACATTATGAAAACTAGACACCACAAACAGGCAAAGAATTGGATCCAGAAGAGAGAAGTATCTACAGACCTTTCTAGGCCAGTGGCATATGGAATTTTAATGTTGACATATTTTTGGCAGGTGGCCCAGAGGCAAATCCCCATTTTATTTCTTCTACCCATCAGTAAAAATAGGAAGTATATATCAGAAACAAGTCTGGGAATGAACTACAATAGTCAGCATCTGGACTAAAACTAAATCATACAGAAAAGGCTTCCAGTAAAGTTGTATTAGTGAAATTCCACCACAGACAATTACTACATTGTTTCAAAACTTTTGAAAGGACATGTGTGTCTGCACTTCCATGTAGTCTCTGGCAAACATTAAAGAAGAATGCCAGAGTAAGCTAGATAATTTCAATACTGAAAATAAATCACTAGGACAACAAAACATGCCTGAAAGTTGCTTTATTTGTTCGTAAAGTCTGTGCGTTACAGCAAGTGTAAGTTTAGCTACTGTGGACAAAGCTCAGTCTGGCAGAGCATTCAACGTTAACCATGGAGATGTATAATGAGTACAGCCCACATTTGCACAAAACATGCTGTTTTTCTATTGCTGGAATAACATTCATGAGTTACAGATCTTTGAGATCTTTCTGGATGTTCCACAATGTATCCGCACTCTTCTTCAGCTGAGCCACCTCATCATCCTTCAGCTTTTGGTTGATGACACTTGTCAATCCAGAAGCACTTAGGACAGCAGGAAGGCTCATGAAGACATCATTCTCAATGCCATACATGCCCTGCCACAAGCAAAAGAGATCACTCAGACATGAGCTCCTTACCCCAGACCTGCTTTTAGTTTATGCAACAGAAAGCCTTCTTGGAACAGAGCTTTGACTTTATCATTTTGAAGCCTGGAGAAAATTCAATTTTCAGTCACAACATATTTGAAGAAAATAAAAAGCACAGAGCTGTTTTACACCAAGTGATTGGTAGTAAAGAGATGGTTGATTTCAGAAACCCCACCTCCAAAACTTATTTATATACAGGAAGAAGCTGACAAAATTCAGACACAGGATTAGGACAGTCCTTTTTTCTGACTACAGAGGGAGCAGCAAGTTCAGCCTGCTCAGAGTCCTTCCTGCACCAGAGGTCATACAGCTGGTGCAGACTAGATGCAGCCAGTTACACCAGCTCTAGAACTACACAGCTCTCTTCCCAACACCTTTGCTAGGTAGTAGTTCATGGAATCACAGCTGGGCCTCCATGAAGTTTTCCATTTTTGCACTGAAACTTCCTTTTTAACAGATCTGCATGCCACACATGGCAAGTTTTATACAAGGGTAGCACAATATAGGGTAGAGTACAGAGAACTTAGTTTCAGCTCCATACTTGTAAGAAAGGTAAGCTAAGAGGTCAGATGAGAAAAAAATTGCAATAGTAAACTCCTATTTTAAATTCAAATTAGTATTTCACAATGCTTCCTTTGTTCAGCAGCTTGCTAATGGGAAAGCTAAATAGTCTCAATAACAAAATTAGAGCATTCAATTAGCAACCACTTCTTACCTTTACCAGTGTTGAGACTGAATGAACCCGGCACAAGTTCTTCAGCATGGTCTCGCAGAGGTCAGCAACGCTGAGGCCAATGGCCCAGTTTGTGTATCCCTTAAGTTTGATTACCTCATAGGCACTAAGGAAATATTGAAACAGTTGCATCAAGATGTCTTCAAGACACTGTCTGAACGCTAAGTCTTAAGATGAATGTTTCCCATTTAAAAAAATCTAAAACTCTGGAGATGCACATCGTAAGTTTTAGAATTAAAACAAAGTAAGGGAGTTACGTATTTCAGCATTGAGGATGAAGTCTATATTACCCCTTATGTATAATAAAGCCCTGTTCTCACAGGATTAGCTGAAAAAAGCTTCCATCTACAAGGAGATCCTAGTGTTAAGTAGAAAAACACACCTACAACTGAAAAAGTTCTGTACTCAAGTTAGTGGTTCAATCATTCTATGTGCATTTGGAATAGGTAAACATCTAGTGTCAAAGCCATGTGGTACCTACACACATCCTAATTTTTTAACCAACACTTGCATACACTTTATACCAGTACAGTCCTTTTTTCACAAGCGAGACAAGTGATTTAGCAACACGCGTAGGGACAAATGTCCCTAAATCAATGAATAAAATTTTCCCCAAATCGACTCCAATCCTCTGCTCACAGAAACATACTACCTTTTCCTAGAGTCTTGTGCCCTTTGAACAAACTTAACCACCTCAGAACCTACTTGTGAGAAAACAAGCACGCACAGCTCTAAGCACTGCAGTACTGAAGTGGATATGTTATGCAATAGCTTGTCTTGCTGCACGATAATAAAGTTTACCAACTGAAATCCTGCATTTCAGTGTTTAAACCAGTAGTTCCACTTATGCAACCCTGTAAATAAGAGGGCACGAAAGCTGCAGCAGAATAGAGAGGCCCTGACAAGGAGGCAGTGTGCAAACTAGCTATTTTCAGCACCACATATATCACTTTATTCCTCAAGTCACTGTACCTTTCAACCACTTGCTTGTGGACATCCTTCCAGTTCTCACTATCTTTGTCAGTTCCCATAGCAGAATTCAGCTCCTGGAGAGAAACGCCTGCCACATTAACTCCGCTCCAAACAGCCACTGTAACAGGGAGAGCACGTAAGTCTCAACAGCACTTAAGTGACTTCCCCTCCACTTTTCCTGTCTAAGATAATTGGAAACAGAGTAGCAGCGGCCAGAACCACAATAGTGTCTGAGGCAGATTTTAAGGTTTCATTTAACTGCAGTTAATTCTGAGAACTCTGGAGGGTCAAATATAAGACTATTTTAGTACTGACGCTTTAACAAGTCAATTGCAACACACAAACAGAACTTCCAGTCCTTGGAAGGTGTAGACAGCTACTTTTGATGTCAGAAGCCTCAAGTTCCAGCAAAAAGGCAGATCTTAGCTGTTCAGCCTTTTAAAACTAATTTTACTCAAAAATTGCAGCAAGTATGTACTTGTTGCCCCACTAATCAGTATTAGGGTTAGTCTTCAATAATTCTGTTTTCATTTTCCTGAAAAACAGGGTAGCAATATGCAAACTTAGAATAGCAAGAGAGGAATTTGCATATATCCCTTCATATCAGGAGCTTACAGGCAGACTCCTTCTCTGTTCCTGTGAACTAACTAGGAATTGTTAGCTACTTCAAAGCAAATGCAGCTGTAACACTGAAGCAAGATGAGCTTCATGTGTGCTCAGCCGAGCTCTGCTTTCATTACAGTGTATGGCTTGCTTCAGTAAATACTGTTGTTGATCAGACACTGTACTTTGATCAAATGCAATGGAACATTGCAGAGGTGACTAAAATATAAAGCAGCACCAATCTACACAGATGTTCTGTGCATCACTCCAGACTTGAAATACATGAACTGAATTAAGACAAATAAGCTGCTTTTATTTCACATGGTTTTAAAAACCATCTTCTCTTTTAAATAGCATGGAGAAAAGTCACAAAATAAGGTAAGTGATAATTTTTTTCAGCCTGAAACTGGACTGCTAGCTTTTTCTACTACTTGCAACAAGCTCTGCCATTGACCTAACAAGAGCTACTACTGCTTTTAGAGAACTGTCCTACAGACTATATTATGATACTGTAAAAACTGAGGATAAACAGAAGCCTTTAGGACACAACTTTAGCAACAAAATTGGCCTTTTCAGCTCATACAACCACAATCACTTTTACTAAAAACTTGTAGCTAGATTTCCTGGACTTCTCTCAACTCTAATCTTCATAAAAATACAGCAAAGTGCTAATTAGTTGAGTTCAGCTGCATCTGTTCTTTTGATTTTTAACACCCCCCCCAAGCCTCAGTCTCTAACATTGTATTTCTTATTCCCAAAATAGTCAGCACTGCTCCTTACCACTAGAATCACCATGTTCTCCCAAGATCCAGCCATGGCAGCTAGTTGGGTGGATACCAAGTCTCTCTGACATCAGAAAGCGAAATCTAGCTGTGTCTAGATTGCAGCCACTTCCAATCACACGGTGTTTTGGCAGGCCACTCAGCTTCCATGTGACATAGGTTAATATATCCACTGAAAAGAAAAACATGCACAGTAAGTGAAACTATTCACATACACCAAGAATGCTCCAGCTACCACCTTACTGCAAGCAGTAGGGCAATCAGGACTCAACACACAGTTGTCCTCGCTGGTCAAAGTATTTAGGTCTGACTATTTGGGAGATTAAAATGAAGGTACTACTTGAAACTTAGGACCCATCAAGCTACTGTTCAAAGAAAACTGAGGAAGGTCTTTGGAGATTAGTATCCTACCAGCTAAAGTTGGAGGTACTTTTTTGTCACAGCTAAACCCCTAGGGCATCCAGAATTGGAACTGAAGTCATGTGGCTAAAAATATTCAAGTAGTTTCCTGAAGTAATGTTACCTTCCACTTCATCATCACAGTAAGAGGTAAAGCAATTTACAGTGAAACATGTTTGAGATTTACATACTCTATTTCTAGTTCATATCTACTTCAGTTTAATTTCTTGAACAGATTCATGCATTAAGCAGTTTCTGCACTAATTACCTCTGTAGCATGAAAAGCCAGATAAGCAATATGCTTTAGCTGCCTGTGGCTCTAAATACGGTTTCAGAAAAAAAACAAACCTAAGTTGCAGCAGACAGAGGGATGTGAGCAGAAAGAAAAACCTCTAATCCACAGCTCAAAGCAACAATAATAAACAGACTGCAATAATTAATTATGGCTCCAAAACTCTCAAAAGCCAGCCAGTTCTCAGAAAGGAGTATATTTGTGTATATAGATCTGAAGCACATAATTTTCTCTGCTCAGGCACCAGAACCATGTCATCTCAGTACAGTTCACACCTTGCTGTTACAAGTGGCATGCGCATCAGGCATAGCTTCCCTACAGTTTCATCTGGGGCAGTTCCTGCCAGTAATCTGTACAGACTACAGAGCATCTCCCTGTCAAGCAGCCTCTGGACAATCTGGCTTTCAAGTCAGGTGCTGAGACATGCATCCAGACTTTGAGCTCTGCTCTGCAGTCTCATCATTTGCCTGCCCTAGGGCTTTCCACAGGACAGGCTGTGGACAGTCCTATCTGAGCTGGAGCACAGACAGATCTGGGGAAGTTAAACAGGGAAGGACATCAAGGTCACACACCAACACATATGCAGTTGACACCCCTGAAACCCCTTCTAATGAGCTCACAATTACTTCCATTATATAAAACTAGTGGACAAAACTCCACACTGAGAAAGCATTACAAAAATAATTCTGAAAAAACAACATGCAATTCTCCTCCTGCAGCTGCTCTACTGGATAGAGTCTGTAGTTTGAATTCAGCCTTGCTAGAACACGAACAATTTGATCTTTGACTCAGTTTGATTTTTAGATAAGTGTTTTAAATTGTCATAACTTTCTGTACTTGCACAGTGGCCATTTGTTCAGTACACTAGTATTCAGTAGTACTAACTGTACACCAGCTAATTATTTAACCACCAGCTGAGTTGCTAGCTTCACATGCACTTTTTTGACTCTGCCAAGCTATGTTTAAAAGCAGTGTCACTTCGTTGCCAGGGTTCTATAGCAATTGCTTCACTCAGACACTGAATCAAGCAAAGACAGCCCTACAGAGACACCCTACAAAGCATATCAGAATATTAGTCAGCTTTAGACATCCAAATATCCAAGCTGTCCCACTGCAATGAGATGCTTACACATATTTGTATGCTTACTTGCAATCAGTTGTAACCAAGTCTTTTCTACTCTAACTGAATTAGCTTCTGAATTAACCTTCTGAATTAGCTTTCTAATCTGAGTTTGCCTTTCCCCCACCACAGGCTTCAGCACGCAAATTCTTTTTCCTGAAAATATAGCCGAGAAAATAGCGAAAGCTCTTTGTCATGAAAAATGGCCATATCATACCCAGACACAAAAGAAAGTTATGATTTACAAACACTTTAGAAGGTCTATCCTTCAGAGATAAAGATTTTAAACTACCCGCTGCTTAAGCCAAAGCATGTAAAGAACTGAAGTATTTAGCATGAGGCATGCTTTTAAGATATAGACACCATGAGAAGTTCTGAATAAAAAGAGCATTGGAAAGTACAGAATATTTGTTTGTATTCTGCTGTTAGCAACTACATGGCATATGTCCACACAAAGCTATTAGTTTTCAACATTCAATCTGTGTTAGAGAAGATTGATAAAATCAGATGCTAGTTCTCCAACAAGCAGAATTTGTAAGTGTTCTAGGAAAAGACTGCCTTACCTGGATTGGAAACCACCAGGATGGTGCAGTTAGGGCTGTATTTGACGATCTGAGGAATGATGAATTTGAAGACATTCACATTCCTCTGAACCAGGTTGAGGCGACTCTCTCCTTCTTGCTGACGAACTCCTGCAGTTACTACCACAATCTTGGAGTTGGCTGTGACAGCATAGTCTATGATTGAGCATGGGAAGAAGACACAGAAGGTGTTAACTAGACTTCTGACTAATTTTAGTAGTATTGCGTTCATACAGGTATTACAGGTAGCTTCTCCCAAAAACCATGAGACACCAATATTAAAGCCAGCACCATCTCCTATATCATCCTGATATACCAAGTGGTGGGTCCTGAGAGTACATTCAACCCCTTTGAACATCATTTCCACTATCCAAATAACAGCATTTTTTCTACAAAGAGGTTCTAGAGTTATATTAAAATCAATTTTACTCAAACCCAAAACTGTGGGGTGACCATTAGAGATGAAAGAAAAAGCCCAGACTAACAGCCACTCCCATTGCTATGGTGTCCATCCAAACTCTCTCCTCAATTCATATACTTCAACTTTTCAATGCCAAATCCTTAGCTTTTTAGGATTGCACAACTAATGTTCCACTATTAAGCAAATTCACAGAATTTCAATATTAAATAAAAGAAACTGAGGTTCACCTTTGTCTGCCACAATCTTGTGAGTGTGAAGGAACAAGCTCCCATGCTGTAGATCCATCATTTCTCCTTTGAGTTTGTCTTCCAGAACATCAACCAGAGCAAGCTCATCACAAAGACCCTGAAAATAACAAAATTTGAAGGAGTCAATGAAGCAGTTAACTTGCATTTTAAAGTTACCCCCGAGCTGAGTTATATTTTAAAGTAACATGTTACACACCTGAAAGCATCTGTTCTCCAAAGATAAACCAGTAGGACAGCACTATCTTGGTGTTCTGATGTATCTCACAGTAACAAAGTCAGAGGCTACTACAGCACAGGTTCATAAAACTCATTCAGACTTCCATATTATTTGTGGGGAGTTTGAGTGCACAGCTAACCCTTTACTAGTACAGCACTTCATAATCTAGTTATTATCTTAGGGAAGAAGTTGCATCTTTCAGAGTCATAACAAACCCTCTAAATCTATCCAGCAAATAGGCCTAATTTAAATATTAAAATACCTATTACAACACACCACTATCAAACGAGTATTCTCTTATAACATTCCTTAAACCAATTAGATTTCACAAAAAATAGAACGGGAACAGACTTATTTTCCTCAACACTAAAAACAGTATCAAGAAGAAACACATTCTTTACCTACTTTTTCTTTACTAGAGCTACTATATTATCTTTACTTTGCAGAACAGATTTAGCCACATGTGCTTGTTGTCCAGGCAGGTTAAGTTGGGAGATAGTGTCATATAGTCTCAGAACTGGAAAACAGTGAAATGTGAGGATGGAGAGGAAAAAAAAGCATTCTGCTATAATACAAAGTTTTACTGCCTTTTGACAGAAGTGATTACTATAAATTCTACTATACTTAAAGGCTTATTATTCAGTAAGCTATACTGAGATTCAAATTACTACTTCTCTCTGTTTTCCTAGGTATTACACCCCATTTGAAAACAGTTAAGTCATTTTTATGCTATTGAAAATATTACTGCAAGCAAGCTTCTCTGTTTACTTTTATATAAAAAGGATCATTCATTACTCCACATGGAAATATTGATTATTAGCATCAGACTACTTTAAACATGCAGCAACAATATGCGCTATTTTTCACATTGAAAAATTTATTTAACAGCAGGTATATTTAAGTTTTTAATTTCATACTTTAAAATCATGTTAGAGTTTATTGCTTTTCTGCATTGTTTCCTTTCACAACTGATTTGATCAATCACTGAAGGAAAACCATAAGAATCTATATCTGCACTTGCTGTGTGCTCAAAATAGTCTGCAGTGTAAAGTTAAAGTCTCAGTTATTTAAACATTATGAAAAAATATCCTTAACTCCAGTCACTGATGATAAACCAAGAAGTTAGTGTAATCAGAATTTGATAATAAGAATATGTGCACATGTGTGATTACAGATGCATTTACACACACAGTCTAGCAATACGGGACCTTCAGTCTCTACCTTGCAGCCAACATTCACCAGACTCAGCAGGGTCAGGGAGCCAGTTCTCACGGCAACAGAAAAGCACCTGGAATAACTCCAGTGACTAGTTTCATGAATTTGCATCAGTGTTGCCTAGAGCAGAATTCAGCTCATTATCAGCACACACAGGAATGAAGTCTGCACAATCACCAAATGCAGCTTAAAATATTCTCATTGAAAACAGTTGACTTGTGACTGTGGAGATGTTTCCATTTCTAAAACAGCATGGCAACACCAATGGCTTGTTTCTGAGAAGTGGCTAAAAATAACCAACATGGAAGTTTTAGTGTTATTCAAATTTATATTGAATATAACACCAGTAAACTGAAATTAGTATTGTCACACTGTTTAATTTTAAAAACTTCAAAGCCATCTAAAACTCTACTGCATCTACATATTAAAGTACAGGGAACAAACTACAGCATTTTATGCCATGATTTAACAAAAAGACATCTGGGGGAGGCAACCATCCTGTACAAGTCAAAGCCACATCTAATTCAATGACAAGAATCAGATGGTTTTGTTATAAAAGTGTTTTATACTGCACCTTACATTTGTGAGAGAAGAAAGAGCAGAAGCCTGGTTGAAATGAACTCCATACCACAATCCAAGCTTGAAAAAATTTAAGACCAGTTTTTACCCTGGGTTTGGTGCATACAACTCATTAACAGTAAAACTTTTGTGTCCGGATTTCTGAAAGCACAGTCTGATTCTGCTTAAAGCAGTGTATTAAACCCAGATAAATGCTGGATTGTAGCGAAGTTCCACAGTAACTTCATCTGACTCCTTCACTGCCAGCTGTACAGGTTACAGTAATCCTTCAAAAACAAATGAATTCAGACCACAAGAGGCAAACATTTGCTTAAAAAACAGAAATCTAAAACCCCAAAGTAAATTGTCATTGTTTTTCCACTAAATTTCTCCTTTAGTTACATAGTTTCAAAAACTATGTTACTTTCACATCAGTACTTACTTTCACTATGACCTTTTCTTGCCATCGGTTTTTCTTGCTCAGAAGGCTCATGAATACCAGCAAGTGAAAACCCTTGCAAGTTTTTTTAACGATTAAAAACCTAGTACTTTAAAATATGTATCCTCAAGGTAATAGATACAGGAAGGATCATCTCCAAACAAAACACAGCTGGTTTAGCTGTACATGCAAGATTTTTGATTTCACTGTGAGCTACGAGATTTAAGATCTGCCCCTGCAAGTGGGCAGGGCATACCTGCTTGTGCATTATTTCAAATAAGATCTACAGCTCCCATTTGTCTTTTCAAAAACCAGCATGAGAGAAATCATATTTAACTCATTCACAACATTCTCTGAAGACAAAGTGCAAACTACAAGAGATCCTTATTGCATAACAAGCCTTTGCTTTGCTCAGAGACTGCAACATTTGCGTTGCCTAAAAAAGGCCCAGAAACCCGTAACAGGAAAAGTCAGAATAACCTCCAAGTCTAACCGTCTATTTTTAGTTGTTGAAAAACTAGCTAAAGCATCTCTGGAAACATTAAAATCAAATAACCAAGCAATACGGGCTTAAGAGAAATAAAGAAGCCTACTGAAGGGGACAGCAGTATTTTCAGCTATTGCGGCACATATGCATTAAAAGAATAAAAAGCAAATATGCATAGTCCCGATTCCCATCCCCTACTTCACACGGATTTCTGCTGTGTCTACATTCTTTGCCCTGCAGAGCTCTCCCACCAAGCAAACTCTAGCTTTGTTGTGGAAGAATAAGAAAATTAAAAAGAGAAAGAAGAGTTTGGCAGGGGCTTCAGAGCCATCGCTCACTGCATTTTCCCAGCAGCCTGCAAAATAACTGCCTAACGAGAGATTTATTGCTAAGCGCAGACAGCAAGGTGAGAGAACAAGGAGAAACTGAATGGGGCAGCCAGCCTTGAGTGAAGGGTGCACGTCACTGCTTTCTTACACAATCTGGAAGCGATTCGTTCCCGGGCTAACCTACCACATTTCCCACCCCGTGCTACAACAAACAGGCGGTGCAGAACACTACAGCAGGGGGAGCTTGACCACGTTGTCCTTGAGCCGTACCTTCCCAAGGACGCTGATAGCACAGGCCATCCCGACCTGTCCAACCCCCACAACCGTTATCTTGTTGTTTGGGACCGTGGAGCCCGCGGCGATGGGGGTCATCAGCTTCTCCTTCAGAGTAGCCATGGTGTTCTGCAAGGAGGGACAGAAAGGTTGGGTTTGAAGGGGGCTAGCAGGAAATGAAACACACGCTCTGAATTCACAAGGTCATCTGCTGCACAGGACAGGGGCAACGGGCACAAACTGAAGCTGAGGAAGTTCCATCTGAACATGAGGAAGAAATTCTTCACTCTGAGGGTGATGGAGCACTGGAACAGGCTGCCCAGGGAGGTTGTGGAGCCCCCTTCTCTTCAAGACCTGCCTGGACAAGGTCCTCTGCAGCCTGCTGTAGGTGACCCTGCTTCGGCAGGGGGGTTGGACTGGGTGATCCACAGAGATCCCTTCCAACCTAACACTCGGGGGTGGGGTATGCTGCCCTTGCTCGAGGGGTCCTTCCAACCCAGCCTCCAGCGAGGGGCTGATAAGGGGCAGAGGCTGCTTTGACAGCCCCTAACCATAACCCTTCTGCTCATGGGGTTTCCATAGCCCCCCCGCAGAAGACAGAAACACCCCCACACACCATCTGGAAGCCCAGACCAGCGAGGGGCCGGCACACGAGGTCACCCGGGCCGAGCCAGCGGCCGCCATCCCACCCCAACCCTCCGGAGCCACAGCTTGGCTCCGGCCGGCGCACCCCCCACCAGCACCGGGACCGACCGACCGACACGCAGGGATGCTCGGCCCTGGGAGGAGAAGGATGGGCCACCCTCCGTCACCCCCCACCCCGCAGAGGGGACCTCGGCAGCTCCGCTCTCCCCGTACCCACCAGCCACGCTCAGAGCAGTGAGAGGCGTAGGGAGCAGTTCCTCCACCGTCCGCGGCTCTGGCAAAGAGGACGCCGCAGCGGAAGGGGCGGGCAGGGCTGGGCCCCCACCACCGCCTCCCTGGGCGTGCCCCGGCGCCATTGCGGGGGGTGGTGGCTGCCGAGCTCAATCCCGTGGAGGTGCCGCCGTCCCGTCCCCACTTCGTCCCGCTCGCCCTCCCCGCTGGCCGCGCAGCCCTGGTTCCCGCCAACGGGCCGGGGCCGCCATGACGGGGCTGTGGCGGGAGGTCGGTGCACGCCCCTCGCGTCATGGCCGCCGCCGGGGCTGGGGGTCGAAACCGGCCGAAGTTTCGGGCGTGGGGTTTGCCGCCGTGGCTGGGCGGGGAGGGAGCGGTTTGCTGAAATTGCTGCGTGCGAAACGGCGGGGAGCAGCGAGGAGTGTTCTCTCCTGGTGCTGCGACATCGCTTCTGTCCGGCTGTCAGCGGAGAGAGCGGAGGGGAAACGGCGAATTGTACACATTTCCAGTTTCGCTGAGGGGAAAAAGGAAAGCTAAAGCTAAAAAAAAAAAACCTAAAAAACCCCTAAAAACCTAAAAGAACCCATCTAGAAAAGAAACCTAGAGGTTCCTTGTCACATGCGGCTAACTCTCCCTCACAAGAGGAAAGACCGACTACTCCCAAATAAGTCACTGGGTTCAACGTGAGCAGGCAGAGAGCCTAGCGCTTCCCGGCTAAGACTATGGTCACCTTCTTTTCCATTGTCACGGCCAGTTTAAGGTTTTATTGATATTATTTTTGCCAGATTGGCAATGACTGGAGTAATTCCCTCTGGCTCGCTGAGCAGCCAAACCATTGCTGGTGCCAGCACAGGAGAGACGGTGAGCACGAGGAGCGCGACCTGCTTCTCTGGGCAGCAGTACAGATGCACGCTGGCGTTCCGTGACTGTCTTACCACGACCTGCTTCGCTTCTGTACCTGTTTGACATGAGAAAGGGTCCCCTGGAGGGAAAGAAACCAGTGAAGTCATCCACACAACGCTTCAGGTGGCAGCTTGCTGTAAGAAAATAAATTCGGGACTTTGGTAATTACGGCTGAAGCGGGAGCTGGAGGTAAAGAATAGTTACACGATGAAATGTAAGGGTGAGAAAACCTACCCTGTATAATCAAAATGAGAACACGCGCAGCTGAATTTTAAGAAAATAAGGGGGAAGGGAGAAGTAAAGGTACAGGAGAGGTTAGATAAGGATCAGAGCAAGTTTTTTTCATTCCTGAGCCAGAACCAAGAGGCTGTGCTTGTACCCCCAGCACCTGTTGTGAGGAGTGTTCTCTGCTGCGTTGTGTCTTCTTTGGACAGGATCCTTCTCTCTCCTTATGAGCGTTCAGCAATCAATTATCATAGTAGCATTTGTAATTAAATGGAGAGGAAAATGCTACTCTCCTGTTAAGCTGTTAAAGGCAGACCAGACCACATACCACATCTTAAAACAGCTCCCCTAGGTCCTGCTTTAGACCAGGCCTTGTTTTGCTTGCAGCATTAAAAGCACAGGGTATTTAATCTCCTCCCTGAAGTGCTTGCAATCTAAATAGACAAGGCAGGTGGAGGATGGCAGAACAAAGAAGATTATTCCCTCTTCCTGCGCTTAGTTACTTATTTCTTGTTCTGGACGATGGAGGGCTAAGGCACAGAGAGGTGAAAAGATCCTGCCAAGGTCACAGGGGAAGCCTCTTGGTGACAGGTCACAGTTTCAAAGTTCAGCTCTAGTTTGGCAATGCCGGTGTTTTTGATGAAGCACGGTTTTCCAGAAAAACAAACCCTACTGTTAAGGCACACAATCTAAATACATATGCGTGGTAACCTTCATACTATTACAACATTATTTTGTGTGTGCATTTTAATCACATTTACCTTCTGGTTTGTATACAAAGTCTGTAATTAGATAACCTGAGATACTCCACTATTTGCATCTGTCCCATCATCTTTCCAAAATACATGAAAGTAGGATATGATTTCCCTGCTGTTACTTTTTTCCAAAACTGCAGTTAAACCTGATTAGAGACAGAGATTGCACTTGAAGAACTCTGTTAATGGAACCCTTTCTTACAGCAAAGCGTCGATGGCCTGATGGCCATGGTCTGATGATGGCTGTAGTCCTAAGGTAGTAAACATCATGAAGAATATGTCCTAGGAGGGGAGGGAGCCCATTATAGTGAAAGAACATGGGATATAGGCGTGGTAGCAGGAGAACGTAAGGTAAGGGGTGATCTTATGTCACTGTGTCACATCTCGTAGGTCAGGTCGTCAGACTGCAGGATTTCACATGGCTGTAATGGAGAAACAAGACTTAGTGGCCCAGTTTTGAAAAATACAGAGAGCTGGATTTGTCTGATGGAAATCACAAAGTGCTGACGCACACACAATGCTGGCAGATGCCAAATTATAATTCTGGTCCACCTATATTTCAGTTCTGTGCTTACTCATCTGGATTTTCCATTTAAAGGGAAAATACATCACGCAATAAAGAAAAATGATCTTGGAGTAGCAGTTCTGCAAGCTTCTTTTATCCCAGTTTTATGTGAAGGAAGAATTCCTTATTTTTGGCATTGGGCCTAGTTTCTATTTAATTTTTGCTTAAAGATTATACAGTATTATGCAGATAACACATCTATAATAGTTAAGTGCTTTATAATGTAGTTAATAAAAAAAAAACCTAAATATACGTAACATGCGTGTGTGCACAAGTTTGCACAGTGATAACCCGCAGCTGAAGTTCCTGGTGTTGGTGGAAGAGAGAACAGGATGCAAACCTTTTCTTCTTTAAATGAAACTTTCTTATTAACTCCTAATAGCCCACATTTTCATAATAATCTTGATTTACCCTCTGTTTTGGGGCACTTGTGTGTGTAAGTACCCCCAATATCTCCAGCTGCTTGCACAGGCACATGGAAGCTGAACAAGAAAGCGTATCTGGGAGCCATGGCAAGTGAAAAATCGGGCTGCTTCTGGCAAACCTGCGTCATGGTGGAGTGGGGTCTGTGCTTCACTGTTTGGGACCACCATGAGATGCGATGACCTCATTTAATGAATTTCTTTGATGCCAGGGGAAACAAGTGGTTATAAAATTTTGCAATTAGCAAAGTAATACCACTCATTTTGTACCAACTAAACTGCATTGATAGCTCTGGCTGATGAAAAAGTTCAGGAGAAACAACAGCTGCGAAATAAAGTGTTAAGTCAGAAATGGGGCAATACAGTACTTACATGATATGCACAGCTGGCTCTGGCAAAGGGCCTGGCATGGGAAAGACCTTCCCTCCCTCCCGTGCCCTCTTCATATCCTTGTGCTATGGTTCCCTCTTCTGTGCCAGTGTAACCCTTCGGAAGGCCTCGTAGGATCTCTGTCATCGTCCTGGTGAAATATAATCTTAAAGAAGAAGAAAAAAGGAAAGAACATCCTAAACCATTTTTGTCAAAGATCCTTTCGAATTTCATCTTTAAATTATCAAATAAATATTTTGAAACAGTTTCTACTTTGTTACAATCCAGTTTGTACACTATCCATGGATAAATCGAAGTCTGTCTTCCACAAGGACTGTTCAGTCAATGCCTTTTAAAATGCAAGCAAAAGCGTATGGAATTGAATGTATGTGTGACATACAGACAGGGATTTTTATCAGTAGATGAATTTCCATACAATAAGGACAATTTCTTTTCTCTGAACTAGTGAAGTGTTCAGAAAATTCAGTAGTCCTGAGATTTTGGTGTGTGGATTTTGTTCATGGCATGTCTGAATAAGTGAATATGGCTTTTTCATCCTAACACCTCTCCAGACACGAGTGCAAGGCCATATTCATGCTGAAGAGTTTTTTACATTAGTGCACCTACCCCCTGTAATGACATGCTGTAGCCTATCTGCCTGAAGAATGATGTGTGCCACCACAGTTTATCTTGGTAAGAAGATTTTTATAGTAATGCTGTATAGTATGATGTATTATATTACAGTAGGTTTTTCAGTAGTGCTTCACATAGAAACACGTATAACCTCTTTAATGACTTCTGACGTAGCTCCACAATGGCAGGACTTACTAGCTCTTCAGGAGTCGATTCCAGGTTTCCTTGCATGTGTATCGTACTTGGAGAAGGTGCTACACTGTTTGAGTCCCGCCCTGTCCGGACATTGCTTGCACTGAATGTTGCTAAAGAACAGATTGATCTCTCCCACTCCCTTCCACCTAGATATTCACTTACCTGATCCCACATTTACCGTGTTAAAAATGATCATAATTCTGAAGACAGACAGAAAGCATTTAGCCTGTTTCACAGAAACACACTTCTGCCCATACGCTTTAGTGCAGTCACAGACTTCCAGCCACTGCCTTTGAAGCAGATTGCTGATGTTAAGGGTCGAGGTTGATTGACCGCCCTCCTTTTGGGGAAGCGTCCATTGATATCTCAACTAACCTTTGCCACATTGCACTCTGGACCCACACTGCTGCGCAGTTCACAGAGCAAGCTTTGTGGAAAATACTGTAAACACCACTGAGCTTCCAGTCAGCGTTATTTAACACATTTCCCAGTACTGAGGAATGTTTGGCTCCATCGCTACAGCCAAGTCCAAGGAAGAACACACTGCGCTGAACCCACTGGGGACTCGTGGTGGTACAGATTTGTTGATGGAATTTGGCAGAAAGCGATCAGGCGATGTGGGGGAGCATCCTACCCTTAATGGTGTTGGCTTTATGGGGAGGGGGAAAAGAACTGTTGGCAGATGCAATGCATCAGTGCATATCTGAATGCTGGGGAGACTCCTGGAGTGTCCTCAGTCACAGCTTATTTCATGTGACCACTATATGTCCTGAGAGGTGGCAAGTGGCAGCAACACAGGGCTGCTGCTCGGAGAAGGCACAGTAACATAGCACTCTGTCAGCCTGGGGGGACTTGATCATGAAGGTATTGAAGTATCTATGCCAGGTTGATCTCATCGAAACATTTTCTGTAACGTGTTTCAAAATAGGGACTTTTCAAAATGTGAAAATAAAACTTGTTGCCTTTAAAATCACATTTGGTGGCATGCCGAGGATAAAGGCTATGCTGTGAGTCCCAAGTGCCCCTTTGACTCTGCTAATCTGTTCCTGTTGCGGGGGAAAACGTTTGTTGCTGGAAGTGAGGACAGATGCATGTCCCACGCTAAGCGAATGGGGTTACATTTTCCCATAGTGGTCCTAGAGGGTGGTACACAAAGATGGTAAGACATCCGTGGACACATTTTGAATCTTTTACTTCAAACTATAAAACTTATCCCAGTTATTGAACTAATCAAACTTTCACTTTGGTTTGTAATGCTATAGGCAAAGCAAAGTGAGCCATGAGCTTTAGGATGACTGAAAGAAATATATTGGATTTGGATTTAATAGGTGCCCACTTATAATTTCTTTGATTCTTTTTAATTATTGTGAGAAACTGTTGTTTCCTTTAGCACACACCATTGCTATATACTGAAAGAAGAGGCAGTGAAACGCTTCAAGGCTGGAATTTGATAATGTGACCTGGAGGATTTCAATGCAAACTCATTGCTCCAAAGCCAGGTCAAACCAGTGGAGACTGGAAGCCGCTGCTTTCTCACTGTCTGGCTCCATCTAAGTACCATTATTTTGGATATTGATACCCCTCTCTTATGAGCAAAGAAACTAAGACATAGAAACTGTTCCTCAGTTCTGCAAGCCAGCCCCAAAGCAACTTTAAGAAGTAGGAAGAAAAGCTTATGTCCTCATTGCTTGGGCCACCTCCTCCAGACACCCATCACCCACAACAGACACCCTTTTTTTGACCTTCTGACTCGCACCTAAGTGAAATGCCTGCAGAAGAGGGGACTTGAACCCCTCCTGTTACGATGAGAGAATAAGAAGAGCCTTCTGGGGGATGGGGTTATTCCAAATGCTAGTTCTTGCCTGGGGAAGCTATTTTCATCCCCCCACCACAGTCAGTAGAAACTCTCCTCCAGAAGCGACTTAAGAGGTGCTGGCTTCAGAAGCTAAGCCAGCTTCAGATGTTTCTGCGCCATGTTGGCAGTTTCCATTCCTGCGTTGCTGTTTGCTGCCAGCTTCTCTGTATTGCTGCGATTGCACTGGGGACTGGCTCCAAAGAAAAGCCCTGTTTTCAGGGAGATCATTTCTATCAGTATCTGTCACGACAGTGACAGCAGCATGAGGAGGGGGGTGGGAAATTACAGTGAGGGTGTAGGGACTCCTTTAAGCTGCTTCCTCCGTCAAAGCTCTCCCTTTACAGAGCGTCCAAGGGTGCAGGTACCCAGCGGAGCGGAGTCAAAGAATCAGCTCAGCGCTGCGGGAATGGGCAAGTCTCAAAGCGCTGCCCTCCACCCCTGCTCATCCCTCGCACCCACCAGCTTTGATGCTTCTCTAATCTCTTCCCGAGCCAGTTCAGCTCATTCAATCAGCTGAAGACTATAACTTTTCTTTCCCTGAAGTAATTTTCTGTGCATTGGCCAACTGACTGGGTTGAGTAAAGTGCCCAGCAGACACCAGAGACAGCTCAAGAAGGGCCAGGAGGAGCAGGCGCGAGGACAGTCCCTTTGCTTTGTTGTGGCTGAGAAACACTACATCAGGTCTCTGCCTCTCCTGTCACGTCAGCCTAAATTAAGCTCATGCTCTGAGCTGCCTTCTAGAGCAGCTTACATTTCCACAGGCTGCAGAAGGAGCTGGGGATGAAGATTAGCTTCACTCGGCTAAATTTAGTCTATGTGAATACCTCTTCCTGTACTTTGTGTTGTAATTCTAACACTTAATAATTCATGCACATTGTTCTGGTTTGGCTGCAGCCGGCAACAAAAGCACCACGCGGTCGCCACTCCCCCCGCCTGGGTGCAGAGGAAAATGGAAAGAAACAGGCAGAAACTGGTGGGTCGGGATAAGGGCAGTTTAACAGAACAGCAAACAGAGGGAACAGAAACAACAACGATACAGATGAGGAGAAAAGCACAACACAAACCGCACCACCCAGAGAGCCGTTCTCCCACACCAGACCGGCGCCCGCGCTCCCGAGCCACGAGTGAGTTCCCGCTGCCCAGCTCCCCCCCACCGGAACCCAGCATGACGGCACATGGTATGGAATACCCGGCTCTGTTTGGCCAGGTGGGGTCAGCCCACCCAGCTGTGCCCCTTCCTGGAGTCTGATGAAAATTAACCCTGTCCTGGCTGAACCCAGGACATTATCCACCCCTTATTCCATACCATCTATGTCATGCCCAGGTCCCCCATTGTCCAGTTGATCACCACCACTTCTCCTGTCTCCAGATATCATTCCCTCAGTCTATGGATCATCACTCTACAGTGTCCATTGAGTTCATTTAATCCATGACTTCAGGCTCCATCTGTCGTAATGGTATTCTGTGGCAGGAGAGGTAATGTGTGGTGATGGGTGGTCACTTGCTGCATCCGGAGCTCATGGCTGATGTATCTGGTGCGGCCTGTGCCCACAGTCTGCAAGTTGGAGATGTCAATCTTGATGAATTTGCTGGGTGCCAGTTGTTGAAAACCAGGTCCAGCTCCATCATCGCTGTGCTCTGCTAGGTTTCATCAAAAAGTCCATCCTTCTTTAATCTGGATGATTCTTACTATGCTACTACTGGTATAACATATAACAATTATAACAGAGATAACAGAGAGTGACAGGGTTATTGTAACAATTAACTTTGTACAATTTATTTATTTATGGACTATTCTCACCCAAAATCAAATCCCCATGAGGTACACATCGGACTTCCCCATCCTTCCGCATTACCCACCAGGTACACCCAGGTCCTTGAGCAAAAGCAGTCCCGCGGACGGGCTTGCCTTTGCCCGAGGCAGGACTAACCCAAACTGTCCTCCCTAACATGTTCCACATGTGCACTACAGGGACTTTATCCCCTTCTATGGGGCGCTGAGGTTTTGACTGGGCAGGACCAGCCCAGTTGGTGGATCCCCTGGTGTTAACCAACCAGGTGGCCTTTGCTAAGTGAGTATCCCAGTTTTTGAAAGTCCCACCCCCCATTGCCCTCAAAGTGGTTTTTAGCAGCCCATTGTACCGTTTGATCTTTCCAGAGGCTGGTGCATGGTAGGGGATGTGATACACCCACTCAATACGGTGTTCTTTGGCCCAGGTGTCTTTGAGGCTGTTGCGAAAGTGAGTCCCGTTGTCCGACTCAATTCTTTCGGGAGTGCCATGTCACCACAGGACTTGTTTTTCAAGGCCCAGGACGGTATTCCGGGCAGTGGCATGGGGCACAGGGTAGGTTTCCAGCCATCCGGTGGTGGCCTCCACCATTGTGAGCACATAGCGCTTGCCTTGGCGGGTTTGTGGCAGTGTGATGTAGTCAATCTGCCAAGCCTCCCCAAATTTATATTTTAGCCATCGTCCTCCATACCACTGAGGCTTTACCCGCTTGGCTTGCTTGATTGCAGCGCATGTCTCACATTCATGGATAACCTGTGCGATGGTGTCCATGGTCAAGTCCACCCCTCGGTCACGAGCCCATCGGTATGTCGCGTCTCTTCCTTGGTGGCCCGAGGTGTCATGGGCCCACCGAGCTATAAAGAGTTCACCCTTATGTTGCCAGTGCAGATCCACCTGAGCCACTTCAATCTTAGCAGCCTGATCCACCTGGTGGTTGTTTTGATGTTCCTCAGTGGCCTGACTCTTAGCGATGTGGACGTCCACGTGACGGACTTTTACAGCCAACTGCTCCAGACGGGCAGCAATATCTTGCCACAATGGGGCAGCCCAGATAGGTTTGCCTCTGCGCTGCCAGTTGTTCTTCTTCCATTGCTGCAGCCACCCCCACAAGGCATTGGCCACCATCCAAGAGTCGGTGTAAAGATAGAGCACTGGCCACTTCTCTCGACTGGCAATGTCTAAAGCCAGCTGGATGGCTTTCACCTCTGCAAACTGGCTGGACTCACCTTCTCCCTCGGCAGTTTCCGCGACTTGTCGTGTAGGGGTCCGTACAGCAGCCTTCCACCTCCGCTGCTTCCCCACAATGCGACAGGACCCATCCGTGAACAGGGCATACTGTTTCCTATCTTCTGGCAGCTGGTTATACAGTGGGGCCTCTTCAGCACGTGTCACCTCCTCCTCTGGCGATGCTCCAAAATCTTTGCCTTCTGGCCAGCCCATGATTACCTCCAGAATTCCTGGGCGACTGGGGTTTCCCATTCAGGCGCGTTGGGTGGTCAGCGCGACCCACTTACTCCACGTAGCATCGGTGGCATGATGCGTAGAGGGGACCCTCTCTTTGAACATCCAGCCCAGGACCGGCAGTCGTGGAGCTAGGAGGAGCTGTGCTTCAGTGCTGACCACTTCTGAAGCAGCTCGAACGCCTTCATATGCTGCCAGAATCTCTTTTTCAGTGGGAGTATAGCGGGCCTCGGATCCTTTGTATCCCCGGCTCCAAAACCCCAGGGGTCGACCTCGAGCCTCCCCTGGTGCTTTCTGCCAGAGACTCCAGGTTGGGCCATTCTCCCTGGCTGCGGTGTAGAGCACGTTTTTAACATCTTGCCCTGACCGGACTGGACCAAGGGCTACGGCATGAACTATCTCCCATTTAATTTGTTCAAATGCCTGTCTTTGCTCAGGACCCCATTCAAAATCATTCTTCTGGGTCATGTGGTACAGAGGACTTACAGTCTGGCTGTAATTTGGGATGTGCATCCTCCAAAAACCCACAACACCTAAGAAGGCGTGTGCTTCCTTTTTGCTGGTTAGTGGAGACATAGCTGCTATTTTGTTGATGACATCCATTGGGATTTGACGGCGCCCATCCTGCCATTTTATCCCCAAAAACTGGATCTCTTGCTCAGATCCCTTGACTTTACTTCGCTTCATGGCGAAACCGGCTTTCAGAAGGATCTGAACTATTTTCTCCCCTTTCTCAAAAACTTCCTCCGCGGTGTCACCCCATACAATGATGTCATCGATGTACTGCAGATGTTCTGGAGCTTCACCCTTTTCCAGTGCAGTCTGGATTAGTCCATGGCAAATGGTGGGACTGTGTTTCCACCCCTGGGGCAGTCGATTCCAGGTGTACTGGACGCCCCTCCAGGTGAAAGCAAACTGTGGCCTGCACTCTGCTGCCAAAGGGATGGAGAAGAATGCATTAGCAATGTCAGTTGTAGCATACCACTTGGCTGCCTTTGACGTCAGCTGATATTGAAGTTCTAGCATGTCTGGCATGGCAGCACTCAGCGGTGGTGTGACTTCATTCAGGCCATGGTAGTCTATTGTCAGTCTCCACTCTCCAGTAGATTTTCTCACTGGCCATATGGGACTATTAAAGCGTGAGCGAGTTTTTCCCTGGTCAGGGAATTTGCTGCTCACCTGCTGTAAAAATGACTTGGAGGTCCCTTCCAGAGAATCGGAATCAAGATCAAACTGTCTGCCTGGTCTGGAGAGCTGGCTGCTGGAAACTGGAGCGGCATTTTTCCTAACAATCCCCTTTTGTGATTGTTTTACCTCGCAACTCACGCACTCGTGCCTCTAGACTTGAGGTGGGTTTTCCATCCCACTTCCTCATGTCCTCTCCGTGGTCACGCAGGTAAAACCACAGGGTGCCCCGTGGTGTGTAGCCTCTGTATTCCCTCTCCTGGGCAGAGAAACACTTGCCCCTAATAGCTGAGATGCGGGCCTGCACAGGTGGGGAGTAGGATATATTCTCTTTGATTTGCCGCAGCTCCCGGACCAGTTTCTCCACAGCTGAGACAAGGGAGGAAGGGAGACTTTCCTCATGTTGCCAGAGTCTGACAGCCACCTCATCCACTGCTGGTGCCTCTTTACCTTTCCAGTTTACAACTGCCAGTGAGTTGGCATATGAGGAGGGTGCGCTTCGCACAAACTTCCTCCACATAGATGCTGTGCACTGGAGTTCATCTGGGTCTGTGGGTACCTGCTCATCGTCTGTGTCACAGTAAACCAGCTCCCGCACAGCTAATTCCCTCAGGTACTGAATACCCCTTTCCATATTGATCCACTTGCCAGGGTAGCATACAGAATCGTCACTGAAGGGGTACCTCTCCCTCACGCCTGACAGAAGTCTCCTCCAGAGGCTGAGGACTTGTTCCTTCTTCCCAACGGCCTTGTCAATGCCCCCATCCCTGGCCAGGGATCCCAGGTGCTTGGCTTCCTTGCCCTCTAATTCCAAGCTGCTGGCCCCGTTATCCCAGCACCGCAGCAGCCAGGTGACAATGTGCTCGCCTGGGTGGCGGCTGAAATCTTTCCTCGTGTCTTGCAGCTCGACCAGGGACAGGGACCTGGTGATGATCTCTGTCTCTGTCTCCCGCGATGACCCTGGCTCATCGTCATCCCTCCCGGGGCGATCTGCTCTCTTTGCATCTTTCTTTAGTTTTACGGGGGCGACTGCTGCCGGCACAGGTTGGTCACTGGGCTCAGCCGCGATGCCTGCAGCTGGAGCTGGGGCTGCAGCCGCTGCCGTGCCTGTCGGGGGAGCCGGGACAACGCCAGTGGCTGCAGCAGCCGTGGTGCCGGTCGGGGGGGAGCTGTGACTGCCTGCTGGGCTGGAGGGGCTGCAGGGCCGGCTGGGGGGGCAGCGCCAGCCGCAGCGCCTGCCGCTTCGTTCTCCCCCTTCCCCTTTAGGGCACTGAACAGTGTTGAACAGGGCTCGGTAGGCATGGGCCAGACCCCAGCACATTGCGGTGATCTGTGTCTCTCTGGAGTTCCCAGGGTGGCAGCACACTTTTTGCAGGTGTTTTACTAGTTTGTCGGGATTCTGTACTTGTTCAGGGATGAGTTTAAAACACACCGGGGGTGCCCACTGCCCTAGGTACTTTCCCATGCTGTCCCACACACCCAGCCACTCACAGCTACCCGGCCCCGGGGCAGGTCTCTGCACGATGTTCTTAACTACTTGTTTAACCCTTGATAACTGTAAATGTAACAAATGTAACATGTAGGGGATGTTATCACTTCAGGTTGTCAGAAACAAGTCTTGGTTCTTTGTGAATAATTCCGACGGTTGCAAGACAAGGGACTCCTGAATAATCCCTTTAGGCGCCTGGGCCTTGGGAGAACAGGTATGCAAACTACAGAGATAAGGAGGCTGCAGGATAATCTGAAGACCCCTGCCGAGAGACGCCAAACAAACATGTGCGATGGACATTACCATATATTAATGAATTCTCGGAAAAGGCATTACTATGATAAACATTTCTTGGAAATGTAATGAATATGTATGTTAACATAGCATAAATACCTAGTAACTGTGTCTCTTCGGTGCACACGTTTGGAGGAGAGATCCCCCGTGTGCCCGGCGCCGCAATAAAGAATACCTGCTTAATAGTCTGCTGACTATTGAGTCTTCAATTCCGGCTTTTCACGGCATCATTTCTGGCACCCCAGGTGGGACCCGCTCTGCTCGGCTGCAGGACCCGCTGAGAACAGGACTCCCTAGGGTACCCCCGGGATTTCCCGGAGGCACTCCTCGCCTCACACGGATCACTGCGGGAGCAGACAAGGACCATCTAAAGGAGTAAAGGTATTCTTTTTTTTCCTTTCTTTCTCTGTTTTGGTATGTGAGACCGGTCATTTGGAGAGTTCTCATAAGTCGTAGGAGACGTCCTACGCTGAGCGCTGTACACCAGGCTACTAGTGCCTGAGGGTGTACGTCTTGGTGCGTTGGTGCAAGCACGGGTTGTGTTTTGCACTTCTGTAATAACGTGCTTTTGGTATTGTTGTATTGGTGCGTTGGTGCAGGCACGGGTTGTGTTTTGCACTTCTGTAATAACGTGCTTTTGGTATTGGTACACTTAGGAAACCTGCTTAAGTTGTACTTCTGGTGATACGGATTTGTTGGTATTGAACTCGGATATCGGATATCTCGGATACTGGCTTGTTAACATACCCATCAGGCATCGTAAAACCAAAAAAAAAAACCCACCTTGCACGGTGAACCTCTTTTCTTGTGACCAGAATATTAATTATGACATTTTTGGAACGTGGTCAGAGCGGGACAGAAGGGGACGACAGATTAAAATTGTTAAGATAAAGACTAACAGAGGTACAGAATCAACAAAGTAAAATGGGGGACAGCAAAGCAGTGGTATTTTAAAGAAAAGCCCCTTAGGATGTATTCTAGCACATTGGAAAGCTTGTGTGACTGTATGAAGCCTCTGTGTGAAAGACAAATAAGTCAAAAAGAAAAAAAAAAAGAGAGAAAAAAAAATGGTGAAAAAAAAAAAAAAGAAAAAACCACCACGTACGTTTGGTATGTTCTGCTGATTTCCAGTTTTTGACTTGGGACTGTTGTATTTGAACTCTGAGTCTTCGGGGACGTGGTTTATGATTTCTTAAGTATCAGTGCAGGGTCTTCCCGCGGGGGGGATTTTGAGAGCCTCTCCCAGGATCTAGACGGCAACATTGGGAAAAGTAGGGGGAGACCCCTCACTCAACAACATCTTAATAATGTATGGGGTTTGGTTTGCTTAAAGAAAATCGGCATGATTTAGGAATTGAGTTGGGAGTTTGGGGATTGGTTTTAAAATGCAAGTTGGTATATATTGTGGGGTTACAAGTTCTCTAGTTATTTGGCATTGATCGATCATTTAGGGACTCTGGTTTTGGGGTATGTATTGAATATACTGTATATATTGTTTTGAAAGAGCTCTATGTATATAAACATGTTAACTGAAGTGGTTTGCCTGTATATATTGTTGTACTTAGGTGATACAGTTTGTAAACAGAAGGATTTTAAAAGATCGCTTCTAGGTTGTGTGTGTGTGTGTGTGTGTTGTGTTAACCGATTGGTGGAGAAGTTGAGAAGTTATTTTATTGTAACATGAGCTTCGGAGGGAGGTCATCCCCTCACAAGGAAACAATTAATTGAATTATGATGTTAGAATTGATGCGGTTTTGTGGACAATTAAAAAGTATAGGAGATGAAAAGTTTAACGCAGTATTGAAAAAAAAACATAAAAAACCCAAAAGGAAAACCCCTCTGGATTTTCCGAAGGGTTGTGTAAAGTGATTAGAACAGAAAGGTATCAAGTTACAAGCTGCTTTGCTAGCTGCTGCTCTAAATGAAGAGAAAAAAAAAAGCAAAGTTCTTAGAAGTTAAGCAACAGAAAAACAAAATGAAAAAGAGGGGAAGCAAGGTAACTTTTAACAGTATGGACTACTAGTGGAGTGTGAATCAGAATACAATACTCCTGTGTTACCAGTAAAAAAAAAAAAAAAAAAAAAAAAAAGCAAAACCAGGTGGAACTTACCGGGTAGTACAGGATTTAAGAGAAGTGAATAATATTGTTAGGGGCATACACCCTGTGGTAGCAAGTATGGTTTACAGTATTGGATTTAAATGATGCATTCTTCTGTCTGCCTTTAGCCAAAGAAAGTCTGAATTTATTTGCATTTGAGTGGGAAAATCCTACCACGGGTAAAAAAAAAAACCCAGCTTGCCTGGACAGTGTTACCCCAAGGTTTTAAGCACAGCAAAGCGATCTTTGGAAATCAACTAACACGAGAACTTGAAGCATGGAACCCGCCCTCCAGAGATGGAACCCTTTTACAGTATGTAGATGACATTAATAACAACTGAAACAAAACCTGACTGTATACAGTAGACTATCAGTTTGTTAAAGTTTTTGAGATTAAATGGGTATCAAGTCTCTCAACAGGAAGCTCAGATGGTGCGGCAACGGGTAACCTACCTTGGATGCAAGCTGTCTGGACAAAGAGAACTAGGAACAGAACAGAATGAAGCCATCTGCAGGACTCCCCTCCGTCAGACAGTAAAAGAGCTCAGGACCTTTCTGGGACTGACAGATTGGTGCTGGTTATGAATTTATAATTATGGAATAATAGTGAGACCCTTATGTGAACTTTTGAAAAACAACCCCACCGGATTAATCTGGTCCAAAGAAGCTCAAAACTCATTTCAGACACTTAAGCAAGATCTAATGAAGGCCCCGGCTCTGGGCCTGCCTGATGTTACTAAATGTTTCTGGCTGTTTTCTTATGAGAGACAAGGCATAGCTCGGGATCCTAGCTCAACAACTGGGACCCTAGAAAAGAGCTGTGGCCTATTTTGCTAAACAGCTGGATGGAGTAAGCAAAGGATGGCCAGGATGTCTGCAAGCTGTGGCGGCGGTGGTCTTGAGTATTCAGGAAGCCTGAAAATTCACCTTGGGCCAAAAGATCACAGTACCGATCTCACACAGAATATCAGCTGTACTGCAACAAAAAGGGAACTACTGGCTTTCCCCATCCCAATTTCCATTCTAATTGAATCAGAGAATATTAATATTGTAGTAACTAATATTACGAACCCAGCTTCTTTTCTCAGCGGATCAATCTCTGAACCATCGGTACCTGATTGCTTAGAAACCATAGAGACTGTGTACTCCAGCAGACCAGATCTGAAAGAGGAACCCCTGGAAGATGCACAGGACCCCTGGTTCACGGATGGAAGCAGCATTGTCGGACAAGGTATTTGAAAGGCCAGGTATGCGGTGACAACAGCAGCCGAAGTAGTTTGTTCTCAATCACTACCTGCTAGAACATCAGCTCAAAAGGCTGAAACTATTGCCCTAACTAGGGCTCTGGAGTTAACAAAAGGAAAAAGATAAATATATGGACAGATTCCAAATATGCCTTTGGAGTTGTCCACGCTCATGGGGCAATTTGGAAGGAGCGAGGACTACTAACTGCGCAAGGGAAGCAGATTAAATACGCTGAGGAAATCCTTCAACTATTAGAAGCTGTTCAACTACCAGCAAAAGTTGCCATCATGCACTGCCGAGGTCACCTGAAGGGTAACACTGACCAGGAAAGAGGTAACAGGTTGGCTGACTCTGAAGCTAAACAGGCAGCAGAGAGAATGTAAGAGATTTTAGCCTTAATTCCAGATTATAGAAATAGAAACCTGAGTGACCAAGAAAATGTTGAGTATTCTAAAGCTGATGAAGAATTAATAGAGGGATTAGGGGTCCAAGTTCCATCCCAGGGGTGGGCCTACTTAAGTGATGGCAGAATTATAATCCCTGCTAAACAGATATGGGGGGTGGTTAAAGAAGAACACAATAGGACACACTGGGGAGTGGACTCCCTGTACAAATTTTTAAATCAGAAATTAATAGGGAAAAATTTGTATACTACAGTCCGACAAGTAACCCAACAGTGTGAAACGTGTTTAAAAATAACCCAAATACAGGTAACCGGGTACAATTAGGAGGTATTGGGAAGTGAAGTATACCGGGACAACATTGGCAAATTGATTTCTCTGAACTTCCAGGAAAAGGAGGGTACAAGTACTTATTAGTACTTACGGATACCTTTTCAGGTTGGCCAGAAGTATTCCCTTGTAGAACAAATAAAGCAAGGGAAGTAACTAAGGTATTATTAAATGAAATAATACCTCGATTTGGGGTACCGACAATTATCTCCTCAGATAGGGGGACGCATTTTTGTGCAGAAGTAGTGCAACAGGTCAGCAAACTGTTAGGAATCAATTGGCAGTTACATACGCCCTACAGACCACAAGCCAGTGGGCAAGTAGAAAAGATGCAAAAATATGCCAAGAAGTGAATCTATATTGGTACCAAGAATTGCCTATTGCACTACTTCGGATACGTGTAAAGCCTAGGGCCAAAGAAAATTTGAGCCCTTTTGAGATACTATATGGGAGACCATATCAGGCTAAATATCAGGGGGAAGATTTGAACCAGTTGGGAAACCAGTACCTACAGAATTATGTTATATCCTTAGGAAAACAATTAGAAAGGATTAGTAAAAATGTTTTGGGTACCAGGGCTAAAGGGTTAGATCACTCGATCCATCCATTTAGCCCTGGAGATTGGGTTTATGTTAAGAGAATTTTTCAGGTGATCCACTGAGAGAGAAGTGGAATGGACCTTACCAGGTATTGCTGACTACCTTCACTGCAATCAAGATTAGAGAACAACCGGCCTGGATCCATTATTCCCGAGTGAAGAAGGCTCCTAAACCAGGATGGATGGTCAAAAAGGCTGGCGGTTTGAAACTATGATTGCGGCGGTAACTTTGTTAAACCTAGGAACAACACCCAGATATTGGTCAGCAATAATAGCTGCCTATGGAAAGCAAGATCCAACACTTGTTTGTGCTGACCCCCTTCCATACACACAAAAATTGTACTTGCAGAGATGGGTGGAATGATTATTTGATCAACAAAACTACAGTAGAAGTAGGAACTTGCAATTTGAAAGGGACAGGCATGATATATATGGATTTTTGTAGCAGAACCCAATTAGAAACCTATAGCCCCTCGAACTGGGATTATTTGAGGAATGTACCAATTGGCTGGGTAAACCGCGGAGCATTTTGCAGAGCTAATCTCACAGCCACTGACGGGGCCCTGTAAATTACACAACACGTATTGGTGGCTATGTGGTGATGGCATTAGCAGAAAGCGACTCCCTGCGGGTTGGAAGGGAATGTGTACCATAGGACATCTAGTCAGCCAGGACCGAATATATAATCGGTCCCAAATACCTAAAGGCATATTAAGAACATCATGGAGACGAGCCAAACGGGAAGACAACCCACTTGTAAGTAGGGGAACAAAGTTTCATAGCTTTGTCAGATGGTTCTTACCAAGGCTAGGAGTAAGCGAACTGGTAAAAGCCATAATAAACATTTCCACGGTTTTAGAAAAGATGTAAAATCTAACAATAAATACTATGGAAAATTTACAGACAGAAATATCATCCCTTAGCAAAGTTGTGCTACAGAACCGAATGGCATTAGACTTATTGACTGCCAAAGAAGGGGGAGTGTGTATGATCATCAGTACCAGTTGCTGTGCATATATCAATAAAGACAGACAGATAGAAGCAGATTTGAACACACTCTGGGAGAAAACACGAGTATTCCATGAAGTATCTTTGGATGATACTTCCTTGGGATTTCGAGACTTATGGGATAAATTAACCTCTTGGCTCCCCAATTTAGAATGGTTGAAACAATTATTCATGGGAATGATCACACTGGTGGTTTTGGGAATACTTGTTTGCATGCCTCTCAAATGTTTCCTTTGGTGTTGTCAGGGCTCAGTTGAGACATACAGTGACTGGAAAAGGAACAAGATTAGGCACCAAACAGAAACTGGAAAATACTTTTCCCAGAGCCTTGGTGTGAAAGACTAAAGGAATTTGAAAATAATACCTACAAAATAGAATAGTGAGGATTCATAGCTTTCTAGCTACAAATCCTCAAAAGAAAAGGAGGGATTGATAACTGTAAATGTAACAAATGTAACATGTAGGGGATGTTATCACTTCAGGTTGTCAGAAACAAGTCTTGGTTCTTTGTGAATAATTCCGACGGTTGCAAGACAAGGGACTCCTGAATAATCCCTTTAGGCGCCTGGGCCTTGGGAGAACAGGGATGCAAACTACAGAGATAAGGAGGCTGCAGGATAATCTGAAGACCCCTGCTGAGAGACGCCAAACAAACATGTGCGATGGACATTACCATATATTAATGAATTCTCGGAAAAGCCATTACTATGATAAACATTTCTTGGAAATGTAATGAATATGTATGTTAACATAGCATAAATACCTAGTAACTGTGTCTCTTCGGTGCACACGTTTGGAGGAGAGATCCCCCGTGTGCCCGGCGCCGCAATAAAGAATACCTGCTTAATAGTCTGCTGACTATTGAGTCTTCAATTCCGGCTTTTCACGGCATCACCCTAAACAAAACCCAAAACCCATTCAGGAGGCAGAACAATAGGAGAGTGCTGGCCTGAGCATCCCACGGGTACTCGAAATTATCAAAAGCCATTAGTATGAGCCTGAGGGAGAGAGGGGGGGTGACAGAGTGGGGGAAGGTATCCCCTCCGGTTTTCCCCACAGATTGGGTTTGATTATTAACAAATTCTAAGACATAGGATCCGAGGTATGGAAATGACCGCAGTGCTGCATGCAAATACAAGCCTAATTTCATGCACAGTGATGTTATCATGTCATAAGTCGATATCGTACAGTACAGCAAAATCATCATCCTGATCCTTTTTCCAGTGATAATGAACAGCACGGCAGTGAACACATAGTGCAAGTACGGATTCAAAAGCCACAGCCATCTGATCAAAGTCAGCAACATTTTTTACTGGCGACTGTTTAACTAACACAATAAATGCGTGTAACAAAATTTAACAAAATCTAGGAAAATTGTTTTAACACCCGCTGCTCAGCCCTGCCGTTATCCCCGCCCCATGCTTGGGCGCCAATTTAAATGTTCTGGTTTTGGCTGCAGCCAGCAACAAAAGCGCCACGCGGCCGCTCCTCCCCCCGCCGGGGTGCGGAGGAGAATGGAAAGAAACAGGCAGAAACTGGTGGGTCGGGATAAGGGCAGTTTGACAGAACAGCAAATTAAGGGAACAGGAACAACAACGATACAGAAAAGGGGAATACACAAAACAAACCAGCAGAACAGAGCCCGCAGAACAGAACCGCTCTCTCGGACCGAACCGCCGCTGTGCCCTCCCGAGCCTCGAGTGAGTTCCTGCCGCGCCGCCCCCCCCCCCACCGGAACCCAGCATGATGGCACATGGTATGGAATACCCGGCTCTGTTTGGCCAGGTGGGGTCAGCCCGCCAGGCTGTGCCCCTTTCCTGGATTCCGATGAAAATTAACCCTGTCCTGGCCGAACCCAGGACAGTATGCCAGTCAGTTTTATTGGTAGAGGCTCACCTTGCAGAGCAAGATCGTGTTTCTGGGATGGTTTATGTTACCTCTGCATTTAAAGCACGCTGTATCAACCAAACCACCTTTGATATCTAGTGGTTATGTGGGTGGGTGTTGTTAGAGAGTAGTTATACTATTGCATAATTACCTTGTTCCATATAGTGAATGCTACTGGTAGAATGTAGTGTTCTGACAAGCTTCAAATTGATGGTACTGTAGCAGCCGTACTTCTAAGGATAGACCAGGGCCCCGCTTTATTTATGGTGTAGTAAATGACAAAAAAATACAGTGGTGACTTCTGGACAACTTCCCAATTGCCTTTTAATGTACCATTTGTGAACTGTAATACTAACTAAATATCAATTATAAGATGTTAGCTATTAAAGGAATGCAGAAAAAATATGCAGAAAGAGCCCAGCCCTCTTCCACCTGTTTTTGCCATGAAAAATGCCCGTGGACACTGGACTTGGGCAACCTTTGCTTCTGTGGATGGCTGATCAGCAAAGGAAAGCACCTCACTGAAGGACCTGTCTGGTCCGAGGCTGACGCTGTGATTCTGAAATCTGACGTGACAGAGGCCATCCAGGGCTCGCTCAGTAGTTAAATGTTGATCTGGGGAATTTAACTGGAGAAAACACAGATCCTTACAGCCATTAATGGCAGAATATCAGCAGCTGACGCTTGATTGTGAGGGCAGTTTGACTAATCCTGAAATACAGGCTAAGAGGATGAAGTGCCTGTAGGGGTGCGTACCTCTCACTAGGATTGTAAAGGGTTCTGGTCAGCTGGTTTACAAAACTTCTCAATGGGGAAATGTAGGAGAGATGAATACACACTTTAATGATGTGATTTTTCTCATCTACCTTTAGATAAATGGAGCATAGGCTTATAGTTATCTAGTTACCTGACAGTGAAAGGCAAAAGAGAAGTTATTTTGATTCATTTGTTCTAATCCAGATGTCTGTTGTGGAGAAAAATGCGTTGAATCCTAGAAGTGCATTTTTCCTTCCCTTCACTTTAGAAGTGAGCTGAATCATTGGGGGGAAAAGAAAAAAATTAATTTTTTGTCTGACCAGTGACACAAGAAAAGCGGGTAGGGACATGTGGCAGAGCAAAAGGAGGAGGAGGGCTCACCACTTTCAGCACTTGCTCTTAGCTCAGTGTAAGCCGGTCATGAAGCTGCACCTTCAGACCAAGGTGAAGGTCATTCATTCCAGCTGAGTGCCGGTCTGCGGGGGACGGCAGGCATGTGATCCTATTGTGCCTCTGCCAGTTTGAAAGGAGAATTATTTTAGCGAAAGCAACTGCCAAGGTCAAGTGACTGCCTGTGTATTTATAGCAGCGGGGCAGTGCCATTAAGCAGCGTTCAGTGCCCAGACTAACAGAGGAAAATGAGCAGGGCTAGGAATGCCAGCTCCAGTTCAGGTTCCCTCTGCTGCTCGTGTGCTGAAAGTCTGGTTTACAGCTATAATTAATTCTGTCATGACCTTGTTAGAAGACATAAAAAAATGAAATCAGATTGGGTTACTGCATGATTGAGACACAGCGGACTCCTGCAAAGAGTGCTCTGTAAAAGCGGGGTTGGCCAGTCCTTAGGGAACTGATGGCACATCAGGATGCAGAATGACCCTAGTGCTAATCATCGTAGCAACACAAGAAGAGAAAAATCTAAGTGCTTCTGGCTGTTCAGGGCCACTGAGGTACTGGTTCTGGGAGTTTTGTGCTATTTAGATCAGTGTGCTTCTTCACTGGTAAATTGTCTTGTAAGGTATTTGCAATACTTGGTATTGCAAAAAGTTATGGATATTTCTGTCTATCTCAGGCAACAAGGTAATAGCAACATCTCTTAAATAAGTGGTTGTGAAGTACATGTGTCAGGAGCCACTGAGGTTGTCTAATTATGTAACTGATTATGTCTGTATCTCTGATCTTTACATTGTGCTACCCTCACTGACGCTAGTATAACCCTCACCTATTTCAGGTATTTGACTCAGGAAATAAAGGGTGCTTTCCCACTAACTGAGTTTCTTATAAGCCCTTTACTACTGCCACTCCCACTCTCCGTGTGCAGAGTCTCCAGGTTACTGTGATCTCTTTCCAGCTGGTCTGAAGATTGAAAAACACAGTGGAGATGGCTCAACTTGTACTCATCTATGGTTCCCTTCAGGTTGAAAATGAAGTCCAGAGCCATCCAGTTGGATGGCTTTCTTGGCACCTGTCTTCGATGACAACTTTCTGGTTTGTGCTCTGGAGGGATAAATTTGTTCGTGAGCTAGTGAGCTCAGGGAGTGCCAGCGTAACGTCTGTATCCCTGATTGGTATCTTTTGCTCTATGCTCTACTTGGAGCTTCAGCCTGAAATCTAATGGAAACTCCACCTGGAACAAAAAGTGTTACTGCTTTTATGGAGGTTTAAAGGTTTCAGGGGGGTGGGGCAATGCCTTTGAGTAGTTGGTGTGGCCTTTTATGCTCTGGGATCACACAATTTGATTCAGATTTCCAGGCACAATCGTAGCAGAAGCAACATTATGTCATGGTGTCTCACAGCGTGTTGCGTCTATCTCTGCCCGGCCTGTCTTGGCTGCCTATTTGCTTCAGCCCCATTGCTTCCTCCAAAGTTATGTTTCACCCTATTCTCAGTAAATCTACTCTGTCCTGAATTCCATCTCAGGGTAATATTTGTGTGCTGTGTGTACCCAGCTCCAAAGTATTTGTAATGATCACATCTCAGCTGATAATTTCTTTTCATGGTCTTTTCTATTATCCAGTTACTCTTTTGACCATCGATCAGATTTTTCTTTCAATCATGGTGCCAGTAATCTATATGAAAGATCAGTTGTCTTTAATGATACCTATAGTATCCAGACTTAAGTCCCCTTTGGTCCTGTCTTCAAGGTCATCACTTCCCAGCCAGAGAAACCTTAGGAAAGCTTACCCAAGCACTGACTGATCTTTCATTTTCCTCTTGGCTCCAGATATTTTTCTTAACATATAGCTCTCTGAAAATGTGTTTTTTTCGCGTGTCCATCCACTAGGTGCAGAAGAACGTAAAGCCAGAAACAAATTGTTTTACAGACTCTGTGGTCCAAAAGCACAAACTTACAGTTGGAGCTTGAGATCTGTTACAGAGGGAATACAGCATTTTACAGCAAGCATGTAAGCCAACACCAAATAGATGGCTCCAGATAGGGTTAGCCATCTGGGAGACAGCAGTATCAAGAGACAATATGAAAGGAGCTGTAAAGGTTGTGTCAAGGCCCAATTATGTGTACTTGGATTTACTGCCAAAGGAGGAAGAAAGTGAGACTGTATCTTGAAGCGAAACCTCATGACCTCTAAAGAACTTAATGCATAATTAGCACTGTGAGTGACAGCCTCTGTTATTATTTATTTCCACCACATTTTATTTCCACCGCATTTCATGTTATAGCAAGATGGACAAATAAGTAAGGGAAGAGTGGTAATCATAGAACCAGAGCACAGATAGAGCTGAGAGAGCATGCTAGAGATTGTATGGGTGTCGAAAGTACCAGAACGACTGAAACAGCTGCTTGCAGACAACACCGACAAAATCATAAACTAGGGGATTTATGAGACTCAAATTCCCAAATTAGGAATAGCCACAGAAGAACAAGAGAAAGAGAAATGCCACAGATGGGCTAAGGAGATCTGTACACTTTTCCTGAGTGCTAGGAGTCAGTCTGCTCAGAGATTGCTGACAAATCCCTTCACTTCAACTGGAAACATTTCTGTGTCTGAGCTCCTCGTAAAGTGCTTTGAGACCTGCAGAAAACAAGCAGGCTGCTGCATGGAATGGATTTTTAGTGACCGCTGTGTTGGGTCAGAGCAATGGGTCATTCAGTCCAGAATCCTGACGCCCATTGTAGTGAAAAAGGAATACAAGAAGCATGACAACTACTGAGAGAAGTTACTTCTGGTGTGTCCTCCTAACTTCCAGCAACCAGTGCTTTAGGGATGGAGTTAGCTGGTAGATCTGTCATTTGTTGGAGTTCACAATGGTAAAGTCCTGACAACACCCTGGCAAGGAGTCTCCCAAAGCAACACCAGCGGTAGGAGGGGACAGTGGTTAAACCTTGGAGAGATCTGGCCACAGTGGTTTCAGAATGAGCTCTGGTATGAAAACCCAGATCTAAACCAGCCACGTTTTGAGCACTTCAGTTCTGGAGTCCTAGCATGGAAAGTGCCTGGGACATTCAATCCAAGCTCATTCCTCAGTAGAAAAATTTTCAGCTCATGACTATGTCTGCCTTGCAGTAATTTTACGTTACAGATAAAGACAGTTGTTTAAAATATGTTTGTTTTAAATTTTCTTAACAAGGCATCTCCAGTAACTCGCATGTGGAAGTAACTATTAGGCAAAACCAAAAGCCCCGTGGTGGTACTATGAATGAAGGGAGGTGATCGTCTCAGGCCTTCTAGAGCGCTGGCTAACACAAGCAAGCAATATCACGGCCTGCGTAACCTAGCCCTTCTGGAGCGTAAATCCGTCTTCCTCAGCTCTCGTGTCCCCTTGCAAGGAAAAACGTCCCATTTCTGCAACCTTGTTGTATCAAGGGCTTGTAAACTTCTTTACCTTGGGTAGCATCTTCTCCTAGTTTAGTTCCATTTACCTCAGTGGGATTGCTTGCAAAGTAATCAGGGCTGATACAGGCTTCATAACCTGGCCGAAACAAGAGGGTCTTTTGACCCCCTGTGGAAGCTGATGATGTGGAGAGGAAATATTAATGTCGGCAATGCTTATTAGAGTTTTTCCTTAAAATGAATGCAAAGAAACATTTCATGTCTATTCACATGTGTTTTCTTCTTTAAAGCAGTTATGGTTTTGTTTAGACAGTTGTTTGCTTGTTTTCACTGTTAAAATAACTTGTGTGTGTGTGGTGTCTGTCCCTATCCCCATGCTCTGAGCAGAATGTCATGTAGTTACATTTTGCCAGGGACCATTCATTTAGACATTCTGCCAGTCAGGCAGAAGTAAGCTCCAAGGCATTTAAGCAAGGAAATTAAAAAGATAAAGCAACTGCACAAAGCAGTGCTCTTCCTCTTCAGAGTCTGGATTCACTGAGTCCGGTGAAAGGATTTCAAAGCAGCATCCTAAGAAGGAAGAGAAATGGTCAACAGTGTTTAGAAGAGAGCAGTCTATTTATGTATGATGTTAGTAAAATAGAGTATCCACAAAGTATTAGTAATCCAGAAATATGTAACCCCAATTATTAAGTGCTTACAACTGTCATTTCTGTTTAATAGGTTGTTCCATGTACAAAGCCACACAGGAACCTTACATAGACTCAGCCTTTTGCAACTGCATCTTTTTCAGGGCAGAAGGAGAGCCTAAAATATAAATGAAAGCATGGGATTTGCTCAGGTTTTAGTTTTTCTGTACACCTAAACCATCTCCCAGTTAGACCTGCTGGAGTCAGATTTGTTTCTTCTCCTGTAACAAAGTGAAAGTGAGGTAAAAAAAAATTAATTTTTAAATTTTCTTTTTGAAATTTTTGTTTCCTTCTTCACATAGATACACGCATACTTTTCGCTGAAACCCAGCAGCTGGAGAAAGGTTAGGTTAAAATTTTACCAGAAGTCTTAAGTCAGCACACAAAATCTGAAGTGCCTTTGTGTTTCCCCAAAGTCCGTAGTGAGTTTGCTTAGCTATTCCTCGATGCTTTGTGAACAAGGGCTCCTACCGAGAAAGATCAGCACTCTTTATGCTTGTTGACTCCAGTTATACTGCAGATAATCTTGATCTCCAGCACTTAAGAGGACGGCTGTAACTGCTATACTTATTGGCATCAACAAAAAGCCAGTGCTGAAGCTGTTTGCCGAAAGCCCTCTCTCCAGCGAGCAGAACAGGATACCAATCTCCCCCCATCAGCCCTCTGGATCAGAGCTGGGAACACACAAAGCTCTGGTACTTTCTTCCTCCCCTCCTAGCATGCTTGCGTTTTTTTTTCCTGCCCTGTCTCCCAAAAGGTAACACAGCACTGATCATTTTTACAGGCTTTGCTTGTGCGTGACTGCTGCTCTGTTCTCTCCTGAGAACTACCAAATAAATCCTGGGCAATGTCAGTAACACATGAGAGAGGAGTTGGGTTCTCAAAACCACCAACTTGCTACATAGTCAGCCAAAGAGGACCAGGAGAGGAGAGAATTTTTTGTGCTTTCTTCCTACATGGAAAGTTAATGGACTTGCTTTTTTCATAGCCATTAAAGTATCCGTACGATAGGGACATTTTGAGAAACAGACTTCATTCCTTCTGCAGCCTGTAGCACGGTTTAACATGCACAGTCATCTGAACAAGATGGAATGAAAGAATCAGCGCATTTTGTCACTCCTGTCAGCGCAGGACAGCAATGGTGCCATCACTGGAATGGGATGAAGAAGTCGGTGTGGGCTGGCATACACATAGGCACAAGCATGCAGTGGAAGTAGAAACTGGGTGGCTGGGACATACAAAGGAGATTGTGAAAATGAAATACACTAATTTGTTAATTAGTCAAAAAAGAATTGCCCACACAGCTTGTTTTCTTTGTTCTTTAGCTTGGGCGGGGCTCTGATGAAACAGGACGGGCGATTGTGTAATGTCAGTGCTGCACAGAAGTGTGGTCAGGGCAAGGGTAAAACAAAACCTTGAGGACAAGAACCAGGAGGTAAGGCTGGTTTGTGAAGACATATCACCAATTAGTGCACCAGCAGCGGTGGCTTGAGACCAAGTGAGTCTGAAAGAGAAGTAAAAGTGTTCTATGAGAAACGACGCTGGAAGAGCTGGCAATAGGGGTTGTGCGTCCATCCCTGGTACACGTGCCAATACAGACCATTGCTCACCAGGCTCGGTTCCTGCTGAATTCAGTGCCCCCTCCAAGACACCTTCCTCTTAGCTGCTCCCTCTGCCAGTTAACGCTCTCTGCTGATTGAACCAGAGCTCCTCTCGTCTTCTGAAGAAGAGAAGGCTGAGAGGGGACCTTATAAACGCTTATAAATATCTCAAGGGTGGGTGTCAGGAGGATGGGGCCAGACTCTTTTTGGTAGTGCCCAGCGACAGGACAAGGGGCAACGGGCACAAACTGAAGCAGAGGAAGTTCCGTCTGAACATGAGGAAGAACTTCTTCCCTCTGAGGGTGACGGAGCACTGGAACAGGCTGCCCAGGGAGGTTGTGGAGTCTCCTTCTCTGGAGATATTCAAGACCTGTCTGGACAAGGTCCTGTGCAGCCTGCTGTAGGTGACCCTGCTTTGGCAGGAGGGTTGGACTAGGTGACCCACAGAGGTCCCTTCCAGCCTGTAACATTCTGTGATTCTGTGATTCTGTGATTCAGACTAACCCAAATCATCTTTTGTTTCTGCCGGTCCCATTCCCAATTTTTTTCTCATCTGCTGGATAAGATGAATCCACTCAAACACAGCCTGACAAAGCTCAAAAAGCTTCTAAGGATGGCAAAACGGTCATCTGTGAAGCAGCCACCCACACGTTCTGCTGTAGGGGCCTCTGCCTTTGTCAGTTTTGTGTGCGGGAGGTTCAGCCACCAGCGGCAAAGCACAGGCATCTGAAGAGATGCATGACTAAAGCTAATGGGGAACATGGGCAGATGGTAATTGCTAGATGTTGTTGGGACATGCTGGTATCAGGTTGGATTGATTCCTGCTTGCATCATTTCTACTCTCCTGATATCTCGATAGGCTTTTTCTTCCCCCATATATTCAAAACCAGCAGTGATGACAAAAGCAGAAAATATCACGCGGGGGGGGGGGGGGGGGGGCCTGCATTTGCAAGAACACACAAGGGATGATTTAACTCCCACTGTTTCTCAGGACCAACCTAGCATAGTTTTTGCTACCAGTTACTCTCCTGCTCCTTTAAAAATCCATCACACTGAGGGGGTTTTTGCCCTTCCTGAGAAGGAAAATTTCCACTTTGCATTTCAATGAAAGGCATTCAGTCTCCTTCCCCCACCCCTCGGCTGCTTCCTGTGCAAACCCTCTGACTGTCACTTTCTTTCTGAAGCAGCTAAATTTGCATTTAACTAAGCCCTCTCAGGCGTCTTCTTTCTCAGCATGTGAGAGAGGGCTGTGCGGGGGGATGTGCTGGGGTGCACATCTGGCTCCTGGGGTTGTCTGAGGAAGCCGAGACCGAGTCCCTTGCAGCACGACACCAGCCATGTCAGCTTTTCTGCGGCTCCCTGCACCAGAACAGCCACTCTTTTCCACCCGGGCTGAGTATGTACATGTAAGGATGGAGGCAGGTGGTCACACAGTGATATATAGGCTGCTACGCTGGCCTGGGAGAGAGAAGTTCTTATGCAGAAATGACACTTGCAGTGCACTGCAGTTTACTGTATGGAGTAGACAGCGCTTGGGGCTTTTCAACCTTCACACCACCTGACCCCATTTAGCATGCAGGGATCCCAGAACAACTGGCCTGCCTGATGGACCTAAGCCTGAATGTGATGGTCTCCAGCATGAAGATATATTTAGCAAGGTGAATTCTGACCAGCATCCTTGCTTCGTGTTTTCACACTGATACGCCATCCGTCTGTGTCTAGTAGATAAGCTGATTTGCTGTCCCTCATGCAGCTCTAAGACGGATTGATTCCAGAAGTAAATTGAAAAAAAATAGCTTCTGCCATTAGGTATGGTGAGGTTTAGTGAGGTGAAATCGTGCCTATGACTGCTTGTGTCTGGGGGAAATATCTAAGCGGTACAGGGGAGGAAGGACCAAGAAGAAGTGGCAAGACATAGTGTCTCTAAGTGTCTTATGCTCCACGGTCAGGAAGTCTCCAGGCAGGTTACACAGAAGGTGGAAGATTTTTGCAAGATATGGGGCATAAAAACAGTTGCATGGTGTTGGATATAGGCACCTAATTCACACCCGCTGCATCTTGTGCTTGCTGGGAGGGGTAGGAGCCTAGAGCTGTCCCAGTCTGTGAGACAACAGTCCCAGTGGGAGGACTGTGTCACCATCTCATTCTGCTGTGGCTGCAGCCACAGCAGACTCTCACACTGTCATGGCACTGGTATCTAAGCCACCAAATGCTGCATGACCCTCCTGCTGCCAGTACTGCCCTCCGTCCTGCCATCTGTCCTGCCTGGTGCACCATGCACCAAGAAATGAGTGGTGGGAGCTCAGCTGGGGACCCTCTGCTAAGATCACCCATGGATGGGGATAAGGATTCTGTAGCATTTGGGCTGTGAGATGGGATTGTGGAGAAACTGGGATGAGTGGTACTCCCTGGTACTCCAGCAGCTGCAGAGCACAGAATATACCACCTGCAAAAAGCACTTTGGAAAATCTGTACCTCCGAAACAAACCAGCTAGTGCAAAGATTTCCACAGAAGACTGATGCCGTGAAAAGCCGGAATTGAAGACTCAATAGTCGGCAGACTATTAAGCAGGTATTCTTTATTGCGGCGCCGGGCACACGGGGGATCTCTCCTCCAAACGTGTGCACCGAAGAGACACAGTTACTAGGTATTTATGCTATGTTAACATACATATTCATTACATTTCCAAGAAATGTTTATCATAGTAATGGCTTTTCCGAGAATTCATTAATATATGGTAATGTCCATCGCACATGTTTGTTTGGCGTCTCTCGGCAGGGGTCTTCAGATTATCCTGCAGCCTCCTTATCTCTGTAGTTTGCATACCTGTTCTCCCAAGGCCCAGGCGCCTAAAGGGATTATTCAGGAGTCCCTTGTCTTGCAACCATCCGAATTATTCACAAAGTACTAAGACTTGTTTCTGACCACCTGAAGTGATAACATCCCCTACATGTTACATTTGTTACATTTACAGTTATCAATCCCTCCTTTTCTTTTGAGGATTTGTAGCTAGAAAGCTATGAATCCTCACTATTCTATTTTGTTAGTATTATTTTCAAATAATTCTATTTGGTGCCTAATCTTATTCCTTTTTCCAATCACTGTGTGTCTCAACTGAATCCCAACAACACCAAAGGAGACATTTGAGAGACATGCAAACAAGTATTCCTAAAACGACCAGTGTGATCATTCCCATGAACAATTGTTTCAATCACTCTAAATTGGGGAGCCAAGAGGTTAAATTTTGTTCCCCTACTTACAAGTGGGTTGTCTTCCCGTTTGGCTTGTCTCCATGATGTTCTCAATATGCCTTTAGGTATTTGGGACCGATTATATATTCGGTCCTGGCTGACTAGATGACCTATGGTACACATTCCCTTCCAACCTGCAGGGAGTCGCTTTCTGCTAATGCCATCACCACATAGCCACCAATACGTGTTGTGTAATTTACAGGGCCCCATCAGTGGCTCTGCAAAATGTTCCGCGGTTTACCCAGCCAATTGGTACATTCCTAAAATAATCCCAGTTCGAGGGGCTATAGGTTTCTAATTGGGTTCTGTTACAAAAATCTATATATATCGCGCCTGTCCCTTTCAAATCCCAAGTTCCTACTTCTACTGTAGTTTTGTTGATCAAATAATCATTCCACCCATCTCTGCAAGTACAATTTTTGTGTGTATGGAAGGGGGTCAGCACGAACAAGTGTTGGATCTTGCTTTCCATAGGCAGCTATTATTGCTGACCAATATCTGGGTGTTGTTATCTAATATCTATAGGTCACAGCTTGGTCCAGTCATGTAGTTCGAGTTGTCATGATCGCAGTATCCTAAAAAGCCTAGGTTTAACAAAGTTACCGCCGCAATCATAGTTTCAAACTGCCAGCCTTTTCGACCATCCATCCTGGTTTAGGAGCCTTCTTCACTCGGGAATAATGGATCCAGGCCGGTTGTTCTCTAATTTTGATTGCAGTGAAGGTAGTCAGCAATACCTGGTAAGGTCCATTCCACTTCTCTCTCAGTGGATCACCTGAAAAATTCTCTTAACATAAACCCAATCTCCAGGGCTAAATGGATGGATTGAGTGATCTAACCCTTTAGCCCTGGTACCCAAAACATTTTTACTAATCCTTTCTAATTGTTTTCCTAAGGATATAACATAATTCTGTAGGTACTGGTTTCCCAACTGGTTCAAATCTTCCCCCTGATATTTAGCCTGATATGGTCTCCCATATAGTATCTCAAAAGGGTTCAAATTTTCTTTGGCCCTAGGTTTTACACGTATCCGAAGTAGTGCAATAGGCAATTCTTGGTACCAATATAGATTCACTTCTTGGCATATTTTTGCATCTTTTCTACTTGCCCACTGGCTTGTGGTCTGTAGGGCGTATGTAACTGCCAATTGATTCCTAACAGTTTGCTGACCTGTTGCACTACTTCTGCACAAAAATGCGTCCCCCTATCTGAGGAGATAATTGTCGGTACCCCAAATCGAGGTATTATTTCATTTAATAATACCTTAGTTACTTCCCTTGCTTTATTTGTTCTACAAGGGAATGCTTCTGGCCAACCTGAAAAGGTATCCGTAAGTACTAATAAGTACTTGTACCCTCCTTTTCCTGGAAGTTCAGAGAAATCAATTTGCCAATGTTGTCCCGGTATACTTCACTTCCCAATACCTCCTAATTGTACCCGGTTACCTGTATTTGGGTTATTTTTAAACACGTTTCACACTGTTGGGTTACTTGTCGGACTGTAGTATACAAATTTTTCCCTATTAATTTCTGATTTAAAAATTTGTACAGGGAGTCCACTCCCCAGTGTGTCCTATTGTGTTCTTCTTTAACCACCCCCCATATCTGTTTAGCAGGGATTATAATTCTGCCATCACTTAAGTAGGCCCACCCCTGGGATGGAACTTGGCCCCCTAATCCCTCTATTAATTCTTCATCAGCTTTAGAATACTCAACATTTTCTTGGTCACTCAGGTTTCTATTTCTATAATCTGGAATTAAGGCTAAAATCTCTTACATTCTCTCTGCTGCCTGTTTAGCTTCAGAGTCAGCCAACCTGTTACCTCTTTCCTGGTCAGTGTTACCCTTCAGGTGTCCTCGGCAGTGCATGATGGCAACTTTTGCTGGTAGTTGAACAGCTTCTAATAGTCGAAGGATTTCCTCAGCATATATAATGTGCTTCCCTTGCGCAGTTAGTAGTCCTCGCTCCTTCCAAATTGTCCCATGAGTGTGGACAACTCCAAAGGCATATTTGGAATCTGTCCATATGTTTATCTCTTTCCTTTTGTTAACTCCAGAGCCCTAGTTAGGGCAACAGTTTCAGCCTTTTGAGCTGATGTTCCAGCAGGTAGTGACTGAGACTCAACTACTTCGTCTGCTGTTGTCACCGCATACCTGGCCTTTCGAATACCTTGTCCGACAATGCTGCTTCCATCTGTGAACCAGGAGTCCTGTGCATCTTCCAGGGGTTCCTCTTTCAGATCTGGTCTGCTGGAGTACACAGTCTCTATGGTTTCTAAGCAATCAGGTACCAATGGTTCAGAGATTAATCCGCTGAGAAAAGAAGCTGGGTTCGTAATATTAGTCCCTGGTATCGTAGAAATTGGGATGGGGAAAGCCAGTAGTTCCCTTTTTGTTGCAGTACAGCTGATACTCTGTGTGAGATCGGTACTGTGATCTCTTGCCCAAGGTGAATTTTCGGGCTTCCTGAATAGTCAAGACCACCGCCGCCACAGCTTGCAGACATCCTGGCCATCCTTTGCTTACTCCATCCAGCTGTTTAGCAAAATAGGCCACAGCTCTTTTGTAGGGTCCCAGCTGTTGAGCTAGGATCCCCAGAGCTATGCCTTGTGTCTCATAAGAAAACAGCCAAAAGGGTTTAGTAACATCAGGCAGGCCCAGAGCCGGGACCTTCATTAGATCCTTCTTAAGTGTCTGAAATGCATTTTGAGCTTCTTTGGACCACATCAATCGGGTGGGGTTGTTTTTCAAAAGTTCACATAAGGGTCTCACTATTATTCCATAATTATAAATTCATAACCAGCACCAACCTGTCAGTCCCAGAAAGGTCCTGAGCTCTTTTACTGTCTGACGGAGGGGAGTCCTGCAGATGGCTTCATTCTGTTCTGTTCCTAGTTCTCTTTGTCCAGACAGCTCGCATCCAAGGTAGGTTACCCGTTGCCACACCATCTGAGCTTCCTGTTGAGAGACTTGATACCCATTTAATCTCAAAAAGTTTAACAAACTGATAGTCCACTGTATACAGTCAGGTTTTGTTTCAGTTGTTATTAATGTACTGTAAAAGGGTTCCATCTCTGGAGGAAGGGTTCCATGCTTCAAGTTCTCGTGTTAGTTGATTTCCAAAGATCATTGGGCTATGCTTAAAACCTTGGGGTAACACTGTCCAGGCAAGCTGGGGTTTTTTTACCCGTGGTAGGATTTTCCCACTCAAATGCAAATAAATTCAGATTTTCTTTGGCTAAAGGCAGACAGAAGAATGCATCCTTTAAATCCAATACCGTAAACCATATTTGCTACCACAGGGTGTATGCCCCTAACAATATTATTCACTTCTCTTAAATCCTGTACTACCCAGTAAGTTCCACCTGGTTTTGCTTTTTTTTTTTTTTTTTTTTTTTTTTTACTGGTAACACAGGAGTATTGTATTCTGATTCACACTCCACTAGTAGTCCATACTGTAAAAAGTTACCTTGCTTCCCCTCTTTTTCATTTTGTTTTTCTGTTGCTTAACTTCTAAGAACTTTGTTTAGTTTTTTTTTTTTTTTTCTTCATTTAGAGCAGCAGCTAGCAAAGCAGCTTGTAACTTGATACCTTTCTGTTCTAATCACTTTACACAATCCTTCGGAAAATCCAGAGGGGTTTTCCTTTGGGTTTTTTTTTTGTTTTTTCTTTTTTCAATACCGCGTTAAACTTTTCATCTCCTATACTTTTTAATTGTCCACAAAACCGCATCAATTCTAACAACATATCATAATTCAATTAATTGTTTCCTTGTGAGGGGATCACCTCCCTCCGAAGCTCATGTTACAATAAAATAACTTCTCAACTTCTCCACCAATCGGTTAACACAACACACACACACACACAACCTAGAAGCGATCTTTTAAAATCCTTCTGTTTACAAACTGTATCACCTAAGTACAACAATATATACAGGCAAACCACTTCAGTTAACATGTTTATGTACATAGAGCTCTTTCAAAACAATATATACAGTATAATCAATACATACCCCAAAACCAGAGTCCCTAAATGATCGATCAATGCCAAATAACTAGAGAACTTGTAACCCCACAATATATACCAACTTGTATTTTAAAACCAGTCCCCAAATTCCCAACTCAATTCCTAAATCATGCCGATTTTCTTTAAGCAAACCAAACCCCATACATTATTAAGATGTTGTTGAGTGAGGGGTCTCCCCCTACTTTTCCCAATGTTGCCGTCTAGATCCTGGGAGAGGCTCTCAAAATCCCCCCCACGGGAAGACCCTGCACTGATCAAATACACAGTCCCAAGTCAAAAACCGGAAATCAGCAGAACATACCAAACGTACGTGGTGTTTTTTTTCTTTTCTTTTCTTTTTTTTTCTTTTTTTTTCTTTTTTTTTTTTGACTTACTTGTCTTTCACACAGAGGCTTCATACACAGTCACACAAGCTTTCCAATGTGCTAGAATACATCCTAAGGGGCTTTTCTTTAAAATACCACTGCTTTGCTGTCCCCCCATTTTACTTTACTGATTCTGTACTTCTGTTATCTTTGTCTTAAAATTCTAAACTGTTGTCCCCTTCTGTCCCGCTTTGACCACGTTCCGCAAATGTCACAATTAATATTCTGGTCACATAAAAAAAGAGGTTCGCCGTACAAGGTTCTTAACGAGCCAGTATCCGAGATATCCGATATCCAAGTTCAATACCAACAAATCCGTATCACCAGAAGTACAACTTAAGCAGGTTTCCTAGGTGTACCAATACCAAAAGCACGTTATTACAGAAGTGCAAAACACAACCCGTGCCTGCACCAACGCACCAATACAACAATACCAAAAGCACGTTATTACAGAAGTGCAAAACACAACCCGTGCCTGCACCAACGCACCAATACAACAATACCAAAAGCACGTTATTACAGAAGTGCAAAACACAACCCGTGCTTGCACCAACGCACCAAGACGTACACCCTCAGGCTCTAGTAGCCTGGTGTACAGCGCTCAGCGTAGGACGTCTCCTACGACTTATGAGAACTCTCCAAATGACCGATCTCACATACCAAAACAGAGAAAGAAAGTAAAAAAAAGAATACCTTTACTCGTTTAGATGGTCCTTGTCTGCTCCCGCAGTGATCCGAGTGAGGCGAGGAGTCCCTCCGGGAAATCCCGGGGGTACCCTAGGGAGTCCTGTTCTCAGCGGGTCCTGCAGCCGAGCAGAGCGGGTCCCATCTGGGGTGCCAGAAATGATGCCGTGAAAAGCCGGAATTGAAGACTCAATAGTCAGCAGACTATTAAGCAGGTATTCTTTATTGCGGCGCCGGGCACACGGGGGATCTCTCCTCCAAACGTGTGCACCGAAGAGACACAGTTACTAGGTATTTATGCTATGTTAACATACATATTCATTACATTTCCAAGAAATGTTTATCATAGTAATGGCTTTTCCGAGAATTCATTAATATATGGTAATGTCCATCGCACATGTTTGTTTGGCGTCTCTCGGCAGGGGTCTTCAGATTATCCTGCAGCCTCCTTATCTCTGTAGTTTGCATCCCTGTTCTCCCAAGGCCCAGGCGCCTAAAGGGATTATTCAGGAGTCCCTTGTCTTGCAACCATCCGAATTATTCACAAAGTACTAAGACTTGTTTCTGACCACCTGAAGTGATAACATCCCCTACATGTTACATTTGTTACATTTACAGTTATCAAGACATTTAAAACAAAAGGGTCCAGTCTGATATATAAGGAACCAGAGCTGGTCAGTGTAAGGAGTGGGACTTCCAAGTATTGAAAGATATACAATGTTCTGAGTTCCAGGAGAACCAGGGAGGTAGCCAGCAAGCAGAGATAGCCTGCTTGGTCCTCTGGTTGTAGTAACACTTTTCCACAAAACCAGCATCTTTCCTTGGAGTATGTGAACTCCAGTGAATCTGTGTGTCATGATGGAGACACTGGAAAATTTCTGTTACTGCTAATCTGCAAAGCCAAGATGTTAGTGGTAGACATAATTTTTCATTCATCAGCTATGTTTAGTAAGTATGTGTCTATGATGGATGTACAAACCAAATGTGAAAGATGCCTCTTATTATTTGAGCACTTTAAGTAGAAAGTTTTTTCCAGACATCTGTACCTCTCAAGGAAATACTGTGTGAGGTTTTGCATTATGGATTTGAAGAATGAATTCTTCTTTATCTTAATGAGAATGAAATGTAAGAGCTAATAATGTAAGAGTGTATTTTAATTTTTGACTATTTCAGTGGCTCAGTCCCTGTTCAGAAAGCCAAATGGCCTGGAGAGGCTGGTGAATGAATACAGAGTCTTTTATCTTTAAATCAGCTCGAATCCTGCTTTGGTTGCAAATGGTTGAATTGATTTAGTTACCATCCCAAAACTATGGCTTCCTTTTCCATAAGAATAGGTGGTCCCTGCCCAAGTTATCAAACTAGAGGTCAATCTTCAGCAGTCAGGGGCTCGTTCTGATTTGTGCAGTGTGCAGATGATAAAGAAGCCAACATGGGAAAGCAGAATAAAATCTCAGTAGCAAGAGACAGAATTAATTCCACTACTCAGTAACATGACATCACATGTGTTTCACTTATCTAGTGGTAAAGGCCTAGTAAGATAATTTTTAGGTGATTTCTGGGATCAGCCAGAAGGCTGGACTACTGCGTATTGAGATGGCTGTACTGCACAGGGATGCACAGCTTAGAAATCTATAGCTGGTTGACAGCTTCTGGTTGAAATATGTTAATAAGGGCATTTACCAACACCTGTGGGATGGAGACTGTGCTTCAAGAAAAACCAAGTTCTTCCAGGAGTGGGAGAAGTAGTAGGTTCCACTTCTAATGCTCCATCATCTGTGGATTCTCTGAGGTCTAGTACAGGGTGAGCTAATCACCCTTTCCATTGCTCAGGGCATTACAAGGTCTCTCTCCTCTACCCAGTCCCTGTCTCACGACATTTCTGGGAACTGCATCTCTCTGTCTTCTGTCAAGTTGGTTGAAACTGGTCAAGTGGTTCAACATTTATGGAAGGAAAACATTAACACAGGGTGGGATAGACAGCATGGTCCTCCTTAGCCTTCCTTCCCTGAGGAAACAAGCTGAAAAGACTCATCAGTGGGATTTAAAGCTGGATATTCCAATTAGCATTTTAGCATTTATTTTCCTGCTTTGTTGTTTATGCTATGATGCTTATAATAACACTGGCAAAAAAAAAAATCCAGCCAAAATCCCACTGGTTTTAAGCTAAAGCAACTTGAGCTTTTTATTTAATATGTCTGGTTGGCGCGTGCTGGCATTGTGGAAAGCTTATTAATAATTTATATTTGTCCGATAATGGTTTTATGTTTAGTCTCTTTGGTTTTGATGTTACTGTGCCTATTCCAGGTAGATTGTTAAGCCTGACAAGTACAAAAGAAGTAATTTGGAGGTTCAACACCATAGCAACCAGGCTGGCATCACAGCAGCAACAGATGATACCTTCTGAGTAACCTACATAGCATCATTAAGAATAACAGACTTGCCTTCCACTAGGGAGAATGTTTTTAGATACTAGCCCGGTACCAGCCCCTGTGGCAGGAGGAATGAGAGAGAACCTGTTTCGGAGGCATATGGGGGCTAAGGTGAATGGCAAAGCCGTACGTTCAGATGCAGGCAGTGCGGAGGGAGGTGTAGATCTAGCATTCCTGTGTGGCCAGCCGGTGAGGCAGATTTGCTTTGCTTTGTGGACTGATGCTACATCTGAAATCTGAAGAGTGTTGATTCCCTCCCTCAGTTCCCTCTTTGCAGCATCTGCAGGTGGTTAGCTCTTTAGTTGTAACTCAGGCTGGCTTTGAGAGGCTGTATGAGGCGAGGCTGTGTACCTGACAGAGCCTGGAGATAACAAAGAGGAACTCAGAGAAACCCTGGCACCTGCCTGGCTCTGCAAACCGTCTGAGCTGCACTGGGGGACAGCCTGCGTCTGGGACCAGACCTGCATGCAGAGCAGCTTCTGAGTCAGGGCCAGAAAATCTCCCAGTGTGAACCATCCCACCATCAGCCATGTGACACCCGCCTTTAATACAGGAGGAGAAAGAGCTTGGGGTTGGGAGCCAGCTTTTGTCCGAATAAGGAGACTGTAAACACGGTGATACAAGACAAGCCCCCAAGATGCAATCACATGCGGCGATGAATGAAAGTTTCTGTAATCAGGCGGTGGTTACTGGTGGCCTGTCGCTGCGGCTTGAGCACGCCTGTGTGTGATCTGGCAGGGCTATCCCCCTTTGTAGCCCCTCTGTTGTTTCCCCGTGGGCTTTCAAATGCTCATGCAGAGGGATGCTTCTCCTCTGAGATGGCAGGATTTGACTCTCTAAATTGCATTATTCCAGCTGGGCTGCGGTCTAGCATTCCTTAGTAGACAATGTTTGATGTTATGGAGTAAAAAAAAAAACCACTGAAGAAACCACTGAATATCAAATATTATTGAAGCCAGGCATTTTGGGAAGTAATATTGTTTGTTAGTCCCTGGCAGGCAGCGGGTCGGTAACCTGCCCGAAGTCAGAGCTGGGCTGAGAACAGCATGGGGTTGGAATGCCAGATGGAGCAACGCAATGTATTGCCCAGACCTTGTTTACGTTTGGCCGCTGAGCCTGGCTTGGTGCTTTTCAAAACATTTGTCACACACTCCGCGAGTACAGTCCTTTGATTTCACGGCAGGGCGTGTTTTTCATATTCTAACCTTTTTGATTCACTTTTCACTTGAAATGCATTTCACAATAATTTTTGTTAGATTTAACACAGTGGAGGTGGGAAGGAAAAAAAGAAGAGAATATGGAACATACGACTGGTTCCGTTAATAGGTAAAATGTTTTCTGCGCATGCAGACAGTGGGCTTTGCTCCATTTAACTCAGCCAAACTGAATTTAAGGACGAGGAGCTGCCTGGGCCGAGCAGGGTAAAACACAGGATGCAAGGCTCTGCCTGAAAGAGGTGGGCTTGTTTCTCGGGCTACACTGCTTGATTACAGTTGCTGATAGCAGCTTCTCCCCTTACAGAGATCCTCTCCCAGGAGGGAATTAGGGTTTCCATAGCGAGCAAAGCAAAGCCGAAATGCTTAATAGTCTCATTGTCCTGCTCGCACTCAGCGAAAGGGCAATTCCAGGCTGAGGAAAGACGTGGCAGAAATCCCCCAGGACAGACTGACTTTCTGCAGCTGTCACTTCAGCTTTGTTGCTGTGTGAGTTGTGGCTGTTTCAAATCACAGAGCTAACGCTAGGCTGAACCTTGGGAGACGAACCTCCAGTTTTAATTTGGCTTTATAGTTGTGTGCAACAATACGTCAGAAGCTGCAGTGATGATAACTCCAGAAGTCATGTTCCTGGCTGTTAAAAAATGTTTCACCCCACGCACTGAAGCAGCTGTGGATGCCCGTTCTACTACGTGGTTTTGGGCTCTGATGCTGTGCAGAATCAAAGCACAGCAGAATCTTTGGTAGGATGTCTGCGGATTTCTTTTCGCACCCTCTGGTATCTAGTATCTGAGCTAAAAAAGAGAGGTCCTGTCATCAGGGAACAAAAGCAGGCTGTTCTGAGAGGCGGAAGCAGTGCTGGAGTTTTGCAAACTTCTACAAGAGGTGTAACATTTCCATATCAAGATGCACACACCAGGCAAGCAAAATGGAAAAAAACCCCATAACCCAGGCACGTTTTTATAATGGAAGAGTGTAACTTTCACAAGAGAGATGTATGAAGTTTAGCAACCTGTAACCTTTTAGGGAGAATGTTGGAAAGCATGAGTTTGCGGTGCAATTATTACATACTCTTTCATGTCAATAACTGGAATTGCAATTGCATGTGTAACTAACACACTGAAGGTCCTATTTTACAGATAATTGGGATGTACATGTTAAGTAGGAAAAAAAGCCTTGTTTAGGCTAACATGCTGCTTTTTTCTGCCTGAAGAATTAGTTTAGCACTTCAGTCTCCTATTCATGTATTATAAAGGCTGGAAGCACAGATGGCACAAAAAGGAATTGTAGGAGGTCATGAGTGGTTCTTACTCTTTACTGAAAACACTCAATTTACTTTCTTATTTCAGGGAAAAAAAAGTATGTTAGAGCATGGTGTAAATACTGATATTTTTCCATATGTTTTTAAGCTTTTTAGAGTCTTTTTTAACTTTCAGTTTCCAAAAGCAAAGTTTCTATTTTCTCTTATATTTTTGTTCTTTGGCCTTAATGAAGTCTTGAATTTCTATAGCCTTCGCTGAAGATTTAACCCTGTTATCCTAGTTAATACCATGTTGTACCTTACACAGACACCTTGATAAATTATCACTTAAACAACATATTTTGATTTCAGTGGGTTTTGGGCTAAGTTCCTGGAGTATTTGCCTACTGGGCAGACAGTGCAGAATTAGGTTCTTATCAAAGGAACTGATTAGCGTCCTGTTTCCTTTGTCCAAGTGGGAAGATGCGATGTGATAGTTTGAGACCCAGAGTGGGAAGCAGACAGTAAAGGAGGTCCTTGCCAACAGTACAGATATGTCTCGACTGTGTCTTGCTGAAGTTTCTCAGAGATCATTTGTATTTGCAGTGTGTTATTTTGATTCCTATTGCTGCAACTTTCTACTTGTGCCGTCACAAATTAATAGTTTACCCATAATATGGTCATATGTTTTACCTTAGAGTATATCTTAGAAAATGTTCCTCAAAACTCTGCTTAAGACCGTAAGTATTTGAAAGAGGATGAAGCTTGCTTTGATTACAGGCTACACAGAACCTTTGCTCGAAGTGCAAACCATGAAATGTAGCCGAAGCTGTTCTCTGGTTGCTTTAATAGTTGACATTTGTTGGATGGAACCAAGAGAAACTCTCTGGGTTGGGAGAAAATCCATGGGAGCCTCCCGCTGAAAGCCCCTCACAGTATATCAGCAGCAGTTGCTGGCTTCTAGAAAGCATTATGTCACTTTAAATAGTTTGTATGCTATTAGACAGTCCCCATGTTTAACTTAGCATTCCTGGAAGGACTTTGCAAGTTGCGAAATATCCTAACTGTTACTGGGAACTTTTGTACCTTAGTTAAGACAGAGCGTGTTTGGTTGTTGGCTTCCACGTACAAAGACAAGAAAACCACAAAATAGGAAATTTCAGTTTAAGAAGCTGGTAAAAAAATCCAGATTCTGGAGTAGGAAACCAGGCTGTTGGAGAGCACAAGGAGGTAGGCTAGGTCTCAGCGGGAAAGAAATGGGTAAGCCACTTCATAACTAGAAGTGTGGTTTTATGTGGATGCTGCAGCACAATGACTGATTTCGAGGCTTTTCAAGCCTGGAGCCATCACGATGGGAGATCAGTTCTGTGGCAGGCTGGGATAGCCCTGCCCAGAAGTGCTCTCAGCTTCTCAGTCCCTCTGCCAGCCCCTCACTCTCCTCTGCTCCTGGGGGGGTGGGTGTCTCCAGGCAGGAATCTGCCTGGTCTCCTGCCCCAGCAGTCCTCTCTCCTGTCTGTCCTCAGTTTGTGGGGAGTGGTGCCAGCGCTGCTTTCTAGGCCAGCGTCCTTAACCCTTTCCTTCGCTGTGAGCTGCGCACCCAGTGGAGGCAGGCAGAGTCAACAGCGATGGACATAAAAATCACACAGCACATGAAAATGTTGACTTAGTTTGGAAGGAGAAGAAGCAATAAGAAAGGAGATCAATAAGAACTGCAAGGGTGAAGAACCCCAAGATCCTTCACTTCATTGTACAATGCCCTCCATTAGTTTTATGTTTTGTTTGTAATTTAGGAAGGGGTTTGTGTGTTAATTATAAAATGAAGTTTGAATCATACTTTGTGCATGTGTGAAACCATGTGGATTTTAAAGAAAATAAGAGTTCTATCTCGTATAAGCTGTCTGATGCCACACAAAGCAATTCAATAGTTGGTCATAACTTGTACTAATGCCTGCAGACCCCAGCTCTTTTGTACAATACTGGTGCTGAAGCTCCCTTTCCTGCTTTTTGCAGCAAAAAGGGTATTAGCAAAGCAATAGGAAGCACATGAGCAAATGAAACCGTTACAAAAGCAGACTGTGTTTTTCTATCAAGGCACTGAACAGAAACCCAGAATCTTTCTTTATGTCTTCCTAGAAATGCTAGAACAAAGGGAAATAGGCTGTTTATCAACAACTCTTGTATCTGCTAGTGGTAGATTGTTTTACCCTTCAGAAACAGATTGTTAAAGCATCGCTAACCTGGGGGCTGTTAAGTACCCTTGACCACCCAAGAAGTGTGGGAGACATTTTATTGACCAAGATACACAAATGCATCCCTCTCACAATCTCACAGTGGCTTTGCAGGTAAGAGAGGCCTTGGAAAGACATACACTTGCTAATGATTCCCTCATCAAATAGAAGGCCATACCAGTCGCATGGCTTTGTTTATTCAATGGCTTAATATTAGCTAAACTACAGATAGGAAAGAGTGACTGACTAGACCAGCAGTCCTTGGTCCAAACTCTTGTGCGCCTTGAACCTTCCCTCTCTTCCCTGGCAGCCAAGGAAAATTCCGGTGGCCATTTCACCCCACCATCACTTGCGCCTGACCAGGTTCATTTTCCACTGTTTGGAAGGGTTATGCCCTACTCTGCCTCTTCCCTCACTCCCTGTTTCTTAGCAGAGAAAATAGCAATCAGTCAATTTAGTTTTAAACACATGAAGGATGGAGGAGAGGATTGAGCTGAACAGTCAGCACAGAGATTTTTCCTCTTACTACTTCTTTGTTGGCAATTACTAACTCTGTACACTTAAGGGCTTTCCAGTCATACAGACAGTTTGCATTCATTAAAACAAGATTTTCTCCTGTCATTACCATTTTCGCTCTCTATGAGTGGTTGCTATTCTGCTACCTTCTGCACTCATATGAACAGTCTTTGAAGCACCCTGTATGACTGAAAAAAAAAAACCACACCAAAAAAAAGCAGGCCCCTGAAAAGTCCTACTTTGATTTCCTTACCTGCCTTCTGTTCTCCCTTAAGTTGCACTGCTACAGTGTTATTAAGAGCTGAGTTAGAACTGAAGGAGTCAGAGGGGCTTGCTAACAACACAGCTGTTCCCCTTAACCACTAAAAGACTTGTACCAGCCTTTGGTCTCTCCCGAAAGGAGACCTTTCCCCATCTCTTGGATCTGTTTCTTTTATTTACTCCAGTTTTACTGATGATTTCAGTTGTGCATTCATGGCTGCACACACTAATCGCTCTTGGCTTTGACTTCCCCTTCGTGATACCCAGACAGACACCATAGGTTACGCTGAGCGTTTTGGGCTCTGTTGTGCGCGGGGTAGCAGCAGGAAATCCTTCATTCAGAGTCCCTCGAGTGCAGGAGTTACACCTCGGGAGCTCCAGGACAACCGCATCTCTCCAGAGGCCTGGGCTCTCCTAATGAGCTGCGATCGGGGCATTCACGCTTCAGGGTGCTGTGGGAGCTGGGGAAGTGACCGACTGGTTCTGACTGCCAACTGTCATTTCCCGTGCCTGAAATGAGCACTAAATGAGTCATTCATCTGAAATTTCCTTTCTTGCAGATTGTTCTTTCATATTGATGCTGGTCTCGGAAATGTGATCCGTGCCTGCCCAGGCTCCTCTTTCACCCACCGTTCAACCACCTTGTCATTTTCTGAAAACTTTGTTCCATAACTTCTCTGTTTTATGTTCCGATAGTTGTTGTCTTTTAATTGTCATAGTTTTTGCCCACCAATGTTGAAGTTATTGAAAATAATTATGGTGTTGGGACAGCAGGGAGTATTCTTCCTATTTCTGCCTTTGCTACCGGCAAGCACAGTGACCTTGTCCTTGGAAGCTTGTTTTTGCATTTCCTCCTCCGTGATGTGTTGGTCTGGCAGGTATAAATCACAATGAGGTAACTCCAGTGGCCTGTCAAAGCCGGCCCAGCCCGGGCTTTCTGCCAGGGTGCTGTGTGTTTCCTTATCAGCGCTTTGCAAGCGGGTTCAGGAGACGTGTCCGCTGTGTGCCTGCTGCCGCTGCCGGCTGCCGTGGGGATGGACATCCTCATCCCCTCCCAAGAGCTGATGGAGCGGGGCAGGCGCAGGCTCAGACATTCTGGCTCAGGAAGAACTGTTTTGGATGTGACCATTCTCAGTTCTGCAGGAGTTTTAAAGCGCTCAGCAAAACATTTTTCCTTCTGTGAACGGCTTTAGCTCCAGCCGTGAGCCATGAAATTAGGTCCATGAAAGATCTGCACCAAGAGTCATTATCAAAAGAGCAGCTCGGCATTACCCATGCCAGTAAAGTACAATGGGGCCAGTGGTAAGAATGTAAAAGATTGAAGAGAGGAACACTTTTATTTTAACCAGCCACTTTACACGTGTTTTGTCTCCTTTTATCATCATCTAATACGTCATACATTTCTGTGGCATGCCATACATATAGAGACACGTAATTCCATTGGTACATCTCAAAATGGGAGAGCAGATATTGTAGTAGCATACCATGGCAAGCACCTCTTTACAGGTGTGACTGCAATGCCTTTAACTGAGCAGTATCTTTAACTAAAACAGGTTAACTAGGGCCTTACGTGAAGTTCACACACTGAGCTGGAAGATGCAGACACAAGGAATGTAGCCTTGTTGGCCTCAGCTCATCCCATCTGAGTTACAATTTGTTCCTTGGAGGAGCTTCTCTCTCTCCATTGCCTGTGCTCCTAATTGGGCATCTCAGTTGTGGGGGCACAAATCTGTGCTTTTTTGCCCTCAGTAACTACCTATCTTCTAATCTTTGATGGACCTTGATAATCTGCCCCCAACAAGGTACTCTTTGGTTCTTCTAAGGGAGCAGTAGCCACTTTTAGCTCTTCTTAATGAATTGCTTTTCTGGACAACTCTCTCTAGTAATCTGTTCTTTTTAGCTGTTTTGTGTCTCATGTTATTTATTGCTATTTAATTTATTATCAGAGGCTCTATTCTGATGCTCCTAATGACATTTGTGATGAAAAATACATACTTGGCCTTCCTTTTATGCTGCTAACTCAAAGATGATGCGATCTGACAGCAGGTATCCAGATATAATCAGAGCAGAGGTCGAATGTCTTTTCCAGTATTTTCCCCATGGCACAGACTGCATTTAAGCTTTTGATGAACTGATTTTAAGAGCCAAGATCTCAATTGTAAACTGACTCATCTCCATTCAATGAAAATAAAGGACATGCTGAACCTCATGGAGCTAGGATTATTCACTTCTGTGACCAACAAAGAGGCAATTGTGTCTGGAGTGAAATCAAAGATGCGGTGCATGAAGCTTTGTCCTCACATGAAAAAGAGTCCAGGTATTCCAAAAGCCAGTGATGCCAACTCTTGTGATTTTACCACAAGTCTCAGGATATAAATAGAAACAAGTATGTATATAATTTTTCTTAAAGTCCATGACACCTGGGATTGTTTGACTGTATGAGAAAATAATCTCTTCTAACTTAAAGTTTGAGGAAAGAAAATGAACCTATCGCACTCTTAAAGAAGGTAAGCTGGATGGCAAATAGCAGTTCAATGTCTCAAACAGAGAGACAAAGACTTACTATGATTTTTTCACAGCAGAAATGGAGCAACCCACCCAAACTTTCATCCTGGGACGCAATAGTGGAAATAGCTGCCATTTCTTTATGGGAGCTATTGCTTTTGCTATTCCTGTTTGCTATAGCCTCAAGTACCCCCAGGCTGGCAGAGGCTTGTACCTTGCAGGGGTTCTTTCCTGCTTGCCATGCTGGCAGCTGCATCCTCCTCAAGTGCAGACAAGATCTGAGAAAAAGGAAATGCTTCAGGAGTATATTCTTGGTCCTCAAGGAGCTCTTGTGTATGTGGGAGGAGATTTCCAGCAGTGCTGCCAGGGACTTTGGGTTATCTTCAGTTGTGGAGTGAATTCAGCTCTGCCTGGATTCGTGGATAAGGTGGGAATCAAGGGAAGGCTAGCCATGCAGGAGCTGAGAAACAGGCTGCAGGGGCAATGTGACAAGCCAGGTAGCAAGGACAGGCAGAGAATGGACTCTGCATGAAGACAAGAGAGTGCCATTTTCAGAAGCATGTCATTTGACTGCTAGCAGGCTCAGTGGGACAGTGCCTGTGGATTTCAGACCTCGTCTGGTAACAGAATTGACAGCCTTAAGCTCGGCTCTCAGCCTCCATTTTTAGTTGGCGTGCAAGAGTTCAAGTCCCTCTGTAAGCTGTGGAACGTGAAGATGCCAAACATTTTTTTCAGTGAACTTTTAAGATAAAACACTAGCACGTGTTTGGGTGCATGCACTCTAATCTTGCTTCCTCCTTCCTATATTCAGCGAGTGCCCTAATCAGCAGTCCAGGGGACCCGTCTTTCTCTCTCTCTCCTTTCTCTCTCTCTCTAAAATACCAGAGACATGGCATGACTCCAATTTTATTCAAACTCTGAGAACACAACTCATGTGCTCACTATTTTAAAAATTTTAATAAATATATAGCTGGCATTTGTAACAAACTCAAAGCAGAGCTGCAGTTACTACAGACAGTTTCCTGCTGGGGACATGGGAGGCTTCAATTTAAATTTAAGAACATTACTTTTCTTACATACTGTCCATTGCAGAAGAGTTCAGACTTTCCAAGTTTCAAAGACTTTATGTTAATTGGCCAATTTATGAAGCAGAATTATGTTTCTTTGTCTTCTTAATTGGCATGTTCTAATTCACTACAGTCAAACTACTCTGTTACGAAACCAACCTACTAAACAGTGAATGGCTTTGCATGATTACCCAAAAAGAGTATTTTGTGAAATGTTGAGAGTTTACTTCCCCTATCCACCACTGTGTATGTGTGTGTGTGTATGTATATTTTCCTTTTACAGTATGAAATGTTTATACACATACAAGTTTAAAGAGGGCAGAGAACAGTGTGTGCACAGAAAGGTGGCACAATTACTCTTATCTGTTGTGTTTTAGTCCAATGGAGAAATTCCTTTCAGTCCTAGTGATTTTTATCATCATTTTATCGTACAAAGAAAGGCTAATTCTGATCTTCTGTATGCCAGCTACTTACAATAAAGGTACGCTAAATTAAATAACAAGTTAACCTTCTGCATTCTCTTGGTGTTATTAGAATGACATTGTGCTATGTGAAGGATGCTCTGCCTGACCGAGGCACTGCTCGCTGAGCACAGCCTAGCACTCAGGACCTTTGAGACACGTCCCTGATTTCTGTCACCAGTCCTACACAGTGCAGTGGGGAGTCGGTTGGCCGGGCATTGACAACAAGGCCAACAGCAGCGAGTTTGCTTGCTTGACGAGTCTTGATGCAGATTCAGGCGGGCGTTGTGCCTACTTTAAGATCTCATGTACAGGGATGAAAAAATAGGAGGAGACACTAAGTGCTGGGATAAACTGAAGAGCTCTTTCTGATGCAATGTGTGGTACTTTTTAAAAGCATGCTGCTGTTCTCAGGGGACTGCTCAACAGGACACAAAGACATGTTTTCATTCAAAACTTAAGCAAACTTGATTTTGCATCTGCTTCCAGAAATGCCCAAGCTCAGACCAAGAGTGAGAAAGCAGAAAAACTGTTTGTGGTTTTTTTTTTTTACTCCTCCCAGAAACTGTCAAATATCAAAGGAAAGGTTAATGATACCAGGTCTACCTTGCTCATGTTGAAGAGCATCCCCTGTGCACTCTGCCTCTACCTGAGCATACACTGTTCTGCAGCTCTAGCAGGCAGCCAGTACCCAGCGACTGCATGCTGTCTCCTGCTGAGGGAAGAACAGATGGCAGAATCAAATATTTCTTTGATCCAGTTCAGTTTTTTTATAGAGATTACATAGGAAAGGCCTGTTTGCCTGAGTGTGGGAGAAACTGGGGAGAAAGATACCATTTTTTCCCCTCATTGTTTTGAACCTTAGTTTATAAGTCTCCCAGGGTCATCCAGCAAGTGTCCATCTAGTTTTTTTGCTGTCTCCTGTGGCTTTTCTGTTGGTTAAAGACTGTCTAGCTGCTTGTAGTTTCATTCACCCTGAACAGCACCATGTGTTGTGCCCCCCAGCTTCAATGTGAGGTGCCCAGCTCACTGAGGAGCATTCACAGAAACGCATCATTTCCCTCTTCCCATTCCTCTGTTGTATCTGACCTCCACAGAACGTTCCAGCAGGGGTGCCAGCAAAAATTTGGAAAATGGTTAGGACCACAGGGTGACATAATTTGTACTGTCTGATGCTGTCTCCTCATTTCCTTCTGTTTTCCATTTGACCTGCATCCATCTGTTGCCTCCTGTCCGAGATAACAAGCTGCCTGGGCCACCGCTACCTTTGTTCTGCCTGCGGACGGTTCCTGATGCAACAGGGCCTGATCTGAGTTGGGGCTTATAGATGCTCTGGGAATACATGGAAATAACAGTGGGATATGAAGATCCGCTTTGGGCCGGGTGAGCCATCAGAGTGGCCACTCCTGACATTTTCAGAGTTGAAGGTGACTCTCTCATTCAGTCACCTGCTGCTACGTACAGCCCATTACAGCTGATCAAGCCTCCGTGAGCAAACACATATCAGATTGCCACTCTGAAGAGGGCATGTGCCTTATGGAGCTAGCTGCTCTGAGATAGAACAAGCGACTATTAGCATGCCATTATACAGAAATTACTGCCTCCAGAGCCAAGCTGTTGTGCAGATCTTAGCTCTGCTGGTAGCCAGGGGTGACACTTTCCTACAGGCTTTCAGTCAAGTGCCTTGGAGTGCTTTACAAACAGAGATTACTTGCGCCTCACAGCACTTCCTGAGGTGCTTCATATTACCTACTGTCAGATAAGCAATGACACAAATAGGAAAAAACCAATTAGCTGGTGCTATTAGCTGCCCAACCCAGAGTAGGAAAAGTCTGGTTTTCACTGCTGTGCTGAATTTGGGTTGGGGCCACTCACCACAGCTACGGTGTCCCCGGACAGAGGCACCACAAATGAGCAACTGTTTCTGTGAGAGCTAGGGGGTCTCGCCTCGTTCTACCTAAAGTCAATCGCCTGCTGAAAGAAGACCCCGAAGTCCTTGTTCAGCTCCCGGCAACCACCAAGCTTCTGGACTGTGCCTGGGTGTGATGTTATGGTAGCTGCATGTGGGTGCTTGACACATCTGTCACAATTGGTTTCTGTAGCAACAAAGCCAGGGCAATTTCCAGCAAACAAGAAAAAGGAAAAAAAATCTCTCTTTTAAACTTTCAATCAGACTGTTAACAGAAGAAGATACATGTAACTTGCATTCTTTTACAGGAAACTTTCTGTTAAGAGATGGTGACAGCCATAGATAAGGAAGGGCTCAGATGAGAAAGGTGATGGGCTGAAAGTTTGTCTGGAAACTGGTATGCACAACGAAGTGAGTGAAGACAGGGTTATTTCCATAGTTACGCAGAGAATTATGTGTAAACCAAAGTTAGATAACCTTCATCTTGTGGTATTTACAGCAGGATCTGATGTTTCCATCTACCTGGACTCCAGGAGGGTTATTTTACCTTGATGCCATTTTGTGTCTGGGAGAGTCTTGTTTAGAGCAGGTTTTGTGGGCCTGGATGCAGCACAACAACTTGCTTCTGCAGGGAGGGCAACCTCATCTGTGGTCATGCCAGAGGCTCCCATCCTTTCAGCATCCTCCTTTCCACACCCGAGTGAGTCATCCCCTTCCTCCTACAGCTACACACACATTGCGAGAAGGGTTGGGCAAATGTCTTAAGCAACGCTCTCTCCCCAGAAAGGCTTGGACCAGTTCTGCCTCACACAGCACCCCAGAGGCTTACAGCTTACCGCTGCAGTGCCTGGAGATGTTCTGCTGTACTGTGGAGAGGTATATTGGGTAAGCACAAGTCCAACTGTTTGCAGCCCTTCCTCCTTTCTAGCAAACACAGGAAAAATCTAGCCCAGAGGCAGCCATCAGTTGAACCTAACTGCTACCAACCCTGACTTCAAAGGTGGTAATTTTGGAAAACAGCATAAGGCTTTTCAATACAATATTCAGATGAGGATTTGGCAAAGCATCTTTCTTCTCACTGTCACAATCCATCCATCTCCCAGGTGGCAAGATATTTACCTACTATAAAAAGAGATAAACTTCAGATTTTTTTCCCTGCTCATTCTGCATTTTTTTGAAGGGAGAAAAACCAGACGAAACAAGACAGAAGATAACATAATATTTCTAAACTGCTTTGGAATGGCCTCTGTTCAGTCCCTCAGTCCTTCACACAACCAGGTAATGGTTCCTGTGAACATGGGACATTGCTCTGCTTGTTCTGAATATCATAATCACAAATGGACTGGGGCATTCGCAGCAAATTTAGCTGCTCAGGCCAGAGGAACGCACATGCTTTATAATAATTCAGTGACCCATGTGCAGAATGAAAACAAAATTCATTACACACATGGCTGATAGCACAGCATAAACAACAAAGGCAAAAGGTTGTAAAAAATATGCTGAAGTATATATACAATTGGTATGGTACTATCAGCATAGAAATGCTTAGAAAGTTAGCTTACAGAGTTAAGGACAAAAGCTGTGGATTAATTGCTGCTGCAATTAGCTGCATCAGGCAAATGCAACATTAATCATAAAGGTAGAGCACTGCAGGAGTCAAATAATTTGGGGGGGGGGGGAAGCCATGCGTTTCAATTTGATGGGTCTATTTTACTAACAGCAAAGATCCGGACCTCTTATGGATCTTCTGTTTAGCAGTATAAAATTGATGTGGGATATCTGCAAAAAAAACTCAAGAGAGGCAGAAAATATATAGTAGCAGAATAAGGAGTTTCCAGAAAAGATTTCTGGTATTTTTGGTTGCTTTCCTGTTTTGTCCTCTTTTCCGCAACTTCAGTTGCAGAAGAGTTACTCAGAAATAAGAACAAGAAAATGCTCTCAAAACACTCAAGTGATCGTTCTGAGGGGGAAGAACAGCAGTAATTCAATTCCACATTTTAAAGAGCCAACACTAAGTAATCAGCTTGTCTTGTGCCCCCCCCTGTGTAGGCGAAGCAAAAATATATGACTGACATTAAAGTAGGTTACTGTCCTGGAGTTACAAAAATGACAGAGAAGGAAGAGAAAAGTGGAGTCCATGTAAGATGAAGACGTTGTCAATCCACACACGGGGATAAGTATTTTTGTAGACCCTCTTTTTTTTCTTTTTTTTTTTTTTTTAATTTTCCAAATACACAAGACAGCCCCAGCTTTCATTTTGAAGAGGCAGTTTCTAGCCTCAGAGCCACTCCTTCCCCCTGCAAGGGTGAGGAAATAAAACTAACAAATGCCCCGATAAATTTTATCAAGAGTCAAACCGAGAGAGGCTACAGAGAACATCATTAACAAAACTGCGCCATTTCAAGAACAGCAGACTGCTTAGTGACTTCAAACACCAGGAACAGCTCACACTATCAAGAAGATTCAAAATAAAAAGCCCCACTGGGTTTTCATACCCCAGCTTACAGCACTTTCCCTGCTCATATACTGGTTGTTAAATAGCCCTGCTGAAAAAACCCCCCATCTTTGTTTTCCTTAAAAAAACCTCCTCCTTTTCTACCAAGCCCGCGCATCCTCCAGGATAACTCAGCTGACTGCAGTCTGCAAGGCTGCAGCTTGAATTTGGGTGCCATGAGAAGAAATCCCTTTAAAAAGGAAAAATTCCCATAAAACGAGTGGTTAGAAAAAAGGTAAGGGTACAAAAGTATGACTCATAAGTGCTTCACCTTGCTGGTCTGTGCTATAGTTAGAAAGGGAGACAGGGGGTTTTGGAGAGGCCAGCTCTTAAAAATAGGTGGGAGGGTAGGCTGGAACGCTGTCTGACCTCACGGGTCTGCAGGAAGCTTGCAGCACGAGTGTTGCAAGTGCACTGCTGCCTCCCTTATTCCCCATCTCTGTATATCCCTTTCGCAGCCTAGACGATTTATTTTCTTTTGTCTAAAGAAAGCGTTTTCAAGGTGTTTTGAAGTCAGGTGCGCAAATGAAGAAGCAGGCAAATGAAAACTCACAGGAAGGACTGCTCTTGGGTCTGACAGCCTGTAGGGTGTTGCTTTTTGATACGGCAATGTTTAAACAAGGCCAGGATGCAAGAGGAGGTTGAAAAGGACTTGGCATACTTGACTGATGTCTACCTTTACACTATACCAGATAAAGGGTTATGAGAAATATATGTTCTTATTCGTAAGAATGAGTCATTTTCTAACTGACTCAGATTAGTAAGAAGCTTCCTCGATTGACATGTGTCTTCATGACTTCTGAAATGTTTGTCAGTGACTGCCTCCAGAGAAAGGCTTCAGGGAAATCGGTTTTCAAACTGTGTCTGTGGCTCTACGTCTGGCTGTGCACACATGTATGTGGGTGTATCAACAACTAAGAAAAGCAGGCACAGGGTGTTTTGTTGGTTTATTCACAGAAAAGAGTCGATACTTTTGTTATAGACGCTCATGCTCAAATCAAATTGAGAAGCCAATTTTTCATTAATCAAAGTGAATTTATTAGCAAGCGATAAAAGAGCAAAACAGCGCTGGACGACCGAGGAGTCAGTACTCCACCAACAGCTCACACCGACAGCGGATGCAACCCCCCTTTTTATAGGGTTCCTATTTCCTGCGTACGTGGCCCCTGGTATCTTCTGCGTTGTGTCTGCGCTTGCGCGACTGGTTGCTAGGTGGTCATCGTCTGCCTCTCGGTGGTCGTTGGGATGAAGGCCGAAGTCTCTCAGGCGTCCTGCTGTCTGCTCATCCCCCAAGCCATTGCTCATTCATCACCCAAGCCATTCCTTTGCTTATCAGCAGGTAGGCTATTCCCTTACTTATCAGCAAATGGTTGTTCACTCCTCTGGATGTCTGCGGCTCCAGCTTAAGTTGCAAAAGAAACTCTAACACCCACATGTGATTTCATGAACAAAGTTAACCCATTCATCACAGGGCTTCTCCTCTTTATCCATCAGCCGGTTTGAGAACAAATTTTAAATGTATACATTTATTACACTTTCACTGAGTCTTTTTGCTGGCTTGCGTATTGAAAAAGTTTGGAAGCTGCAAGTGCTCCAAGCTAATCCGATCTTCCTTTCTTGTTCCCAGGTGGGCCAGGATTTTAGAAAAAAAATTGGAAATACAATTCATTTGTGGAAAGGTCCCATAGGAATAAAGTGACAGCAGGAAGAGCTAATGGAGATGTATGCAGACAGCTGGCAGCATAGTGGCTTCGTATTCTGCCTGTTAGATGTTTGGTGCTGAGCTCAAGGGTTTTAAAGAACCTTTTATTCCTAGCCAGGCATCTGAGGTGTGCATGATGCCAATTCATAATCATGTTTTTCCTCTGATGGCAGTTTCTCCCATGGTGCCAGTCCATCAGCACACATGCTTTGTGTGAGGGGTAGTCATGCTGCTGAGGAACTTCAGGAGGAGAGTGAGTCATGTGTGAAAGGCAAAGATGGATCCAAAAATGAGTATTGCACTTACATCACAAGCTTACATCAACTTCTCTTTCCTCTTGATTAGTGTATTCATAGCTGAGAAGTATTCAACACAGAAGTAGTGCACATGAATTGGTAGTAATCCCCTGCACATCAAGGGAGGCCTCTTGTGTATTTGAATGCTGACACCAGAAATGCACTGTGGATCACCACTTTGCACACTAGGCTTGTGGTGAGTGCTACTCTCTTTTATTAAATTACATGGAGAAGAAAGGAAAAGTTTTCAGGCATCAGGGCTTCAACAACAATTGCTGGGTTAAATGCATGTTAAGAACTCTCACTCTGGGGTTTGTGTGCTGTGTATAATTAACAGGTGTAGTTACCTGAAACACAGGCAGCAAAGATAATCATATGGAAAAGGTATACATATAGGAAAGAACAATTTCTAAAAGCAAATATCAATTTACCGTGGATCATAAATAAAATATTCACTTCCACCACTTGGTATTCATGGCAGACGAGTGGTAGCTGGTGTTACCAGGAGCATTTCCCCTCTTCGACTTACTCTGCTTGCCCAAGGGGGCCATGAATAACAAAGGTAAGGGAAAAACAATAACCAAATGAGACTATATTCCCCTGCTTTATACAGCTATAGCTGTGTGTGAATGCCAGTGTTTTTAGAAAGAACAGCCATTCCCCAAATGTTTTTGTGAAAAACAGAATCAAAGTGTAGTTTGTGTTGGAAGGGACCCCTGGAGCTTCTCTAGTCCAGCCTCCTGCCTAGCCCCAGGTGACTTTCACAGTAAAAGCAGGATGCTCATGGCCATGTCCAGTCAAGTTTTGAACAGCGCCAAGGATGGAGATTTCACAGCCTCTCTTGTGAACCTCGAAGAGCCTGACTCTGCCTTCTCACCCACGAAGTAGAGGAGGACACAGGCAGATCTCCCCAGAAATATCTACAAACTGGGTTTGCTCAGCCTCTCCTCATACACTGTATGCTCAAGGCCCCTAACCATCTTGGTGTCCCTTCACTGGTCTCTAGCCAGTTGGTCAATGGCTTGTCCATCCATTTATGTCGAACAGGAGGAGTGCAAACCTGGCCCCAGGTCTGGATTGCTCAGAGCAGGTGTATGAAGCTTTGTAGTCAGGAGAGGATTAACCTTCCTGCAAATGTTTCAGTTGGCCTCATTTGAGGTGTTACAGGTGCTGTACTCAGCTGGTTGCATTCAGACAGCCCTGCTAAACCTGTAAGGTCACACCAGGGCATTTACAGGACCTAACCTGATTTTAATTTGTGCCTCTGCTGTGCATATTGTGTGAGGAAGTTCTGGTTAGAGGTGTAGCTTTCCTGTCCCCTGCTAAACTTGGGGTGGGGCCTGCAATTGAGTTTTAGGTCAAAGGCAGTTTATAAAGTGATTATCTCACAAACTTCCTTTGCATTGACCAAATTAAAAAAACCCCAACACCCTCTAATAATTCCCTCTTTGATCTATATGCATTATACTTTTATTCATAATGCATATTTTCCCCTTTATTGTCTCCATTTGCTGGAAACCTTTGCCCAAACTTGGGCCTGGGTCTCTCCCAGCGTTAGCTCAAAATGCTTCTACCTCCATTTCTTGGAAGTGCAAGAGAGGAGTGTGTTTGGGTGCAGGAGAGAGAGTCAGAGCTGAGGGTCTTGCAGCTGCTGTCATCAGGGAGGTGAGGGCTCTCAGCCATTCCTCACGGTGCTGCACTTCGGCATTTGGCACATTCATTGGTATCTGGTGCTTTGCTTTGCATAAAAGGAGACGTCAAATGATTCATCTAGGACTTTCTGGGCTGGCCTGCTCATTTTTTGAATTTTTTGCAGCACTGTGTAGCAATTCAGCAAGCTGTGAAGCTACGAAGGTTCTGGAGGCTTGAAAAGCCATGTTGTGTTTATTCTTGAATGAGAAGTTCAGTTTTGCCTGCCTGATTTACTATGCTAGCAAAATAAACCATCTGATTAATAAATTGTGTCATAAACTGGGCTGAAATGTAATGAGGCAGCCCTTAACTAGTTTTCCGTAGAGAAAGATCTAGAATTAGCCTAACAACTTAAACATAATACACTTTTAAACTGTATGGCCGTGGGGAGTGAACTAGTCTGGAAAGGGAAGGTGAGAATGCGTCTTTCCACAAAGAATGAATCAAAGCTTTCCAGAATTCAGTCTGAAATTATCTATGTCAGTCCCGAAATTGTCACTACACTGTTTGCTGTTTCATTATATTCACAGGTAAGACATAAGAATCTCAAACGTTTCTCGGGAACGGTTTTCCTCTGGAGTACATCCAATTCTTCCCTTTTCCATCCGCTGCATCTTGACACCAGGGAGTAAAAAAGAGTGCTGTCTTCTTTTTTTGAAGCCTTCTGGTTTCAAAATTTGTCCATGTGTGAGTGTGCGTATCTGTCACTGACATCTACTGACCAAGTTAAGAAACACAGCTTTATGAGGTGGGAACTGCTTTCAGCTGTGCATTTTAATGGTAAAAGCAACAGCAGATAGCAAAATTTGGAGCTTCCTCTTGTTCAGTGGCCCTGAATCCAGATCCATAGTGTGGTGTTAGGGCATTTCTCCCAAGAAAGCCAAGCAGAAACTCCACTGCCAGCATCACCGAAGCGTTGCTGCCTAGTTCCCTGTGGTCATCCCTGTACATTTGTACCTAATTTTCCAGACCTCAGAGGCTACAGGTCCACGTAGATGAGCTTTGCTTACTGCAGGGGTGCAAGTTCATGCCAGGGACAGCATGGAAAGCCAGGCTGCGTCCCTGCGGAGCTGGGCGGGAGCAGGCGTGACCTGGGAGGCAATTCAATCCCAAGGCTGCACTGGCAAAACTTGCATGAGCTGATACCAGCAGAGAAGTATCTGATCCAGTTTTAGCTGCATACATGTTTCATGCTTGTGTGCTGTTAAATTAAATAGGTTGTGGAGGAAGCTGGACATGCAGGGAGCAAAACTCTCTCCAAGGTTCTCTGGTTAAAGACCTGTGAAAGTCAATAATATCACAAGATTGGTCATCAAAGCCCATTAACCTGTCTCTGACTGAAGAGTGTACCAAACATTTCACAAGAAGAGTTAAGAAAACATGTAGTACACCAGTGGGCCTGTAACATGCCTATCTGTTAATGAGTCTCACCTGTTCCAAAGCACAAATGTTGAAGTTTTTTCTTTTAAAGCCTCTGTGGAAGTTGTGAAAGTTCCTCCAGGTGTCTAATACTTTGTTAATTATCTGCTCAGTAGAAAATTAAACATGATATTAGACACCTGTAGGAACTTTTTTTTTGTTAATCTTTAAGTCTACTGCCTGTCACTTCATTGTGTTATAAGAAACAAGAAAAAATAAGCCCCCAAGCCACATTTACTATATGATCTATTATTTTTAATAGCTTGAATCATCTGATTCCTTCTTCTGTCAAGAGTTTACCAGACCTCTCTCTATTCATAAAGCCTGCTATTAATTTATTTCTTCTATTTCCTTCAAGGCAATTCTGGAGCCAAAAATAAATAAATAAACAAACAAACAAATAATTACATTCTAGTCCTTGTTAAGACCAGTGGGCAGACATGCTTATGCCAGGCTCAGCCAAAGCACTTTCCAAAGCACAAAGACCGCAAGCGATAAAGACCCATCCCTAGGTACATGGTGCTGAAGAGCCAAGTCCTGTTTGCTGTGGGTCAGCAAACTCCTGAAAGGAGTGCACCCACCCAAAAAAGCCCTTGGGCACTGAGCTTCCTGGAATTGAGTAAGCAAGACATTCCCCAGTGTAGAATTAAGTAACTATGTGCATATATACCTATTTTGAAATGAAGAAGTCTAGGTCAAAGAATAAATATCTCATGCTACAGTCAAACTATGTCTGCAAAAAACCAATAACTCCCACGATGCTTTGTCTTTGACTTCTTTTACTATTTAGAGATAAGATCACCAGACCAAAAACATCTGGAAAGATGAGGAAGAGGTTTGTGCGATTACAAGGCATCATGTTTGCAAAACTATTTCTAGACTCCATCTGTATAAGCAATACACCTTAGTTTGCATTTTAGGACTGTTACTGCACAATGCTTTGAAAATGGGTTTGGGATTTTCTTGGGGAAGAGGGAGAAAGGATTGAAAATTTTGAACGTGTCTGTCAGAAGTGAGTAAGGAGAGCACCATGCTTGGGCAAATGGCTTCAGGTGTAGATAAGAAACCCTCTTGTCTGAAGTCCAAATCAATGGTGCCATGCTGCTGTGGATATCACAGAGCAATCTTAAACTCCAGACCTGTATTTCTCATTTAATTTGCACAATAAAGGTATGGTTTACATCCATCATGTCATTCTACCAGTGGGAAAGGGAGAGCTTCCTACACAGTGATGAGTAATCCCAACCCCTGGCCGACCTGTCTGAGTTGCACAGAAAATCTTTTCCCCCCATTTAAAAGGATTTCAGCCTCATCTGTGCTCACCACGACTAATTTGCGTCCTTGAAGGGTGGCCATTTGGGGTTGGGGGGGATGCCCAGGACTTTCCCTGTTAATTTAGATTATGGTAGCTAGGCATAGCTGATACTTAATGAGATGTATGCTGATGTCCGATGGCAAAAAAACCCCCACATATAAATGCACATACACTTCACTACAGATTAGAAAACCAGCAGGACAGGGAGCAGAGGGCTGGGCAGAAATTTCTGCTCCAAACAATCCCTAAAAAGTGGACCTGGTAATTTGTTTGTGGAAGGCTGGCCAGCCACTATGAGGAAAAATACAATGATCTGTTCTCTGTGTAGTAATTCCCCTACCAAACCTTTATTTTACTTGTCCTTGTAGTGATAGTGATGGATTATAATGATGCCACCTACACTAAAATACAATTGTGTACGTAATTATTGGAGATATTGAATTACAAGAGCTCTTGGTCGGTGCCCTCATCATCATCAGAAGTGGCTTCTGATTCATTGACTTTTTTCCTGCCAACAGCTTGAGTGCAACACACTGAGATGAAGGAATAAAGGAGAAACCTAGTGTCTTTCACAGAGGGACTGCTCTTAGCCATGGCTCTATCAGTCACTGATATGACACAGTGCAACAGCATGTGAATGAACAAGATTTAACAATATAAAGAAATTTGGGCACAAGCAGGTTCATGGAGCATGAGAGGTGAAAGTGCTTCCCCTGGGATTTCCTGTTACCCAGTTTCCAGTCAGAGGAGTGGGGTCCTCTGCTGCGGGCTGTGCTGGGAGAGGGCATGGTGCAGGGGAAGCACCCCACTCAGTTGCCTTTGCTCTAGGAGCCTCTGTGGCAGACGTGGCTGCTCAGGGGCTGCTGGGAGGCACACTCCAAGCAGGCCAGCACTGAGGACAGGACATCACAGGGAGCAGCACAGCATCGCTTGCCCACTTTCCCAGGTCTCTGGAGGAGCTGAGCCCATTGGGAGAGGTCAGGCTGAATGGACTGTTTAAATCAGAGGCGAAGTGGGCTGTCTATCCCAACTCTGGTCTGGGTAACGAATGTTAACGAATGTGACAGTAGTCACATATGATATCAAATGCCATTCTTTGGAGTCCTTGACACCAGATCACTCCACTGTACAGGACACTATACCCCCCTTGCTTTCTGGCTGCAGGTGTGGGAGCTTGTGCAGCAGCACTCCTGCTGGGTCCCTGTCTGCTTCAGTCAATGGTCAGAACCTGCTCTTCCACAGAGCTGCACAAATCTGTGCAAAATTGACTGCCTTAAAATGGCTAATCCAGCTCCAGAATGATCTGGGATAACAATGAACAAGGTGGATAATTGCCTAGTATGTATAGGCAATATACGGGTATTGCCTAGTATATCTTAGCCATATTGTGTTCATTTTGTCTGCAGATACGTCAGCTCATGTGAATTTCTTCTAAGTTCAGAGCACTTGTCAGAAGCAGTCAAGATCACAGGATTTTCCTGCTTCCAGGCAGCAGAGTGCTCTCACCATTTCCTTGGTTCGTAATAGTGGCAAGAAATCCTCCAGGCACGGACAAATCATAAAGCCAGTCTCCACTGGTATCGTTATTCCTCTGATGGTTCTTCCAGGAGCTTGTTCCTGTTGGCTTCAGTCACGCTGGTGAGAGAAATGTTAGTGCTGTTCCTCCAGGTCTTAAGGTCCTGGACCCTAAGAAGGCTGGCAGTTTCTGTGCTGCTGAAAGCTGACCATGGTATTATGACCACTGACCATGCTTATTTAATAGACTTCATTATTTGTTATATCTTTTTCTCAAAATTCCCAGTAATCCTTATTGAAGCTATTTTCAGGCTTTACCTGCCCGTATTTGTTGCCTGTGTTCGAAGCTATGCAAGCCTCTCCTCTAAACAAAGTGTAGACTGAACACCTCCCTGGAGGGGATCTGAGGAGTCTGCTGGAACACTGAAAAATAAACATTTCCTACAAACCTATTCTTTGGTTACATGCTGCATTGCTCTTTAATCCTGACTTTTCCTGGACCGCAGCTGCATCCCAGCCTGGTGGATAAGCTATGCTGTACTCGCTCACTTCAAAGTTACCAGGGGTGCTGGAAGGATGCTGACAAGAAGTGAGGTCAGGACAGTTTCTAGGAGACTCAGGAGTGTTTCCAGCTTCCTCATTGTGGAGAAAATGGTTTCTGTTGGCTCTCAGCCTTTGAGACCCCATTCATTTTCACCAAGGCTGTGCTGGCTGCTGAAAACCACCATGAAGGGACAGATGTTAAAGTGTGCGGTAAGGACTGTGGAAGTTCGTGCATTACCAGTTGGCTTCTTAACAGCTTCAACCTTAAATTGTTCAAAAGATGCTTTGAAGTAATTTACTGAGAACCTGTTGGCACCCTGAATCATTAAGAACAAATTAAAAGCAACATAAAAATGAGTGAGTCTTTTGTATCCACACCAAAGGGCCATGAATCTAAAGAAAAATCATATGAATGATGTGCACACAACTTTTTTCTGGAGTAGTTTTCATGCAAGGAAAGTGCTTGCTGCACGTCTACAAGGACTACCACTAGGTGGTGGCAACCATGCAATTTTTTGGTTGGTTGGGGTTTTTTTTCTTTGAAAAGAAGTCATAATTTTCTGTGTTCATGACACCACGCGAGCAGTTTGTTAGATGACGATGAAACACCCGCCAGGCTTCAGATGTGAAATGGAGTGAAGACTTACTTGATTATTGCACTTACAAAACTAATTCTGGTTAAAGAACCACTTCCATATTCTGCAATCTTTACTATTCCAGTTCTTGAATGCATGAAGCCTTCCGAGACTCACTTGCTAAGGTCAATGCATTTCTCCCACAATATAAAAGCTGTGTTCTATTTTATGATATCAGATAAAACGTCCGACAAAAGAAACAACCTCATATAACAAATGCAGTTTTAAAAAGTAGAGACTTTTTTCAAGCTTGAGGCAAATTTTTCCATGTCCCACGCACTTCATATTTTTGTAATTGCAGGGTATATTGCATTAACATTCAATTGCTTTATTATCGGGAATCTTATGTTACTGTGTGTGCAATGATTACTCAATGCTGTGATTTACTGGACCCAGGGGGACTTCCACCACAACTAATCAACCACTAGACAAAAGTTATATGCTAGGAAAACAGCAGTCTTCTCAGGTGTTACCTTCTTGCCCTTTTCCTCCATTTTTTCTTCAGCTCGGTTCCAGTGAAACCAAGCTTCAAAAAAATGAGCAAAAGTCAGGGCTGAGTTTGAGACCTCAAAAATCTGAGCTACTGGTCAGAAATGGACTTGAAGCAGCAATGAGTCAGGCCCGTATTTTGTGTGCTTGACAGCAAAGCCCAAGCAGCCACGCTGTTCCTAGACATGACTAAGAACAGCTGTGCAAATGGGTCGCTGCGTTGCGCTGAGGTGCCAGAATATTCTGTTTAATGCTTCCCATTAGTAAAAAAATCCATCCAGAAGAGGTCAAGAAGCTATAAAAGAAGCAAAGCTTCTCCTCTCTGATGCATTCTTTGTGGTCTGTTTTTACAGAAATCTCTCTTAGTTCAAACTGTCCTGTGATTAATTGTTCGGGGAAGGTTAGCCAGCCTTCCCGGCCGTGGAGAAGTAATCACGCCACTCAGTCAGCACAACAAATTGATAAGGTGCTGTGCAAAGTGCTCTTTTGTCTGCTGGCAGCCTGGGCCCCAAGCCTGTGTCAAATGCGCTTGGAGAACGCCACAGGAATTCAGCTGAGTGTAAATATCTGCCACAGAACACCTCCCAGTAACGTCAAAGCAAACTTACTCAAAGGAAACGAGCTCTTCCTGTAAATACCACCAAAAAAAGCCATTTTATTAGCTAATGGTGGTATTAAACATTATTTTCTTAGAACATTTACACCACAGCTAGTAACAAATAAGCCAGAGTACGCTGAAGCTTTATCATATGTCATTGCATTTGCCAGGTAAATCAGGGTTTTGCTAACAACAGCAGCTCTACAAGCTGACAGAGAGTTTGCAGGTTCAACAGCCATGGAGGGCCAGCCCCATGCCACAAGTCCAGGGGAGATAAGAGGTTGTGGGGCCATAGCACCTGGGTATGGGTGGGCAGCATGGGACCCCTTAGCAGGGTGCCTGCACCCCTATGGGGGTGAAGTCAAGCAGCGCAGCAGGGCTGGTGCCTGCTTGCTTGTGCCAATCCTGCTCTGTTTCACCCATCCTGGAGCTGCTCAGGCTGATGAGGTGGGCAGAGAAGTCCCCCTCTCTCCTGCTTTTTTAGAGAAAGTGCCCCTTTCGCTCTTAGCTCACAGCGCTGTCGGACGAGCTGCTGCAGAAAGCAATTCATTCAGCTCAAACCACCGTGTGTCACTTTGTTCTGACTCCGACTAGCACGGAAAGTAGAAAGCATGGGTTTAATTACCTGGTCTCTGTAGATTTTGTTCAAAACCATCCGATCCAGGCTTTAACTCATTGAGCACTTAATGATGTTGGTAGGCAAGAGGTGAGGGTTTGAAAACCCCAAACCTGTCTCACTGCTTTACAAGGGAATCTGAATCTGTATTCAGGTTTTCGAAGACAAAAGCGAGAGAGTTTGATTTTGCCTGTTAATCGTTTCACACAGCCGCCATTCACACTGTTGATGGAAAAGGATAGTTATTCCTTGCAAAATACTCACTCCCTGCTTCTGGCATTTCAGGAACACAGATTGCAGCATCCTTCCTGGAGACCTCTGCTTCGGATGCTCCCTGGCACCCGGATGTTTGGAATCATTAGGAAAGGAAAATCGAAGAAAACAGAGATCATCATGGTGTCCCTGTATGGGTCCATGGCGTACCTTGAATGCTGTGTACCATTCTTTTCCTCTCAGTTTGGAAAAGACATGGTAGAACCTAAAGGGTCAGAAACGCAACAAGGATGGTCACTTAAGTGGAAGGACTAAGTGAGGCAGGACTCCTAAGCCTGGAAAAGCAGTGCCCAAAGGCGCATATGACAGATGTTTAGATGTGCTTTGGCAGGGTGAGAAATCGCTTCTCGCTGTTGCTTTAATGCAAGCTAATGGGCATCACCTCAGACTGTCAGAGGGGGTTCAGAACAAACAAACAGCTGTGAGAAAGACTGAGAGAGCTGGTACTGTTTCGCCTAGCCAAGAAAAGGCCCGTGGTAGGGGGCAACCTGTCAAAGTGTGTAAATGCCTGAAGAGAGGGTGCAAAGAGGACAGAGCTAGGCTTCTTTCAGTGGTGCCCAGTGACAGCACCAGGGCAATGTGCCCAAACTGAAACACAGGAGGTGAACATCAGGAAACACTTTTTCATTATGAGGATGACCAAGCATTAGAACAGGTTGCCCAGGGATGTTGTGGAGTCTCCATCCTTAGAGATGTTCAAAAGCCATCCGGACCCAAGCCTGGGCAACTGGCTCTAGGTGGCCCTACTTGAGCAGTGGGGTTGGACAGGATGACCTCTGCAGGTTACTTCCAACCTCAACCAATCTATGATTCTGTGAACCTTCACAAAAATATACTTAAGCTGTCATTCCTCACTGCAGCATCTGGTGGATGCTATCAATGTACACATATTCAAAAAGTGTTTGGACAAATTAATAGAACAAAAGTCTACCAAAGGCTGGAGTCGTGAGACCACACCTCTGCCTCAGAAGGCCTTTGGATAGCAAAATGTAGAGGCTGGTAGAGCTTCCTGGGGGAGTGTATCATTACCTGCTCCCTACTCACCCTTCCTTGGCCACCTTTTGGGACATTTTTCTGTGAAAAAGAGCCAGTGTACTACTGGGTGATAAACAGGCAGCATGCATCCATCTCCCAGCTCAGCAAAACCTGTTAACAGCAAGTTGTCACAGCAAGCTTCTGTGGTATTATGCTGTTAAGAAGAATTACCACATTTGGTCATAACTAAACCTCCTCTAACCTGCTGAGTTAAAGGAACATTTGGTCTGATTGAGTACATATGACCTTTTGTTCTTATATGGTGTCCTTATGTTTTGTTACTCAAAGCTCCTGGCTGCCCAAGCTATGCCCAAACTCACAGCAGGAAGGGATAAACAGAAAAGCAGATTGAGCAGACACTGCAAGCCCTTACCGAATGCTGTGGTCAGTGGGACAAAACCTGAACACCATCTGACACCACAGTCAAAGGACAAACAATGATCCACAGGGATAGGAGTAGGGGTGCAGGATTGTAGCAGCAAGGAGCTAGTTGTACTGATACGTGACAGTCATAAGCCCGACATGGGAAGAAGTCAGAGATTTGTAGAGCCTGCTCTTTAAAAAGAAGTCTGGAAAACTGGGGTGATTGAACCAGCATGACAAAAACTGACACAGTGCTAGAGAAAATGGGGAGCCTAAGGAAAACTTAAATCTGTTCAGTTTATTGAAGTGTGACTTTAAAAGGCAGACAAGTAGTTTCTGAGTAAATAATAGTCAAAGATTACATTAAAGTGCTCCTTAATCTGACAAAGTCAGAACAAAAGCTGTTAGCTAGCATTAAAGAAACACACATTCAAGTGAGAAATAGAACAAGGATGCCTGGTGATGACAGTGATTACCTGCAGAAGCAAACTGCCTCAACAGCCATGGTGCTCACGCCAGTAGACTGAAGGTACTGGTAGGGAGATTTGGCCCAAGCATTCTTCCACTTTGTCACTGCGGGGGACTGTGTACTCCTTCCTTGCAGGCTTGGGAAAACAGGCCGGAGATATCTTCAGCCTTACTGTGGTCTGACACATTTGACTTCTCCCAGGTATATCGTTTCTGTTACCTGTAACTCATATTTTTGTTTGTGTTGCCTTAGTCCAAGGTCACTGGGTCTTCCCAAAGATGAAGCTAATTGTTTTCCTTTCTACCGCTTTTCTCCCCAGATCAAAAAAAAAAAAAAGGTGCAAATCTTATTCTTTTCATGCCCTGAAACTATGTTACAGAGGTTTTGTGGATGAAAACAAAGTGAATACAACCACTGTGCCTATGTGTGTCTGTCCTTTTCTTCCTTCTCTCTCCTTAATAATCTTTGAATCCTTTGGCTACCATCAACCACAAAGGGTAGAGGTTTCAAGAATAATTAAGATGCTACAAGTTTTGTGAAAATAAGTATCTAAGTGGAAGAGAGAGACTTTATGGGTATTTTTACTGAGGAAAGAGTTGTAGTGTAAGTCTACATTTTTTTCAGTCAGTAGAGAACCTGCATAAGAGAGTGCCTGTATAAATAAATACCCAATACCACCTGGAAATCTTACATCCTTGGACACCAAAGTCAAGTAACTAAAACCATAAAATCCTTATGAAAGGAGGTGTCATTAGTTTTGTTGCTCAGGAAATTGCTTGTTTCTCTGTGAAATCCTGTCTCTCAAAAACAGCAATAATCTAGATTATTGCTACAATTCTACAATCTTTGATCATGTCAAGAAGACTTTTTCTATGTACTCATTCATATTTGATGTATGTATAAAAGTCTTTTTCTACATACTCATTCATATTTGATGTATATATAAAACCAGCTCTTCTGTAAAGTGGTAGAGAGCATAGCTTTCTGATAAAAGGCAAGTTTTTACATACTTCGTTCTAAACTCCGTGCCTTTATAAGCAGATTTGTTGACTAGAACTTCTGCGATGTTTTCTGCTTCCCAACCAGAAGAATAGGCTTCCTGGTCCCCTTTCTTTGTGACAAGACGACTCAAGCAATGCAAAAGTATACTGAAAGCCCCAGAACCACCTGCACTAGGTTTTATCTGGTGCAGGAGACAACAGGAGCAGACTCTTACCAGCATGTGTGGTTTGCTAGTTGAACCAGCTCAGGCTCAGTGTCTACGAGAAGGCCAGCCACTGAGGCCATGCATAGTTTAGGCTAAACTGGGGGTCTTTTTCATAATAAGGGAAATCTGCACTTACAAGATCAAAGAATTGGACAAGACTGTGCAGTCTTAACCCTTTTCTCTAGGATCTGAAAGGGGCTATTGAAACACACCACAAAAATTCTCTGTTTCAGGTTGAGTGATCATTTTTTCAAATGAGTATCTGTCCTTTCCTGTGCTGCTCCACTGCAGACTGTTCACCAGTTTCTGTCCAATAAGTGTCACTGGTTTTGATCTAGTGGTTTACCTCCTCCAGTCCCTGTTTTCCTGGGGTTATAGGACACACAAGAACTGGTCCCTCAGGACTGATCAGGAGAACTCCAGAGAGCCCCCTCCCTCAGTCCCATTCATCACTCATACTAAAGAGCCCATTTTCAGAGAGACTCCTCTAGCATGGTACATCCTGGAAGAAAATATTTGTGTATTATGAATTAGTTAAAGTTGGCACATAAATTGCTTTTGCAACATTAGCTACCATTTACCATTGCTTTATAATATTTTAAAGCTTGTTCGCTTCCTTTCCTTTCCTTTCCTTTCCTTTCCTTTCCTTTCCTTTCCTTTCCTTTCCTTTCCTTTCCTTTCCTTTCCTTTCCTTTCCTTTCCTTTCCTTTCCTTTCCTTTCCTTTCCTTTCCTTTCCTTTCCTTTCCTTTCCTTTCCTTTCCTTTCCTTTCCTTTCCTTTCCTTTCCTTTCCTTTCCTTTCCTTTCCTTTCCTTTCCTTTCCTTTCCTTTCCTTTCCTTGCCTTTCCTTGCCTTGCCTTGCCTTGCCTTGCCTTGCCTTGCCTTGCCTTGCCTTGCCTTGCCTTGCCTTGCCTTGCCTTGCCTTGCCTCGCCTCGCCTCGCCTCGCCTCGCCTCGCCTCGCCTCGCCTCGCCTCGCCTCGCCTCGCCTCGCCTCGCCTCCCTTTCCCTTCCCTTCCCTTCCCTTCCCTTCCCTTCCCTTCCCTTCCCTTCCCTTCCCTTCCCTTCCCTTCCCTTCCCTTCCCTTCCCTTCCCTTCCCTTCCCTTCCCTTCCCTTCCCTTCCCTTCCCTTCCCTTCCCTTCCCTTCCCTTCCCTTCCCTTCCCTTCCCTTCCCTTCCCTTCCCTTCCCTTCCCTTCCCTTCCCTTCCCTTCCCGTCTTTCTGTCTTTTTAAAACTGGATGTGTTTAACAGGCAAGTCAACTTTGAAACTGCACTTGGCAATGTTCTCTTTTTGTTTGTTTGAAAAGAACTGTGCCTCCATCCTCAATAGATGTAAAACTATGTTTTCTTTTACGTTCTCCCTGTCTCTACTGCTCTTTAAACAAACTGTGGCCGAATGACTGTGCTAGTGCACTGTTTCATAACAAAATAGAGCCTTTCGCATGGTGTTGGCTATTCCTAGGGCAACACATGTAAGAAATCACTCCTTTCCTTTTGTTTCTGTTGGAATCAGATTGAGCCCTTGTTACCAAGTGACTTCATACCTCCTGTACCAGGAATATGAGTAGCCATAAAATATAACACAGATTTGGATTGATCAAGCTTAGGGCAGGTACTAGAAGTTGCTTAATGCTCAGCGAGATACTTCCTTTTTTGACCCATTTTCTAAAAGGTTCACTGATTACCATCTAAGACAAATAACTGGCAGACCTGGTTTAGAAAGACAAGTGATCCAAACAGTAAACTATGGATGTATTGCATTTGATCTGTCCTTGTTAAGGCAAAGTTCTGCATTATTTCTATAAGGAGAATAAAAAGAAACAGAAAATTTATTTAACTAATGTATTGATGACATATTGAACAAAGACAAATTTATGCCTTGATCACTTCAGCCAGTGGCTTTGGAGCTCAGAGAATCATTTTTGTTCGTAGACATACACAGCAAAACCCACAAAAAACTTGAAGCTTGAGTGGTGCAACAGGGAGATGTGGCAAGAAGCCGATGTTAGAGAGTTCAAGTCTAAATACCTTTAACATAGGGAGGGTCTATTGCTGTGTTATTTCTGTACCTTGATTTAAGATCCTAAGTCTGACCATGAGCTACCAGTTCATGAATATGAACTCTGGGACTCAGACCCAACCTTAGAACTGGCTTGTTTATGGTCAATGGCTCCAGTTTTAATTTGTTGAAACAAGGACAATTGGCTGGGGCTTTGTATCTCTTTTTTCTTTCCTTTTCCTGTTTTCCTTTTCCTTTTCCTTTTCCTTGTGTTGCTTTCCCTTTCCCTTTCCCTTGTTTACCTTTGCCTTATTTTCCTTTTCCTTTTCCTTTTCCTTTTCCTTTTCCTTTTCCTTTTCCTTTTCCTTTTCCTTTTCCTTTTCCTTTTCCTTTTCCTTTTCCTTTTCCTTCACCTTCGCCTTTTCCTTTTCCTTTTCCTTTTCCTTCGCCTTCGCCTTTGCCTTTGCCTTCGCCTTCGCCTTTTTTTTTCCTTCTCCATCTCCTTTTCCTTCTGCTTTTCTTTTCCTTCTCCATCTCCTTTTCCTTCTGCTTTTCCATCTCCTTTTCTTTGTCCTTCTAGACGTAACAAGTTTTTAACCAGATCAGCACACATTGTGTTGTCATTTGTATGCTTTGTGAGATCTTCCCACACATACATACTTCACCACTTCCTTGAGTACATGGAGCCACTAGGAGAAAAACAAGCCTCAGCATCTGTCAGGTGACAATTTTTCTTTCTCCCAGTCCTATTTTCTTGTTAATGGATTAGCCTGCTCCTTGATATGTTTGAAAACAAGGATACAGCTGTTGAAATGCATGTTAGCTTAACCAAAAAACAAATAAACAGCAAAGATGTGTGGGAAAGGAACCAGCCGTACTCACTGTGAACACAGCAGTGTGCAGGATGGACGTCATCTTCCTCTAGTTTCTCTTGTGATTCAAAGTTTTTTTACCCATGAACGAGAGAGTAACATTTGATCTCAGTTTGACTTCTGAAATAGGTCACTATCTGGTTGGGGAGCAGAGATACGCAGAGACGATGCGTCTGCTTGGAGATCAGCTTCTTGTGGCTAAGGGGGAGCAGATAGGAAAGCATAAATCAAAATAAATATCTTTGTCCCTACTGTGGCTGAAATGGGCTCCTGTGGTATCCAGGGACATCAGAGGATTTGGAAAGAAAGGTTGCATTGTGATAGTATTTTTCCCTTTGTGGGTTACTCAGAATCTCGCATGGGAAGATGGGGAATGGCTCTGAACACAGACTAATTGGGATGAATCAGTGTTTCTAATTCCACATAGAATAGCCTCTGTGAGAACCAGAGAGGTTAGTGTCAAAACAGGGAGCACTGGTGTTTGTTAGAAACATTGATGGTCATTTCAAGGTGAATGACAGTAAATAATACACAAACCCAGACAGGCTCCGGGCTGTCATTACAAGCAGAAGCACAAACAATAACATTAAAATGGTTTAATCTCTTGTTCTTCATGTCTTAGAAACTAGAATACCTTGAGGGATGAAGCAGACAGTGAAGGCTGCAGTGTGGAATAAGTGAAGTCTCTAACTTCTGACTCCGTTAGTGGGATGATGTGTGGACTTAAAAATTAGTGAACTGTGAGATGGGAAGTTCAGCACCTGTGTTTCTAGAAATAAAACAGATAAATGAGTCAAAAAGCAATGAAAACAAATGAGTAAATGACAGTATTTTCCTTCCTTAAGGAGAAACCGTTGTATTTTAACAATTGTATTTAAACAAACTGGACATATACAAGTCCATAGGGCCTGATGGGTTGCACCCACAAGACGCCAATATCAGTGAGGCCAATCTTGATTATGTTTGAAAAGTTGTGGCAATCAGCCATAGTTCTTGAGGACTGGAAATAAATAAATGTCACCTGTATCTTCAGGAAGGGCAAGAAGGACCATCTGGGGAACTGCAGGCCATCCAGACCCACCTTGGTCCCTGGGAAGGTGATGGAGCAGCTAATCCTGGAAATAATTTCCAAATATATTAAGGACAAGAAGGTGATTAGGAATAGTTAGCACAGATCTACAGAGGGGACATCATGCCTGACCAATCTCATAACTTTTTGTGATGAGGTGATGAGCTTGGTAGATGAGGGAAGATTGGTGGATATTGTTTACCTTGACTTCAGCAAAGCATTTGACACTGTCTCCCATAACATCCTCACAGACAAACTGATCAAGTATGGTTTAGCTAGGTGGACAGTGAAGTGAACTGAAAATTGGCTAACTTGCCAGGACCAAGCAGTTGTGATCAGTGACATGAAGTCCAGTGGAGGCCAGTCACTAGTGGTGTACCGCAGGAACTGATACTGGGGCCAATACTCTTTAAAAATCATGTTAATGATCTCAATGATGGGGCACAGTGATGTCACCCTCAGCAAGTTTGCAAACAGTGCAGAACTGGTAGGAGTGATTGACAGACCAGATAGTTCTGCTGCCATTCAGAGGGACCTCAACAGGCTGGAGAACTGAGCTGACAGGAATCTCATGAAGTTCAACAAAGGCAGATGCAAAGTCCTGCCTTTGGGGAGGAATAACACCATGCACCAGTACACCCTGGGGACTGATTGGCTGGAGAGCAGCTCTATAGAAAAGGAACTGAGGCTGGTGGTGGACAAGTTGACCAGGAGCCAGCAACGTGCCCTTGTGGCAAAGAAGGCCCACAGCATCCTGGGCTGCATTAGGCAGACCATTGTCAGGAGATTGAGGGAGGTGATCCTTCCCCTCTGCTCAGCCCTGATGAGACGCATCTTGAGTTCTGGGTCCAGGCCTGAGCTTCCCAGTACAAGAGAGACATGGACATACTGGAGCAAGTCCAGTGAAGGGCCATGAATATAGTTTACAGACTGGAGCATCTTTCATATGAGGAAAGGCTGAGAGAGCTGGGACTGTTCAGCCTGGAGGAGAGAAGGCTAGGGGGTTTTTCTTCAGCTGATGGGAGGGGATGAAGAAGAGGGAGCCAGACTCTTTTCAGTGATGCCCTGTGACAGGACAAGAGGCAATGGGCACAAACAGAAACACAAGAAATTCCACTTAAGCACAAGAAAAAACTTTTTTACTGTGACGGTGACCGAACACTGAAACAGGTTGCACAGAGAGGTTGTGGAGTCTGCATCCTTGGAGATATTAAAACCCAGGTGGACATGGTCCTGGGAAACCTGCTGTAGTTCAGCCTGCTTTAAACAAAGGGTTTAGACTAGATGATCTCCAGAGGTGACTTCCAACTTCAACCCTTCAGCGATTCTGTATATAGTCTCACATTGTAGGATTTTGTGAGGGCCATGATATACTGCAAGTGTTTTTTTTTTAATTGGCCATTGGAAAATGTTCCAAATAAATTTGAGGGGAAGAAGGATGGCAAAGGACAGTTGAAGAACTGACGAAAGTATCACTTGTAGAAATGTTTATGCTTCTTGTTTGTGATACATTTGGTAATCCTCAGGGGTGACACGCAATAAAAGTGCTGAAAATTTGGTTGCTTTCTTATATTTTTTTCGGAAATAATAAATGATCATGGATCCTGTTTTACTTCCAGTTGCAGAAGCCCCCATGAAGATTCAATGGATCAAAGACTGAACCACAAATACCATATCCAATGAAGTCCATATTGCAGATACTATCACACTCCAGATGAAAATTTTCCCCTCGGCATTGAAAAGTAGTGGAAACTGCTTGAATTCTCACAAGCCAGAGGGTTCCATGTACTTCAAGTGTTTTGTCTTAACTAGCCTAAAAAAAATCCCAGGAAAGTTGACACAGGAGAAATGTAAGGAAAATGACTCTGCAAAACAGCATTGTGGTATTTTTTCTCTCAGAATAAACTATACCAAGCTCACAGGAAAAGAAAAAAATTCTTCAGTAATTGCCTTTGCAGTAAACCCAGCCTGAGCTGCAGTAATCAGACTGATATTTTGTATCTATCCTATCATGGGAAACAATACCAAAAAAGGTTGAACTGCAGTGCAGTTTCCTTGGCTTTTTAGCACAATAATCTCAGATCTTTAGTAGGTGTCCAGCTGCTCCAGTTTTGGGGTGTTCATAGTCCTCTGCTCCTCCATCATCTCACCAGTCGCTGCCCTGGGAGGGGCAGGATGACTGGCCCCATCTCAGCACATTCTGGCTCTTGCCTGGCAGGGAATCCACCATGCTGCAAGCCAGGTAGCTCTGTGCTGCCGGTAAGGTCCGCACCAGTGGGTCCCAGGAGGATGGGAGTACATCGGACTGGGCCCATACCTCTGTAGGCAGCTGACTGAGGACTTACTGCCTGCTCTGTGCCTGGGAGAAAGTGGGGTAGCTCTGGACTGCCATGAGCTGAAAGGTGGGGATATCTGCGAGGCCAGGTGCTTAGGGAAAAACAGAAAGTGAGGAAAACTGAGAGTAGAGGTACACCCATACTTTTATAGTTGTGTGAATGCTTGCCTGGTCTTCTGAAGTCAGCTGGAAACCTCCTGCAGCACCATAAGGGTTTAGAAGAACTTAGACTTCAGTTGCCTGATGGCAGTCAGTCAGTCACTCACACATCGGTGGTGCTCTCAGCTATGAGAGAGCTGTAGCATTTTCACTGCAAAACTGTGGTAGGAAAGATGTCTCATTACCCCAAGGGTTCTGTGGCCTCACTCCCATTCCTCTGGATTAATGGGGCTTCTCTCAGTCCCAGTAAGAAAAAAGCCCAGTGATTTATTTTCGAGTTCCTAATGCATCAGTGAGTGGCCTGGCAAACCTGAACATGAGAAGGCCATTTCAACAGTTGGAAAAAACAGTAGTCCATGCTGGATGTCTCTCAGAAGGCTGTACTGGAACGTAACTAGCCAGCTCCCTCTGGCAGATGGGGGGACCAAGACTGTGCAAGGAGCTAGTCTGTGACAGAAGAGTTCCTTGCCATACAGATAGGTGAGGAGATGCCGGTCTGATTGCTCCACATCATGCTGGAGGAAGAAGCAGCTGAGATGCAGAAGAAGGCTGGGAGCCAGTCCACAGGTGTACAGTGAGTCTGCAGCTGAGCAAACAACATCAACCGGTGTTCACTGACGTTCATAAGCACAGTCTGCATAGATACACAAAACCTTTGATCCAAGGCTTCAGGCCAGCCAGGATGTGACACAATTTGCATTTCGCTGGGGCCAAATCCAGAGCTGGTGTAAGCAGAGATGATCCATGGGCTTAGACAGGCCAACTTGCACAGTCTGAAAACTAGGCCCTGCTAAATAAAAATTGAGTCAGGTCTCCTGACGTTTTTGTGTAGCTTTTTCTGGCTTTCCATCTTAAAATAGGCTACAAATTCTGTGTTAAGAAGCTCCATGATTTAAGTTATGCAGCTGAAGCTGAGTCCTTACGAGTTTATCTGACAGGGACAGAGATTTTTCCACACCTGCATCAGAAAGCAGCATGGATTGACTTCAGAAGTATGGTTCTTCCCTGGCCCTTTCCTGGCTCTACTGGTGTGAATCCCATTCCCAAGGCAAACCTCTGGGGGTGTGTGGGGGGGTGTGTGTGTGTGTGTGTGTACCTGCATGGCAGACCAGCCGCCACAGAGGTTGCTGTCTGCCTGGCTCGGCACTGGTGTAAATCCCAAATAATTCTGGTAGTTTCAGCAGAGTTGCTCAGTAGACACGCATGCAGTTGAGGCCAGGATCTGTTCCGCTTCATTAAATAAAGGTTAAATATCCTGGAAGATCCATTTTCCGGTGTCCTTAACCTTGTCTTTGCTGGTGACGTCCTTATTTATTTATTTACTTATTTTCAGACTGAGCTTTTCATGGCCATTGACATAAATTTTCCAGCTTTTCTAATATGGAACAGCTGTGGTCCCTATGCAGTGTCCTCTATAGGTCATGGGAAAGCTTTATCTTACTAATAAGCTCCATTCCTCTATATATTCAAGCCCAACTGACGGGGCCAAGTGTGTTTATAAATAAATATTGTCTTGTAATGACCATTTCCATATGTCCCAGAGGAATAGAGATCTAGTCCTTCTGAGCTGGCCAGCTGCCTCCTTTGTAACAGTGAGAACAGTTTTACCCTGCCTTGTCAACATTTGATTTACATGGAAATGAAGTCCCCAAGGTGACAGGCCAGTGATAGTGAAGAATGCAAGGCTCTCAGCTACCCTTAACAGTCAGGAAAGTTTGTTCATCCATCCACCATTTTTCTCTTCATCAAACAAAATCATGGGTGTGTTTATTGAATATCTCTATTTGTCCCCAACTCGCTCTGTCTGCCTCAGCCAAAGCAGGGACAAAAACATGAGGAAAGCAAGTGAGTTTCTTTGAATGCTGTCCCATTTCTTTCAGTAAGATAAATTACCACTGATGTAGGATATTGCTAAGTTATGGAACAATACATTTGCTGGGAAATTCAGAGAATGGATTTCAAAAATCTCTGGTGAATGACTGGCCCTTCTTACTGATGAATGAAACAAGAAATATACTGCAATATGCCTTCTCTTTTGAATGACGCATGATCTAACAGTTCCTTATCACTGAAGGATGACATACTGTCTCAGTGGCTTATTTCTCAATACTGTTCTGTCAGAGAGAATGTGTTGGAGTTCTTACGTGAGCATTGATCTACTCTGCATCCTCTTCCATCCAGGTAGCAGTGCAGCAGAGGTTGGGATCCATCTTTTAAAGGCTTTCAGAAGAAATCCATTGCAGTTTTTAGAAGATCAACATACAGGACGAATGTAGCATACCTGTTAACCTTCACTGCTTAAATTTTCCCTTAGCTACATATATGCATGTGTTTATGTAGATATATACACACAGAGTCAAGAATGTTGATTGTAATTTTCCACTCTCCCAGAGCTTTGTAGTGTGTGGAAAGGAAGGAATGTCTGTAGATTTCTATGGTTTGGTTTCCTGTAAAGCCAATCTTATAAGGAGCCTCCAGGGCTGATCACTAATAAGAATTAATTCATATGGCTATAATTTCATCCTGTCTTATAGTCTGTCAGAAATAGTATGGCTGTTCCAGTTGGTGTGTCAAACATATTTCCAGCAAGATTTGCCATGAATCCAATGAAAGATGCCATTAAGAGAAAGACAAATGTAAAGTATCTCTGTCTCAACTTCTGTGATTGCTTGATTTCAGATGAAAATAGAAGTATGAAAAGTTTCACAGTAGTGTCTTACCATGACATTAAAATCAGGGTTAAGTCTTTAGATTAAAAAAAATACGTCTACCATCTTCAGTAAATTTCAGGCCACAAATATTCAAGTATGAATAGCATTCTGGGAGTGATCAGACATTACTGTTCCAGAGAGAAATAAATCCAAAACCCCTTGATCCTGGAAAATGGAACACTGAAAGGTATAATTTAATAATATAATTTAACGGAATTTAAACCTTACCTCCCATGTCTTCTTACAGCCCATGACTTTTCAATAGTATTTCATTTTTAATATTTCTTGGAATTCAATTACATCTCTGATTATTTTTTGGCAGGCTGACTACCAGAGAAGACTGCCAGTGCTGGGTCAGCATGTGGCACTGTGGTCACATTGCCTCCAGCAGAAGGGTGAACTGAGCCAGGCTGCGGCTCCAGACCAGGAGCTCCATGCTAAAACTGAGTTGCCCACATGGCCACAAGAAGTGGGAGAGGACAGTGCTGATGGCAGTCAGAGGTGTGGATAGAAGAGATAGGGTGTGCATGTGTATGTGGGGGTAACCAAAACTTAGGACTAGACTGAGGAAAGAAAAAAGTCATTTTCCAGGACTTCATTTTATTTTACAGAGAAAGCAAAGAATTATCCTTCTCCTTAGCATGTTGGGGTTTAACACTCAGTAAAGAAAGTTTATATCAAAATAAGGCATCTATTTTGAGTATTTAGGTGTTTCTCCATTTTTGTGACAAATCCAGTTTTGGCTGATGCACGAAGGGCTAGACAGAGCCTCCCTTTCCTGTACTCTGGGACATGTTCTAGGGGAGAATTCAGCACTAAACCAAATCTTGTGAATGAAGTTATTACATTAGTAAGTTTTCCAATTCCTTTCATGTAATATAACAATGTATGTTAGAAAAGGATGTGTGCGCTGCGGTCTGGTTTTGATACTGATGAGATTTTGCATTGAAATCCTGATTCTTCTGTTTTAAATGGCAATGAGAAAGCCTTAACACCAGGAAAATAACACAAAATACTGTTTGCAGATATTTAATTTCAGGTTTATGAACTAGACAAAAAACCAAACCAAAACAATCACACCCCAAAATAGCTCAATTGATCTGTTACTGCTGGGATCTGCTCAATTTTTTGTTATGTAAGCTGCAGGAAGGCCTTGCTTTCTGCCGGTGGGAAAATCTCCTGAGAAGAAATGTGTCTCTCGCTTCCTCTGGGAACGCTCAGTACCCTGGAGATGCTTCTTGCCTGATGTTTTGTTTCTTGAGTGATTACTGAGCCTTTGCTGGGATGAGAGAAGTAATTTTCTTTCCCGGACTTCAAGCAGTACATGTAATTATGTAATTGTAAGGCTCTTTCCTTTGTGCTTAAGGCTACATTGCCTTGTGACAGTGAATACACAGGGCTTTGTCGTCCCAGTGATTTTCTGAGCAAGACTGAGCTGGGCTGGGCTGCTTTGGCTACATTTTGGTGGCAGGTAGCATGGCGAGCTCAGGAAATCCCAGTTCAGTACTGGGCCATTGTCCATCCCCGCTTTCATACATTCTCCCAGGGGGAGTCTGGGGGCCAGAGTCAATGGGCGTGAGTGCAAACCAGGACAGCACCCATGGCATAAGGGGCCAGTAACGGTATGTGCCTGCTGTAACTACAGTGTACTTACTACGTTATTGAACCAGAAGCAAATGCAGCATAGTTAGTGTGAATAATGCTTGTAAAATATGTTGGAATTGCATCTGGAAAACCTGAAGTCCTCTGCAGAAGACCACATTGTGCTAGTTAGGAGTTAGGGTTAGAAAGATTCAGATTATATTCAGATTACGTCAGAACTAATCACAAATTTTAGCTAATCTGAACACCTGCTTTCTACCTGATACTGTTTTCTGATATGAGCTACTTGCAGTCACAGCATTTGGTAGGCACTTTTCAGACTCACGGGGAGGACTGACCTAGTAAAGGCACATTGATGATCCAAACTACCCAAATTTGTTTTCAGTGTATAGTTTTCACATCCGTCATTTGAAACAGCACCAGTCTACCCCGCAGTGTCTGGAGTACTGTCTCTATCGAAAAGAATACAATGCTTTTGAAAACAGTACTGAACCATGAGGTATAAAATAGAGGGGGAAAAATCTTGCTGGCTTACTTGATTACTGAAGCATTTTTATTATTATTAATTGAGGTCCCACTGCTACACAATCTTCCTTTTTTTTACCAGAAACCTGTGAAACAAAAGTACACTGCTGCCATATGGAAAGGGCAGCTAGAACAGTACTGCCATTTTCCTTTCCAGCAGAGGCTGCATTGAAATGTCTAAACAAATATGCTTGTGTTTGTATGTAAGTTTAGGGATAAATAACTGCCTGGGGCAGGAAAGCTCACACCCACACTGCTTGGGAAGGGCTGCTTCAGGATTAGGAAAACTCCCCTGCTAGACAGATTTATGCTCTGGAGATCCTGCCACTTTTCACTTTGAGTGCTCTTCCTGCCTGAACTCTGCACTCTCAAGCATATATTTAACCTTACAGGCTGCCTTGAGAATCCTCCTAATTTGGAGGGGACTTACAGCAAGTGTACAGAGATTGCTGAACTGTTTAAGATTTCAGAGGTGCTCAGGTATTTCTGTCTATCTCTGTGGGTAACAGCATCCTCGGTGTTTTAACTATGTTCACATTTCTTCATATTAGCAGATGGTACTCTATAGTTCCTGCGTTGTTAGGTACCTATGTCTTACCATGTCATACCCTGCACAGCAACTGGAATCCAGTACTTGCAGATCTCATTTTGAGAATTCTTTTATCTGAAATAAACCAAAATTTACATTTACTTACATTTACTTACATTTACTTACATTTATTTACATTTACTTTATTTACATTTATTTACATTTACTTTACCAAAAAGAATAGTACACTTAGTAAGAAAGGTTTTAAAACTGTGAACATCTGACATTCACTTCTGCTTTCCTTAAAAACCATCCATCCCTTGTCTTCTTCAGTGCATTCCCACATGAGCCTGCTTCCCTGGAGGACCTGTCTTCTCCTCCCTTGGATGATGTGTTCCTTCAAGCCCGATGCAGTAGTTCGGTCTCTGGTATCCCTGGGCTCCTTCTTGCACTGTCATTGTCTCTTTACAATACTCCATGTGTGCTGAAGATGGCTTGTCTTACTGTTCTTGGTTTTTCTCTTCCTTTTGCCCAGCAGGCCTTTGCTGAGCTGATTCACCACGCTGGCACAGCTGACACCGTAGGAACTGCTTCAGCGCTCACTATCCACTATTTATTACAGGTTGTTAGTGCTCAGTCAGAGGGCAGAAGGGACTACTCTGGTTCAGAGCATGTGCAAGACCCTTACATGCAATAACCAATTGTTCAGCAAGAGGAAAAGCAAAAGCCATGGAAGGGAATCAGGAATATGGTTTGTCTTTCACAGTCCTCTGAACCGTGCTTCTGGCAGCCCGGAGCAAGCCTTCCCCGGGGGGACATTAGGCACATGTGCTTCTGGGAACAAGCAGATCCGGGGCTGATCCTCGCTGTGGCTGTGAAGTTTGCCTGGCGATGGCATGCGGCCCAGCTGGAAACGAGCCTCTGCCTGATGTGAACGGGGAGGCACGTAGCTGCGTGGCCGCTACCACTTTCCACGGCTGAAAGCTCATGTCCCGCGCGGTGTGTGCAGCTCCCCATACGGCATCAGCTGTGGCTGAGAGCACGCGGGGAGCTCCCTGGGGCCCTCAGCGGGTACTGAGAGTAAGGGTTAGCCTTTAAAAACTTAGGTCTCTGGATGAAACCATTTGGTAAGCCTGCCGTGTCCTTGCTAATAAATATTTCACGCTTTGGAAGGTACTTTGGTACCCTCTTCTGCGTGCATGCCGTGACTGACGCTGTTGGGCAGATGGGTCCCTACGTGTGGCAGTTTTACTGGGTTGAACCGCCACAGCCTCTTGACGATTTCATGCACCAAAATTACTATGGGCAAGTTTTTCAAAGGGAGGTCTGAAATCTGTTTCTACTAAAACAGCCCTTCTTTTTTCACAAAGAAGTTCAGGAACAAAACATAAATGATCTTTGCATGTGTATTTGCACCCTTACTCTTGTACATGCACACATTTTTCCATTGCTGTTTATTTCCCCTGTGCAATACACCAAATGACATTTCTGAAGTACCCATATGAAATGCCTGGAAATCCTAATACGGGAAGAAAAATAAGTTTCACTTTGTAACTATCCTGCCCCATTTTCTGTCCAGATGGCACACTGGCATGTGCCAGCCTTTCTCCACCACTGCATCCATACGTCAGTCAAGTTGAAAACTTCAAAGAGGAAAGTGGTCATGTGAAACTCTTTGAGGCACTTGACAGAAATCTAAACCAACACATTGCAAAGAGTTACAAACAAAAAATCAGTCTCAAAACCAGTGCTTCTCCCGTGACATCATGTCACATTAATCACTGCTAGTGATTAGTTGCCCTAATAAGGATGAAAATTCTTCCTTCACAGCCTGTTCTCTCCAACACAAAATGCATCTTCTGCTGTGTTGGACCTTCCTTAATGTCTGCCAGCAGAGACAGAGCTGGTAGCTTTGCTCAAAGGACAATGCGGTTAGTCAAGGCCCTGGATGGGAGAGAAGCCCCTCACAGTTGTGGTCTTTTCGTCTCTAAAGCACATGCAGGGGTCTCTGAGACATGAGGATTCATGACATATATATATAATTTCCATATGTGTGTGGGCAGAGACTAAGCTTTACATGGAATCTTTTAGCTGGAGAACCAAAGTAACAGTAACCTGGAGAATCCTTACTGTCAAATCTGGCAGTGCAAACACTTATCTCTTTATATATATTTTTATATCTATATGCCCAATTTAAACAAGCTTTTCTCCTTTGATTTGATAATATACAAGAGGAGAATTTAAGTTTAAGGAATTTACTGATGAATTAATAGCCCTGTGCTTGAAGTGGAATAGGAAAGAATGCATTAATATACACAGATGTATTATGTTGGAAAGACAGAAGGAGTTATCACTAGTTGCTAGCTGTGTGATCTGCAGTGAATTGCAAGCACTGTGCAAGGTGTGGCTACCTGCTTAAGATGATCTTTCTATTTTGTGGACATGGCTAGCAGCCTCTCAGTGAGTAAGCGTTCAGGTGTTGACATCTGAAATGAGAAAGATATGGTTGACTTAGTCTACGTGTTTCCATGCTAAATTATTATGCGCGTACATGTCTGTGTATGGTCGCTGTTTGAACATCTCCATCAGTAAAGTTTCTGCCACCTCTGCTTTGAAGACTGTTCCACTGACCATTCAGTGCATGGTCAGGAAATCTTGAGTTTAGTCATCTTAGCTTCTCATTTCTCTGGTTTTGTGCCTTTACTCTAGTAATTGATATGGCTGAAGTACATTGGCCGTGGACCTTCTCCAGCTCCTCCTGAAGGCAATGTACAGCGTAGCCCTTTACATTTCAAATATAGGATTTTCCATTACTTATAAACATGAGAGGTTTTAAACTATTGGGACGAAATGTTTCAGGGGTTTGTGTATGATTTGTGTTGCACTGTTTCCAAGTTTAACTAAACAGGGTTGAAACATTTGTTAGGACTGAAGCAAGGAAAAATAAAACCAGAAGATGGCCCATTTTGCCTGGAGCATTCATTGACAGAAGGGCCACAAGTAAGGGTCATGTGGCTCCACTAGTGGCAGCTGCTTTGTGGCCTTACGTGGTCATCTTACTACTCTTGGTTTAATTCTGTGACTGTCTTATGGGTGATGTATGTATGTTTTTTCTATCATCCTGGCGTTCTAACTTAGATTGTGACCAAACAAAGCACTCCAGCATTAACTTGAAGCCCTGTGTGAGTTAACCCTGGCCTACAGACAGCAAGGGTGTAGATATACAACATGCAGTTGGGTCAATGTTATCACACCCATGCCCCTAAGGGAAGGGTGGCAACCTCTTACTCCACGTTAAGGCTTTTGCAGGCATTGTCTGGCCTCAGTGGAACTGGTGAAACTTTGTTATACAAGCAAAAAATAAACACAGTTTTAATATGGGACATAGCCTTGCACGCTCAGTGATGGGACAGCTGTCCTTCAAAATCAAACACAAGTTGAAGTGTATGACTGAGCTGGATCTCAGTAGTAAATGTATTCATGCCCAACTATAGGTTTTCCTGGAATCCTTTCTCAAGACGTACCACAATAAATTGGACTGTGGAAGGCTGCTTTTTTTTTTTTTTTTAATTCCTGTGGAAGGACACACTGGAAAACTTGGCCTCAGTCACACAGTTTACTACAAACCTTCACAGAAACATGATGTAATATCATCAGCAATTTTGTTGTATTCAAGCAGTTGATCAAAATGTAAGCTCACTCTTTGCTCATGGCCTGTTACTTTTTATCATTAACCAGAATATCTGAATTGATATTTGAACAGATTATTGTCCCTGAAGGAAAAAAAAACCATAACTGGTGGTGACATACTTCATACCAATATAAACTGAAGGATACTTGTGTCTTTAAAATTAGTTTAAATTAAATATTTCAAGAAGCACATTCAGACTTGTATTCCATTTTTCATGTTGATGTATAGACAATATAAAGGGGCTGACTTTAAGGAGAGTTTCAGTTCAGAAATCTTATTACTCTCTTAATTTAACACAAAAGTTCTAGAGAATATGGCGAGATTTTGCATGCAGAAGAAACAGCACATCACAAACAATTTAACTGGATCTGCCAGGAATAGTATTTGTTTATAATTTAAAACACTAGCTAAGGCTGAGAATAGAACATCTTTTATTTTTTGATATATTTTTGAAATGCTGTGAGATGCAAAGCTGACCACCCAAGGGGCTAACAATTATCACTTGCTTTCACTCGAACTCAGAAGTTTCTTTTACTGGGTGTTGCAACCCTTCAGTTTTGCTTTATGGCCTGGCCTTGAATGAATCTGAAAACTGTGACAGTCAGCAGGAGCAACCCCTTTTTGACAGACCAACTTGGATCACCCAGAATCAAAGATCTAACATCAAATAATATACCCTGAAGGATAATGAGTCTGGTCCTTGGAAGGATGCAATTAATTTTCATGGCTATTGTGGTTACAAAAATAGCACTTGAGGAGAGCAGTGATGTTCACTGGGTGAGGAAGACACTGAGCCCCAAACTGTGACAGTCCTTTGTAGCCACTCCAGTGCCATTCCTCAATTTAATGATCTTTGCAGTAGACCTCAGACCATAAAACCAAGAATTATAATTTCAGTTTGGCCCACACAGAAGCTGGCTTTCTCATCCTTGCTACTAAGCCAAAATTTAATAACATTAGGAAGCAAAGTAAACTCCTGTAATGATAAGATACTCTCATTTTTACAGATTATCCCCAGGGACATTTGTCAGTACTGTTTGAAGGATCCGTAATTAGCACTGAAATGCATTTGTCAAAATAAATCAACAATTTGGGGATGCTTAAGCCTGGGTTGTTTTATTTTTGTTTGGTTTTTTTCCCATATTTGTTTGTTTCCTTGGTGGGAGCTTAATTTAAGACTTTTGAATCAGAGGAAGCCTTTTTCTTGACCAAAACTCATTAACCCTCCTTATTCATAACTCTGGAGTGCAGAAGGGACCATCATATAATCTCGTCTGACCTCCTAAGCAGGACAGGCCATGACATCATGCACAGCTACTCCTGCACTGAGCCCAGAAAAGTGTGTTGACACTAACACGTGTCCTCCAGAAAACTACAGGAGGAGTAACGTCTTCAGTCGGATCAACTCTTTTTTAGAGTAGAAGAAAAAAAAAGGTGTTAAACCTTTCTTAAAGGTGAGGAGAGAATCCATATCTTTTTTTGTGTGCCTCTGAATTTTTAACAATTTAAATGTTAAAATTATTGGTAGCAATAACTAAAGTATGGACGGTGTTTTTCTTGAATGCATGGGTTTTGTCTTTCTTACATTGTAGTATGTCTTGATGGTCCTAGCATATTCCCTTCACTGTTAACTGATAACTCATCAGTGGTCTGAAAGAAGAATCCTCAGCCGGAAACCTACTGAGTACTTAGTATTTTTAAACATTTCTCTTAATCCAAGCCACTTGTTGATGTGTCCTGACTGTGAGTGCCTCAATCCCAGTGGATGTTTCTCTTGGATAGCACGGGTCTTGTCTCTGTGGGCTAAATCTCTCTACACTGTCCAATAAGGGAATGCGGGAACATATTTTATCTTTACTGTCCAGTTATTACATGAGAAATCTTTTTTTTTCAATTTCAAAGAATTCTTAAGGGGAAGTAAGAAACATAATTCAGAGAGATAGGGCCAAGAAGCATTATTAATATGTTAGGGATATTAGAAATTCTTGCCTATTGGCTTAGATTAGTCTGAATGTGAAGCAAACACACATACATGGAAAATATATTTTAACATAAGCATTTGTGGGAGAACAAGCTAACTCCCACCTGGCCATGCAAGCAACCCAGACCAGGAAATCAGGTTTAGAGAAGTGGGAATTTACTCCTTCATTTTGTATTTCACAGCCATCCACTATGTGCAGCAAGAGTGTCCCCCCATCAGCTTGACATGAAGAATGATACCTGTCTGTGAAGGACACTGTCCAAAGCACCTGGGGAGCCACACCACTTCCCAGTCTGCTCCTGGGGACAAGTCACCAGCCCAGGGCACTGACACCAGGGTCCTTGCTGCCTCCAGCCCCAACCTTGCATCCACAAGTCCCAGCATCACTCCCCATAGAGTCTGGCGACCACAGCTCCTGGAGCAAGCCACCACCCAGCTCACCGCGAGTCCCCAGCATCATGTGCGGTGACTGCAAGCATCCAGAGACCAGGCTGATGCACACTTGCAGGATACCATGCTGGGACTACAACACCCTGCTGCTAATAGTAGCACAGCACAGAATCAGAGTCTAGAAGAACATGATTTGTTGTTTGATGGTGCCTTCCAACCCCCCACCAGCGTTTTGAAAATACCAGGCTCTGCAGAGGATGTAATTTGTCAAAAATAGTGAAAGCTTTGTTCCTTTCATCGTATAATATCTAATGTTTTTTTCTCCAGTCAAAGTTCCTTCTGGTCTTGAACTAACTACGTTTTTAGCTTGCAGCAACAAACATTTGCTAATAACAATCACTGGAGAGCTTGGAAAGTGGTTTCACAAAATGTCCTCAATCTTAGTTTGTGAGGGAAGAAAAGATATGCAGAATTAGCCATGTTTTTTATGGTCAGCAGGAATGGTGTATGCATACTGCTTTCCAGACAGAAAAGCAAAAGCGTGACTCCTTGCCTAAACTTTATGCAATATAGATAAAGGCGTATGCTTTTGTGAAATGTATTCAAGATAGCTGTGAGGTAAGTCAAGTCCTGTGCCTCTGAAATGACCTGATGGACTACAGTAAGACACGGTGTTAGGGTAAAGGCCTATTGCATGCACGAGGTATTAGCTAAATCTGAATATACCTCCTGCTTTCTCGCTGGTTGGTGTCTTGAGTATCCCAGAAAGCTTAGGATAACCCTTCTGTGTATGGAGCCATGCAACTTGTGTTCGCAAGGGCAAACTGCGGTGGTGCAACACGTGCCCATGAAGCAATACTTGAGAGGGGGATTGTTTTAGAAGGCCACAGTGTTGCCTAGTGTTACGGAGAGGTTCAATGCACAACTTGCAGCAGGCTTTAGCGGGGGTTTGGTACACACAGCAGGATGCAGCTGGGTGCACTGGAGGGTGCCCAGGAGGGGTGCTTTGAGCAGGCAGGAGTCTCATGGCCCTGACAGGAGACCAGTGGCCGTCTGAGCATCTGTGGGGGCCAGACATGGTGCCCCAGGGCACCTGAAATACACCCAGTTATTGCTTGTTGAGTCACAATCTGACTTCCATCAGATTTTAATGCTTAGGTGCCCATCCTGCTTGTACCTTCGGCAGCCCTGATCCAGCCTAGGCCTTAAGGGCTACCCTGCTGCCTTGCCTGCAGCGCAGACGCCCTGGCAGTCTCACTCATCCAGGCTACCCCCTCCAGCAGCCACGTTGAGCCCTGTCTCGTTCGGCTGTGCGCTCCTCCATGCCACGGGTGCTGAGGGCTCCTCCCTGGAGCCAGACCTTCTGGGCTTTGGGCAGCTCTCAATTGCATCTGCTGGCAAAGGCTTGGCTGCAGCTGGGGCTCTCCGGTGGTTGGCATCACTACGGGGTTTGATGACATTGCTCTGGGGAGAGGAAAGGAAGGTGTTTGTGGTCTGCCAGCCCTCCCGCAGAGACCTGGTTTAACCGGCTGGCTCAGGCTGCGCCCACACTAGAGTCCTGCCTCTGTCCCTGGCTCGCACCAGATGTTTCGACAGAAGGCATCAGAAATCCTGAAGGTGACAGCTCCAGAATAACCTGCCAACAGGGAAAGTTTCCTCCAAATCTTATTACTCAGAGGTTGGCTTCCACCTGGGAGCATTAAACTTTATATCACCTGCAAGCTCTGTCTGTGTTTGTTTGCTCCCTGTGTCCCCCACCACGGCAACTCTGAATCTTCGGGGTATCCAAACAGAGGGCAAAGGGTCTCACTGTCATTTTTCTCTTTAAAATAGAGAAATTCTTTAAGTAAGGCTAGAAAGAAAAAATAAAATGCAGTTCTAGATATTATGCCTGTCCTGGAAGGACTGCATAATCACTTTTCTACTCTTAGGAAATAGTTTTGCTCCCCACAGAAGACAACACAGCATCATAATCCTGGTAAGCTGTTCAAAGAGCCAAAGCGTATTAAATACATGGAATAAGCAATGTCAAATAACGCAGTTCCAGGTATACCATATTACAGGGGGATGGGAATGGCATGGACGCATATAAGTGCGAAGGGTTGGCAGTCAGATGATGCTTACACATTATTGCTTCTAATTTTCAAAATTGTTATCAATGAGAGGGATGGTTAAATGCCAGCATGAACTGTCAGCAGTATTTGGTAAAAGTCTCAACTGTCATTCTTAACTTGACAGTGTACTTGAAACACAGAAAATTTTAAATTTAAAATAAAGCCCTTTTAATCTGATAAAGTTGCCAGGAAGAATAAATGACTAAACGTATTGAACTGTGTTGCTGCCAGCTCATCCCCTCTTAGCAGGCATGATGCTGTGAAGCTGGGTCTGATACTTGTGCTTTGGTGAGGAACGCAGCTGCCAGCCCTAAAACATCCCCACCCTCTCTCTACAGCCAGCCAGGTGGCTTACCCTGACTGCTTCTGCTGCCGGCCTCTTCCAGGTCTGCAAAACTTACTCAAGAAAGGGGCTTTGCGCTAAGCGATTTTCTGCAAGGAGCAGGAGCACAGCACATAGGAGCATGACACTCATGACACAAGGGTCTGCCTTGTGTATCTCTTCAGCATCCTCACATAAGACTGAGGAGCCTTAGGGTTACCTCAAAATACCAATATCCCTAGAAATAGCCTTATGGGAAAGAGAGTAGATGAGGCGCGAAGCAGAGAGAGACATGAAGGCAAAATAAAAATTGGGAAGAAGAATATGTTTAAGAAGAGAATGAGAAAATGGTTGTGGGTAAAAAAAAAATCTCAGCTGCAACACTGAGAGAGTACTGAGATAATATAAAATTATCACTCAAAGGGACCATGGAAAAGGCTGGGATACAAGAAGGACTAGGAGTACAGAAGAATGAATGGACAATACAAAGGCAAAAAGGGGGAGAAACAGGAAAAAATCAGAGACAGAAGAAATAATTATTGTCACCTTTTTATTTTGTAGAAAATTTACTTTTGTACAGCATCTGACTTAACCATAGATCAAATAGCCTCAAGGAAATTCACAGCCCTGCAAACGGAGGCCAGAGACAAATTGTATGTGCTTCACTCTGACTCTTCTTGGAAGCTACAGAGGTTCATTGTTTGGACACACAATGGACAGATTAATATCTCCAGATGTTCACCGTCCATCCTCCCAGAACATTAATGGGCAGGCCAGGGAATGAATGCTTTTAGCAGAAACATCAGTTTCCGCTACTGCTTCAGATGAAGTATTTTGTCAGTGTTCATGTTCTGGAGAGCACCTGCTCCAAACATAGGGAGCCTACACTACAGAGCAATGCCCCTCCATGCCACTGCCCAACACCGCACGAAGCCTGCAAACTGTCCATGCAAATGCTGACAAACTGACTTCCAAAGAGAATGAGAAACCAGCATTTAAGTGGTTGAGTGGCTCAGAGAGTCAGTACAAGGATAGTATGTCTTTTGAGCCACAGACATAATAAGACAATTTTTGTAAGAAATTTGAACAGGAATTTGTCCATAATTCTTATTCACGGAGGAAACAAGCACGCATCAATTTAGCATTAGCAAATATCATACAATTAGTTGTCATACATTTATTTATTCTTGTAGAAGAACTTGTGATGACATTTTTGGGAAGGGTCTAGATAATGAATGGCCATTTTAATTTGAAGACAAAAGCTGCTTACCACCAATTCTCAATGCCATATTGTATAAAAAAACAGGTGAGACTGATGAAAAATAGTGATTCAGCAGCAGCACCCAAGTCCTCTTGAAAACTATGCAGATAGTTTTGAAAATACTATCTTTACTATTATCAGCATCATTCCCTCTCGTTCCCATTCATGAATTCCTACTGGCAAAAAGTAACCGCCTGCTGAAGCAAACAGACTTAATCCTACAAAAAATACTGTAAGTGAAGAAAGTACATTTGTTGCCTTCAGTGTATGAATCTATAAGAGAAAACAAAACAGGATTTGGTCTTCCACCGACATGAAGAGGATGTTAAAGAGCCATGTGCTTTTTTCAACTTGAATAATTTCAGTGAAATGGATGTTCAGGTGGCAGCCGGGAGGATTTGAGTTTCACAGCTTGGGCTACAGCCACATGGCAGACGCACACTGCCCTGCAGCGGGGTACCTCACTCTGAGAAGAGTGGTGCTCTGCAAGGGGCTGTGCTGTTTTGCTGGTTTGTCTGTCAGTGCTGCCCAAAGCGGCACCAGGTTTCCTGCGGGATGGTCAGGTCACTTCAGCTGACCTGAGTTTACTCTCAGAACGCCTTTGCCATAAATCAATGGAAAGAAAAGGTCTGGAAAACTGAAGGTAAAATACTGGCTCTTCACCAGTGAAACCACTGAGGAATCTAGCTACTCCTTTTAAGGGAATTCACCCCCCAAAAATTAATATACAAATATCCTGCACAAAATCTGTGCGACCTGTTGCATGAAGCAGTTTTGAAGAAGCACTCACTTCTGGCTTCAGTTGGGTAACCCACTTACATAGGAAAAAATCGCATTTTGTGGCAGCCAGCAGAAGAGGATAAGAAAGAGACCCTTGATAAGAAAAATACGATTAAAAAAAATCAGCATGCCATTAAAACAAGTATAAATACACATTATATTACATGAGTGAACTGTGTTTTCTTTAGTGTACATGCCATTTTTTATTAATTCATACACTAAGTGCTAAAGTGTTTCCTAATGCCATCAGGTGGTGCTTTCAGTAAGTAACAGAATAAATAGTTATTGCATAGTTCCTTTCTGCATCGTGTTCTCATTTTCTTAAGTAAAAGAAAATTTAAACAAAACACCATGGTTGCCTTCTCCTTCTGAAGCCCACCGACCTTGCATAAAGGTGTGTATCACGTTTCTGAGGCACTCTGGTTCCCCTCGGGTGTGATAAACTGCACTTTGGGCACGATGAGGGAGGGATTGGTTCTCCGCATGGAGTTGCTCCTCCGAATGGAGTTGTTCCTCCTCATGGAGTTGCGTTTCCGCAGGGAGTTTTGGTGGGACAGCTCGCTCTTCTGCAGGGTCTGGATGAGAATGGATGGCTTCTCATCGAGCTCTCGAGCACTGCAACGCGGCGCTGCCACTTTGACAGTGTTGCCAAACTTTGAGTAGTCAACTGCGTACACGCCTTCCTCTTCGGTGACGATGGGCACAAAGCGGTGACCCCACAGGATTTCCTCTGCTATGTAGGAGGTTCTCGCCTGCGTCGTGATGCCAGTTGTTTCTACGACTCCTTCAAGTATCACGATCAGCTCCAGGTCCTGCAGCACCAGGTCAGCAGCGGAGATATCGTAAAGAGGACTCCGTTTGTCTATGACGTGACAAATGATTAAGGGAGCCACGAGGAAAATATTGTTGCTTTCAAGGGGGTTATCCACAGGGATATCTACTTGGTGAATGGGTATGACTTCTCCTTCAGGGGTCGTAGTCTTCCTCACAACCTGGATTCTCACCGAGGCGCTAATGATCATGCTCTTCCTCAGGTCTCCCACGCGAAACATGAAGCAAAGTTTGCCATTTCGAACTGCAATGACTGCCTGCCGGCTGAAAATCAAGGTCTCAGCCCGCCTGTGAGCTTGCGCAGTTTTCATGAATATGCAGCCCAGCATGACAGCATTGATGATCAGACCCACAATGTTCTGTAGGATCAAGACTGTGATGGCCAAGGGACATTCCTCTGTCATCATCCTGCCCCCAAAACCAATGGTCACCTGAACTTCAATGGAGAAGAGGAAAGCAGAGGTGAAAGACCTGGAGAAGAAGATTGCACAAAGTTAACTCTAAGGACATCAAACACAAACTGAGAAGCTATTAACATAAAATTTCTAGAAACAAATTTAAGGACCTGTTTGTACAGTCCTGGTACGCTTAAGCCTTCTGTTAACACCAGCAAAAGCATTGCATGCTCGGTGACACTGTTTTTGTATGATCGGTGCAGTATGTGATGGTGACAGGGAAGACGTCAGAGCCTGAGCTCCTGAAAGACCGTCTGTAACACTAGGTGACCCTGGGAAGCTCAATAGATCCTCTGTTCAGGAACACACGCTGCCTACTGTGTTAGCTGACAGTGCTGTAACACACCTGGGCTTTCCAGCTGCTCCATCCCATGAAGCCCTTGGTGGAGAGCAGTGGTTTTGGCAACAGCGAGCAATTGGCTGTCACACTGAGATTCTTCCACCAACATGTGCAGGGAAGGGAAATGAGGAAAGTTGCAGCATTTCACTCATACTACCTGAGTCATGATCCCCTGTAGCAGGATTTCCTGGAGGGAAAGGGGACATTTCCAGATTCTTGACACTTCCCAAACCCTTGCTCGCCTTGCGACTGCACCCGCAGCGTCAGGCTGCAGAGAGAGTCCATGGTGCCCTCTGCACGTCCCAGCAGGAGGGCAACGCTGCGACCCTGGATCTGGGTTTGGCTCACTGCCGTGGCAAGACTAGCTGGAAAATTTCAGCCCAGGAGTGGGCTGTAGAAGCGTGGGTGAAGTTAAATGTCCCTAATATGCTATAGTGCTGGACTATATCAGAGGATGCTGTCCACAAACTTTCCAAAATACATTATCTGTAGTAGTCATGGAATCATAGAATGGTAAGGGTTGGAAGGGACCTTAAAGATCATCTGGTTCCAACCCCCCTGCCATGAGCAGGGACATCTTCCACTAGACCAGGGTGCTCAGAGTTCCATCCAACCTGGCCTTAGTCCACAGTGTCATGTCCAGGGTCTTTAATTTCCTTTTATAACCAGATACATCCTTCACTAAAGTGTCTTATGTCTAAAATCAGTTGGGGTTGATCCAGTAGACTTGCAGCACATTGAGTCTCATATGAACGAATACCATAGTCACCCTTTTAATGCAGTGCAATCCACCAACATCTGAAGCATCACCATGCTCAACATGGCTTTACATATGGAAAATACGTCCTGCTCATGAAGATGGTTCTAAACCATTCATTGGGTTTGGTTTGCTTTTCAACTAATCTGCCTCAAAATAAATTTTATTTTTTTTTTCCTAACCATATTTTCTGTGAACCTGGGGTCATGAGGAGACTTTAAAATAGCATAGGCAATATCAGGGATAATTTTCTGTAGAATGAGAAAGTTCATCTTTCAGAAAACCAGCCAGTCTGTGCAGAGATATCTTTGAAAGAACTTTGTCTTTTTTTTTTTGCTTTTTGATTTTCTTAATCTTCAGCAGATTCCCTTGCATTGAGGGGTTTACTTTTGCATTTCACTCTGAAGAATTGTGGATGAAGGAGTCAATTAATAGAATCCATGGAATGATTTCCTATGTTCATGAATATTTAGTTACATGCAAAATGAAGATTCTGGTTTAAACTTCATTCAGCTTAATTCAACTTAAAGCTCTGTGGAGTAAATATTCTGATCTCCCCTAACAGTACTCCTTTTTCAAAAAAAAATCAGAAAAGAGAATCCGGCTTTTTACAGTGGAAGTAACAGAAGCAGCAAGTTTGTACAGCATTTTGACCATGCGAAGAGGGAGCCATAAACTCCAAATTGCACTATTCGCAGGTCCCTCCCCTTGGAGCTTGTGTAACAGTGTTCCTCTTTGGATAATGTTTGCTTTCTGCAGCAAAGAGCTGTGAGACTTAGAAATTTCTGCAGTACTTTGAAAAAATAAAGTCCTGTGCAAGTTCTAGGCACTGGTTAAAATTTCCAAAACCAGATTTCCTGTAAATCTGCGATGGCACCTACCCAAGAAAGCTCTCCTGAAATACCTGTGGGCCTAAATCTCAGGCAAGCAGGTTAAAAAAAGTATTTGCCATTATTTTGCCACACGTCATTGCAATATTAAATGCATTTTACATTCAGCAATTCACCATTCTTAAAAATGTCAGCAACATTGCTATTTCGTGACTTTGTCCAAAGCCATAGCTGGATTTAACAAGACAAAATATTTCGCTACGAAGGGAAAAGACGTTCCATGGTTTGGGCATGGACACATGAGCAGCTGTTGGCTAAACCACCCCAGGTACTTGGACAGGGGAGCGACGCGTGTTCTTTCTCATGGGCTCAACCAGAGAGCTACCCTGATTCATCTGCTCTGCTTTGTCACAGCCCTCAGGGCTGCTCTTGGAGCAGTGGCCAGCAGACCCCCGGGACTGGCCACTGGCATGGGGCTGCCCCAGCGGGGCCGTGGGGAGGGAGCCAGGCACAGAGCCCTTGGCAGCTGGATCAGGCTCTGTGGGGTGGCCCAGGAGCCCCGTGGGGAGCCCCACGGGGTGGGCCAAGCCTGGGGCTCCGCCAGCTGAGCAGAAGGATGTCCCCTCGGGTGACCCTGCAGAGCTGGCGTGGTGTAGCTGCTCGCTAGCTAGGGTCGGACACATCCCACAAATCCCAGAAACGCCGGGGGTGACACCCCAGCGGGTGCAAGCTGGGTCATGACATCTCATTTCACAGCCGATTGCTTGTGGCCAGTTATTGGAAACGAACTAAGACAGTAACATCCCTCCCCACCACCAGAGAAGGTTAGCTCGGAAAAAATCCCTGTTCCCTTTAGCTTGGAAAATCCCCATTTAGCAAAACAGTGTCAAAACGAAGAGAGAATGAAATCTCCTCTCCCTCATCAGCTAGATACAATGTCCCTTCAGACCTGTTGAGGTGCCTCAAATCTGTGTGCAGAGAGGACGAAAGGAAAGCGAATAATCTGATGTCTCAGCGGGCCCTGCAGCCCCCCTGAGTCCTTCACAGCCCTGCAGTGGGTTAAGGCAGCTGATCTGGAGCAGTCTGGTGGTACCAAATCAGGATTTTTCTGTTTAAAAACCTAGTGCTATAAAAAGAGATTTTACTGAAGAGATGATGAAATGATCTTATTGCTTACCCCACCTCCAATTAACAAACACTTTTCTCTTCCATGTATGTCTATGTCAGTTTATCGGTGCCTTGAAAACTGTTGTGGCTTTGGGGATGGAAAGTAAAATACTTTTCCAGAAGACACTTAACCTAGTAGCCCCTTAAGCTTTCACTGTCTGGCACATCACGCATGCTGTGGAAACTGTTCCTCTGTCGAACTGCTAGCCTATGGCTTCACCAAGGTGTTTTGAAGCACCCTGTATTTAGGTGTCTCATGAAAGTCATCTTGAAAGACATCTAGTTTCGCCCTAAGCATCACTTTCCTTGCTAGCCCTACCTGACACCCACGGCCGGTACCCTGCCTCACAGGCACCGCTCTCGAGGTGTCCACCTTTTGCCAGCGCAGCTTGTGCCAGGCTGGGGATGCTCCTGCTGCCGTAGACAACATGACGATACAGATAACACATACCCACTCTTGTAGCAGGCTCTTACCACGACAGGCAAGGTATGTTACCCACAGAGTGTGGAGACACATGAAAAGCAGCAGGTCTCCCTCTCTTTCAGATCCTGTAAGGAACCAAAGAAATCTACAGTACAGTATTTTCCAAGCCCAGAAGGCTTGCTGAATTTACGTAATTTAGAGGAAAACACTGCACTTTTCAGCTGTCTCAACCAAACACAACGGTTTGTGTAAATCAAAAGCTGCATTTTAGGCATCGGCAGGACAGCAGGCAGCTCTGTTCCCCCCCTTTCTTCATCCCGCCAACCGTACTTTACCTGACACACGTCACACACGGTGTCCACTTCGTGCTGTTCGTCGTGCTTTCTGTGCTTGGGTCCATGTCGCCGTGGGCAAAAGCCACTAGCCACCACATCATGGCGAAGAGCAGCCAGCTGCACAGGAAGGACATAGTAAAGATGACCAGCGTGTGACGCCACTTCAGGTCCACCAAAGTGGTGAAAATGTCTTGCAGGAATCGCCCCTGCTCGCGGATGTTCTTGTGTGCCAGGTTGCATGCCCCGTTCTTGGCGATGAAGCGGGCTTTGCGTGGCCGGTCTCGGATGCGCGGCTTGCGCAGGTTCTCCGCAGCGATCCGTGCCAACACGTACTCTTCAGGGATGATACTCTTCCGAGCCAACATCTTCCTGCCACCATAGTCCACTCAGCGAGATGTGAAACGGGGGGTGGTCCCTCAGGCGCGTCTCCGCAGGGCTCGCTCTGCAAAAAGAGAGAACCTGGTCAGGTTTGTCACCGCCGCGCTACAGCCAGAAGCCCCGATGAGGTACCTGCCACCAACAACCATCGCATTAAACATGACTGTTTATTCTGCAGTGCCCTCCCGCTTTCAGACCGTCGGTTTTTTATGTGAGCGATGGGTATAGGCTCGTAACAGAAAGGAGAGGTGCTACTTGGAGACCCCTCGCTGGAGGGGAGGCTGAAGGACAGTCCTGCAGACTTGGAGTAACGTGAGGCGCGGTGGGTCGGTTCCCCAGGGTGTTTCTCCAGGAGATGGCCGTGCCCAGGCGGGTGCAGCGACGCAGAGCACTAAGTTATCCGCATCCTTCGGGACCCGAAGCATCAGGCTTCTCCGGTTTGAACCCGGGCCGGTCTGCGGGGAGCCCGTGGAGACGCGTTTCTCACGGCGACAGCTGACAGCCCCTGCCCGCTCCCCGCAAGCAACGCAAGAAGGAGCCGGGCAGGGGGTGCGGGGGGCCGGGACTCGGCGGAGCGCGCGGCCGCCTCCCCTCCCCCCCCCCCCCCCCCGCAGCTCTCCCTCCGCTCCACCGCGAGGCGGGGGAAACCCTCCCATTCTGCCCAAACTTCGTCCCCAGACGGGTGACGGAACAAACCCGCGGACAGCCCCGGCTCCCCGCAGCTCCCCGCCGCCCGGCCCGCCCCACCGCGGGAGGGCGGGGGCTGCCCCGCCGCTTCGCAGGGACGCGCCCCCCCGCCCCGCGCCGGGGATCCGCCGCCCCGCCGCTGCTCACCGCAGCGCGGCCGGGCCGGGCGGAACCACGCGGAGCGGGGCGGGGGGGTGCGGCCGGTTCGGTGCCGGGCGGTGGGGCGTTTGGGGCCGGTAAGTTTAGCGGGGGGCGAGCTGGCTCTGCCTGGGCGGGCTGCAGCGGGGCAGCGGCTCGCTGGCTCCCTCCGGTAAGCCCAGAGTTGTGCCTTTTTGCCCTTTTCTTACCCCGAGTCTAGCCGAGACAGGTTGCTGGCAGAAACCGAAGCGTGTGCGTGAGTGTTTGAAGGGCCAAAGCGAGCATCTCTCGGCCCTTGCTGCCTTTGACAAACTTAATTACCTGTTTCTGCCGGGGGTGGGGGGGGGTGGGGAGAAAAAAAAGGGCGTTCCTTTTTATGGTCCACAGCTCTTGCCAGGCACAGAGTCAGGCCCGTTACGAGGTTCATTGGGTGTTTGCAGATGGGATGGCTATAGGAGAAATTACGCACGACTGCAAAAAACCAAACGGTGAAGTCGCAGAAGTTCATCCCTTTTCCCACAGGTCGAGGTTTAGAGTTTTGGCTCTTGTGTTTAATGGAAACTTGCATTCCTGGAAGCTGCAGCTTTTTTTTCCGAAGTCTTAGGGTTTGTAGTAGGAAGAATAAACAGTACATCAGCTTTATGAAAAGATCTAAATTTAGGTTTTCATGAAGCAAAGTGCAGCAATCTCATTGTGTCTGATTAACTCCTCCACGCCCAAGGAATGTGTGCAGTGGGGAGGCTTCTAAAGCCTTCTGTGTATCACGCAAGTGAATGACCTATACAGTATAAAATTTATACAGAACCTAATACCTTACTTCTCTCTGTAAACTGGGGAAAGGAAGAAACGCTGGACAGGCCTGCTGCATTCAGGAAGGTTTTAAGTGTATCCAGGCTTGGAAAAATTGTGAAGGTGCATTTGACAGGCAGCGTAATCCTCAGCCTGAAGATATCCACCCTGCCGAACACATGCACGTGCTCAGCTTTAAATAGATGAGTGATTCCTGGAAACTTTCCTAGCGCTGTCCTGCTCTAATACCAGATGCCCAACAGTCAGAGCAGAGACAGACCCTAAGCCCCAGTCATGTTAGGCAATAGCTAAACGTTGGCGTGTGGAATCAGCTTCAGGCAGATGACCAGCTCTAGCCTGAAAAACCAGGATCTAAAACCATTACCTGTAGATTCTAACCAGACTCTGAGTACAAATGCATGACAGTCACTTGAGCGGGTATCTGCAGGATCGCTGTTGTTCGTGTCAGCTGTGACACTTGATGGGCTGAGCCCTGCTATAAATCGGGTGGCAGAGACTGGCTTTGGGAGGCTGACTCCTTTGTTTGATGCAGCCTCCAAAAGTGCATCTCACATGGGTCTAGCTGTTGAAAGTAACTGATTTAATACACATGCAAAAGCGTTCATTTTCTTTTTGCCTTTTCCTTCTCTTTTTTTTCCATCTCCTTTTCCTTCTCCTTCTCTTTTCCTTCTCCTTCTCCTTCTTCTTCTCCTTCTCCTTCTCCTTCTCCTTCTCCTTCTCCTTCTCCTTCTCCTTCTCCTTCTCCTTCTTCTCATTCTCCTCCTTTTCCTTCCTTTTCCTTCACCTTTTCCTTCACCTTTTCCTTCTCCTTTTCCTTCACCTTTTCCTTCTCCTTTTCCTTCTCCTTTTCCTTCTCCTTTTCCTTCTTCTTTTCCTTCTTCTTTTCCTATTTCTTCTCCTTTTCCTTCTCCCTTTTCTCCTCCTTTCTCCCTTTTAGCTCTCATGAAATATTTCTTCCATGCTAGGGCTAGAAACAAGATTGATGCTCCCCAGTATGGATGCTAGCTGCATCTCAAAAAAATAAAGAAAAGTCTGGGAACTGCATGGAAGCCCCCTTCCTTTTTCATAAGATCCTGAAATTCCATAATTTTTCTTCGGACACAGATTTACTTGTGTCACATGCCCAGTTGCACACTTTTCCTCTGAGGTTATTATTGAAATCAGCAGCTTTATAAACAGGGACACAGAAACACCAGGAGATGTCACTCTGATTTACTTGCCACCTTAGGGCATAACCCACCCCTATGGCTGTGTTCAGCCTCAGCCCCTCCTCGCTCTGCCAAGGCCCCTCAGCCATGCTGGGGTGCGAGGGAACAGGAGCTGCCACGGCTGTGCTCCTCGCCCCGTCTCTGCTGGCAGTGACTGGGATGGTGTGGCACAAAGTTAGCGCGTGGGTTAGCAGCTAGTCTGGCAAAATGGCTCAAAATCATCTTTGAGGGCAGGCGGGAGCAAGGAGGGACCTTCCTCAGGCTGGTCAGGTGGAACAGAAGCTGCTGCCAGCGCTGGTACTGTCAGAGACCCCTACGACCTCTCAGCCCCACTTGCTCCCCACCAACCTCCTGGGGGTTTCCTCCCCCTTAACTGGGCACCATGCAGAGGCCTGGTATTTTGTAGGAAGGGGTCCAACCAAACACGCACAAATAATCTTGGCACAACCCCAGGTGTGACCAAATAAAAGTTATTGATGGCTTTCCCCGTCGTCTTACATTGGAAGAAAAGTGCTCATAAAATCCTGCCTTTCCATCTCTACCTGTTCAATACCGGCAGGGCTTCCCCCTCGCAGGAGGGGATGCCTTCCTCCTCTCTTACACTGCAGATTAGCTTCGAGGAAGCCTGCTGGGCCGCGACTGCCGGGATGTGGAGGTCAGGAGCACCAGAACTGTTCCCTCCTCCTGGTTAAACATGGTGAGACATGATTTTGAGCACAACATCCACTTCCCCGAGTTACAGTGTATGAATATGCTCTGGAGAGTGACAACTACTAAAAATGTTCCCCTTTGCCCTTTCAAATACTTGCTTGGTTGCCACATGCACATTGAAGTCTGAGGTTTAAGTAATAGCTGGGAAAATCGCCCAAAATGTCTCTTAACCCATTTGGTAAGGAACATAGTGTCTGAGTGCTGTGAACACAGCCTTTTCAGGCAAAAAATGAACAGAACTGATGGCAGGTTTGGGTCTAATTTTATTACGGCCCATCAAGCGTCTCCCTTCTTGCTGTTTCATTTCACCCACAAGAGTTACTGATATTACGGTAAATATCACTTTACAATTATGCCTACCTAAAAAAGGATTAAATAATGTGCTTAGACATGTATCTGAATTTTCCACATTATAGTTGTGTCCAGCCCTTTCAGAAAATCCTGCTTCGTAATAAGTTTTGTTTGAAATTCTAATCTTAGCTTAGATATAGGGTGACTTTGCAGGCGTCCAGATATGTCATGCACACAGCATGAGGCTTCCACAAAGACACAAAGCTGATAAGCCACATTCGGATAGGGTGGATGAACTCTTTCCCAGCTGAACTGGCAGTAGATCCATCAAACATGAAAGAGCAGAAACTGCAAACTAAGGGCGTCTGTTACCCTGAACCAGCTATTTTTTTTCTGTTTCATGCAAGAGCAGCAGGACAAAAATAGTCTTTATCATCAAAATACATGTAAGTAGTGCCCATCATCCGATATTACTAAGTTGCATGGTGAAGTTTGCAGATGTTCTGTGGGTTTGCTGGCAGAGGGATTGTTTCCCATTAAAACTATCTGGTTTAGAAATGGTACATCTGCCTTGTTCAACTAAATCTGGTACTCTGACTTCTCTGTGTGTGTCAGGCTGTGGGGTGCAGGCTGTTGACCCTCTGCAAATCTTGCAATATGTTGGCAGTTGTGTAAATCTCTGTTAGGTTACTTCCAGTGCTGACAAACAGGGTCTGGTGCATTTGTCATGGGGAGTTTAGCATTTTCTGTCCCCCTGCATGTAGTCACCAGGTAGCAGATGGGGTGATATGTTCTGGTTTAGCTTCTGTAGGTCGGTGAGCTGATGGGCACTGCTGGCCATAGTGAAGGTCCCCTACATTTGTATCTGCTCCCTGTGTAACATGGGGAAGAAAGAGAGACCCACACCATCTTGGGTGGACTGTCTTAACTGACAGCAGCTATATCCCGTACAGCATGTCCTTAGCTCTTCAAGTAGGTCTGAGCTTGTTGTCGTTTGAACAGCATTGGGCTGAGTTTGTCGGTTGAACAGCATTGGGCTGACTTCAAACTATCTCTGCTCGCAGCTGGCTCCGTGCGCTTGGTGGGAACTGGTACTCCAGCCAAACCTGTCCAGAGCTGGGCCTCTGCTGCTGCTTGCAATGCAACACCTGCTCCTCTGCAGGCTCCTGTGGCCTCTCCTAGGAAGCCCTGCTGTCCTTTGAGAGCTCACCTGGTGCTGCAGAGGGTCAGCACGTGGGCCACCAGCATGCATCGGTGAGAGGAGGCAAGGTCCTAGAGAAATGTATTCAGCCCTGTAGCGTGAGAGAGCAGCCAGGGAAGTGTTTTGGGCTGGGGCTGCAGCGCCTGGCCTCCTGCACCGTCAGCGGTGCGGGGGAAGGAGGAGGGAGAGGACAGGAAGGATTCTTACACCCAAATTACATGGTTCCTGCAGTCATCTGATTTATGAAATCCAATGTGTTTTAGCCTCTGTTTTCCTAACTCCACCTCTGCTCCAGGGACACGCATGAGCCAAGAAAGGGGTAGTTGAATGAAATGCCTAGTGCTCCAGGATATACCTTATACTCATTCTCTGCCCTAAGCCCTAGCCTCATGTCCCTCTAGAGATGACCACATCATATTAAATGCTTGCGCAAAACCCAGCAAGATTTCTTGCAGCTCCACACTTCTACTTATTGATCTCACTATCTTTGTCTTTAATTTTAGCTGTGTGTTTATTTCTTCCCAGATCTCTCATGTATAGTGCAGGCTGAAAACCAAAGGCTGCACTTTTCTGAGCCTCAGTGCGACGGAGACTCAGCCTGTCACAACACCTCCGTATCAGGAACTCTGGGACCGCTTTTACCCCGTCGACTTTCTACATCACGGTATCCCTGACCAGCAAAGCCAGGTAATCCTCCCATTTTCCAGTTCACAGCAAACATTAGCTCCCACATACTTCAGTTGAAGCCTTTAGCTCAAAGTACAGAAATACTGTACCGTCACATCTGGGACTTACCCAAGTCAGTCTCTGCTGCAGGGTCAGATGGCAATCATTAAAGTGGTACAGCCTTTTTCTGGTACCTGGTGCTCTGAAGTTCATCTGTTACACTACTTGCCCCTTCCTGGAGCAGCAGTTTCTTCTAAGGCTCTGGGAAGATACCAGTTTGGGATTGTTTCTTTACCTCCCCATGCCACAATTTATGGAAAGGCTGTAAATCAGTTTCTAAGTAGGTTGAACATGGTTACAGTAAGTCTCTAGCTGTGTTGCTAATTCACTGCAGTGTTCTTTCCCTTAGGAGTTTCTCCTCTCTGGCTTGCTGGCTATTTTGCTGATGACTTTTTTTCTGTGAAAGAACTGGCTGCTGATCCATCTCTTTATGATGATTCTCACATCAGAGTTTACAGGCCAGACCAGCCTCTGAACAGGCTGAGTAGCGATGTGACCTGTTTGCCTCCTCTAGCTGGTGGACATGCGGATGCTCCTCTTCCTGCTCTTTGCCAAACTCTTATGATCAGTCATCAGATGGAGGCATCAGATGGTTTAAGCTCACTGATGGGTGAAACCACAGTGTAGGAGGACTTCCAACAAGATCCTAACCTGCTGCACAGTGCCAAGGTGACTCCCTGCAGCTGGGGTGGAAGAGCTGGTGGGAAGCTTCATTGCTGTAACTCACATCACCAGGGCACTGGGGAAAAGGTACATGAGGGTTTGGACCCCTTAGCATCTTCCACTTGCATGCCTCCATTTTTTCCCCATAGGTCTACCTGCAGCAGACTACACTCAAAACAGCAGAGCTCCCTGAACATCTGAGCTGTTCCCAAACCCAAGGGAGCCTCAGGGCAAGGTCTGCTAATCTGCTCCTCAGCGACCAAGCATGGCTCTGTACTTGCCTTGGTGTCATTGTCCTCTTCCCTCTGCTCAGTCTCATCTCAGATTTCCATACAACATTTGTATTTTCAGTTTTATGGGGCAGGGATTTCCTCGCTAAATGATATCTCAAAGTGTCTAATAGCTGAATTTTTTAAAACATCTTCCACTACAATGTTGTTTCTTCAGTTCTTCCATGGCAGGGTTTTGGCTTGTGTTGGGTGACACCCTCCTACCCAGTAACCAGATATGGTTTGGATGTGGGATGCTCCAAGCATGGTCTAGAGACTGTTCTAAATGCACAGAATGGACAAGGCAACCTTATTTTGGGATATTTGTGGGTTTAGACATAGATGCTCTCACAGGTGGGCTGTGCCACTTTTCCTATTTTACTTAGTAGTGTAGGTAGAACCTAAAAGCTGGCTCTAGGAACAGGTAAAGCTACCTCTGGTAGCAAAGTGCTGGAGGCAGCAAAAACTCAGAAACTAAGAGAGGGTACTGCTGGGACAAACGATAGGTGCCATTTCTCTTCTACTTTTCTTCTGGTGGTATCTGGAGCAACAAAGCCAGGTATTGACAGTATTGAGGGCTTTTCATTCCATCTCCTTGTCCAAACTGTGCTTATTCTTCTTGTGTAGCAGGAGCCAGAAGGCTTCCAGCTGACTTCAACCGCAGAATTTTGTCTTCTCTCCTGAGGACCCCAGAGCTGGCTTACAGGGCTGCACTGCCAGCTGAATGAGATTTTTCTTTTGATTTGTGAAATGGAATTTTTTTGTATCTCCATCTTAGTGCTTCCAGGTCCCCTTGCCTACAAGTGATTGATATCTCTACTGGCTGCAGAGTGGGTGTTAAATTAAGATGCCATTGATGAAAGATAGATGCCATCTCTCATCTTAAGATCATATCACAGAATAACTGGCAACTCCAAGCCCTCTGATCTTGGATGCTGTGGTGAGACCTGGAGAAGAAGGTGGCCCCAAACCTGAATGATTCAGCCATGAAAAACTGCAGTACACACAGCCTCTTAGAAGCTCATGTTCCTACCTCTGATGGAGATGTCCAATACTACTAATCTAGCTAGTATGATAAAAACACATATAACCATTAAATATGAATCTCTAACTTTCTACTTTTCTAAGAATATGCTGCTTTTGGGCATCTGTAACTGTGATACTGAAGGGTGGTGGTTCTGGACCATGTCATTTACACTAACCTGCGTTAGTTCCCTAGTTACATGGTTAAATATTTTACTGGACATTTAAATGATATGTAATGGATGTAAGCTGGTACAGCCAGAAAACCCTGAAGTAAATTAAAAGGAGAGTTAAGAAATGTCATGGGAATAGCTATGAGACACTCCTATGGGCAGTGCTAGCTGGCACTGTTCATTACTTATTTATACCTTTTATCCAAATGTTGTATAACCATGTATATATAAAATGGCCTGATATACATACATGGGAATGAATGCCCTGGGCAATGAAATGTGCAACATGGTAACACGTGAGCTGAATGCTGCATTGTTGTATAGTAATTCATAGGATGAAAATTTCTATGTTCAATGAAAATGAAAGAAGGCATCTTGCACGTGATGAATGTCAATTACACCAAATAGAAACTAATTTTTTAAATATATATATTTTTAAATGACTGCTTGTTTATGGCCTCTTCAGAATGTGGCTTATTGTAGCTTATTATATTAGAGAAATAAACAGCTCCTGCCAGGAATGTCTGTTATGTTTGCATGGGTAGTGTCTAGCAGCTATCAGATTATATCAATAGTGAATAATTAATAAGAACTATGTAGTAAATAGATTAAGACTTTTCTAAAAATCTCTTTTCTCTTGAAGGATTACTTCTGGAAGCTTCTCCGAACTCCGTGGCTTCGTACAAGCCAATACTCTAAGCAGTCCTGCCAACACAGCATCAGCACATTTCTAATTTGTAAGAGTCAGAGAACTTCTGCCTCACAACGGCTTTTTGATAATTTGAAAACCTGATAATCTTTCCACACAATTCCATGCAGAGGTCAGTTCTGGTGGAGAAAAACCAGAGCAGTAAAAAACCCAATGTGGAAATGACTGGGATGTTTGCATGGCAATGAAGAATTTGATTTACAGTTTTGTTTTCAGACTTTTTTTTTAGTACTCTCTTAGTTTTTCATTTGAAAGGATTTATTCCCAAAGAAGCCAAAGAGCTCTTCACATGCCATCATTGAATTCATGACACAGAATTTACGTAACGTATTTTGATTTGAAAGTAGTCTTTCAAAAGATACTACTTGAGGATATAAAATAGTAAATGTGCTGAACTAATTTTTGCTTTTTAAACACATTTTATGAGAGAATCGTTGCTCCAGAGAGATTTTAACAAGTGGCACTGTGATTTCACTAGATATTTTGGAACCGATTTCTATTGGGAGTATCACACTGGGGACACTGGGAGATAGCGCTTGCAAGGGAAACATACTCCAACTTTTGCCACTAGATAATGGAAACACGATAATGGAAACATGACCCTTGTCCACAGCTATTTTATAAGGGTAGCTGTTTCCCTCAAATATATTCTGTCTCCATTTGTGATAAAATGCCTACATAGCTTGTGTAAAATGTATGTGTGATGTTTTCCTCAGCTTCTCATTACACTTCAGCAGAATGGTATGTGAACGTATCGGCACCTTTTCACAAGAAAGCGCAAGAGCCCATTGCTTTAAGAAGACAAAAGAACACAAATCAAACAATTTCTTGTATAAAAAGTTTGAAGAGACATACTTGACCACATACAAAATTGATATAATCTGCATTTTAAAGAAATGTAATTCAATACAATTACCTTTTGCTGACAGAAGTTTTACAAATAAAGAGGTGCCAAATCCTTTGAGCCATATTCATGTTGGTACCAATTGAAATCAGTGTAGGTGTATTAATTTCTAGCAGAGGTATTCTGCTAGTTTACACTAACCTAAAAGGGACTCATCCAAGTGCTTGAGAAGCTTTTCACAGAAGCTTTTGATAATATATTCTTTCAGCTGAATGATATGGTTGGGAAAAGCAGGCACACTCTTGCAAATAAAGAGCTTTTTCAGGTCTGCAATGAAACTGGAACTTACAAAAACTTGAGATAGCTGTTTTGCATATCAATTTGCCTAACAAAGCAATGATCTCTCCCTGCAGAATTTGCCTTGCTTATGCCCCTGGCTTGTCAGAGCTATCCCAAGCTTCTATAGGGAAGTTTCCTGCCTTGAAGGAAATGCCAGCAGATCAGTGCATCCTGTTTGGTTTATATATGGCTCAAAATCCCACGGATTGTCTGCCTCTACCTCCCAGAGGCTCCCGGAGGCTACAAAGTTAGCAAAAGGCAGACATCTAGTTCAAGCTAGATGCCCGGACTCCTTCTGCAGAGGTGGGAGAGAGACAGGCACCTCCAGCGATCAAATCATCCTGTTGACTGATGTCCTGTGGATCTTTGTCTGGCATTGGAAAAAGCCTACTTTTGTTCTTTGAAACGTCTCCTCTGAACAGAAAGGACATGAGCCTGGAGTTGCCTGTACCATACGCTTCTTTAGAAGAACAGATGGCGTGTGTGTTTTTATGTATACGCACACACAGAGACAACTTACTGTATATCAAGTAGAAAACTTATCCAGGTGGTTTTAAAAGCTCTTCATAACAAAGCAAAGGGAGTATGAACAGTTAGTTATAAGGGAGTCATTGAAATAACATATAATATTAACCTAAAACAAGTTTGAAGTTAGAAAAAATCAGCAACAAACTTGGCTCAGAATTAGGAGTCCTCACAGCCACTGACTTCATTTATTTCCTTCAAAAAAAAGGAAAAAAAAAGAAAAGAAAATTTCCTATTTGGTAACTATATTGTTTGAAATGTCAAGTCCAATTGTTCTGCTCCCAAAATCCCTGAAATGTAAATAACAATTAACAGAACACAAGTGGTTTAGGCAAAGTTATTCTTAAGAAGATTCTCATGGCCTTTCGAGCTGCGATTTCCTGGAAAACATCATCAAAAGAATTCACCTTAGACGAATCCCAGCATCTCCTGTGCTGGTGCAGGTACCCAGCAAAGCGAATAGATGGAGACATCTGTTTTAAGCACTGGATCTTCAGGAGGGAAAGGCTTCCCCTTGCTGCCTGTCAACAGTGTTGCTCTGTGGCAGAGGCTTGCGGACCTGCTTGAAGAACTACTTAAAACCCCTACAGTGTGTGTCCCAGTGCAGGTAAGTTTAGGCTCAGTAATAAACACAAAGGTTGTATGGGATATTTCTAGTTTAGAAGAAGCACTAATGAGCAGTTAACTGTTAGGAGTTTGACAAAAGGCCGTGTTTAGGAAGGGGGCAACCTCACCTGTGCCAGCCATTAGACCCGGCTCAAGGAGTGGGAAAGATAACCCACTGGTTGCAAGGCAAAGGTTGACAAACATGGTTGTGGTTCCACAAACAGTTCACAAGCAGTTTCAGTACTTAAAGGGGGCCTACAGGAAAGATAGGGAGGGACTCTGTATCAGGGCCTGTAGTGACAGGGCGAGAGGTAACGGTTTTAAACTGAAAGAGGGTAGATTTAGATTAGATGTTAGGAAGAAATTCTTTACTGTGGGGGTGGTGAGGCATTGGAACAGGTTGCCCAGAGAAGCTGTGGATGTCCCTTCTGTGGTAGTGTTCAAGGGCAGGCTGGATGCAGCTTTGAGCAACCTGGTATAGTGGAAGGTGTTCCAGGGGGTTGGAACTAGGTGATCTTCAAGGTCCCTTCCAACTCAAATCATTCTATGATTCTATGATTGGCAACTGTTACTCCTTCTTACTCCTTCTATTTTGCTTCTTCTGTCACAGAAACACTTAATAGAAAAAGAAATGCAGATGACACAAAAAACATAATTTAGGATCTCTCACAGAGATGATTCTCCTCCGGCCATAGTTGAAAGAAATGTACGTGTGGCCAGTGTCTGCATTCAAAGTTCCTTTGTAAAAGAAATAATTTAATAGTTCTAGAGCGTAATATTGCAATAATGAAAGCTTGCTTGCTTTAATGCTTGGAAAATACCCAGCCGCAGAAGATGATGACACTAGAGTAAGTGTCCCCCTGAAGAGGAGGGGTTATGGTAAAAAGTGAGAGAAAGCCGGGGGAAAGGAGAGTGAGTGCAGAGCTGTGTCAGAGATGAAATGGAGCAGAGGGTATGGAGCTAAATCAGGAAGCAGTGGGAGGGCACAGGCAGAATAAGGAGCATTCAGGGATACAAGCAGGAGCCTCAAAGAGGGTGTAATGTAAGGAGATGGTGTAGAAAAAAGCAAGCAAGGAGGCTGTGGCAAGAGAAGAAGGGCTGATCAGCAGAAGAGGCAGTGTGACAAGAGTCAAAGAAACAAAATCTCCAGGCTGATGTTTCCTTTAGCATGTATGCGCCACAGCCTAAGGACACTGCTCCGAAGAGGGACAAATTTAAGACCTTTACACGAAATTAAGAGATATTTGTTTCAAAGACTCTGTCCCTTTCTCACCCTTCATAGTAACAAGACAGCTGTGCGACTGTTGGGAACACAACAGTCTCCATTAGAGAAAAACACAAAAACCCCAAAGTTCAGCAGAAACCCTTGGTGAGTACGTAACATCCCATGCACAGCATCTATAATGCAAAGACATCTGGCACATCTGTAGCAGTTGGTTTATGTTTGCTGTGTCTCCTGGGATTTGTGTATGTTGAACAGGATTAATTGCTGCAGGAATCAAGTTGTGCTTTTAAATCTGCTAGGCAGCCGTGGGATACGCTACAACAATCATCCAGCACTCTGACCAAGCCAGTCTGATGTAGTACTAGGGCCAATACTCCTGCATGCCTCCATCAAAATTAAAGAGTTGTTTTTCTCAGGTTTTTCTCGAGGATACTTTCTTTTCTACATGTTTCGACAACAGTGTTAAGTTCTATAACTCTGGAGGGATGGCTGAGCAAAGAAAATGCTTCTTATTCCTGTAATGGCTCTGGGACAAACGTAAGAGCAGAGAGGTACTCATTATTGGCCCCTCTTAAATACTACAAGATACCTGATACAATCCCAGGCCCACAGCAGCCGTTTAATGTAGTGGGAACTGGGACCTCGCTGAACTAGTTGGCACCACAAAAAATAAATCAGGATTGCATCGTCATCAAAGACAGACAGATAAAAAAACTTATATGTACTTCATCTTCATAGTGACAGAGTCTAACAGCAGTGAATCCAATTAGCTTTTCACTGAAGACAACAAAATTAAATCCATAATTTTGGCCTTTTTGCTCTGAAATCTGTGTAACAACATGTGCTTCTGCCATAAACATCTGCTTTATTTTTTTATTTTCTTTGTATGACAAAGTTCAATACAGGGAATTAATCCAGAAAAAAGCAAAAACTTCTCACAGCAGTAGACAGGGAAATCACAGAAGCACTTCCCCCATAAAATGTTCAAGACTGAATTTTTTTGTTTAGTTTTGTCACACAGCTTTTGTTGCCAATAGTTAAGATGGGAGCGGGGGGGAAGATATACCATTGTGTCATTTTTACACTACTAGACCAAATGTAATCCAAATTTTAAGTCCTACAACTTCTCTAAAATTCATAGCTTTTTTTTTTTTGCCAAGTACTGTGCCTTGTGTTCTTTTCGTTACACTAGAAATAGGCTTAAGTGCACCTCGTGTTCCTCCTAAATCTTATAACAACAGACAGATAAGAATCTCATTGTGTACTACTAGTGAAGCTGATGTCTCAAGCTCTGCCTTTGAATGTGTCTGTGAAACTCCTTCCTGAGGTTTAGTGCCCGTTGTGCAGTTGTCCTGGTTCAGAGTCTAGCCATCTGCGTTAGTCAGGCAACCTTTTCAGAGCTGTGTGATGTAAATATGTACCTAAATTCACCTAAATTCTTGAAGGTACAGAAAGAAATTGAAAATCACACCTTCTTGGACTGGATCTCACTTAGAGATATGCCAGAAATCTGTAAAGGAAAAGAAAGGTTGTCCCAGAATAAAAAATAATGTGAGGGACTAAAGACATACAAAACAATTAGTGGTTGGCTAATTGCATGCCATTTTAAGTAGAATATTTTAGTGGACATGTTTAAAAGATTGGCTAATATCAAGTTTATAAATTCAGATTATTTTTAATACAAAGCCTTAAGATACCATACAAAATTCTTCTAGAAGCCTACCAAAGCATGCATAATTACAAGATGCTTTGCATCTTTCATTGAAGAAAGTCTGCAGAACAAATACGGTTTTAGGAACTGGCTGTAGGGATAAGCCATCATTAAACTGAAATATAGTACTGTGCCAACTATCGTGTGTGAACTGAAGGGCAGGAAGAATTTCCTTATTTCTAATGAAATTCCCTCATTCACTGCTCCTCCACTACAACTTGACTAGCAAAGTTTATGCCTTTGGAATGCAGCAGATTGCCCCGAGTCTTATGGGTTTGGATTTGCTCTTTTTTTAATTTTCCCCTCTGGGGACACAGTGCTCCTGGGGATCTCTCATTTCCTTGACAAACTGCACGATTTGGTTGTCAGTTCCAGCACAGCATATGCAGTTGATAAGAGCTGTGCATTCTTTTGATCTCTATAAAAGAAAATCAAATCAATAAGAAGTCTAAGGAAAACGCCAGATTCCCAGGAAATAAAAACTTCTGCTTCTGTGTGTGTGTGAAGTTCAATAGCTTTTGAATGAAGTGACATTTTTATTGCTTTGAGGCATACATGTATTGCAATAGGTTTTATTATTTTGGAAGACAGAAGTGTGAATAAAGATGCTCTAAAAAAAAATAAAAGTGATGTTACATTGAATAGAAAATATTTGCATTTCATTATTTTAAAAATAATCTAATAAAATGCATCATGAGATTCTTCACATGTCAGCCCGGACAAATGAAGCAAAGATGCCGTCTTCTTGAGAAAGTAGGTTCTCAGGTGTATCATATTCTAAAATGTTCCCTCGCTTCATGACGATGACCAGGTCTGCCGTTAGGATGGTGTGAACCCGATGCTGCCGTAAAGAAAAGCATACAGAAGTTTTCGTTATGATAATTCTCACTGTGGTTCATTAATGGGCCTAATGGGAGGCATACCAACTTGGTGAAAGGCTATCCTTGTTTACAGTGCTATTTGAAGTAGGTCCTTGTACCATATCTTCAACCTGAAGAGATCTCCAATTACTTTACAGCCACTGGCACCAAGCCTGAAAATACTTCAGCATGCACTTCACTTCAAGTCCACTAATTGCCATTATGGACAGCATAGCTGTTGAAATAAATCCTACAGCATCACTGAACTACATCTTCCCTTTAGGAAATATGGGCGAGAAACATCCTGGGTATGCCTGCACTGCCAGGTGGCTTAGCATGCTACTCCGCTCCTCGGTCTCTGTACCCTGACTGTCTGCTCTGCATCTATCATAGGGTGCTCCTGGGCTGTCTCCTTCTGTAAATACATTAGCTCCCTCTAAGATTGAATTTATGGGTGCTACAGGCAATAGTTTAGCCCTACAGGCAACAGGAAGGAAACCAGGCCGAGTTTGATTTCAATGCCGTATGAATACAGCCAGTCAGGTATAGACAGGATGAAATCTGAAAGTGCAATATTTCACTACAAAGGCTGAAGGTCAGGGATTACCTTATGGATTGGATTCCTTATTCCTTATTACCTTATGGATTGGTTTCCTCTATCATTATGGATTCAATGCTAGCTGACTGTCTAAGCTTTAGTTAAATACAATTAGCATAAATAGTCATGAAATTCAGTAAACCCAGGAACCACACAATAAACATCTTCTTGCACTGTCATCTCTGAAGTCGTGCAGTAGAAAGGAAGCAGAGCGAAAGGAAAGTAAAGAGGTAAAAATAACTACCAAAGAGCCAGAAGTCTTGTGAACAGTGTGGACTGAGAGAGTCTACTTGTGAGTCTTCACCAAAGTGGTGAACAGGCCATCCTCTTTGAGGAGTAAGTTTGAGGCAGTGTCACTTTCAACTAGAAAGCCCTCTGAAAGGACTAGGACAATATTGGCATCCAAGATGTGAGATACGCGATGCTGGAAAAAAAGAAAAGAAAAACAGGTGGGTGAAGGAAGGATCAGCCATGACTGAAGAGAGGAAGATAATGAAGCCAGCTCTGTGAGGTAAGCTAAATATTAACATGTGCCAGTTTGCTTGAGACACCAACTGTGGAAAGGCAAAGCAAAAGCAAAGTGAGATTTCAGCCAAAAGGACAATACTGAAAATTATGTGACTGAACGAGAATATGCTTACTGCTAGCATCTTCAGCATTTACACATCCGAGACCCTTAGAGTGTACTGTAAACGAGCTAGGTTAAGTGGTTTGCTTGACACAAACTGGTCACTGACAGACTTGAAACCAGAGTCCAGAAGGCATAACTCTAATCTCTGACCACAGGACTGGATTCCAGACACAGCAAATGAAACAGCTGTTGAAACACGTGTTTATCTCGTGGATAAAACATCTGTTTGCTGAGTAAGCCTGCCATCACAAGGTGGAACACTGTGTATGTGTGTACGTGTGGAGGCATGTATATGTATGCAAAAACATGTGCGTACCTGCACAGGTATATGGAACTTCTGGCAGGAATGGCAGGAAAACAGGAAAAAAAGGTCAGAAATCCTTAGCTGAACAGATATTAATTTTTCAGCAATTCCTATTGATTCCAATTTTTAAAACCTTTATCATAAAACCAACTTTTTATTCTGAAAGAAAAGACAATCCAACTTGAGAAAACACACCAGCAAGCTTTTGAAACCTCAGCGCCTTTGATGAGCTCTTGCCATGATTGTAGACACAATGCATGCATAGACTTCAGAGGCAAAATTCAAATCTAGATTTTTGAGGCAACTTTCAGTAATGGTTTAAACCATGGGTTGGGTTTTAAATTTTTAGTGAGAATGACTTCAAGTTTTCTTGGAGACAGTATAGATGCTGAAGCTCCCTGTGAAATCTGTATTCAGATCTAAGTGTTTTCGTTTGGTCCATATGCAAGATAGCATTTACTGCAAAATTCCAGGTTGCTAGTATGTGTCTTCGCTTGTTCTAGTACCTGAGAATATTCTGACCTTGTGTTTTAGTTCTATTTTTTGATGGTTTTAGTTTTATATAGTGATGTTTAACTGGTGAAAGGCAAGATAACTGCCTGAGGAATGAGGAAAGAGGGCATTTACTGCCACCAGTACTTACCGCTATTGTTACAACTGTGCGGTCTGCAAAGGCGGTCATCACAACCTTCTGCAGAATGTTTTCCTGTCAAAGGAAAAGGCTTACATCATTACTTCATCCTTTTACATTTTAGGTCATGTGTCTTCAAGCATATAAGACAGAGGATCATATTCCATGCTATCTCTAATCTGTGCACCAGATCCTCAGTAATGAACTGCCACATGGTATTTTCTAAAATATTTCACTTAGGTTTTTTCCCCTCACCAGAGGCATCAGTCGCCAAAACACATCAACAGCAACAGCTGAAACCAAGCACAAGAGAAAGGCAAAAAAGCTGTCAGTTTTTTCTGTGAAAGAGATCTCATGGCTGACATTTAGGGAAGATGACGCCTCCTCTCCTAGTAGATCCATGCATCGGTGATGCTAATTGCTATACTCACTGTGGCCATGTCGATAGATGCTGTGGCTTCATCCATGATGAGAATGCTACTCTTGCGGACAAAGGCTCGTGCCAGACAGAAGAGCTGCCTTTGACCTACACTGAAGTTCTCCCCTCCTTCTGTTACCATTGCATCTGTAATAAAATCAGTTACTTTGAGTGTCGCACCACTGAAATGCTGTACGTTCACACAGTCAGGACCCAGTGATTTTGTGTGGGCACCATGAAAGCTCTGGTTGTGCCCCATTCCAGGACCAAGCAAAGTCCCTGTAAAAACCGATAAGCAGAATCTTGACTGAACACTGTAGTGGACTGATACCAAGAAAAGTGAGCATAGCTTTTTGGGAAAGAAGCAATATATCACTAAGAAAATAGTTGGCACAAATAGTTAGCAAATCTGGTAGGCTGAAGGATAACATCTTAGTAATACGAAATATACTTAATATGGAAGGAAATATGTGAGTTTACTTCGTCAACCAGATCTGAAACGATAAGGAAAATGTTCTGCTGGTGATACAGACGAGCTACAGCTCTGCTGGCAGAGCCAGATTCTGCTGAAGGAGCAGAGGTAAAACTGTTCTTTTTTAACTCTTTGGTTACTAGTCACCCCACTATGATGCCGAGGTGCCGCAGGATTTTTTCTGCAATGAGTGGAAAACCAGACTACTCTTCAGCTTTTTAGTAAGAATATTCTCTCTAGCATGGAGATGGAATATGCATTAGGTGCCTGTCAACTCGTACATGGTGGTTCAGAGTGTAAGATCCCATGTATCTGTTTATATGTGTGCATGCTCACGCATGTGTAATTTCATTATTGGCCTATGTTCCCAGAGACTTTTTCCAGACATACCAAGGCCTCCTGGCAATGACTTGACCATGTTCTTCAACTGAGCAATCTCCAAAGCTTCCCAGAGTCTATCATCGGTGCACTTGCATTCTGGATCCAAATTAAAGCTGCAAAGAAAACCATAAAAGAAGTCTGGCTACTGTAATTACAGTTCATTCAGGTCTTCTGCAAAGGAACATTTTGGCATTGTGTATGTTACTTGACTTCCCTCGGACAGACTGTGTAGACAGATTGGCCTGAGTTAGGAAGGTTCCTTTCGTTTTACATCCCTTGCTGTTCCACTGTGCCCATCACAAACACGCCATGCAGTGCTGCTTGTCACCCCCTGATGGCATACACCTACCGGATGGAGCCACTGAACAATATTGGATCCTGGAGGATAATAGACAGTCGGGAACGGAGAGTATGAAGAGGCAACTTGCTGATGTCTATTCCATCAATCACTATCCTCCCTGTTTAAAACAACATGCAGAAGACATGTGAGGAAATTAGAGAAAGCACGTGATCTGCAGGTGGCAGGCAGGAAGGGAAAATGGATAGCTTGGGCTGGACTCCAGATGACGAGGCAGCGTGCCTCTGCGATCACTCAGCACTGTTGTATAAACACGGGAAAGGTGAATGTACCTAGTAACGCAAGCCAGACTCAACCCAGCTTATTAGCAACGCAGTTGCCTTGCTCTCTTTCTCCCCTCACCCCCCACCTTCCCTTAAAGGAAATAAGTGGCTTCCATCCGATGTGATTAACGATAACACCAGAAGGAGAGTTTATTATGGGGCAACCTGAGCTTTACAGCCAAGCACAGTGAGAACAAGAGCAATTTGTGTAATTAGGCATGTCCTCTGACTTTCTCTGTTCCCCTTGACTTTAACAGTTGCAGAAGATACATAATTTGAGATTGTGCACAATTTCTTCCACATAATATATTTATGTATCTGCAATCCATACATCAGGAGCCAAAATTATCCTTTGAAGTCTAGAAGGAATGGGGTAGCATTAACTTTTTAACAAGAGGCAGATCAGAAAAACAGAAAGGATGTCCTATTCCAAGCCATTTTAATATCCTTCATGTTGGTTCCTATGGCTCAGTTTCATTTGAGTATTTGGTTGTGAATTAGCCACATACTGTTCTGCTAGCATAAGGTTACTAGAAGCAGACACATTAATCACTCCTCAAACTAGTAGTTCAATCCCCAACAAGAAGTTGCTACAATAGCTGGGATACTTGGTAAAGTAAGAGGATTTTTCCTTTTCTAGTCACTGCTTCAGGTCAATGACCATAAGGATCTCATCTGAAAATCTGATTTGGGATGTGCTGCTGTTCAGGCAAGGGAGACGGGGGAAATGTACAAGAGAAACTGGTTGGCTGCTCTGTAAGGAGAAAAGGGTAAGGGCAGAAGGAATATCTTCCCCTGAATCCTTAAAGAAAAGCCAGGAACTACTGACCCCACTGACTTTCCCAGGACACAGAAACTTCCTCCGGGTTATGGGGAAACTGAATGAGGATACGGTAACGGGTATTTTCATCAGGCTCACTTCTGCAGTTTCCCTGTGGGTTACTTCACTGGGCAGCTGCACTCAGCCCTGGGAAGTACCTAACATTAAGTTCACCAGTTGTCTCTCCCACCAGTGAGACTCTAATTGTCATGATACTGCATTTTGTAGGTTACTCGATGTGGCCCTATTCTGATGAAAGACTTAATCTCCACCTAGTTAGACTACTGTTAGTCTCGTGCTTTTATTAGAAGATCAGAGGAACCAAGATTTCATCTGTAAGGTGCAAAGTCCAGTTGTTTTCAGACTTCCAGAAAGTCTGAATCAGGTTATACGACTTCAGCAGGAGACACTGGTGATTGCATAAACTTAAGCAATTCCTTTTCGTCACAAACGAGGACATGAGAGAAGGTTAACAGAAGATGAGGTGGACTAATGAGAGAAAAAATAATATGCCATGCATTGGGAACAGGGGAATGCATTTTTGACAGAAGCCAGAGTGTTCAAGGAAAAGAGAAGAGCAGATGAGGAGACCTAGCAGAAAAAGTAAATTAGAGAGGAGTTGGGAAACCAGTGAAGTAATGAGTGGTAGCCAAGCAAGACAGAAGAGAAATGAGAGGTGATTTGAACAGAGGGCAAGAGAAGGGAAACGCTACTCAGCAAAGAAGTGAAAGTAGGGGAACTTTGTGTAACACATACAAATTCAAAGAAATAGCAGAGCCATAAGGAACCAAGATGGACAACATGAATGAAATTTGGCTATAGTAAAGTTGCTCGAAATCTTGTTATGTAACTTTTATTAGAGCCAGGACTCCATCCAGAAGTGGACCTGCATAGAGGCCAAATATGGGTCTAGATGAGAGAGAGAGAGAGAGAGAGAGAGAGAGAGAGAGAGAGAGAGAGAGAGGGATATGCACAAAAGATAAACAGAGCTTGATTAGAAAAGACTTACGCATTCCCACTGGGAAAATTCAGAGATACAGAAGGAATAGAAAAAGAAAAGATACAGAAAGATTAAAGTAGAAGAAAACTTAAAGTTGGCCATAAATATAACTATTGTTTGTTTGCACTATTTATGTATCCAGGAACCCTGGTCATAAATCATAAAGCTATTACCATGGATACATATAGGCACAGAACCACAACAAAAGCAAGTATGAACTTATCCTCCCACATCCTACTGGGGTTTCCCTAGCAAACATTCCATGTGCGATGGCTAAATTAGAAACATGGAAATATTTGAAATGAAAATATGACTTTCTAGTAGGTTTCCATATTCCTGCAACAGTACACATGTGTATGTATTATAAATGCCAGGGTTCATATTGCTGCATACCAGTTCATTCCAGTTAGCTGGGAGAGTGAAATGGTACAGGAGTGAAAACATAGTAAAATGTTTCCAAAACCTTTAGTCAGTCCCTGCTGTAGTTGTGGGAAACCACAATAAAATAAAGAATGAATATCAAGGGAATGGACTTCTTGAGTTCTAGTTTCTATTCTGCTAACCTTTTGACAGTCATCATAAGGTAATACAGTTATTCTTTCGGGAGAAATTTTGAGGCTCCAGAGGGCTGCATATTTGTATCTCCTATCTAGAAAATGGCATATTGTTTTGTCAGAGCATGCACAAAAAAAAATTTTAAAAAGTTAGAAGTATAATCTGTGCACAAGATTTCCTGGAAGAACCAAGCACTACTCACAATAGGACACTTTGTACTTTGAAAGATCAGGCATAACAAGCCTCATTCTAATCAATTATCTTCTGAGCCAGAGAGCCAGGATATAAACTATCAAAAAGTCTCCTTGTTTCTTCTGAAGAAATAAGGGGAAGCAGGTCAGGAGTGACACCATACTCCAGTGAAAACTAACCATCAAATATGTCCACCATTCTGAAGAATGCCAAAGACAGGGATGACTTGCCGCTTCCCGTACGACCACAGATCCCAACCTGCAAAAGGAAGCAAGATGTTACTTACTTACAGAAGGAAGCTGTAAATCAGACTTGGAGTCCTGCTGGGAAAGCTGGACTGGACTGCCCTACTGGTGAGAAGAAAGTTCCTTCCCAATGGCCAGTGGCAGACACCAGGGAAAAAACAAAAGAGCACAGCAAGCACACTCCTCCTTTCTGCCTCTCAGCATCATGAGGACTTGTCCCAGGAACATTTATGAAACTTAAGCATTTTGACCTGGAGTCATGCTGAAATGTGAGATATTCTTGCATTTTTACTCTGTTCCAGTCTGATGTTCAGCTCATCTCATCTGGCCCCCTAGGAAAACTCTACGTGAGGAAGATGGACTTGGAAAGAAGTGGGGCTCTCAGAAGGAAAACTGATTCCAGTGAAGAGTAAGATGTCATAGGTGTAAGTTTCTTGACCCATGCCCAGAGACCTCAGAGAGGACCGTCCGTGTATATAGCTGTCACAGCAAATTATTTTTATTCTTGCTCTTCTGCCACCTTAGGAAAGAAGACACAATAAGGAAGGATCTACTCCAGAATGAGGACAATAGGTAATTGCTTGACATGGTACCTTTTGTCCTGGTTTGATATACGCCTTCACATGCTTAAGAACAGGCTTCAGGTTGTTTTCATATCGAACACACAAATTTTCAATCTTGATTTCCCCCTCCTGGGGCCAGTCTTTGGGGACTTGAGAGGGATCTGAAATAGTTACAGAAAAACAAACTGAAATGAATGCTATCAGAGGGCCACCCTTTATGACATTCCCCTTTCCCCCTCTCTCCCACTTGGGGAACTTCCTGAAGCCACTTGAGAAATGGAGGCCCGCTTCCCTGCCAAGGGGAAGCTGGGAACTGCCTGGCAGGCACATTAGCACTTAGCTTCCAGATCTTGACACAGAAGACGAAAGGGCAAATGCTAAAGTGGCTCTTGGCAATTAAACAGGGAGAGGCCAAACGAGTAGAGAACAATGTCACGTCAGTGCCGTGTTAACATGTTCTTCTGTCAGCAACCGGCACAGGAAGGGCAATGCAAGGAAGGATCTTGTTACTGCCTTACAACATGAGCTGTTGACATTATCGCAGCTCATATTTCATCCTTATTTGCAAATATGCAGACAGGTTTTTTCTCTGGACTAAGGGGCTTGACTTTCCAGGGAAGCTTGCTGATCTGTGAGCTTTTTTTGGCCTTGCCCTTCTAAAATACCAGTCAGAGTATGAATAGCAACATGCAGTTCAGGGAAGAGTTGCTGAAGTCCAGTTGCTAACATGCCCCTGTCCTGTAGCCCCCCCTTTGCTGCAAAGATCAGAGATTTTGAAGCATGTGACTGATGGTCCATTTCTAATTTTTATCCCTATTTTTGTATTTTGAATAGGTGCATGGACATTTTGTTCACCCCATCTATAATTGTGCCCTGGTACTTTCTGATTGTACTACAGGGCCATGCTCTGTCTCCCTGGCATTTGGTAGGGATTTTTAATATTGACTGACATGGGCTACATATCTCATAGCTGCTGCTGGCTATCCTTCTCACTCAGATCAGTGGAAGTACCTACATGTCAATGAGAACAGACTTTGGCCAAAGAGGCGTATACATTTTACACAGCCAAGTCTAGCATCCTTTCACATTACCACATTAAAACCCAAGAAGGTTAGAGTGCAATACCCAAGTAGCCATCATAGTTCTCCGACTCCATGTTCAGGAAGCTGTGCACTTTTTTTACTGCACCCATCTGCACCTCCAGATCAGCCAGATTCCTCACCACCCAATTCAGATAGTTGGTTATCTGCATCACAAAATGAAAACAAGGACAGGGTTCAGCCGTATGTCTCTTCATCTACCTGCTTGCGAATAAAGGTTGGATAAATCTGTAATAGGCTTTGGCCTGACTCAGCACAGTGGGTCTCTTCTTGATGTTACAACAGTTCAAGACTCAGTGCAACAACACCAAATACATATGAAGCCAGTCATACTCCAATACAAACAACCCTGACACAATAATTTAGTGCTCAGTATTCTCATCCTTGTTTTTGAAGGAGAAATATGGAAAGGTTGTACCTACAGTCTGAAGATGTGACTGACTAAGGGAATCTCTAGTTCTCAGCATCCAGTAATCAGTACTGAAAGGCATCTTCTTCAAACACACACACAGAGAAAAAATGAAAATTGGAAGCACTGTTTGGAAATATTTCATCTTCTAATCCTTCAAAGATTAAGCAAGTTTAGCATTTCCAAATATATTGAAAAGATTTGATGGGCATTTCATTTCTGCTTCCTTCTGTCCCTGTTTAGACAATCCATTTATCTCTGTGAAAAATGTGAGGGTTTTTAGCATACAAATATATGAGAAAAAATGTATTATCAGCCCAATGGTATTTCCTTCTTGGTTGTTCTTCCCATTTGTAATCAAAAGGATTTGATCAACAGTAAAGGTATTACTTGTAGTAGATAATAGTCGATAATTAGTTGTCTAACAATACCCAGTAGCTTAGAGAAACTGACCTCTAGTCAGGACTGATCATTTAAGACTGAAAGTTGTAAAGCATTTCCTAAATGTTCCTAGGTCTCTATGTAGGTGCTCATGTGAAAAAGAAAAATTGATGCTATTAGGAATAGTTGATTGCCAAGCACCTTTAGAAATTGAGATAATATACATAGCTGAATAAAGGTTTAGAAACTTAACATCCTATACAGAGACATATTCAGAGAAATATTTTGTCATTTATTTGTGGGAGATTGCTGAATCTGCCAGATAAGAACTTTATACTGAATAAATTACCCAGCTCCACTTCTTTTCCACTTACCTAATACTGATGCAATGGGCGTACAGTGAATAATTTTCACTGAGATTCAGCAATAACATGTATTGTCAATTTAGAAGATTTAGTGGATTGCTTTATCCTTAAATACAGTAATTCTAGGAGGTAGTGTGAAGTATTTTCTTTGTTATTCAGAAACCCACTTGTTCTGTGCCCAGCTTTTGTGTCAGGAAGTTATGGAAATGGGTACGTTGGCAGATAAGCTAAACACTCTGCAGAACTGCTGCTTGCAGAGTAGCAGGCTGCAATCAGAGGTCTGGCAGACTTGGTAACAAAGCCTGGCATCTGAAAGGCTCTACCCATTATTTCAGCCTACATCGCAGTTGTGCAAGGGAGTTGGCAGTGTTTATACAAGGGGAGAGAATAAGCTTGTGGATGTCTACTGTAAACGCAATGTTGGTACAGTTTCCTCTCATCCAGGTCCAAACATCAGCCCTCTCTTAGCTCCGAAGACAAATGATACAAAATCCGGTGTCAGGGGACACAGGTAATGATCCAACTGCATTCAAGGGTTCATCAGTGTTATTGTGGGACAGGTAAGAGACAGGTAATCACTTGGTGACTACAGCATTTTTTCCTCTGCTATGCCAGACTTCAGCACATGACTGATTTGCAATGATGATCTGTTTACAAATACAGACTAAATATAAAGAAGCCAATGATGATGCAGACATCTCGGCGCTTCCAGATCTCTGCTAATGAAGCAGGATTACCAGGAATGTTTTCAGAATGAAGCTGAAGCACTGGAACTGATTCTCTGTTGCTGGCAGATTCTCAGTGCTGCAAGAGCAGCACGAAGGGGATCTAAGGCCACCCTAAGGCAGCTGCCGAGAACTTTCTGTTTTAACCATGGGCTTGCCAACATTTACGTGCAAAACCAAATCTCAGTGTTAGACCCATACCCATATCCCTCCTTCATACCAGTGCCGTAAAGCAGCCAGATATTTGTCATGCCAGCCATTACTTCAAATATTCTTCCTGCCACTATCCCCATCCTGCTGTTGTCCCCTCTCTTGTGGTTAATTCAGTGACATTTCTACGCTCTGTGGTGATCATACCCTGTGCTCATAATGCACTCTCAGCCTCTTTTATAGTCTAGTACACTAAAACACTGTTCCTTCTCCATGACTCAGTTCTAATAGCTCAGTGCTAACAATAGAGCCAAAATGAATCGCTAGCGTGCCACCAAAATCTCATTGTTCCTAACTCCATCTCCTCTGCTTTCCTACTGCTACCTGTCATGATGACCTAAAGGTCCCAATCCACAAATCCATTCAGAACTGCATGGACAATACTGGGCATCTGAGTAGTTTCCCTCCAAAGGCAGAACTGGTATTTCTGATTCTTCTGCAATTATTTTATTTGGTGTTTGATTAAAGATTAACCAGGTTATGACAGCCTGTAGAATAGCATTTTCTGGCAGGTTTTGCCATATACAGGCGGAACCAACACTGTGTCATGCAAAACAGACTGCACAGCAGGTCCTCTTATGCGTTTTTAATTTTCCTGCTCTGCTTGGGAGCACGCAGGGCCTGGGAATGGTTGTGTTTTTTTAATTGGCTCATAAAACCTGAAGCAAGTCCAAGTTGCCCTGAACTCTCTCAACTTTGGCCCGAATCCATTATTTGCAAGATTGTTTTTTTCAAAATTAAGAAAGCTGGAAGAGAATCATGTATGTGTATTTTTCAAAATATTATAAAATTAATACATTTGTCTGAAAGTTCTTATGCTTTGTGTTGGTACATACCGTCAGAGCGTACAGGAGACCTAGTCCCACAAACCCGGAGTTAGGCCCTTCGGTGATGGAAGTGACAGCTGCAGTCAGAACTATACAAGCACCGAGGTAATCCTGGAGTGAGAGAGAGGGAGAGAGAAAGATTCAATGCAGCAACAAGAAGATGCCTTTAGTGGCAGAGCAGGTTCGCTTTACTGAGGATTATTTCTATAATGACACCTAGTCCTAGATTATTTCTATAATGACACCAACCAGTCCAGACACCTGTTTGGTTTTTCGTAGAAAAGGTCAGGGGTTGTTGTGCCCAACCTGAAACGCTCCAAAAGAATTTGCTGAACACATGTGAAACAGGCTGGTATTTTCTGCAAATCCATTTGGGCTATGGTATCTCGTTGTGGTCCCCCCAAAAAGAGCAGGTATCAAAGCAATCGAATGAGCACATAAAAAAAAAAATCACAAGAATGGTATAACAATGACACCCCTAATTCCTACCACTAAAACAAATCAATTCCACGCTCTCCACTCCCCTTCAGGTCTTCTCAAATGTGGCTTTGACTCCCCCAGAAAGAGAAGCATCAGTGACTTCACAAAGTCCATGAAGAATTTTGGTAGAATTTATAGTCATGCACGTGTTTCATCGGGACAAGTGGGCAGACTGGGCAGACTGACCTACAGCGTCTACATCACGCAACAGGACACTGCATGGTGAAGGCATCCCTGAGCCTGCTATACACTCACAGCCTGCAGTGAAACCCCATGCGGGTGTTGGCAGTGTGGGCTCTGAAAGCAGTATAGCTATGTGGTTGTGGTGCTGCAGATGGGCTACTAAGCCTTGCTCCTGTCACAGCACTTTGAGTTTCAGAGTGATTCTGTGGTAGATATCTGCAGGATCTCAGCTCTGTTGCTTGCATGGTGATGACTTGCTTTACAAAAATTGCTATGTAGGCTGTATTAGAAAGATCTGACTTCTCATAAGCTTTGCAGGAGCTTGAACCCATAATCTTGATGTGCACCTCAGTTTTGAAATGAACGCCACAAGTGATCTCATGTAGTTGTCAAGGTGCCTGATTCATGAGACTGCTGGTATTCCCACTCTCCCACTGCTCCCTGCATTATATTTACTTTGGATTACAAGGTTAGCATTTTCCATCCATTTTTTTCCTCCTGCCTGATAATATGCTGCCTGGAATCTTTCCTTCTGAGAATTGAAACAAGGGCTGCTTAGTTAATCTGTCTGTAAAAAGTGTGGATGAGCAGATGACAGACTCGAACTGAACATCTACAGGGAAGCAGTAACACGACAGTCTCGAGCCTCCACCAGCCGTTGGGATAGGACTTCACAGTTGCTACTAAATCCTACAAACTTTTGAGTGATCTTAGTACCACTGCGCCATTAGGCAGAGCTAAATGAACTATTCCTTGGCAAGACCACATTATTTCTAATGCTATGATGAAGTGATGCATATTCTTAGATCAAATTAATTCCGCATGTAAGCAAGTCTAAGACTGTGAGACATTAACAGGCATTGCCACAGCTTATTCCAGCATTGGCTGTTACTCTGTTATTTATCTCTGTTGATTTGGAAGCAAGTTCAGCTTGATCTTGGATGCTGTAGGAAGGTGAAAGCTTCACGTACAGGGAAAGCTATGCCATCATAAGAAATGGAGTACAACTTTGTTGCTCCCGCACCATACCAGCAAATGAAGGTGAGGATGCAGCCTTTGATGTGAGGATTAATCATGCCTATTACTATTTGTGTCTAGCAGAATCAGGTCACTGCTCTTCTACTGTCAGATGAATAAGGAAATCACGGTGACTTTGCTTGCCTCTTCTTGCCTTGCAGATGAGGAAAGTTCCTCATATGTTGTCCCTGGAGAGCCCCCATGAAAGCCAGGAGCCTGTCTCACTGGCAGCGGCTGTGTTGTGCCCTACTGCTATTTGGTTTTCAGTTGGAGTCTAGTTCTGTCATCTTTCATGATACTGAGCAGTAACATCACAAACAGTATGGCCTCAGATCTGCAGTAAGGGCACTGCAAAGGAGGGGTTTAAATTACAGTTGTGGGATTAAACCTGTTGCTGGAGAGATACCTCAGGACTGGGAAGCTCAGTGGTGCCTAAAACAGCCCTGGCAGAACGATGTTCACAAAACTGCTAAAAAGCAACGCTCTGCTTTGAAAGCAGATCCTGCGGTGGCAGCTCTGCAGATGCTGCACAGTAGTAGAGAAAGCCTTAATTTCAAGTTATGTAAATGTTTGTTCTTGCACTCTCTTTGGATGTTAGACATCACAAAGGCAAAAGATGAGGGAGGCTTGTATTTTCTTACTCCTGGCCAAGAAAGCTGAAAAAACTGTGAGTTTAACATAAACAATCCCGATCTATTTTAAGGAACAGTGTGTATAATCTCACTGTGAGATTAATTCTCATTATTATCTTTGCATCAGGCAAAGTCTCTGTTTGCTTCCAAGGTTTCAAAACCATGGCTGGGACTAAACTGAACGTACCGTCCTGACCTCCAGCCATCTGTTGGCAGCTGAGAGAAATAAGTAGGCAATGTTGTTCGTGTCCGTTAGTTCCAGCATACGTTGTTTGAATCTGGCTTCGTGCCTGCCAAGAGCAAAGTTGTTATATTACAACACATTATGCACTCATACACAAAAGGATGAAGCATTAAACTCTTCTCTCCCTCCCCTCCCCCCAAACCAGAACTTTTTGCCCTGCTGCCTTTGCCTAACTTTGAGCTAAAAACTCTTCCCTAAGGAAGCTTCGGCAGGGGGATTGGACTGGATGATCCACAGAGGTCTCTTCCAACTCCTACCATTCTGTGATTCTGTGATTCTGTGAAGGAGCCGTACCTGCTGCCGGGGCTCTCCTTAACCAGGCAGAGCTACCCGCACAATGGGGAGGAATTTGTTCACGAAGCATTTACATTGGACTGGATTTTGGACCAGAGTCTGTCCCCTCAAAGAGATGGCAGTGCCAGGGTGGTAGGGACGATTTTACTCCCCAGAGCATGGCTGCTTTTTTAGCCGCCAACTGTGGCTGCTGCTGCCCTTCAGTCCACTCACAGGTGGGTGCTGCCGTGGCCCCTCTCTTCTTCCTCACAAGCCACCAGCAAGAGCAGAGGGCTCACCTGTTAGCTTCAAATCTGATCTCAGAAGCTACCTGACCAGCTGCAGGAGTTTTCAACTGAAGCAGCATCTCTAAGGCTTCAACTAATGTAGACCGTAGATTGATCAATAGACCAATACCTTTCAGCTGCTCAGCTCAGCTGCTTTCTCAGTCAGTCACACATTGCCTAAGCAACTCAGACAGCTACAACGAGGGAGAGCTATCGATCATTTCTGAATTACAAAAATGAGCACTGTTACCTCCACTGGCATGTGTTTTGCAATCCCCCACCTAATGCCTGTCATGTTTAAAAACCAGTGCAAGGATGCCAGAGGACCTAAGAATGGACGTACACTTCGGGGAGGGAGGGGGAAATCTCGGTTGATATGAGTGTATTAAATTCATGCGGTACTTTAGGTATGACCTGCAGTCAGATGGAAACCATTTTGTTATTTCATATTCTACTGTCTGTTAAATACCCTCACGTGAATAAACTAGCCAAACTTAATTCAGGAGCTTATTCTCTGTTTTATCGTGGCAAGCTCTTTCAAAGTCTCATGGCCCTGTTGTGAAGCACCTGTAATCCCTGTTGGGCCAGGAACCTCTTGGAGTTTTTTTTGCCTTTTCACTCCACACAGCTTGTAAACATGGCAAGCAGCCTCCCCAAAAAAACTGTGAACAGTAATGACGTGGGGTGTAGCAACGATGCGCTGAATATTCTGCTCATCTGCCTTTCTGGCAGCAAAACTCCTGTTTTCCTAATGGAAAATCTGACATGCTCAATCTGTATCTTTTCATCCACATCCAGCTTGTCTTCTGGGCAGTTTTAGACTCTTATCCTGTCAGATGACAAACAGCAAAGGTCACTGAAATTGCTTTCTGATCCAACTGTGCTACTTTGTGGTAAATTATACAGGGGCTGCTCTGTTTTATCCTGGAACGTACTGAACTCTAACTGCAGAAAATGACTAACAGGGCTATTAGTAAATACAGGCTTGCTTACAAAAAATGGTGGAGACTTCAGGTTTGATTGACAGCGGAGCACGGACAGGGAAATGAAATGGCTTTGATTAGCATCAGAGATCCTGGAAAATTCAAGTGACGGTTCTGATGCCTAGTCCTTCCTGAGGGCTGCCTTTTGCTCTCTGCCATCCATGCCCACGTTGCCGCTTTGTAAGGTAAAGAAGAGTTGAATGACTCCCAAGAAGTGCTAAGCTCCTTCATCTTTCTCAGGAGACAACGTGATGAAAGGCCATGCTGAACCTCTCAAGAAGCACTCAGCATACATCAGCATTGGGCCTTACAACGCTTGTTACAGCATTTCTTGTTGACCGCTGACTCGCATCTCTTAAACACAGCAACATTTTTGCTTGTCCTGCCCCAGTCCTTACCGCAGCACTCTGAACTCATCGCCTAGGTCCTAAAGCTAGCTTGAAGTGATGAAGCAGTCTTAGGCTGATCAAGCACACGTGGTAAATAGTAGTGCGGTGGGATCCACAGCGGTTTGAAATTCTACAGTGTACAGAATGAGTGCAAGTTACACTTACTGGGGGACAACATCAAGCTGGCACTTTGACAGTTTCATACCAGCTATACTGTAGTGAATTTACAAGGAGAATTTGGCTTATATTTCATGTAGTAAGCAGAGAAAAAAATATATGCATGGAAAGTTGGAAAAATTATCTGAATCTTCTGGAATTTATCTTTTGCTTTTGACTGGCAAGGCTAGGTTTTACAATATTATGATCAAGTTCTGTTCTTCGGTAATTTTCTTGGAAAGGCCCTCTAGTTGCATAGCGACTTTCAGTTGGAGAGTACTATAATGATGTTTTCCTGCCTGAGGAGTGGATTAAATACAGAAATTATTCAGGGGCACTTGGATAGTACAGCTTGTAGGATGTAGCAGAGGGGGCTGAAGCAGTGAACCTGTGTCTGCCTGGCAAAGGAGAGATCCCTGCTGTCCAAGCAAGGCATGGTTAAACTAAACACCTTGCAAGTTTAAATACTGTATCCTAAAAAAGTCATCGGCTTTAATTCAGTGGATAACCAATGGAGATAAATTAGTGTGTTACTGAAAATATGCACAAGCATTCAGAGATGTGGCAAAGCAACAGGAAAACAAAAATTTCTTCCCTATTTTGAGACACCTTGACTAAAGCCTACCAAAACCAATAATTTGCCCTCAGACAAGGTCCAACAAGCTGCATGGGCCTGAGCAGAACCCAGGCCTCTCTCAAATAATTTGTTTTACGGACCTGAATGCTCTGATGGTGGTAAGGCCTTCAGCTGTCTCAGAGAAGTGACAGAGTAAAGGTAGCTGGGTGCTGTCATCAAGTTCCTGGAGGTCCCTGGAAGTATGAAACACAACAGGCAGTCATTACAATGTAAATGTCTCTCTCTGTAGAAATTTTACTGCATAACAGACAAGAATAGACATTTCCTGGATTGCACATATTCTTTTCAGGATCAAACAAAATAGTATTTCTATGGTATAGAAAGACACCGACATGTGAATATCGCAATTTTCTTTTGCCATGGGAGCCTTTGAATCATCTCCTAGCCACCTCTACAGATCTAGCTTTTGGTCACAGCTAAGCTTCTCTCTGTCCCACAGCAATAATGACATTATCACAACTCTCCTGGATAAAAACCTGCTGTCCATTTTAGACAGATCCTCATTACCTTTTATTCTCGAAATTTCTAATCCATAATTATTATAATCTAGAATTAATTTAATATAATTAATATCTTTCACTTAAATTCAGAACAGGTGATTTTCAACTTTACACCATGTTATTTGTGGCTCTTACATCAGGTGTAAAATCAGGTTGGTGTGTCCGCAAGTCTATTTTACCGCAACTGCATCAGCTGGCCTAACAAAAAGGGTGCCTTTCCATATAAACTTTGCCTTGTTTTGGGTATCTGTAATACCATGATATGCTGAACGTAAAAGTAACAGACTATAGCACACTTTCTGTTTGTAGTGTTAACATTATCACATTGGTAGGAGTAGAGACAGCACTGACAAAGATATAATATGAATGAGAAATTTCCTCAATTATTCAACAATGGCATTTTCAAGACCGGCATGGAGCAATGATATTTAAATCTAAAAAGTTCCAATCTCCTGAAAGAGGAATGTTTTCCAAGTCACAGAGACAAATACATCCTTCTGTAACACTCTGCCATTGGTATAGCAGCCAGTTGTATAAACAGAAGAGGGGCCGGACCATTAGATATTTAAACTCTTTGTTAAAATCCTACTACGTTTGCACACTGTATTAGATAGGACAGGAGGAATAACTGCTTCATGATGCTGAATGTTACAGAATACAGAATTGAATTTGCTGCTTATGTTTTGATAATAAATATGCTCTCTTTCAAATTTATGATGGAAAACACATAGAAGTTTTTGAGAAATGTAATGGAAAATACAACAAAGAGTCAAAGCGCAAGAAATACTGTAAATATTTGCAGTTCTAAAAATTAGTGAAGCTTATATGCCTGGAAAGTACTGCATGCAAGAAAGTTATAAATACTGGCTGGAGCTATTCCTTTATCCTACATTTCCCAAGACTATTTTTTCTAGAAATAAATTGGATTTATTCATTTCTGATGTGGATTGAAAGAACACAAGCCAACTCTGGATGCTTCACAAGTGATTTAAAAGAATTTAATTCAAACAGAATAACAAAAAAAATCACCTTCTGATACTGATTTTCCCAGAAAACTTCAAGGGAATAAAATGAATGAGGTAGTTATGGACTTGCAGAAGATCAGCGATTGCAGAGACAATGGGGGTGTGTGTTGACCTACATGGGTGATCAACTTCTTGCTAGCTTGCATGGTATTGAAATCGGTACAGCATGTGAGAAAACCAGGTTTGGAGACAGATGGAGACTTTACTCTCACTTATAAAATCACAGAGAGAAACTGTAGCATTTCCCTGGGGTCTAATACATCAGATTTTGCCTACTCTTGTGTATTTTAGGTAAGAAGTTTAAACAGTGTGCACTGCTATGCGTAGCAAGACAGGCTGACACTCAGAAGACCACAATGCATTTAAGAATGAAAACCAGGTCTCCTGATTCCTTAGCCACCTTCAGACCTGGTGTACTGCCACGTACAGCATCAGTTCGGAAACCTGGTGGGGAAATGTTATGGTTTGGCTGTGACTGGCAACAAAAGCGCCATGCGGCCGCCCCTCCCCCCGCCGCGGTGCGGAGGAGAATGGAAAGAAACAGGCAGAAACCGGTGGGTTGGGATAAGGGCAGTTTAACAGAATAGCAAACAAAAGGAACAGCAACAACAACGATACAGATAAGGAGAAAACACAACACAAACCGCACAACCCAGAGAGCCGACCTCCACGACCGCCGCCGCGAGCTCCCCAGCCGCGAGTGAGTTCCCACTGCCCAGCTCCCCCCCACCGGAACCCAGCATGATGGCACATGGTATGAAATACCTTGCTCTGTTTGGCCAGGTGGGGTCAGCCCGCCAGGCTGTGACCCTTCCTGTATTCTGGTGAAAATTAACCCTGTCCTGGCTGAACCCAGGACAGGAAAGAACAAGGTTTCTGAAAAATCTCAGCAAATCCACGCAAATTATTTCAGAATTAAACATTCTGGATTTGTGAATTCTGATTACAGAGTTTTATTCTAAATGAATCTCCTTGGAAATTCTGAGGAAATACGGTGAAAAGTAGGCTAAAGTGAAGCTAAATTATTGATATGCTGCTATGTGCTCCTCCTCCTCTTGATTTAAGGGGAATAACAGACACAATTCTTTCTCAGGTTACCTAAATAAGAGTGTTGTCCATAAAACCAACTGTACTGGAATGCTCAGTTGAAAATCACAGCTGGATGCTACCAAACAGCAGTTAATGCTTTACCATGTGCATACTGCGAAGACAGGGCCAGAAGTGACAGTTGCTAACAATGGTAGGTTATTTTGGCTTCCCTGCAGGTCAGCAGGCACCTTGATGGGTATTTTTAAGTATCAGAAAGTAGAGTAAATCCAGCCAGAAATCTGGCTGATAAAAAAAAAGAAACATAATTGATTGAATTTAAGAAAAAATTTTGAATGACTTGCTTAAGGTATTTTACTAAATTGTATGATGGATTTAGCACTAGAAGCAAGAGTCTAAGAAATTATGACTCTCTTTTTGCTGAAAAACATGTACTCTTTGTAGCCACCAAACCATTCTGAATATGAAACGTTGCCGTACAGTGGAAATTACTTTCTGTGGAGTTTTTTTCCCAATATGAAGAAGAAGACGTGACTGACGTTAATCCAGGAAGTTATTTTCCATTCTCTACTAACCCTCAAAAGGTCAAAGAGGAGCTTTGACCAGATGCGAGCTGGCTCAGTTGATTAACAAACTTCAAGCTCGTCTGACTCTATAGCCAACAGTGTACAAAAGTGATGCAACTAGTGTTACTTCCCCAGATACCCCACTTCTAGTCAGGTCAGCTGGAATCATCCTCCAATGTATGTCTCAAACTCTTACCTCAGGATCAAAATCAGGTTGTCATGGCCATTTTTCTCTTATATTAGCTTCTATAATCTCACATTTCATCACAATTCTTATGTACAAACTTTTTAGAAGGAATTTTCAGGACAGTTTTTTAATACATACTTGGAAGCAACTCTGAAGTATTTCTGGATGAAATAAAATGCTATCCCAAGAGGCACGAGGGCGACAAGGAACCATGGAGTGGCATAGGAGATCATTCCAATGGCTGAAAGGCAGAGTAAGGTGGACCGGCTAAGAGACTCCAGGGTAGGAGGAATGTGCTAAAGTGAAACAAAAAAGAAACATAAGGCAAAAGTCACCGGTAGTATCACGATACACCTTTTCCTATAGAGGACCATAGGGAAAGTGGAATGATACCACTGTGCACTCATTGATATTCTCCTTATATCAGGAGCCTTTATGTAACTGTGGGTCGTCGACTCAAATGTGTAGAGATTAAAAAACGAGTTGGTAGGTTTTTTTCTAAAGGTCAGTGTTTCAAAGATCATGCGGAAATAGAAGCCATTTCCACCTTATTCATATAACAGGCAAGAAAGAGAAAATTTTTCTTGATATCCCAAATATTTAGAGAAACGCCATGCTCTTTCTCAGAGCCTCTTAATTTTCTTGCCATGTTCCCATCACCCTTACAGTCAGGGTTATTATTCATCCAAACATTTGAATTCACAGACATAGAGAAAGTACCCCTCCCTCCCTCTGAATGCTCTAAATTCACGTGTGCTAAAGCCAGGATGGAACATCTATTTGTCACGTATACTCCTATATAGTTAAAGTTATTATATTCTACCGTTTCCTGTTTTGAGCCCCAAATCTAGTGCTTTGCTAATACAGATCTTCCAATAGAAGCAAACAGTCTGCATATGAAGACATTAAGAGCCATCATCTCCCACCATGTTTATTCTAATGGTTACCTGCCTTCATTACTACAAATGTATACTTTCTATTTTGAATTTGTCTATTACAATTCCCAGAGCCTGTTTTTGCTATGCCTTTCTCTACTGCATATTTTAATACATCATCTTACAGTAGCTAAGTGAAAATTTACAAAACCAAGATGTAATAAAACAGGATATATTGATATGTCTACCTGATCAACGATATTTGTATCAGCAGAGAAGCGATTTAGAATTAGCCCCAATGGAGTCATATCGAAAAACCTGTTGAACAAATTAAGAACAAAAAGTTACCTGAAAAGGAATTCCAGTTTTGGATAAAAAGCCCAGTCAGACAGAACACAGAGCTGTGCCCAGACATTTTCTAAAATCAAGTAGTAAGTGTGAGTCACATCATAATGTCTTCATCCTGACTATCCAAATGCTTCTCTCGGCATTCCCCTACCCCCAAAACTTTTAAGTCTCCTCTTCCAAAAACCTACTGTCTTGCCCCAAGCTCTTTCATCCATGCTCCCTCAAGATTTAAGATCCCTTCCAAAGATCACAGCCTGTCCCTGGCCACTGTGCAACCTCCTGCATAGTACTGGGCACCGCGACCCAGTTGTTTCATAAAAGAGCTGTGATTGCATCCTTTTGGCCATCCTGCTGCCTGTGAGAAGCAGTGGTTATTGTGCACAGAACTTGTCCCTGGCCATCAGAGGAAACTTGGTGTCCACATCGTTTGACCTCATACCCATTGCTCAAGGGTTGGAGTTGGGTGCCCTGGAGCTAGAACTGCACTCAAAGCTTTCCTTGACACCCCAGCATTGAAGGGGGTGCCAGCTATCTGACACATTTCGGCCAGACAAAAAAGGGTGCAGAATGTCACATGTTCTGACATCAAACTTCCCCCCCCTGCTCACTTCACTAGTTATTTTCACTTTTTGAGGCCTTGAAGAAACAGGACAATTTCACAGGAGTATTTTCCTAGTTACAAAATCAGGACAAGTTTTGGCCATGTAGGTTTTCAGGAAGAAAGTTATTTTTGCTGTACCTAATTGGTCCAAGGATGATCTTGTTGAGGAGATTATGGTGTAGGTTCTTGGCTGCTGTGAGGCCCATCCACTCCACAGTCAGAGATGTGATGAGGCAAAGGACAATCCCTGCTCCAGAGAGGATGCTGAAGACAGCTACATGATAAGTCTAATAAAACAACAAATACATCAATCCTAGAAATAAACACACATTTCTCTTTTCTACTAGGAAGTTCCTAAGGAAGCTGGTACCAATCAGCTAGTATGTCACATCACTTATATTGCATAATCGTATTACTATAATCTTTTGGAAATAAAAGAACTATGATGGAACTGCAATCCATTAAGTTCACATAATCAGGAGATCTGGCAATTCTAAGATCCCTCAACCTACTGATGAGTACCCTTTAAGACCCTGAAGTGATAGTACTTAGAACTGTGACAACAGACTAACTGGACAAATACAGAAGTATGCAAATTGTTAGCCAAGAAACTCAGACAACCAAAGCAGAACCTCCCAGGACTTAAGGCATGTAAGAGATGCTGGAAAGTTCCACTTTATTAAGTTCAAGCACCACTAAAATTCCCAGAACAAATCCTAAACTAATCTGCCAGTGCTATAACACATTTAAGCCTTTCGAAAGTTTACTAAGTGGATTCCAGTGAGATATTTGTATATGAGTCAAATTTACAGCTACAAGCAGGTTGTATTTAAGTAGTACATTTGAAGAACTTTTTTCTTCTGGCAGGACAGCCAGTACTTAGGAAAATAGGGTCATTGACTTAGGTGTTAAAAAATCCAGATGGAAAAGTTTAGTATGAATTAGTTTCTTTGAAAAGTCAATCATTTTTTCTAACCTCAAGCACGCTTCTGTTTCAGTTTTGCATGTTTGAAAAAATTGATAAAATTTGAATTTTCTTATGTTTTATCATAAATAATTCATCCATCCTATGTAATAGTCAATCTTACTGTATCTATCTGTCTTTCTAATCTAGCTGGCTTCTGGATGAACAGCAGATAATTACTTTAGAACATTTTTTCTTTATTTTTTCCCCCCTGTCAAGCTTCCAGACATGGCCCACCTTATTTGTGCTCTTAACATCAACAACGTTCCTGACTTCATTTGCATTGTCCATGGATGTCCACGTAGCAAGCCAATAGTCTATGGCCACTATAACTGAGTGTTTCAACAACTTTGAGAAAATCATCATCAAGAGCAAGAAAAATCCTCCAGAGGTTAGGTATCTCCAGCAGGTTTTCCATGGCATCTTTGTCCTGAGCCTCAAGACAGTTGACATATTATCATCTTCATCTTCTTCCTCTTCTTCCTCTGTGACTCAGACATTTGATCAAGTTAGCTTGGATTCAGTGCTGAGAATTACACCTGGTTTTACTGGATTTGGTTGACTTTGTTGTTTTGAGTTTTAATTGTAATGTCAAAGTTAAATTTATCACTTAAAAACAGCAAACACTTCAGATATATTTTCATAAGACTTCTCCTGTGCACTTTGAGCCGCTCTATAGACTGTCAATCTTTGACTAGTTACAGTTTTGGTAATAAATATTTTTGTAAGTCACGTTTTCAGTACTGACTAATTATAGCAGACACTATACCTTTCCCAATCTGTTGAGTTGCTGTTATTGTATAGGCAGCAGAGTACTTTGGGTCACATGGAAGATTCTAGAAAGCTCTCCAAAGCTTTCCATCCAGATGCTCTGTCCCCTGTTGCATGAAAGAACTCCATTTTTACTTTATTCCTGAGTACTAAAGCTTTGTCTATAGAAAAGAGCACTGCTGTGGGATTAACGTTTCTTCTAGTTCTACCTTTGACTATACGATAATTGCTCACTTTATACTGAAATACAATTGGTGGAAGATGTCTGCTATGGGAAATGTATTTTATAGGTGCATAAGCATTACATTTAATTTTTTTTTTTCCAGGTAATAAAAATATACAAGCTGCACTTGGGGAAGAGAAATGTTGACCTCCCCTTAGCAGCCCGGAACTGACAGCATTTCCACATGTTTTTGATTTTGTACATTAAAAATGAATTAGCAAGTGATTCCTTGAAAATTGTAATTCACTTTTTGGGACACAGAGAATTTGTGAACATTTCCTAGGTCACATAATAACTGTGGATGACCTGGAATGCTATGTCAGGTTATATTTCTGTCCTGAAGTTACTGATGTGTCTTTTATGATCTTAATGATGCTTTTTGCAGGCATTCTGTGGACTATATGGACATATCTTTTTTTCCCCATGTTTTCTATCTTACCTCACAAAGAAGGTACAGGTTTTTGGCAAGGTTTTCTTGAACAGATCAAAAGGAGGAGGTTGGGATTGACCTCAATTAAAACTCCTCCGAGAATTTAACTGATAAACTGTACTGATGACTCCACATAGTAAGAGGTGTTCTGCTCAGCTCTGCCGTAGAAATACGAAGCCAACATAATATTTCCATCTTGGGGGCTTTGGGGTCCAGCTCTGCTATTCTGCAGTAATTGGAAATCTCTTCAAAATGGAACAATCCAGAACCTACAGACCTATGACTTAAGATGACAATCTGTCATCAGCGTTGCCAGATGAAACACAAGGCAGCAATAAAGAGTCTGCTAATAGCCAGTGTGTGTTCTGTGATCACGCCAGCCAACATCACCGTGATAATCCCTGCAATTAGTGGCCCTGATGAGTTAAGGTTCACCTCTTCTCTTCCCTGGCACAAACTTACTGCTTGCCATGATCGACTACTCCCTTTAGGCATGGTTTAGCATCCCAGGGATGTTCTTGATGGGTCTTGTTGCCAGCTGCCAATATCCAGCTGTGTGTCCCCCTCTGCTTCCCACTCCGATTTAAAAGTGAGGTGAATGTGAATCTGCAGCCTCTAAAACCACCAAGACTACGGGGGAAGAAGCTGAGATTGAGAACAAAGCCTAAAATTTCTCCCATAAATAGTCTCAGGTAGAAAAATAGCAGATTAACTCCATATCTGAAGAGGAATTGAAAATAACTACAAGCTACAAGAGCTACCTCAATTTGCATTAATAACAATTCTTAACATTGTTTTACTTCTATCTCACCCCTCACTACCTCCAGACAGTACAAGTTAGAAAAGAGATTGACTTGTTTTGGTACACCTTATTCTTGCACAATGTTTAGAGAAATCTATGGAGAATGCCTTAAACAAGTCATATTTTAAATAAATCAAAGTATTGGACTTTTCACTGTTAGCACCAAGTGTCATCAACATCTTCATAATTCGTTGCTAAGGACTACCAGCTGTTCAAGAGGAAAGGTAATGATACCTGGTAACAGACTAAATAAAGTGAAATGATAAAACATACCTTCATCTTCATCTTCCAGCTGTGACTTGGATTCTCTGGGGTACATGGCCCTTCTAAGAGTTTTTCTCTCAAGAGTAGTCTGGTCAGCTTCCATATCCTGTAATAAGAAAACTTCTTTACTGATTTGAGAGCTTAGCTACCTGTCACTGCAGTAGCACCAACAGTAACCTCAAGACTATTTGGATGATGTAGCTCACAGAGTGCAAAAGCACAGTATTTTAGGCTTTTTGTTTCAGAAAATCCTGCCTTCTCTTCTTTCTTCCCTCTCTCTTTCTTCCATTCTTTCATACTTCTCTTCTGGAATGATAAAAACTTCAAAAACAGCCTTTACAGAATCCTAAATGCTTATGGCAATAGCAGAATAAAAGGCTAAGAGATACTTTAGGAAGTCTCTTAGTCCATTTCTTGCCCCAGCAGAGGATCAGTTGTGCACCATTCGCCTAATCTGTGCTTACAAAACACCCATGAAGGATACACCACACACTTTCTATACAATCTGTTCCAGTCCTTAAAGTTCCTTACAGTTCATGTGTTTTTTCCTTAATGTCTAGTTTAAAACTTGCTTTCTGACATGGTTTGGTTTTTTTAGAAATTAACTGAAAAATGTTTCTTTTCAGAGAGGTCATCCTTGCCCAAATGCTCCTATTTACCTTTTCCAATTCTTGATCTTGGCGATTCATCAAAGTTTTCCAGTGTTCATATAGCTCAATATCGTTGTTTTGGATATCCTTTAGCGTCCCTTCTCTAAGCACCATGCCATCCTTCATTGCTATGATCTAGGGGAGAAAGCATCCAATAGGTCTATTCAGCAGCATAGACAGCATTATCACTGACCTGGATCCTACAAGACATGTCTCAGAATTGGTGAGATGATCATTTTGCAAAATTCTGTGTTCATTTTGTTCAATAATTTATTAATAACTTCTTAAGTTTGTTGACACAGCTCATAAACTGAAACTTCTATAAGCCATGCTTACCTGTACTTGTAAAAATCATGGACAAGACATAATAAATTATAGTCATATTTGCAATTAAGTCATAAATCTCTGGTGGCTTTCAATAAAAAAATCATACACAAATAATGTAAAAATAAAATTGTTCCTTCTACTGTGAAATCCGTATTATGTAAAGTGGCAGTTAGCCACATGACATGCAGAATTAAGGAGGGCCTCTATTATAAAGGCAGTGATCTCATCAAACGTTACGGTACTAACTTCAAGTGTATGTTCATCATTAGCATCATGGTATCTCTTCTCTTACCCAGTCAGCATGTGGTAGATATTGTAGCTTATGTGTCACCAGAACAAGAGTCCTCTTGTCTTCTTGCAGAAACTTCAAAATCCCTTCCTGCATTAAATGATCGCTTAAGTGAATGTCCAGCGCAGAGAATGGGTCATCCTGCAATCAAATCAAATTTAAAACATATTACAACACATAAAAAAATTGGTTTCATTTATTTCAAGAGTTTTTTAAAAATAGAAAGCATCTGCCTTTACCAAAATTTCATCTCTCTGTAATGACCAAGACCTGTTCAGAGGGCTGCACAACAAAACAGTGAGCTAGAATCCACTGCTCTTCAGTTCATAGCAATGCACTTGGGTAATTTTTAGGGTCTAGATGTGTGCAGTGCTGGTGCCACAGGGACAGTGTGAAGTAATCCTGATCAGAAACACCAGAACTGAAATTTCCCATCCAAATTTGAAAATGGCAGGATCCAGAGCCAAGCTTGGGCCTAATTTTGATGGGAAACTGGCACAGGAAAAACAAAGCAGTTAGGAACTGTTCTAATTTCCTCCAAACTAAACTGCAGATGTGCTTGGTCTGCACTTTGAGTGACTTTGGCTAGCAACAAGACAACACTCAGATATGGATATTAATATGCAAACACTTCTCTGATAACAGAAGCCCCAGCTTAATTTTGAAGAGCCTCAAACAGCCCCTTCATAAGCAGTAGCCTCCTGAAATTCCTGACATGCCTTGAAATTAGTAGCAGAGAAGCGACAGTTTGTCCAAATCCACAGCAGTCTGCAGGAGAGTGCTGAACCCTCAGTCTGTTCACTGCCCACAAGTAGTTGCATTACAGTGCTTTTCCTTCTCTTAAGTCCTGCTGGTTTCAGTGGGACTACGCTGATAGCAGGTCACCACTGAGAGCGACCAGAAGTTAGACAATCTGCTCTACTCTGCCAGTGTTAATCTCTGTAGGAAATTCCACCTTCATCAGTCTCCCAGAATGTTTGCATGCTGCCTCTGGTGGATGTTTATTTCCCATCTCTATAATTTGGATTTGGAGTTGAATACAAGTCCCTATAGTTTTCTAAATTTAACATAATTTTTTTCTAAAGCTAAATATAAGGAATGACAGTTTTATTAACAAATTTCCATGCTACATGTGAAAAAGAAAAATCTTACCAAGAAGACAATGTTGGTGTTCTGATAGAGTGCTCGAGCTACACAGATTCTCTGTCGCTGGCCGCCACTTAAATTAATCCCCTAATGAGTATAATGGATCAGAAATATGCATCTTTGAATAAACATTATGACACAACTTTGGAAATGGGATTTTTTACAATTATACAGAGTTCCAATAGAAATAAAAAGCTTCATTAAAATGCTAATCCTGGTGATAAATAAGCATAATCCTCATATAATATCAGAAGAAAAATGATTATTCAGCATCTAATCATGGGTAAGTATAAATTACAAAGAGCTTCTTTAAGCACAGTAGTCTTTGTAGATTGAAAATGCAGTCGATACTAGCATCAAATTCTGCAAGCAAAATATAGGAGATTTTGATCAAAAAATACCATTTGAGAAACAGTTGAAGAAGGAAAACAGAAAGTTTTCAACTTTTTTTGCAATAACCCGTGGTGAATTACAATTATTTACCAGGCAGGCGGCCCACTACAGACTAGATCTGTCTGAGTGACATCAGCATCTTCTCAATACACGGGCTAAGCAGACATGAAAGCATTCACAGCATTTACCCTTTCTCCAATTTCTGTCTGGTCACCAAATGGCAGTAAGTCAATGTCAGGCTGCAGAGAGCACGCATCTGTCACAGCTTTGTACCTGTAAAAACAAGATGGTCATTGCAATTATTTAACCAGCTGCTTTCTTTGCTTACACAAAAACCTCCAGGTCAAATTCCCTGCTCAGTTATTATGGCTCTATGATGGCTAGGTAATTGCAAAAATAAGTAGGGCAAAAAGTTTATTCAGCAACTAATCACGAAGTGTTGTAAACTAAGCATTGTAAAGAATGATGCATTTATTAGAGATCTTTATTGGCAAGCCTACTGTTCAAAGGTTCATTTACGTAAACTATTGAGTACATTCCTCCCTATTGTGGAGCTGTTTTGCTGGACTCTGTGGAGTATTTGAAGCCATTTTCCAATGAGTTATTATTCTTCCCCCTTTAGACGCCCCTTCATTTACTTCAGTGTGATATTACAGGACAAAGAATCCTTACAGTGCTTCTGCTCTTGCCAGAATCAGGAAAGCACTTGCAAAAACTTGAAATTTGTTGTGAGATTTCTAGGGCTGTGGAGCATCGCAGATGGTCTGCTAATAAGAAGCTAGGATCAGACAGTTTGAGTGGTGTAATTCAGCCTTGCCCCTTTGCTACGAGTGAAGCAAGGCTCATGGGGGCAGTAGCTGAAGAATCTGGTCCCTGAAATTTTAGATGTTTATCTGGATTTTGAGATATTTAATCATTGCTAAGTGTTATTAAGTAGGAATGCAGTAATACATCTTAACAAAATACACCCTGAGAGAAATGGGACGTATTTTTAATAACTGAAAATGAAGAGAGTGTTGTCTTTGAAAACGTCAGCAATCTGTTTTCCTTAAGTCAAGTCACTTTTTCCACTACATTTGTTAGCTGACCTTTTAGAAGGACACAAGAAGCAAGTGCTGGATAGGAATAACAGAAGCTGTGCACCTCAGTTTTCATACTCCCTTCTCCTGCACTTCTAAAGAAAGAATTAAGGCCATTTCCTTGAGGTACCCCAACTTCATACGTGCAGTGTTTTTGTGAACTGGCTGCTCCAGTAACATGATCACAGCAGGATTAGCACATATGCTTGGTGGAAAAATGCCTAGTATCTCTATTTCCAGAGTCCTCTGTCAACCTCAGGCTCCACTAAGCAAAACAAACACATGTCAGTAGACTCCAAAGATGGGATTCATCTCACCTAACTTTAGCTGCTTGAGAAATACACATACGGCTTCTGCTGTATTCCATGGAGAGCCACTGCCGCTGTCTGATTTCTCACAAACATCTGAGACAGGCACTTTGGTTAGAGAAGGACCCTTCAATGACTAATCTAAAACAAAAACCTTTCTCTGAGATGGCTAAAGTCAGGTTAGCTAAATCCACCCCAGGGTTAATATGCATTGATATTTTTCAGAATCTACAAACTTTCTCCAGGAGAAACCAAAAGCTTCTTCAACAGAAGCTCCCAGGTGTTTTTGCAAGGGGGTTGATATTTACCTCTGTTTATTAAATGGGCTCCCAAAGATGATGTTCTCCTCCACAGTTGCATTCAGCAGCCACGGCTTCTGAGCTGCATAAGCCACTGAGTATCTGTTTCTACGGCAGACAGATAAAGAGTATTAGTAAAAAGCAAAGCACCCACATTATAAAATGTCTGAGAATCAGGGGGGGTTAAAATTAATTTTATGAATGTGCATCCATAAAAATACAGAGAAACACACAGGCAAGCAACTGTTACAAAAGTGAAGGGAAGAATTTTAAATTAGATGCTTTGGTTAGAACTGCACCCACTCTCTCCCCTGCTGGCAAAATCTACACTTTAGGCTGTATTCCATTCTACTGTAAACAGCTAGTACCTACCCCAATCTAGTGACTGCAATTCCAGTCCAAAGACAAATTATAAATCATCAAATTTATTAAATTCTCACAAGAATAGTTATCTGGTATTTTTTTCTCTAATGTCAAGACAGGTAGTGAAAAGGCACTGTTCAAATGGCAGCAGTACATTTGACTTGCTGCTTTCTGAAGTTTTAGCTTATTTTACGTGGCCATACACATGAAATACTTTTTTCTCAGCAAATTTTTTTCCTTTAAGTCCATTAGATCCTCGGTGGACTGGCATGATATCGAAAAAGAGAACAATTCAATACAGATTGGGAAAGAATCACTACAGTCTCCCAAGTGCTTATTAGATGTACTTTAAATGTGTCTAAATATCTAATGAAATGTGTATGATAGGGGTATGAATGTTCTTTACTTCTCATTGTTTTGCCTACGTATGGCAAAAAAGGTCATGTGATGTCAGACATTTTTCTGAAATGCCTGAGATGTGTGAGGAAGGAGGTGTGTGAACTGGTACTGGCTTCTGGATCTGAACACTTCTCGTCCTTCTCAGTCTCTTTGATGGTACTGCTTCAAACCAAACATTTTATATAGCTTTGCATGTAAGCGTCTAGGATTTGCTATTGAGAGAGAGGGTGCTAGGGTATGAGATATAGCTGGTTAGAAGTAGTCAGTAGTACCCCCAAAATTTTAGGAGTTTTAGCAGCTCAGTATGCAATAGTAGTATGATTTACGTCCTCAGGATTATTAGGTAGAAAATCATGGTGTGACTCCCAACCACAGCTATGTGTGCCACTACTTCTCTATCATTTATGATGTGGTTTCAGTTTAGCTTGTCCTTCTTTTAAACCTGCAGGCCCTTTCCCTGAAGCCAGGGATGGAGTCGCTGCTTGGCTTCAGCTGGAGTACAGCCGGCCTCCTTCGCACACTCTGTGCCCTGCTCCATCCCACACCATTGAGCTGGGCTAGAAGCAACACAAAACCCAGTCCTGATCAGAAAACATGCAAACGTGTGGGAGGGTACACATAACGATGTCTTACATCTAGAGGCCCTGTCTTGCAAGATACGGAGCACACTAAACTCCCAGTGATGTCAAACGGGAGCTGGGAGCACTGAGCATCTTTCAGACAAGACTGAGGTAGCGGCACAATGGCTGGAGAAGATTGGGATCCACTGGATTTAACTCAATCTGTCAGTTAATCCTACAGTAAGTGATTATCAACATGGCAAGAAAATACAGAGATGGCTGCAGGGTACAAAGATGAAGGTTTGAGGAAATTCTGAAGAAATGAATGAGCGGATTATGATACACTAAAAGCAGAAATAATACCTTTTGGATGCTTCAAAAGAAGGTTCAGTTTCATTTACACTGTAAGATATGGTAAATGACATTTAGTAAGCAGGAAATACAGAGAATAACATTTTGTGCAAGTTTTATATACAGGGAAACTGGAGTTAAGTACATTTTAGGAACTCAACATCACTGGGGTTTTTTTGTTCTTAAAGGGAAAATAAACAAGGTCTAATTATAAGTATATAACTTTTCTAAATACAGTAGTTTCATACGTATACTGTGCGGTGGCGTAACAGGCAAGCTATGTTGTTAGAAAATGTATTAAAATGAAAAGTGCATTGTGAAACCTTTTAAAAATGAAATTATTAATATTGCCTGGGCGTATAAAAGGTTGACAAGCAGTAAGTTAGCTTCTCCACACAGTTCCACCAATAACCTGCAAAAGTCAGTAACTACTCTAATGTCAGACTTCTCCTGGACCAAATCTAAGGTTTGCAGATACGATTTTGCAAGGTGCAAACACACTTTTGAATCAGAAGAGATCTGGAACCTGCTTATAGCAGTACGGCTGCATCAAGCCATGCATGGCACTGCAACACATCGGCATTTCTGGTCATCCTCCACTTAGGGATCATATCCATGAAATATGATTTGAAGAACATGCAATGGCAGTAATGACAGGAATGATTTTGCAGTTCCTTCTGTTTGTTAATTGACTTATTAACAGTGCCGAGGACATGGAATGGGAGTCAAAGCAGTTCTGGACAGCAATGGTGCTCGTGTCCAGGCATGGCAACACATCACTGGAAAGTGCAAAACCTAAAAGAGTAAGTTTATGACAGGTAAATGGAAATAGGCATTAGAAGGGACTAGAAAAATTAAATTACTGTTATTTGCTTGACTTAAACAAACAACCAACCAAACAAATCCTCCCCTCCCAAGCCTATGAATCCTCCAGATGAAATATTTTACTGCTGAGACATAGTTGTCTGCTTGCTTGCTGGGATAGCAGTAACTGCAGCTGCACTCATAAGCAGAGGTTCCAAGTCTGGCAAAGGGCATAAAACTTCTAATAGCAGAGCCCTCATAATGCCAGACTCACATATCAAGTATTTCCCCAAAATGCTAGAATTGAGACATGTTACTTTCTGTGCTGCACATCAGCTCTCTAATCACAATTCATGCTTCCTAAATTGCACAGTCCGTGTGTTTCCTGCATGCAGCTATCTCCAGAGAAGATGTCACATCAGAAGTGAATAAGCCCTGTTGATTTCTCAGAGGGGTCAGAGAGCCATAACCTGAGGCTCAGAACAGACATTGCTTCACCAGAGTTGGTCCTTTATCCAGCAGAAGTTTCCGGTCTTCTCTACAATGGAAAAAAGTTACGAGAAAGCAAAAGATGGAGTCTAACGAGAGATTAAAAGAGGTCAGAAATTAGGTCAAGCCAAACAAAAAAGCAGAAAATCTAAATTTCCTCTATTAAAAAACCCCAAACTTTTATCAGCAGAGTATTGCAATGGTAGAGAAAAGGAAAATTGTCTTCATGTGTACATTTGGGAGTGGCCTCTGAAGTATAATTTAAGAAAAAGTGGGCACAAGCCTTACAAGACCCCTTGGAATTCCATACCAGATTTAATATGCTTGCCATTATAATCAAAGAGATTATCTGAATGAGCAAGGACTAATTTTAGGATCTCATTTTCTTAAACTCTCTTCCTTAGTTAGAAATTTCTTTCAATGCTTAGCTTGACAAATACACTTTAATTCTTCCAAATTCTGAGTGAGATTCCTGTGAGAACCCACGTTCATTAATAATCTCGTGAATAAACACATATATGACCTCTGCTGAGCTGGGGCCTTCACAAATAAGGGGATTTGAGTATTTGGTCTTGTACTTCATTACCCTACTGAATCTGAAAGTGTGATGCAACTGCAGGGCATGGGAGTGGGCTGAAGCTGAAGCTCCTGAGATTTCTAAAAAGAGTATTTTATTTGCCTGCTGGGATTAAGTAATCTTTGCTCTAATTTCTTTATTTATTGCAATGTGGCTATTTATACTGATTTTTATTACATACTATAAAATATACATACTCCCCAACATGGGGCATGGTGAGTTTGAGCCCAAAACTATAGGAAAGACTAAACTGATTAGAAAATTTTATAAGATTTTGAATATATAAACTAATCTGTCAGAAATATATTTAAATCAAAGTTTTGAGGAAAAATCAAAAAGAAACCTTGTTGACATTTGGACAATTTTTATGCTAACTCTAGCTATTTTAAAATAGGCTAATGCAGCTGTATACCAGGCCCAGGTGCCCTCAGCCTACAAAATGCAAACAGAGGAGAAAAAAGGGATACAAAGGATCCCTGTATATCCCTAGGATGTCACTGCAATGGCAGAATGAACCATTTCCACTGCTAATACAGGCAAGAGATTTGAGGCAAGACAAGGACCAAGCATCTAAACAAATTGTATCCAGCAATTTGGAGGAATTTGTTCCCGTCCCTGCAACCAGCCACAGCAGTACAGCGGCACTAGTAAGTATGGTGACTTCGGCTACTGACATTTATCTGGCTGACCATGTATCCATCTACGAATAGTGTCCTTCAGCGTGTTCTGCGAGCTACTGTGGTTGTAACCTTTCAGTAAGCAGTTGTACTTAGCAATCCTTCTGAGGGGAGCACTGACTTTTCCTAATTTTTCTTGAAGCTTTTCATAGCTTGAGGGCAGAACAGACCATTTGGGAGGATCTATTTCATAATTCTTGTGTTTCCCATGCTTTTCACTTAGTACACAACAACCTGTTTGCACAGAAACCAGTTCAATGTACAGAAAACGTATACCAAGTGAAGGGCTTCCACTTAGTCATTCTTCTTTGTTTGGCGGTCTGAGAAGATTGTTCTGACTGTTTGGCTTGGTGTGGATGAGGGGAATACAATTCTCTGCATACTCCCCACATCTGTCCCTGTATAGACCTAACAACTTAGGTCTGAAACAGGCTCAGCTGACCCACTGCATCCAGATAGCCTCACGCTTCAGTGTTTAAGAAGTCTCTCTAGCTGATTGCTCACTTGGAAAACAAAAAGCCAGCTCCTTGTCTAAGGTTTGTAATGTATTGGAGGCATGTCTTGTGTAAGTGGGAAGAAATGAGATCTGGCCCATAAGATTTGCCCTGGCCAAGATCTCTTCCAGAAAGATACACTAACACACTTTCTTTCCTAAGATCCCAAACCAGTGACCTAGGATCAAACAACCCTGGGAGCAGGACATACAGCTCTCACTGCAGACAACCACAACAGCAACAGGGTATTCAAGCCCCACGATGGGCTTTCTCAATGATACACTGCAGGATTACCCTAATATAACTGGGGCTGAAATCAGACCCATCATTACTATTGCTGTGGTGCTACACCTGAATTTGCTGGAGAATTCACCCAGCCTGCATTTCATCCCTGGATCAGTAACTGTGTTAGTCATGCATGTGGAATCACATGGAAAAGGATTTAAGAAAGTGAATAGGATCTTCGTTATGGTTTTGTAAAGTATAGGATCCACTTAGTTAAATACCTGAAGTATCCTTCTGTATTCATCTGTCTGTCAGGCAGTCTGAAATTATCAGCAAAACATAACCATGTTTGCATCAGCCACATCACAGTACCAAGTTGCAGTTTGCAATGAAAAAAAGTCACTCAGTAAGGCCTGAGATGCTTGCTAAAAGCTGAGTTACCTGTTTGGTTATGTTCAGACTGCCAATCAACTAGCAATATGCTCTTAATCCCTCTTGAACAATGTGAAACTTAAACAGTATTTCATAATCATTCTCTAGTGTCTTTATAAGATTTCTCTTTTTGTCTAATCTTCCTAGGATTCCCTATCTTTCTCTAGGACAAATTTGATTCTTCCTCAAAAATACCATTTGAAACAGCTGTGTGAATAATTTTAAGGTACATGCTGCTCCTTGTATTTTCTTAAACTACTCAGTAAAAAAAAATTGCCTGATTGTGAAGTCAAAATCTTCATTATATATCTCAAAGAAATTAACTGTGGTAACTTACATATTCTTCTTCCTTCAAAGCTTAAACTCACATATAATTAAACTAAAGTTCATCTTGCCTTGGCTCCAATTGTACCTGCTACTCCAGTGAGATCATACATTTAGAATTGCAGACAGTGAAATATGGGCTGGGGAACAAAAAATGCCATGCATACTAGCAGAGGCTAAGCAAAAAGATCCAGCCTGCAACATTGCTGTAAGAAAAAGATGACAAAGGAGGTTACTAGTCAAGGGATGGGGCAACAAAATATTGGTCTCTGTGACAAAATTCACCCTTCCTGCTTGAAAAGTTAATTAAGAAGAGTTTGGCTTGGTAGTTTTAAGGAAACAGAACTGATCTTTCAAATCAAAGAATAAGTCTTCGGGTTACAGCACATCCCTTCCATGGCCTCTGCCTGCCTAGGCTGGAAGAGTGGTTGCTGCCCTGCTCTTCTGTGGGAAGTTCTCGTTCGCTGGGTCTGAAGTCATGTGGATCCCGAGGCCTGACCTCACTGGCAGTCCCCTCTTCAGCAACAGCTGCTTCAGAGCCTTTAGTCCTTAGGTGTTCGGTGTCCTCAGGCTGCTTTCTGAACATGTTACTGTGAAGAGTGACACTGACTTCCCCAGGCGAGGCTTGAGCAGGTACCAGGAAAGGGGAAAAGCATTGCTCACGTGTTATTGTATCACCTTTCTTTCTGCCTTTTCAGTGTTAACTATCCCACCCCTTCATTGCTTCTTGAAGAACTTCATTATTTGTGCAACCTGAGTTGCAACTATTATTTGAAATGTTACTAGACTACAAACACCTTTGATGAAACACAACAAAAGTAAATTGCACCTCATTGTTCTTACCAAATGGGAGTTTGGAGACAGCATGGGTGTTATTTGCTGTGAGACTGTCTTCAATTGCAGTGAGTACCATAAATCCAGAGCTGACTCCCACCACTGAAGACTACTGGATAACACGAATAGTATATGCTTTCTATTGAAGTCATTTGAGAGGGATAATATATTAGATATTGTAATATATTAAAATATTATATATTAATCACCAGACTATCCTCTTTCCCTTCCTGAGGCAGTCCAGTCTGAAACATGAGCAGAACAGCTATGAAAATCCTTCATGAGTTTGCAGGTGATGCCCTCCAGGGAGGACCTGGATGATGATAACCATTTAACACGCAGTTCTGAGACATGAAGTTTACATTTCTCACAGCAAAACCCAACTCACTCCTTCTTAAATGAATGTAGCAGTTAATAGCTATGAAACATACTTGCTCCAGTGAACTTTTCCCTCCAGTGTCTGCATCTCTCCCAGTATAGCAAGGAGAAGTGATGACTTGCCACAGCCAACCTGGCCCACAATCATTGTCATCTGACCTATGATAATAATAGTAACAAAAACATTTTCAAAAAAGAAAAAGACCAGTTCTACTCAAGTCCACAAAGCCCAACTAGATCCAATTCTAAGCCGCTTGAAACAGTTGGCAAATTTATTAGCATCTACTACGTAAATGGGCAATATTGCATGTATTCATCTATGGAAATATACATTACCGGACAGTGCAAGTACACACTAATCTCCAAAGGAATGAGACTATTGCTTTGACATAAATTATCACACATTGTATGGGAGTGTGTTACTTTACTGAAGTTTTTTAGGGTCAAATGATATGAAGTGGGGAGTGATCATTTAGACTGTGATTCCATGAATATTCGGGCCAATCTAATAAAGTGACTACAACTGAAATAACATTCCTTACTCTTTTCTGCTTTTCTGTACTCCTTCCCCTACCACCACTTTCCTACCTCCAGTCCTACTCTGTAGTGGCAATGGTACTTCTCAGATCTTCCCATAAACTAATGGAACTCATTAACTATGCTAGCTAGTGCACTTGCCAGGTAAGCTTCTCGCCAGCTGGGGAGTTAATGGCCTTCTTCCTTCTAAAGGAGGTAAACTCTTCGACTGGCTCACCCAGTTTGTAAACCCATGGCCTTAGACTGTAAACTCCTGCGAGTGAAGACCTTCTGCTGGTGTTGTGTGTTGCACTAGGCCAGTACAAAGAAGGGTTCATCCATGCACAGGACACATAATGCTACAGTGAAGTGAATGATATAGACTTTGGCATTAGCTATAGTAGTTTGGGATCACATAGTAACTGCGTGACATCTAAGATGCGTCAACCTAACGTAATAATACAGTGATAGGAATTTTACAGGAAGAAGAAGAAGAAGAGGAAGTTGCTACTTTTCGTGCTTGCTATGTAGGTCATCCAAAACAAATCAAAGTTCTGTTATTCTGTGAAACTCCTAGACAAAAGACATAGAGGATGCAAGAAATGATGGGAGCTCATCTGGACAAAGAGAAATTAATAGAAATTCACTGAGGATTTCTTGACAGACAAACTGCATGAGGCTCAAGGAATTCTCTCAAATGAAAATAGTTGTGAACTGGGAGACTAATGTTGAAGAAGATTAGAATAAGTATACTATATGACTTCTGTGTCCCTGTGCACCCACAGGTAGCCACTGTTGGAAACAAACTACTGAATTAGATGGCCCTTTGGATTGGATGAGTGTGGAGTTCTCCATCTTTCTTTTTTTGTCTATTACGAATAATAATGAATCTTTATGCAACAACCTTTTCCATATTTATTCTTACTCTTGACTTTGTTCCCACTGTCACAAAAACTATATAAACTATATAGGTATATAAAAACAATGTAATTTTTTGTTTATTTATGGTACTTTAGGTTAATGATATAGCTACATGACCAATACAGTTCATGACCTTGTATAAATTTTTAACCTTCATTTTTTCTTATATAAATCTAAATTTGTGGGTTTGTGCTTTTCATAACATCAAGAAATGGAATTAGAACCAATCTTATATTGCTTATTTCATATTGAAGGTGTGCATTATCCTACCTGTTGGGATTCTGATGTTTATGTTGGACAATGTAGCTAAACCACTTCCCCACGAAAAGTATCCATTGGTTACCTACAAAACAATTACCACATGTCAGATATACAAACACGAGGGGAAAAAAAAAGTAGAATGTCTAGTCTGGATTTAAATTATGTTACTAAAATAAATTTGTGATTAATAGACATGGTGAGGGACGCTCATACACAAAAAAACCAAGTTAGGCTAGTAAAGATTGCCAAACCAGAAAACCTTGTGAATAAGAGAGGTTACATATACAAATATATATACTGTATGAAATGCAGTACAGGGATGATCTTGAGTTGAATTCTAGCAACGCACAAGATTAAAGACCAAGAATAATGATCACAGGATCTCACAGGTGGCAATCTAAATATCATAGCTTATCAAGGAATGAATCATCCTGTGTACTGTGGTGTATAGCCTCTTGTGAATGGATTCCCAAAGCACAAAATCAAATATTCACAAAGTTTATGCTGAACATAAGAAAAGTGCTCCCCAGTGCACTCTAGCCTTTTTGTACTTCCTCTGGAGTTGACAGAGCTGTGAAACATTCTTTACACAGAGCGCAAGGACATGTGTGAGGAAAATTTGGCCAACATGACTCAAAATTATGTCATAATAAATGACACGTCATAATAAATGTCGAAAAATATTTCAAAATTTTGATCTTCGTTCTAAGCGTGAAAGAGAAGTGCACGAAGGGAAAGTCTAAGAAAATCTATATCAATTTCTGCGTATCAGATTATCTTGGTTTTGTTCCTTTAGACTCATGATGCCTCTGTTTCCTGAGAAGACAGAGAATCATTATAAAGAGCTGGTCTGTAGCAAATACTTGTCACTGTATTTTTGGTTGAAGTGCTAATTTGTTTGAGGGCTTGTTCTTGCAATGGACTATTTGCCTTTGGAAGAACAGCATCAATTCAGCACTATCTGGTACGGTTGCAGGAGGACCTGCTCCTCGTAAAGAATGAGACGATGCTTTCAAGCCACCTTGATTGCGATATCATCTGTCTCCACTGGACGAGTTTGCTTCCTTGTTGGCTGTTCATAGCTTTCAAGCTGATACCTCAAGGGCTGTCTCCTGTTGATGGCCTTGGTGTGCTACATAGTGAAATGAAGAAAGCAGAAAAGTTGGAATTCTCAAGAGAGGACAGCATTTGGTTCCTTATAAAACAGACCATCCATTCCCTTTCATCCCACCATTCTAGGTCACAGGAAGAAACCAGAAATATGTGTGATAGTACAGACACACTACTGTAATGCACATATTGTAATGTTCTAAACACCCTTTAACCGAAGCGCAGGAAATATCTGATTTTTGGTTTCCCATGCATACCCATCACAAATTTCAGCTCTGTCATCCTCCTCAAACCACTAGGTAAGTCCGCCCTACCTGAAGTAGCTCCAGACAAAGCTGTGTCAGTATAAGTGTAATGACATGCAGAGTTACCAGTTTGGTTCTTGGAAGCAGAATAGCTGCAGGAGCAAGAAGTGTATCAAATCAGCTTGTGCAGAGAACTTCAGTAATGCATAACAGTGATTATGGAGCCAGCTCACAGAGAGCTACCTGCAGTATTTGTAAGCACCACTATATTAAGCTGAATCGGTGTAATCTTAGTGATTCCTTAAAGCTGGGCTCTCTACAGTGAATGATTTAACCTTTACAGTTATTACCTTCACTTTTCCCTCTCCCCATCATCTAGACTTTGTCTGTTTCTCTCTGTAGGGCTGGGCAGAAGGTGGACAAGAGAAGCAAAATAAATGCTGAAAAAATTTCATTTTTATTTCCTCTATTACAACTGTTAAGCCAGAAAAACAAGAAAAATGTTGGTTTGGGTTGGCAAACTAATTTAATTCAGCTCAAAATAAAACTTATTTTGTGTTTATCCTTTCTTTCTGTTGCTGTCTTCAAGTTTAAATCACATTTCAAATTATATCATCAGTTTGAAACAGTTGAAAAAATATCAAAATGAAAAAATATCTTTTCCCAAATCGTTTCCCTTGGCTTCTTTTGCCCTCAAATTTTACCCCAATTCATTATATGTTTAGCACTCCAGAAACAGCATTTTGGAATGAATTCCTATTTCACAAAGTTTGGTATTGTTTTTTGCACCTCCAATTCTGCATTTCGCAGAGCAGGAATCGGTCCTACCTAAAGATGTCCAAGATATGATTGCTTGTACTGGAAATATGTAGTAGAAACCCCATAACCACAGGAAACACACCTGGGCCTTTTATAAAACCTGAGAAGAACAAATTTGAACCGTGTGTAAATGTGTTGGTGTATTATGGAGTTTTTATTACTACTGGTACTTCAGCTATGCTTAAATGTGTTTGGGGACCCTTCATGTCATAGATGCAGAGATCCTGACATAGAAGAGGCCAAACTGGGCAATGTTTGGGTCAGGCTAGAAGCCGACACTCCCAAGCTCTACCAGCTAGTCCATTGACCTGGTACACGGCTATATGGCCTCTCTGCTTTGAAACTCAGTGTCATAAACCAGAACTTACAAGTCCTGTGTGCTTCTTACAGGATTCATAAGCTACAGAGCTGTCCCCACCTCTCCAGCTGTCATCGCCAATCTCATCACTCAGAAGAAACTCATTCAGCTTCTGTACACTTGAAAGAAAACAGGACAGTGAGTTAAATAAACTCAGGTTTCCATGAGTCCATTTACATTTTTGTGCAGCCCAGCCAGCAGGATGTACCAGAAGTGTTCCGAAAGAAGTTTATGGGATACTTTTGGTTTTCTATCGAACTGTCTGCCACCCTGATGGCAAGTGAAAAAATATTTATGTGGAAGAAGGACAGATGAAAATAGCTAAGCATCGCACTGGTAGTTGGAAATGAAGAGGAGAACTAGTCATGTGAGTGCCACTAGAGCTCTGTGGGAATGGTTTCCATCTTGGCAGACTTACCTCTTCTGTGCCTTTCTCATGCCTACACACAGCCAGGATGCATAGATGAGTCCTTCACCGTCTACATCCTTGGAAAACGCCAATGCACTAGGTGCATCCTGAGCACAACCTTTGCACACACTGCATGCAAACAGGACTGAATACTGCACAAATCAGCACAGCCATGGCCAGCCTTGGAGAAATATAGTAAGACCTCTCTTGGCCTACTTCTTCAAACTGTCCCCCAGGAAATACAGCTCACAGATTCAGTTCATTCTTGATCACAGAAGGATTTGATCCTCTTTCTGCCCTGTTTCCTTTCACAGTGCCATAAGAGCTTGGCTCTTTATTATTTTGGGGATGAACAAAATTGTTCATCTTATCGTTTTGGATGAACAAAAGCACCCACCAGTCAGGGTGAAGCAATGTTACTTCGCAAAAACTAAAATCAAGGTGCATTGAGCCAGAGACCAAGAAAGCAGAAGGGCATATTACTTCAGATCAGTGATCTGGACATTAATCTGCAAATGGGAAAGCAGACCTGTTTCAAGGCCTGTCTGAGCATTTCATATGAAATTATCAATACATGTTCAAGCCACAGAGATACTGGTTAGCAAGAAAGCACTGCTATTGTCATTATTACCTCTTGCCAGTATACCTGTTCCTATCTCCTCTTTCAAAAGGAAAATGTATGTGTCTGTATCAGAATTTCAGTCTTACATAAGTGCATCAAGCAAGAATTTATCTTTTTGTAGAAGAAAGGAGACCTTGTTCTGATCATCCGTCTGAGAAGACATGAACCATTACTTAGCATTTGAATGAGGACAGGTACCCTCAAAAGCTTTCATGGTATTAGAACTACTCTTTACAATAAAATGGTGATTCTGACCAAAGTATAAGCACTTAATCATAACACAGATAAGTGCATACTCATATATGTATTTGATTCATGATAGAGCCATAGAGTGGCCAAGCATGCATTCTTTGTTCTTCACTTGGGGGACATGATATTCATGGGAGAAAGATGTTAGGAAATAAGTTTGCCAAAGGGTAAAGTTTGTTTTGGCAAATGTGGACTTCAGATAATGTCCTGAGGGGTGGCCAGCAGTGCTAAGGAAAATGTACACACCATTTTGATATGAGGGCTATGCTAAACCTAGTGCAGAGATGTACAGGCTGGGATGATTTATAAAGGAGCCTTGAGATTTTCCACTAGTCAGAAATCATTTTCAACACAGGGAAAATCTCTCATGTGGTCCTACTGCTGCTTCGATAAAAATAAACCCTGTTTGTTTTTTTTTTGAAGTGAGTGTAGTACTGGCAAACAACAGCTGACATCCCCTTGACCACTACTTGTTATTGCCATTACCCACCAAAAAGGGGCAGTGGCAGCAGCAAGGATATACCTTGCCAATATGCCTCAGTCTTGGCAAGAAGGAACTATGTTTCTGGGTGGGATGGTTAGTTTGGTCTTCACATCCTACTAGCGCTTGGCATTGGACACATTACTGGCAGTCAGGTGTCAGTTTGTGCCTCTTGGGACATCTTGGCAGTGTGTATGTCTACATAACTGCCCCATGACCATGACTCTTTCCATACAGACCACTGACGCAACAGCCAAAAGTCTGAAATTCAACTTACTACCAACCAGCTCCCTTGAGATTAAGTGCTCTGTATCCCAGCATGAAGGAAGTTGTTTTGTCGGGTTATTTGCAGTGTGCAGCCTGCTGTAGGTGACCCTGCTTTGGCAGGGGGTTTGGACTAGATGACCCACAGAGGTCCCTTCCAACCCCTAACATTCTGTGATTCTGTGATTCTAAATGCCTGGAACATATAAGTTTCTGTCGAAGCAACACCTTTTATGAGTTTCATTTCCTTTTTTTTTAATCTTCACCACCTCAAGCCAACTTCCTTGCTCTCCTGCCATGTAGATCCCTACTCTCACAGACTAAACTCCCAAATGTCTGCCTTGTCATGCTTCTTCTCCTGCATCTCTTTACTGCCATTAATGGGAACACCATCTCCTCTATAAGACAAGTTCTGAAGGGCTCAGTTTCCCTTAAGTAACTAGTCCTTCAGTGTCCAATGTTCCTCCATCCACTCTCTTTCCTAAGATAGTCCATGCCAGTGCTAGACAGTAAAGAGGCAGGACAATACCAAATTCTCACTTAAATCCCAAAGCGCCCTTTGCGGAGGTAGAGTTAAGTCAGTTGCTCTTCTTTGCATCAGCAGGGCCAGTCTGGCTAGATAGCTTCACGCCAGTCTCTCTCATTTCCCTCTGTGTTGACAAGAGCCCAGCAAAGTACTAGGTGAGAGCGATGGTGGGGGGCCACACTGTAAGAAGAGGAGCATATCCCAAGGAAGGATGGTCCAGCTCTGAATCTGGACTGCCAAACTTGATGAAATTATAAAAAGCATGGAACATTTCTTTGTCTCTGTATCATGCAGTAAAAACAAATGGTTATTCTGATTTCTCTCACATTTTTAAACATCGTAGTCCCACCTTTAAATCCTCTTGCATGTCAGCAGGTACAAACAATCTTTTTCTCCAGCACCTTCCCTCTTGTATTACTGACTGTAGGCATTCAAGAGTGGGAGGAATTAGAAAGGCCGCTTACCTGATGATAGCCTTGACTGCAAAACGAACCACGGTAGAGAGCAGGAACAGTGGTGTGACCAGGATGTGAAACAAGGACAGCGATGCAAAGGCCTGGGCGGGCTGCAGTGGCTTGTCATTGGTATACGCATAAGTCACAAAGGTCTGTCACATCAGGAAAATAGCATGTCAGAGTAAGGACTCTTGAAAAAGACAGACAAAGACAACAAGCAAAATATTTTGCTGAACTAAGGCCAATAACTATATAACTCTATCTGGAATCCCAGTAAATGGAAAAGTGTCTTCTATTAAGGTGAAAAAGATTTTAAAAACTTGCCAGTGATTTCAAGCATTTAGTTTTGTAAAGTTTTTGTAATTCACTTCAACGTTTAGAAGAAACATACAAACCAGAAAAATCAGTAAGAATCTAATAAATCTAATAAATACTACTTTATTTTTTTTTCACAGATGCAGAGCTATGCTCATATTTCATCCAATGCTGGCACATACTGTCAGCATACTCTGAGTAATGAGTAAAGAGTAATTTGGTCTATGAAGAGTCCTTACTGAGTGTCATGCCATAGTTTCTCACATTAGGCTGAGGTTTAAACCTGGCCAGAGGATAAGCAAAATTTATTCCTCATTAAACTGCACAGCACCTTTTCTTGAATAGTGAAATGGTGGCTTATAATGCACTTTGACACAGGAATGATTTTTGCTGCTGGAAAATAAAAAGGCAAAGCCACCCAAACTCCCTTCAAAATGAAAGCTTCTCAAAATGGGTCTTCTTTCAAGTTGCAAAGATTTTTTTTATTTCTTCTAGTAAAAATTGATCTTTTTTTTCGCCTTTACCAATCCAAACCACAGCTAGTGAAATACAAGCTTTGGGAATGGGCACTTCCAGCGTCATGCTGTCCTACAGTTAGCTGGGGCACATTACATCATCTGCTGGTTTTATGAGGAATATATCCTACAATAACAATGGTGTCCTTTCTTTCTCTCTCTCTTTTTCTCTACCTTTTTATAAGGAAAAGTGAAAAAAACATATCTTACTGCAAGAACAGCTGCTATTGGTATGGCTGCATTCATAAAAACTGTGAAAGAGAAATAAAATAGGCATCTGATTACATGCAATAAGAAAAAACAATTCTACAATTAGCTGTATGGCACTAGAAGAATCCCGCTATTTCCAATTCAAGAAACTAAAACTCCCAAAGGAAAATTGCTCTGCAGGAAGAAATTTCTTTCCATGACAGAGAGATCTTAAACACACAAACAAATAAGATAAGCAATTCTCTTTTTTGTATATTTTAGTGAACCCGGATAAAAGTTTTACATGCACAATTACTATGCAACACAACTAAAACATGTCCTTCTCAGCTCTTCTACATTACAGAAAACACAATTTCTTTCAGACACTACTGTATCTGTGCTGCAGTCAGAGCTGCTGATATCATCCGGACCCTCCTTACTAGAAAGCAACTTGTAACTTTAAAGAAGGTGACAGAAAACTTACTACAAAAAAAAAAATCAACAAGGTATGTTCTGTATTTTCAAGTTTCTGTGTTATATATTTGCCATGTTTTTTATTTTAATTACATTCCACACACAAACAAAAAAGTGTCATAGGCACAGCTGTATCTCACTTCAGTTGAAGTCAGAAGGAATGTTGACATGAAGAACAGGAGCCATTTCTGAGTGCTAAAAACATATTTACTTACTGGAAAGAGATGTGTGAAGCGCAAAGGTTTTGAGACTGGTGAGTTCCTTCATTCTCGTTTCTTCCACACTAGTACAAAATATGTGCTCCCAGGCATACAGCTTTAATAACTTAATGCCTTTTAGTATCTCATTGGTTTTCTTTAATCTCTCAGTAGAATAGTCCTTCATTTCAAAAGAAAACATGGATAAGAGATTGATAATGTTTGTAGTTTTAATGAGAATGCTCTTTTCCCTCCACTTCTGTTGTAAAGTTCATTAAAGATTTATAATTTTGTACGTTTGTGATTTTGTACAGGCTTTCAGTTGCCATACTGAGTAAAACAATATAAAATTCCATGTTCTTTGGAGACATTAAAATGCTTACAATTACGAGCGGAGATTAAGTGATCCTGTTCTGAAAAGAAAAATAAACCAAAACATCTGAATCCTTCAAACAGAGGGTGACACTCAGGGAGGTGGACTAGCAGGTCGGTACTGTCCATAACAATAGACAGAAGACTACATGTGTGTAATTGCTGATAGAAGATTCCTTCTGGGGTTCATACAGACCAGTCATGAAAATAAGTGAAATGTTTATTGATGTATTTAGCTAACTGCCCCTCACCAGAAAACAGTAATCATAAGTTTCGGTAAAATCATAATCCAAAAGATGTTATGAGTCAGAGGAACTCAGAAAAGAGCAAAAATAAAGGTTCAGACTATTTCTGAAATTATGCAAAGACAAATCCTCTGTTGGTGCAAACTGGCACAACTCAACAGGACTGAAGTGTGCTGAAGATTAGATCCAAGTATGTATAATTTGCTCACTGCCTATTAAGATAATGAGGATCTTTCAATATTTGACAACTCGAGTATCAGAGTTTGATTAAAAGATATTCAAGGATCACGAGAATAAAGTTAAAAATTAAACAAAGTATCAGAAAACATTTCTAATTGGTGAACTAAATTAGACAGCAAAATAAACTTACAGCACCAACAAATGTACAATACACATTAATCCAGCCACGCCAGCTGAATTTTAGAGCATACCAAAGCTGGAGGTGAGAGCACAAAGTCTCTAGACATTTCAGAGGGGGGGTTCACACGTTCTTTAAGACTGTCCTATCGTTTATCAGCCATTTGTACTCTGTGCTGACATCACATGAAATACAACTCCTGAATGCAGGAAGAACACCCTTTCATGGAATCGAATTCAGATGAAACTGTGCCAGTTGGGTTAAAAATGCTGTCTGCAGAGAAGGCAGGTCAAGGCCCACACACTTTTTTTCAGATTCTTGTCTGACAAATGTTAGGAAGGAAGAGATACTGAGCCATGGAAAAACAGAAAGGGAGGGACAACAGAATTCAGGGACAGCTTGCCCAAACCTCCGCAACGAAAGTTCGCTAACAACAAGAACCCCTGGTTCCCTGTTCTCATTTCTGGATCACAAATGTCACTGAAATAATTTACTTACAAGAGTGCTCTTCTGAGCCTCAGCCAACTTCGTAGCGATGAAGTACTGCATCGGAGCTAACAGCACAATGACAGCGGCACCGACCAAGGCACTCACTCCAAGTAAATTGTAGAGTAGGATCACACCCATTATTATCTATGAAGAAAAAAGCAACATAGAAAAAAAAGTAGATTTCAATATGTCAGAGTGATAGCAATAAAAATATATTTGTTCTTCTAATAAACAGTTAAACAGTTCACAGGAATCAGCTGAGCCCATACTTCAGGAGGTCAAGTTTGGAAAGTGTGGGAAATGAACCCAACAGCCTTTATTTTTGACATTAACTGCATAGTTTGTATTACTGCCTGGTAGTCCTAATTCCAGACAAGGTTTCCACAGAACTAAAGGAGCACTAAAATGATGGTGCTTGCCCCAAGGCGTTTTACAGAATCACTGGCATCAAGTCTTGTTTAAACTAGAGCTCCTTACATCACTCTGGAAGTATTCAAAGGTCTCGGACTGTCATGAATCACAGTTGCACTCTGTCGTAGTGGTCCTCTTGCAACTGCAGACAGAGGCACATCCATGGCAGGCACTGAGGCCTGAAGCAGTTGTGCTAGGAGTGACACAAACCTGAGCTTGTGCATCAATACCATGTAGCTCTGCAGAAAAACACCAAGATGCTACCTCAGCCCTACAAAGAGTTTGCAAACCCTTCCCACAAAGATTTACCTGGGAATGGCTCTGATGCAACTCCCGTGATTCTGGTTCCCATGTTAATACTCTACTACATAAGTACTTTTATTAAAAGCTCCACTTCATGGTAAAGAGATGTGCATAAACTGAAGCCCTTACTGGGGGCCTGATCCTGCAATGAATTTTTGCCCATGATAGCAGACCATAAGTGGTGGATACACAACGTATTCTCTAAGATTCACCCCAACCTTCTGCAGGGTATGGCTATATGTGATCACACTGGGTGGACAGAAGTTCAGTATTTGCCACAAGCTGTTCTGCTCAAGGAGGGGGCAGCCTTGAGAATTGCTGTTTCTTGGGACATCCCTTGAAGCTCAGCTCCTTTGCATAAAGCAAGCCAGGACAGTCCTATCACCTTTTCCAGAGCGGTATAGTTATAATCCAGTTCATAGTTACCAAGGGTTAGTTTTTTCCCTCTTTTTTTCCAAAAAACAGCCAATTGAGCTTGTCAGGCAGAAAGACAGATTATCACAAAACCACTGTCATTGACACCAGCTGCATAACATTTTGAGAACAATTTTATTTTTGGAGCAGAGGTGTAAGGTAGTCACTGTGATTAAGAGCTCTAAGAGCAGAAAGGGGAGCCCTGTGTGGCTTTGGCCACAGACGCTCACTCACCAAGTGCACTCATCAGGTGCAAATTCATGGGTGAGGCTATGCTCCTTCCCAGCCAATGCTGTGCTCAAGCTGCCCTTGTGTTCCCTGTCTCCTGATTGCCTGAAGGTGAAATACAGGAGCCAGCAAAGTCATCAGAAGCTTCCTCAAACCAGCCTTTTACAGTAGTGGTGAGGAAGGCCATTACATTTCTACAGCAGCTGGGACAGAGACTTTATTAAAGAGACAAATGAGTGGTGAATTTAGGCTACATATAATTATTCACTAACCACAGCCATCAGACCACCTGTTCATTTAACAACATTCAAAGTATTAACAGCAACACTTCCAAATAAATCTGGATGTGAAACAGTGACTTACAATGAATCTCCCTGTATTATGTCTAATTTCTGTTGCTATGTAAACTTTTTTGTTTTTCCTGCCATGAATTATTTTGTGCGTCTCTAAACTCTACCTGATCCATTAGTAGTAGTAATATTGCTGACTACTATAATAGACTACTGATACAGTTCCAGGAATTTCAGCAAAACAGATCTACTACAAGAGTGACTTCTATCCCTTTTTAAACTGTTTAGTGTCAACGGGATCACCTATAGGTAAAGATCAAGCTAAAATTTTGAAGGTGCTACAGTAGTCCATGCTTCATGGAAAATCAGCATGGCTTAGGTGATGAAGTCATTTGCCACTTTTGAAGATTTCTTTCAGGTTAATGATTTTTGCCTTTCCTTCCTGCAGATCTGCCTACATGTCTTTCCCAGCCTTGTTAAGAACCAGATGTTTGCAGTAACTAAGTTTGTTTAGGTGAGAGCTCCTCCGAGCATTTCGTGCAGTGCGCTGTCGGTGATGCTGCCAGTCACTGAGCAGGGTTCAATTGCTTTTTGCTCCTGCCACAAAAAGGCAGTTACAAGTGGACACTGCAAATGCAATACTTAGCCCTGGTCAGATGCCTGTCCTGCTGCCGTGTGGCAGAAATAAAAGCAATGACTTGTGTCAGTGGTGGAAGAAATATGAGCGGGGAAAGGATGACAGATCATCATTCTTAAAGTCACAGACCACATCCATCTCATGGAAATCCTGCTCAAAAACATCCTCTCTCTTTACTGGCCCTTGGAGACGCAGCCTCCCAGCCCTTGGAGGAGATGACGGGCCACGTTTCTGCTTGTTAGCCTTCCTGGCAAACGAGTGTAAAGTCCAGGTTCCGCTCTGGATTTTGTAGTAGTCTCACAGACATATACTCTTTTCAACCAGGTTGGAGGATCTCTGAAATCAGTCCCTTACTTTGATGCTCTACCTGAACAGGCATTGCCCACAGATTGGGGCACAGGAACAAGAACCACATTAATTGATTTGTTTCTATGGCAACCAAGTTATTGATTTGTCCCAGCGTCATCTCTCCCATGGACAAGTTGGATGTGGAAAGCCTCAGGATCTTATTATATATCATTGCCTGTGGGAAAGGAATAAATGGAAGACGTGAAAATGATATAATTATAAAGCAACAGTAGTAGCAGGACATTTCAAACGGCAGCATCAGTCTTTACCTAAGACAGCCCTTCTCCTAGTCTCTCACCTGAGACAGAGAGAGAGATGGAGACAGAGTGAGAGAAAGCACAAGAGAGAGAACTGACTTTAAAAAACTCCAGTTCTTCTTAAAATGTTTGTGGCTTAACGCAGACCTAAAATAGAACACAATGACAACAAAACATCAAAATTTAGGAGACTGGGCAAAGATCTTTCTTTAACAAACATTTGGTAAGCCTGCTTTTCTGTGACACTCTCTGTCTAAGAGATCCTTGTTTCTGATTAGGTAAACTCATGATATTTTCATCAGGGTGAGTATGTATTCCTTTGGGATTCTCTCCTTTATCTGACCATCTAGTTCCATAAAATTTGTAGGAGCTTAGCAGGGTTTAAAATTAATCAGGGCTTATATCTACCAGAATTTTAAAGACAAATATTGTGAGCCCAGTTCACAGTTAGGACCAAATATCAAACACTGCAGCTTCAAGTGAGTTTTTAAAGTCATCTGTGCTCTTTGTCCTGCTTTGTCCATGAGCAAGGTAGATTCTACAGAATTAATCAGAAATGCCTACAGACCATGGTGAATTACATCAGCTGCACACAGTCCTAAGAGCCCCCATTTTGGCAACCAGGAGTCTCAAAAGGACACGGCAATAATCAGGTACTCTTTCTTCACCAAGTCTGTACCATCTATCCCGGGAGAAGGCAGAAAATGTTTGAAACAGCTACATCAATCACAGCATGCACCAAAGCCAGAAGCTTCCACACTGAGATGATAGATGATATTCCTATGGTCAGTTACACCTGTCAGAACATCAGCTCCAGCTCCCGTTCTGCACACAGTGCTACTGCTGTCTGTGGACTTTGGTCTGCAGAGACCCCTGCTGCAACCCACCCACACGCTGAGCTGGAGCTGCTGGCTCCAGTCCATGAACGCGACTCTCAGAGAGGGTTAATGGATGCTGGTTTTCAAGACACAGTTTTGGAGATGAATCACTCCTGTCCCATCCCCCAGGGCTCTGTGCGAAAGGGCATAAATGTTCAGAATCACCACTCGCAATACATGGAAAATGTTGCCGTAAAACATAGCTTGGCCAAAGATACTCTGCAGATGACTCTGTTCACAGTCCGCAGACGTAACCTCATAAGCAAATGAACAAAGCAGATTCAGAGCCAAAATGACACTGCTTATCTTCACACACATAACATCATCTGCAAAGATATGTTCTTATACTCACAGAGTGAGTGTTAAACTTCTGCTCGTTAGCATGATTGTTTCAGTTTTTAGCAAAAGGAATTGCTGCCATCGGTTTGGCTGTACCAGTGACATTACTTTTTCCAGTTTTCTATATAAAATACAGTACATATCTTCACTCAAACAATTGTTATCTGAGTCTTCAGATAAAGAACAAGACAAATGAAAGTACGAAGCTGGAGCTATTAGGAGGGAATTTTTGGCAGATCATGGGAACATCTTTGCTCACCAGTAAAGCACCTCGTAGGTTGATGCCAGTTTCTGTAGTCACGTAGTAGGATGCCTGCAGGAATGTCCTCTGCAAGATAAGGGCCAGGAAGAGAAGAACTGCCAAAACATAAACATTCCTGAGGAATTCCTCTGAGGAAAGATAAGAATTTGATGGATCCTTCACCTGAAAATAAAGGAAAAAATGATGAAAGTGGCACAGAAGCGATTGTATATTCTTGAGACATTGGAAACAAGGAAGTTCAGTCATTGCATTAGAATAAAAATCATTGATGGTATTATGGGAAAGTTATGGATATCACATTTCTCATTGTCCTATGTATCAAAATCATTTGGATACAAATTCAATAATCTGCTCATGTTCCAAAGACTTAGGATCTTAACCTAGCAGTTCTAAAATGAATTGGTTTTAGCACAAAAGGGACAATGAGATCACCACGTTGGTCATAGCTTTAGTTTCACCATCGAACCCTGGTGATGCTTAGGATAGAAATGTTACTCAGTAGAAAATAAAGCTCATTCCACCTGTGCTATAAAGAAGATGCAAGAAAATTTTTTTTACCCTATAGGATTAGTTACTTATGTTGCATTTGTATACTATGGAAACAATTCCTTACAGAAATATAGTTTATGATACCTATGAATTCTGAATAAAATACGAATATATAGGCCAGTATTCCCCACAAAAAGAGGTTTAAATGCCTCAACAGTGGAAAAAAAATTTCTTGTTTATATCACTTTATTTGTTTTCATTTTCTAGTCTTCATGTTCACTGTGCTGCTCTGTTTCAGGCAGAAAAGGAAACAAATATACCAAAATACTGCAAGGAGGACTGTTCCTTTGGTATTTCCGATCCAGCTGGAAGCAGGATGTACTGAAATTCTTACCATAAAAAAAGAAAAAGAACAAGGAAAAAGCCTGTTCTACTGAAATACCCAGCCTAATTCTGAGAGGAAAGGTTTGGAAAATATTGGGAAGTAAGCCACATACCTACCCTCTTGAAGATGCCTTCACTACTCTGGATTACTGCCATCCGCCATGAGGCTGCAGACAGGAGAGAGGTCCTCCGAGCCACGCAGGCTCACCCCACTGTGGTGACCCAGCCTCTCCACACCACACACATCCCTCTGCCACAGGCAGCTGACACCCAAAAGGTGTCTGTAAGCACCTAACAGTGTTTACAAGAGGTCCAATGGCTGTAAGATACCTAAATCCAACTGAAATAATAGGACTACGTTGCTCAACCAGCCCAAGACTCTTTGAAACAAGGGCTGCTTAAGTGCATGAACAGTCAGATAAATATATTTATAAACTCTTCATTTAAATGTTCTGCTGCATCTAACTTTGCTGTGTTTACATAGTGGGGATATCAATAAGAAAATAGCAGTTGTAGATACCTTAATCAATGTACATAGAGTTCTCAGGAATTAAGGGGGAATAAGCATAAAATTCAATTAACTCATGTTAATTTAAACTAGAGACAATTGAAAAGTGAAACACATAATAATAAGAACAACCAAGGGAAAGTTTATCAAAATCCATAAATTAAAAGTAAATGCATTCTGAAATGTACCCAAGAGAAACAGTGACTGTCACCAAGCCAGGCTCTTGGAATGGTTTCAAGCTCTCCAGTGATTTTAATCTTCTCTTCAGCCAGTGCTGATTAAAACTGAAAAAAACCCACAAGTAAAACCACTACACTGAAGAGTACAAAAGATAAAGGAAGTGGACAAGGTACAGATTCCTAAATTTGTCATCCAGAAATGATAATTTTAAAGCTAAAATACCTTGTTTGTTCAACACGCAAAACCCCCTCATTTTTGAGGCAAAATATGCACTTTGCCTATTAAGTCTGTGGCTCAAATCCAACACATAGAGGCTCAAGGATGATAAAGAGCTTAATTTGATAAGCTGCACAATTAAACTCTCCTTCTTCTGTGCAATGGCTGAATGAGAGTCTAAAACCAAATTAAGACTGTCAGTCAAGAAATTGAACGTTGGGAGCGAGCAGCCAAGGGGAAGATGTTTGGATAGTGATGACAGTCGAATGCTTTATCTGGAGGGGAAAATGTTATTCCGTTACATACCTATCTGCTCATTCACATACAAAACACTCACTGCATAAAGTGGATGGAGATGTTTCTGTATCAAAAGACAGACACAGGAAAATTTCATCATGTCTTCTCTGCTGTCAGCTAGTAAAATAATTTTACCTGTGTCTTTTCACTATTTACTAATACATTATTTTTCTTATGATAGAAAATGTTCTGTATCAGAGGCTTGCTCAGTGCTTAGAGGTGGTCTGTGAACGTTCAGTCCCAGCGAAACTTGAAATAAGCTGTTAACTAGCATCTTTTGTGTATCTCTAGTATCAAGAATGCCATTGAATAAAGTGGATGCTTTTGACCTTCTCACTTGTGCCAATGCATTTCATCACAGCAACATGCAGCACAATAACAGGGAGTGATGACTCTTGGTTTCCCAGTGGAAAACAGATTTCATAGAGCTCAAACCTGCCATCGAACTACAAATGGACAGATGGACAGAAATTCAGCAAAATTCCCCGACTCCTCCTTGCTGGATGCATCACTGATGCACCACCAGTGGGTGTCCTGCCTGAAATGAGGAGGCATAGTTGAAGAGCAGCAGAAAAGCTGTTCCTTCTCCTCAGAACTGCAGGGATGACTCCACCAAGAGGCAGACAGCTGGGCAACTGGGGGAAGCCTACACTACCTGTGCTGCATTTATACCAAAGACTTCCACTACTCAGGTTTGTAATTTGACTGTCTCTCAAAAAAATACTCAATGTGCTTGAAAGAAACAATGAAATAATATAATGGTGATCATAGGCATACAAAAGCGTGCAGCCAGACGTATTAAATACCTGATATGAATCTAGAACTAATGCCAAATAAAGTTTTTAAATCCATGTTGCCAGGTTACCTTTTCTGTTGTATTTGTATTACTGGTTGTGTTCTGGAAGCCCTGGACAATGCCAGAAATGCATAACGGCCCAGCAAAACCCAGCAGGTCAGCCAAGTAACGGAACGTGCTGCTGAGAAGGATTGGTCGTCCAAAAGCGCTGTACATGGCTAACCATATGGAGGGACTCCGATTGGGTTGGTCTGCTACCTTTTTCTGGAAAACAGAGAAACAGGTATCAATGCACTAGGAAGAGGCCTCCCTGGCTGCATACAGCAGCTTGCATTTCATAGAAGCACAGAAAGTTTTGGGTCAGAAGGGACCCCTAGAGGTCATCTAGTCCAACCCCCCCGCAGCGAGCAGGGACACCGCTAACGAGATCAGGTTGCTCAGAGCCCTGTCCAACCTGGTCTTGAACGTTTCCAGGGATGGGGCCTCCACTACCTCTCTGGGCAACCCATTCCAGTGTTTCACAACCCTCATTGTAAAGAATTTCTTCCTTATATCTAGCCTAAACCTACCCTGTTTTAGTTTAAAACCATTACCCCTCGTCCTGTCACTGTTGTCTCTACTAAAAAGATTGTCCCCACCTTTCCTATAGGCTCCCTTTAAGTACTGAAAGGCTGCAATCAGGTCTCCCCGCAACCTTCTCTTCTCCAGGCTGAACAAGCCCAACTCTCTCAGCCTGTCCTCGTAGGAGAAGTGCTCCAGCCCTCGGATCATTTTTGTAGCCCTCCTTTTCATTTCTGTCTGGATGCCCAGATGGTTCCTGAATGGTGTTTTGGAGTAGGTGAGGTAGCAAACATGCTGTTGATATCAACAAATTTAGAATCATAGAATTATAGAATGGTAAGGGTTGGAAGGGACCTTAAAGATCATCTGGTTCCAACCCCCCTGCCATGAGCAGGGACATCTTCCACCAGACCAGGTTGCTCAGAGCTCCATCCAACCTGGCCTTGAACACTGCCAGGGAGAGGGCATCCACAGCTTCTCTGGGCAACCTGTGCCAGTGTTTCACCACCCTCATGGTGAAGAATTTCTTCCTAATCGAAATCTGCCCTCTTTTAGTTTACAGCCATTCCCCCTTGTCCTATCATTTCAGACATTCTTCACAGCAAATTCAAATTCTGCCTCCTCTTCGTAACTGTGGTTCCTCACCTCTAAATCCTACCACTTTTCTGAACCTGTGAGCACAGGAATGCAAGCACAGATTAATCACACTGGCATTTGGCCATTGCTCCTTGTCACATGCGCGCTCAGGAAAAGCTTTGGCCTTTCAAGGCCTTGCTCATACAGGTTATCTTGACTTTCACAGCAGCTGTGAAACCACTTGATCTGGTAAAGGCTTCTGAAGGAAAAAACCATGGGCAGACACCTACAAGAATATAGGTTAATTTAACTTCTCTGGATTTTTTCTATCACTTGGATGCCTTCTAGGAAGATACACCTCAGCCAGTCACTAATTACTGGGATCAAAAGGGTGACAGCAACAGGCTATGTTGAGAGGTAAGATTAAATCAGCTGAGGGTCTTTTCTAGCCTTCAGTTCTGTGAATTTATGCAGTATCACAACTCTCTGCCCTAAAACACCAAACAGTGGGCTTCTCTGTATCTAGTCAGAGGAGTTCTGCTGTTCCTGAGATCCCTTCAATCGAAAGAAGAAAGAGTTTTACTCAACAGATCCATGGTCTGCAGAGTGCTTCCTTGCACTTCAGGCAGCAGCTTTTGACACTTTAAAAAACCATCTGTCATTTTTCAAGTAGCACGGATGCCTGAAAATCGTAACCCAAGCCAAGCCCTCTTGAGCGTTCACAGAGACATTTGAAGTATAGCCCAGTAATAACAACCCCTTGCCCCGGCAAATTAACCAAAGAAATGCAAGTATGCCTGTACCCTGCCTGGCTGCCTCGCGTCTTTTTTCCTCTTTCCTCGGTTTTTCCTTTTATGCCACTTCAAAAGTGAGATAGAATATGTGCATGGTGCCAAAAATGTGCAAGGGTACAGGAGGGCCAGATAGTTGCTTACTGGCTTCTAGAGATTAGGGCAGGCTGGTCATACCCAGTGCCAAGAGGCTTGGTACAGAGAAATAAGCAGCACGGGGACAAATTAGAGCTAACATTTCAGAGAGCGGTGAGAATGAAACTGCTGCTTCTGATGAGGGAAAGAGCAGGAGGGCCTCATGCAGTTTCTGAGGCAAAAGGCTCTGAATTTGTTGCCTAATGGGTTTTGAGCTAGACCGCACTAGAGGAGCTACCATCATCCTCCTCAAATAAATGATCTGCACTTCAACAGCTTGAGAGGAGCTATATTAACTTATTAGGAAAATGCACCTGTCGTCTTATGGAAAAAATAGCACATACTATTCTGGGCACTCAATGAATGGTAAATTTGGTAAATGGCAATGGTAAATCCATATTTCTTTAATAAGATTTTGCTATTTCAATAGCCATTTTCACTAACACTAAAATTCATACAATTGCCATCACTACATGAAACCTATTTACTTTGCATTGGAAAATAACACTAATTAAATTAAATTATCTAATAATCTCTACTGCTAAACACTCTTGTTTTTTTTTTTAATGAAGACTTCAAATTAGCTGAGGTATCTAATGGAGAGGAAGGAGAAAGAAGAGTGGATTTTTCTTCTAATCTTACGCTCTTTTCCAGAGTGGTTCTTGAGGCCCAGTGTTATGGGCTCGCAGTATAGTACGGTGTATGTGCCAACCCTATCCTTTATTTAGGTGCTGACGGATGATCTGTCAATCACCACTCATCCCAGTCCCTTTAAGCCTATGTGGCCTGGGAAGCCACCTGAAGCCAAGAGCTTCTTTTCCTGGGCTTGGGAGGCTGCAAGGAACATACTTTCCTTTTGGAAGGTGAGAAAAAGAATCTTAAAACATAATGGTAAAAATGATCCAGTTACTGAAAAAGAGAAGAGCTGTACTGAAGACAGAAAAGAGTTGCAGCAACACAAATACGAGCTTCATCAGTTTACACAACTGTGCATCTTGGTGTTGGTTTAAATTTTCAAGGATTATTTTTGTTAGAATGGTCCGCGTTTGTTGTTGTGTTAATTAACCAGACCTGCACTGCTGTTCTCACCTGTGGCACTTGCTTAGGTTTTCCTTGGCTTTGTCACCTCCCTTTTAAATCACTGTAATTTTCTCTACCTTGGGCACTCAACAGTTGAAATAAGGGCAGTGAGACAGCACTTGCTGGTACATCAAGCCACCCATAAGGTACGCCTCAGTAAATATGGAGATCTGATTGTTCCCTTAGTGCTGGAGCTGACAGTGACAGCCTGATGCTGAAGGGCAGTGCTCTGTCCCTCTGATTTCTAGCTAACACACTTTCTTTCCTCCTCTTTTTGCCATAGTAGGTAAGATCCACAGTGGCACATGAATAGCAGGTATAGGAAGCTAATGGTCTTTAACTTAAACAATTGCTTTTTCTATTACACCACCCCGGAATAAGAACTTTCTATTGACCATCAGGGCAAATTATATGGGATTTGGGTTGATGGAATAAACCAAATATAGTATCAATGTGCTAAATCTATTTTGGGATATGTGATGTATGATGCATTAGTATGTGGTTTGAAACATCTAGACCACTTGTATAAAAGCCAAAACAAAAGCCAAGCAACAACAGAAACAGGACCAAATTTTGAGGGGGGGGGGGTGTTACGTGACAAGGACTACCCACATACAGTACATTGGTCCCAAAATCTGGTTGTGAGAGTTTTGTTGCGTATCATTAAGGACTTCTTTCTCTTCTGGATCTTATTAAAGAATTCTTTATCTTCAGCCAAAATGTCCATTAATATAGTAGGAACTGTGAGCATGTATTAAAGAGAATATATGAATTTAAGGTCATGGGTCTAGCTCTATGTGTACGATGTGCATCACTGCTTATTCTGCAGAAGCAACCTTCCTATCCACAGTTAGAATTTCTCCAGAATTCTTAGAAAGTATGATAAAATATTATTTCTGATTCTATAGGAGACTTTCCAGAAAAGCAAGAAAATATAGCATGTCCATCTTTTAGAATATTTACTGATGGCAGGAAATAATGGGATAAGAAAAGCCAATTGCAATGTGGTTTTTGGCAATACTTTGTTTAGGAAAAAACTCAAACAGCATATTTAAGTAGGCTTAATTATCAAAAAAGCTTGTTTTACCTGTAGTTTTACAGTATCTTCTAATTTGAAGGAACATATGCTGTGTTGTTTTCTTATGATATGCTGTGTTCTGCTACGTTACCAAACACAAAAAACCCATAAAACCAGTAACAAATAACCTATATCTTCCTGTAAGAGTTGGAATGCCTTTGCAGTAGTGATTACCAGACTAATAGCCAATTAGAATATCGCTCACTAGTTATTAAGCCTTGTATTGTGTTGTTTTATATTACCTAATATTATAATAATATTACTGATAACTGGCTTTAAAATTCTATAAAATATAGAAGAAAGTGGTATTAAAATTAAATTACTTGATGCTTTGAAAAAATTACTTCAAACTAAAGAATTTTGAGTAGTGAATGTATTCATAATGCTAAGAACTGTTTTATGAAAAATTGAAAATGTAAAAAACAGAATAGCGAATTCAGATTTGCCACTGAGAAGCATTAGCTTAAGTCTCGTGTCAGTGGACAAACCTTCATATGGCAGAAGCCAGAAGAATTCTGTCTAAATAGTTGAATATGGATTTCAATTGTTGTCCACTGACAGCAAAGAAAACAAGCAAAAGCTGAACCCAATGTTCACAGACTTCATGGTTAGGCAAGTGGCAAAATGCTATTTTAGCAGAACACAGCAGCCATAAAAAGTTAATCTCAGACACTCTAGTTTACACTCCTGTATGCTTGGGACACAGGTTTGGGAAATGGTGATTTTCAGAGAACAGTCATCAAAAAATTGACTAATTTCTCTCATGCTATTATTTGGTAGAGAACCTCAGCTGCTTTCGGTTTTCACAGCATGCAGAAGGGATAGCAAGACAACATCACACGAGCTATCTCAAAGGCGTTTTACAAGACAGAGTGCTCGTGGTCATGTTCAGTATCTTTCATCAGGGCATGATAAGAAGGGTTTGGAAAGGAGCAGAAGCCTTCTTTCTGCCCGGCCATGGAGCACAGATGAGATTAGCTATCTCCAGGCACAGGCAGGGGTAAACCCGCTTAATCCAGGGGATGCTGGGGGACTCCCCTCACCAGCTGTGGAAGATAAGTGTAAAATGCACCCTGGCAGCAGAGACCCTGACATATCATCTCTTCAAGATTGCAGGCCATGCTTCAGCCTGAAGAATTTTCCTAACTCTGTGGCTGTTTTCTGACCCAACCATGCACAAACCAACAAATTTCTCCATGGGAATGAACTGCAGTGAGTTCCACTGCCTGACTGCCTGGCTCTTTGGATTTGTTTTAGCCCTTTGGTTTACTTTAACTTTATCTGCGAAGTCTCAGTTTACTTTAGCGTTACAGCCTGGTTTTGAATATTAGCACAAATGTGCTAGAGGCTGTGGTAATCTCAAGACTTTAAACAATTACACAAACCAGAAAATCTGTTGTAGGCCAGCTTTATACACTTAGGTGCATGTAACTGCATGGTCACATTTATGCAAGTCTTCATATGTGCGTGACGCATGAGCAACAGTCTGCGTTCACGCATATGAGCAGCAGCACACTTCACTTTCTTTTTGGCATCTGAACCGCACATTTGTGCAGGCACACACAGTATCTGCAGGAGCAAACGAGCCACAGTCGAATGCTTGCACACAGACATCGTGCCCGTCAGTAAGAATGGCACAAAGACTCCACTCCTTGGGGTGTCTAGGTGTCAAAGACTCTTTAGTTTCTTTAAGTAAGATTTAGGCACCAAATGCTACTTTAAGGAGCTGGTCTAAGGGATGCACTTCTCCTTTGCTTTGAAAAGCTCAGTTCCAATGACTCAGTATATATATATTTGTATACTTTTGTCCTACATGCTGCATTTCCCAAAGTGGCCTCTGAATGCCTGTATTCTCTCTGTTTATGCTTTAGAATTGATATGTACGTACAAATCCAGGAGGCAGGCTCTTGAATCCTCCCTTCTTTCTGGAAAACAAAATACTTCTTTTTTTTTTTTTTTTTCAGAAATCACCAGCTTTAAGCACAAATCAAATGCCACAGTTTTGCCTACATGCATCCAGAAGTTTCTCTGGAAATTCCAGCCCTACCCAGTGAGTTTGCCCAGCCTTGGTTTTGTATTGGGTCTGGTTGGGATGGAGTTAATTTTCTTCGCAGCAGCCCATATGGTGCTGGGTTTTGGATTGGTGACTAAAAGGCTGTTGACAAGACACCACTGTTTTGGCTATTCTTGATGTGTGTTTTTGGCTATTTCTCTTTCTGGAGAAAAAAGTGAAGTTGAACGTTTCCAGCTGAAAATATGGACAGAATGTCCTTGAATTTAAGATGCTGTCACAAGTAGCTAAGATTTAAATAAAACTTTCACTTTTAAAATGAAATCTAGCAAGTGATCTGTTTGTTATGGTTTTAGTTTCCAGTTGCTCTGAATCTGGCAACGCTCCTCTGCTGTAAATTCATTTAAAACCAAACTGTAACCATTGGATTGGAACTTCTTAAGCTGAGTTTCACCTAGGAACAAACAGTCCTAAGTTAAAAATTCCTAAAACTAGGGTTTTATAGAAGCAGAAAAAATTGAAAGTGAGGCTGTAGTTTCTAAGGCCAAACACTGACATGAACATCTCTGGTTACCTTTTGTTCTTCATACGCTTCTTTGAGACAAACATAATTTGTCAGTGCTCTCATTGCAATTGGAAGCTTTCCGATTGCCTTCAGGTCCACAGGTTTCTTGTGAGCAGATATAATAAGAGTATTCATCCACCAGTAAGTCGCCTTTGAGAGCAAATTGACAAATGGCTGCAGAAATCTCACCCCCAGGTCCTGTAGATCCTCTGGTGGCTTTACTTTCTGAGGGTTCATGAAAAATACATACCTCTGGAGAGGAGAAAACGGACAGCATGTGCTCAGGAATTCTCTTATTAACAGCAATTTTTAGTAAAAACTACATATAATACATCTATAGTGTCAAATTTGCATTTAAAGGTAATTATACATTGAATTTAAATGTGAATTTGCCTGTAAATAGGAACATTTCTATTTTGACAGCATAACTGGCAAGAAGTTGAGCAATATGGGATGTGGACACAGCTTTGTAGTCTACCAGTGCTACCAATCTCAATCTGAAGAACATCAAAAAAAGAATTATTGGGATGTAATTACATTTTAAATTATCATGAGTGAGAACTTATGCTAACTTATACCTTCACTACATACAGAGTTTATCTGCATTAACATAGCATGTACTGTACAGCTTACATACACACACATACACTTACATGCACAAATGTGCTTGCATACCTATCCATACAAACATGTATGAACTCTCTGTGTGTATACATACACACAGGCACACATACATACCAAGTCCAGGGGACACATCAAGGACATACATTTTAACAAGATGCCAGGTTCCACTGACGCCTATAGAATTAACCAGACATTTATGGCTAAGCTAAACTTGGGCCTAAACTTGACACAAGCTGGAGTTACTGGACTAAAGACACAACTTTATCCCCAAGACACTGTTGATATCTTTTCAGATCCTGACAAAGAAAGCACATACCCTAACTCGAATGACATTGATCTCCACAGCCATCAGCAGCCCATAGAGAATGACCATAATTCCAGTGATGCAGAAACGCAGCTGAGAAAAAGGCACACCGTCCTGGCAGTATCTGACAAGCTTGATGGTTTTGGTGACAAAGGCCATTATCCAGTAAAGAAAGAGAGCTGTAAAATAGGTGCACATGCATAATTAAAAAAAAGAAAACCAAACCAGCTACACCAGTGCTGCAGAAGTTTTAGCACTCTCAAACAGAAATATTTCATGGCTTAATTCAATGCAAGCATGGTGATCCTCTGTCTCACCAGCCTGCAGGCTGGCACAGTGTGATGTCAGCCAAAGTCAGGAACTCAGGTTTGAGAGATTTGCTTTCCACTTCCTTTTCCTGGGTCACTATTTTCTTTCCTGGGCCACCACCTTTCAAAGAGATCTACAATGGTGGGTCTTTACCAATTACAGAAGTCCATTGAAGATAGTCTGAAGATGAACTTTGCTATTGAAATGAAGCAAAAGTCACTTCAATTGACAAATACCATATTGCCTCTTTGCAAAAGCAGAGTGCATTGCAGGTAAGCTCCTTCTGAAAAAGAGCTCATGTAATTTAATTGTACCCTGCATCCTGGTTTGTTTCTGTCAACGGCTAGTTTGGGTTGTTGATTTATAGGTAATTTGGACCATGTGCTTCTATGAAACATTATCCTGCAATGTCTAGTCAAATTCTTCTGACCCTCTTCTGGCTGTGACTGATGTCATGAATACAAGGCAGCAGCTTCTCAAAGGTAAACCTTCTCCCCCCCCCCGCCCTTTGGAAAAAGTGAGAAGTGGCATTCATCATTAGACTGAGTAATCTCAGAATCAACTGCAATGGATGCTGAGAAACTACAGCCGTCTGCACAGGATGGTTTGTGATCAGATTACTGTTAAAAGTGGCTTTTTAAAATAGCACATTTGAATGAAGACAAGTTTTTGCTTCAAAATAACGAGCAGTGTTAAAAAATACCTAAAAGCTCATACTAGAAGTACAATAGGCATACTACGCTTTCCCTTTTGTGATCAATTTTAAAGAGAGTTTTCAATGTGTACCTTCTAAAAGATGCAATAACTCCTACAATAATATCAGTTCAAAGAGCAGAGAATTGTTCCTCTCTCTTTTAATATTCTCATGCACTTCACCGTGTCTTCAGTCTAGCAAGCTGACTTGGGCTAAACTACTGGGTTTTGTAAGAGTACATAAATATCAGACTTAGACTTACCCAATAGCAACTTTGGAAAGTTAGATGTTTCAATATTATGGTAATAGACTATGGATACAGTGGCAGCCACAAATCCCATTATAGCTGGTAGAAAGAGATGCAGATGGCGAGATTTCATTTGACTGAAAATAGATAAGGTATAAATTAGTGAACTGGGTGTCTTTTTTCACCATTATTCTATTCCTAGGTGTTCTGTTAATCTGTTTAAGAGGACAAATACAACTTTCCTAGAGACAATAAGATTTTTTCCATATGAATGCTTTAACTTCTGTCAATATTTACTTGCCGTTATAGTCTGAGAGGAGAATAACAATGTGCTAAGAACAATGGTTTAACCTTCATCCATTAAAATCCAGAGAGTTCATGAAATGATGCCCCATTTTTTGGGAGGAAAAACGCCTTACGCCTTACTAGCCAGTCCATCACATATTATCAGTATACATTAACGAATGCTTTTAGCTTGGTGATCCACCAAACACCATCACTTACGTATCGGAAACTATGCCCTCCGCTATTTCACACACATGTACGAACAGAAGGGTGAATGTCAGGATCCACCGCAGGTTGTGCCCAGGGAAGTGCAGCCAGGTATTGTGGTGAATCTGGACTTTGGAGCTTTGGCTTCCCCAGCCTGGGAAATAGTAATAATGAAAGAGGAAGTTTATCACAGAGCCAGCCAGTGAGTGATGTGGTTATCAATCCCCTATTCTAATCCATAGGTCACACTGGATAGTATACACTCCATACAAAAAACCCTACAAGACTATGGGGTCTGTTGTTACTTATAAGATGACCCAGGAGTGTCTGAGTTTCCATGTAGCTCCCCATAACTTCAACCTAACCCTGTGGGCAATGTGACAACAGACTTCCCACAATCACAATCAAAAAGAAGCCGTCCCTAGCCAAGAACAAAGATGAGAAAACCCAAAGGAAACAACTCAGACTCTCACCCTCACACAACAGGGACTGACAGATCTTAAGTGACGGTGTCATCGTGCCTCTTCCAGTCACAGACAAGAGTGGACAAAATTTCCAACTGATGTAAAAGTTGTATCCTCCAATGAGGCCTCAAAGAGATATATTTAGTTCAAACAAATAACATTTATTATCTGTCTCAGGCCTAGCTGGGAGCGCTGTCTCAGGGGATGCAGTCTTCGCTCCTTAGGCACAGCACAGCCCCCTTGCCCTGTGCATTCCTGGCACAGGAAGGCTCCCAGCACAGGACTGGGACTCAGCTGATTTAATCAACCAATTAATCTCAAAGCCTATTTCCATGTCGTCACCTCACATGGTACCTATTCTTTCCAGGCAAGATCCTCTCTGAAGCCAGCAACCTGGCAAGAAGCGGGACACCAATGACCTGATGGATGTGACAGTGCCGGGGGGAGCTGAGGACTGATCAGATGGTAGGCCCTCGTGATGGTGAGTCTTGTCCTGCATGGTGCTTTGTCCTCTGTTCCTTCCTACCCTGGTACAGGGCTGCCCTGGGTCAGTCAGCTCAAATGCCTGTACACATCCCTCTTACTGTGAGCAAAGCCTGGAATTTACTGACTGACTTTCCCAGAGGCCACAGAGAATTCCCAGCACAGCACATTTTGGGGAAGCAAAGCAACAAAACGAAAGAAAAGAAAGACAAAAGCAAAGTTGTTGGACTAGGGCAGTGAGCATTGCATCTGTTTCTTTCAGTAGGTGCAGAACTGAGTTTAAAATCCAGGATATGCTTTTGACACAGAAGGATGCAGCATCTCATTGTGCCTAGAGGCTCATCAGGTGACTCAGGAACACATAAACAAGAGCCTAGGTTTATTCATTCTTGGAAACTATCAGGATTTCACCATTTCATCGTGGAAACTATCAGGATTTCACCGTTTCATCCTTGTTTAATATGCAAAGTACTTCAGGAACAATATACTCTCTCTCCTCCATATCCATCTCAAGCATTTTCTATAGTTTCCTGAGATTTTCCTAATCTCATGTGGCTTTCTTTGACCTTGCTCCTATCTTTGTGTCTCCCAAGCTTCTTTTAATTTTGATTTCCTCTTTGCTCATACATTGCACAAACATGGTTCATCAATTCCAGATTTTGGAGTCAATCGATACTGTGGACTCCACCTGGCTTTTAAGGCTTTGCTCAACAGCTGTTTGTCCTGATAATTAAGGTAGAAAATAGAAAACAAATAATTACATACATACCAACCACACAATTTCAGCTATTATGTGTTCTTTCCCAACGTTGTTAGAAAACAGAGGGAACTTTCAGTGGCTGCAATACTATTTCAAAATTAATTGGCTGATACCTGTAAAACTATTAAAACAGCCTGCTACAACTTGTTGCATAAGATGGAATGTTGTAAAAGGTTACCTCTGCCCCCAGATCTTGCATTGGGTTTCCATCAAACACTTCTGCAGAAAGCCCTGTAATTCAAGGATGACTGGCACCTCATCTCAAATAAAGATCCAGCACTGACGTAAAGATCCAGCACTGTTGGAGATTTCTCCACAACCCTTGGGGTTTTTTCCAGTCTTTAGTTATTCTTTTGCTAGAACTTGTTTCTTATCCCCTTGCTTAATTATTTAATTAGCTGTCATTCACCAGGTCTTGTTATACCTTTGATTGCTAGGTACTGAGTGTCTTAGCCCACAGGTTGCTGTAGCCCATTATTGAATCACTTCAGATTCTTGTGCATAATGGAAGTCCTTCAATCTCTAGTTCGAATATAGTCCCAAATTCAAATCTTCTTTGCAGAAGAAATGTATTACTATGTATGTACACAACACCAGGAAGGTAACATGGAAGAAATGACATGCCATTTCTCATGCAGTTGACAGGAGAATATTTCTTTTTATTAATACTTCTTGTCTTTTGACAGTTATTCAAGTGTCTTTATCTCCTACAATCGGTTAGAATGACACCACTTGACAGCTCTGAAAAAAGTGTTAAATTGTCTTTATTTCCTCACTGCAAATAACTATGACAAGAGATGATATAGAGAAAGATATAGATATAAAGATATAGAGAAAGAGTATCATTAGAGTATTAGTTTAGATAGGGCTTTTTACAAGAATATGTAAGCTAGATCCACTCCACTGTCCTAAATTCTTCAAAAGAGATTTATGGTTTCTTATTTTCATTCCTGTGGAAAAATATTGCCTCCTTTGCTCTACTTTTGTTTACACACGTTGGCAAAAGAAGGAGTTACTCTGTTTTAAAAGTTTCCTACACTTGTCCAAGCCTTAGATCCAAGTTGCACACTTTGGATATTCTCTGAAATCCACATAACTTGAAAGGAGTTCAGACCCTAAGTCTTCTAATATCTAATAATAGCAAAGATTGCAAGCTGACAATTTCAGATCTGAAGAAAACTTCTCCAGAGATAAGCTTCAAAGCATTTGCATCTGATTTCTCTGGTTCTCATCCATCTTTTCAAGCTGCTTAGTTCAGATTTGCATCTAAAATTCCCACATTTTCAAGTAGGTTGGCTTTGGTTCCTCGGGGTCAAGCCATTCTCTCTTCTTCTTTAAATTTTAATAAATACAAAGCATCCAATGGTTTGCACCAAGGCCTCCAAGCACATAGAAACATGACTGATTACAAATACATGTTCAAGTGTTTATAGGATTGCACAGCTCCACGGAACAACTCACCAATAAACAAAATCGGAAAGGTGATAAATAGCAAGAAGACATGGGGAACCAAGTTGAGGGCATCCACAAAGCAGACATTTCTTAGGACACCAGCAGTGATGTTGTAGGCTGAAGCATTGTCGTTACCACAAAATGCAAGCCTCATCGCTTCCAGAAGGTCTGACTATTAAAAAAAGAGGGAGATACTGAAGAAATAGTTGACTGCCAAGACTACTAGCATTCCTTTTAGTGAAACACAAAATAAATAAATCAAAGAGATACAGAACGAGCACACTAAACAACCCATAGAGAATAATTCAGTTGTATTTTAAAAAGGCTTTTGGGCCCCATCAAGTATAAGGACATTAGAATGAAGGCTGTGTTTGTATTAAATGTACTAGTTAGTACATACTCATTAAATACGTTACGCAATGTCTTCTGGTGTTCATTTTATGCACAAATGTTACACTGCAAGTGTTCTATGAGAAGATACAGAACAAGAAAGTTTTGAAAATGTTTCCTTTTCTCATAAGCAAAGTCAAATGCACATAAGCTGACTCCTCTGTGTTACTGATTCTTTGATGAGCCAATACTCTCCATGCAACAACTCTGTTCATACAATTTGTTGCACTACATTTTCAGTGCAAGCTCTGAACCTTTGATATTTGTGATCTGGCAGCTTTGCATTCACTGATATTTTGTATTTCTTCATTGTTCTATAGAACAACAATACTCACATACACTAGTCATTACCAACAATGTGCTAAACTCTTAACCGAAGTAGGTTGCACTGAAGATTGCATAGTCAGTAAATCAGCATTTGTGCTTGATTCTGCAAATGCTTATGCACGTGCTTAGCCTCATCTAAGCAGTTTCCTGACTTCCACGATTTCTTGCAAGATTATCTTTGTACACCAAGATAAGCTCATGCGTTCATGCTTGCAGAGCGTGGGCCATAGTATGACCCACAGTTATGGCCAGCTTCTGGCTTTTATCAACCTGTGCATAGTTTATTTAGTCATTCTTCTCTACAGGGAGATGAAACAAGATTGGAACAAAAATGTTTCCTTGCTGGTTTCTTTTCCTGAGACTTACACACAGCAACATAGTGCTGTAGAATAGGTTGTACAAACTCATTTGCTCACATATTTTTTTCCAAATTTTGCATACTAAAATGGAAAGGATATCTTTAATTGGGCAAAGTAGATGTGTACTTTGGTGAATACATCTTTCTGCAACAACATTGGCTTTCATGAGTTTCATGGAGTTAGAACAATATAGACATGCAAAAAATGCATGAACACAGTTTAAAAGAAAGTTCGTTGAATGGGGAGGAAAAGGCTTTCCTGCTTTCCTCAAATAGTTCAGAATAGTTCTGTGAACCTAGTTGTTCAAACAAGCTAAACATAACACGGTAAGTATGACCTACTCAAGTACTCTCTTAGAGAGAGCAGAAACATAGAGATCTTCAAAAGAATAGAGTTCAAAGAGGCACTTTGAACCTCTGCTAAACCCCCTTTCTGCTTTCAACTAACTTTACGCTGGATCTGAAAAGCATAATCCATATTGAAATACATCAGTGAAATTTGTAAAGGCGCTTCATTGAAAAGAATGTGATAAATGCAGTCCCTTTCTCAAACATATCAGCAGTTTATGGTCTGAGATTTGCCAGAAGTTAAGCATAGCTCAGAGTCATGGTGGACCACATCCTGCAAAAATGCATGCGTGTACTTACTGTGGTACAAAAGCTGACAGGCAACCCACTCAATCTTCAGTAGAACACAATTTGATGGAGAGTTTTGCCAATTCTCTGTAACAAATAGAGTTATATGGCCACTATCAGTCTATCATTTTATTTTTATATAAAATATATTCATATATGCATATGACTAGTCACACAAAAGAAATGTTATGTTAATATGAATTCTGTCTGAATAGACTGAGGAGTTCTCAGCTAAACAAATATGGAACTTTTCAAAAAACTACAGAGAGATTCTTTGGTTTTAATTTGTAAAAGCTTGACATGTCTCTTTTAAAAGAAACATAATGGTAATGATAATCTCTTGAAAATCAGAAGTGTTGTTTCCTCATTTTTATCACAGGTCAGAAGTCCAAGGGAGTTCTGCTGGGAATTTTCCTCCCTTTCCCACAAATAGGACTCTTTTCTGAGACAGCGTAAGACGCTATTGTTGTTTAGCAGTTGGATTGGTACCGAAAGGCAGGAGGATCCTAGGTTCAAATGAGCACTGAATCATTGACTTCCAGCATAGCTTTTGGCTTCTAGTCAAAAATAAATCTGGGAGAAAGGATTACAACCATGTCCGAGAGAAGCTAACGGAACTGTTGGGTTGTTTCCACTTTTCTGGAAGGGAAATAGAATATAGGCAGTAGTTGTTCCCATGGAAGAAAGGACTATTAACTGCATGGAGAGTGCCATCTGCTAGGTAGGTCCTACCACCAGTTGGTAGAGGTTTCACAACACACCTCAAACAGTAGTCCCTAAAAGCTCCCAAGAAAGATGCATCTTTCAAGAATCATATCTGCATCTTTACAAGAATCTGTGCTGTGCCTAGTTTTGTGATAGGGTGTGTCCAATAACACCCTCTTAAAACCAACTAGTCTTTGCATGTTGGTAGGATTGAGGAAAAATCTGGTCTTATTGTTAATACTGATGTATAGAAACAGTGTCCATCACACTGATGATAATTTTCAAGAGTAGACATAGCAGTCTATTCACAATACTTTTGTTACAGGTTCATTTCAAAAAAGAGGTAGCATTTAACTATCTTCTCTTAAAATGAGATAGAAAATCAAAGAACCTTAGCTGATTAGTTTTTTTGTTAAAAAAACCTAATAAAATAAAAAAGATTGCATTGCCAATGAAATGAGATATGGTAATTACTACCATAAATTTCCAAGTTTTAATTCAGAAAACACTTCATCATCAATCAGTATATCCAGTGACCATCCACAGGCTTAAAATCTATCAAAACGTTCTGATCAGTTTCATGATGCTGTGTGGACCCAGTGCAGCTTATGATTTGGCCTCCTAAAACTCTCACCAGGTACAACTTCCCTTTTTAGCAGCACCCACTTCAGGACACACATCTAGTACAGTATGGCACTGATGGGGAATAGAAGAGGTAAGAACTGTAGAAGCAGTAATAGTCCAGTGATCCTTCCTTCCTTCCTCCCCTCCTTCCTTTCTTCCATTCATTTGCCCATCACCACTGTGCTAGAAATGAACTATGACTGGAAGGACTTCTGTTCTGCATCTGTTGATGTATGCCAACTCTCACAGACACTTTCTGGCATTCACACAGACAGGCTACTAGTAGTTCTCTGTACCTTCAAGAGCAGCGTATGAAAATACACTACAGTACATTAGAGCTCTAAGAAACAATTTTATTTTCAGTGTGCCTCATGAGGAGGAAGAAACCACTTCAACATTCCCTTCCCATCCATTTCTGGTGCAGAAGGCAGATCTGACACACCCTCCACAGTTCTGCACACGTGACTCAAACCACTGGACCTTGCTCTGCTTTTTGGAAAACCTACTTACACAGGAGGCTCTGGAGATGCATTGATGCACAGGCCCATCACCCCACCCATAAAGCATGTCATGTAGTTTCTACTTCTTTGCTCAAGTTTCACAGATAGCGGAAATGTATTGGATGAAATTTTACTGACGTGTAAGGGAGGATGCTTTGCATTTACACTCCACGGGAATGAGACTCATATTTGGTTCGAAGTTGAAATTGGCCATTACTTTCTGCTGCATCAGGGCATGCCTCCAGCAGCTCCTTTTCATTGGCCTCCAGTTTTAACAAGCTGTGTTCATTTCCAAAGAAGGACAGAAAGAAAAGCCCCTAAGACAGAAGACCAAGTCCTTGATTTCTCTAGACAGTATGGGGCATTGTACAACAACGCTTGTGCAGCTCCACCGAAGTTAACAGGAGTTGGACCATGACAGGTTTCCAGATGCAATTGTTCATCCAAGGAAACTGCAATCTTCAGTCTTCTTCAAAGGAAAATTTGACAATGTAGCAGGAAAATTTCTTGTGCCCACACTCAGATCCCATGCATGCAAAGTTCAGCACAGCTACAGATGAACACATTCTTAGGGCTGCAAACAGTGCAAGTGGCATGTCCAAAAGCTTCAGACTAGTTTGAAAGTCTCCATTGCATTTTCAAACACTATTTCAGTGCTGGGAGTTAAGGCTAAAGAGATCTTTAATAATTCTAAAAATATTGAGGAATTTTAAAGGCCTGAGCTATGCTGACTTTTAATGAGTCCCAGTTTTGAAAATTTTCACTTAAAAAACTAAGCCTGGAAACAAAGAGAATTTGGAAGATCTCAATGGCAGATAACTAATGAAAGGCAGAGTGAAAAGGCACTCTTCCCTCCTCTCCTGTAATGTCATAAGATTTAATTTCATGAAATGAAAACGTGAAATGGGAAAACAACAGATTTAGAAAAAAAAGGGAAGAATTGCAGTTGTGCTTACTGTTGTAACTCATCAAAAACTGCAGCTGGATTTAGAAAAGAAGACGGAACACTTTTATGACTAATCACTGACCAAATCTGGTTCCCCTAATAACAATTAAACTATTCTTCCATAGGCTTTAGCTCTTCTGGGAAGCCAATGCTGGACTCCAGTCAGAACTAGATCTGTAGAGAGGTGGATAGAGGTATCCTGCCTATGTGAGGAAGCGCTGCCTGTTTTGCTCAGTGCTGAGCATTGTGCAAGTATGTAATTAAATACACTGCAGACCTTCTATATTTTTCCCAAGCACCAGTTGCTGATCATTGCCAGAGACCGAATGCTGACCACACTGAACAACATTCTAACCCTGTAACATCTAGTCATGCTGAAGATCTTTGAATTAGCCCTAAGCAAGGCAGCATACAGAGCTGACTCGGGGTTCCCCAGTGCAGCCAAAGGTGATTTTCTCCTTAACAAGGGTGTGGAGATGACTTCTTAGGCCACAGTGAGTATGCATGGAGAGAACAAAGAGGAAAAACTGGACTACAGAGCCACACAAAGAGAGTTGAAGAGACTTTTGTTGTCGAGGGATGGAAGAGATAAAAGTAGTCATTGCTGCAGCTCAGAGAGGTTATGGCATTCCCTGGCAGCAGTTGCCCTCCTAGACCAGCCAAGACCCCTTCCTTGGTAACACCAGCAGCACCACAAAGCTGTGTTTCCTGGAACTGTACATAGGTGAATTCAGCAGCGAAGCCAGATGGTTTTATCATCGTCAGCAGTCTGCTGCTGTAGGCAGCTGCCTGCTTCACTGTAGGCTACGCAGTGGAGAGTGGAGTGGAGAGCCACGCAAATATTAGTTCAGTCTTAGAATTAACAGTACTATGTCACTACGGTGCTGTTCCCAAGATAAGAAGCCCTGCTCACAGCAGCCTTGAGGTTGGTGCTGAGTTGTTGCAGCTGCCATACTTCAGTTTCAAAGTTAGCTCATGCAGGACCCATGAGACATGGGGCATAACAGCTGAGAAACGTCCACTAGTTTCTTAGCAATTCTTTATCTATGTGGAAGGGATATTCACCGGAAAGCAAAAGCCTCTTCTTCTCATATGGATTGCCAAGACCTTTTCTCTAAGCTTATGTTCAGTTTGGAATCTTTGGAGATGAAGGCTCATTTGCAGGCAGATGGCTTTGTCTAGCAAACAGCAATGTCTGCAGAAAAAGGGAGCAGTCCAACTGCCAGATGGAAACAATGTAATGCATAACCCAAACATGAATATTCAGGAGAGAACAGATGAATAGGTAGCAAGTTGTTTTGAAATTTGTTGGTCGTCTGAAGTTATTAACCACTATTTCTCATCAGGTAGTAGCAGCCTTTCAGAACAACTGTCGAGATCCTTGCATACTCATTGAAGAAGACACTGTTATTCACAGTTGTTAGAAAAAATTACTTTCCCAAAGATAACTTCCTTTTCTGCTGAACATAGTAGGCCACCAAATTATGCTGGGTTGACTACACCGAAGTGAGTACATCATAATATATTTGCTTCACTACTATTACAGCGGGAATTGTATACTTCATAATAAAATTACCAAGCAGACGAGGTTTAACCAAGCATTTCAGTTGGGGGAAATGCAGCGATGAGATAAAGATCTTCCCATAAGAAGCACATGCTATTTAAGGGTACCAGCTACATTCAGCACCCTAACAGGGGTGACAAACACCAGGTAATTTTTCATTTTAACACCCGTAGGCTGAAAGACTTTTGTCCTTCAAAGTTATTGACAAGTTGCTCACTTTAACTTCAGTCTTTACAAATTCTAGAATTGCTCACAAATTTTCAGAGGTTTTTTTTCTTTCTGCCTTTGAAAATGGCCTTTGCTAAGCAGTCAGCTACAAGCTAAAGCCACAAGCAAAACTTCACAGAGGAGGGAAATGGAAAGAACAATCAGGATGACGGGCCCATGATGGTGCCAATGGAAGGCAAGTTTCAGTTCTCTTTTACATCATTTGGGAATCTGATTCCCTGTTGGTTTATTTTAATGAGGATGTGGACTATCTGAACAGCAGATCATCCTGTAATGAAATAGCTAAAAAAACCTTACGTCCTTTAAGCATTTAAATTTTCATGCTAAAATCCCCATCACTGGCAAGTTGAGACGTTCTGGTTTTGGGTTAATGTGTACTGACATTGTAATAATATAATAAATAGAAATCAGTACAAAAGAGATTCAGGAATAAATACTCACTGTGAATAGGAAAAGGGTTCTGGGAATTTAGAAAAAAAAAGGACAAAGTTGTAAACATGAATATGATGTAGCATTGAACCTAAACAAATGTCATTTCAACAAGCATAAATGGGGATTCTCAGGGCACCAAGCCAGTTCCTGAGATATATTTTCCATAAGCAACTGTGAGAAGAAAATAGCAGATGATTTAAATTTCCATAAAAATTATGAGAACATCCTCACCAAGTGCAAAACTGCAAGAATTCTAGTTAAAGACATTTTAATTACCTTGGGGTCTTTTAAAGGGTACTTAAAAGTCTTCATATTCAAGAGTTTCATCTTACCTGAATTATCAGTCTGTTCAGCATGCTCTGTAAGATACTTATGACTATAAAAAAGAGAGTACAAATACACTCCTCAGATGGACATTGGGCGAAATAAGAATACTTTGAAAAACATTTATTTCAGTAGTTCTGTTGCCTACATTTAAAAAAAATAAATCAATAGCTGCACCTCCTAATTAAAATATATTAGTTTACAGAGCATACTTGGGTCTCGGTTCATATTTTTTTTGTCTTACACATAAAGTGCATTATATGTTCTTACATGCATATATACATGTATATATGCATATATATAGGTATGTCTATGTATACAGGAGAAAGTATTCAGAGTTTTACAAAACTAGTTAGTTCTTTTCTTCTGAATAATTAAGTCATTACAAAAGCAAGAATTTGTCTGTCTTTCTTGAATTTCACATAGAAAATTTTAACTAAGGTCAGATTACAAATTTATATACTTGGATAAGCACAATGGAAGGCCTAACTCTGAGTTTTGCCACAGATTTTAGGTTAGTGCTCTGAATCTTTTTCTTTTCTAGGCATAAACCTACTAGTTCATTCCTCTTACCTTCCTAAAAGCCCTGGACCTAACGCAACCTATGTGATCTACAGTCTATGCATTATTTGCAAAGAGTTCCACTAAGGTAATGGAAAAAAGCACTGCCCCTTTAAAATCTATTTTATCAAAAAGAAACCTGTACAAAATATCCTTTTCCTTTTTATTCCTATTTAAGCTGTGACCACCTATTCTAGACAGACTCTGCTTCCTTGTTACGCACTGTCCCAGTTACCTTGGGCCTAAAGGTGATTAATTACCTCTCCAGCATTCGCATCGCTAACTGCCGTATAACAGCAGCCCAGTCCAAACACTGCTGAAGTCTGTGCAAAGAATCTCATTGTCTGTGGTAGATTTCTGGATCAGGCTCCGAACACAGAGAAAATCATGACAGCACTGGTGCTAAACAGGCTACCGGCACTGAAAAGCATTTCACACAAACAGCAGCGCTCTCACACACATCCAATACATCGCTTCTTTTCTTTTTTGGTAAGCTTCTTAGCACAATGCGATTTCCAACACCAGCGTGCTACACTGCCTGCTGTAAAACCCTCAGCTTCACATGCCAAGCCAGGACAGTTTAAAAAAAGAAACACAACCCTGCGAACCAGCAGCAAAGAAAACATCAGCAGGAGGGGACGGTTAAAGGTTGACAATGGCTGCGAATGGAAAAGGAAAAGGAGAAAGAGATTGGGGTTGTTATGCCAGGAAAGAACCAGGAGCAGCTCTGCCCCACAGATGGAAAGGGAAGGAGGAGGGGGTGGTTAGTGGGAGATAATGGGGGAGGGTCATCGCATGCCCCGTTTGGTTGCTGAATGTTAGATCAAACTCTGCAGCTTACCTTTGTAAACACAAAACCAAAATACCAACCCAAACTGCCACTCGGTTGTGCTATGTGATCAATATCATCCCGGTGGCAGGATTTTCCTCCACTTCGCGAAGCGGCTCCAAGCCCTGGAGTGGATTATTTTTAGGCTGGTGATGGGAAGATCAGCTGCTGCCTCCTATCGAGTTTCCAAAATGCACAGACTCTTCTTGTCTTTCTCACACGCTGAAGGGGGCAGGAATCTGGGAAGAGACAGGCAAGCAAAAAGCACCAATTTTTCGCCTCCTGAAGCTACAGTCCCCTGGGATTTCTTCCGCTTGCTTTTATATATATTTTCAGTTCTCGCTCACTGGAGTAGCAGGGTTCCAAGAGGCTGCATTACAGCGCACGGATGATTATCAGGTGGTCATTCTGAAATAATTGGTTTAGACCAGGTAGTCTTACTTTTGGTAGGCTTGGGGAGCTTCAGCTTTTGAATTCTTTCGAATTAATCTTGAATAATTTGAATTAGACAACGCAATTTTGCACGTCTTCCATCACCTTGAGCAGAAGAGAAAAGAGAAGGCTACTCAGATATTTTATTTTACCCTAGATCCCTCCAGAACCTTCTGCTTAAAATACAGACCAAATCCCACTTTCTGACCACACAGATCTGTTTCTTTCAAAACAGACTTTTTAAACTTGAAATAAAATTCAAGACTAATTCCATGCTCTTACTGGGAATATCACCTTCAATACAATAGCCCTTATTATACAAGGGATAATTTTTTTTGGCTGCAAAATATGTTGTATACTTCTACTTGGAAGGAAGTCCTGAGAGAGCCTACATGCAGCTGGTTGGTTTGCTTGCTCATTTTCTTTCAGTGCCATTGAACCAAGATACACTGAGGTTCAGATTTTCCATCATGACAGTTTCATTTGAGCCCTACAACTCGATGCCACAAACAGCAAAGATCTGGGACTTGGTGGTCCGTCACAGGACACATGGTAGCACAGGGTGGGTTTGAGCACAGCTCTTCAGTCGTTAGGTACCAGAGCTGGAGGCCCTTGGAACAGAATTGGCTCAGACTTTGCAGAATCCAGGGGCTGCATCTCGATCGCTAGAGAGCAAATGGTTTCCTGTGGACTGCAGTCAAAGTCATTTTCATGCCATGAAAGGGATTGCAGCGACCTCTGAGCTGAGAATGTAGCTGTGGATGGCTGAGGCCAAACACTGGCAGGACTCATCAAAATCTCGGCAAACCCAGCTTGCTCCTTTTTCTCTGGTGTTTCCTACCTTGTGATTGTAGGGATAAGCAAGCTGAAACCTCAGATCCAGAGAAAATTAGTGTCTTTTGTTACCTCCCATTGACTTGAAACATCAACACCACATCACACTAGACAACGGAAACAGTTCTCACCAGTCCGCCACGGCACTTGCATTTACTATTTTTCTTTTTTTTCTTCCCTTTCATGTATTGAAGTTCAATGTTTTAGAAAAAAGATGCTGGATTTAAAGCTTCTGAGTTGTGTTATATGTCTGTTTGATTAAAGAAAATAAAAGATAAAATCTTTAACCCATCTAATCATCATCCAAAACAGCATTGTCATGTGATATTTCTGAAATTACGTATAATTTCAGGCAGAAGTGAGAACCATTTACGGTCACAATTTACTTTACCGAAACATGAAAATTTGGTTCATTGTCATTCAGCTCTGTGGTTTCTGCCAAATTGTTTAAGCAGGAAGGAAAAAAAGAAGGTAAAATGAATGTGGAAGCAACCAGCACATTTCATTTTGCTGTTTCTAAACGAAGTGCTTTCAATCCTCCAAAATGTCTTGAAATGCATTTTCAAAAGGATTAAGAGAAAGGAAAAGCTCTTCAATGTCAGAACACATTCTGCTCTGATCTGAAATGATTTTTTGATCTGGGCTTTTCAGTTTGCTGGGGGGGGAGGAATGGGGGCGGGAAGGAAGCAGTGACGGGGGATGTTTGCGGGGCTGTTAGGACCCGTACGCAAATGGAAGGCACCACCGGCCGATTCCTGGGCAGCCCCACGCACAGCATCCCCCAGTTCTCCCTGTTGGCCTCCAGCAGCGGTGGCAGGGCTCCCTCTCGGGGGGACAACCTCAGGGAGGGGGTGCAGGCCCTGGGATGGCGGCGGTGCGTGGATAGGCGGTGTAAGGACAGAAGGCAGCTTTACCGGCTGGCCTTGGGGCGGGGAGGGGAAAGGGCAACGAATTTTCACCGGTTTTTAATGACACCACTGAGTTCCGTGTGGTGGTGTGCTGCCGTGAGCCCGACCAGCTAAATCCACAGGAACCTGGATGGTGGAGTATGAATAGCAGGAGTGGGAAAGGGTTTTAATAACTTAGGACTCACCAATGTGAGGAAAATAAGCCAACAGCTGCTGCGGGCATGGATTAATTTGCCGTAGCTCCCAGCTAAGCACTCTCCACCTGAATTGTCTTGGTTTATTTGAGTCACTGGGCAGGAAAGGAAGGGTATCTGTGCTCTGGATGGCATTCACGTAGCAAGCTATTCTGGCTTCAGCTGACCACAGCTCACTCTTCCATTTTCTGTATCGCAGACCAGTCCATAGGTCTCCCTCTAAATCTACTTCATGGCACACCAACACTAGCAATCAGGTCACTGGACCATAACGAGCTACCACTCCTCAGCCAAACTCAGGTAGCTGCATGCAGGCTCCTAGTGCCTCTCATCTCTTGGGTGAAGAGCTGAAACCACCACCATTTCACCCATGCGTGCAGGTTATTTTATTAGAGCTGTGGACACTAAAGTAGCTGTTTTGGAGAAAGCCTCTCATGGATATTGTGCTGAGCAAGCAGGGATAAATCCGTTGACTTATTTTAAACCTATGTATATAATTTATATCAGGGCTTTATGCTAATATCACAATATATATCAAGTGTTTGGAGTAAATTATATGTTATGTTCTATCAAGTCTTTATTTTACTTCCAAATTTGTCACAGTGACTGAATCCCCATAGAGCTATGTCAGAATCCGTGTCATTATATAAAAAGGTCAGACTGACACAGCTTCAAGATTAATATTATTTACACTTACAATCCTATTTAAAAAAAGAACGGTTTGTTGTATTTAATTACACACTGCTCATTTTATCTAAAAAAAACCCACATGGATCTACCAAGAAAATGTTGACGAAGTAGCAAAGACTCCATTTTCCATTTTACTTTTTTTAATGTAATGGAAAATGCAGCCTGGTCTTTGAATAACTTTTCTGCCCCTTTTAATTATTTATTTTGATTAAGCTTGGAGGGTAGAGGCAGTAGAAGCACAGTAATTTTTTAAATATTTCCCACAGGTTTTTAAAAAGTTATTATTCCTGGTTTCTATGGGGAAAACTGTTGTGGAAAATGTATACAGCAAAAGTTCAACAGAGCAACCTAAGCAGAGAAGAACTCTATATGGAGAACTACAGGAAAACCCCAGATTGCAGAGTTCATCACTATAAAAGGTGTATAAAGCCACAGGACTTGCACAGGGATTTACAAACCTTCTGATCTTTGATGGACAACTGCGCGTAAGAGGCGCAATGGTGGAGTCAGAGGCGTCGAACGCAATGCTACCATTTGTCTTGGTAGCTATTCATCTTGGCTGAATCTGTGCAAAGTTGCAGCTTAGACGTCACATGCAACAGAACTTTTCAGATCTCCAGTTTTATTTGTTCTGTTTGATAGAGGTGGTTTGTTTTTTTTTTTACACTAGCAACAAAATACATTTTTGAAAATTTTACCCTGTATCTTTTTCTTTTCTTCTTCTTTGAGGCATTGAAATAAATTTTCAGCCTGAGATATTTTTGCTTATATCTACTTTACATTATTGTGTACAGCAAAAGAACACGATAAAAGGGTAGTAATCATGACAAGTATCTCGTAGAAGTCATCCCCACCATTTTTAGTAGACCTGATAGAACCTATGCAGTCTTTCTCCAACATCCCTTACCACCTCTGATAGTAACTCCAGAAGTTGTCATACTTGAGCACTGTCATGTTCTATGCTGGGGTAAATGTATAGCATAAGGAAAGATGAATCATCAAAACTATAAGAAATCTCTTTTATAGGAAAAGATGAAATTAATTTATCTATACCAACCCTGAAATCTGACATCTGCTGTATACAAAATCCAGCTTTTTTTTTTTGTTATTTGCACCATATGTGGTACATTCTTCAAAAAGCCACTGCCATAAGAGGATGAATTCAATCCTTAAGAAGATCCATATCTTCTTTTTCAGGCAAGATATGTAGTGCTGTTGCCTTGCTTTTCGAAAAAAACATTCAAACATAAAGGGTCCCACATCTGCCTTTTATCTAAATCCACATACTCCAGTCTCTGAAGCTGCGTATCTCAAAGCTGGAAGCTTTTTAACAAAGTCTCTGTTCAGGTTTGTTTCCGGGATCAAAAAAGAACTTCTACTAAAATTCAGTTTCCTAAAAAAGGCAAACCCCAAATATATTTAAAATCGTTGAGGTCACTCTCTGTGTTGCAGTTCAGTTAATAATATATGTCATCTGGGTAATTTAACTGCTGCAGTGTAAGTGTAGTAATCGAGGCTTTAATACATGTTGCCCTGTTCTTTGTATTATTAGCTACCCTGTGTACAGTGGGTACTAAATGCTGATGTCCTGGATCTCTGAAATTTTCTTATTCTCTTCTTGCTGATGTCATCTGCGACCCTTGCTGGAAATCAGGAAATGGTAAGGCAAGTATAAAGTCCATCTTATAGCACACAGAACTTTATAAAATCCCACGCTTACAGGAATTAAAATCTGGAATAAAAGTTAGTCGAGAGGATTAAGGTTAACTTAAAATAACTCTACTTCTTTACAGTAGGACATGCCAATAGCACAGCACTGGAAGGCGGTATTTTAGCAGAAGACACAAAAGCCCATTAATGAAAAGAAATAAAAACTTCCTAAATTATGCAGAAATCAGCACACTGCAGAAACATGACATCACAAGGAATGGTGCCCCCACAGACTCTCCCAAAACACTTGCTGAAGCTCCTTGGTAGGGTACATCTAAGATTCTTCTGTAGCACTTCATCATCAGCCTGTGACAGCAGTCTGACAGCACGCTCAAAGGGTTCATAGAAGTAAACAAAAAGTGGGATACATTGTTACAACACAACTTCTTCTTGTTCCGAGACAGCAACAAGATGTAGTACAAAGCAACAACCACTTGGTACAAAATTATAGAAAATAAAAGTCTTTGGGGTGAAAATAGAAGTTCCTGTAGAACAATAGTAGTAAAACACCACCCTGAAGTGTAAAATGCTTAGGCAGACTCTTGGCACACAATACAAAATTTATTACTATGACTTCAGGGAGATTTACATCATATTTGCTGTAATAAACAAAATGGTCTGAGAAAAGGAGAAGGGAATTAAACAGACTTTCATCAGTGTTCCCTCTCTGTTTTACATCTTGTCCCCGCAGTGGTCACAAGCTTGATAGGAAGCACCATCTCATTTCAAGTGGACCTACGGATTCTTTTGTAACTTTGCATGAATATGCTGACATGTTGAGGCAATCTGGAGATCATCAAACAAATACGACCAGAATCACTCTAGCCAGATTTTCAGTTTGCGAATCGGTATGTAAATCGACTTCAGGTGATCCTGCATTCAGCTGTTCTGATGAACTCATTTATCCTTCCTCCCAGTTCTCTCAGGAAGACCAAGCTAGTATCTGTGCATGAGTGTGTGCTGCGTGTTCAGTGATGTATTGCTTACCACTCCAGCTGCAATTAAAAATGAACCCCATCTGTACCACTCAGATCCAAATCTGCTCTGTAGATGTATCATCATCCAGCAGATGTTTCAAACTAAAGGGTGGATTTTTATCTACAGCAAGACAGATTCTGTGTGTCAACTTGCAGCAACTGACGGTGAGATGTGGCTAAGGGATGTCTGAGAGCAGCTGAATATAACTGGATTTAGATTTGAAACATAAGGCAACAGCCATCAGTGATAAGAATCATATAGAGATGACATGTTGTGTCTGAACAGATGAAATGGTACCTTCAGGAGGTCAAACTCCCATTTTGCTCCTCAGAAAACCCTAGGTGGAAATACGACTTCATGAAACTGCAATGCAATTATGTCCAATATGCATTTCATACATTGTGTTTCATCCTGAGCAGCTGATGTGTATGTGCACTCTTTTATTTAGTTTAAAAAAACTCCAAATTCACTTCATCTGTTGCTATGGCAATATTATGTTGTTGGGGAAAAGCAGCTAAAGATATTCAGATTTGTGTTATTCCACAAAACAGGGAGACCAACTGTGAGAAAAAGCGAGGGGAAGAGAAAAGAGAGACATGTTAGAGGATGTCTCACGGAACATTTTTGTCTTTGAGGAAAAATACAGCTGCACATCCTTTTTGCCTTCATTGAGCAGACCCTCTTGTAAGACAAAGTGGCTTCATTCGAACTGGATATTTGGCAAAAGTAACTCAAAAGGTGAGATCCAAGTAAAAAGGAGAGAGGAATCTGGTCACTTTTGGGAATGACAAAGATGAGCAGGCCCATTGTACAGCAGCCGTGTTCTGAAGCGTCTCCAATTTGTATGCTGCCTAATCCTTACCACACAGCCCAGGTAACTCGGGTTTAATGAAGCTGGTTCACTGCCAGCTGACAGGAAATCCATGACTAGTAGAGTTGGTTGGAATTTTGCTTTGAGAAGCTTTTGTCTTACTCATATAAAAAAAAAAGTTCAAAGTATTTTTGTATTTTTTTACTTTTTAGTTATGAAAAATACAGCCTTTCTTTGTTATTTCTATCTTTTTCTCCTTCTTTTATTTCCTCCTTCTTTTTAGGAACAAAACACAGAGGAAGAAGTTGGAAAACGTTTTTTCTGGAATTTTGAGAGTCCTTAGTATCTCATATTTGTTGGGATGGAAATTATGATAAAATGGTGAACAGTCTTATGCATGAAAATTTATCTTTCTGATTCCTACGACATTTGTTTCAGCATTTTCAAAATGCAAGATGTTAACTTTAGTCCCCATATTCTGAAAATCTTAACTTACCTTCTTAAGAACCAGTGCTAACACACAGTATATTCCCACTGAAGCTGGGAGGAGATGTAAATTCCTGATACCCTTGAGAATAAAATTTTCTGAGGGAATTTCCAGAGCAAAAAATAAAGATATTAATTGAAGTAAAAGAAGATGGGGAAAGTATGGGAGGATGTCATTATTTAATGCACTAACACATTTTATTATGTCTGGAGGACATAATAAATAAAATGGGATCCTGATACATGAAACAAACTGAAATACTACTTTATAATAGATAATATTCCCCCTACATTTACCACAGTTTCTGGACAAACTTTGAACAGTAGAAAAAAAGATTCTTGTTCAGAAAGCTTTCTCTCCTGCAAATATGCATTTCAGCTTTCACCATGAAAATTTACAAAGCTTGTAACAATAGCAGAATAGTTCCCTTATCAAAATATTCTGTGTTTCAGTAGCAGGTATCACCAGTAAAGGTGTTCATTGCAGCATCCATCATGTTATATAGGTATCTACAATAACATTCTCCAGCAGTCCTTTTGAAGGAAGTATTGAAGTTGCTGGACTCTCAGAAGCTAAAACATTATGTTCATTCAATAAATAAAATACAAAAGCATTAACAGTCTCAAATTTATAAACTTTATCTTGCACAGACAGAAGCTGATGCAGTCTTCCAAGGAAAGTGAGTTTTCCTACTGCGCCATGTTCCTGGCATGTAACTATTAATAACAATACCTCTATCATTTTGAAACCACCTCCTTTTCATACATACTTTGACAAAATTCACCACTGGTACTGAAACAAAATGTACCAGTATTCAGGCATCTTCCATCTACATATGGAGTTGTGGACGAAAGGAGATTGATACAGGAGAAAGCTCCTCCTCCCTAGACACAGTGCTCGCTGTCAGACCTACATGCATCATTCCCTCTGAGCAATAAGAAACACATCAATGCAGACAAAAAGTTCTTGGCTTGAGCTAATACAGTAGCTGGTTAGGGGAAAGGGGAAGAAAGACAGGAGGAAAGTTAGCCTGCAATGACATTTGTGTGGGCAATTTGGCCTGAAGACAAAAATGGCTGACAGAACAGTTCGATGCTCGTGGTCAGCTTGGCAGTGGTCAGCACCAGGAGGAGCTCTGGCTCCAAAGCAACATCTCATTGCAGCTATCTCTGCGCTTTCTGCCTCAGCATAATTAATGCAGCCTAAGAAAAATGCTTATTGCCATGTCAAAAATCTATTTTCAGGTAGTTTTCAGTTAGTGACAGCTAAAGAAGATGTGTTGCATTTCAAATACTGTAATAGGCAAGAGATTTCACTGGTGCCATTCGCTGGACAAGTCCTTGCAAGTACTGTACTTTTAATAGTTACTAGGGTTTTCCAGGAGTCCTTTCGTGAGAGACAAGGTACAGAAGTGATGTCTGATGTGCCTTCAAATTCCCAGGAAACCTCAATCCTGTGCTTGAACAGATATCTTTGTTTCAGATCACTTAGAACAAACTATTGTGAATCTCCTAAATTGTTTAAGACATTGTCTACAACACATGCCATGTAATACAGGCAAGCTGTAGCCCGAATAGTTGAAAGCAGACCACTGTGTGGTACTGAAGGGCAGAACCTTTAAAAGACCACCTCTGGACCAGGCTTGGACTGTGGTTTGGAATATGATTGGACATTACATGGTAGGACAGACTGAGGTTTTAGTCACATGCTACCAAAACCTCCTGAACTGTTCTCAGAGATTTTATTGCAAAATGACAAAAAACTTGCAAAGGCAAGGGTAAGGATTTCATAAGATGGAAGACAATAAGGTGACAAGACAATGTCTGTCTCTATAAAGTAGAGGTTTCTGTAGCCAACTCTTTTCCAAGACATAGCGAGGAAAAAGTCCAGAATACCTGAGCCACCCAGCGTCCCTTTAGCCACTTCTTGGCCATAATGGTCACCTCAGCTATTTGTTTATGCCCTCGGGAGGCAAATCAATCAAAATTGCATGACTGAAGCTGTTTAAAAAAAAAGCTATAAAATCATTTTGCATTATATATATTTTGAATGTTCCATGTCTTCATTAACAAAGTAAAATAAATCTTTACTCCATAATCAACATAGTACTACTTTTGGAGAAGGTCAGTGAAAAATCAAAATTTATCATAAATTTTCTATGGCTGTAGGTCTCTACAAATATATAATTAATGACTTGCCCTTCCAGCAGCAACTACGAGTGAAATGTGGCTCATGCGCTTGTATGGGTAGTCCAAAATGACTACTTGCTAACTCATTAGTTAGAGTATGTGAACTATCTTTCAAAAATTTCCATTTTAGAGAAACAGGAAGGTTGTACGTGCAGACCTGAGCTCTGTAACACTCTCAGCAGCTGCGCTGAGGCAAGTGACCCTACAGAAATGTAACACAAAATATCTCCGGGTCTGAGAAGACAGGCAGCTAAACACAGGGGCACGAGAGCAACAAGAACTTTCTGACTCGACTGGCGTTTGCGCAAGCAATGGGGAGTGGGAAGTACATTTCCTAATCGCGTGGATTACGAAGGTAGTATCAGGAGACCCTGATCTCTGACTGATCTTTTGTACAGTCTCCTGCGACTCACATGCTCACAGTGAAATTATTAAGAGGGCTATTTATCTGACCTCGCAAAATTATGTTCAGGCGGTGCATGTGCTTTCTGTCTAGGGCTTGTTTCGTGGGTCATCAGTCAGCAATGAGACTGGAAATAGGAACTGGTCCAAACAACAACACTTTACTGTACTTGCTTCCTGTCCAGCTTGAGGCCTAGACAGAGGGAGAGTGTTTACACTGAAAGGAAGACGAGCAACATGAGGGCGCAAGGGATTAATGTCGCTTAAAGGGAAACTACCATCTGCTTTATACCTGTAAGCCTTGCTCTGCGAGGAATAGGAATCCCGATTCAAGATAACAGTAAACGAAGCAAAAAATACAGTGGCTAGGAACTGCAAGCAATAACGGCATAATGACATCTGCAGAAGTTATTTCATGTGCAATAATCACAGATGCCTGTCTGGAAATCTGTCTACAGTAAAAATAGCCCGTGATTTTACTGAGCTCTCCATGGACGTATTTTGACATCGTTGTTAGAGTAAAAAGGGTAATTTAATCAGAGTTCTTGTTGTCCCTCTGATGATGATTTTCTCCGTTGATTATTACTTGCTTCTGTACCCCATGGTGTTAACGCTGCTATAATAACGGCACTAGATGGCTCTGTTCCCACCAGCTGTCGAAATGGCATGCAAATACTGCTTTGGGTTGCTGATTCCGAGTTACGCGGGGTTACACCAGGCTACCTTACAGGAGCAGTTTCAGAACACATAGCAGACTATGAGCTGTACAAATCTATAATTAAATCCACTGCTTTAGATAGAGGAAGGTATAAACTGCTTTAGACTAGCTACAAATAAAGTAAGCCCTATTCTGATTAGGCCACAATTTCAAATCAAGGATTTCTCTTCTATGGAGAAGCAACATGCAAAGCCTTGCACTTGGCAGACCAAAACCATTAGCAGCAGTCAGGGATGTTCAGTGTCAGGCAAAAAGGAGGCACTGTATACACATTCCTGTGCTTGAAGTGAAAGAACTTGTTAACATGTAAAATAATGTGTTTCATAAATAGTTTTGACATATATTGTGGGCAAAACGCTGCAGCAGATTGAGGATGTTTATGGACTCAGGCAGAGAAACTGTTTAATGACCCAGTGTGCAGATAAAGTGAGTGAGCTGGCTCCTACAGTTTTAGAGGGCTGCAACAAAAAATTATTAAGAGTGTTATGAACACAATATGAATAGAAACGTGTGTGAAAGCACTAAACGAGACAGCAGAGCAAGGGGTAGAAGAATAGCCTGTACTGATAACGCAGAACACCATTCCCTTGACACTGTTCCCAGAATGTTGTTCTCAGCAGTAGAATTGAGCAATGTGATGTTTAGGTCAAGCCCAAAGGCCTCCACTCAAGCCCACAAGGCCCACAGTCTAAGACCACAGGTCAAGATGACTTGTCAGCAGAAGATACTGCATCCTCACAACAGGAGGATGGCAACAAGGCTGCAGCATGTGACATTTCTTTTCCCATTGGCCTGTTGGAAAAACAGATGTACATTTCAAACAAACAAGTAAAAATGGGCAAAACCAGCAACTTCGCCCAAGATTCATGGATGCTGAAGTTAGCAAGAGCCTGAAACAAAGGACTGCCCTATAACAAACATTGATTCCTAAAGGGTATCAAAGGTCTGTCAAAAAACAGGTTCATTGTTGTCAATCAAGAAGAACTCCAGAGAAATGATGAACAGGTGACAGACAGTGTCCTTTGCTATCTATATTGCACACAAGCGAACCTCTCCAGGGAGACACATGTAGGTGCTTGTAACTGTGATACGGGTCTGTGAGCAAGTGAAATATTTGAGAGAGTGCATAACATCAACTCCTGCAGAGATTTTGTAAATACATGAAAAGTTCTCTTTCTCTAAGATCTAGTACTAGGTTTTGTTATGATTAACTTTCCTTTTTTTTTTTGAGAGTTATATTCCCATGTCCCTTGACTCCTTCACCTCTTTTAACTCCTCTCTGTTGTAATCTTCTCTGAGACCTGTGTATGATAGTGGGTTTGGGGTTCTTCTCTCTCTGTTTTCTTCATTAGATTGTCTTCCTTGCAAATCACATTTTTAATAAAACAAAAAGGAAAGGGAGATGGAAAGGACTAAAGAGATCATTTAGGTCACCCAGTGGTACCTAGAACAAATCCTAACAGCGTTGTCAGTGTCAGCTGCCAATGAGGGAGATGCCACATCCTCCGTAAGCAATGCATATAGCGTAATCAAACCTTCTGATTCCCATTTCTAAAAGCTGACCTGAATATCCTGTGATGTAACTCCAGCTTGTAACTTCTTGGCCTAAGCACACCGACATGACAAAGATTTTTTCTTTTTTCTTGCAGCAATCTTTTACTATCACGTCCCCTCTCAAGTTCTCCTTCTTCTAATTAAAGAGCCCCATTTCCCTCAATGTTTCTTCACAGTTTCGGCCTGAGAAGCAAAACCAGGCCGGATTTTGGTCCTTTGCTTTACCAGCTGGCAACAACTCTCTCATATTTTCGGGGTTCAGCTAGCCTCTCATGGATGGACAGAAGATAGAAGAACAATAGGCTAGAAAAAAATCACCTGGTCATCAGCGTGATAAAGGGTTAGTCCAAAAAAAATTGCAAAATGCTGAATCAAGGAATTTCCTGACACTGTAACAAGACATACAAGTTGGAATAAAAAGAGTGAAAAGCCACCAACTACAGAAAGAAAATATCATTCATGTACTAAGTCCCTTAAGTAGGAGGGAACTTCTGAGGAAGGTTTTAGGGAGGATCAAACTAGCTCACAATAAAGAATAAAATCTAAAAAACACCAATCAAGGTAGCACAGGTCATTGCAAGTCTCAGTTAGGGGAAAATTTCTTTTTGCTTACACATCTAGCTAAAAGCGTAACCTTGTCCATGACATCAGCACACACTAACCTGGCATCTGAAAAAGCTGAGTATTGTGGGATAACTAGCACCACTAAGCTGGGGAAAGCTGCTGATCTACCCTCTCTGAGGGCAAGCCAAAGTTTAGGTGCCTTCAACTGTTCTCTAAAGGTATTTTCTGAAGGATACTTGAACTACGTACTTTGGCTATACAAAGAACCTGAGGTATTCAGGGCTTCCATCTTACTGCCTCATTTAGACGCCTGGATTCAGGTAGGATGAATCTAAGTTGTGGTATCAAAAATGATCTATAAGTGTAAATGTCTGCAACATTGGCTTGATTTACAAAGTTGTTTGGATTCTTTTATGGCAAAAGTTGAATACAAATCAGTGTTGTTATTAGAAGAATTAATAATTATTTTATAGCCAGGCAGGTAATGTCAACATCATTTGTCAAATAATGTAATAGTCTTGGTAATAATAATAAAGACTTCACTTCAGCTGTTTGAAATTACTCTTAGATATACGTATTTCAATTCTTTCTGATTTCTTATGTGTACATCAGATTGCCAAAGGGAACACAACCCATCCAGCAGACACTGAATTAACAGTGCATTTCAGCATGCTGCAGCAGTTTGCTCTATTTCATTTCTGCAGAAAGTCCAAGGTCAAGTGTAAGCTCCAAGTAATCATATTCCTTCCTGTCTGCTTTTAAGAAATCTCAGACCCTTGAACACTTCCTTGGCTTTTTTTCTAAACATATGTTAATCTTTATTCACCTAAATCTCATGTATGGACAGACTCTGTTAGCCCAAGACGTGCATGAAGCTTCCAATAACAGGAACAGGTAATTTGCCAGACTTTCCCAGGCCCATTCCTTATTTCCTTTCCACTGGTTTGACTCTGGCATAACTCCACGAATTTCACTGGAGCTATCCATGGCTCAGGGCTAGGAAAAGAGATCTGGATCTCAACTCTTCTGTTGCTGCAGAGGGGCCCAGAAAGAGTAACTCCTAGTTTACCCTGATGCAGCATATCCCTAAGGTTTCCACTACAATTCCACTGAGTTTTTCTTATTTGTTTCTGTAGTATTCATTAAGCCAGATATGTCCTAGAAAAAGACAGGACCCTGCAACTGGACCTACCTGCACCCTTACTTATGGAGTCCTACTAACATAAACTGAATTAGAGTCTATGCACACAGCATTAAATCCTGGCCCCAGTTAGGTCAACAGCAGTTTTTCCACTGTTTTTTAGGGTGTTTGGCTTTGACCGACACACCACAAGGCTCTGCTCGTGAAGCTCCAATGTTGAGCTTCAGAGAGCCACTTTTACACACTTCTGTCTTAAAGCCTACAAAGAGTGTTGTGACCAGTGTGGGCATCAGAAAGGGCAGAGCAGATCTCAGGATTGGCAATTTGGAAGGTGAAAGGGCAGGGTAGATCTCATGGCTGGCAACTCAGAGGATGTTTGTTTGAAAGCAGACCCCAGCCGTCATTAATAGCGATGTTTCTTCTTCAGCTATGCATGGTACACATCAATAACAGTTACACACTGCATAACAAAACATCTTCCTAATCAATAGCCTAAGTTCCACAATGTGCTCCCTGTTAGGAGATTATAACCTTCGAACAGTAATCACAGTAACACCTTAGCGCACACCTACTGAATGCCTCCAGTTTTGTTCATTGGCTCTTACACACAGACTTGAATGAATGAACAAAGAAGTCTTGAGAGAAACTACAATGTGATACTTTATAGCAACTGAATGGTGGCCAGAAGGGAAATTCACAGATTTTATTACCCCCGACGGAATCACATGGCATGGAACATGTTTTTAAAATAGGTTTATTCCCATTAACTTTACTAGTATACCAGTATTTCCTTGAAACGAGCCAGTTTTGGTACTTTTTCAGGGCTGTACTTTTTCAGGGACAGTCGGGCATGAGAGGACTAGGGGCAGGCAGGCTTAACAGTCACGAGATCTTGACCATGCTATGTGATGTGGGAATACGTGCAGCACTAGCTAGCGGTGACAGGAGAGCTGAAACCCTTTCCTCTATGCTGGGAAACCTGTGCCTGCAGGCCATTTCATGATTACATAAAACAGGGTACATGTTCCAAAGAAGTGGAAAGCATTATATCCTTTGTTTTGTTCTCTGCTGCTCTATTATTAGAATAGCAAATGTTCTTATCTCCCTGAGCGCTGTTACCCACACAGTCCCTTCAGGCGCAAGACGTCAGTACAAATATGGAAGAAACGAGTCAGAGTGTATTTAGGTGAGTAACACGCACTCAGACTAGCTCAGAGCTGAGTTTCATCCTCGCATATCAAAGCAGCTGGCTGATAAAATCTCAGACCCAGGTAGAGTTATCGAGACTAGAAAGCGTAAAATGCCCCCCTATGTTAGATATAGGGGGAAAGGAAGAGCCTGAGAACCATCTGCTATGTCTTCTTTAGCAAGCAGTGCAACACGGTAACAGTGTATGTGCTTGGATACTCAGTTTAGAAGTGCACTATTGATGAGAACTGAAATTTTGATACAGATGCATTTGAACTGTGAGTCAAAACACTTGATCCTGGGGGGGGGGAATTCTGGAATAAATAATCCACAGGTTTTGGTAAGCACACAAAAGAAATAAAAGCAATTAACAGCAGTCAATAGTAACTTACCTAGAACAAGTCAAATCAGTATCATTTCAATTTACAAAACCAGGCCTGTGGCTAGAGGAAGATGGATTAGATACCATGTATCTTAAGCTTAGTAAAACTCTTGACAAGGTCTCACACAGCTTTCACGTAAATAAGCTAGAGGAATGCTGTTTACATGAAAAGATTTTCAGGTGGGGACAGATCTGGTTGCTGCAGGAGTAAATACAAGATACTGCATTTGGGCAGTTATAGCCAGATGCAAAGACAGAGAGTGGAAGTATCTGGCTATGTAACAGCTCTTGCAGAAACAAATCTTAGGTCATAGTGAACCACTGGCAGAATTATGTCAACATTGCACAAGAAAAGGTAAATTATACTGAGATATACAAATCAGAGTACAACCTTCAAGGTATGTGAAGTAGTAATCCTTCTGCTTCGCTCACTTGCAATATTCTGTTTGAGTACTACATTATAAACAGTCCAAAAGAGAACAACGGTGATGAACAGAAGTCTGTGAACACTCTTCTGTGAAGACAGGCCAAGAGAGTTGGAGTTGTTTAGCCTGGAGAAGAGAAGGCTTCAGGGAGACCTTACAGCAGCCTTCCAGTAACTGAAGGGGGCTTACAAGAAAGCTGGAGAGGGTCTTTTTAAAAGGGCAGGAGGCAACAGGACAAGGTGTAATAGCTTTAAACTACAAGAGGGTAGATTTAGATTAAATATAAGGGAGAAATTATTTGCTGTGAGGGTGGAGAGGCACTGGCACAGGTTGCCCAGAGAAGCTGTGGATGCCCCTCCCTGGCAGTGTTCAAGGCAAGGCTGGATGGAGCTCTGAGCAACCTGGTCTGGTGGGAGGTGTCTCTGCCCGTGGCAGGGGGATTGGAACTAGGCGATCTATAAAGTCCCTTCCAACCTCTGCCTGCCCACCTGGTACTCGAAGACAGCTGCTTTGGGGCACGTGATAACGTCTCCATCGTAGACTTGGACCCCGAGCCTCCAGGAGTCACTTGACGATGCTGTTCAACCGTCTCTACTCCCCATTTTCCAAAACACATTAAAAACCGAATCCCCGTGCAGCCTCACACTGGCAGCGCGTGACTTCATTCATCCAGTTTCTATGGGTAAACGGGACTTCGCTTACCACCCGATTCACCAGCCCGACTTGGCCGCGGGTGCTTTGTACCCTAACGCCTTTTAGGAGGCGGCACACCGCCGGCCGGAGGCCCCAGGGAAGGCCCGGCGCACCGCCGGCCGGAGGCGGTGAGGGACGGACGGACAGCCTCCCCCCACACACAGACCGCCTCCGGCGCGGCCGCTCTGCCCTCTGCCGGACTCCGCCCGCAGCGCCGCCCCCCCCGCCCTCCCAGCACGCAGGCGCGACGGAGGGACTACATTTCCCGGCATGCACGTTCGGCGCGGGGCAGGGAGCGGCGAGGCGCGGCGCGGCGCGAGGCGATGGAGGCGGGCGCGGGGGGCTCGCGGGCGCACCTGGCCGCGCTGGTGCTGGCGCGCGGCGGCAGCAAGGGGATCCCACTGAAGAACATCAAGCTGCTGGCGGGCGTCCCGCTCATCGGCTGGGTCCTGCGCGCCGCCGCCGACGCAGGCGTCTTCCACAGGTGCGCATGCGCTGTCCGCACCCCGAGGCGGGCCGGGGGGACACGCGGCTCAGGCCTGGGGTGCTGAGGGGTGGGGGGGGGAGAGCGGCCGCGGCCCGCAGCAGGCCCCTTTTCCCAGCTAGCTTCTCCCTGGCGGGCTCGGCGCCGGAGGGCCGGCTGAGCGGGGAGCGGCGGGCCGTTACAGCAGGGCGGCTGGTCTGTCCAGGAGCGTGCTGAGGCCGCGCCTCGGGGTTCTGGGGGACGCCTCTCCGGAGACGAGGGGCTGCCGCTAACGTGGCAGCAGGTTAAGGGCGGGGCGGGGCGGGGCGGGGCGCAGGGCAGGAGGCTCCGCCCCCTCCCCGCCGGGAGCTCCGCCCCCCCCACCTGGTGGGGTGAGATGCGAGGAGTGAGGGTCTCGAAGTCTTGCAGACACAGGGATTTGAAATTAAAGTTGTTCTGTTCCGTGGCTGGGAGCCACTGGTGGGCGATGCTTCCCAGTGAGGGCTGATATTTTTGCTGATGTTAGGAGCAGCCCTGAGGAGAAGGACCTGGGGGTACTGGTGGATGAGAAGCTCAACATGAGCCGGCAGTGTGCGCTTGCAGCCCAGAAAGCCAACTGTATCCTGGGCTGCATCAAGAGAAGTGTGGCCAGCAGGTTGAGGGAGGGGATTCTGCCCCTTTACTCCGCTCTTGTGAGACTCCACTTGGAGTCCTGCGTCCACCTCTGGAGCCCCCAGCACAAGAAGGACATGGATGTGTTGGAGCGGGTCCAGAGGAGGGCCACGAAGATGATCAGAGGGCTGGAGCACCTCTCCTATGAGGACAGGCTGAGAGAGCTGGGGCTGTTCAGCCTGGAGAAGAGAAGGCTCCGGGATGACCTTACAGCAGCCTTCCAGTACCTGAAGGGGCCTACAGGAAGGATGGAGAGGGACTTTTCACAAGGGTGTGCAGTGATAGGACAAGGGGCAATGGCTGTAAACTAAAAGATGGCAGATTTAGATTAGATATTACGAAGAAATTCTTCGCCATGAGGGTGGTGAGGCACTGGCACAGGTTGCTCAGAGAAGCTGTGGCTGCCCGCTCCGTGGAAGTGTTCAGGGCCAGGTTGGATGGAGTTCTGAGCACCCTGGTTTAGTGGAAGATGTCCCTGCTCATGGCAGGGGGGTTGGAACCAGATGATCTTTGATGTTGCTTCCAACCCAAACCATTCTATGATTCTAAGATTATTTTTCCTTTTAGTGCATTTATGAAGATGGCTGCATTAAACGCAGCTGCCAGGCTGTAGGTAGTCGCCCGTGAATCACTGAATCGCAGGGTGACTTTGGTTGGTGATCGCCTGGTCCTGCCCCCAGTGCAAAGCTGGGCTGGTTGGGGTTGCTCGGGGTCGTGTCCAGTTGAGCTTCGGTATCGCCGAGGATGGAGAGCCCGCAGCCTTTCCACACACCAGTTCCAGGGACTGATAGCCCTCGTGGTGCAAAATTGTTTTGCGATATCTGATGGGCACTTCTCTTCTTGTAGCATGTGTCTGCGTCCTCTCACTGCGCTCATCCAGGAGAAGTCTCTTGTTTTCTCTCTGCCTGCACACCAGGTGTTCGAAGACAGCAATAAAGTCACCTCGGTGCCTTCTCTTCGTGAGACTGAATTGAGATGGCTCTTCCGGCCTCTCCTGGAATGCATGTGCTCCCAGGACCCTGTTGTCCTGCTGACTCTCTGCTGGGCTTGCTCCAGTCTGTCCAGTGTCACAGAATGTTAGGGGTTGGAAGGGACCTCTGTGGGTCACCCAGTTCAACCACCCTGCCGAAGCAGGGTCACCTACAGCAGGCTGCAGAGGACCTTGTCCAGGCGGGTCTTGAATATCTCCAGAGAAGGAGACTCCACAACCTCCCTGGGCAGCCTGTTCCAGTGCTCTGTCACCCTCAGAGTAAAGAAGTTCTTCCTCATGTTCAGCTGGAACTTCCTCTGCTTCAGTTTGTGCCCATTGCCCCTTGTCCTGTTGCTGGGCACCACCGAAAAGAGTCTGGCCCCATCCTCCTGACACCCACCGTATTGAGGAGCCCACCTGTTGAGGCAGCATGTCAGGGGCAGTCTCGCGAATGTCGAACAGAAGGAAAAAAGTCATGTGTGCACACGTGACACAGAAGCTCAGTTCGTGACAAAGTGCACAAAACTTTGATAGCAATAATTAGAGCTAGACAGGGACAAGTATGTAGCTAGTGTTAAATACATGGGCATTAAATTTTTTTTTTTCTGCCAGAACAAAACTTGGCATTTTCTACACACATGTACATAACTTTAATAAAATCAGTACGTGGTTAGGATGGACTTGGTATGTAGCATACCTTGGTGCGAGTTCCCAGTGCAAAGCTGCTGCATTATGTTCAGAGCAGGGACTTGATATAATCAGGCAGAAATGTAGCCCGGCTAGATCTAGAGCTGGAAGGAAGCGTGAACCTTCTGTATCTTGTAGGTGCTGTACCGTTACCTGTTCTGGAAAATCTCTTTTACTGCATCTGAAAAGTAGGGGTAGTATTACTGACTTGGTTTTATTTTGAATAAAGAAGCAGTCAAAAATGTTTCTGACCTGGATTACAGGGAATTATTTAATTCATGTGAATCCATATTGCTTAATGACCTGTGGTGGATACGGTGGTTTGAGTGACCTCCTCATTTTCTGTCTGGTGTCGGAATTTGCCTGACAGGAAGCCAGTTAGGAGGCATGACAGGTGCATTAGATGGGAGCTGTGCTGACAGGGTGCGTGTTACACAACAGAACTCTGTTAGTTGAACGGGGAGTGTATATTTAGCAGGTATGTATATTAAACAGCCTGAAGCAGTTGATGGAAAATACCTTTTCTGTATTTCTTCACATGGGTGTGACTTGACACTGCTGTTGCTGTCATACATATTTTTGTTCTGATGATCCCATGATGTCCTTGGAAGGAAAAATTTGACTGAAGCACTGTTTGCTACGTACAGTGCATTGAGAGCACCAGAGTTGCTGAGAGAAGGGTTATTTTTCATAGTTTCTGGTTTTATCTCTCACACAATTTTTTGTCACAATGATGTCAGCAGTGGTCTCGCATGTTTATCATGATGTGAGTATTCAGGCTTAGCCCTTCCTTTTGTAAGTGTTTGTGATCCCTGAACAATCACCATCTTGCTTTATCAGTATTGAAGGTTTTCTGTGCCAAAACATATGTGATTGTATCTTCCCAGCTCTTACTCTGGGCTTGAATGAAGCCTAATTAATACATTTTAAAACACTTGCAGAATAAGCTGATCTTCTAACTGCGTGGCAGCTTTACTTGTGGTCAGCCTTGTTTCTGGACTCTTAAATGAGTTTGAATGCCTCTTTCAACCAGTTCCCAATTCATTGATCTATTAGCTTGCCTAACAAATTGTGGTGTGCCGACACTGGATTTTTCTGAATTTTTCTTCCGAATTTTATGCTGCTTGAGCTTCCTGCATGGAAGGTAGATCAAGCACCCTGCAGTGTTAAACTGAAATGCAACCCAAGATTGAGATTTTATAATCTAGTGAATGTGTGTGTTATATTTGCTTGTTGGACTGACAGGGATAGTTTTACTAACGCAAATGTAAGAACTAGTTCTTTTCATTGCAAGGTGTAGTACGTATATAAGCCAGGGCGTTGTTCAGGTTAGATTATGGCAGGCAAGTCAATAGTGTTGGGATTTATTCTTTCTATTAATTTCTGTCACTGTCTGCCAACAGTGTGTGGGTTTCTACAGACCATGATGAAATTGAGAAGGTTGCAAAGCAGTTTGGCGCTCAAGTTCACCGCAGAAGCCCCGAAGTTTCTCAGGACTCCTCAACTTCTCTAGAAGCTATCAGAGAGTTTCTTAATCATCATCATGGTAAATCAGTAATGAAATACGCTGAGCTTTTATATTACAGCCCCAGAGGAATGATGCACTTACGATTTAGAAAAACAAGTAAAGCCTTTAGTAAATAAAAGCTAGAAAGATTTGGCGATTATTTTTGTGGCATCCACTCATACCACACTTCGTAGTTGTGTGTATTGAAAATACTTATTGTTTCATAAATGTTTCTTTGTTTTTCTTTAGAGGTTGATATTGTAGGAAATATTCAAGCAACATCTCCCTGTTTACATCCCAGTGATCTTATTAAAGTGGCAGATCTGATCCAGAAGGAGGGGTTTGATTCTGTCTTCTCTGTTGTGAGACGGCATCAATTTAGATGGAGCGAGGTAAAAAAAGGAGGTAATATTTACTGTTTCTGGTTACAGTTATAGTTAATCAAAATTTTTTTCAAATGGTTCATTTTCATACCCGTGGTGCATTAGGAAATGATATCGGAGGCAGGGCCTGAGTTCTTGGAGAGCTGTGAGATGGCTTAGAAATTCCATTTAAGTAGTGCTGTTTTCATATTACTGATCATTGTAATTGTTTTGTAGAATTGGTAAGGTATTGAAAATTAAAATGTTTTTAACTTGTCTAGGCTCAAAACACAGCTCCCAAAAACTTAACATGTTAACTTCTGCTTGGCGGGTATTCATGTGGGTGTAGACATGACACTGAGGTTCCTAGCTGAACTAGGAAAGTGTTTGTTAGCACTATGCAGTAGCTAACAAGTGACAAATAATATGAGGTAAGGTCTGGGTGAAGATGGGATGGCAACCTCTTAGTCTGGAGACTTAGGGTTTGTTTCAGCCTGCTCATTTGGCTGCTGACTTTTGTCAGATTGCAAACTGCCTTTGAGTCATAAGGACTGGACTCATATTAATTAGCTCATACAGAAGAATGTGACTGTTTTTCCCGGAGAAAATATGCCCCTCAGCTACAGTTGCCAAGATGACTAAAGACTGAACTCTTTACTTACAAATAAAGACTGTACTTTGTTGTAGCTATAGAAGTACCTTTTGTCCTTGTACAAAGAACTATTCCGCACATTATCTATGTTGGTTTTGTTTCTGTGATTAAATCAGAAATATTTACTTCTTTTTCTGAAAATGGTTAGTTTGGATACTGTCACATTGGTTTTTTTATTTCTTAAAAAAGAATACATTACTCAGACATTACAGCTATTCTGTGGAGACATAAATTGCTTCAGATAAAAATTTTTTGAGTTTACAAAGCATCGTACTGTGAAAAAGCGTGCAAGATAAATGAAGCTTGGATTACAGATGAGCTGGAATAAAAGTTAGGCCTTTGTTTAGAGTAAACAGATAACTTGAACATTCTCATTGTCCCTCATTAGGGGAGAAATAACGTGACACAGTCTGTTCATAAGGTAGAAGAGGAGTATCAACGTCGTGGATGGCAGTTTAGGAATCTGTGGATTGCACTTCAGGCAACCAAGTGAAAGTCCATTTCACATCTTGAGATGCCAGAATGGACGTCTATGAAAGACTAAATCTCATTTGGATGTACCGTGTGGCTTTCTGAAGTGATTGTGTGCCACCTAGTCTTTCTAGCTAGATTGTTAAAATAAGAAAGCTTCAAGGCCTGCATAAAAAAGTAAATAATTATTTAGTATAAAATAGCATCTAATGCTTTATAATGTGGCAAGAGATAAAGAATCTTTTGGTTGCGAAGAGTGTATGTGAGGAGAACAAGGAACGCATTGTGCAAACGTTAGCAGCTTAAGGGTAAAAGCAAATGGCCTTTCGGGAGTGTGGTGTTTCAGGTGACAGCAATTCATAGGAGTATTATGCAGATTTTTACTTATTTCTTTTTTTATCCCCCCCCCCCCCCAGATGGCTTTAAATTATTGATTATGTTAAAAGAATTTTGTATCTTTTCCTCTGTATTTCTGTTGTTTCTTCTGCATTAAGGTTTAGTATTGATACACCCTGAAAGAGAAAAATGTCTCTTTCTCACTGGAAAGGTTTACTTCATTGAGTACAAAGTCCTAGTGTATTTATGAAATACAAGTGTGTATATATACTAAATCCTCAGGATGTTTTGGCTGGTTGAGAATTTCCTCTAACTTTTTCATGGTTACTAGATCAAGAGAGCTGGTGAATTTTGGCTGCTTTGTGCATGTGAATTTGGGTGGTGTAAGGACAGAAGTCTCTGGTACCTGGTACAGTTTCTGCTGCATGCACTACTGGCATTGGTAGCTGTGGGAGCTTACAAGTCCAAAGACACTGGTTTGTTTATTTGTGGATGCTGATTAATCCACATATGCAAAGTTAATATAACATGTATCCTTACATAGGAAGTAATTTGGGGAAGCGCCAGGATGTTTCCACAGGCAAAATCTCTTCTCGAATGCTCTTTTCTCACCATCCAGGTTTCAAGTTGGTCCTCTCAGAGTTCATTCAGGGCATTCCTGGTTTTAGGCATAGGTAGCTGAATGGTTTTTTTGTGTTTGCCCTCACTTTGAGTTAAACCCCTTCCTATTATGTACTAGGAGACAGAGTATGAAAAGAGTATAATATTCCTTTCACATTGACAAGGGCAGTCTAGAAGAATGTCCCTCCTCCTCCTTGTAGTAACCAGCTTTGGAGCTGATGACCTCTCAGGGTTTTCTGGTGGGGTTTTTTGTTTGGGTTTTTTTTTTTTTAGGTTAGAATGAAAAATTTCCTGTTCCTCTGCTAGAAACGCAGGGCACTCCTCCAGTTTGTTATCCACAGTTCCAAGAAATAGAAGCAATTCAGTGATTCTTTATAAAGCTAAGCAGTGAGAGGCAATAACGAAAGATGTTAGTGACTGAATTGTGTCCTTAATTTTTCAACAGAAAGCTATTTAAAGAAAGTTAAGTGACTCTGAACATGGAAAACTTACTTTGTCATGAAATTTTCCTGTTAACAGAAAACAAAATGACAGAGCCCCAAAACCTGAATCCAGCAAAACGATACCGGAGGCAAGATTGGCCTGGGGAGTTGTACGAAAATGGCTCGTTTTATTTTGCCAGGAGACATTTGATTGAGAAAGGCTACTTGCAGGTTAGTGCTTATGTTTTTTGTGCTCTTTAGAATAATACATCTTTTACTCTCGTTACTGAGGGTTCTGAATTCAGTAATGTATTTCTGTTTCTGTTGCAGTCAGTAGTAAATAACAGCACTTTGACCTCAGGACAGTTTGCTTATTATTTGTTACCTAACTGTGCTGTAGTTAGGACAGTTCCCGTAACAGAATCCTCCACAGCAAACAGATTTATACAAATAAGATTGAGCAGTATATAGCTATAAGCCTAAAACAATACAGTATTGAGTTTCACATCAGTTCACCAGGATGTAAGTGTGTGTCTTATAATTCATTTTAGTGTGACTAAGGGTGTGAAAGTGGCCTTCAGGCAGTGTTGTAGGCTTGTCATATAATCTATAAACTTGTATTCTTGGCCAGTTTAGTCTTATGCCAGTTTTGTACTGTAACTTAAAACAGTCTTTTTCCCTTTTCTGATGTTTACGTCACAGTGTAGTAATGCAGAACAAATGTATTTACTTAGCTGTCATTTTGTTTGTCTACAAGTACAGTCTCTTAGTCTTCTCATGCAAGACAGGTTCTCCATCTTACAGATAATTTCTAGTGTTTTTCAGCAAAACTGAAAAAATAACCCAGCCTAGATTTTTCCCTATTTGCAATGGGAATACCTTATGAGGTACATCAAGAATACCACGTTCGTTCTTCTCTCTTTTCCAGATATCTCACTAATGCAGAGGTACTGGCTTTCGGTCTCTATAGTTTGCACAGACCCATACAGTCCCAGCTAGTACTGTGTGGACGTGCAAGCATTGATCTGGCTAGCACAATTGTGTTGAATTCTCTATTTTATGAAGGCTGGGCCACCAGCTCTCTGAAGATCAGGGCTTTTATTTTTTTTAATTACATTGGGGTGTGGTGGATATTTTCTCAATTGATAAGAAGTCTTTGTGTAGATAGCAAATAAAAAATAAGCATACTCTTACTAAGTAAATGCTGAAGTATTACTATTTTACTGTATTAAAAGACCTAGTGAAATCAGTGTGACGTAATGACTATAATGCATAGCATCTTTCTTGCACACTTTCTCTAGTTGTAAAATGAAAATACTTATTAACCATTGCCTATAGAAAGTTGTTTCAAATGCTTGGTTCTGTGTCACTGGCAAAAGCATTGTTATTGATGGTTCGTTTATATATAAGCTATTGTCACCACTGTCTAGTCAGATACTTAACTTTCATTAAGTGGTACTAAATTGTACAGTTTCATATTTGTATTAACCCGAGCAGAAAATTTTAATGGGTTCTATTTTATTTAGGGAGGTAAAATGGCCTACTATGAAATGCGTGCAGAGCACAGCGTGGATATTGATATAGACATTGATTGGCCTATTGCAGAGCAGAGAGTATTGAGGTAAAGGCACCTTTTATTTCTTTATTTCTTCGATATAGCTCATTGTTTCAAACTATGGTCATATGAATTCATAACATATGTGTAATGCAGGTAATCAGGATCAAAGATAATTGGACAACTTTATTTCTGCCCATTTTTTTTCTGTCTCTGTTGCAATCATCTGGATTACCTTTGCTAAATGTTTTGGTTTTGGGGTTTTAGGCTTCCATGGTCTGGAGCACATTTACTGATGCGCATGACTGGAAGTGTTTGTGTAGAAGGCGTGAGCTGATTACATTTTGCCAGCTGCCTTTTCTTTGCAGCTACTCTGCACCTCTCTAAGGAAATAATGGGTGGGAATGCAATATGTTTTGTGTGCCTTTATTATCCTTTACTCTGTTTTGGTTTTGCCCTGGATAAATGCTACAGGACATAACCTCTTATGCTAAGGAAATAAATCGCATCCCTGTTTTTATATAGACGACATAACTGGGCTGTCTTTTGGATCATTCTGTTTTTCCTTTGAAGAGGGAGAATATATATGGATAGTGACAATGATGCTCAAAGACATTAGAAAAAAATAATTTAAAAGCTGATTCTTCTATCTGAAGGTCACAACTGTATCTGAAATATTTGGATTTGGAGTGTACAAAAACTTCCATCCTAAAAACATAACTTCTTTGTCTAGCTTTGGATATTTTGGCAAAGAGCCGTTAAAAGAGGTGAAGCTGTTGGTTTGCAGTATTGATGGATGCCTGACAAATGGTCGCATTTATGTGACGGAAGATCAGAAGGAAATGGTCTCCTACGATTATAGAGATACTGTTGGTATCAACCTACTAAAGAAAAGAGGAATCCAGGTAAGCGTCATTCTGAAGTGTGAGGCTTTATGTCTGATGTAACCTGAACATTAAGAGATTCTAAAACCCTGCAGCATGTAAGTTGAAGTTTCTTCAGAGTACTTTTGATCAAGCAGCATAATATATTGCTTCAGGGTTCATACAAATGTTATTCTCGGATCCCTTAGAGGAAAGTAGAAGTGTTTTGAGAAAGTTCTCAGTCTCTTTCGCAGTAGCTATAGCATCTTTCTCTTTTTGTCCTGGAAAAATATAGGAAAAATTTGTCATGGTGTTTTGCTAGCACAAATCATATTTTTCTGTGTAGTCTAGACACTTATTACTTAGAAGTCGACTTTACCAGGCAGGGATATGTTGTTATCTCTTGGCTGTAGAAGAGGAATAAATACCCAGGCAAATTAGTTGGTTCATACCTAGGTCACCCATGATTGTGGCAAAGAGGGGAAATCAAAGCCCAAACACTTTTATCTGCATAGTTGTTTTAACCATAACTTATGTACTTTGGAGTTGTAAGAATTTAGTGTAAATGAAAAGCTGAAACAACACAGATTGTAACATGGCTACCTTCATTATTATTGATTGTTATTACTGCTATTAAATTCTGCTGATCTGAATCTTTGCATGTATGCCTGTGCTGCTGCCTTTGATGTTGCTAGAAGACTTTTTTTGGGGTAAGAACTAAGTACAGATTTGGGCTGCCTTCGAAGAGCCTCAGTTCTATTGCAGCTAGAGATAGATACAGATAAGACAAAGGCAGCTACACCTCAAGTAGACTTCTGCAGATACATTTTTGGAGTGTATATTGCAGGATTTTCTTAGAACAGGTTAGCCGAGGCATTCATGACATAGTGTGATGCAGTGGTTGCTGCCTTGGGGCAGTGAAACGGAGTAGATGGTTTTTCAAATCTCCCTCAGCTTCGTTGTCTGTGAGGCAAAAGGTGGAGGAAGCTTGTAATCATTCTTTTGTTGCCTGTGAGAGCCCATTTCCATACTTGCTGTGACTTGGAATCTTTCATTAAAAACCTCCTGGGCTTTGTGCTGCAGTTTTAATTCTAGTATATGTATTTCTAGTAGATGTTGCTGATATACTCTTGCTTTGTGCACCACTCCTGTTCATTCTGTGCTTGAAATCAGTGCCAAGGATTTGTTATTATTTCAAAGCAGTTAGGGAAGAGAAGCTTTTCCACAGCTTGGACAGAAAATTTCGAGGGGCTGTGTCTGAGATTTTTTAAAAATTCTTCTGCAATAATCTTCTGGTTTTAGCTTGCCTTCTACATCGTTTCTGAAATTTCAAATTCAGAATGAATTTGCAGAGATTAGTGTGCTGTGCTACTTCAGTCTGTTCAGTGTTCTGTTGATGCTCTGAAGTCCTACTGTAAATAAAATTATGTCATTAGGTAGAGGAGTCACAGAAAATAGTTCATAATATTCTACTTCTACAAGTATTACAGAAATCTTCCTTGGGACGTCTCTTATTCCTTAGCGTGGCTTAATTAGATGATTTTGCGCTAGATAGTCAGCATGCCACTGTACTGCGATATCCAGTATTTTATTTGGTACATGTTGCCTTTAAAAAGACAAATGTAGATTTCTTTTTTTGAACCTCAGGGAAGCCTACAGAATGGTATTCCACTTTCCCAAAGCGACTTTAAGACTGTAATGTGGTTTTGGATGCTAATCACTTTGGCTCTGAGTTTTGATTGAAGAAACCAGTTGTTCAATGCTTTTCTAATATCTGAGAGACCTTCTGTGAGCATGTCTTATTTCTTTCTACGTAGAATTTCTTCTAACTTGACTTTATTTTAATAGGTTCGACTCATCTCTGAAAGAGATTGTTCAAAAACACTGTCAGCCATGCAGCTGGGATGTGTAGCAAAAGTTAGTGCAACAAATAAATTGCAGGTCCTGGAGGACTGGCAAAAAGACATGGCTTTGAGCTGGAAAGAAGTTGCTTACTTAGGTCAGTTCCTTTTTTTGGGTAGTAAAATTTCTTACAGTATACACAAATACAAAGTTGATAGTGCTGCTCAATTTCAAAACACTTTGCTCTTTGTTAATACACTGAACTTAATGGGATTGACATGCAAGTTATAGCACACAAACACCAAAAGCAGGAATGTATTTGAAGGCTTGTTAGGGTACAATCTAAATACTAAAGGCATTGATGAATCAGTGTCTAATTCGGTAAGGGAAGTCTTAGCTGTTTTTGTGATGAAATTTAGGAAAGCCTTTGATACGACACAAGCATACAGTTACAGCTCAGAATTTTGAACTGATTCTAGCTTGTTTCAGGTGGATATTGTATATATTATATTCTGAAATGTAAACAAGAAATGGACAGAATGAAAACTGAAAGCCATGTGATTCTGTACAAAATTATATTTCAGTGACAGCTTAAGCGTATAGTCCTGCAAACGCTTACTCAGTTGCTCAAATAATTTTTGCACTCTTAAAAGTACCATTCTCTTGCCTGAAGATTGTGCGCAGTGTGATCAGCATTTACACGTATTACTAACATTTTCTGAGAACTGACTCATATGTGCAAAGTAGTGTTGAGCTGTTGAGATTAAAATTGTGGCAAGAATACGATTTTTAAAAAATAGATTAATATGTACATGAACAATACTGAGTTTGCTCGGTTTTGCCCTCTGTGATATTTTGCCTTGTCTGTCCTCTTTCTCGATAGGAAATGAAGAGTCCGATGTGGAGTGCCTGAAGAAGGCTGGCCTGAGTGGTGTGCCTGCTGATGCTTGTGTGGTTGCTCAGAAGGCTGCTGGTTATATTTGTAAAAGCAATGGTGGCTGTGGAGCTGTCCGGGAGTTCGCAGAACACATATTCCTGTTGTTGGAAAAAGTGAACTCTGCAAGAAAGCAAATGGAAGAAATGAGTTCAGCAGGAAAGGAAACAGGGGGGGAAATGAGAACAGCAGGAGAGGAAAAAAGGAACTAATGAGAGAAGAGTAACGCAGTTGGTCAGTCGTGCTTTTCTTCTCCTCCTCTCTCAGTAGGTCTGTATCCCAAAGGATGGCTTATCTTTGAAGTTTGACACTGCAGTAGAATTAAAAAGTTGTTTCCCTCTGATTTAAGGTCCCACTTTGATTAAGCACTGATACTCATGATCGTATGCTGATAATCATGATCATATTCATTATTATTTTAAAAGCCATTTAAGTGCAATGGAAGGAATGCTACAAAAGGTAGTGTCCTGTAAATCTGTTCTTAATCATTACACCTGTCCTACAGGAATGATGCATCTTTATTTCATCATCTGGGTATTTTCAGGGATCAATGATTGTGCATAACTTGAGGATTTGTAATTCAGACTTTAAAAAAAATTCTGTCAGTTTTGCTCATTTTGTTTACAATTCTTCTGTCAAATGTCAACATGATGTTGTAGCTGTGTGCTTGTTTTTTACAGGATTCGTCTGTAGTAAGGAAGAGTTTTAGCATATGCTGGAGAGGTCAGGTGTAAAATAACTACCAAACTTCTTCCTATATTTTTAAAAGACAGCTCAGTTACTGTAAAACTGTTAATATTAGTATTAGTAAAGAAAAGCACTTAAGCATGTGTTCAATTTTAAGCTCATAGATAATTAAATGGCATTTGGAACTGTGCCTCTTATCTTTGTTTATACTGGGTTTTACTGAAGTGCTTAAATTAACATACTCAAATACTTTGCCAAATTTGGAGTTACATTTCCCATTAACTTTGAGGTCTTCTCTTTGCAGAAACTTGGTTTCTTTCTATGAAGGGTTTATTACAACCACTAGTGAGTAAAGGCAAAAAAAACCCAAACACAACCAAACCTTTAATGCTTATTGTATGGAAAAGTAACTGCTGTTTAAGAAAAACCAAAAGATAGTTGTTGGTTGTGGGTTGTATAAAATATATATTTAGACTATTTTTAGCATGTTAATTTAAAGCTGATGTATATGTATGTTTGTATTTATGGAAAATACAATTTTTAACGTGTCTTGATTTAAAGAACTCTGTATCTGTGTAGATGTGTAGAACTGACACTAAAAATATGCATCAGTTTTTGATCCTAGTATTTACCAATGAGTCAAATTCTGCCTTGGGTTGTGCTAGAAAATAAAAAACACCTGGGTACACAGGCAATTACTACTGAGGTGAGTAAGAATGGCTTGTCATTTTGTTTCTCTGCTAAATAGACAATCCCAATATAATATCCCCTGTTATATTGCCCTCTGGTTAACTTTGTATTTATTTCCTTTTGCAAAGCAAAATTTTAAACTGAAATACTTTTACCACCTGTCTACAGTAGCAAGGTCAACAGGTGAATGGTTTACTAATTAGCTCTAAGTTATTTAAGTATTTCCTTTCAGTGAGGTTTTAGGCTTCTGCATTGGATAAATCCCATGGACTCTAGTAACAGGAGTGCCACGTTTTGGACAGAACAATAGACTGGATAGATAGATGAATGATTTTAGTTGTATAAACTATGTGGTAAAGCTTCGGAGGTCCAGACTGGATGAACAATTCAGGTTTGATAATGTCATATAGAATTGGCCAAGCTTTTGGTTATTTCACCTTTGTCGTTGTCAAGTAAGTTGCTGACTGATTTCAAGAACCGTTTCCTGTGAATAGGTAACTTTAAACAAGGTGACCGTGATGAGCTTGATTCCCGTTGTTTTTATGTTGGAGAAAGCAAAAATATGAGTAGTGCAACTATAACAGAAATTTGAGCTGGCAGTACTGTTTGTAGCTTACTATTTGAATCAAGAACTCTGCTAATGTTTCAGCTGTGTGCTGAATGTGCTGCGTCTATGTTGGGTCTCTACCCAAAATTTGTACAAGTATCGGAAATAAATGCGGAAACACTTTTGTATGAGTGTTGGTAATGAGCAGAAAGAAATGGTAGCTGATCTGTAAGCATTTTCACTGTGACAAATTCTTGTTTAGAAAAATGTGGTATAACCTTATATTGGGCATATAGGAAGAATATGAACAATAAAAGAGCTCTAGAGACTATTTACAAAATAAAGCCTGTTTGAGGTATGGGAGATGCATGATCCGCTGCCTGAAAGGTTCAGATTTGTGTTGCCCATACTGCAAGGGAAAGCCAGAATATGAACTAGAGTAGCGTGAGGGCTGTCTTAATTACACCTCTTGATTTTATAGAAGATCCTCAATGATATGAAGGGTTTAGTGGTCACAGAGTCAGAGATGGTGAGGAGAAGTCTAACAGTCACCTTAAAGGGGAAATCCCGGGTCCCGGGCAAGCTGCAAAAGTGGAATATCTTGTGCCAATGCCTGTTGTTCCAGTAGATATCCTGGCGCCGTGATTGCCTTTTGTTAGAGGTGTGTAGTTCACTCAGGCTAGATTTCAGTGGTCATTTTTGTTATAGTGGGCTAATTTTGGAATAATCTCTTTTGGTCATGTGAGCACTTGTTTTTTACTTTAAATTGCCTAGTATATTCCAAAAAAGATCTGAGATACTGTGGGCTGTTTTATCGTAATTTCATGAAACTGAAAGAAGTAAATTATGTAATATTTTGTCATAAGCTATTATGAAAAAAGAGCTGATTAACTGAATTTTGAACTAAACAGTTTTCTTTAGTCTTTTGAGTAAAGAATGGTTATGGGGGATTTATGATGAATTCGTATGTTGTAAATCATGCACTTCCAAGTTCATGTGCCACATGAATGGATTATACCTGATGAAGGCAGACAAATTTAATGCCCAAGTTAATCATGTGCACACGCAGTCAGTGCCTGAAGATCTTCATCTTGATCTGATCTTGGAGGCAGATCTCGAGCATTTTGTGTGTGTCGTTATACCCTCTTGAATAAACTTCTTCACTTGCCTGTGTTCCGTGTTTTCAGATCGCTGGTTTCACAGCGCTGTGTGCTTTGTGCCTATGTCTGTGAAAAGGTAGGATTCATCTCTCTGTTGAGCAGTCAAAGCCTGCTCAGTGTTTCTGTAGAAGGATAATCTTGTAAATTGAGCAGAACCTGTTGAGAATTATTTGGCAGGATGTTCTCAGAGAAAGTTCTATTTTGATTAGGCCTGGATATATCTGCTAGCTTTGGCTGTTTGGTGGCCCTTGCCAGGAAAGTTGAGGAGAGGGAAGAAAGATAGGCAGTTACATATTGTCATTACATTTGCTAACCTTGGCACAAGGTGTAGGGTCTAGCCCTGCACCTACTTTTGGCTCCATTAATTTATTTTTATCTGATCTTTGGCCTATTCAGTATATGTTTCTCTCCAGTTCTGTGCTGTTTTCCATAGGGTGATGTGACATATTCTGACCTTAGTTCATTTCAAATCAATATGAATCATGTAAAAGTCAGCCTTTTGAGGTCAGAGAGATTTTACAGTACATAATGATTTCAGGTTCTTAATACTTTTAAACCTTCAGCACACATTAGTTAACTAGCTTTTCCAGAGCTCATCTGGGTAGGTAGTTTTTTAAATTATATTTTCTATTAGTACTCTCTTAAAACACAATTTCCTGTTTCCAGAAATAACTCCAAATGAGTCTAGTTACAACCAGCTGGACCAATTATCCTAGATCTCAGCATTATAAGAGCAATAATAAGGTGTGTCCCGTGGAAGAAAATCACTGTATTACGCATGTACCTGTTGCATAAAGGAGTTCGAAAAACTTGTCACTAATGCATATATCTGAAAAATGCTTGGATGATAGGTTTGTTTCTTGTTCTCAGACAGATTAATCTATCCCCATTTCTGATCCTAGGTATGTTTATGTATGTGGCCCTGGTTTGATAGAGCTTTCCCACTACTAGAGGTACTGGTGGAAAGAGAAACATTTGGGAGCAGTCCCATTCTATAGCTGTGTCCCACACCTCTGTAGCATTACAGACCACTTCCCCTGAAAAGGTTGCCATTATTTTCTTTTTGCAGATGGAAGGATTTTTTAATTGTTTATAAAAAAATGTGTTAAAGGGAATGAGCAGTAAGCAATGTGGAGGTAATGATGCCAAATTATTCAGGTTAGTAAAGAGCAGGGCTGATGAAAGTGAACAGGTATATATAATGAGATGAGCTTAATAGAATAACAATCCTAATGTTATATATAAAAAAAAATCCATTTCTACTGAGCACTTACAATCCAGAAAAATATCTGTTGGTTTGAAGTGTGTGCTAATAGTTAAAGCAAACTGAATTTTAGGAATTATTAGGAAAAGTGTGTAGAACAAAAAGGAAAAAAAGTAATTATTCCACTGTAGTAATCAGTGATTCATGTGTATCTTCAATACTGCATGGTTTTGTTTCTTACATGTTAAAAAAGTTGTAGCACTCAAAAGGTTTGTGGAAGGATAAAAAGGATGATGAAAGGAAGGAATCAGGCTCAATGTGAGCAAGAGCCAAGTAAGAATTCTTCGCTTTGGAAGAAGGATGACTGAAGGGAGTTGTGTTATATATCTGTAAAACTAAAAGGGACGGGGAGCGAGGGAAAGACCACTGAAGAAACTGGAAGTGACCAAAAGCAGATGCCTGAGAAATATAAATTTGCCATGTAGTATTTGCCAGTTTTTCTGTGGCCTCAAAACATTTGCAGCTCATGGATTTCCGAAGATGGGTGTGACTTACAGACATTTAGTAAACCTCAGCACACTTAAAACAGCCTCTGGTTCTGAACCTTGGTTTCTTCCTCCTATTTCTTGTATGGGAAACACCCAAGTGCATTTTTATCTGTATTTCACCATATGTATCAGTAGCTCATTCTGAAATGTCGATGTGTAGCTCTGGCACAGTGAGGAGCAGGAGCAGGCATTACATTCCAATAGGAATTAATCATCTAATCTTATTGAAAATAGGGCAAAAGTGCACACAGAACTGTGTAAGAGTATGATGACGTGAGCTGAATTGACATCCATTGGCCTTAGATACTAATGGTAAATTGATTAGGAAGTTCTTGGACAAATTTGAATTGCAGGTTTTGAGAATATTCAGGAAAATATCATGTGCTTGTCCTGTTTGTTCACATACTCTTTCAGACACATTTCTGGGATAAACTCTGATGTATGTCTGAGCTAGGATGGCCACTCCTGTATTAAATGTGGGGTTAGTCTCTCAAGGGATGTAACTTTTAACTTAAGGCTATAGTTGCACAACTTTTTATTGCCTGTACAGTCCATGTAAGAGTTTGACTATTTTTATTCTCACACCTTTTTTTCCTGGTTACCTGTCATTACAGCAACGCAGTCTCAGGTTGGAGCGGGATTCTTCTGATCCGTGATGCCCAACTGAAGTGTTGCAATTGATTACTTGAAGCCTGGTCTAAAAATCTTGAGAATGGGATGAAGTAATCCAATGTAGACAAATATAAAACACCCGTGTTCATCTGGCTTAATGGACTTAAAGATTTCTTCAGAATGTTTATCGTGATCTGCCTTTGGATTCATTCAATTCTATGAATGCTGCCATGTGTTCCCTTAAAGGAGCTGGAGCTACACTTGCACCAGACTGGAGTATGAACAAGTTTTATGGGCAGTAGTTCTGATGACTTGCAACAAGCCCTAGTCCTGACTCGTCACATCAGTATATCAACATCCTTGTGTCTTTGTGCACTCTCCCTGTAAGAAAAGCTGGGCTGTCTGCAAGCCATGCTGCTTTTGACTTCTTGCTCTCGCATGCTTCGTCCCCTTCCAGGTTTTTACCATCATATCACTGAGCACCTTGCAGCTTGTAAGAGTGAGGCTTCCCAATGTTTAAAGAAAGCGCACATTTGATGTGTAATGAAAGCCAAGAGATTTCAGAGGTTTTCAGGGTAAAGTTGCAGGCAGTGCACAGCAGTGAAGAGAGCAATGAGCTAACTGGAGCTGTGCCTTGCGGTGCATCTGTACTGATGCCCCCGCTGAGAAGCGGGGGAACTCAAGTCTGGGCTGCTTCAGTTAAGCTGCTGTCACCGGTGTCTGAGCTTGGATAGCAGAAAGATGCACGAGCTAGCTTTGTATTGCTTTTCATCCACCTGCCAATGAAGTCCTGCTGTACCTTTTTTATTGTAGTGTAGGTAAATCCTTAATTTAGCCAGCAGGCAATGCTGTAAACTGCGTAATTCCTCATCCCTCTTAAGTAGCTAGGCAACTAAGTGCCGTTTGAGCAGCATAGCCATACATACCTGGCTGTTGGATTAAGGCTAAGTAGTTTACCAAGATCACAAATGTCGGAGAACAAACCACAGTTAACCTTTGTTTCAGCGACAGGCCTTGCAGGCAGAAAAAGCAAATCTGCTTTTATTACTCCCAAGTGTCGATATTTGCTTATAAGTGAATGCCATCGTCTGTCCCATTGTCCTGTCTACTGTGGCTGCTAGTAGATTCTCAGTGGTGCGGGTTGATCATTCCCAGGTACCTCCTTGCAGACACTGGCAGTCAGAAATGAAGGATTTCGTAAGCAGGCTATGCATCAGGACTGTCCCTCGATACCTGGAGACAGACCTGCTCCCCCCAAACCTGTGTCTGATTCCCTTCAGGGTATCCTGCTGCTTTTGAGCCCCGCAGCACCCTGCGAAAATGAACGCAGAATTCTTGTGTGGAGCTTTGCAGTTAGAATGCTGCAGTCAGTAGATGTCAGTGAAGAACAAATATTTCTGTTCCTTTCGGAGGCAGCGCTGTTTCCCTGTTAACTGGCAGGAAGCCTGGGTGGCTGCAGAGCCTGCACCAGGGTGGACATGTCCCTGGTGCTGTGGGGTTGCGGTCATCCCAGAACAGCTGTTTCTCCACTTGGCATCAGCCTGCGGGACCAGTTTGGAAGGAGGCCGAAAGGAGGCACGGCGATGTAATGGGTGGCCTCATGCTTTTCTGTCGCTGGGTTTTTCACTCAAGCAGCTGTTGGGTGCTCCTGCTTGCTCCCTGTTGGGGCCACGAGGTGCCACCACTCCACTCTGCTTGGCCAAGGAGAAGACTTTTCCACAGGAGGCCAGGAAGGGCAATGCCTCACCAGGCACACCCACTGTCTTTCACTGTCCGCTATGGTGTACAGCCAGGTAAACAGACTTAGGAACAGGGGAGGACTGTCTCCTATCAAAGTTTGTAGAGAAGTTGTCTCATGGTTGCTGGTCCCTGAAAAGAAGGTGGGTTGTGGTGATCTGCGAGGCTGGAACTGGTAAAAGGGTGATACGGCCACTCAGTCCTTTTTTCCCTTTCTGGGCATGGTCTTTCAGCAATCGCTTTCACCCCCACGCTCAGCCCTTTCTGTCAGGCTTGGTTTCTCCTGTCCCGTCCCCAGTGGGTCTTTGCAGCAGGAGTGCCCTTGGCTCTTTGTGGTCTGTAACTGTCTTTCCTCTCTCATCAGCTGGTCATGATGTGAGTCCCGAGGAAATTCGTTCTGGTCCTCCATGTTTAGTTTTCCAGCTGACAGGTGGTTACAAGTTAACCCTTGTCTTGGTCCCCCAATCATCTCTGCTCTACTTAGACCCAGTGCAGAAACCCATCAAAAGATCTCGTGCCCTGAGTCTTCTCTATTTTCCTGTGACTTCTGGCTTCAGAGATTATCAGAACTGTCTCAGATTCCTTCCTCCGCCTGCTCTTCCCCCCTCACTTCTCCAGACTCAATGGCATCTTCTACTAGGTGTTCCTGAAGCTGCTTGGTGAGATTTTTTCACCAGTCATTGTTTTTCTCCAAGAAAATGCTTTAGGCATCAAACTCATTGTATCAGAACTGATGTGACTTGAAGTTTAGTAAACATCCTTGCTAGGATGTTTACCTGAGTACCTTTTCTTCTCCGAGAGCTACTTTAGAAGATGGTTGTGTGATATTTTAAGGGAAAAGATCCTAGAAGCCTCACATCTCAGTTCTGATGGCATAAATGTTTAATGCTGTCCTCTCTAATTAAATCAACCTTGAGAAAAGCCCTTACTCAGGAAGGTGGAATATGTTACCCGAATAGGAAAGCAACGTTGTAACCATTCACATGTAATAGAGATTGTACACGTCTGTGTTCCTTCCAAACCCAGTATTTCTGTGGTCTAGGTACATTTTGGACCAGTGTTTATGTATTTTGTAGGGCTGAAATTTATCTTCAAAAGTTTTAACTGCCATAGAAAGAAGAAAGTAAAATGGAGAGGGGAAGAGACATTTTTACAGCATCTTACTATGGAAGTTTTGAAAATTTTTGAACGTCTCCATGACCTGCCAAAACGACTTGTGGAGCCCAGATTGACAATTCTTTGAAAAATTACGTTTGAATCCCTCTGCTACAGTCACAGGAAAGGGAGGGGGAGTAGCAGAACAGTGGGGAGAGCAAAGGTAAAGAGGATGAAAGAAATGGTGGGCGTAGCGACCGCTAGGAGACCCTGGTTGCCAGTGGCTACCATCACATACCCCCCGTCCTTCAGGAACAGTGCCCAGCCTAGCTTTCTGGACCTCTGATGCAGGCAAGTTTTGCTACGCTGTCCGCAGCGGCGCTGGGCTGTGCCAGTGCCTGGGACCCTGTCGTTTTCCTGGCAGAAGCTGCTTTCCTTCTCAGGCTGTTACTGCTGAGCAGTTGCTGCGCTGTACCTTGGGTGTGACTGCGTTGTGTAAAGCTTAACTAAAGCTAGATTTCAAGCACTTGGAGATAAAAAGTGCTGTGTAAGTACAAGGTGTTACTGAGAGGAGCTTTATTTTAAAAGTCCATTTAACTTTGCAATGCAGTGGTGGAGGTCAGACAGCTGGCAAAACACTGACTGCCTTATATTCTAATGCTACCCCTTCAGCCAGTTCGGGACTGTACACTGTAACCCCCGCGTTGGTCCACATGATATGTCCTTACCCTGTCCCTTCACACACAGTTTCATATTGTGAACATACATATGCTTACAGCAGTGTTTTTAATGCAGTTAATAAACTCGCTTATAAACTTCTTTTACCCACGGACCCTTTGGCTTTTTTCCATACTCAACGGGCTGGAAAAAATAAGTCTTAGAGTAAAATGTTTAAGCATCTTCATTAGCCGACCTCTTGCCATTTATTAATAGTGGAAGAATGACACCTGAAAGGAGGGCAGCGCTGGTTCATGGCATTTTAGAGGGAGAGAGAATGATTTTAGTGTCAGAAGAGCAAAGCAGCACAAACAAGCTTCTGGTTTCCAAATGGGTCATCTGCATAAAACAGAGCGCAGGGCAGCATCTCCCTTAAATTGTGTTGAACTGGCAAATGGGGAGGGACGGCAGTCAGACAGGCTTTTCTCTCTCTGAGCTCTTCAGCAGACAACTTCGGTATCACTTGTGCAGACGCAAGATCGGTAGGCGTTGTTGTCAGCTTGCACAAGCAAGGTATGAAATCATAGGGCTGTGGGGCAAAGGTGAAGCACTGGTCTAGAGAGAGCGTTAGCCTTCGCTGTAAGCAAGCCCACACCTCAGCTTTTCAGAAAGAACGCACCCAGAGGATGAGCCTGCCTGGCAGATGGGTGCCCGCAGAGCACGCAGGAGTCGGAGCAGAGTAGTCGTGTTTGTCGGCCTGAGTGTCTTTTCGATCAGCTTTTGCTGTTTTTTCTGCCTGCTGATGCCTTGGAATTGTGTGGTTGGGAACAACTACTCTGGGGAGAAACTGGTTTGTCCTTAAAGCCAGCCTACAAAGCAAGTTGGAGGTGAGGACAGAAAATGCATCATGGAATAAATGGGAACATCTTCACTGCGTCCCTAGAACAGTCCCTCAGATGGGAATACAGGCAGCTGATTCTTGAAAAATCTGTCTTATCAGGGCAGGGTGAATAAGTAAGCTGTGTTCAGATTAAACTGTCTCTGAGTAGTGGTTTGTTTACCCCAGTGGAACTCTTGAGTTCTGTTGCACAAGGACTATGAAGTGGAACACTAGAAACAAGCATTTTGCAGGAAGAAAGTCAAATAGGAAAAAACAACATTTATAGTTCCCTAATATACGGTGCAGAAATTTGCATGGATTTATATCAGTTGCATTTAAAACACAAACACTATACAGTGCCTAACCCAGAAATGTTACATCAAAAACTACATAATGTAAAAAAGAAAAAAGAAAAAATGTTTTGTAAACAAATTTCATTTCAGATCTTCAAACGTACAGCTGCAGTTTTCAACTTCAGTATCAATGGCAACGTCCAGTAAGATAGGCACTTTCCAAATCGTGATGAATCAGGGAGGGACCGAGTCTGGGGTCAAATCTTTGGTCATTTTCTTATTATGTGTTTTTAGACGTTTTGTATATTCAGATTCTTCTGGGTTTGTTTTTTGTTTTTTTCTTAACATCTTAGGTAAAATTTCTAAATCAGATCTAAGAAGTCAATTTGTATCCCCTGAGAGATAAATAAATAAATTATATAAATGATAAAGTAGATTTCGCTCTAGAAAAATGAGTCTGACACCTGACCCTGTAAAACCATATACATTTGCCCACCGAAAACTGAGTTAAGCTCTGGCATTGTGTCAGAATTTTCCTATCCTCGAAATCTCATGTTTACACAATCCTTTCTACTGGAAGGGTTATAAACAGAATGAGGGCCCCCATTCAGAATTTCCCACCAGTTGCTCCATCTGTTTGTTGGTAACTGGGTATTGTTCTTCACATGGAGTCAAAATTCATAGGTGAGATTTTTCGCCATTTTGCTGAGTTTCATTTTCTCATTAAAAATCTCCTCAAACCTTAGATTCTGCTTTGGGGTGAAATGATTCTTCCAGTCACCAACAGTGCCTAGGAGAGCAGGAGCAGAAAAAGAACAGAGAGGCTAGCAATACACGCTGCAGAAAACACTTTAAAGGCAACCTAGTTTTGTTCACGTTGCAGTTGGCACAAATTATTAATATGTTATTTATCATAGTCTCTGCAGTAGGTCATGATCGTGAGTAATTGTTTTACTGGTCTGGTGAGACTCTGGTGGAAGCAGCTGGATCATCATCCATAAAGGCTGTTAAACTCTCAGCCTCAGACGTGGTTAGCGCCAACAACACTAACGGGTAGATGAAGAGCAGCAGATTTCCTAGGTGGAATTAGAGCTCTTGGTCATCTCAGCAGAGAGGCATCTTGCTGCACGTAGGTATACGCAAGTTAAAGGGCTCTGCCTGGGTTCTTATCACAGTCAGTAGAGGGAAATGGTTACTTCCCGGCTGAAATTAATCTCATCCTAATCAACATCTAGAACTTGTCAAATGAATGTTGCCCCAAAAGCAGCCATATGTCTCTACTGACTAAAGAAGACTCCTAAAAATGAAGCCCAGAGTGACCTGATAGATGAATACCACCCTCACACCCGCTCCTGATCTCTGGAGTTTTCTACAGATGAGGTGTCCCACTACTTAAGTGGGCAGTTAACTACTTCTGGGTGACCATGCACACTTGTGTTCAGTAAAGCGTTTCAACTGTTATCCAGTTCGAGCAAACAGGAAAATGTTTTTTAAAATGACATATTTTAATGCGAGAATGCTTACAGTTCACCCTCATGTGCATCCTCTAAAGATCCTGCATCCCCAAACTGCTGCCTAAAATAGCATTCTGGACAGCAGGGGCAAGAAAAGAGAGCTGGAAGAATAATGGATACGTATAAATCTTTCTGGCTGAAACTAGTCAAAACCCCGGGATTTGCACAGGAACTACTGGGAAGTGAAACTTGTTGGGATTTTTCAAGTTTTTCAAGATATCTTTGTCAAAGTTCACTGACTTAGAAAAGCGTATCTGATTTTTTTGTTTGTTTTTTACTGACAGATTTTATTTTGGCATTTGCTTCAGCTTGTTGGTAAAAGCATTCTGAGTTAGCAAAATGTACTGTTTTCCTATTTATTAATTGAAACAACTCTTAGTTTTAAACTGTCTATTATTGTTCAAAAATTAACTAAGTAAAAAAAGTCAAAATCCGTCTAAACATTGTCCAAATCTGAGGAAGCTTCTGAAACGTCAGGAGCAAGAAAAAGCTTCTGCAGGTATTTTAAAGTCACATCTGAGCTAAACACTGTTGAAGATTCGACCGCGGATTCCAGCTTGGCCAACGTCTGAAGGCTACCTACGAGGCCATCAGGTGACCGAGTCATCCATGCTTTCATTGTTGTCATTGTAAGCATATTCCTTTTTCAGGAAGATTTCAAGAAGATAAGAGGCAGTACGGAGGATAAAGGGTATGATCAGTCTCCCTCGAAAGGAATGTGTCTCACTCTTTCTCATTCTAGTAAACTAAGTGACCTTGGCTGGTGGTATCAGAGGGGACATGTTGTAAAAGACCAAGGTGGTCAACTTTTAGATAAAAAAACCCCAACAGATAAAAGAGTAATGCTTTGTGAACCTTTCCTTTTAACTCAAAAGCTCCCACCGAGCAATACTAGTCAGACTGTTGTTCCAACTCCGTGCTTCTCTACTATAAGTGTGCATTTGCAACCAGACAACGTAGAAAGTGATTTTTAAGATGGCTTCAAACCGAAGGCTCCTGTCACTGCTTCCCAGGGATGACCTGAAGCCTCACTACAGCCCGGGAAAGACCGGGACTGCGGCCTCTGGCTGGATTCCTGCTCCTTCCGCAGTGCTGAGCCTGGCCCAGGGCACTCACCTTTTCGGAAAATCAGCTTTCTGTTGGATGTCAGTGCACAAACTGTGTGACTGGGATCGCTGTTTTCCTTTTCTGTGTCATGTTTCATTTCTGAGAACGAGGACTTCTTGCAGATGTCTTGGATATCATTTTCACTGATGTTTAAACCCAGGAACAGAATAATTTCCTTTACAATCTTAGGGAGATCCTGAGGTACAAGAAAAATAAAGCTTTTATATTTCTGAGCTGATTTATTTGCTTTCATGCAAAGCTAAACATGTCATTAGACTGTGTAGATGACAGGTACAGTAGATTTGATTCCCCTCTTACCCATGAGAAATGAGTAAATGCGAAGTATTTGATATCAAATACAGTTACATTGCCAATTTTACTCCTAGTTCAGGCACTGTGTTCTCCTGTCCCTCAGAATTATTTCACTGGGAATAGAGAAATACTCGAAACTCAGCATCTGTGTAAGTAGCTTATTTCATTTGAAGTCCGATATCTAGAGATCCAACAAGTGACTCAGGATCCCAAATGGCTTGTTTATATTCCTTGTAGTGGATTTTTTTTTTTTTTTCAAAAAAAAGGAACAGAACTATTATAAAGGAAACACTAGAAAGTATTTTTCATTCATCCCAAAATTCATTCTCTGAACGTGAAGTGATGTTGGTACTTGAGTAGTAATTTCCTTTTGTAAAAACTTTCTTCCTGACCCTCCCAGCCTCTAATTTTCTTTTTTACTGGGAGCACAAGTCCCACTGACCACAAGTCGTTATGTTGTCTTCTGTCACGTTTTGAAAATTTCACCTGAAATGTCAGGCAGAGCAGGTTAATGTGTGGCCCTCAACAGATGTCCTTGGTTGGTCTCTCCATAGGACCAAGAATAAGAAACTTAGAAGTCTTCCTGCAGCCTGGGGAAACTCCTGTAATATGTGTCTCACCCTTGCATCTGTGAAATGCAGCTCTCACAGGGTTGGATAGTCATATAACCTGTGCAGTCAGAATTAGCTCACTGATACAAAGTTCTGTGCAAATATGTAATACGCCCAAAGTCGTACATTCACATTTTCCTTCTTTCTCCTGTTTCATTGTAACTTGCTCTTTGATATTTTAATGATGTTAATTTACAAGTAATGCATTCTGAAAGAAGAGCAGAGAGCATATTTACCTTCTTCATGTCTTCATAGAACAAAAAGAGGATGTTTCTGTCATTTTCATGTTCTTCCCAACTTAGGAAATGATCAAACCAGGATCCACAGACAACTGATAAGAAAGCCCATGTAAAAGAGGTTTATATAAACTTTATTCATAAATAACGCTGACTGTATCTCACATGTTTAGGGGAATGATCCCTTCTTGGTGTGTACCCTGTGTTCCTTGAAAAAGGATTAAATTCTCTTTGTGAATGGCTCAAACTTACAGTTGAAAGAGGTTACCATTCTTGTTGGAATGAGATTTTGTATCAGAGATGCAGATGCGTTTCTGAGAAATGATTCTATAGTGGGAATAGGCTCCAAATCTAAGGAAAGGCCAGTAATGAAGGAAAATGTACTGGGCTAACAAGATGTGAGCATCTCAGCAAATGTCTGCATGTCTGTGGTCACAGCTAGAAATGTGATCTCTTCACTAGGAAGTGAAATAAGGAGTCTGCTAAATGGAGCACACAATTAGCTCTGTTTTGTCCCAGCAAAAGGGAATTTGTACTATTATTCAAACTCAAAGAAGAGTTATGTAAAGACATTATTAAGTAAATACATCATTCAGCCAACAACACAGATAATTTATGGTTTTATAGATGACTTATAGTACTTGTGTTTTTCTGAATGGTCCTTTTGCTGAACCATGGGAGGGAGCTAAATTTCATCCTTCTTTTATAAAACAAAATTCTGACCCTTCTGGTTGAAAGACAAGATGGACTGCATTACCAGATGAGTTGAAAGACTCCTGTAGGGTGATGAGAAGGGGTTTGGACAGAGCAATCACAGCCAGCACGCTCCAGAACTGCGATTTTTCTTTAAAACTGTCCCCAGAGAAGTATAATATTGTAATGGGTGTCATTTTGGTTGCAAACTTTGAGTTGTAATGAAGTATTTTCCCGAATGCTTCAGTCTGTAGCTGCCTCCTGCACATAAAGCACTGTCTAACTGCAAGGCATGTGTGCTCCATGGTGTGCAATTAAACCCTGCTGTCCTGGTCAAACACAGTGGAGTTGTGGTCAACCACAGCATAGAGTCACTGTGTTAGCTTCAGGGGTACAGCATACAGCCTCGGAGACTCCAGGCACAGCATCCCAGTTGTCTCTGTGTGTTCTCACCCTTGTTCTGAACTGAGATTATCTGTGCAAGAATACTACAGGATCTGAATCAAGCAGCGGAACCTTCATATATTTCTATTAGGAGCAAAAATGACAGCCTCTCCCTCTTCTTCCATAAACTTCTGTTGTAACCAAAATAGTCACCCTTTTATGCCATGTGTAAGCACACAGATAATAGAAGATGGCTACTAATTTACAGATAAATGGGAGATGCCTTTAAAATTTAATATAGTCCTCTTTTCTTTTTTTCACTCTTGTACCTTCAGAGTTGATACTAAACAAGGCAAGATGTTGCAAACCACTGCAGCACGTGCCTTAGGGCTGCTCTGAGCTAGGAACACAAGATCTGAGCAAAAGCCCACAGAAGGCAGTAGACAAACTGACTCCTGGAGCTCTGATGTAAGACCATGATCACTGCAACAGCACTTTTCTTCCAAAGTTTTGAAGCTGATCTATCATTGTGCTGTTATCATCATTATGGTTTTGTAGCAGGAACACATGTCCTCAAAGCAGTAATAAAACACTAAAAATGGGAGTGGGTAACTGGAACAGGATTGTGTTGTCTGTTTCCATGCCACCATGGCCACTCATAATAACCTCACTCCTTGATCTTTGGACCCTGCTACGAAGTCAACACATCAGGCAGAGTGCCAGAGGGCCTTATGAAAGCACCTGGACTCCCTTTGAAGGGCCACCCACGGCTGTCTTCACGATTGGAGAAGGCACTACCCCTGCAAGCATCGCTCCCAGTGCAGCCTGGGGACAGTCTCCCCATGTGCCCCGTTGTCCTCCCTTTGGCACGGATAAGCCACGTGGAGCTGGCTGAGCACCTTCCAACAGAACCCCTGCCCCACTGGCCTGCTCGCCGAGGACAACCCTTACATCTGCTGGGGAGGAGCTGTGTTCACATACTCTATCACAGTTTCAACATGAAGTCTGTTACTGTGGTTTGCAGGACAAAGTTGGAAATGTTTTAACACCGGCAAATCCACATCAGAATCAACAAATTGTCAGGGGCTTCAGGGTGTTTGTGGGAAGAAATGAATTTGACAACTTGTTGGTGAGAATATGTTTTTAAGAGATATGTCAAAGAGCAGCAATCTGCAAAGAGCAGTTGTGCTGAAGTACTGCAGCCACTTATAAAAATGTCTCCTTGCAGGGCTGAAGATAGCATCCTATTATTTGCTCTTGTTTAGTTTGGCATTAGAATTTGTCGCGAAAGAAACCCCAGCTAAAGCCATGTGCATAAGGAGTTCAAAAAGGAGTTTTCACACGTTTCACATTTCTTAATCCCTTCTCTGCATAAGAAGTTATAAATTGCAAGGAGAAAACATAACATTTATCCATACCGTCTCCTTTTAAGAACAAATCAAAGAAAGCGGTCCAGGTGTCTATAGTGGGAAGGTTTGGGTTATCTCTGTAGTAATGATACATGGACACTGCAGTATCTTTTGGATTTCTGCTGATGTAGATCATCTGTAAGTGAAGATGATATGGTTATTAATGACAATATACTTCCTTTATTTTAGAGCAGCTTTGTGTAAAAGTAGCATTTTCAAAGGTAGTTTGCAGGGTCAAAACCCTTTCCTTTAGGATTCCTCCGTTGGTGACTATGCCATTAAAATAGAAATGTATTTGTCCCTGCTTAGGCAGGGAGTGGTTAGTAAACTAGGCCATGTGGACAGCGGCATGTCTCCTACAGCTGGGTAATGTTAATGTTTATGAAAGAAGTTGTGTTCATTTTAACTCAGGAGTCAGTATACTATCTCATATATCTAACATGTGAAACCACTTCATTAAAATTCACAGGACAGCTGCGAAAAATAAATTGCGGGCTTTCTTTCAAAATCACCCTGCCTGAAAAGTCTGGATCTGAGTAATCCTGAAATCTTTAACTTCTAACCTAAAATCTGAAGCCCAGAACTGATTTTTTAAGGACCTCCTACATTAGCATGGGAGGAAACCAAAACTGTGATCTGAATCCACCTCCCACATTTTAATTCTCCTTTATTTGCTCAGTATCTCTTTGGGTCTTCACAAAGCTCCAACAGGATGGGCAGGGTTCCTTCACTCCCAGAACAGCCTGCGAGTACCCAAGATAGCTATTTACTAAGCCAGTGCTCCAGTCACTAGGAAATGGGGCCCCATCCCTAATAATTGAAAGATGTTGATTGAAAGATGTTGGTGTTCTATTTTCTGTGGTGCCTGGTATACAAATCACCCTGTGGGAGCAGTGGGGTGGGGGCAGAACCCAGTCCCTGGCCCAAGCCTCTGCTTATGCTGCCTTGGACCGCTGGTCAGCTGTGTCTCCAAAATTCACATCAAACCACTTCTGGAAACTGTAAATCATTTAAAAATTATTCAGGATCAACAAGACAAAATAGATTCCTAGTAGTCACTTAACATATCTTACTGCTTTTATATCTTTTTGCCTTACCTTGCATTTTTTATTCTTAAAATTTGGAGGTAACATGTTGTAGTCTAAGTGTGTTGGAATGATTCTCTTTGATGAGAGTTTATTCAGCTCCTCCAGTCTGGAAACATCTCCAAATTCAATGGGAGATGTTAGTGTAACTTGAGTATTGTAAAGCTTTGTTATAACTCCGGCAAGCCAATGAGTGCCTGCAGAAAAGTAATTTTAAGAAAAAAAAAAAACGAGAAAAAAAGGAAGACTTGTTACTGAGAAAATATGTAGAACATGCATTTTGCATGTGGAAACAGCTTGCTGGTACACCAGTGATACTTTTAATTCCCCAGATTCAAGAAACTTTACATAACTGGATAATCCTATTGGCTCCAAATGTATAAATACTGGAAAAATTAGGGTTGTAGCTGAAGTACAGAGTAACTTTGTGAGAAGTGTTAATATTGGTACCAAAACAGTCTTATTAGACAAACTGATTGTCAGCTGAGATATGGTTAATAATTTTTATAGTTTATTTTCCTTGTAGTACCTTGAGTCTGTATATTTGGAAAGTACTGGCAGCTTCCTCTTTGGTGTGTGCGTCTGTGTGCAAGTGAGGCGAGCGGAGAGGGAAAAAGAAACGAATAAATCTACAGCCAAGAGCCAGACAAATAACTTAATGCAACTCTTGACTTGCTCATAATTGAGTGTAGAAAGTCCTCAGGAAAATCCTATAAGTACAGAGTTTGCTTACAACAAAGAAATATTTATTTGCTTTCCAGTGTGAAAACACCTGAGATTATTTTCAATTAAAGATTCAAAGTCGAGATAAATGACCCATATTTTTTTGTAATTTGAACGCTTAGTGGCAGAATAATATATGCACACACTCAAACATCCTTCCCTGTTTCTTGTACACAGACATTTCCCAACTAGTTTAAGCAGAGAACATGGAACAAACAGTTGAGATTTCTTGCAATTAACTTCTAAAAGTAGAACTTACCAGATTTGGGATAGGAAACCAAAACGACATCATCTTCTCTAGCATCAAAAGTATCCAAGCATTTTAAGAGTTCTGGAGAAGACCTGGTGGTAAAGGGAATCCCCTTAAACGTGTGAATGAGCTCTGACTGACTGGGGTTGGACATGGTTGCTTAAGTCTGGGATGCCTGCAAATCAGATAACGCTGAAATGACAGGAGGATTTAAGAGTCACTTCAAAGTCAGATGATTTGAAGCGACAAATTGAGACCAAGCAATATAAATCTCACGCTTATATACTTTGCTACACGCCATGGAGTCCTATCAGTAAATGATTTTTCCGGGTGGTTGATAAAGGCAACTGAAATATTAGAGGCAACTTGATAAATGACTGAAATGCAAAGTCAGGAAAAATGCATGGCATTTGTCTTTTATTAGCTCTCCAGATAAAGTAAATAGGTGATAGTCATAATGTATTAATTGTGGAAAATTACAAAATGAACATTATATGTTGCCTTAACTTATGTTTAATGTGATTTTTCTAGAAGTTTTGCTGGAAGCTGTTTTAGCTTCCAAAAAAAAGCTACTTTTTAAAATACTTTTTGTGAGTACAAAACCAATATTTTATTTCATATAAAGGAAATATTTTTGGTTTCATTTTACAAAATACACAATGACCTGCATTGTCAAAAATGCAAATTGATTCCAAATGCTTGAACTTTGTGATGTTAAAGAACTACTTTATTGAACGTTTTTGAATTTCAGCCTGAGACATCTTAAAAACAGAGGTGCTTAGAGGCACCGTCTTTTTTTAAGCTGTCATAGGTCTCCATAAGAGGAGCACAGACAATGAAAATCACAAACTTAAAATGGATATTTAACATTGGCTCGAATCCTGCATGTTTCATGACTAGAAGCAGTTGAAGATTTTTAAATATTTCCACAGAATATGCGGACTCATGAAAATAAAGGTTGCTTGCAGGAAAGAGGCAGTCCTTAATTAATTACCTGTTTTGAAATGTATTTTTTGAAAAAAATTGAATCTATGGAAATCATCATCATTGTTTTTTCAAACTGAAACCTCCATTTCTGTTTAAAGTGACCTTAAGCAATGTGAATGCATCACAGTAAAATAAATAGCTCAGTTTTGAATCAAAATGTTTTGGAATGCTCAATATTTTAAATTTTCCTTTCAATGGCCACAAATTATTAATTTTTACATTCTTTTCCTCAGCCATCCAGCGGCTTCGCTAATCCTATTGAAAACCTCCTACAATGTATTCAGCTGAGGCCCTTCAATACCTTCAACTCAACTGGAGAACCTGTGTGCAAATCTTGTTTTAAAATAAAGCAGTCCTTCATGAATTTCCCAAGTTTACCAATGTCCCAGCAGTTTTTTTATCATAAATAATAACTTAGGTTTGGTCGTGGGAGCTGACTAACAAGTGTACCTCCCATGACCCCTGGCAAGAAGTTAATGATTAGAGATGCCCTTACAAGAAATGTGTCTGAGCAGTCAAGGTTATTCACAGGGAGTAGGGACAGTTATCAGCTTCTGTACTTGCTTCTTTCTAATCCAATCTCCAGAAAAGCCAGCAATATAGCATTGATTTTTCCCCTCCTTTCTTTTCTTTGCAGTATTGCCAGCCTGCCAGCCAGAGAGACATGAAGTCATCCACCCCAGATCTACTCACCAGTGTTGCCTATAAAGCTGCCCTTAAACAGTTACAGCCTGCAAAATGTGTCCTGTGCCATCAGTGAACTCCGAGTTCCAGTTACGCAGGGCCAGGTGGGGATGAAAATAATGGAAAATATGCTCTGGAGAGATGTTCTCCTTCACTAGGGAGGAGACGAAATGGGGGAGTCTTTCCAGGAGGAAAGCAAGTGAGTCAGTGACGGTACAAGAAACACGTGCATACAGATGCTCAAGCAGGAGTTGGGTGATCTCTCCGCAGTGAGCACATTTTTCTTTTTTTTCTCTCAGCCATCACTTCATATCTTAAGGTGTGTCCTGTTTTCAGCTGGGAAAGAGTTAATTTTCTTCCTAGTAGCTGGTATAGTGCTGTGTTTTGGATTTAGTATGGGAAGAATGTTGGTTATACACTGATGTTTCAGCTGTTGCTGAGCAGTCGAGGCCCCTTCTGCTTCTCACCCCACCCCACCAGTGAGCAGGCTGGGGGTGCACAGGAAACTGGGAGGGGACACAGCTGGGACAGCTGACCCCAACTGACCAAAAGGATGTTCCATACCATATGACGTCATGCTCAGCATGTAAAGCTGGGGGAAGAATGAGGAAGGGAGGACATTTGAAGTGACGGTGTTTGTCTTCCCAAGTAACCGTTACACGTGATGGAGCCCTGCTTCCCTGGAGATGGCTGAACACCCACCCGCTGATGGGAAGTCGTGAATGAATTTCTTGTTTTGCTTTGCTTGCGTGCATGGCTTTTGCTTTGCCTGTTAAACCGTCTTTATCTCAACCCCAGCGTTTTCTCACTTTTACCCTTCCGATTCTCCCCCCACCCTAGGGGGGGGGTGTGAGTTAACGGCTGCCTGGTGCTTGGTTGCTGGCTGTGGTTAAACCGTGACAAGGTATAAATCCTCAGATCTGTTCTCTGTCAACAGATTTCACTTTGCTTACTTCAGGTATACAAAGTGTATTTGGAGACATAAAGAAACCTGTTTCTGTGTTATTCTGAATATTAGAATTTACTAATATGTATTAGTCCAAATAGAGAGATTTCTAAGGTTTATTTTGCAATCATCATTCCAGCCATATTTATTTAGCGTGAGCTAATAAAACTCTATCATCAACTTGACCTAGCAAAAATAATCTGTTTGCAAAATGCTTTGTATATTTACTATACCTTTTCCTTTTAATTTCTTCCTGCATCCCTATTCTGTTTTGTGTCAGCGCATTTACCCAGTCTAATCATTTGGACCTTAATTAATCATTCATGAGTGAAATGGCCAAGGTGTAATATAGAAGCAATAGAGTAGCAAGGAAAATTCTGATTTTCATAACTCATCTCAATTGCTTTTTGTATTACCTTCTCTTTTCAGCATACGTAATGTTAATCCAGGGGAATCAAACAGAAATTGGTCCTCCTCAAATGCTGCCTATAGATGGAAAATAGGGCCCAGCCCTGCAACGGTACAGTATCCTGAATTGCAATGACTTAAGGAAAAAGAGAGTATTCAACACCTTGCAAGAAAATATTATAAAAGCTACATTAACTACATTAGCGTGAAAGGGACATTATTATAGCTACATTATACAAAGAGAGCACAGGTTTAAAAAATGTCGTGCCAAATCCTCCATCAATATTCTCCTGTATCGGTATTACAGCACAGAATTTAGACTGCGGCTGATGCATTTGAAACCAGATGAACACAGGCATGGCAAGCAGCTGCTGTAGGATTCCTGTATCTATTGCCTAGATCTCTGCCATGAGCTCTGAGGAGCTTCCCCCAGCAGCAGGTTATCCTTGCGCTGGTCTCTGGCCCTGCTGTCAGTGCAGATGGAATGCACATTTCGCCAGCAGGTTTCACAGATACTTTCTAGCAAGAGGGCAATGGTAAACTTGGAGCTGGGGGTTTCTCTGTGGTTTGGGGAACACGCAGCCTGGTAGCTGGACACTGCACTCCTGGGCTGCTTCAGTCCAGCTCCTGCTGCGTCCGCATCTGACGTACCTTCTCCCGTCTATATCCTTGTCTGGGTAAGTGACTTTTTTCTGTTGCTTTAAATGACTCATAGAAATTGACTGTTCTATTCTTGCCTCTACCCTGCCACCTCCACTTCAGGCTCACCATTCTCTTCTCTGCTTGATAAAAGATAGTAACATTTTCATCTCCTTCAACTGAAGATTTCTCAACTGAGACCAATCACAGTACTGTTCCCCTCCAAACACGTCTCCGGCAGCATGTACAAAAAGAAGTAGTGACATAGTGGAAAATATACCAATGAAGTCGTATGAGTTGGTTACATGAGTCAGCATGGGATGTACATCCACAGGGCTCTGAATGTCTTTAGCTAGCACTGTCAGGCACTGGGTTTCTCATTTTTTGAAATGCCCTAAAGCCATGAAATATTTCAATAGTGTCATATTTACTGATGAGTGAAGAGGTAAAACTGCCACCGCCAGTCAGAAGGTTTTGTTGCTCTAATTCTCCACCAGATACATGAGTCACCTGAAATAGGTAGAAGTTGTGCCCATAAAGATTGTCCCCGAGCATCGAAATAAGATTTGAGAGGTAGTGGAGGCCACATCCCTGGAAACATTCAAGGCCAGGTTGGATGGAGCTCTGAGCAACCTGACCTAGTTGAAGATGTCCCTGCTCACTGCAGAGGGGGTGGGCCAGATGACCTCTTGGGTCCTTTCCAACCCAAAGCATTCTATGATTCTATGATTTGTACAGAGGGTCTGCAAGTCATGAAGGAGAGGCATCTTTCAAGACTATTTCAGTGCAGAATATCAAACTTAGCTGCAGTTACAAAGTGTGCAAGACTGATCTCCAGTACAGAAGTTCAGCTAGGAAATCCACTGTTACAGGTAAGCTGTGTAGTCCCTTCCACAACTCCAACTTCTTTTCCGTATCTCCACAATGATCTGAACCCCACAGTCTTTTCTGTAGGGGTGAGTGACTCCGTCCAACCTTTGCTTTCCCATAGTGCAGAATGACATTCGTATTTATTTTAATGTTACAGCTAAAGTGTCTCTTCTAAGTTTATGGTCGATGACTATGTAATAGAGACAGCCTGCAAAATGTTAAATACAAAAGGAGTGCTCAGACTGATTGCGAAGTTAGGGCACCTCAGTGCCTAGATGTCAACAGTTTAGGAACATAACCCTGGGCTTCTACGTGGTTCTAAAAAACCCTCAGCTGCAGGGTGGATGTAAGGCCATCCACAACACATTGAGACCCAGCTGAGCTGTAGTAACTGTTCATTGGTATACTTTGAGCTGGTCCCAGCTATCAGGTGGTGTGACTGGGCCAAAACTGCTTCACTATGATGGGCATTGCATTGCTTTACACTTCCAGTAGCAGTCCTCTTAGCTGATAGGCTTTCTTGCAGTGCCTGGACTCTTGCAGAGAAGCCTCTGTTCGTTGTCCCATAGTTCAATACTAATCAAGAACTATGATTTAACAACTCTGATTTCAGAAGTCTCTGATTTCGCAGGCATTGCTATCTGCAGCAGTTACACCTGCATTTACATATACTGTGAAGAAAGTCAGCTACATGTGCTGAGTCATGTTGCGTTTATGTCATCTTACAAAGTTCCTTGACCAAGGATATTTTGTGCCAGATCCACAAATGATACAGCTAATCATAACCATCCCATTGCTGCCAGCAGAGCTGTGCCCTTTGGAGAGCTGGCAGGCGAATGCCATGGCTGTGAGGTTACCACTGGTGCCCCAGCACATGATGGTACCTTCAAGGCGTTAACACTTACGTAATGAAGACATGAAGGGGTGGGGAGATGGGGGGGGAGAGGGAGGCTGATGGCAAAAAAGAAAAGCAAATGAGGATTTTAACCTTCGTTGGGGTGAAAAAGGTGATGCTGTGTACATGCAGGAGGGCTCAGCCAGGTAAGCGTGCTTGTCTGTCAGGGTGGGATCACCTGGGGATGTTCCCAGGTCCCCAGGGTGAGAGGACAGGCCTTGGAGGCCAGGTTTATTTTTTGCTTATCTTTATTGTCATATCTAATATGGAGGTTTAAATAACAGAAAGTAGTCACCCTAATGAGTCACTAGTGCACTAGCACTTCAAAGGGTGCTACTGACTTCCCTAGTGACTAGAAATGGTTCCACCTTGTTTTGATTTGTTAGCATAACTGCACAGAAATTGTCTGATATTTTGAAGCACACATATGACAGTAGGCTAAAGTATTATAAATTCCAGCGAAAAATCTTTTTGAGATGTATGTCCTTCAGAGACATCCACCCTGCGGAGCATCACTGCACATAGCAAAATCAGAGCGGACAAGTCTGATGGCGAATGCTAACACTGTCAGTTTGCACACTGCCTTTAAATCCTGTGGCTGGGGACACCGGCAGTGCAGCTAGCCATGACTACCCCTGGCAAGGCTTGTAGGCAACAGCCCATGGAAGCGTGCCAAGATGAAGAGGAGCACTTCTGTCCCTACGCACAGTGAGACTGTGCCTGGCATGCAGGTTGTTGTACTCTGTGCCAGCTATCTGGGGGCGTCCAACCCCAATGAGCGGGACAATCCTGAGGTACGAGACAATGCAGTTTGCATTTGGGGGAAATGACTGGAAACCTTGGGCTCCTGCAGATGCCAGAGGGGAGCCAAACTTGGCCACCAGGAAATGGAGGCCTCCAGGTTCCCAAGATGCACACAGAGATTGCAGAGGACAGCTGATAGCCCTATTGTACCGTGTGTCATTTGCCTATGACCTCATGACAGCCAAGGGCCAGCTAAGGTGTTGCAGCATAAGTGGTGGCCAGGAGCGTGCAATTCTGGTTTCGCTGTCCCTCCAGCCAGCCCACTATGACAACTATGCAAGCATTTCTCTTCTCCCAGGGGGAAGTAAAGCAGCGATCAAGCAGTACCAGCTTGACATTACTTCTCCCTGACCTAAGGAGGCTGAACCATGTGCTCTAGGTCTGCACCCTATCAGTTAAGCAGTACCATGCAGGACATCAACATGGAGACCTGGTAGTGGCTCGGCTGCAGGACCCATGTCAGCAGTACAGACCTCACATTGTAGCATGGCTCCTATCTGCAGTGGAAAGGTTAGAGGAAACATCTTGTTTTTAAGTGGTACCTCCACAGCAGCTGAGAGGAGTCTGTGACAAACACCAATGTGTCATGTCAGGTTTTCCAGGACTTGTTATCTTTTGACATTCTGTGATTCTATGATTCTGTGACATGGTGGAGGAGTGGGTTTTTTTCCTCATACCCAGGAGAGATTGGGTCAGCAGCACCCACCCCCCAAGTTACAAAGATGCTCTTCAGTCCCATCCACACCTGCAGACTCCTCCCCATAGCAGAGAGCTGAGCGCACAGACCCCTGTCAGGATGGCCTCCTCCACCTCTGCTTTCCCATGCAGCAGAGCTGCACTGCCTTGGTATGAGCTTATTTTAAGGTTTTAGTTTATCCCAAGGTCCCTTATTTTAAGGTACTTCAAGGTCCCTCAGTTATAAGTTATTAGGCATGAGCTATAAAATGCTACAGGAAAATCAGAAGGTAGTACACAGGAAACATAGCACCATGACCTGCTTGACCAACCTGATCTCCTTCTATGACCAGGTGACCCGCCTAGTGGATGAGGGAAAGGCTGTGGATTTTGTCTACCTGGATTTTAGAAAGGCCTTTGACACTGTTTCCCACAGCATCCTCCTGGAGATACTAGCTGCCCATGGTTTAGATGGGACTGCTCTCTGTTGGATAAAGAACTGGCTGAATGGCCAAGCACAGAGAGTGGTGGTGGATGGAATTAAATCCATCTGGCGGCCAGTCACAAGTGGTGTCCCCAGGGCTCAGTTTTAGGTCTGCTCTTGTTTAACATCTTTATCAATGATCTGGATGAGGGAATTGAGTGCTCCCTCAGTAAGTTGCCGATGACACCAAGCTGGGTGGAAGCGTCGATCTGCTTGAGGGTAGGAAGGCAGAGAGATCTGGACAGACAGGATCGATGGGCCGAGGCCAACTGCCTGAGATTCAACAAGGCCAAGTGCCGGGTCCTGCACTTTGGTCACAACAACCCCATGCAATGCTACAGGCTCAGGGAGGAGTGGCTGGAAAGTTTCCTGGCGGAAAAGGATCTCAGGGTGTTGGTCGGCAGCCGGCTGAACATGAGCCAGCAGTGTGCCCAGGTGGCCAAGAAGGCCAACGGCATCCTGGCTTGTATCAGGAATGGGGTGGCCAGCAGGGGTAGGGAGGTGATCATGCCCCTGTACTTGGCACTGGTGAGGCCACACCTCGAGTGCTGTGTTCATTGTTGGGCCCCTCACTACAAGATGTAACTTAGCCGAGATATTTATCATTGTCTTACATAATTAAAAATCAGAGTCCAATCCAGACTAACAAGGCTGAAAACATTTAAAGACTGTTGGCCAGCAGTATTTAAATTTGTGGATCCACATTAAAACCTCCTGGATGTCATTCAGGTGCCCAGGCTTAGTATTTCACATTGGCTGTCTCTCTGTTTTCAGAGTTATCTTGCCATAAGTTATAGTAAGGTCCGTGATTAGGGAGTAGAGCAGTATGGTCTATTAGTTCTTTTTTTTTGATTCTGTTTGTTGGCTCACTAGGTTCCACAGTGCATCAAGGGCTGGCCAGCGTCAGGAACTTCCATTCACAACAGCAACATCCTTATTCACTGAGTGCACAATGTCTTCGGATGCACTTTAATCAGCAAACTTTTTCAAAACTCTCCCGTGCTGTCAGCTTAGTAATAACTTCATGAGCTATTTTATTTTCCTCTGGAGAAAAGCAAGTGCTGCTGAAGACCGACAGGTTAAATGCAAAATCAAGCAAATTAGTGCCAGCATTAGAGATTTAGAATTCCAGCTGCTTTTCACAAAATTGCTCTCAATTTCCTGAATTTTCAGATCATTATTTCTTATGCTTGTACCATCATGTTATTATTATACAAAAAGAAGAAAAAGTAACTGGCTGAGGGATAAAAGAAAAGTTAATAGAAGAGAAAGAACATACAGTTTATATCTGTACATTGAATGGCAGTCAAATTCCTAAAATGGTCCTTTAAATAAAATAAAATACAGATAGCAAATACAAATATCAAGATCTGGATTCGTATTTCTTCAAGGTTTCAAGTATATCCATAATTTTGCCTCAGTTCTTAATTAAAAAATGTTTCTTCCTTTCTCGTATGAATGAAACTCTAGGCTAAGTGCAGTGCTTCTTATTCAGAAAATAGGAAACAACAGAGTTTAGTGGGAGTGGTGTATTTATGCATGGATGTAAGAATCTGGATTTTTCATTAGGTCTGACTGAAAGGAAAGGAATTTTTTTGAAGAATGGAAATAAAGATATTAAATGTCACCAGCTGCAAGAATGCCACTTTGCATAAGTTCTTGATTGCTGAAGACACAACGAAATAGTAATCTGCATGACTTTTTTAACAATGTGTTCAAAAGTCACACGCATGTACAGAAGATATGACTTTAGAATGTGGAAATGAATATATGAATATGTGTAAATGTAATCCAGAATTTCTTTTATTCTTAAAATCAGAGAGATCTTCAAATTAATATTTATGATTTGTGCAAGCGTCTCATACAGTTATTAGGCCTATATCTTTTTTTTAAGCTTGTGAATTTATTTATCCTGCTGGGAGTGAAAGATTTAGCATAAGTCCATCCTCATTGTCAGGCAGCCCAATAAGCAGTGACTACATCACTCTCATTTGATGAAGATATATTAAAATGTCCAAGATATTTTTCAATTACTTTTGCTGCTATTTTGATGAAGTGTGAAAGAGAAGGGCAATAGAAAAACAGTGCAGCCAGCCAGTATCGTGCACCTTAATGCAGAATTAATGCTTATCAATTTTTGAGACATGTCACTTTTTGTGCTAGGCATTGTGCCACTGCTTAGTTTTAAACGAGTAGATAACATTTGGATTTGATTCAAATTAATTTCTAAATAACCACAAAATCAGATTTAAACTATTTATTTCTTCACTTCATGGACAGAAGCCAGTTCTGCCATTGAGGCATATTTCTACTAAGCAGCAACAAACAGAACTCTGTGTAATAGATATTTCTTCTGTTACAAACATATAAATTAAAATGTGGCAAACAGTAGTGCTTGAGTGCAGTTCCTAGTCTCTCAGTTTTGAGCTCTGGAATGTGAAGATCCTGGGTTTAGGTAATAATAAAATACCAAATCTATTCAGTCTAAAATTCATAGAATGATAGTAACATCTTCTGAGGATGAGTAAATGAAGTTTTCGCTCTGGTCTGAAGGTGCCCTTTCAGCTGGCTGACAAGATTCATGCTGACAGTCTGATGCCGGTATCTCTCCTATAGTGTGTTGATAGACTTGAGCTTTGCATTTCAGCCGTGGTCTTTGGTGTGGAGCAGCACAAGGAACAGCAAGCTCGCCCCAAGCCCTCTGGCAAGCATCAGGGAGCATTCCTTGTCAGCTCCCAGGGTAAGAGGAGGATGGGTCTGTGCCAAGGGACCTGAGGTCTGCCATGAATGTGCTTCTGAATCAGGTCTGCTCTGCGCTGGGACAGGTTACAGCAATGCCAGGCCAAGCTCAGGTCTGGCCGTATGTAACTGCACAGGAACATCCTTGGTCAACACTCTCAGACCTTGACAGGTATATCAGCAGGGAGCCTGGTAGGTAACTGGGGGAAACTGGGATTTCTCTCTTGTTCTACAGTAATATCCCCTCAGCATGCTCTCCTTCTGCTCCTCCTTCCAGCACTTCTTCCACCACTCACTTGCTGTTATGTGCTATTGAGGTGTTAGGACTAGTAGTAAAGAAGTAAGAAAAAGCTGATCTTTGCTGAATGACTGTTCTTGCTGCTGTGTAGGCACATCACAGCCAGCAGATTGTTAGAGGACACCAAATCAGGCCCTTAATAGCTGCTACATCTCTATTCCTGCTGACTATCTCTCCCTTCACTCAACACCAGTGAAAGATAAAAGACCCTGTACTCTTTCTTATATAACAAAGTTAAAGAGAGGTGCAAGACACAGAGACATTCAAGACAATTACAACTTGTTTGGAGGTCTTGGAGACGTGTCCAGGACCCAGAGCCTAAGTCCCCCATTGTATTTATATATGAGCAGGTTCAGAGTACGTGAAGGTCTCCCCCCCGACTGCAGGCCAATTTCCCACGTGCAGGCCGTGGGCTCCCCTTAACACCAGCACATGTGCCGTAGGCATGAAAGTGGATGTCTGTCTGCTTTCTAGCCGGGAGACCTCCAGATTTCTGATCAGCAGAGGAAGGGAGGAGGATGGTTCAGCCATGCCCACACCACAGAGAGGTGTCTCCAGTCACTTTCTCCCATCTGAGACCCTCCCCACTAGCTCATGAAGGATCCCCCTTTCAGATCCACCAGTATCTTTCCCCTCACTGTCATGTCCACATCAGCCTCACCCGTACCTCTTCTCTGCTACTCTCAGTCCCTGGTTAGCTGCAGTCCTTGTAATCCCCAGCTACTCTTCTCCTGAGCCCTTTGTCAATAGAAGTTCACCGCTGCAATTTTTATTCTTTAAAATGTAGTTCAAGTTTTGCATAGGTGAAGGGATCTGCACTGGTCAGCATTTCTTACTGTCTCAAACAACACTGACAAAAGGAGCTTGTGGCTTCCTTTTTTAAGTTTTTGCTTATCATGCTCAGGTTAATATTGTCCAAGTGCAGTTTAGATTAGATAGCACAACATAGCCCTTTGGACTATTCAAATCACATAGAAAACAGCCTTCCAGAAACCATCTTAAAAAGTCTTCTTGCACATCTGTAGGACAGTATATTGGTATGTGAGCATTTTGCATAGACATATCCAGACAGCTTCACCCTTGCTCAAAGTCATTATATTGGTACTGCCTCAAATCTGGAGTTAACTATGCAGCAAATAAGAAAATGATGAATGTCTTAGTTTGGGGATCACTACAAAAACCCAGGAAAATAGAATCAGAATCACAGAATGTTAGGTGTTGGAAGGGACCTCTGTGGGTTATCTAGTCCAACCCCCCTGCCGAAGCAGGGTCACCCAGAGCAGGTTGCACAGGACCTTGTCCAGGCAGGTCTTGAATATCTCCAGAAAAGGAGACTCCACCACCTCCCTGGGCAGCCTGTTCCAGTGCTCCGTCACCCTCAGAGTGAAGAAGTTCTTCCTCATGTTCAGATAGAACTTCCTATGTTTCCTAATACTTGGTTTCATTTTTCAAACCAGAAGGATTATATTGAAGAAACCCCTGATTTAAATGGCCTGAGTTTTGGCTCGTCAGCTTTACTCTACGAGCCATTAATATGCAAGAGAATTTCAAGAGAATGAAGGATTTAAATCACTCAGAACTGACCTTCAAGCTGTCTTCCTCTCATACACTGATAATATAAATGATACTTTCCTGTGATACAGGGTCATAGGCAGGATGATTTTGTGCTTGAAAGGAACAAGATACTTTTAGGACCTGTTTCTCATGCTTAACCTAAGTCATGTGGTCTGGGATGACTATTTGTAGTGTATCATCCCCTACACTCTGGCACGTGCAGCAGGTGGTTCAGACCAAATCACAGGAAAGTCTTAAATGCATCTGCAACATGACAGATGACTTGCTATATGGATATATTAATAAACCAAAACTGAGAGCAGCCACATGACAAGACGAATAACAAGATACGTTTATTAGTTATCTCTTCAGGAGTTACAGGAGCACTGAGTCCACAATCTAGTAACAATACAACTATGTGTAGCATCTGTTATGCATGAGGCAAACAGTCAAAAACCTGTCAGGCAAATATTTTTGCAACTTAGGGGTTAGTGGGACACAAAATCTTCAAAACAGATAATGTTCTCTGAATGTCCAACCCATTCCAGCTCCTTTTATTGGAACAAATTCTTCACTGACAGTTGCTGCTACAGCCTTATTATCGTCTCTTGGGCCACTGTGTTTAAACAAACCAAACGAAAAAATGGGAAGTAAAATGAGCATCTAAGCAACATCATTTCTATGGATTTGCCACAGGTCTCATATTAAATTAGTTTCTGGAGGAAGCTGCAGCTGCTACCTACAAGATCAATCACTTGACTTTCATTATATTTGACAGCTATAAATCCTTCTAGATGCAGAGTCTGGCAGGCTTAGATTAGTCTCCTTACAAGAGAAACATCACACTTCAGATAATGCAAGCTTGGGCTAATTGCCCTAGTAAGCATTTACAGGGGGCTGAGAGAAAAATATTTCATATTTGGGTAAATGGTTATCTTTGGGTCAGGCATTAAATTCACATGAACATTGAATGAAGCAAACTCCCTTCTGCAGCTCCATAAAAAATGGTCTGGATCTTTACGTCAGGTAGATCAGCAACTCTTTTACATTCTGAGGACATTTATACGGGAAGGTACATGTTTCTGTAGACTGCTTGTGTTTGGATGAAGTTGTATTTTCTAGTAGAAAAAATGTCTTCAATTATTTAGCCAGCTGTATTGACATCTCCAGCAGCTCTGTCTGGTCACTTTGCTTAACAATGTCCCCATCTGTGACCGGTATGTACTCATATCACTTAACACAAGTGGTACTCACAGTGCTTTGTAAACACTGAACTCCATGAGAAATTAGGGTATCTGAAATTTGGTCCATTATCTAATCAAGCTCTGCACAGCCTTGTGGGAAGGTAAATGAAGTTTGTTGGTGATGACACTGTTTATTTTGTCCTTTCAGAGCTCGACTTTGGTCCCAGAGAAGTCCGTGTGTGTCTATAATTCTCTCTGTGGCCGTGCGATCCCGCTGGTACTGTTTCACAAAGCTCAGAGGGCATGGGATACTGGCACATGGTAGTTTAGCTTGCTTAGATTAGATTAACTAAGGAGTAGTGAGGTAACAGCACAAAAAGTCACAGATGGGATCTACACAGTGGAATTCATGAAGAAATGTTAAAAATGTGTGGAGTCTTAAAGAGATTAGTGCCCAGATGTCTTCCCTAAGTGAAGTCTCCTAACAACAGCCCTAGAGAAGAGACTGCATGTAGATAGGCACTGAATGAAGGGTGTAACTTGCCTTGGTATTAACCCGTGCTGGGTCTGAGCCACTGATTGAGATGTGCAAATCCATTACTAATCCCTTAAGCTATTCAGGCCTTCTGGGTGTTTTTTTGTTTTCTATTCATATTTGTTGCTTAACAATTTAGCATCTGTACTTTGACTTTTCCAATGTCTCTAGATAAATTATCTCTCAACCTTCAGGAACCTATTTAACAAAATTTGGCAGAAGAATTTCTACTGAGAGGAGAGAGATGCAATCTTTAAACAGGTGGATATTTTAGTAGGGATTGTGTTCTACGAAAATGCAAAAAAAAGCTTGATTCAATATTCAGGTGTAACAGTCTCCATTCCCGAAGTAGTTACCTCTTAAAGATGACGGGAAGTGTGCTAATAAAGGCTTTATGGACTTTTTAAAAGTATTCAATCCAGATCATAAATAAAATTCAGCCTGAGGATGGGGAAAGGACATGTTCCAATGAGTTTTCAGCAGCTTAGCTCCATCTATTTCAGTCTTCAACCTCTTCCTGTCATAATGTTCCCACTCCGTTCTCTAGTATGCTGTCCTGATTTTGGCTGGGACAGAATTAGTTTTCCTCCCAATATGTGATTGTTTTGGATTCAGTATGAGAAGAATGTTAACGACACTGAAGTTTTTAGTTGTTGCTGTGAAATCAAGGACTTTTTTGCAGTTTCCCACATTCAGTTAATGAACGGGCGTGCAGGAACTGGGAAGGAGCACAGCCAGGCAGATAGCTAAGCTGGCCAGTGGAAATATTCCATACCATGGCTATCATGCTCAGTTTAGGAATGGGGGCTGGCTGGGGGTGGGGGGGAACTATTGGCTCTTCTCTTTTCTGTGAGTTCGAATCCTCTCTTGGCCAGGAGTTCAAACCTTTTTTGGAAATATGCAGTTTCCGGGGTTCTGCAACAACTGCTCAGGGACTGGCTGTGAATCGATTGTGAGGTGGTGAGAAAAATTGTATTGTATATTTTGCTTTGCATATTCATTATTATAATTAGTATTATAAGTGATAGTGGTGGTAGTAGTAATAGTAGCAGTAGTATTTCCTTTGTTGCCTTATTAAACTCTCTTTATCTCAACCCATGAGTTTCCTCTTTTGTCCATTTCTCCTCCCCATCCCACTGGAGGGGAAGGGGAGGGGTGAGCAAGCGGCTGTCTGGTGATTAGTTGCCAGCTGCTGGGTTAAACTATGACATATACCCAAAGCAAACAAATGTGACAAATAACAGAACAACCACTGAAGCAATCAGAATGCATTGACAGCCATGTTTTAAAACAATTATTTGACAAACTGAAACTTTAGGAAGGCCCGCCTTCATATAAAAGGATAAAGTTAATATATGTTGGCCAATTTTTGTGGCTTTTATTATAAATATCCCATATCTTACTCTGCTATTTCCTTTTGACTTCGTTATTGGTTTGACTAACGAAGAACTTTGGAACTGTCCCGTTACTCCTTAAATCATAGTGTAATTGTTAAATCCCTATTCAAAACCTGTTTCTTGGTCTTGGTTTGCTGTCCACAGCTGCCATTGTTGTAGCTTTTGTGTTCAGGCAAGAAAGAACAAAAGCCTACTAAAAGAGCAACAGAAAGAAAATTGATCTAAGCTCCAGTTCCCCAAAATGTGTCAGCAGTGAGATCCAGCAAGGGAAGATCACCAGATTTTCCTAAGCCCATTGAATAAGATTTTTAAAGGTATGATGTTTATCTCCTGGCCTATTTTTTCTTAAAACTGAGCCATAATAAATACTGAGGGTGGTGGAGGCTAGTTTGACTGACAGAACTGAAGAAAGCATCATGGTGATAATGGAGGCATTAAGGAAAGGTATAGCAAAGAAAGAAAAAAGATATTAGAGTAGTAACTATATAAAAGTGTTACTGGCAGAGGATGTGTACAGAGAGAAGAACGAACACGAAACAGAAACACCTGGGAAAGGAGAATGACCTTGGGGAAAGCATACCTATGAAGAAGAACTAGCGTAATAAGATAGATTACATTAAAGAGCAGCAAATCTGGATTTACCATTAACGTCTGCCTTTCATGCAAGTGTGTTGTCTGCTTACATGGTTCTTTTTGAATTTAGCATCCTCATTATGTGTGCAGTGGGTAACACTGGAGGATTCCAGTTGCAATTGTAGCTGCTGTGTGCAACTGTGATATATAAATAGCAGAGGGTATAAAACTGGCAGAGGGTTTAGGACATGTATGAGGAAAATGGAGAGCAGACAGAGGTGGGCAGGAGGAATGATTGAGGTAGGCAATATGCTCAGAGGTCTTGCAAAATACCATGAAAATAAAAATTCTGAGGTTTCCTCAGCTCTAGCCATAGGTGTGCACAATGTCAATGATATGAAGGAAAATAAATGTGTGATTCCCATTAACATTACCAAAATACATGCAGCGAAGTCCCCCAGTGAGAGCTCCAACAGCTGGATCTTACAAGGTCGATAAATGACGCTGTCTGTTTTCATGTACTTCTGTTTTGTTGACCTGCTAGAAAATTCTAATTGAAACATCATCTCTGTAAGCAGATGGAGAACTTTGGGGCACAAATGTCAGATGTATTGTTATTCATGCCAAATCACTGCTGGAGGTAAGTCATCATAAGCAAAGGAATTACGGCAGGGAGGAATTAGCCCTGCAGTAGTTAGAATGCCTACAGCTGTCTCAGGTAGCTGTGCATTAGGTAAAATTTTATAAGTGAAGGTGGTAGTGTCATTATGGTGAGCAATGAAAGGAACAATACAGGCAATTAGGTTTATCTATGGCCACGGTCATATAGCCCCGTTAAAGTACAGTGGGATTTTTCTCCATTTTAAAAAAGACTAAAGTCAAAACACTAAAAGAGACCATTTCCTGTTGTAGTTGTCAGATCAACTGCAGTAAATGAGACAACACCAATATGTAATTTATGAAGACATGAGCATTTATTTTTCTGGCAAAAACGTAGCTAGATCAGGGTTTTTTCACTTCTGAGGAAAATTATATCATAGTAGTAGTTTTGAGGGGAAGGGTACTGATACTGTAATCCATTATTGTTTAAAGGGCCATTTTTAAATTATGAGAAAATAAAGCCCTTCTTCTCCTCACTTTTTTCTGTTTACCGCCTAAGTTAAAAATACGGGGAACATTTGAGGCATTCACATTTGAGTCAACCCCTCAATGCAGCACACCCATGCAGATGCAAAACTAGTAGGTTTATAGTCATTGCAAAGATAAATCACTATAAAAAGATTAATACTTCTTTTTGCCTTTTGAGCTATTGTACATACCTGCCTCTGAACTGGGATAGATTTTTTTTTGCGGCACATGGTGCAAGAAGTACATGCAATGACGGCGTGCATTGGTCAGCCTTATGAAGGGAACTGAAAGCAATCAGAGATGCACTCTTCCTACAGTAATCCAGTTTCTTAGGATCAGAGCAGGCTGGAGGGACCCTAATGGCAGGAAAAGAGACTCTTCCCTCCTTAGCTTGCTCTCACCTTGGAGAGGTTTTTGGGAGGGCAATGCCTTCTGGTGTCCTCAGAGGAGCTAAAGCACCATCACAACTCCATCCCACCTGTGACACAACTTGCACAACTCCCCGTGTTGTGGACATAGACTGAAACAGGCCGCACTGGGCTGACAGCGAGTTTGAGGACATCTCTCAGTATGCCTACAGTCAATAATAGCAGCTGTGAACTGCTGACCAAGGCTATGGTCATATCGAGCAAAGGCCTGGAGGATTTGCCAAAATGACGAAGTGTTTGGTAGTGATTACTTCATTTGCAAAAGCAGATGAGTTTACCATGGAAATTTGTCAGAAGAAAACGAAAACTTATATTCACGTGAGGGGCTTAATATTCATCAGGACAATATCTTCAGCTTATAATTTTCATAGAGCCTTTGGAAGTATGGAAAATTTCACCCTCCAGCAACATTTTTTCTGCAGAAGCACTGCATGGAGATCACATTTTAATGATTCGCATCTTGTTGACCATGGGCCCAGAGGAGAAATACTTATTTGCCTATTCAGACTAATATTGATTCCTGAGCAGGAAATATTGGCAGCTTTCCCACATCTCATTGCTACACCTACAAATGCTCATTGCAACCTTTATTCTACCTTGTGCCAAAACAAATATATAGCCTATGTGAGGGAACACAGAAGGTGCCAGTCTTGAGAAAAATATATCCCTGTTACACTGTCAGTAGAAAGAGCACCACAGTCTCCAACCCAAATTACTATTTTACTAATCAGGATAGTCGCTCAAAAGCAAAAAGCAAACAAGGAAAAAAGTGTGATATGGGAAGTGGGATAATGTAGAAAAGTATGTAAGTGAAAGGAGGTCATCCCACATGACTGACGTGAAAGGAGAGAAGTCTGACTCAGCGGTTCTGCAAGCTCACTTTTCAGAAGTAAGCAGGTGGATAGACACAGGAGAAGCATTGCAAACCAAAAGCCAACTAGCAGCCACAGAAAAGGAGGTGACAGGTTGGTAAGTGTTTTCGAGCTTTATCAGCCACTTTGGGATTGTGGCTGTACATTATGTATTGTTGTAAAGCAATTTTGATAAAACGCTAGTGGTACCGCCACTAGGCATTAATAACAAACACTTACTAAAACATTATATAAATTATTCTAAGTGACTAGCACCATTTAGGCTGAGCTATCAATTGCCCAAAAATAAGAAAGTGTAGAAAGAACTTTCACAAGAGGATAAGAGAGATTTTGAGAAGGCAGGCACAGGATGAAGTCTTTAACCTCAGGGCTATAAGCAGACATTCTGAGTGGCTGATTACCAGTCACTAAAGGAATACAACTATGAGAGGGACCAGTTTTAGTGCCTAACAAAATAAATAGCCTTTTAACAAGGAGGTATGCATGCCTGGCTTGTATTAATGAAGCCATTAGTTGCGCTGTGAGAATGTTACATCTCAGACTGTAGAAGGAGAATAGGAACACCTTGGTGAATAATTATATACACATCCTATAGCTAAGTCATAAAAAAATACATTACATATGTCCATAACTAATTATTTTGAACAAAGACATCTGTTAAAGTGTATAAAGACTGCAATTCAAACCATTAGTTGTGCAAGCATGAATGCTTCAGAATTAGGTATGCAGAAATGATCATTCTGGCATCTGCAGCACTGTATATGTAGGTATTATCTTAATACTTCTAAGGAGAATTAAATCTCCAGTTCTTGTCCAACAACGAAAGGTTCAGCTGTAATTTGGATGCAGCAGTCTGAAATAGTAACAAAGTGAATGAAGAGGAAGTCTTACAGGTGATGAGCCAGTTTGTTGGGGAGATTCATTTTTCTGACAAGAAAGCTGTCTAGGGGTGAAATACCGAATTTGTGAGAGCTGGAGTCGAGCAGACAAGAGCCTGGGCTCAGTGGCTTGATAGAGCCTTGAAATAAAGCCAGTAACTTGCTGTGTCTGTAACAGAGCACTGCCTGCAGGTTTGCCTGTTTGCATAAGCCAACATTGACTCAGCCAGGCTGACAATTTACTTATAAGCTCAACTTATCTGGAGCTATATTCTAGGGTGGACTCTGAAGCTGTACTCAAGGGCTTAGGGGTGTTTAGAGTGAAAAATAGGGAAGTAGTAGGTAGAAAACTGAAAAAACACAAGCAAAAAAAGTTAGTGGAAGTTATTCCAAAGTCCGTATACATGTGGTGGGTCTTATTTCTTAGAGTTCTACTATGTTGATATAATCACATCACCTCCAGTTACTGAAAGTAATGTAAAGCCTACCCAAGCAATTTTTCTTCAGGACTCTCAGAGGCACAAACACCACATTCTTCCAAAAGCAGAGCAGAAATCAATATTTTAATTTGAGGCACATTAAAATTTTCAAAGCAAATTGCAGAGAGAAAAAGCACATTTCAGCTGCATAGGACAACCACCACTGCCCACTTAAAAAAAGGACTTGAAAATCTTTGTGTACAGTTAGCATCTTTGGTTCACCTATTTGAGCAGGAGTACTAGCTTACCCTGGTTTCTGCTCCATCTGGTATTTCAGGGAGTGAAAGGGGTTCTGGCAAAGTGAAGTAAGCTACAGTCTGCCTCATTTTCTGGGGCACTGATATTAAATTTCTCCCTGTACAAACCATTTCACTACTGTTTGTTTAAACATAATTCTTCACTACTGTTTGTTTAAACATAATTCTAATGGACATTTCTTTGTTTTTGTCAAATCTTCTTATCATCCTTGATAGCACTAATGTGCTTAGCAGGTCTGCTCTGACCTGAGGAGAGTGTGTCCAACACCCAGAAGCTTTTATTACTGAGCAGTGGCCTCGCTCCATCTAGGGCAAGCATATCTCTGCCCACTAGAGAGACAATAGATCCCCTTTTCATTGATTGCAGTCCACAGTGTGCACACCGCTCACCCCCCAGATACCATCTCAGCACAGACTGGTGTGCCAGCTCCATGCCTGCATGACCAGCCAGTTTCTGATGTGCCTCAACAGCACAGCTCCGCCCAATATATGCTGGCTTGCAGATTTATCACCTGGCTCACACTACGGCAGCACAGGCACCAAGAGATGGCCAGCCACACACCAGAGTGACCGTGACAGATGGCTGTCTAATGGATTACTGAATTACCATGAATTTTAGCACACGTTTTCGTCAGACTAAATGTATCGATTATCTTGTGTTCTTTCTACCTTAATGCCTAATTTAAGACTGTACTTGTGCAAAGCTTCCTTCACAACTAACTTGCTCTTGGACTAATGCCATTGACTGACATTAGAGTTCTCATCAGCAGCACTGAGTCTAGTTGGAGGCCTGTAACTAGTGGTGTCTCCCAGGGGGGTCAGTAATGGGCCCTGTCTTGTTGAACTTCTTCATCAGTGACCTGGATGAAGAGTTAGAATGTACCCTTAGCAAGTTTGCTGATGACACCAAACTAGGAGTAGTGGAGGATACACCAGAAGGTTGTGCTGCCATTCAGCGTGACCTGGACAGGCTGGAGAGTTGGGCACAGAGAAACCTGATGAGGTTCAACAAGGGCAAATGCAGGGTCCTGCACATGGGGAGGAATGACCCCATGCATCAGTACAGGCTTGGGGTGGACCTGCTGGAGAGCAGCTCTGTGGAGAGGGACCTGGGTGTGCTGGTGGACGACAGGCTGACCATGAGCCAGCAGTGTGCCCTAGCTGCCAAGAAGGCCAAAGGGATCCTGGGGTGCATCAAGAGGAGTGTGGTCAGCAGGTCGAGAGAGGTTCTCCTTCCCCTCTACTCTGCCCTAGTGAGGCCCCATCTGGAGTACTGTGTCCAGTTCTGGGCTCCCCAGTTCAAGAAAGATGAGGAGCTACTGGAGAGAGTCCAGCGGAGGGCTACGAGGATGGTGAGGGGACCGGAGCATCTCTCCTATGAGGAGAGGCCGAGGGACCTAGGCTTGTTCAGCCTGAAGAAGAGAAGGCTGAGAGGGGACCCTAAAAATGCCTACAAATATCTTAAGGGTGGGTGTCAGGAGGACGGGGCCAGACTCTTTTCAGTGGTGCCCAGCGACAGGACAAGGGGCAACAGATACAAATTGAAGCAGAGGAAGTTCCATCTGAACATGAGGAAGAACTTCTTCCCTCTGAGGGTGATGGAGCACTGGGACAGGCTGCCCAGGGAGGTTGTGGAGTCTCCTTCTCTGGAGATATTCAAGACCCACCTAGACGCTGTCCTGTGCTGCCTGTTCTGGGTGACCCTCCATCGGCAGGGGGCTTGGACTAGATAACCCACAGAGGTCCCTTCCAACTCCTAACAATCTGTGATTCTGTGACACCATTAATGAATGAGGCAAATAAGGATCAGGCCAACTGAATTATTCCATCTGGCATCCAAAGGCAAAAATATGCATATAACATGCTGTTGATTGCCCGATACTCTGCACAGCATCACTGTCTCCCAAGCTACTTGTCTCTGAGAAGGGCCTCTCTCAGAAAGCAGGAGCTTAGCTAATGAGATCAGACATGAATGACAATCAGTTTTCTTCCACTTGAGCCCACTGGCAGAAATTGTGGATGCTGGTCTTTTGCAAATGCATTGTCTTGCCATGGTTCCTCCCTGCACTAAAGCTTAATGATTTTCTGAGATATCTATTTTACCCCTTAGAAATGTTCCCTGGCTGCCCACACAGCAGAGTTCTGCATCGACAGTGAACCTCATTCTTTGTGCTGTGAGGCATCCAGCAAGTGTCAGAGAATTTGAGGAAATTTCTATTTCATGTCTATGTGTCACCTGCAAAGACAGAAGTGCTGCTTGGAGAGACAAAGAATTTAGCGGGAAAACCAGTGACCATTTAAGGAATTCATTCACATTTTCTTCTGTGTGATCCCTGAGCAAAAGAACAGCAAATTTCTTATAGACAGTGTTTTGGCATGTTGCAGGCTCTGGATTGTGCATTGGACTAACGTTCAGGACTCCTGAGTTCAGTGCCTGACTCAGCAATTGCAGGGTGGCTGTGTTCTTCCCTCTGTCTGCACAGCAGAGGTGAGGCAGGGGCATTAGTACAGACCTCCTGTGCGATCTAGAGTCAAAAGCCATGGCAGATGGATCAGGCATTATTCTCTTCAAAACGGTGGCTAATAGCAACACCTTGTGTCTTTTGACAGACAGATAAAGTTGAATTTGGGAGGTTAATATGGGAGGTGGAAGTTTATTTTAATAACGTCAGGGTGAGAGCTTTGCAGTCCTATTTCCCTTCCCTTTTTCCTTCTCCTTCTTATAGCGTGCAATGTTTAATTGAAGTAGGTGTTATATTGATCTGGTAAGACACAAATAAAACCCTAAAAAACTAATCAAGTGGAGAGAAGAGAAAGGGAAAACAGGAGCCTGAAACTGCTTGTAAGTGCTTGTTATATTTCTAATGCTTTACATAGTCCATTCTTCAGTAAACCAAAGGATAAGCCTGTCCTTCGCTCTCTTGCAGTTGTTTGCAATGTCTGGGAAAGGATGCATTTATTTGACATAAATCAGTTACCCAAATATCGCTTTTAGCTAAAACCAGGCCAAGGTAAGAAGAAACAAAAGCAGATATGAAAAGCAGAAAACACAGTTTGCAAATGCTTCTGAGAACATGGGAATAAACAGTCAGGCGCACTGGGGTTCGTGTTACCCAACTTAACTGTCCACCCCAGGTGACCCATGAGCTGGCTCGCTGATCTCCCTCTGCGATAACGGGCAGCTAGACTATAAGGTGTGTACAGTGGAGGTCTGATGTCGTCACTCTCACCTGATTTTGTCCAAGGAAAGACACAGGCATTTAAAGATGCAGTTCAATCTAGAAGTCATCAACAGACTGAGATAAACTGTGCCCTGCAAATGCTGATTTCTCTTTGCTGACCAGAACTGCAACTTGGGGAACAGTCCAGACAGGGACATCTCTGCCACAAATAACTATGTTGAGTCAGATAGTTACAGTGAGGCCTTCCCGTTGGGCTAGGAAACATCTGAAAACTACAGTGAAGCCTTTTTATACTTCACCCTTTGTAGTTCATTCACTCCCAAGAACATGCATCCATAGGTCATAGACGCAGTTACTTATAAATGGGACATTACCAGAGGAAGACACAGAAGTAATCAGTCAGGGAAAAATGAACTCCTCAGACGTGTCTTTGACAAACAATGTGACAGGGACTTCTTGTGTCATGCAGTCTGAATGAACCTCGTGCCACAAGAGTACTCCTAATTATAAATACTGCTAACAGATTGCTCTGTAAGCAGACACTGATCAAGGTCCTGGCCTGAAGAGGTATTTCACAATGGCAGGTCAGTAGCTCATTAAGGATATGTAGTTCCAGCTGACTGCTAATGAGCATTTATAACAAACAGATGCTTTCTCTTTTTTTTAAGTGGCCAATTTGGCAGAGAAAGTGCACAAAAAACGCTCACCCCATCGTCTTTGATAAAACTTTGATAAGTAGAATCTACCTCCTCCTGTCTGTGAAGTTGTTGAAAAAATCTGACTGTCTACAGAAACTGCTGTCTTTGGTTCTTGCTGAAAAAATATCTGCCAACAACACAGGATTTCCTCCTCTCTACCGGGAAGGAAGAACTGATGTACCTTAAGCACAGATTTAAACTACGTGTTATTGAAGCGATACAGTGAGGACTCAGAGGAAAGAGAAATGATTGGCTGATATGGTTGTGGTGTTAGAGGAAGAGGGGATGTAGCACACAAATCTGTAGGAAAATTTGACTTATTTGGCTCTGTTGCTCTTTTGCACATCAGTTTAAATGTGCAGACCATCAAGTGAAGAAGTGGCATAGTGATGGTCAAAGAGAATTAAATTCATTAAGTAGTAGCCCTGGCAGTGCTACTGCACCTGCAGTCACTTCCTTTTACTGAAAATAAATTCTTTGCAGACAGCAGTAAAACAGTTCCTAGACGAGACCTTTTCCTAGCCACATTATTATAAAATTATCCTTTAGATCAAGAAATATTTTTTATGTATTCTTCTTGACGAGCCTAAAATCCCTGAAGGATTTTCCTTGCTCTCCTGTGGGTAGGAAGAAGTAGTCAATTACATTATTTTTACCATACACAAAAAAAGGACCGTCTTGTGCTTAAGGCATGATAAGAGGAACTTGTGTTTCACATCCTGATTTACTTAAGAGTTTGCAAAATGTGAGAAAAGAGTGAACAGTAAAGGATAGTTATACCACTTAATTTTGTGTTCTTCTTTTAGTACAATAAGTGCACATTCAATTTCATATTGGAATTATATATATGGATGTGTGTGAAATTAAATTTGTTTCTATTATGAATTTATTTAAAAATGAGACATTCAGGATCTACTGCAGGGTTGTGATTGGTCACAGCATCACATCATATTATTTGTGCTCCAGGGCTAAAGGAACATAAATAAAGTACCCCAAAGGCAATGCTTTCACAGAACCAAGACCAGCTGCCAAGAAAGCCAGGTGTATGGCCTTGACGGAAACAGCATTAAGTTCCCAAATCCTAAAATTGGCAATGTTTTGCTATACAGGGCAGCCTCATGAAAGGTGGTACACTTATAACTGAGCATTAGGAGGGAGGGTGAAAGATCCTAGCTAGGAAAGCAATCCACTTATTAAGGGCAAAATGGTGAGAACTCCACTTTCCGTATGTGAAAACAAACACTGCCTGTGTCCATAGCCTCTCAGTACTTCTGAGAAAAAGAGTCTTGTAACAAGCTTAGTATTAGCTGTTTTGCTAAAAGAAAATAGAGAAGACTCAGGGGAAAAAAATCCAAGCACCTGAAAGAACTGCAAAAAAATGTGTTCTCAGGAATTGCTTTACTGTTTCTTGACAAGACATGGTATCACCATGTTGTTGTTGGCTTCAGCAGCAGTTAGGAACACTCTCTGTTTTTATTAATTGCTACAGATTCTTGAAAGAAACAGTATTTTTTTCCACAAGTTAAGAAGTCATTGTGATATAAGGAAATCCTGCAATAAATGTGCAGATTAAACATCAGTTCTGGACTAAATTAATTTATGGTGATAAATGAATGGCTTTAATCTTGAAATGAAAGAGTGAAACAAAGGCTCCCTGCCACTGCGTGAACAAAACCAAACTTAAAGTGGACAGGAAGGAAACGATGTAGGTAAAAAATACAGACACATTACCTGGACTAGATACCAGAAAATCTGAATTCTCTTCCACTGCTTACCATGATGTTGCTATAGGATTTGGAGTGACTGTAAAGTGGGATGTCTACATAGATTCAGGTGACAAAGTCCCATTTTAGGCACTGATGTGCCTCCAGTTCTTGGCACAGAAGTTTCTGTCATCAGCATTTCCCAGGCAAGTAGATGTTTGCCCCTGGACGTGCCTGACCATCTCCTCAGTAGGCTTTTGCATTCCCCACTCCGTCTGCTGCACGAGCTTAGTAAAGCAGGGCATCTATCTCATTGTAAAGGCAGGTGAGTCTCTGGTTTCCCACCTGACAAAATATTTATGTATGCAGATTTGTATTTTTTGGGGGGGCATCAGACCTTTTGCACATGTTATGTGCTTTTTCCCAGAAGGGATGGCACTATCTGTTGAGTCAGTATTGCTGCCTCTGATTTGCTAGGTAAGTAAGTGTGGGCTGGCAGAGAAGGAAAGCAACACCAACTTATGAGAGGAGTGATCAGAAGATACATGAAAGAAGCAGAGAAACTAACATTTCCACACAGTACAAGGTGGACATGTGAAAATACATTATTGTTTTATATATACAATGCATGCAGGACTAAAAAGGATCAATGTAAGTATCTTTGACGGCTGTTTGCTAACAGCAATTGCTCTTACTGCCAAGAAACTTTTCAGGAACTACTCTACCACTTATCTCGCAGATCTATATGGAAAGTGAAAAACAACCTTCAGAGAAAAGTCTTTCAATATAAAATTAATCAAGAAAATTATTCAGGTTCGACCTATCTTAACTATTATGTTCAAAGCTGGTGTCAAGTAAATCTTGCTGCAATTTATCACACTCAGAAGAGAGGTAAGGAGGATCACCATTAAAACATACAAGCCGCAGTAAAATCAAAGCTGGTTTTAATGAACATTGTACTTTAGTTCTGGACCCAAGTTTTCTAATGTTCGGGCCTATCTTGAATACTACATCTATGGAAGTTTCCCTTAAAAAAGCCATAGAAACAAGTCTGGTTCACATGGAGGTTCTGTCCTTTTTTTCTGATCCCTTTGCTTTAAATTCACAAAACTTAAGTGCATGTGACAGCTTATTCTTTGCTGAATAAAAGAGTATCTTGCACTGAAGGCTAAAAAAGTGTATTGCAAAGACATAGGCATGCACATTACTCCTGACCTCTGGAAGTCTATTGACTTGGTTCTCAGAGGGCAGTCAGTGCGACGGAGTCCAGCCTGCCTGGAGGAGCTTGGGGGCTTCAAGCATGCTAGGACTGACTTGTTTCTAGCTCTGCCTCTCTGTTCTCCTACACACTCATCCCCACCCACTGTCTCACCAACTATTAGGCAGAGGAGGTCTAGTCCTTCAGAACAAGTGTCCTCAATCAACATCTGTATGTATAGGGAACAGTTAATTTTAAAAGCTCTTCACATGAACACAGGTTGTAAAAATATCCAGTAGTCAGAAGCTAAATTACAAATGAGAAGTAGCAACACTTCAGTAAGGTACAGACAGCAACCAAAATAAAATATTCATCCTCACTCAGTCCTTCATTCGTGATGTAATGGCTTTCTGAAAGATACTTTTCAATTTAACTGAAATTTGTTTAAACACAACAAGCTTCTCTTGCCTAGGAGACAAGATTATTTCTGTCTACAGTTGGAAACAGAGGGAAAGTCAGAAGCTTATGCCATGCAAGAGGGCCAGCTGTCTTAGGACAAGCTATTGTTTGCTTAAAAAAAACCCAAACAATCCTAGTATCAGGTCACGCACTGGAAGAAACATGTGGTCTCTGGTTTTATGACCCCATGTAGCCCTCTGCCTCCCACTCTTCTCCTGCAGAGATGGGAGGCTGAAGTTCCCAGAGCTATGGGAAACGGACAGAGGAGAAACCTACAACCATGTGAAATAACGGGAAGCTCTGGTGTCTGCTTTTAGATGCTGCAACAGTTCCAGACAAGCTAGAGTATAGTCACCTTACTCTAGAAATGTGCTCATTTTCTCTGTGTTTAGAGATCTCTGTGAGCAGTTTCCCTGAAGAAGCAAGGTCAGCTTACTGCTATCGGCAGATGGGACCTTGACTGTTCTGCATGAACCAGCCACATCACAACTCAGGCTGGAAAGATAACGCGTTTCCGATCAATGCCTCTCCTTCAGAAGGCGCTTTACTTTTTCTGCTGTACACGATGTATAAATAGAGCAAAGTCAAAAGACTGTGTCCTACATAAGGGTGGACTGCAGAGGCATCTCGTTTACTGATGGATAGGGCAAGTGATCAAAAATTAAGGAGGGCTATGCAGAGCTGTGGTTGCTGCATAGGTCCTTGCAAATCCCTATTAGCTTGCATCAACAGAGAAATAAACTGCGATTTTACATGTTGTCATCTGAAACATATAAATCAATCATAAAAAACTGACTGATGTACCCATTGAACTGCTAATTTCAGGTTGAAGTTTCTTTCTGTGCGCCTAGAAAAAACAACATCAGCAGAGTTTTTCAGACTAATGGCAGAAGTTAATCTAATGCTTCCCTATGGGAGTGCCATAGTTATTTCTCTGTAGCTTTATCTCTTCATTTCGCTAAGTGTGTGGCCTTCCTTCCAGTATGACTAAGTCTGAATTCCAATAGAAAACACGAGCGATACCATTGAAGCCTATCACATGAGCTTGGGTACATACAGTATATTTTTCGCCTTGTGATGGCCAAGCCATGGCTAAGTTTTCCCCCTTGTTTTGCAGAAAAGGGAGGTGAATATGAAGATATCTGGAAGGAGGATGAGAAATAGTCATAGCATGATAGATGACAGGAAATTAAATAATTGCTTTTATTTCTTGTGAAGAACATAACGTTACCCCAGTAAAGAAATTTCATGTTTCAGAATTGTATAGAAACTCAACAACAAATAACAGGTATAGATTAGAATTCTGAAATCATCATATTATCTTCAGCAAAAAAACAATATTTAAAATTACGAGGAAGGCTTAATTCCCACTTCTCTGATAACATACAGGAAATTAGCATTTTCCCTGTGGTTTTGGTTCACTCCATTCCCCTTCTTCTTGCCTTCCTGTAGTGGATTTTCAAGCAGCACAGCAGTTCACTGTGAATCAGATGTTTTGTTCTGTCCTCTTGTTGGGAGAGACAAATACAGTGCTTTGACTATTTTCAAAATACAAAGTACTTTCCTCGTATGACTTGGAATAATGGCTGCCCTCTCAGCTTTTTTCAGACGACTAAACCTTGGTTATTTTATTTATGGAGTGGTTTTCCTCACTGACTGAAAGACTCTTTCTCTCCATTGCACTAACAGTTGAACAGCCAGAGAAGATTAATTGAAAACCAGCCAGGAAGAAATCTGTATGGGAAGGAATTTGCTACCACAGGAAATTAAGAATCTGGCAGGAGGGGGACTGATTTATTTTGAGATAAAGACCTGATTGTATTCTGAAGTGCAGCTTGACCTAGCTGTTTGAAAGCTATGATTTCCTGCAAGGAAGAAAAGTCAAGAAAAGAGCATTATACCATGTTCAGCTAGAAAAATGAGTTTCAGTGCATGGCTACTCTAGTTCGAGAAGCCAAAATCAAAACAAAATTTCTTCTTCAAAAACAGTGTCTACTGAATAAGCAAAATGTAGCATGGTTTTTATTTCTTCAGAGTCAGTGAATGCTCAGAAGCAAATGTCTCATGTTTTGAAATGGCTTCTAAATCACCGTTCCCCTTTATTTTCTGCATAAGGTCCATGACTCTAAGGGATCGTAGACATATTCTGCATATTCATATAATCCTCCATATTTTTGCATTTATGATTACCCCAACTGAGTAACAGTTAAGGAGACTCAGTAAAATTAAACGCTGCTATAGGCAACAGATATGTCTTCACTAAATAAGCCAGGCAACATGAACTTTCCCAAGGGGGGCCTGCATATACAGGGTTTAACAATTAGTTACTGCATCTGCACTAATCATCAGCAGCCGCAAGCACTATGGAAACTGAAAATAAACTGAGTAAGCCAAGAGCCTGTTGACAAGAAAATACCGACAAGCTTCCATTGCAAAAGCATCAAGTAGATATTTTCTTGCTTTCTTCCAGAGAGTTTTTGCCCTAAAACTGAAATAGCCTATGAGAAACTTGAACTTCTGACCATTTGTTCTCCTGTGACACTTTTGATATCCTTGACCTCCTGTAAGTCTAAGGATATTCACAGACTAATAGAATGGTTTTGGTTGGAAGGGACTTTAAAAATCATCTAGTTCCAACCCCGACCATGGGCAGGGACATCTTCCACTAGATATTCCCAGCATCCCCTGAATCTCTCTTTTTCTTCTATCTGCATCAGCTACCAAGTGCTTCAGTCTTCCTACAACCTGATTTTCACCAGGCTCTTTGAATTTCTGGCCAGCTCAGATAAGAATCCTCAAACGGTGCTGACAGAACCATTCACAGGTAAGGTAGCTGCAGGGATACATTTTAAACTCGGTAGTCAAACATTGACACAAATTGAAACAGAACTGTAATGGTTGTATGTCATCTAGTCATTTACTCACATTGAGAGTGCTTATTTTGACGTCTGAAGCGTGGAGGTTTTTTTTTTAATCAGGATACTGTACTTCACCAATCTGAGACTAACCTCCTATGGTCAGGAAAAAAACCGTTGCAAGGGATGCCTCTCGGAGCATCTCCATTTCCCTAAAACTGCTGTCTGCATGAAGTCAATAGCTGTGTCACCGCATGAAGTACTGAAGGGAAAAAGAAATGAGTAATGTCTTAATAGCGGCCATTGATACGGGTTGTTACAAACCACTTTAGCTTCTTGATGGGCTGCAGAAAGAGTAATTTTTCTGTGAGCAAACCACAGGGTACAGAGCTTTGGGAAGACGTGTACAAACACTGTAAACCAAGCAAAAATGCATCTCTATGGACAGGACTAGTTGCACAGAGACGCAAAGTGGATGCAATTACACATATGAAGTGACTGACCGTCTCCTGATAGTGAAGGGGCAAAACAAAGCTACCAACAATGGCGCTTCTCCCACATTGATGGAGGATGAAGGTTCTTTGGTCTTCTCCTCTTAAATGCTGTAAGTAAAGACGTATGCTAGACATTGATGTATTAGAAGCTGAAACTGACTCTCTGTATCTGAAAAAGAAGCAGCATTTTTAAGGTATCATGGGTGGCAAAATACACATGCCTTCATAAAAAAATGCAATACTGATATGGTTAGTCACAGTCAGTTTAAGGACACAAGAATAAAGACATAGCTTGAACTAATGGATTTATTTTTTAATTAGACTGAAAGTACATACGTCGCTAATTATGGGAGCTCAGCTGGTTGATGAAGATTCACTAAGTCACGTTATGCTTAAATATAAGTGTTCAACTATGTACCAAAATTTATTTTTTTATTCAAGAAATATGAATAAAAGCCTTATGAAGATCCTGCAGCTGAGTATTGAACACGTCAGTGCTATAGTTTAGTATGGGTCTTGTTATATGCCCATCTCCCCAAATTAATTTTTTATATATCAAAAGGAAATCACTCAGCAAGAGATTTTGCCATTAGTATTCCATGTAAGCACATAAAAATACTGACAAATTTTGTTCCACAGCCGCTTATATTGCACAATGTTATCACCATGATAGAGATGTAAATGGGTCATTCTGATAACAGCAAGTCTATGAACAACTCTTCAATATGAATAACTCTTCCCCTGCAGTGCAATGATACATATGCCTCTCTATCCTCATTCAAAAATGAAAAACATACATGCAAGGGAAGCTGAAACTTGACCTGGAAAGCTAATGCTTACCCTGCATTTGGCAAAGCTATTTTATGCTGTAAAGATCTACTACTGAAGTAATTCTCCTGAGGGAAGGATGGAGAAAGACGAAATATTATGATCTGTTCAAAAATCGGGATGGATTTTAAAGACTGTTGATGAGAAGCAATGATATTAATAAAGTTTCACCTTTCAGATATAATTTATCTTTTCTCTTGTCTCTAATGCCTTGGCTTTGTCATATAATAAAAGGATTATAACTTTGTGGATTATGAATTTAACTCAATAATTCACATGAAACACTCAATAATTCACGAGACATTTTCCCCACTAATTGTGGTGATCGAATCCTGTTTTGTTCTGCCTTGCTATCAGACAGTAATCAGCTAATGGATTAAAATAAAATCAGCAGATTAAAAATGGTGATATTGATGACTGTTCAACTAGATTAATACAAAATGCCTGTAAGGATAACAAGGAATTACATAGAAGATTAATTAAACTGTGATGACAAAGAGGATAATGTGTTAGTAAAAATACAGACATCAGCCTTGACTCTTGCGTGACTAAGGCTATAATAGCGTGGCAGCCTCAATTCATAACAGGTATGCCCAAATTTTATTTGTAGGTGAGCTCCAAAACTACCTTTAAAAGGAGATTTGGCTTCTTCTCAGGCAGGGAGACCGTGGGGTTCAGGCACGGGACACCGCTGGAGGGTGCCTGTTTGAGCACCGAAGACCCCATGCCCAACCTTGCCGCCGGACATAGTGTCACCCGGTTTGTGGAGGGTGGCCCCAGAGGCACTTCTGGAGGCTGCCCGCTCAACGCGGTGAAGACCGAGAAACACAGTAACCTACTGGGACAGCAACTTGCCATGCAGGCATTACACAGATGCCCTGTGGCCACAGCTGCACAGGTGTGTGGAAGGGCCGGGAACAGCATCTGCTTCTTACTGCTAAAAGGAATAAGGCTGTTGGCTGTGCTGGACACATTCTCCGAATATTGATGAGATTTAGAACCCAATTAAACAGAAGTGTACTACCATCCTGGGGAATTTCTGAAGCTACAACAATTCAAGTGGAAAAGCTTTGAGGTATCTTTGTAATACTACTGTACCTAGATCACTCTCTTTACAAGAAAAGAGACCCATAAAATTCCTGAACATCATCATGGCCAGGGAAGCCAATTTTCCCATTCTTTTTATCTTCTTTGGAAAATAATATTCTATGTAGAATATTCTAAGAACATCTTGTCCTGTCCAGTCCCTGATCTGTCAGGTTTGCTGGACAGCCAGTATAAGCAGGATCATCTTGTTCTTTCTGTTTTGTATTTTTACCTAAGACATGCAGTGTTATCATTTATTACTTTTTTTTGTAAATCACAATTACACTACTTAGTTAAAGTGGAAAGCGTTTCCCTGCCATGCAATCCGTAGGCTACCACAAAACCTGGATGCCTAGGAGCCATGCAACTGCAGTTACAGGTGTAACAGGAGGTAGGATGGTTTTTCCACAAGATTTCATAATGTGAAACAGTTTTTTATTCTCCCACTAGTTACTGAATCTGACAGAAGTGTATACACACACTCTGACTGTGGCTCCGCCTCATTACGACCAGCCCACTTAGATACACGGAATCTTAATTGTGCTAGGCTGAGGCTAAACGTTTCTGAAAGTAATTTTCCTCAGAGGAAAAAAATAGACATTAATTGCCCTTAAAGGCCAGATGTAGACCAGAAGGTTAGCAGCATGAAAAACAGGCACTTAACTTCCACACAGTGTTTCTTATTATCTCCTTGTCTGCAATCAAATTTTCCTCCCTTGTCTTCTCTCACCAGTATCTCCTGTTCCTTGAGCTATAAATATCTCATTTATTCTCCCTCTGGCCCTCTGGATGCAGTAGTCCCTCCTGCAGGCAGCTAGCCACCAGCAGAGAGCTGGCCCAGAGCGCTGGCATTTACATAACTGGGGATCTCTGTAGGCACAAAAGATTGCACCATTCATTTAAATGCTTCCAACAATAGGTAGTTCCTATAAGATGATTTTCTGTGTTTTTTTCAGCATAAGAAAGGCATTAGGCCATGTTGGATGGAGCTCAGAGCAACCTGGTATAGTGGAAGGTGTCCCTGGTCATGGCGAGGGTTGGAACCAGATGATCTTTAACGTCCATTCCAAACCAAACAATTCTATGAAGAAGCACCTCCCGCTTCCAACTACTGCCCGGGAAGAGAGAGACCTCGCTGGCCTTCTGGGGCTGGCTCAAAGCCTTTGCCTCTATGCTCTGCACCTACGGTAATGTCCAAATCTACAATGTCAGCAGCAGCATCCTCACTTTTGAATATGTGGGGAATGGAGAGGAAGCAGAACTAAGATTTCATTATGAATGAGCAGAAAAGATCTGACGGAAGTAGAGTGAGAACACACCAATTATCCAGCATCTCAATACCAGTGAATAATAGGACCTTCCATCTGCTGACTCTTCTACTTTGAAACACACGCTGCCAGCATGAATAGGCACAACAGCACTTTACATGTTATACTGAACACAGAGGAAAATGTCAAAAAAGACTAAAGAGAGTAAAGTGAGATCAAGGTTAGGAAAAGCAAGGGACTGCAGCACTGGGATTTTCACAATTCCTCATTATAAGGCTGGAGTAATTTTTAATAATTGAATACATTCAGTAGCCAACCTGATGTTTGGAAATGCATCCATTACATGCAATTATATGTCAGTTAATCAACCTAACAATTTTTTTAAATCGCAGGAAACTTTGCTTCAGGTATTCGCTGATTATTATTTGTGTCGCAAATTGCATCCTCTCACTTGGCAGTTTTTTGCTCTCCTTATTGGCTGAAACATCTAAAACCAGAAAAAAAAACTAGCAAAAATCAGCTTTTACACTGAACTTTCAGATATAATCCTGGAGGTTACAATTTTGAATACACATTCAGTTTCATTGCAGATTATCCAATATTCATATATAACTTCAAATTCAGGTGTGAATGTTTGACTCGTTCTACTGGCCAAGTCTGAGTATCTTGAAGGTGAAGATGAGAGGGAATAAGCTGCAGGTATGAAAGCGACACATATTGTCCTTGCAAAGCATCCTTCTAAATACAGAAATATTCAAAAGACCTTTCACCTGTGCTACAAACGTATAGCTGCACATGTTCATACACCTACATGGAATTCTAGCCTTACGGATGAGACAGCAATGAATGTCCTGAGACACCACCTGGAATCCTGCATCCAGCTCTGGAGCCCCCAACACAAGAAGGACATGGATGTGTTGGAGTGGGTCCAAAGGAGGGCCACGAAGATCATCAGAGAGCCAGAGCACCTCTCCTACTAGGACAGGCTGAGGGAGTTGGGGCTGTTGAGCCTGGAGAAGAGAAGGCTCCGGGGTGACCTTACAGCAGCCTTCCGGTACCTGAATGAGCCTACAGGAAGGATGGAGAGGGGCTTTTCACAAGGCTGTGTAATGATAGTACAAGAGGGAATGGCAGTAAACTAAAAGAGGGCAGATTTCGATTAGATATTAGGAAGAAATTCTTCACCGTGAGGGTGCTGAAACACTGGAACAGGTTGCCCAGAGAAGCTGTGGCTGCCCCCTTCCTGGAAGTGTTCAAGGCCAGGTTGGATGGAGATGTGAGAAACATGGTCTGGTGGAAGACGTCCCTGCTCATGGCAGGGGGGTTGGAACCAGATGATCTTTAAGGTCCCTTCTAACCCAAACAATTCTGTGTTTCTATGTACGAACCTGACTTTTCAGGGTTGCTGGACACTTGCATATGCAATCATTTCAGATTGACTGGTGTGATTAAAAGTCAGCTCGTTAGACTCTAGACCGTATAAAACGGCACTTGTTTTCATTAGCTTGCGCTATCATCTGCTATCTTGCTTTTTCGGCACTATGCCAGGTGAACTACAGTACTTGCTTTCATTTATGTTATTTTACTGAATCAAAGGAATTAGCATAACATGAGGCTTTTCTTCAGTCTCAAACACTGAAAACAGTTTCCTCAACAGCCTGTGTTCTCGACAGCTTTTAAAAGTAACATTTAAAAACAAGGTTTGCCAAAGCCTTTTTGCTCTCACTCCATGGTATAATTTCATGCAGCATTTGTCTGCAAGGTTGATCGGGTGGCAACACTATCAAAGAGTTCAACCTAAAGCAAAGGAGAAAGGGAAAGAAAGCCAAAGTCTTAGCAAGCAGAAAACAAGGGCCTGCTTTTATCCTGGTAAAGCCTTTTATCTAGGAAAACATTAAATTTGGTGAAGTAGTAGTGCTAAACCAGGGCTGATCCAAGCACCCAGAGATACAGCCAGGGTCTAGCCTCAAGTCTGCTCGGGGAGAGAGAAGAGGGTGGGAGACCGGGTGGAAGACCCCCCCAGCCCCCCTTTCACACCCGTACAGGGGCCGAGGCCATCTCTGTCCCACTGCAGTGCCAACACAGCTGGACCGCAACTCACTTGCTCTGAGTACGCTGTGGAATCGACGTTCCCTTGGACCTTCGCGAAATTTTGAGAAGCGCTGGGCAGCTGTGCTGGGTTCTTCTGACATAGACCCTAAATTCTACTTTGCCTTTGGGAAACCTGCTCCTGATGCACAAGGAGGGGAAGCTTTTGGATCTGCTTGAACTTTAGGCACGTAGTCTGGCTGGAGATATGGTTTTGGAACGAATCTCTATTTGCAAGCGACTTAATTATTTTGGGCTGAATGCCTGGACTTATTCATGAAGGAAAATTGTTCGTGGAACCGCTCACCTTATTACCATACTACCTCATCAGATCCCTCTCCCACCTTTGGAGACCTTTCCATCAGACGACAGTCTGTTTCTTGAGGGAAAACCTAACCCTCCGTCCTAAAAATCATTATGAGAAGAAGCATGTTAAATACTGTGAGGTCTGCAGTGTGGTGCTCCGCTCTCTTCCGCAGCAGGGGAGCCCAGGCAAGTCCTAAGTAGCCATCACAGCACCCAACAAAAGAAGCAGAGCCATTTTTCTCTGTTTCCCCTACCTGATTGTATGCAGCCTTCACTTACCTGTCTGGGCAGAGCGCTGGTCGGGCTAAGGTCACCCATCAGAGGACGCAAGGGTGAGCTCCCAGCAGTTTCTTAAAGCTCCAGAGGGGCACTTAATCTTTCCCAGGTGTCCTCCATGTGCCCAGCAAAACCTGTCTCTAGCGTGACTAGACAGAGTACTTTCTGTACCTGTCCTTAGGGAAGCCCCTTTCTTTACTGTAAGGCCTGACAGTCAAAAGTCAAAAGCTACTGAAGGAGAGCTTAATAACCGCTCTCCAGGAATGAAAACATTCTCATTAAGGAAAAGCCTGCAGGTCAGCTTCACATGCCCTTTATCATGATGACTTTAGTCATCAAAATATGCCCTGGATTCCACCTTTTATTTCCATCCAAATGGATGGTGTGCCATGACTTCCCATATGGTAACTTCTCTTTCCTGAGCAAAACTTGCTGCACATCCCTTGCATCCTGAGGGCAAACATAGGGACACGTGAGTTTCTTCCAGGTAGCTACACAAATATCACTGCACGACACAGCTCTAATGACAGCTGCAGTATTTTCTAAATATTTCTCTTTTTTTTCTCACTTTTGTTATGTAGAACTTGCCTGAGAGGTATTTTAGCACAGTTAATTAGAAGTGCTCAATAGTAATAAATATAAAATATAGAGATAAACCGTGGCATACATGATAGGAGATATTTCATCCTCTATACGATTCCGTAAAGAAAGAATATCTCTGTCATATCTGTTCACCAGTGGCATTAAGACACTGTCCTCCCCTTCAAGGAAGATTTAATTATTTAATGCCTAGGAAATTAAGTAGATGGTCTTTTCATGCTGATATAATGCAGGCAGGTTTGATTTAGTAGGGAAGAGATCTGATTATTCTGCTGAGAAATTAAAATAGCAATCAGTGAAATTAATTAACTACTGTATTAATGAAGAAGTGCCTGTAAAATTAATCTGAAATCTAAATTGAAGTGTATGTCGATGGGTGTTTCAGTGAACATCGATTGTCAGGTTAAGCCTCAAGTGAGATTGGTGGCACTTTATCATTTTTAATAAGTGGAAACTTCCGGTTTTTGACTGATGCAAAGATAAGTCTCCTTCCCTTTGTACAACCCAATTCCTTGGGTCAGCTCCTCACGTGAGGCGAATGAGTCTTTCCACGCACAGCATCCAGAATGACCGCACTCAAATCAGCAATATTAACTTGTATTATAATATTAACACAAGGAAAACAGAAGGCAACCCAGAACCTGCAGTGCCACATCCCAAACCGGACCAAATGCGCACTGCGTAATATGTATACACACATTATGAAAGCAATGCTAGCTTGAAATCTGAAGCACTCCAATGCTTCTCTCACACACTGCTTGCCTTAGACCGAAAACCAAACATAATCACTTGGATCAGGACCAGATTCAGGGTTTGCCCTGTTAACGGTCACATGTGGTAACTGATTTATGTAATTATAAGATCCAGGCCAGCTCCTTTGGTTTCAAGAAGGGCTGTGCTTGGAAACTGTGCAGATGAACAAAGTTATACCAATGCATCGCTGCTGCTAATGAAGACAGCGAGTTTAAGGAGCAAGACATTCTATCAAGAAGGTTGGGAGCAAGCAAGTCAGCTATTTTGCTGCTCTTTTTGGTTACAAAGGATGTATTTCTGTCCTATTCTTTGCAATAAGTGAAAAGGACCAATTCAATCTTGTGCCGAAAGGATTGGTTGGATTTTTCCAGCAAATTCCTGAGATTATATGGATTTTCTTTACCTCCTGCAGGAACTGCCTCCCACACACCCAACAACCGCAGTGAAAACTTTGTTGCAGAAATAATGAAGAGGGCTGTTCTTACAGATTACTTGGGTTTATAGAGGCTCTAAGGCTTTTTTTTTCAAGAGCTTACACAGGGAAGAAATAAAAGGAATATTTGGGTCTCTGTGATTGTTAACGTAGAGCTTACATTCAAAAGCAAGCAATCACAATGTTTCCGGGAGTGTTTTTTACATGGAAGGTTAAGTGTTTCTTAATAGACAAAAGAGAAGAGAGGTGTGTGGCTTAGGGAACTCTTCTGTAAGTGTTGCAGATTTATTTTTCTCTGTCAAATATCTGTCTTAGTGATTGATCAGAGACCTGAATATATGCCTTTCTGAGAAAAATAAAACAAGAGGTAATCTGTTTCTGTTTATACTGAGCCTAATGCAAATAGTAGCTCTCTGAGTTTTGTTTCATATTCTCTTGAGGTGTGTGACCTCTTCAAGTTTCATCCAGGTGTGCTATACTGACATGAAATCTTCTTCACAGAGCTAAATAATGGTTATATATATGTAGTATGCAGGACAGACAGACGAATGAAAGCCTGTCAATCACTGGAGTAGACAACAAAAGAGATATTTTCCACTTCACAATTATCTGTATTTATTAGAGGCTTTGGCTTCATGTAAGATTCGTTCAGTCCTGTAGAGTCTGTCACTCTCTGATTTCTCTCCTAGTCAGTGACCACAAGAAGTACAGGGAGAAGCGTGTTAGCAGGACAGATGTGACCTAACAGCTTAACTCCAAGTTGGGTGATCTTCTTGTGTGCCACTTGCAAATTCTGTTTAGGAAACCCACCAAGGATGCAACTCTTATGACAAACAGAAAGTGTGTTCTTAAGTAGCCATTGCCTCACTATGGACATGACTTTTCTGTTTATTACTTATATAGAAGGGTTTTTTTTTCACTGCACCTGCAGGTCATGACCTCATTTCATCATCTGCTGACAGACTGCCCTGCAAATCACACTGGAGGAGAGACATCAGCATACAGGCATGCTACACATAAAATAAATGTGCTAGGGACAAGTAGAGCCTTTACTTTGCAAGTATCACAGACAAGGGTTACCTGCAAGGACTGGATTGATGGGCAGTTCCTGAAAAGCAAGACTTGGTTTTAGACTGTTCTCTGCTGAGTATTGCGTATCGTTATGTTTGATCATGTTGCTATTCTCTTTGCAGTCTACAGGAGCCTAGGAGTTAGCCTTCCTCTCTGTACAGATTAGGTGGTAAGGCTCACATGAATACACAGCTGCAGGTCTCACGTGTTTGAGCAGGGATAGTTTCCTGTCCACTAGAGTGCCTGAAGCATGTGCCAGACCCACACGCCAGCCTTGCAGCAGCATCACTCAGCCTGCAGCAAGGGAAAGGACAGATAGCACTCCTCGCAGCAGCACAGCGTATCCCAGAAACAGCTAAAGGAGTCGCTCTTTATTTTTCCCTCCCACAGTCCCCTGCATGGTATGGGCACAAGAAGTGTGGAAAAAGCTTTCAAAACTGCGACTTGTGATTTCCCCCACAGGGGATCTCATGGGAAGGTTAGGAAGAAAGGAGGGAAATGTATGAGAAGAGACATTTATTCTCCCATTGCTTGCAAACTGCTCTCCTCTGCAGTCCAGTAATTATCTCTCTCCCACACTCCTAAAACAGGAAATCTATGACATTTTATGTGGTATAAAAGCATCCAAAGACCTGCCAGTGCCTTGCTCCTGCCCCATATGGCGCAATTCTGCCTCTGGTTGTAGGGCTGTGCTGTGAACACAGAGGCAAGGGATCTAAGTTCAGAGAATCAGCTTCTCAGGGAGAGACGAGTGATGGTTTCACAATGATCATTTCAGAGCTGGCCTTGTTGTGCGTCCCAGGAAGAGCTGCTCTGGGAGAGGTGAAGGGACAACACAGGGAGTGAGAGGCTGGGATGGGGATGGTCCCTGGGCAAGAGAAGATATGGGTGTGCAGTTGTGGAGGAGGGCTGCCTTCCGGCAGCTTGGCCACCACTGGAAACCTGAACTCTAGCTGTACTAGAAAAAAGTTTGTTGTATTTCCGCACAGAGCCCTTCCTCATGGAGAAAAAAGGAGAAGCATCTAATTTTGGAAACTCTTTTCCACCCACGTGCATTTCATGTCAAGGCAGTGCCTGTAGTCAGTACAGCAGGAAGGTGTGGACTTCTTTTGGCTAGGAAGCAAACCAGCCATCCTGGGCGAGTGGCCCATTTCATTCTTCATGCTCCAGAGTGCTGCTGTTCATGCACGAAAGTCAGAGGCATGTCTTCACAGAAGTGGGCAGAAGAGGAGCTACCTGGCAGGCTACTGTCTGCACTTTCATCCAGGTAACACTGGGATTCATTGTATTAAAACTGAATATATTTGTTCCAAAACCAGCAGCATTAATCAGAGTGGTGTTGTCTGCCCTCTCATATTATTCCTCATTGCTGTCTCTTTCCCCTTACTTCCTTAAATTCTCTTTTTTTTTTATTGTTAGTCTTTAAAGTAAGCGTCTATGCACATAGCAAGCTGTGGTTTCTCTTTTGTTACAAAAGAGTGTGGTAGAGATGTACCCATATACGCTGGACTCTCTGAAATGGAGCACAAACTAACTTGGCCAAAGGAGGAAGAAGTGTTGCAAAAGCCTCACAACTGCCAGCCAAAACTGAGCTTTACTGTGAAGAGGTACCTTGTTTCTCCCCATGCTTTGCATCCCACAGTGGTCCAGGGCCAGGGAATGCCGCGCAGGAAGGGAGCTGTGAGCAATCGGTTAATGCAGAAAATGGCTTCATCCAGATGATGACCTTGGCCAAACGACTGCAACATCTCAGCAGACCAATCACAAAACCAGAGCATACCCACCTGTACCTGCGTACATGAAGCCTCCCGCACATACCAAACGGCACCTAGGTGCCCTTGTCAGGAGCGACCCCGGCAACCCCATCCATGAACAGGGGCTTACCATCGCCTGCTGCATCTGCCGTGAAACCAGAGAGGACAGGAAGCAGCTAGGACGAATAGATGATTGTTGAGTTGCAGGGATTAAATATTTTCATACAAAAATGTGAGGAAACTGGAGGCTTTATGTTCCGGGGTGAGGAATAATCCTAAAAGCTCCTCTCTCTTTTGTCAGCAGTTTCTTTTTCTGTAACGTGTGTACACACACGGGAGGAAGTGAGGTAGTTATGGCAAAAAGCATCATTAATAGAACTGGTCAAAATCCAAAGTAAATCTGGACTTACTTTCAATTTTTTCTTTCCTTTTCCATTTGAAAAGCTGGATTTTTTTACTGCTTTAATTAAGCAGCTGAAGTCAAGCATCAGTAAATACTTATTTGTATGATCTTGGAACTTATCTGTATCCTAAATCTATTTTGTATGCCTGAATAAATGTTTTGCAAACCCTGACATCAATGGCAAAAGGCCTATTTTACAATCTTTAAGAAAGACAAGTAATTAAAACAGCAGAAAGCAAAGTATATGCAATTTTTAGGTCATTTCCTTTAGAAGAACTTTATGCTGGAGGCAAAGAAAGTGCCATGGAATACTCTGAACAGCAAAGCTGTAGTAAAATGCCATATTATCTCTGCACCTCATGTTTCCAAAACCTTTCAATTCTTACCACATGCTTAGTACAATTTAATTAAGAATCTTCATGCAGGGAGTGTTTTCAAAGAGTGTGCTTGTCTCTGCATGCTGTAGGTAATAGTAAAAAAAAAGTATAATCAAATAGCAAGTGGAAAATCTGCAGCCAGACTCCTGCAAAGCCTCTGAGATGCCAATTAAATGAGATTAAGTAAAACAGAATGTAATTTTGAGTTATTATTTCAGAAAGCACATCCATATATTATAAAGCAATGATCCCAACGGAAAGTTGCAGAAGCTGCATGCCTAATACAAGCACGTGAAGATACTGGTGGCTTCACAATGTACTCTCAAATAGGAAATAGTATTGCTCTTGAAGAAAAAAAATTGTATTAGTCAAAACAACTGCAATGGTTTAAAAAACCTATTGAATTAAACTGAAGGCTGATGTGTCGACAGTGCTAGCAACAAAATGCTGTTTTGCCTTATACCAAAGGTACAGGGCTGACCCCGCTTCCCCATCCCCAGTTTTGGCCATTTATCCTTTGCAGGGAATGTTTGAGCTTCTGAAGATTGTTGACAACAAGGGTATGAAATATCAGCTTCTAACATCTCCATACTAGGGCTTATACTTTGAAATTATTCAGCCATGCCGCTGAGAGATAGAAAACAGAAAGACAAACAGGCAGATAGAAAGAAGGAAAGACAGAGCGAAAGACATCCAAGATAAGGAAAATCAATTTTGCAACATTGTGGTCTCAGGTAATGTACCAAAGATGAAGTAGGAGCTTTCCACTGCAGTTGGAGCAGAGAATTCCTGTCCACAGAACAATAATTACTTATTCTTATCAACATGCCATGGCAGCAACAAGTACTATATCTGTATGAGGCACATAAGTAATTCCATCTAATCCTAGGACATCCCTACTACAACTGATTATAAATCATGTCAATGTTATATACAGAAATTATATACTATTTGGCCTCCACAGGTTCTTAGCAGGTATAGTTTCAAATGACGGGAGCATTCAGGTAGGAATTTTCAAGCCCATTTGCTATGATTTTCAAGCATACTAAAAATAATTTTCCTGTAAAGCATGTAGTATTTCTCGCATGCATGCACCCGTTCACAGAGATCTCCCTACCTCAGCATCCACCTTAGTAACGAGGGTGGAACCGTCTTACACCAGCAAAACACGGGTAGCTGAGAAACCATGAGCTCTACTTCTTCGGTGTGTTAATACCAATTGTTAAAAAAAAGCGAACAATTGGTAAATATTACTTAATCTAAAACCATTGCAGTGACAAAGCTGAGCATCCTTCAGCATCAGTTTAAGAAAGGGCATACTAAGACTGACAAAGTTCTTACTACACTGAATTTAGTGGTGAATTTTGATATCTGATTGCACAGAGGAAACTGCAGCATTTCAGCTGTTTGAATGCTTCAGGTCCTTGGTGACAGTGCATTTTGATGTTGACGTATTCAGAATCATCCAGCGGGCCCAGAATGCTGCACTGCAAAATGCAGACCTACTTCTATACAGTGAATACTTTTTGCTGTGTGATGGCAAATTTATGGTGCTGTATAAATGGTTAATAATATTTCATAAGCTACATAAGTAAAACATAAAATAACCATATAACACAGAATACTCACACTATAGATGACACAATTCAAAACAAATTCTAAAAATGGATGGGTGTGGCATTATAGTTTTCGATCCTTGGATTTGTGAAAGTGCATCTTTATTTTACACATTACCTGCCTATACAGCACACCGGATGTCTCTGAAAAAATGTTATTTATTGCATCAGAGAGGGTTAAGTTATAAGCCAGAAAATCTTGCATCCGAAGGTTTAGATCTACAATTAATTTAATATTGGATCTCAAATATAGAACAAATAGCTCCTAAAACGTGTACAGATACCTTAACATGTAGAGAAGGCTTATAACCATTAAGAATGTAATACTAAATTTAAAACTGCATGAGAAAAAATAATTTGAGCCTTGCTATAAAGATAGATCAGTTGCAGAAATCCGAGGAGACTTCATACCAGATATTCAGCTGTAACGAAGTGATGTAGTTTTACATGTGTGGTTTGTTGTCCACTATGGAAATTTTCCAACACAAAGAATAACAGTACTCAACTCATTGTGACATGAATAATTCAATACATAAATGTGAAGGAGAGGAAAATCAGGCTTGTATTATTTATTTCTTTTCATATGAGTAAGACATTAGGTATGTAAATGTGTGAATTTGAGATCTTGTAACTTTTTCAATACTCATGTCTGTGCCAGCCAAATAAGCAGAAGTCACACAGATCACGCTGGGGGTGAGGGAGCAAAGGAGGACAGAGGTCTGGCCCTGGTTGTACCAAGTTTCAGATGCCAATACCTCAATTATTTACCCGTTCTACTTCTGTTACTGTTTTATTCCGGTAAGCCGAATTCCTAGGAGTACTTTATCACCTGTGGTAGGTACCGCGAAGTGCCTGGATAGCCCAGTATGCCTGCTTTAAGAGGGAAGGCAAGTAAAGAGGGGTCCTGTCGCTACCACATATTCCCAAATACTGGCAGTCAGTCCTTTATGATCATGCTGTGTCTGTGCTTCATAGCTGGTTGCAGTTCTCTCTTCTATGATTCTGTCTGCCTCCTTTTCAAAGGTCTCTAGGCTTTTGGCCTCCCAATATTCTGCAACAGTGAGGTCGGTAGTTTAACTGCAAGTTCTGTGAAAAACAGACTTTATTAATTTTAAACTGGCAGCACCATGATTCATAATATGCACTCTGTTTTTTGTGTAACAAAAAAAAGTGGACAGCTGTTCTCTGCCACTGCACTTTTGGTTTTGGCTGTTTTATAACGAAAACATTAAGACTGCTTTGATCCTAATATTTTCGGAAAAATATGAAAAAATTCACCAAGCAGTGGCATTTTGGGTAGAACTATTTCTAAAGAGATGATCAAACAAAGAAAAGTTAGTAACAATAACAGGATCTACAGAAAACCTGCAATTTATATAGTGTACTTTGATCATATAGAAAACAAAGTCTAAAACTGGAATTCTTCTGCAGTTTTTTGTAACACAGCTCGTCTTCATTCTTCATTAACAACATTCATATTTTGCAGAATTGCCAAGAAGTCCTAAAACAAAACCCCCTTAAAGAATGCATTTCTATTGGGAAAACTCCAGCACACATGGGTAGTCAATGGCGTGGAAATGGCTACTCGTGTGCAGATAACCAAATGCTTTCTTCTGTCCTGAACTGGGGCCTTCCAGGTAATACAACTGTCACAAAGACTCAGTATTAGAGTAAACAGAAACCCATTACATCTTGCCATGTTATTGGACTTGGAATATCAAGAACGTACTGGAACTTGACTTCCAAGTACTGCTGAACTGCATCCCATTCCTTTAGTGACCTTTCGAAACCCTTCCTTACGCCAACAGTTGACCCTACACTTTTGCAAAATGGCCTAAAGCTCACTACCATAGTCTTCTGGCATAAAATGTCCCTTGGATGAAGCTTGATACTGTCAGATGCCACACAAAGTAACTTTTAATAGAAAATATAAACTTTAAATGGCAACACTCCAGAAACCAACAAATCTCTGTGGTCTTGCTAGTCAACTACAAGGAAGATACTGTTCCTTTGCATGGCATGTACACCAGTCATCGCAGCAGCTTCCATATTACACAAATGCTTTAGAACAGACAGTTAACACCTATCTTATGTTCCCTCATCTACAACTCTCACACTGCATCCGTCATACTAACAATGCAGTCAACAAGCTGAAAAAAATAATCCTACATAATTGCATCAAATATATACTATTGATCTGTATAGCTATCTGGCAAAACCCCAACCATCTTGTTCTCCTTACAAATTCAAGAGTGCAGACATGTGTTCAAAACTATTTCCTATAGGAAGACACAGGGCCCATGAAGTCTGATACTCCTACAGAAGTGACTGAAACAAAACTTTCAGCCCGTTAGATTTTTTCATCTTGGAAAGGGCATTTATTTTGTATGGCATTTAAAAAAGAGTCTGAGCACTGCTGGAGGATGCATAGCCAGAAGGTAAAATACTGTTGCCCAGTATAACCCTTTAATAACGCAAATCTAAGAGCTCACAGTCTGAGGCACGGCGGCTCATTAACCTCCAATAAATACTACAACATTTGTCTTACTATTACAGAGAAATACAAAAAGAGGGATCGGCTAAATACTTTTACTAATTCTGCCTTCCTCATGGTGCGTATGAAAGGACCAGAGTGGAAACTGGTGCCGGGTAAGACCTCTACCCATAAATGTTGACATCTCTGTTCTGTTTTTAAATTTAATAAAATTAATTACTGAACTTAGTATATAATTGTGACACTTAGAATTCCCTTTCCACCAGTCTTGTGTTTCTCTCCCGTGCTCTGTATCATGGGGAAAATCCCAGGGTACGGATAACCCTCAGACGAGGTCCCTTTTAAGCCCCAGCTTTGCTCTACACTTTGCTCCTAGGCTACTCCGAAATGCTCTTCTCTGCTGCAGCCTCTTGGTGGCAATAGCATAAGGCAACGTGTCTGGGAGGGTTCCAAGGGCTACACCTTCTGATGTTTCCTGGCAGGTAGGACTCCCCCTGGCAAGCACAGAAAAGGACGCAGTGGTAAAAGTTGAACTCTTTGTGCTTTACCACAACGAAATATTTTTGAAGTTTTGTCAAACTTTCTTCTTCCAAATAAAGTATCTTAATATTTGCAAGAAGTGATATCTTTGGGGTGCAGGGAGAGAAAAATTAGTGGTGAGAGGCCAAAGCTCTGCTGTCTCCTGCAAAGGCTGGTTTTGAAGTGGGTGAGAATTGTTGACCTTCAAGCTGTGGGAGCTGTCCTGGCCAACCCAGCGAGGGGCTGGATCTAGGCTGTCCCATCCCTTTATCTCCAGAGGAAAGCTGCAGCTTCCTTGACACTGGTGCCCAGATTTGCAAACACGCACCTAGCTCTCAGACGGATGGCCCAAGGCCTTTGTGGACTATGATTTGAGTTTTTTGCCTCTTGTGTGAGAAGAGTTTGTCACAGGTTTGCTCTCCACTCTACCTCTGTCACCTGCTGACTTTGGGACCACTAGGCATGTTCCCATTGTCAGCCTGCCCAAAGCCCATGGTTCCTTGGTTCATTCATTACAAACTGAAGCACAGGAAGTTCTCTCTGAACATGAGGAAGAACTTCTTCGTTCTGAGGGTGACAGACCAGTGGAACAGGCTGCTTAGGGAGGTTGTGGGGTCTCCTTCTCTGGGGATATTCAAGACCCGCCTGCATAAGGTCCTGTGCAGCCAGTCCTGCGTGACCCTGTTTTGGCAGGGTCCTTGGACTGGATGACCCACAGAGGTCCCTTCCAACACCTAACTTTCTGTGATTCTGTGATTGGTGGATCCTCATGAACTCTGAAGACTTGTTAGTTGTACAGTGGAAAAACACCCTTTGGATTGGTCTGAACAAAAGCAGATTTTCTGTTTTGTTACTAGGCCCTCTTTCCTTCTGCTCCCACCTTCACGTCACCAGCACTTGCACCTGGCTTTAACCATACATGCACTACACCAAAGGAGTTCTTCTGAGAGAGGCTGAGAGAATCCAAAGTCCTCACCCAAGCATCCTGGGCAGTTGTGTCGGACCAGTGTCCAAGTCAGAACCAGCAATAGTTTTGCTTACTGAAGTGCAAGCCATCAGCCCATGTAGGAGAGCAGTACCAGCATCAATGCTCACACACAATATTTTGGGACTGGGTTGTTAGTTCCAGTGACCTGTCTGAGAGACGGAAGAGCCATCTAAGATGGTGCAGCAGTTACTGAAGCTCATGGATGTTACGAAGCAGCAGCTGCCTTCTACCCTTTAATGATGGATGTAATTATACCTAAAACTACAATAACATGCCCTGCCATTGTAAAAGAACCCGAGACTCCGCTTAATCTGACCATAATATTCTTGCTGCCTGTCCTGATCGTTACTCCCTCTACACCCCGCAGAGCAGAAGCTGAGCGTGTTGCGTGGGGCAGGGCTGAGAAGGACCCTTTTATTTGACAAATGGTCTTCGCTTGAGAAATCATTTTACAGCACAGTAATTGTATAAATCTCTTACCAGTTAACTCATCCCCTGCACCATTTAGCTTGTGGTTGTACAGGCACATTCATGGTTTTTTTCCCCTGCACCTTTGAAGAAAAGTGCATTCATGGAAGATGTCAACTGATAGACTTCACCAGCCTATTTCAGGTGTGAAATTTGCACTTCGTTGAAAGAGCGAATTGCAATTGATCAGGAAGCATTATCAGCTTTTCCAAAGTGAAATGAACACCCTGCGTTTTTACCTCTGTATTCCAGGGTATTACATACAGACATATAAATTGACTGCAAACTGAAAAAAAGAAGCTTCACAGAAATTATAAGCTCTATTTTTTAATTTCTTTTTCTAGCAAGACACTAAGTCCATCAGTTGGTTAGCATTTAGAAGCTGAGACATTTTTATTGGCACGTTTCCACTGACAGAATTTATTTTCATGTTATTTGATTAAACTACATGCAGGGAATACTTTGTGCTTAGTGAAGATAAAAAGTTATTTAAATCTTAGTGTCTTTTTTGTTGTTTTGCAAACAGCATTTAGATTTTGAAAGCAGAAAATCCTGAAAAACAATTTACTTTTGATTGCACTAACTTCTGCATGTGTATGAGGACACCAAAGTGATGCTGACTAGTTTCAGTTTGGTGTACTGACGAACTGGTAATATTTCTAATAAGCAATTGCTCATGGAAATCCAAGAATCCTTTCTTCCACAGTTTTATAATAATCAGTGAAATTATTTAAAGTTATTGAAAATTAAATTATTTGATTTGACTTTAACAGTGCTTTTCCCAACACCTCACCTATTTATAGCAACATGGATTGTCACAGTCTTTAGGTTATTAAAGAACATTCTTTTCTCCAAGACTACGTTTGAATCTTCCTTTTGGGGACAATTGGAGTGTTTTGCTGTGTACTATTCTCCAGCAAGGAGTAAGCAGCAAAAGAACCCCCTAGTTTAAGTGACTGGACTCAGCAGTCAGTAAGAAAATCAACTGTTATCTACTCTAAATAACTATTTACCTTCAAGTGGCAGATGTTTGGTGGGCCTCTTCCTCTTGCTGCATTGTATTCATCTCTGCTGCGGACTGAAAAAGTGGTTTTGGTTACCCGTCTTTCAATCAGCTTTCAGATAGCTGAATTTGTTTAGTGTCATACCCAGCTATGATCTGCAATGTGCCGAAAACATCTGGTTATTCATGCCACCTCGCAGCAGCAAAGTCAAGGGCATCGGTTCTTTCAGGGTGAAGTTTTGACATAGAAGAAAGCCATGTCTACAGTACAAAGACTTGTCAGGATTACTCATTACTCTGTATTTGTGTAATCCTTTTAGTTCACTGAATATTTTTGGATGGACAGTACTGTAATGGTCACAACTCTATGTCTCCATCCAAGGCATCCTACATAATAATTCCTATTCCAAGCTCAGGATGAGCAAAATAGTGCCTTTCAAAAAAAAGTACCTGATTTTGATTTAAACATTACAAATGGTATAAAAGCATTTCTCCTTCCCTTGACAAGCTGTTCTAGTTCACAGTGACCCGTATTGTTTTAAAATGTTTGTTGTGAGCAGAATTATTCTCTCTGTTGTAGACACCTTCGCCTGAGCTACACTCTTGTTACAGGCAGTGCGGAAAAAAAACAGTATTGACAAAGCACAGTTCAGCTGACCTATTTTAGATTAGCTGAAGAATGAGCTAGACAAGTCACTTCTTTTTCTCCTATTGTCTAAAAAGTTGGGTCTACTTCAGTTATATGTACTAGAGGTAGATTTAGCAGAGGTATATTATGTCTATACCTGAACTCCAAGATGTATAGCTGCAAGTATATTTCTGTGCTGTAGAAATCTACATCTGGAAAAGTGAATCCTCCCTTACTTTTACCTGAATCGTAATTTTTCCAACATTTTATCTAAAGAAAAATCTTTTTGCTTCACACCACCATCAGTTTATTTTCTCATGCTCTCATCACTGATCTAAAGCAAATGAATTAATAAATCTACCTGTATAAGACAGATTTTCTAGCCCTGAAGTCATGCTGTCATTGTTTTAAGAAGCCCTCTCTGATTTTTCAGCGTTTTGGAGCATGGCAGACAGCTATATATGACGGCACTTTGCAAGCCTGATCCCAGCCGTACTTTTTATTTGGGTACAGAGGCACTAGCGATGCCATGGAGGGATATATAGACAGCACAATGTGGCACCCTGCCTGAGCTAATTAGTCCGGTGACTCATCTACTTAGTTAAAGAAAACTGTCATACTGGTGTGACCGTACTGATTCGCAACTGACTTGGTTATCTCTGCATTGCACAGCTTAGATATCAGTGCAGCCGGGTTTAGAAAAGTGTCATTCTGATTTGGATGTCTATCACCAAGCAGCAGGCCAGCAACGACTTTAGCTTAATACAATAAATGATGTCAAAAAGGAAAACAACAATAAGGAAACAAAGTACCAGACATTTCATAAACCTCATACTGGATGTATTTCGATATGGAATGTTTCTTAAATATCCAGCAAGGGCTAGGAGCTTACTACCTACAGTCCAAATATTACCTGTAGTCATATTATCTGGTAGCAAAACTTCCAAATAACTAAATATGGAAATTTGTCAATATCAGTAAAATTTTTGTCAATTACACGATCTGTGTTTATGCAGCAGCTGGTATTTCAGCCCTATAGGGTAATTACTTATTTGCCTTTTGCATAGCAAATCACATACAAAATTGAAGATCAAAACAATGCTAAGGTAAATGCGTCTGGTTTGGACGATTGTGTTTTTTATATATTCTGCTCTTGGCATCAGAGGGAGCAAATTCACACCCAGGTAAACTTGATGACTAGGGAATTTGCAGCTCTTCAAACAGCACACATGCCACTAGCAGCTGAAATTACATGGAGGGCTGCAGCTGCTGCTTAATTAGCAGGATGATAAATCTCAGGGGAGCGTTGGCTTTCTCTATGACAACACAGCAGAGGCAGTGTGGTGGCTGGAGGGGAAAGTTAGACCATTCTATTCAGTACATAAATCACAGCTGTCTTGTTCTCAGACCCCTCCTAGTTCTTCAATCCTGATGCCTGACCTGGAGCCTCACACACTGCACTGGAGAGCTAAAGGGAAAAGCCGCAATAGGTTTGAAGCAGCTCATTTTGAGCTGAGTTTAAAGGATTGGCAGTGTTGGAGTAGTAATACTCTTTTTCGGCTGACCTCAATACACCTTTCCTTCGCATACTTATTTTCTTGTGCAATTAAGAGAGATAAAGCAGTTCTCAAGATCTCCTACCCAAATTAGCTCAAACTCCGTGAGTGTTTAGATCTCATCCTGCAGAGGATAGGCAGCTACAGAAAAGGCAGGATGGGAAAACGCTAGCAAATATTTCGCTGTAATAGTTATACATTAGTCTCTATCAATGTTTCTTCTTCTGATTCATACATTTTGCTATGCATTAACAATATGGTGTTTTCTTTAGAAACCCTATTACCTATAACCATCACTTCTCTTCTTTTTAACTTTTCTATCTCAGTCATTTAGTCATAGGACAAGATTTCCTTTCTCTCTCTGTGGAATGAATGGCATTTCCTTGTGAAGAAACTTTGCGTCATCTGAATGAGGATGCCCTTGTCAGCACATTTCATTCTTAATGACAACCTGAAAGAAGAGGGTACAGAGAGAAACAGCTGAACTTCGAGGATAAAAATTAGCGGCTCCTGCATTCAGTTGTTTCTCAGGAAACATTGTGCTGTAACAGCCTAAATGCCTGTATGGGAGGAAATTAGTCTAGTTTCACTGTCTGGCTGAGTTTCAGTGGTAAAAAAAAATTATTGCATGGCTCAGAATTTCCGAGAGGACCTTAACAAGTATCTTAATTGTTTCATGCTTGATATCTGGAATTCTTGAAGAAAACACATTGGATAAGTAGAATTTTTCAGTTTTGAGATGTCACCAAGGCCATAAAATGGACTCTGAACAGTCAAATTTATTATTATGTCTAAATAAATGGATTCTCTTTTATGACCTCCAGCTTCTTCAAGGTCAAAGATAGACAAACATGGTATTTGTTTCAAAAAGTGTGGTTGAAAGCTAGAGCTAGCATCCTTCCTATTACTTTTCTCAAAGGTACAACATAATAAAGGCTCATTCTTTTTTTCCAGCCACCAGCAATAAAGAAATATGTTACAGTGGCAGAAGCAGTGACTCACTTTTAAGTCTATAGACCAGGGAGACAAGATAATCTATAGCATCATACACATGTCCTCCTGATGAGGGTAATCCTTGCTTGCTCCAATACAAATCGATGTGAGCGTAATGTTGATAGGGCAGCCCTTTTCAGAGACTACCTAATCTAGAGATGGAAGGAGAGATGACTGAGCAGTTTACAAGCCATAATTTATCTGACAAAAACCAACTGTTTTTCCATTCCTAGTACACTGCACCCCATTCCGGCAAAGGGGCAACTTGCATCACAAATATGAACTAGAAACCATCACGCAGTTGCTCTGCTTTCTCAACAGAGCAGCAAGGAGCAATACTGTACTACCAAAACGAGAGCTCTTTTGCCATGACAGCTTGGTTTCCCTATCCACTTAGTAGATTCAAGGAGCCAAAGCTCCATATCATTATTGTCATCAGCTGATGACTTCATCACCTGACCCCATATTTTGGCAAGACACAGAGAGCTGTAAGAGAGGTGTCTACTGTCACTCATGTCTTTGCATTTGTGTGCAAGCGAGACCACATCCGTAGCCCTTTCTTACTAATTGATGAAGTGCTGAGATGTTTCATTTCACAGCTACGCAACAGCCAAAGCAGAATTTAAAAACAAACACGGCAAGCTGGTCTTGTTAGCAGCTCTCTAACAATGCCAGGAAACACCTAATGGAATGTCACCATACTTGTCCTCGGTGTTGCAAATGGGAATTTTGACTGCAAGAAAACAAAACTAGGCAACTACTGACCTGTGCATCACAAGTGACTTTCAAAATTCTGAGTTGCTGTTTAAACTGGTGGTACTTCCTTGAATCTGGGTCGTGAGCTAAGACAGGCAGGGGAGGCCATGGAGCTGCTAATAGGTGCCGGTTATTGAAAATGAGTGAGCAGCAAATCCGTGAGGCATGCTGAGGTAACACCAGACATCTGCGAAAGATCACATCATGAATAATGTTTTCTCATCTACTACACACAGAGTTAAAATGATTCTAAGTTGCACTGCACAGATGGAACTGAGATCCTCCCTGGTTGCTTTGCTGCTTCCTGGAGAGGCAGAGCTCTATTAGAGAGGGATGTAAGCCTAATAAAAAAAGAATTGTTGGCTATTAAAAAATATATATTTTTTCCTTTCCTTATATTCTAATCTTCCAACTGATGGGTTTGGTAGCAAAGAATTTAGAGTAACAAAGAAACATTTACCAGAATTGCACTGCAGTATTTCTAAGGACACTAGCAGGTGCTGCTGAATAATTAATTTTTAATGCATACGTATTTTACTGTTAACATTGACAGTCACTAGCAACATACATAACAGTAGATTCTCTTTTGCGGACCAATCTCTTGTCAATGTTCATTTTAAAAAGGGTAGGAGAAAATATTCTCCTTAGAAAGAGGAAACGCATATACTTCATATTCAAATGCAAATACATACACACATACATATACCTATAAATATACAGTGGTTTTTTTTCTGGGAATAAGTCACTCCCTATCAGTACATGTTCAATAACATATAGTAGTTAAAATAGAAAATCACCTGGTTAATATTAGGTTTTTTACTGAAGTCAAGAAAGCAATCTTGATTTGTTTCACAGATAAATCATGGATATTGTTCCTTCCAGTTAACTGAAGTCCACTATAAACAAGAAAGTTAAATACGATACTACAGTAGCACGCAGTGATGTATATCTAAATAGTGGTTATACTTGAAACCAAGGTCATCTCCCTTGATTACTGACCCTTATTAAGCATGCTAGGAGGTGCAAGAATTAATCTCAAAGCCTCTGAGGATGTTGCAGCACAAGATGGAAGGGAAAAGTGCAAATATTGCTACCCATGTCACATAAAGGGTGTTTGTTGTTTGACTCTGATGCGTATAGTTGCACATTTTGAGGTACTTCTGCAGGAGCAATCAAGAAACCGAGGTCTATTTCAGGCCATTTTGTTGTATCTGGTTTCATATAGAAAGTAGAGCAGAGTTGTTTATGCAATCACCACTCACTTACTTTACTCGGGCTGTGTTTGACAGGGGTCCTAAACCTAGAAAGTCTCCTCTCCGTTTCAGAATGAAAAGTTTTGGGCATCTCTACAAGCAGATGAAAGGGAAAAGCTTATTCACGCTGCAGTCATTCCACCTGCCTGTTGGGTGACTCTTCAATATAGCATTTTGCTGTTGTCTGAGCACAAGCTTAGTGGAAATCCATAGCACAGCGCAGGGGCATAATGTGTCACTGGGCTGTCTGAAGTGTGACAAGGGACATTTCTTCTGGCATGGCTACACTCTCCAGGATTCAATTATGTCTAAGGTTCTGTAAATGTGTGCTTAAGCATTTCATGGGCATGTATTTACTTGATGGCCCACAAGACCACAAGGTGTCCAGATCTAGCCTTTGACTATGATTGTAGAGATTGACTAAACATAGACTTTTTTTTACATGGATCATTGCTTAGGAAAAGAAGTAACCACTAATAATGACAGGTAAACCACAGAAATGTCCTTTCCAACAAACTTATTTGCAGTTTTCTGAACTCTTCAATTCAAAGCAGAGACCGGGACGCTCACAATAGTAGCAGCGATGTGAGTTTGAAGCAGTTCAGCTCCCCACCAGGCTAGCAAAACCAGGACCCCAATTTGCTTTGCTGTTCCTACCCTGAGAGGAAATACATGAATTGGCCTATAGTACAGAGAAGAATAAAGGCTTTTAGGACAGTCCAATAAATTTGACCTTTATCTTATTCATGTCTCCCGTCTTTCTCAAAGGCACAGTTTTGTACATCCACCAAAGGTGCTAGTTTGGCTACTTGGCCTGTTTCCAGAGCCAAATTCCAGGTGCGAGCAGTGTCTGTGTTTGAGATCTCCCTTTCTCCTCCTCTTCTGTAAAAGGTCCATGGGTATGATATCTGTCTGCCAGGAACTAGTTAGCAACTATCTTATTAATTCTTTCTTATATCTCTTCAGCATTTCAAGAACTTGCCAGGATTGTTTTGCCGGTGTGATGAAGTGGTATCTCCTAGCATTACTTTCTACTTTCTTCCAAGAGAAAGCAAAACATGAAATGATTGGCTTCAGTTGAGAAAAAGCATGTGAGTTGAAGCAAAACATATTTCCACAACACCCTTGGGAAGGCACCAGATTTCATTAATTCTTTGTGTCACTGCAGAAACAAAAGCACTTAGCAAATCCTCTTAAATGTATTAGGAGAAAGGCATTTCTTCTTTTATTACAAATGCTGAATCTCTCCTAAATTACACGTGCCAAGGCCTTCCAATAGATGCACTAGCATGTTTCAAACAAGCCCGCAAAAGACTAGAAGACAGAGCACTGCAAGCCCTTGCATCACAAACTAACAATCAGACATGAAGAACTCAAACAACTGCCAGGGAACATTAAAAAATAGAAATAATGGTCTGTTTAGACCCAAAAGAAATGGTCAACTTTACAGCATTCAGGGTAAAACACTCTCACTAAAGAGGTACAAATTAATTTTCATTGATCACATCAATAGTGCTACTAAATTAAAAGGGCTATTAAACGTCAAACCATATTAATGCAGTCTTCTGGTAATAATGGAGTCAAAGGAGTGCAAAGTTCTTCCAAATCAAAGCGCTACAATGTTTAAAACTGATTGAATGTCAGACGAATGATTTTGTTTGTGATGCTGGTTTCTCTTCTCCACCAGCCTAAGAATGAAGAAATCTAGAAAGTGATATGCAGACACCATCCCTCTAGGCTTTTAAGGTGATTTTGAAAGCAGAGGTCATACCAGTGGTGGTGTGCATACCAGAAACAACTACTACAGCAGAATTCCATAAGCTATAGGAGCTGCATCTCCCAAGGAGGAAGAAAACAGTAAAACTAAATCTGCAGGGATGTTCATTATTTGTTTTGCGCAGGTGAACATGTAAACAGGAGCAGGTGTTCCCGCACAGGGAACAGGTAGGCCTGGCGAACTGAGGCTTTCAATGAGAACTTGCCGCTGTTTATGCCCCAGCTTCCTCCTGTGAAAAATTTCTCCTAGGAGGAGCAGACTGGCTTTGCGGAAAGGTGAAAGGCAGAGCGAGTAAGATGACTGAGCTGAAAATGAAGATAAGCAAAAATGCTCATGGGTGTGATAAACTTCTGCAGTTTTCTGACACAGACTGCATATGAAAATGGCAATACATTGCCATCTGTGCCATGCCGCATGGACAAATGAGTGACTCCATAAAGACGAGACAGCCAGAGAACAAGTCACTTTGTGCACCAGGACTGCTAGGAATCACAGCAAGGCCCAAGCCTCCGAAGAGGGCAGCAGCCTTCTCAGATGTGTGCCTGCTTCAAAGGAAATAATGGCTGGAGCATCTTCAACGTATCAGGGAAACCTCTGCTGTCCTGTGGCTGTTTGTTCAGTGTTTTAAAAGAGAGCAGTTTCAAAACAGCAAGACTACACAATGGCAAGGGAAGAACAACGCATCAGATTTTAAAAAATATCTTCTTGATTCTTTCCTTCCTATAGCGCAGGGACTATTTGTGTTGTTCCATGATCCTGGGGAGAAGGCTGTGTGATGTTTGCTAGAATTTCTTCAACTGCAGCTACAGCCGAATTCAAGAAACACTTCTAGCCAAGAAGAACTTCCATGTGAAGGAATGGGCATGAATGGAAGAGAAAAAGGAGTGAGAAATCCAGTGTTTTCATTTTCAGACTTCTTGATAAAGGATTCTGTTTCACAGTTTGCCTAAGTGTAGTCTTTGAAGCATCTCAGTAATGATAATTAAACAAAATACAAGGAGACAGAACAAAAATATTTTTGTCATCTAAACCCAATATTTTTTAAAATTATTATGAAGAAACTGTATAATACCAGCTGGAGGAAGACATTGGGTGAGAGGCTTTATTTAGGCTCCATAGGCAAAGCAAAAACTCAGTTCTTCCTGTTTTTTGCTCTCCAAGTTTTGGCATTTTTAGGCTACAAAATTCTATTGTCCTGCCCTCCTTCTATGCAGAATATATGAACACAGCCCTGAGATCTTGTAAAACAGAAATGAGTTTTAACATCAGACATAATCCTAAAATTAATAGGAAGGTCTTTCTTCTCATTTTATAACCTGTAATGGAAGCACATAACGGGGATAGAATGGTTATAAATAAGAAAAGTTGTAACAGCTGTGAACCCAGGCAGAGAAAGAGCAGTATAGTTAGAAAGGTACTGTAGCCATGTTATTTGAGAAACTCATCCCGGACACAGCCTAAAATTTGTTTTTATCTTTCAAGACAGACTTTAACAATATTTATTTAACAATATTTACTCCCTTAGGGCTCCGGCTGCACCGCTGATTCAACTGAGGTCAAGGTTCACTGAGCATTAGATAGACCCAGATACTTACAAGGAAAGATAAATTGAACGTAATTATAAACTGGGGATTACACATATAGAAAATCGCTGCTGCCACCGCCTGCCTCCTCACAGTCTCCTCTGGGGAGGCACACCAGCCGACCAAGGGTACTGTATGTGAGACATAAAGAGGTGACAGAGTAACAAATTCCCTTTTCATCACAGCAGGAATGTCAGTTTGGGGAAAGCTCTGCTGAAGAAATCTGCAGACACCACCCCCAAAATCGTCTACCCCATATTCCAGACCATTGGCAAGGGATTTTCTGTGTGCAGCATTTATGACTTTCTTCAACAAATGTTTCCTAAAGAGTAGGAAGGGTAAGTGCAGACACAAAAAGGCTTGTAGAGAGATGCACAGCACAGGGCAGGGTGTTACACTGTCGAGACTGAAGCAGGAGACGTTGAACGTGTATGAAATCCCTCAGTCTTGACCTTATTTAAAGAGAACATCAGCAAGATCCCAGTGAAGCAACCAGGATGTTTTAAATTATCTTCAGACTGCTGTATCAGTCTGTCCACAGGAGTCAAAGGAACGCAGGCTGTCACCGTTTAGAGCAGGGTGGCAATAAACTGAGAGACAGATGCTCTCTGTTAACCCCCGCCCTCCCACCAGAGGAAGAGGAAAAGGGACAGACTTACGAATTGAATATAAAAACAGCTTTACTAATAATACTAATAATATTACTAATAAGACAAATAATGCAAAACATACAAAACCGATACTGAGTTTCCCAGAGCTGGGTGCTATGGGGACTGGCATCCCACCAGAAAGTCCCGGACTGGCTGCAGCAGTAGATGGCAACCGGACTCAGGAATGCATGGTTTGGAATCTAGGTCAGGATATCAGGCAGGACAAGGAGCAGGGTCCTCTTCAGCACCCGGTCATGGACAAAGAGAGTGAGACCCTGATGATCCCCCTCTTTAAACACAGCGCGATGTCTATGGCATGGAAATACCTCGTTGGTTATTATCTGGTCACCTGTCTACCCCTATCTGCAAGTGCCACCCTTTACGACACCTCACTTGCGGGACCCAAGTAGTCTATCGCTGACCTTTTCTGCTATAGCAATAATTATAAGATGGGGCCTTTTTTTCTGAATTCATTTCCTACCATTAGCTCAGCAAACCTATAAACATTTGGTGTTACCAGATCTGTAGCAGACACTGTAAAATACGTAGCCAACTTCAGAAAAATGCAGTTACATAGAAGAATTTGACTGTAAGGAAGATTCACTAAAAAAGAATCTGTTCTGTTTTAACCAGAACCAGGATAGAGGTGAAGGAGGCAGATGAAATCCTCACCTATGTAGCTGTAAAGTCAGTGCAAGCAAACGTTATCACCCTTCTCTAATGTGCACAGCAAGGTAATATAAGAAGGAAGAACTGACTTGTAAGTATTAGATCTGCAGCTGAAAGAGAGTGAACACTAATCTCAACTTCAACTTATTTCTTTTATCATGTTTCCTTGTTAGAGATTGCCCATTAATAGAAGTGACAACAAAAAATCTTTACAGCCTTTGAAGAAAATAAAGTTCTTTAATCATCACAAGTTATTTCCCAAAGATGCTTAGGGAGGCAAACTCTCCTGGCTTCCTCAGTCTTAACAAGATCCTCTCTGGTGGAAATTCAAAGAAATTAAAGTCCACCTCTGATCTGCTGTTGGCTATAACAGGAACTTAGGTGGTGAGTTTTCGAAATATCCTCCTCAAACCTCATCTGGCTGGAGTCTGGATTTGAACAGACTGTGAAATGGAATGTTTGAACAGAAATAGTTCCTCATAAGGGTCCCAAAGATGTTCTCTTCTTCTTAGGGGAGGAAAAGGGGAGAAGAAAAAAGATTTAAAACCTCACAGTATTGGAGGCATTATATGCAGTGCTTGCCTACTTATTTCTAGGGATTATTTTCTCCTTCACAAGTAATAGACATTCAAATCAGTTGTAACCAGATTATTCGGCTTGAAGATTGGTATTACAACTAGACTTGGGGGGCTCCATCTGTGATTATAACTGATGTAGGCACCGTAAAACTGAGCATAAAAGAACCTTAGAAAAAAGCACACAAATTTTATTTTCTAAACAGAAAAAACAAACAAAGGGAAAGAGAAGAAACAGAGATGAAGAGGGCAAGGTTGCACTACAGGCCAGTGAGAGAGGAGAGCAAAGTTCCCAAAATCATTGCCTTGTTTAGTTTTCTGTATTCTGCCTCTCTCTACAAAACACAGGATGAACTAGTGTTGGCAAGAACACTCCCAACAAATGCTATATTAAATACATGACTGACATTCGCCATTAAGGCTGCAGGGTATCTGTAATCAGTTCTGGAAGACGGAGTAGGGGGTAATGTTTATCCCTGTGACTCAGAAAATCAGTGTCAAAGGATTGCACTTCCATAGTCCAGGAAACCAACCAAATAGTAATTCAAATACAAAACAGCCACAGTGGGAAAAACAAAACAGAAAAGGAAAGAGAAGCAGAAGTAGCCAGAGAAGCCCTCAACCCCAGCTTCTCCTAAGTGTGATGTTACACAATCCTGCATGGCAGCAACAACTTTGTTTCTCAATCACTTTCATTGGCAAACCCCACAGACGTCTACAAATGACTTTGTACCAGCCATCTAGGAATGGAGGACTTGAGGAACGGCTACTTCTCAAAAGCCTCCAACATTTCCCCTGCTCATCCCAAGTGAAAATGAACAGAAACCTGGCTCCTAACTCAGGCTGAAAATTTTACCCGAAGACAGTGGATATGAATAAAGCCTGCAGGCTGGAGCGTCATTTGGGTCAGCAAGCCTCCACGTAGAGAAAATTAGTTTCAGCAAAGACATAGTTTTCAATATACACTGGTTTAAAATTAGATATCATTTTAAAAAAATGATAAAAACTATTTTACTGAATAAGCTATAGGTGTCACTGTATAAAGAGCCAAAGCCTTTTGAAAATGCAAGAAAGTGAATAGAATAAAGCAACTAATTTACATCACATCTGTAACAGCACTCATATAAGTATTAGCTTCAAACTCACTTCACTCAAACATTCCCCCAGATAAGTCAAGTAATGGTTGAGCTAGAGAAATAAATATTAGAAGCTGAGAGTAAGTTAAATAAATGCAGCACACAACTCCTCAGGACCAGCAGCTGTTAAATAAGAGTAGTCACAACATGCATTTCTCAAGCACATCTACCATTTGGCATCAAGACAGAATAAAACTTCTCATACAGAGGTGAAAGATGGCAAACATTCCTGTCCTCAACAACTTTGGAAGTGCCAGTGCCATGAGTACTAGGCTGTTTTCTGGGGATATCATGATAGACATATTTTTTCAAATGACTATTACCAAGAAGCATCGTATTGTTAGGTGTAGTGCTATTAAACTTTTAGACAACAATCAATTGCTCTTGCAGGGCACAGTGCAAAAGGGTAGCATGTTTTTATCCCCTTTACCATGGTATCCTTTTCTCCTGCCTACAAGATCCGACATCTCTGGAAGGGACTCGTCACTGCACACCCTGCTCTAAGGCCAGGTGGGCCTTTGTGCTCCTCAAACAGCAAGGCATCACCTGAGGCCTTTGCCCCACACAGCAGCCCTGCTCCCCTCCTGCTCAGAGGAAGAAGAGCATCTGCGAAGAAAGGGAGAGGAGGGACTGCAAGGCTGATGCCTCACCCCTTCTGCACTCTGTCTTTGCTGAAAGACTGTGGAAAAAAATACTGGCCCAAAATTCCAGAAGAGTGAGGGAGAAGACAAGTTGAGGAGGGATTGCTTAGCGAAGAGCAGAGGCAGGCTACCCTGCCCAGCACAGCTCACACAGGGCCCAAAAACAGTGTCTAGAGCATCAAGAGAGTAATTCTGTTCTCCCAAGCAGGCAGAATCCTTGTAATAGCTAGTTATCCCCTTCTGCATATCAGTGTTCCACTGAGGCAGTTTGAAGTTCAAGCCCTGCGTCTGAATAATCTGAAAAACTTTTTAAATTATTTCTGAAAAGTACCTTAGCCTGCAACCTCTAGTGTAGGGATACCCTTCGTTCTTTTTCTTTCTGTCTTTCTTTTTTCTTTAAAAAGTCTTCATTTCATTACAATTTAAAAATGGCAAACATTGAGATCTCAAGGAAATTCTTTTTTTGGCAAAACATGCAGATGACATATTCAAGTTCATCATCAGAATTCACTGGAATTTCAGTGTGGCAAGCATATTCAGTCTCTACTATGTTTAAATTCATATTTAGTAAATATATATCATAAACGTATATTTTTGAGTGGTTTGCATCCAGTTTTGGTCTATGGAAGCAATGACAGATTATTCTCAAACTGGATGGATAAATAAAACCCAAACTTGACCTCACAGACTATATAATATTGACTGTATTATGAGAAAAATCATTACAAACAGAAAATTACCTGCTGACGTATCCATGCATACTAATAATGAAAATTGTTCATTTCCAATGGAGCAGCAAGAAAATGAGGGAGAACATGATACTAACACCCAGTTTCTAATGCCAAGCTGTCCACAAGCAGCAGAATATCTGTAGCCTGCACGTGCAGGTCTCTCAGAGCCCAGAGCACATCGGAGAGTCCATCTGTTCTGAAATACAGTACCATGGCACAAACATAGAAAAATTATGTCAGTCTTGACATAATGGTGCCCTCCAGCTTTTATTAAAACAAGTTTACTTACCATGCCTCAAACTAGCAATGTGTATGATCAGCTGCTCCGTGGCTAATAGAATTTCATACTAGTAAATGCATCACCAGGAAAAGAGATCTGGCAACTCTTGATCTACAGTGATGTGATCAACAAGAGGTTTTGTATTGCTTATGCAGGAAGATCAGATATTCTGAAGAGCAGTAACTGCAGCAGGAATCTAGTCGTAATATAATTCAGAAATACTGATTTGTTTAAGAGTGAAGAGATAATCAGAAAAAAATTGCAAACTGCAAATTACTGAAAATAAATAATTATCAAACAATGACATAAATTTTTCCTGAGGTGTCTTTCTGGTGACTCAGTTCTTCAAGGAAATCTGCAGAAACAGCAGCTTTGAGCATCCCTGTCATAAACAGCTTGTGACAAAATGATAATCAAGAATCTTATGTTTCTAATTCTACACATCCGACATCCAGTTATTTTTCTATTTAGTCTGCTTTCAGTGATGTTTGCAACACCTTTTTCACTTGGGCTGAGTAAACGACTACAATGGAAAGACTAAAATGCAAGTTGTATGAACTTGGTATCAATTCTGATGCTTACATTCATCCGTCATTGGTTACAAATATTGTATTTGTCACATACAAAGACAATCTTGGACTTCATGACACACTCCAGTTAGCTCTCTATGAATGCAAAATAAGAACTTCAATGGTTCATCTCAAAAAGCAATAAAATCTATAGGTAGCATTACAAATAGAGATGATAGACAAATTTTAACAAGTGATGATTTACTCAAACTGCATATTGAACTCACACTCTGTGCCAAAACAATTTGTGAAACCAGGGAGGAGCTGGAAACTTCACTGAACAGCATTTTTTTCCAGTTTACCATTATCATTACTTGTTAGAGTCACTGAAAATTCTAATGGCAACTATAAAATATGCACGTTTTTTAGAATTTCAGAAATGTTGCTTAAAGTGTCTATTAATATTATGTAACCCTTTCAATGGTGTAAAGTGAAAAAAAAAATTTAGCTGGAAGCTAGATAATGAGCATTTCATATCTTAAATAACTAAGAAAGCTCAGTAGTAGACAAAATAACAGCTTTTTGTTTCCAGTGCAATACATAATATACTATGGTATTTTCACCCTCAAAAAAAACCTGTGAGTGGCACACAGTCCTCCCAAAAGTAATGTATTACTAAAACAGATGTTCTATGCATGATTCTGTGGACATACTTTGAGGCCTTCTGAAAGCAAACCTGTAAAGACAAGGCTAGCAAGTGGCTATGTCCCATTCAGCAAGGGCTAAGGTACAGTTTCGTCTTGTGTCTGCCCTTTTTCTTAAGAGCTGCTCTTTGTAACCTCGACGCCAGTCTGAAGCTCTACATCTGGTAGTGGGTCTCTGCCTGGCATTCCCAGGCCACAGACCTCCTGTGAGCTGCATGGTTGCCACCTCAATGCTGTGATGGGACACAAAGACTTTTGCCAGCTCTCCTCCCCAGGCCCTTGGGGCCCTGCAAGGGACATGCTATTGCTAGACATTGCAGGGCAGGAAAAAAAATGGAACATGTGATAATGTGATATAGATGGTATAATGCGTTGTAACAGTAACAGTTTGCCTAAACTGCCTAAATCCTTTTTGACGGGTGACCTTTCGACAGAAGGAATCCCTATACTTTTCTCGCCTGTTCAAAAACTCCCGCCCTCAATCTCCAAGTGTTGCTTTAGGTACACGAGATCACCTACAACTGGCTGTTGTCAGATCTGATAACTTACACATTTTATCCCTTTATTAAACTTTTTACTTGCATAGCCACTTAGAGAAACACCATTAGGTCTTTGAGCCATTCTTCCACATGTACTTTTGCTGTCACATAAATACATATAATTTTTATCCCATCTTTTCTCTCTCAGGTTATACCAATATGAACCTCTTCAAATCAAGGGGCCCATTCCTTCCTGCAATATTTTGTTGACACAGTTGTCAATCAGTTCAGGCAGAGAAAAACTCCAGCAACCCGTGGAAAGGAGGCATGTTGAAATACGTGGAAGGAAGATCAAAGAGCACTTCTTCAAAACATAATGAGATCCTACTGGAAAATTTTACTGACTGCTACACTAACTTACAGTGACCCTAGTATACAGTGGACTCCTGTCACCGTCCACCTCACTTTTTTGTAAGCTTCTCTACCTCCATAACATTGCCTGAAATTACTCTCCCTTGCTCCACAGCTTTAAACTTAGCAGGGCAACACTGAGGTGTTACTGAAAATCACAGCTCTGCTATGGTCAACAGGGATGCATTTTCCACCTAGGCTTCAAAATATTTTATATTACTGTTCCTCTCAAACACACTTTACACATTCACTGCCAACATGGCCAATACCTTCCTAATAATTTAAACAGGATGATAATTAATATTCATTTCCATTCCTGGGTTTCCCCATTTTCGGGCAATGCGTACTTATTTCCAGGTACCACTGAATGCTTTCCGTGCTTTGTTTTTCAGGTGGAAGGTCTGAGGAAAAGTATTGCAGAGTCAGTGATAAAAAATCTTGCCAGTCTGTTTACGATGTAGTTGAGCTGTTGTCTGCCACCCAGCCACTCCCACAACATACATTGGAAAGGGCAGGCATGCAGGTATGGCATGACCACTTTTGCCCCGTCTACTTCAATAACCTTCACAAACAAATGACATTTTGCTTATACAGACTAAGCTTTTCCCTATGCAGAGAGCAGAGCATGGTTATTCTCAGGTGGTGGGCCAGACCTCAAATTCCAATACCCTTTAGGTCTAGATAAGACGTGCCCTTAAGCAAAATTTCCCCAAACCGTCGCCCTTCGGTGGATGCTGTCCAAATTTCCTCACAACTTCTGAGTGCCAGCTCCCACATCTATGTCTGTCTTTTTCCAAAATCAGCGTCACTGGGGAACAGAAAGGCAGTTTCTGCAGAGCTGCAGAGTTTTCTCAACGCAGTTTCCAGGCATGCTGCATGAAAAGCTAGCTAGAAGCAGCTAATTATGCAAATAATAGTATTGGTCTAAGTTAAGTTAATCGTAGCTTTCTCATTGACTTAAGGGAAGAAAGATCAGAGTCCTACTTGCAATTATCACAGTGAAAACAAGTGGGTTATCACACCATCTTCTTTTCAACTCCTATTTATAAGACATTTACTAAATGTCAATGAATAGAGTTTCAGCAGTGTTTTCTCTCTTCATGTGATGTCGTCATTAGTACAAAATGATCTGACATGAAATGCTCCCTGTTCTTTTAGTCTGATGCTTTCAAAGACCTTAGAAAACAGTCACTTGGAACAGCAAGGCAGAATATGAACAAGCTGAATGTGTCTTTTCTCTTTTCTTTTTCACAATTCTTTGTCTGTGACACTTGCTTTGGGAAGCTGGATTTCCCGTTGTTGCTAAGCCAGTTTTCTGGCACGTCAGAGAAACACGCTACAAACAGTAACGCAGATTACGGAACTCTTACATGTCCCAGCCAAAATCCAGGAGAACAATGACAATTTCAGAAGGGGAGGAGGACAGACCATGGGAAGGTGCTCTTTGGGGTTGTGACCTACTCGGAATCAGCTGTAGTTTGAACGTACCTGGAATGAGCTCTCCAAAGAAAAGTCAAGAGGCTTTGAAATTCAAGTCCGACTTCATTCAAATGAAAACGAGATGCTTAGCTTTTAAAAGAGAGAAAAATTCAGACCAAGCATAGAAGGCAGAGCATTCCCACTTCTAGGGCAGGACACCATGGCCTTTTGAGCTGCTGTAACGTATAGTACATAGAGCATACAAATCAAGGTAGTATCACCTGTCAAAGCGACACTTCAAAAACGAGTAGGTTCTGGTACAGATGTTCCCTGACTTCTGATTTGCAGCTGCGTCTCCACCCCGTCTTTTTACAATCTCAATGGGGTTTTGTTGCAACTTGTAACAAAGTTATGGACATATTCATATTTCTCAAATACTTCAGGTTGTCACCTTTGCTGTTTTTCCTGCCCACCCGGCAGTGAAAACGAAAAAATGTATCAAAAAAAAACCACCTGCCACATATCACTCTGTGGTAACCGGTGCACTATAAGTATTCACAGGCAACCTTGTTTGTGTTCTTCAAACTAGCTTCACAGGATTGTTTCTAGGAGAAGACACTCTATGTCTGCTAAGAATCTTATTTGTCACCTAACTCTTCCAGAGCGGTTTCTCCTTTTCGGTATTGCATGAAACTGATCCTTGTCCACAGGTATCACGAGAAGACCCACGCAGCTTGGGAACCAGCACGTTATCGAAAAGCCATGTGAGGGAATTCAGACTCCCCAGCACCCTGCTGCTGTCTCAGGCACTCACTCTGCTGGCAGCTTTGCTTCCTGTATTCACATTGTTCAGGCTGTGCCAAGAGGCACTCTCTTTCCCTACTTTCCTTAACTCGCTTAGCTCTGCACGTCACATTTGTAAACATATTCCAAAACTAATCACTTAGAATAAGTAGGGCATGTAGGTGCATTTGTATAACAATGGCTAATCCTCATCAGAGCACATTTTCTGAATCTATTTATCTATTGCCGAATTAAGTAATACACAGGAGTCTCATTTTTTAGAAGACCTGGATGGACCCAAGCTTTAATAAAACCCAAAGTTTATGAAATAACTGCAATTACATTGTAATTCCACTGTGCTGAGGAAAACAAATAATAATGCCTGCTAAATTTTAAACAGCACTTGTTATCTAGAGAAGTCAGAGATGTCAATATGACAATATTGAAATAAGCTGTTACTTTGTCAGAAGCCCATTACCATATGGCACTAGGAAGGGAATGCGGCTTGCTCAGTGCCCTGTAGTAGGTTATTAGCAGAGCTGTGAGTAGAAGCAGACGTGAATTTTCCTAGCTGAAAACTGTACACATTTGGCTGCCCAGCAGCTCCTAGAGCTAGGATTCGTAACTCTGGTTTATCTGTTAAGAAACAAAAGCTTTATCCCGGATCACCAAGCACTATGATATTAATTAAGAGAGGATTTCTTTAAAGGACAAATGTGAATTATACACCTGTTAGTTTGCAATAGCTGCAAAATGTTCAATTGCTCTCTGCATTTGCAAATCTCTTCTGATCTGACAAGGACTAACGGTGCTATTTTTCAGCTGGGAAACAAAGTACTAAGCAGAACATGGCCAAAGTCAGCGAATCCCTGACCTTTACCTGGGGAGGAATCACAGGGCTGGGAATAGCATCTCCTGCTTTACAGTTAGACAACACATCGCTCCATTGATTTCATGTACTTTTTTCCCATTCATTAACTAAAAGTGAGTCATTACCAGGAATGGAAAATAAATAACTTGCTGCTACTTTTCTGTATTTAATAGCAGTGCTTTCCCAAAGGACAAAGCATGATGAGGTAAAAATTATACGCAGAGATAATCTGTCAAGAGTCTGGGGCTGGGCCAGATTGTAAAGAGGGTACAGCACCATGGAAGCTCTTAACGCTTTAGCATAATGCCACTTTTTAGTATGAACTGATGTAAAGATAGTAATCTGACAAGAGGACATTTCTGTTGAAATGAAGATATTATAAAAGGGAGCCCTTAAGCAGCATGATTAAGACATGTGATGTGAGCCTAATCTATACGCACAAACTGCCACATACATTTTCCGCAACATTCGGGTTGTGTTAATTTCTGACGATAAAAGCCAAGTGATGCCAATGTGTTGGAAACGTGCACCACAGTGTGGAAATGCAAAACTGCTCTATTCTCATCCCACCTTAGCCCTCCTTGAAACAAAGCAAAGCTCTGCCAGTTGCAGCCTGCTCTAGTAATTGTCCCTCATGCCATTTTGACAATCTTACAAGATGCAGTAGTTGTTCCTATTTGTCTCTTTTGATGATATGCAGTGTACCACCTCCCACAAGTCTGCTCCTGCAGTTGCCTCTTGGCTCTTCCCCGGATGCTCACCTCCTGTGTCGCTCTGCCTCATCGCTCAACAGCCCCATACCAGGTCCCCAGGAAAGTCCTTCAGGCAGTCACTACAGTCTGGTTCTTCAGCCAAGAGTGCAGTGGTCATGTTCTCATCCTGGCTATTGCACTGCTCTGGAGCCCAGCTCACCCTTATTCAAGGCACTAAAGACAGCTTGATTTACGACTTCGAGCTCTGGACAAAATCTCTACTCTTTCAACCTCAGAAATCTAAAACCAGTGAAACAATCAATCAATACACTTGATCAAAACAAGTCACATATTAAGCAGTTTCTGGCCAGCACATGGAAAACTGTACCAGGGTAGTAACTCGTTATCCTGGTGGATAACTACAGCCAAGTTAACACTGTCGCATGAGCCATAAGTGCTCTTGCTTTGCTGCCTGGAGGAGTAGTGCTTATAAACCAAGACACGAGATATTTCTCCATGTACTGACAGGCTTCCAGTCAGGAGTATTCCACTTACAATCTGGGTGCTCTGCTTAAAGAGAGAAAAATTAAAGACAGCAGGTAGAAAAGCAAAGTACCTGGAAAAGGCCCAGCAATGTTAAGGATAGAACATTTTCAGAAGAGGAAAGAAAGACTGAGAGGAGACATTAACATTTTACTAATGGACAAAAAGTTGTTTTACAGACACCGGGATAAAAAATTTTTCTTGTTATAAAGATAGAAGACAAGATAGAGCTAGCATAATGAGCTTAAACAGCAGTTGTAAAAATTTAGGTTAAAAGACAGGAAAAATTTTATAACCTTTAGAATAAGCAACTAACGGAGGTTATGAAACCAGAAACCATGAAGGTAATTAAAGCTAAATAAATATGCTTATATTAGAGAGAATTTACATTTAGATCTTATTGACCTGCAATACAACGGCAAAATAGGTTGGAACCTCAATTGTAACTGAATTGAGGCCTTCTAATATAAAAATAAGCATATCTGTCCATGGCCTCTACTCGTAGTTTTTGTTCCTGTGACTATTTTCACACAAATAATGGATGTTTTACTGGCATTGGCTTCACGCTGCACCTCCCAGAAAGAGGACCCTGCTAGAGACATTGACTGCCATTTCAGAATCCAGCAGTCCTGTTTGTCTTCGGACACGTCCATTGCGCTCATCCTCTGAAGGCGGGCAGGCCTCTGTGCCATGGTGTTGGCAGCAGCAGAAAGGATTGGGAACTGATTGGAAAAAGCTAGTGAGTGCAAACACACACAAAAAGGAGAATGCACATTTCACAAAAGGAGTAAAGGCATCTATTACCAACACACAGAGAGCAGGAGGTCCCACTGCCTTCCACAATTGTCATTATTTTAAAAATTTGAGTTTTGGTGGGCACAGTTACAGATAAACCTGAAGGTCGTAAGGGGCTTTTAGCATCTAGTCTCTTCCAAGGCATCTAAAAATCGGCAGCTGTCTAATCTGAGAGTCAATGAGGCTACCAACAAAAGCCCAGAGAGCTTTGGGTATTTCTTTACCATCATAACACAATGTAAAAAGAACCACATGTGGCTGCAGGAATGTCATTGCATCAGGCTCCACTTTTCAAATCTTTTCCCTCCATTCTTGACTTCTTTATTCCCTTATTATATTTCTGACTTTGCAGACTGTGGGTCATTTGGTAAAAAGACCACTAAACCCAGCCTTGAGAAGGTCCAAAACAATTTGAACATGAACTTGCTGGCATTCAGTTTTTGCTGAGGCTAGCGGTGTATGATCAGGCCTACTGCAGCCCTTCCTGCCACACCACCTGACAGTCCGTACAGTCTGCTCTACAACCCCAGGAAACCGAGTGATACCATTAGCACCTTTCACAAGCAAGAATCAGAAACATGAAGACAAACGATGACTTTTCAAAAACCTAGCTAAAAGCGAGAGCTTTAGTCTCACCAACAGTCAACTCAGAAATCCCCTTATCACATGTAGAAATATTTTAACCTCCCCTACAAGTTACAGAGGTTCCATCTCTGTAGGTTTTCAGGTTAATTTTTGTTAAACCCTGGTAAAGTCTACAAAACACTTGGCCAGTGTTTGCGTTACTTCTGCCATGACAAGCTCCTGTCCAGCTGGACAGCTGAGAATAGAAATTCACTGAGGATAATAGAGGGGAAGGTGCATCTCAGTCATGACAGTCTCCTGGGTTTTGATCCCTGCAAAAAAAATGTACCTTAATGTGCACCGTTGTTCCAGGCATGAATTGGGACTGTTTGGTCAAAGAAGAAATAACTGAAGTGACCTGTAATGGCAGTGTTCAAATACACAAAAAACCTGCAGCAAACAAGGGCATGATTGGCTCTCCGAATCCACAGCTCATCACTGTTAAGAAGCAATGAGCTTCCAATTACAAGAAGGGAGATTTAGGGTAGTGATTATAAAAAACAGCTTCCTAGTCATGAAAATAGTAAACCACTGGAAGAGATTTAGCAGACGTGACTGTGGAGACTGCCTCCCTCCAAACAGACTTTCCAAAGCAAAATCATGTAAATGTTTTTTTTATATAGTTCAGGTCAGACTTAATCGGACTTTGGCACAGGAGAAAGTACTAGACAGTCTCTTCAAGTTGCTTTCCTAATAGTAGCCATACTGTAATTCCTGTTATCTAGCACAAAGAAGATGAGTTATAACCCTTGGGTATCCATCATCACACCTACAAAGGACCCAGCAAACTGACAACAAACCCATCAACAAAACAAGGCACTGTATCATTGACACACGCCAATAGGGCAGCCCAGCTTGACTGGCAGTGTTTTTGGAGGATACCAACTGCTTACGATGACAAGCGCTCCTCGAGTTACCTTGTGGATGAAGATGCACCTGTATAAGATGCTCTTTTTTGTGCTGGGTTCAAACTAGGATATTACTGGCAAGGCAACTAGAAATAATAAGTGAACTTATGCCGCTGTCCTTCACAACCAGATCAGTGCATACGTGACAATGTTTCCTGCGTCGCAGTCCTTCCTTGATCATCTTCATTAGGGAAGCACCTGATGGTTGGTAATGTGTGCTGGAAGGAGATGCCAAACAGCTGTGCACCTCTGGCTAAACAAGTAACCTGTTGGCAACAGCCATCTTCCCTGGAGAGTGCTACTCCAGCAAGGCTGGAATATCTTCTTCAAGATTATATTTAAATTATTGAAACTTTTCAAGGGGAGGGCGAGGCAACGCTATTCCTAACTTTGTCAGTCCCTGGTCACCGTGTCCTTCTGCCTCCCTGCGGCTGCTGGCATTGCCCCTTTCCATCGTACAGCTGTTACTGCGCATGGCCCTCAGCAGGCCCCATACACATCCTTGTCCATCAGCTTTAGGGCAGCACACAGAAAGCCAGCAGGATAAAAGCCCATCACTAGGACTCCGGAGTAAGTGTGATAACTAAAGAGGAAGCTTTACTAGGTATAGTGCAGGCAGTCTGTAAGATGGGACGGCAAGCAGTCTGAGGAAGATGTTTTGGAGTTTTGCTTCTTTAATTGGTGCTACATCTGTTGTTCTTACTGTCTCCTAGAAAAATGATGGAAACGGGGATGGGTAAGGCTTGAAAGCTATACCAAGCAGAGAGTTATTGCTTGTATGGCCCTTGGGAATAGTAATTCTTCCCTGTACTTAGTACACCCAAGATCTCTGGTGTATTTTTTTTTGAGGTAGTGCTTTCCCTGGGGCTGCTCCTGGTCTTGGGAAAGTGCAGTGCCCTGGCTGGGAGCGCACTGGGGCTCCCAGACCATTTGGAAAGAGGCAGAACACTATATGACAAATGTGTGTAATGACAGTAAAAATGGAGGGATGCTTTTACTTCTTAGAAATATGAACTAAGGTACCCACCTTCTTTAGAGCTGATTAATATCCATGTGTAAGTAGCAACAGGTATATTATCGAGTGTAAATGGGGTCAGCACAAGTTCAGTGGAGTGATTAAATATACTTTTGGATCAAGCCCAAACTATGTATAAGACAAATCAATTTTCTTCATGTCCAAGCATTCATTTGCCATTCACGTTAAAGAATTTTCATCAGAGGGTAGATAAAGAAATGGGTTTTTTCCCAACAAGCAATTCATCTTCTTTTGAATTGTGATTCTCTATCATGTAAAAATCTCATCTTATCTAGTGGGAAATAGGGAGCAGATTTTTCTGCCTCTCCCCTCTTCTACAAAATCACTTGTCATTTGGAGGTAATGTAATTGACAGAACTCATAATTACCCCAAATTTCTATCAATTTATATTGTTTTAATTAAAGAGCTTGAGATCCAGTTTCAGACCTGCCCACAGACTTTCATACATCATATTCCTGGTAAGTGACAGCTGTTTACTAATATGAAACCAAATGGATTTTCTTTTTTGACATTAGATCCATCTGTAATGGAATTAAAACTTAAAGCAATCAAAAATTTCAAATTAAAATGAGGGCAAAACTTTAGAAACTTTTTCAATAAAAGTGACTACCAGTTAGGAAGAAATCACTGGAGAAAGCAGCTAAATCATTAAAACAAATAATATCCATACAGTCCTGAGTGCGTGTCTGGAGGGTGAAGGTTAGCTAAATATACATTATTTTGCTCAAGACAGGCCTTTATTAGATAAAATTCTGCCCCACATTACTCATTTTAATGCCAGAATACATTATTATCATTTGAAGATCACAGCTTATTTTCATTTTAAAAAAGGAAAATTCAGCAACAACAAGCTAGACCTTGGAGCTGCTTTGAAATGTGTGGTGGTGTGTGTCTATGACAGGCATATATAATTCCTCTGTATATTATCTGACCCTTTGTTTGAAAAGATTCCTTCTTAAATACCTACACATGCATTTGGAGTACCTTCTTCTTCCTGCCACTTTATTCTTTCTCCAGCTTTGCTTTGCTCTGGTTCTGACAATACCTGTCATTTCTAAACGAAATGCACCTTCTGTTTATCCTTACGATTGTCATTTGTTGAGACACTTCAAGCAGCAGCATGTTCTCTTTCCTAGGGTCTTCAAATGCTGTGTAAAGAGCTGTCTGGGAAATGCCAGCATTCAGAGGAAAAGCACTACTGAACTTTTTTGAAAATAAGACTGTCTACAGATTTTGGATGACTAGTTCTTGAACAAGAATAGGATCACAACAAAGCTTCCTGTAATTGAACAAATAAGAATTACAGTTCATTCTGTTATGCACCTAAATGATTATCTTCTCCCACGCATTTAGAACGGACTGTATTTACCCCTTGTCTCTGAGCGTTAAGATCCTCAGCCTTCTGCATTTCAACATGAAGAGGAAAAATCCTGGTTCATATACTCTGCTAGTTTTCTATTAATCACTCTTAATGGACACATGTATAGTATTGATTTCATTGTTCATTTAAAAGGGACCAAAAATTCATACTACAGGGCTAATCCACTGAACTGTTCATATGTAACAGAGCAGGTAATACTGAATGCTTTCCTTTTGTGCACACAATTATAAGATAGAGAAAATGAGTTTTTGAATTTTTTTTTCCTTTGGAAGAGGGAGGTTTTTGTCTCAGTCATTTAGTTTGAGAGAAAAAAACAATTTCTGAATTTCCTTATTTGGTTTTCATTCTTTTTGTCTTAACTATTAAAATTGTGTTACTTAAGTAGACATACATAGCAAACTACTGATAAATCAAAAAGCCAACGGGATGTGCTTTAATGAATGAATATCTCAGACGTGTAGTCACAAGAGACCCATCTGCCTAATATCAGCAACCCGCAGAAAACATATGTTGATTTTCCTTCTCCCCTTCCAGATACACAGCGTAAGTGTTACTATTTGTCATGCATCAATTCAATCATTCTGTTATCACAGCTTTAAAATGGTAAAGGCTACTACATTGCACTGACCGAAGCTGCTCTTCCTACATCTGAGCCTCCCGTTTGTATCACAAGTGAAATATTCTACTCCTGTACAAGACCACATTTTTGAATCTTGCATCAAGTACTTTTATTACAAAATAAGGGTGACACTTTGGTTCTCAAGAGAAATGAAAGGCTTCATGCCCTGTTACGTTCATACAAAAGTCCATCCAGTAAGAAGGTATGTACGTACCACATGCATCTCTAGTGGCTCAGGTGTCTGAGACCTACAGAAACATTCCTTTTACCTTCGGAGCTATGAAATCACTTAAAACATGATGATATTTTAAAATTACCTGGTACAGTCAAATGTTGCCTCTGTTACAGTTCATAGGAAAATTTTAAAAACTAACAACAGATTTGTCACACTTCTATGGTTTCCAGACACTTTTGCTTAAGAACTTGTGTAAAATAGTACAGAAGACTTTTTTAGCTAAAACAAAATAAAGTGATTATAATGCAATAATTTCACAGTAACATTGAGTGTACTTTCTTACACTGAGAAGAATGATACATCCGCTTTGTAGTCTTCCTTTAAATTGTTTATACTAGCACTATATCAGACCTGCAGTCATTTGCACTTAAAATTGATCTTCTAAATCTGGTCTGTAGAAAGCAAGATTTATAAGTTTAAAAATTACATATCTGTCTGTTTCCTCACTCCAATTGGTTTAGTTGACAACTCATAGTCTGGTGTGAGAGTAATTGAATCACTGCCTCTATTTTAGAAGCTTGTTCTTGCAAAGGAGTGCAATGATCACAAGGGTGGTGCTGTATATAGTGTTTTATTTTTACTCACTAATGCAGCACCACAGTGCAGATGTGGCTTTACAGCAAGGCCTCATTAGCAACACGAGGCTCCACCTAATGTTATTTTATCCGTACGTCATTGTGCTTCTTCATGCCTGTTTTACTTCTCTTTTGCACCCTGGGCTCCAGGACATAGCAACATACACAAGCAATACTGAAAATGCCCAAACTCTCTTGATAAAAATGAATTTGTGATGCAGGTCACAGCACTGCTCAGTTTCAGCTGTAGCCAGCTAAATAAAGAAGTTTCCAAAACAAAGCAGTAAGGGTATACCATGGCAATATGGCGCTATTCCACCAGAAGAGCTTGCCAGGAAGACGCCAAATGAGATCCGTACAGACAGGAATGGAAGGTGAAGGGAAATAAACCTGGCACTATTCTATTTCTATCACAGTAATTTCCCTCCAGTTTGTAACAAAAAGAATAAATTATCTCAGCACCTATTGAAGAACATTTAGAGAAAAAAGCACTATTTTGCTATGATTGTCTTCTAGGAGAAAACAAATCAAAAACAGTGATACAAAAGAATATCAAAAGTGTTTTGGAGAGTGATAGGATTGGGGCAACTTCTTAGAATTGGTAGCACTAAGGAGATGGTGCAAGATGTCACCAGGCAGAGAAAAGAAAAAAAGGCAGCACAAAATCTTCACAAAATATTAAGCTATCAGAGATATGAAGACATCTTAGAGTCAATTGTAATTTCCCACTAACTACCAGACTTTCTGTTATGTTTTTAATTGTGAAATCACTAGTTGTTAATTCTTTACTATCTTATGCAAGGTTGTTCATGAATCACAGAATGGGTTGGGTTGGAAGGGAACTTGAGAAGTCATCTTGTCCTATTGCAACAAGCCCTGCTGAAAATACTTTCCCCATCTTTCCTACAGGCCCCCTTCAGCTACTGAAAAGCTGCTATAAGGTCTCCCCGCAGCCTTCTCTTCTCCAGGCTGAACAGCCCCAACTCTCTCAGACTTTTCTCATAGGAGAGGTGCTCCTGACCTCGGAACATCTTCATGGCCCTCCTCTGGTCCCAGTCCAACACATCTATGTCCTTCTTGTGTTGGGACTTCGGAGCATCCCGTCCTTCTGGTGTGTCAACCATAACACTCAGCTTGGTGTCATCCGCAAAGTTGCTGAGGGTGCACTCAGTCTCGCTATCTACGTTGCTGATGAAAATATTAAACAACATCTGCCCCTGTACTGACCCCTGAGGGACATAACTTGTCACTGGCATCCATTTGGACGTCGAACTGTTGACCGGTACACTCTGGCTGCAACCTTCCTACCATTTCTTTATCCACTGAACAGTCCATCCATCGAATCCGTATTTCTCCAATTTAGAGAGAAGGATGTTGTGAGGGGATTTGTCGATCAATTTACAGAAGTCCAGATAGATCACATCCATAGCTCTTCCCTGGTCCGCTGATCTACTTACGCCATCATAGAAAGCCACTAGGTTGGTCAGGCAGGACTTGCCCTTGTTGAAGCCATGCTGGCTGTCTCGAATCAACTCCCTGTCGTCCATGTGCCTTAGCTTATATTCTAGCAGGATCTGTTCCATGATATTCCCAGGCACAGAAGTGAGGCTGACAGGTCGGTAGTTCCCAGAGTCTTCCTTTTTAGCCTTTTTGAAAAGGGGCACGTTTCCCTTCTTCCAGTCACCAGGGACTTTACCTGACTGCCATGGCTTTTCAAGTATGACGCAGGGTGGCTTGGCAATTGTATCAGCCAACTCCCTCAGGAATTCGGGATGCATCTCATCATGTCTCATAGACTTCTGTATGTTCAGATCCCTCAGGAGGTCCCGAACCCGGTCTTCCTTTACAGTGGGAAGGTCTTGGCCTCTGTGTTCCCATCTTGCATTCCATGAACTGGGGAGGGTTGAGGAGAGAGGTTGCCAGTGAAGATTGATGCAAAAAAGTTGTTGCGTAAATCAGCCTTCTCCTTATCTGTTGACAGGAGGGTGCCATTCTTGTTCAGCAGGGCTGTATGCTTTCTTGAACGATCCTTTTCTGGCTGACATACCTGTAGAAGCCCTTCTTATAATTCCTAGCATTCCTTGTCAATTTTATCTTCAGCTGTGTCTTGGCCCTCTTGACCTCAATCCCTACACAACAGGGCACCCTCTTCCCAGTACGCCTATCCCTGATTCCACTGACTCTGCAGTTCCCTCTTGCCCTTTAGTTTGACAAGCAGGTCTTGACTAAGCCATGCCAGTTTCTTCCCTTCCCTGCCTGAATTCTTACACCTGGGGACGGCCTGCTCCTGCGTTCTATGGAAAGCGTCCTAAAAGGTCTGACACCTCTGTCCCACCCCCTGTCCCTGAGGACCATTTCCCAGGGGGTCCAACTGACTAAATGCTTGAAGAGCTAGAGTTTGCTTTTCTAAAATTTAGAGTCTTGGCTATAATCTTCACCTTTCCCATCTCCCTCAGGAGTATGAACTCCACCAATGCATGATCACTGCAGCACAGGCTGCCTCCAATCTTCATGTCAGTGATGAACTCACTCGCATTGGTGAGTATCTCATCCAGTATTGCATCCCCTCGGGCAGGGGTGTAAATTACCTGACTTAAAAAGTTATCCTCAATGCATTCTAGGAATCCCCTGGATTGCCTATCACTCACCGTGGTATCTTTCCAGCACATGTCGGGGAGGTTGAAGTCCCTCAGCAGGGCAACCGACACCAAGTGCAAAGCCTCATGGAGCTGGAGGAGGAAGGCCTTGTCAGTAGGCTCCCCTTGATCAGGTGGCCTGCAGTAGACACCCACGACCACGTTCCCTTTGTTGCCTCTGTTTCTTGCCCATAGGCTTTTTAACTGCTCGTGGCTATTCTTCAGGGACAGTTCTTCACACCATGTTGATTTCTTGATGTAGAGCGCAACATGTCCAGACCTCTTTCCCCGCCTGTCCCGTCTGAATAGCAGGTAGCCATCGATAGCCACGCTCCAGTCATGGGATTTGTCCCACCAAGTTTCAGTAAGGGCAATCAGATCATAGATTTCTAGCAGCACGGTAGCTTCCAGTTCTTCCTGTTTGTTTCCAAGGTGCGTGCATTCGTTTAGAGGCACTTATTCTGGCTGTTGGCCATGTCCCCTTCATAAAGGAACACCCCTTGTTTCCCTTGAGGTGTTTCACAGAAGCTTCCTTGTTGGCTCCTTCTACCTCAGGGACTCCCATCTCATCTTTGCAAGACTTTGACTGTGGTGCAGCACGCCTCTGGGCAACAGGCTGAGGACCCGTACTGGCACACCATCCCTCCAACCATTGTGTATCACACCATAGTTTGTCACCGTCAAGCCTGATATGTTCCCGCTCCCCTTCACATCTACTTTAAAGCCCTGCCAATGAGACCCACAAGCTCCTGAGCAAAAAGCCCCTTTTCCCCTTTGAGAAAGGTGAATCCCATCTGATGTCAGCAAGCCTGGTGCTGTGTAGGCCATCCCATTGTCAAAAAAGCCAAAGCTGTGATGGTGACATCAGCCACGGAGCCATGTATTCATAGATTGTTCCGCCTGTTCCTTGCAACATCACTGCTCGCAACAGGAAGGAGGGAAGAAAAAATGACCTGTGTCCCGGGTCAGGGAGGCAGATTGACTGGAGGCTGCCTCCTCAATCAGCAGAATTGCTCACAGATGTAATAATTTGAACAACAATTCAGTTTTTCTTCAGTCCTTTATGTAGTCCTGGCATACAAATTCTTCAGTCCTGAATGTATCTCTGAAATACAAGTTCATGAAAAGTTGATGTTACACTATCACTAAAAGAGAGCTTTCATAAGGAACATTATAATTTGGAAAATTTCCTACTTCAATTAGAATTACTGCTGGAAAGATTACATCTCATGCTTGCAACCACGATTAACAAGAAAAGGAAACTGGAAGCCTTATCATTGTACTGCCTTCTGTCATCTGTGGGGGATCAAAGAACACTCATCGCTCTAGACGAAAGCTGAGATTTCACCATCTGATTAGCTTACCTTCTCTTGCAGCTCTGTTAAATGACAAGCAAATCAGAAAACAAAACAATGAGAAAGCTATTATCTATGAGAAAAAGGCAGAAAGGTAATAAAAGGATGAAGAAAAATACGGCAACAATATTATATTAAACCTAGGGCATACGCAGTGCGAATAACTTCGGCATGAGGGATTTCATGCTTTGTTGGGTGGTATTAGTTAAATGTTTCATATATTTCCCAAGTATGTTTTTCACTGGAAATGACAGTTAATTTGTTCCCATTGTTCCCGTCTCCAAGTGTCTGCTTTACACTAAAGCAAAACATCTGCATTGCTCCAGGCCAGACTAATATGAATTACCAAAATAATTATAATTTACCCATTTAGACAATTGCTATCAACTGTTCAGCAGTTGAAAAAGTTTCCTATTTTTTATTATCCCAGCAGTCCATCTTGCACTGCTGACTAATTGCTCCATAAATGGTGTGTTTTACATGAAGGTTCACACTATATGGAAAAGAGAGAGCATTCATGAGAGCCTGATTAGGCAAAAGTAATAGCCAAATGCCCAGCATGGGGACAATCAAATGAGCCAAATCAAATCATGACTTTTTGCTTCATCGCTGACCCTATATGGATATACCATGAGTGTGTGAGTGAATGTATAAATTCTTGGACAGAATGTCCCATACATACTAAAAGAGCACAAAAATGATTGTGCTGAAGCACAGGCTGCTTTCCAAACTATGACACTTGTCCATACAAGTGCATCTGCTGCGGCTGCACAGTACAAACAAAAGATAACTTTAAATTGGGAAAGAACCCTGCTCAGAGTAACTGCCTACATTTTTAATTAGTGTCTTGATTGAATTATGAATTCTAGGCTTCGTCTGTGGAACAATGCTGCAATCCAAACATACCCATTACAGTTGATATGACTGTAAATCTGTAAGAATATTAGACTATCATAGTATTAAAACAAAAAATAATAAGCCATATGAAGAAGAAAGGGAAATAAAACCTCTTCATGATCTGATGTAATTAAAACATATCTTTCTGTTACGATAACATACAGACAATTGTGGTCCATACGCTATTAAATCTGCATTTAGTACTGGTATATCTGCTTTTGGTATACTACAAGCTGCTTTGCTGCACAAATTTCAAGAAAGCTTTTGAAAAAAGTAGAAGACTGAGGAAAGCAATCTGGGAATTGTTGAACTATTACAACACATTCTGAAGCCAGTCTGGAGGAGCTCACATCTCATTTCAGTGAGGCAGCAGGGGCATGATGATCAGAGGTCTGCAGATATTTCTGTGGAGGTAAATATGCGCAAATACAGCTTTCTTCAAACTAGCAGGCATGAACCAGACGATCCGGTGACCTTAAACATGAAGTCAGATGCCTTCAGAGTAGAAATTAGTGCACACAGTTATCAGTGAAGTTGTCTCATAACTGAAACTATTTCCAAGAATTACTGTGGCTCTCATTGACAGACCATCTTAAAAAAAAAATAAAGCTTTTTAATACCTCTTTGCCATCGGAAATAACAACTACCTGCTGTTGTTGCCTTCAAGATTATGGTATTTTCTCTCTATAACCTTCCCTCACTGGTTACTTTTGTTCAGATAGGTTCAAAGGAAGTTTGTAAGCTGGATATACACAGTTTCTGAGAGTACAGAACAATTACTTCTTGGCTGACACTCCCAGTAGATAGCGAGTTCTATGCGCTACTAGGTTAAGTGTAACTCACCTGTTGGCCAAGTACCAACAAACTAGACAAAGAGTAAACTTTTTGAGAGGGCTGATCATTGAGTTGCTGCTGGTTCTGTTGGCTTTTTCCTTAGGGTTGTGTATAATTTGATGTCAGTAGTCCACTTTTGAATCCTGTAGTTGCTAATATCACCAACACAACAACCATACTGCATCATTTCACATGGCTTTAACCAATATGCTTTCTCACAACTCAAGAACAATTTTCTCAGTAAATGTTATCATGGCCACATAGCTCTGCTGAACCAAACCAGGGCTTTGCTCACAACCAGCTAGAACTCTAGCAGAGGGGTTATGCTTCTGCTGGGAGACCATATTATTCTAGATGGCTCCCAGGAGGCAGGGGAAGAGGTCCACATGCTGGAGGCCATTACAGCCCACATTAAAGCAATCCATAAAAGGCAGGACTGTTCAGTATTCATGACAAGAGTTTCCGGGTCAGAGGCATCAGATATTCCTGCTACCTTAATTGGTAGTCCTGAAGAGGCAGGGAACCATCCCAGCACAGGCTGCTGAGAATATTCAAGAGCTTAACATGCAGGTGTTAAAAGAAGTCCTTAGACTCAGTTATCACTTAGGTAGGCAGCAAATCAAGAAATCCAGTGGAGTGTAAACTGTGCCCCTGAGGGAGCGAGAGCACTGACCTATTCTGTAACACCTACTACAAACAGCCTGGCCTGTCACTGACAAAATTTTAATTGATCCTTTTCCTCTTGTAGAGCTGCTGTGTCAACAGCAGAGCTGGAATCACTGCTCACCACACTTGCACACAACATCCACCTCAGATGTCACAGCTAAAAACAATTCTCCTCTTATAATCACAGTTTTCAAGGTGAGGTGTGATGACCATTTCCATGACCCTGGAGTAATTAGTTAGTGAAAGTACTTACAGAGGCTTCCCTGCATTTACTTTACAGGGTGGCATTTTTGCATAGGAAAGCAGAAGTGTACACTCCATAACCAGGCGATCAGCTCGCTTTCAGCTGCTGATGTTTCACGGGCTGTTTCACACTGACGAAGGTGGCACATAAGCTGATCCTGAATTTTTATTCCAGCTTTGACCTTTGTTCTCACAATAACTCAGACAAACCAAGCACATAATTTCCCTCCTCTGGGTAATTATCGCTTTAGTAGCACATCATAAGAGCCATCCTAATAACGTTTGTGGGAGTTAGTCAGAAGAATTCAATCTTCTCCTTGAGAAAACTCTCAGTGAGGTAGCATGGCTTATGCGGTGTTGGAGTTCCCCATGCTGTGTTTAGAGCTGCCCAGGACAGAAGAGGACACTTCCTAGTCAAGAAATGGCTGTGGTTGGGGATACAACCACCAGTCTGAGACTCCTCTTCGATCACCTGTATGACACCAGGAGATCACTCACCCTTGCCCAGAGAATGGCGTGAAGAGGATGAATAGGGCCACCACAAGCAGTGGCTGAGCACAGCCTTTTCTCTGCAGGCTGCCTGCACACACTACCCTCCCCAAGGTGGCACTGTGGACGAGGGTGCATTGTTGGGAGAGGGAAGGACTGCGACTTTCTTGATCCCTCCTAATGTACGTGAGTAGCCAAGGAGGATCATGTCAAAGGCTGATGTGGCCACCACTTCCCCTTGTACGCAAGGGCTTCTTGTGATCTTCCTGATGTGGTTTTTCTCATCCAGCTGCCTCCCCTCCCTCAAAGGGCTGTGCAGACCTGTCATTGTCTTGCTCTTTGATTATGTCAGACATTGCCAATTGTCAGGTCAGCACTTCTGGGACTTCTCTGTTAGCAGGCAGAAAAGTAATATGATACAGATGATGTGTCAAATGAACATAGAGCCACAGTCCCATTGCTTTCACGTGTGGAGGATGTGACCTCTAAAAGTAATTGGCTCAGTACATTAAATTCAGTCAACACACTTCAAGACCTCTTACAATATTTATTTCTCTATTATAGATAGGTGCCCAAGTTTTTAACTTGTCAGTTGATCCTCAAAGATGGGTTAGGTTGTTATAATGGTTGATTTACAGTTCTGGAGATAGAGCACATAAAAGATTTTTTTTTTTTACGCACACATCACTCCCTAATCATCCTGTCACTACAGTTACCAAAAGTAAACTTTTCTGCAGTCTTCCCTGGTTAATCTGCACCCCCAGATTTTGTACACAGGCCTCTGCTTATTAGATTTCTGATTTAATTGTAATATATTAGTTCAATCTATTTTTCAGTATTACCAGATAACACATACAGGCACGAATTACAACATCAACTTCTGTCATTTGAGCATTCAGAAGTCCTCAGAGAGGACAGAAATCTACCTCTTCTGCTGTTTACAGCTACAGCAAAGAAACCCAAGAGCTATAAAATTACCTGCTGACACTCCAATTTCTTTGCAGATTTTGGAGTCAAGAAAAATTTAATACTTGACTAAATGAAAAATTACCTCTGTTGCAGGGATTGCAGAAGAAAGCAGGAAGACTGGGGCTGGCCCTTCTTGCCCACAAAGGGACCTGCTGGTGTAGCCACCACACAGGACCATACAGGCTGAAAGTAGAGACTTTCTGCACCAGTGGTGCGAGAGGGGGAGATCCCACCTCGCCACAGAACAAATTCTGAGGCTTGAAAATGTCACTTCAAATGGCTACAGTAACTATTTTGTTGTGACTTTGCTGTAAGGAGAAAAAAGGAATCCTGACTCCATATATCTCAGCAAAACATGCCAGTAGAAGTGGTTTAGGTCTACGGCTGAAAATCCTCTATGCCAACTCCCTTGTTTCAGGAGGTGAGTCAGATGACTATCCTCTTTCCAAACAATCCACAACGAACCAGCAGAGATTCAAGCACGTGCGTGGGAGAATGTCTTTGTAAACAAGATCAAAATGTATGTGTCAGCTTATTCTGGAAAGGAAACCAACAAAAACGCCGCTCCATCTCAGGTAGGTCTTGAGACATAACAAAAAGGAGAGAGGAATGAGGGGGAAAAAGAAAAAGCATGAAATGAAAAAATCCAGGGGGCTATAAATATTTGTCCTTTTGAAACTTGTCTCTCAGCTACAGAACAGAGCATGAGAAGTTAAGTATCACTGCTTGTTAGAAACTAAGAGCCAGGCACTTCTCTCATCCTACCAGCAATGTCTTGAAAACAGTACTTTCCTTTCTAAATTGTTTCTCCAGCCTCAAAGTACTCTGCAGCCTCCAAATAACGGCATAGTTGGGGTCCCACCAGGCCACCAGCCTTTCTGAAATCAGAACTTTCTGCTGCAGAGGTGCTGTTATGTATAAAGGCAAGATTTTTCTGAGAGGCGGGTACCTGCAGGAGAAGAGCTCAGAGAGCGCTTTTATTTGGGGCCAGATTGTTGCATCCAGAGGCAGGGGCTCGTGCACAGGCAGCCACAGAAAGCATGTTCTCCTGGGCAAAGATCGCTACCAGTCCGCGTGGGAAGGTGCCCTGGTGACGGTACCGGCGGCTAGCGCACGATGAGATCCACAACAGCGCTCGCCACCTTTGAAAAATGTCCGGGCTGTTTTCACCAAGTCAGCGTTCGTTGTCTAAAGAGCTGGAAACAGAAAAATGACCTGGCTGAGACCAACTGCTGAGTTTGGATTCAGACCAGCGAAACACATACCTTCTGCAACACCGGAGGGCAGTGTCTCCTTGGGAGCATTGCGGCTAGGAGAGAGGCTGCAGGGAAATCAAACTGTTGCTAACCCGGAGGTGAGCAGATGTGGAGATATTTTTTATGCTACAAAACATTTGACTTTATTAAAGGTGACAGCTAATTTAGGAACTGGAAGAAGGCAAATTGCAGTTCTTGTCACAAAATAAATCATTCCAGTACTTCCCACAGCTGACTAGTCATGACATTGTGCAAATGGATGTTATGACAAGGAGAACAGGCTTAACGTAGACTGGGATAAGTAAAACATAAATATGAATGACGCTAAAAAAATCTATAGGCAAGTAAAATAAAACTGAAAAAGTAATTCGTATTGAAAAGCCTTAAATATGGGAAAATAAAAAAAATCAGCAATAGTAAAAAGAAAGCATTCTAAAAGTGAAGTGAGAGCAACAAGCTCAGCAGATGTTTTGGGACAGGCACAGAGTATCAGAAATACCCACGAATCTACAATCCAGATGTGGTGGAAGAGCTGCAGAAGGCAGCCTATTAGTGTCAGAAACCACAGGATCTAAGGTCTCCAGTGACAGCCTGCACTGTGCTGCTGCTTTGGTGGCCTCCCGTGTGTTGCTCCATGTGTGGAACTTTCCAGCGCCAGCTGCAGAGGCACGGAGAGGCCGACCGCGGCCACAGCCTGCGAGGCGATTCCAACCAAAAGCTGTGTCTGCCAGATGGGGTTTCTGGAGAGCTGCTATTTACTGAACTGGAGGCTACAGCACAGTTCCCAGCAAGAGCTATCCACCCTGCTAAACGCCACGGGAGAGGCTGCCAACAGCACAAGTTCGCACTCCCGGCAGCAAAGCCAAGGGCTGGCTGGGGGCCCGCTGAGACAGTCTTGTCGTCAGCACAGCGTACAGCTTCTCTGCTGCCTTCGGACCAGCGCTCCAGGGCTGCCGTTCTGACAGAAGAGAGGAAAAAAATGGTTTAAAAATGAAGTCACACCTGAAGTGGCTAAAAACAAGATGAAAATGGAACAAAATAATAAACTAAAAATGAAAGCGACAGTATCTACATAAAAAATAAACTGCAAAGTGTCAGACTAAACAAAAGATAGACCAGGAGATCCTTTTGGCTCCACATAAGCATGACTTTAAGAGAGAGAAAATGAGCACAGCGAGTTTTCAACTCCTCCTTCAAATACAGAAAAAATCACCACTTCCACTAATTCTCCCCTGAGCTCCTCATGAGAACAGAACAACCTGCTACACTTTTTACCCTGTTTTGCAAAAAATATTTCAGAGGCACAGAAAATTATATGTTGTTCTCCACTGCTCAACATTTCCAAGCCAATCACAGGAAACCATCTCCGCTGCAACTGGATTTCTCCCTTTGAGCCAGGTCCAAGCTTCAGATACTGACAAAACTCAGAGCCCGATCTGGGATCCCGGCTAGCCATAGAGGGGGAAGTGGGAAAACATTAAGGAAAGGTACTTGCCTTACGGCTTTGCTCCAGCTAGGACACATTTGGACTTCTGCCGAAAGGCTTTCCCTCCTGAGATTTCCAATCTGTTTTTCATGAAAAAAGTAATGCCTCTAACTAGCAAAAAAAAACCACGCCTTCCTCCAAATCAAGATAGTGTGCTCGTCCGTTTCTGTTACTTCATACATTTCACTATTGGTCTTCCTCCCCTTAGTCTCGTATGCGTCTGCCTTCAGATATAACGCGATTTACTGGTGGTGCTTTTCCAGGTATGCTTTTACCCATGTCCTTTCTCAGAGCATCTCGAACTGTAATTTCCATGTCTACAAACACATGGATCGTAGGAGCTGCTTCCTCACTGATACCAAGCGTGTGAACAGAACAACCGCTCTAGGAAACCCACAATATCCCCACCATCTCAAAACAGACTACCAGTTGTAGCAACAACTACACACTGGCACAGAGTACTTTCATCTATCAGAATGCGCTGGATAAATGCTTATACACTGCTTGCAAACCTAATCTTTCTGCAGAGGTCATCTTAATTGCTGCAGAAAGAGCTTCTCTCTTGTGACAGTTCCTTAGCTAATGACTTGTTTACACAGAGCAGTCAGTGACTAAAGTGCATTTTGAAAAAGCTTTATGCCCTGTGCTCTGCCCTGAAACCCCCCTCAGCAGGGTAGAGCAGGAAATTCAAGAGCCGCTAAAATCTCTTGTGCGCTGACAGAGATAAGGCAGGGGGAAGTGGATAAGCTCTGTGCTGACCCATTTCGCACGAGACAAACAGGGTGCTATGCATCACGCTCCATCTCGCTGTCCACACGTCTGTCTGAGGGAGACGTGCAGGAAGCGCTTCCACCCCGCGCTGCCGGACCTCACCAACTTGTGTCTGTCTCCCCTAGTGCCACCACCCAGCTGATGTGTGCACAGGCAGGCAAGAGGGCTGCGCTCGCTGCAGTGCACCCAGGACTTCGGCAGGCAACTTTCTGTGTTTTGTCAGCTCTAATACCACTCCCAAGCTACCTGCTGGTATATACCTTAGTAGCAAAGGATTTTTCACAGAATCACAGAATGGAAGGTGTTGGAAGTGACCTCTGTGGGTCATCTAGTCCAACCCTCCTGCCGAAGTAGGGGCACCTACAGCAGGCTGCACAGGACCTTGTCCAGGCGGGGCTTGAATATCTCCAGAGAAGGAGACCCCACAACCTCCCTGGGCAGCCTGTTCCAGGGCTCTGTCACTCTCAGAATGAAGAAGTTCTTCCTCATGTTCAGATGGAACTTCCTGTGCTTCAGTTTGTGCCCATTGCCCCTTGTCCTGTCACTGGGCACCACTGAAAAGAGTCTGGCCCCATCCTCCTGACCCCCACCCTTGAGATATTTATAAGCATTTATAAGGTCCCCTCTCAGCCTTCTTCAGGCTAAACAAGGCCAGCTCCCTCAGCCTTTCCTCCGAGGAGAGATGCTCCAGTCCCCTCATCATCCTCGTAGCCCTCCGCTGGACTCTCTCCAGTAGCTCTTCATCTTTCTTGAACTGGGGAGTCCAGAACTGGACACAGTACTCCAGATGAGGCCTCACTAGGGCAGTGTAGAGGGGAAGGAGAACCTCCCTCGACCTACTGGCCACCCTCCTCCTAATGCATCCCAGGATCCCAATAGCCGTCTCATCAGCCAGGGCACACTGCTGGCTCATGGTCAGCCTGTCGTCCACCAGCAGTCCCAGGTCCCTCTCCACAGAGCTGCTCTCCAGCAGGTCTGCCCCAAGCCTGTAGTGGTGCGTGGGGGTTGTTCCTCCCCAGGTGCAGGACCCTGCCCTTGTTGAACCTCATCAAGTTCTTCTCTGCCCAATTCTCCAGCCTGTCCAGGTCTCGCTGAATGGCAGCACAGCCTGCCGGTGTATCCACCGCTCCTCCCAGTTCTGTGTCATTAGCAAAGTTGCTGAGGGTACACTCTAACCCTTCATCCAGGTCACTGATGAAGAAGTTCAACAAGACTGCGCCCAGTACTGACCCCGGGGGGCCACCACTACTTACAGGCCTCCAACTAGACCCAGCACCGCTGATGACAACCCTCTGAGTTCGGCCATTCAGCCATTTCTCAATCCACCTCACTGACCACTCATCCAGCGCACACTTCCTGAGCTTCCCTAGGAGGATGTTATGGGAGACAGTGTCGAAAGCCTTGCTGAAGTCGAGGTAGACAACATCCACTGCTCTCCCCTCATCTACCCAGCCAGTCACATCGTCATAGAAAGTTTTGAGGTAGAAGGTGTAATCATCGAGTTAGACATAGTGTGTATGACTGTACAGCCTAATCTGCTCTCAAACACCCGACACTACCTTACGGTGTCTTAGGTCCATAAATAGAAAGACATGAGCAACAAGACCCCTATGCTTTGGAGTCTGGGCTTCAGGCCTCGGCAAATCACGGCTGATCTTGTGGTGCTCCACATCATGTCATGGGGATGTCAAAAGTCAGTCTTCGAAACTGAAAGTAAGAAAACCCCAACCAATCTAGCGCTCTTTCTTCCCAGACAGACCCCAAACTACTTCACTTCATTTTGTAAATGACCCAGATCCAGAAGAGTGAGAGCTTTGCAGATGCTTTTTGTTCACTTTTGCAAAGGCTTTATCCATTTCCAAAACCTTTCAACAGCTGGACCCAGTGACTACACCTATAACAATAATTTATGCCCAGTGTTTTCCTTCGCCCCTGTGCCAGTGTTGCCCACATCCATAATTAATAAATCCCTGTCCAAAACAAGAGACTGGAATACAAAGTGCTTTTGGGAATGGTCCCTGGATTGTCCTAGTTCCTAAACTGTGCCTGGTAAACATTTGGGAGAACCCAACTGGCAAAGGCGTGGGATCATGCTGGTGGCTTACAAGTATAAACGATTGTGTTCTTGTGCCTGGGAGGCAAACCAGGCATCACTGATTTTACTAGCAGAGATGCAGCCATAAACTCTCTGGCAATGACAAATATCAGAATATAACTCATCCTCATTTCTCCAGCATGCGAGGAGAGGACAACACAACTACTCTACTGAGGACAGCCCAAAACACGAAGAGTCATGCCATTGCGCTAAATTTAGACCCATCTCTCCCTACTGAAATGAATGCTCTTACTCTGGTGTTCTCTGCTACAATCAAGTCACTATTCAGCCACCAAATAGACGTGCATATGTTTAGACAAAAAGCTTTTTGCATGGCCCTCTAAAAATTCCTCCCCAGTATTCAGATGTCGGACAGTGTCAATAGCTGAGAATAATGGTCACATTAATCAGTTATATGGGATTGGCCCTCCGAAACCCCTGCGTTTGCTAATATACCTAGCTCTACCTGAATGATGGGAGAGCTCTGTAACGGATATTTACTCTTTCAGGAAAACAAAACAAAAAATAATTCCCACGGCCAGCTGTATTTTTAGTGATTTTGGAAGGATAAATTTTTGCAAGTTTCAGTGAAAGTGCCTGCCCAAGAGCAGTACTGTTCTTAGAAAGGCTAAAGAAGACAGCTGCTGAAAACCAGGTCCTAGCAACGCCCCAGGCTGAATTTAGAAACTGCGCAGAACTTAGCTAAGCCACCACTGGATCCTTCTGAAAATTCAGCAGACCTTACTCTTTTGTTGTCATAACAAAAAGGTAAGATTAGGTATTTAGCATTCAGATTCTCACATCTGGAAAAGGACATGTTGAGACAGTATCAATAACCTTCAACTCTAAACTCTACTAATGATTTCTGTTTCATATGTGCTTCTCCAACACTTCTCATGTAGCACTTGAGTACATTTTAATCTTTCTCTGGAAGTCTGTCTTTGAATGGGTAAATGGACCTTTACAAACAATAATCTCAGCCTGACAGCAACATTCATGTCTTAACGGAATGTTGATAATCTCAACAATTTTAAAAGAAATATAAATTACTAGTAAAATTTTTCAACATGTATTTCTGGGCATTTTCATTTCTGCTTTTTCCAAATGAAATTGAAGTAGAGTTTCTAATTCTTTTCCTCCAGATTTTTGGTGCACTGAGCTTGACCTCAGCTTACATTTTCATTAATCCTGTGTAATTTTTCCAGAAATCCTGCTACTCTTCTCTTTAAATCCAAACCATCTGTCCACAAGTTTCTTTAACACAGAAGTGAACTTTTCCCTTTACACATCAGATCTATATGGTTCACAACTGATCTGAAATCAGAGGAGCCTGGTTCATATTCTGTTTCATTAATTGTATGGTAAAAGGCTTACGAACTATTGGAAATGAATTAAAATATGAGTAGATTCCTTCTAATTACACTATATCTTGAGACAGAAGTCCACCTATTCCTCCATGTGAGGAACATTTCCCCATTTTCTTCCAGAAGCTTTGTTTGCTGAAACATTCAGTCTTAACTGGACGGAAACTCTGCTTTTCCAAGACAGACACACATCTGGGAACGTATACAAAAGGCATCCTGGGTACAGGAGCCAAGTGAGAGCCTTGAAAACCCAGTGCTTTCAACACAGCAGTGAGACTGAGGCAAAACATAGTTGGTCCTGTATTAGTCCACTAGTAAGGCTAAATACATGTTCACATCCACACATACATAGCAGAGCAGTTTGATAATATCAAAACAAAAAGGAGAAAAAGAAAAACAGAAAGAAAGGAGAGAAAGATCTAAAGATCTTGCCCGAATTGTTTCCTTACCGTAAGAGCATTGCTGATGCAGTGGCAACATGAGGCTCTTGCTGTATGGAGTGGGCCAGTGATGGGAAACTGCCCAAGCAATTGCCATCAGTTGCTGGTTACTCCATATTTCAACTGTTGAAAGAGAAATTATTATCTGGTTTGACTTGAACCAAGCAAAGAGTACTTTAGTTGAGACAAAAAAATGGATACGAGTCAACCAGCTTTTGTTACTGGACTTTCAGAACCCCTTTTATTCACATACACTCTTACTCCACTCTTTGCAGTGCAGATACCACCCCAGACTTTGCATACTAATTCAATCTATTCCACTACCTCTTCTATGCTAGATACAACTGCCTATTTAACACCCTCCATAAAATTAATTTTCTTCAGCCTCCAGACATTGCTTGCTGGCTTCAGAGACTGTGAATTATTTCTGCTTCTTGGTGTCTACAGTATGATTGGATGATGCCCTTTTACGTGAGGGCTTCACAGCTTACTTAGCTGTATTGTGATAAAAATGAAGAGGTTTTTCTTCAGGTACACTAGTGAAAAGGAAGACATCTGCTCTACTTTTCAGGTGCACAGCCTGTATCCCTGCCCACCGAAGTTTTCCAATTGTATTAGGACACGTACGATTCCTACATGTGCACACAGGACAGTACTGCTGCCAGGAAATCCCATCTCCCATCGTATTCCCCTCTTTCTTGACCCTTTCCAGCCCTTATGGACCTGCAGTCTCTTTGTTGGAGCAGAAGTAGCACTAGAGAGAGTCAATAACAACCTCCAACTGCAAACACAAAAGAAATCAATCTTTTGAAGGCTAATAGTGTTGTAAAAATATTACTTGTTCAACAAGGCCAAATTCAAAAACACACATTGAGACGGCTGGGTTTCATCCAAAGTTGTTTCCCAAACTATCCTTTTGTACATAGCATCTACTTGGAAAGCTAAAAGCACTGGATTTGCAATGGGGAGAATAGCAAAGAAAGATCTTTGGCTGGTGAAGGCAGCATTGTAATTCCTGTGCATACCACTTGCTATGAAAGCAATTTGCACTGATGCTTTCAGGCTTCACACTGCAAATCTTGTGACGTGTTGTGCTCTGCACAGCCTGGTCCGATTACACTCTGCATAGACCCACTGGTCACACCACGCCCTCGACCTTCCGTCCCTCCCTGGGGCTGCGGCAAAGAATTTGCACAGCTCCATGGAGAGCAAAGCTCAAGGCTGAGATCTACCCTTGCTCTTCTCTGTACAGTTGACAGCACTCCTCATTCTTCCCCGTTAAGCCCAGAGAAGAAAAACTCCCTACTTACCTTTCATACAAGGGAATTCTAACACCCTATCTGTATTAGGTTACTGCTGTGCCTTGCACTGCAGCATGGAGGGGCAAGCCGATGGGGCCTGCAAACCACCCGCTCTGGATTTCGACGTGGTTCCTCGAGCAGCTGGGCATCAAGGAACTGTGCAGCCATGCCAGCGAGGGCACCCGTGACATCTCCATCATGTACACTGCTGTAGGGATGGCCTAGCAGAAGACACGCACCAGTTCACAGACATCACTTGTGATACCAAATAATAACAATATTTAATTACAAGGCTTCCTTCTGCCACTTCACACTGAGTATTTAGATCAGCTATCCTTCCCTGGTCAATGGGTTTGTGTTGCTGTCAGTAAATACCAGACATGGCCAGCCTGTGCCAGGCATTTGTAGAAAAGGTTGCATAAGATCTGTTTCCACTTTCTAAATACATCTGTTCTGAGCTCTGGCTGGTGCCAGCAGGATTTGCAGAATTAAGACCAGGGGATCTATGAACACAGAATTGCGCACAGTTTTATCAATATTAAGTTTCATAACAGGCTTAGGCAGTAGATAATACCCATCTGGGTTACGGATGGATGTCAGTATTTGTCAGAATTGCGACACTGGCATCATCTAGAAAAACACCCTTCCAACAGTATTGGTTTTCTGTACTCCTCTTCCTCTCCCCACTGCACAGTACACTGGTGTACATGACTTCTATCGCTGACTTATTCAGGGCTGCCTATATTCCAAGTTACAAAGGGCTAGGATAACGTGGAGCAACGCACGGTGTAGCATAGACATCAGGCAGTGGTAAATCAGAAACTGTATTGCTTTTCTCTTTTATGACCATTTATTGCATGCCTCACACACAGCCATTAATTTGAAATGATTTTGGATATTTTTCAATGAGGCATAGAAAAGCAGAAGAGCTCTACAAAGCCATCGGGGATCAGTTCTTCTGTGTCTAAATGTCTGGCTTGCCTATGCATGAGAAAGAAGATAGCTGAATCTTTGTGCAGAAGGCAAGGGATGGAGCTCAGACACCAGGATTAGGGGACATCAGGCCTCCAGCAGCAGCCACTTTCCCTCCTCATCCTCACACTGCTGAGAGGGCTGAAGAAGACGAGCAGCTGAAAGACAAAGCCACCTGGAGCAGCACATGGGGAGTTTCCTGAGGTGGGAACTATTGGCTTAGGTTGTTTCCACTGCATTCAGAGGCAGGACTTCAGGTGCATCCTATTAAAATAAGGAAGATGACACCAAGAAAACAAAGTCTGTCCATTTTTTTTTGTTTTTGTCCCCTTTCTGTTTACTGCTTGCAGAAAAGTGGGGAGACATCTATCAGTTTCTAAGGAAGCAGTATTTCAGTAAAGCTAAAGTGTGGACTGCTGTTGTGGGGCAGGGGAGAGCAGACTTGCCAACTCCTTTGACATGCAGAGGACCCAGTGTCACCCTACACATTGAATGTCACAGGGCTCAGTTTCCAAAATACAAGGACGAAAGTCTGTCCAGCACATCTATCAAAAGCTCAGAACAATAGGTCTCAATATGCTAGGCCTCAGGTGCTTAGAAAAGCATCACCAACGGAGAGAATAGACAAAGAGGATGGTTTCAGACATTCATTTGTCTCCAATCACAAAGAGCCTAAAGTGCCATTGGGGAGCTTCCCTACCCCAAAGTGTTTCACAGTGTGATACACGACCCTTGTCTGCGGAAAAGTGATAGAGTTTGTTAACAACAGTGGAGGAGTGCCTAGAATAGCAGTAGAATTATGTTAGAAAAGATACTATCTTAGAAAGACAGCAAAAGCCACATCAAGAAGATGAAGCTGAGGCGTGACCCCCCAACCAAATAAACCTTGCTATGAACACTGAAGTGCAGGTGCCAGAGCAGCTCATGCTCATATGCTCACCCGTGCTCTCACAGCGATGGCTGAGGACTCTCTCAGGGATCTCCACTGGAAATCTCCAGACCCTCTGAGAAGAATAGCACACTGACAAGCCAAATGGAGACAGCAGCCTCCCATGACTTGCCATCCCAGAGCCTGATAGCTTCAAAGCAGTCTACAATAACAACTGTGATCAATAACACAACTTGTTGAATTAAAGTCAGTTAAACCCAGAGCTGGCTATCTGCTAACTTTACCCTGGGAATGGGATCAAAACAACTAACTTCATGACCACTAATATTTCAATATATTTAATTTCTACTGACAGCACTTGATTGGGAGAGATAGAGCAGGACTGGAAAAATCAGCTGGAATGCTGTTAGTCCCAGTTACATTCTATTAAGAGGCACCTAATCTGTCAAGTGCCTGTGAAGAAGTTGACCTAAAATGTGTTTCTAAGCTCAGAATCTATAGTGCCAGCCATTGTTATAGCATAAAATTGAGAGCAATGTATTCTACAATTCACAATATACAGGTTGGGTTCCTTTCGGTGGCTATGTTTTATTTTATTTGCAGGTATAAGGGAGCAGATTGCCTCCCGAGATATCATACTCAATTTCTGCAGTTTCTGGCAATACCACTGCTGCTTTTCATTCAATGAACGCTGATTTCCAATGGTACAAATATGAATCAAGTTTTGGAATATAAGGCATTAGCATGTGCAGTGGGAGCACTCTGCATGCTGACTTTGATGCACTGTACTGTGCAATTCTGAAAATTATTCTTGTACTTTAAATGAACAAACTGTTTCAAGAAGCAGTAAAAGTGTAAATGGGAGAAAACTACAGGGACAAAATCACCCATAAAGTTCTATTATGAGTATATTACATTTGTATTATTACACAATATTATTTGTATTCTGGTTTCACCTAAAGATTCTGGATGTTGTAATACTATCAGGATAAATGTAAGCGAAGGGAAAAATTCTAAAGGTAGGAAACAGAGGCACCTCTTCATCGCCGGCGGTAAGAATTCAACATGGACCTTCTGAAGCCCAAAGAGGTGCCCTGCTAATAAAGAAAAGAATAAGCACTTCAAGGGCGTAGCTCATCTGATCGGGTTTAGGACAGTCACCGCATCCAAGAGACGCCTTTTGCTCCTCACTGACTCCAACTGGGCCACCCCAGAGGCCACAACAGGTGAGCTGGTGAGGGTGCTCAAACCTGGGAGAACTCACAGTGCAGCATGAGGATCAAAATCAGTCTTACTTGCCTTCACTTCCTTAACAGCCCCATAGGCTTGTGGCTGCCTGTTCTGGTTTGCTCGCTCTCTCTCCTATTTCTGTCTGAAGACCTGAGTAGACACCGTGTCAGAGCAGAGCGTGCCCTGACAAAACGCTGCTAAGCTTTGGCATTAACACTTAGCTAGGATTCAGGACCTGCTTAAAGGTGGATACCTGTAGAAGTACCTGTGAAAGTTTCCATAGAAACACTCAGTGGATTACACCAAGCTAAGGCATTTACTCCAGCTTTTTAGTTATTCTTCCTCCCTCTCCAACAAGTATTCAAAATCTCTAATATAAATGTATGGGGAAATGTACATAAAATTATATAAAGAACTACATTCAAAGCACAGTAAATCAAGAGGCCAAGCACCTCAAAATTAGAAATGCAAGAATGAAGTTTGTCTGTGCAACGTTCAGCTCCTTCCACTTCCCTTGGGCACCTGTATTGTGAGTTACAAACTATTTTGGGGTTTTTTTGAACAGGAATCTCTTCTTTGTACACTGAATAAACAGCTATTTATACTTCTTCTTTATTCAGCGCAGTTTCCCTGAGCTTTTAGAGCTCATACCATCGAAATATGCAGGGATGAAAAAGAATTTGCTTCCTCCAGGGTACTTTTGTGGCATTTTTCCGTACAGCGTCTGTCTCAGTCTGCCAAATACCTTTAATGCAAGGCGGCAGTTCTAGCAATGCCTGTAGGGCTCCGCGTGGGGAGCTGAAAGGACACGAAGCCTGTGACCACCGGGGCGGGGGGGGGGGGGGGGGGGGGGGGGGTGTGCGCACCGCAAACGGCAGCAGGACTCAGAAGGGAGATAAAGGTTGGAGACCAGAAAGAAGTGGGAAGGAGCAAGAGGTAGGAGGTGAAATGGAGGAAAAGAAGGCAAAATACGGTGTACTCTAAAAATTGGGAAAGATAAAAGGTTTGAGCAGGGTTGGCCAGAGCAGATGGGAGCAGGAAGGTATCTGAAAGGCAAAGGGCAAGCCAGCCCCCACCCACCGGAGCCCCAGCCCCATGGAAACCTGAAGGGAGGACCCTCCGTCCCCCCCCGGTCCCAGCCACCCTGGCACTGTTCCACCAGCCTGTACTGTCTGCTGCCTGCAGAGGAGATACACACCTGTACACCACGTGGTTGTCCCTCTCCCTGTTGGTCTGGAGCAGAAGAAAATTTGGACTTGCAAAAGGAAACAGTGAGGTCCTTGGACTGTTGAACAGCCCCACTGCAGAAACAGCAGCAGTCTCAGCAGGTAATTTGTTTCCAAGTAGCTGGGCCAATGGTATCAAAAGAAGTGCTCTTACATGAGTCCATCTGCAATGGAAGAGAGATTTAGGAACACATGCTGCCCTCTCTTGTAATGACACTGGCTCAACAAGTGGCTGTTGCCTCTCATCATTTCACTGTTTACCTTTGGGAGGAGCATGGCTCTGCTACCTCTCACCCTCCCAGCAGGAAGCTGAAGAGCACCATGAGCTGCCCCTGTAGACTTCTTTCTTTCAAGCTGAACAAAGGTGCAACTGCCCCTGCTTTCTTTGAGTGTCCTGTGCTCCCACCCCATGGCCATACCACCTTTCTCTGGAGTCACTCTAATTTTTTCTGTGTCTCTGTCATACCAGGGCATCCAATATCAGATTTAGTACTCCAGATGCAGACTCACAATTACCTCACATGGGAAAAATCCCCTACCTCATCCTCCTGGCAACACTGCGCAGTTGGCAGTTGCCATTGCAAGCACATGCTGTTGACTTCACGTTCAACCTGCTGTCCACCAGAGTCCAGGCCCTCTTGCTACCAAAGGCTGTACCCTACCCCAACGGAGTCTGTCCCACGTGAAAAACTTTGCACTTGGTCTTTTCCTATCAGCCATGAACTTTGCTGATCACTGATATTGCCAACAATTATTTATTCAGACAGTTAATAATTCCAAGAGCTAAACCACATTTGACAGGCCACATGCAATCTAAGCCAACAGTGCCATGTCACTCAACGAATCTAAGGCCATACCACTGTCAGTCATGATTTCCTTTCATTGTCATGTTTTTGTCACTCTTACCCTGTCCCCAGACATGGCTGGTATTTTGCCAAAGGTGGTTTCTCTCATTGAGCATTTGTCAGCAGCCAGCAAGTGTTCGCAATGGCAACAAAGGTAGATTTGGAGATGGGGAGTGTGAGGACAGCAGGTGGTCAACACCGAATGGCAAAGCACCCGATCTACCATAGATGGATTATCAGATTTTTTTTTAAATTGCTTTTGTTAACAATACACGTTCAAACTGTTGAAGCCTCCGAATTAAATCTTGTTTTTAATAACCTGAATGAAACAATTTTTGAGAGATCTAGATTCTAAAAGGAACTCTGAAAAACACATTAACCCAAGACAAAAACACCCAGTTATGGCACAGGATTGTGAAAGAGATTGTGATAGAACTATTTTGAACTTTGTGTTGTCTCTCCCATGCATATTTTCTGTCTCATCTCCTTATTCTAAAACACTACATTCGCTTGATTTTCAAGTACTTTGATTTATTTAAAAATACTTCTTTTTAAATTTAAACACCACACACAGAGTCTGATGATGATTTGGCATACACAGTGGTATTTTATTTTTAGTATCATGACAGATCTTTTCTAAAACAGGGATTCTGAATAGCTATTCCTCATCATCTATAAAGTTTTTTTTGTAGTAAGCCTGCATAACACAGTAAAAGTAAATTCCCTTTCTTGGGAAAGTACTCTGTCTTATGAAATATTTTTGTGTAATACCATGGGCATAGATTAATTTCAGCAGGTACATTTTTAAGTATCAACAGTTTTAATTCTAAATAGCGAACACCAAGTTCCAAAAATCTATGCATATCTCCTGCCTGAAAATCATCTGGAATCTTGTTTGCCACACTGAATTTGCTTTGGCAATATATACATGTGTTTGACTCTTTTTTAACCAGTTTGCAAGTTGTCTACATTGCTGGTACTGATTAAGAAAACTCTGTTTTTTAACTCATTTATGGATACATAATAAAGGAAAAGTACAAAGTAGATGAACTGAGAGATCAAATTCTTGAAAATACTACAGGGATCTTTTTGAGAACTGGATCAAATTGGGTCAACAGGGACTAAAACACATTACAGTCCTCTCCGTATTAAATGCCTACAAAATAAAAGGAGTCTGTAGGAGAATGGCCCAGAGCCAATGAGTCCATCTTACAGTATCTTTCAAGGTAATGAAATTAATTTTTCTTCTTTAGAAAAGAACCTTTTCACAGAAAGTAATTGTGTCCTAATATTTTTTCTGAAAAATGTCCGAATGGATAGGGTTTCCATTTAAATCTCTGTTTAGTCATAAGTCTAATTTAGGTATCTTAAGCCTTCTCATCAAAACCCAGGATGTATACAGAAATTAAATAGAAAATTTACATTAAAGAATATACAAAGACAAAAAAATGTTCTAATTCCAAATTTTAGTGTCAGTTGCTAACCCCACCAGACTTGCAGATCTTGAGCTTGTCAGGGAAGAGGCTAAAAGCTGGAGATGAGTAAGGTCTGATTTGACAACCACTGAAAACAGGGAAGAGAAACCTCATAATTTAATATCCATAGGATTCAAACCCTTCTGTCTCAGAAATAAAGAAGCAGGACCAGAAACACTGCAGGGAAGAGCAACAGGGATAGTCACAGTTACTGGATGCCTTTCATTAAAAACAATAACTAAATAGGCTAGGGAGTCTTAGTCTAGGGGAGAGAAGATTAAAGGCATTTGGCTTGATAGATGAAGAAAAAGCTGCAGTCCATGATGGGCAATTAATTACCACACTGAGTGGGCAATTTAGGTGTGTTCCTGCGTTGTTCTGGGAAGGCAAAAATGCACATGTTCAGCCCCAGTTTAATTCTCAGAAGAACACTGTAGGTAAGTTTGTCTCACTGACCAAGCTGAAAAAAAAAGGAACTGAGTAAGCAGAACAACCAGAAATATCAGATGAGGACAACAGATGTAAATCTTCACATGACAACAGACTATACAGGGCAACGTAAAGAGGAAGAGGAAATGACCTTGATTTTTTTTGGACGTACTGAGTTACAGAATGGGGAAAAGAGAAGAAAAAGAAGCCCCACACATACTATTTTCATTACTGAAAATGGATATATTTATTTGTTAAGATAATTAAATCCAAATGATAAATAACATAATAGTCACCTTTGAAAAATTCCATTAAAATTAAACAAAACAATGAGCCTATCCCTTCTGATCATGCTCATTAAGACTCCTCAGCTATGAAAAAAGGCATGGACTACTACAAAATTGAGATTTGTTTGTGTTCACTTGCACGAATTTTATAAATGAGACTTCCCTTATAAAAATCACAGGAGATGCTTGTGGCATATTTTGTAAAATGCGACTAGAAAAAGACAGTAAGATACTGTTAATAAATAATACATTCACTAATAAAGCAATTTTTGCTATTGAGAGACATCTACACATTCTGGGGTACAGTAACCATGAAACCACCTGAAAAAGAGGCATTTTTCAAAGGAGCACTGCACACTACTTGAAAATGAACAAATCTACTGACATAATAGAAAATACATTATTGCCGGGCAAAGAAAGATAAACCCTTAGTCCTTGTAACAGTGTTAGCCGACAGCAAACAATTGCTACATTGGAGAGAATCAGATCGAAGCCCTAATCACTCTAAACAACAACATGCTTTGAGATGTTCAACACACTCCACACAAGCACCTTTGCCCCTGCGTGTGCCAGAACGATGGCGATTCAAGGAGATGTTTATCCAAGCGCTCACATCATTCTGACACAACATCCAGCCTGCAGCACTCACACACATCATAAATGGTACACTATATATTACGTGCCAGTCACTGGAGTTAAGACAAATCCATGGAATTTTGCAACCTCAGAGGCATAACGGTTTGCTTATCTACTTTAAAACCATCTCAAGACATCAAACTACCACATTACCATCACATTTCTCAATAAACTGGGCAAGATAAGAAGGAATGCAAATCAAAGTACTAGTATTACGCAAGGGCAAAATTCACTAGCTAACACTAACATCCCACATCACACTGCTCCTTTGGAAATATTGTGTGAACGAGCAAAAACAGCAATTATGCCCAGTTCCTAGAGAAACAGGAGACACCACGTGTCTTCTCCTGCCTGGGCTGTTGTACACCAGCATTACTATAAACCACAGACTGATCCCAAGCCACCCTGCTTTGACCATACACTGAGCTCCTCTCACACGTGTACGGTATGGCATGGTTCACCACTGATTCAAGCATCACTTGCTTGAGAACACCATCAGGAGGAAGGTTTGCCCCCCTCTCACAGCCAGCCTTGCAGACAGGGTCAGGTATGAAGCAGGAGGTCTGAGATGTGCAGATGGTATGACACGGAAGGTGTGAGCAGTGACCTTGCAGCTACAGGTGGAGGCAAGAAGCAGCTAATCATGATCCTTCAAGCTCTGCTTGCCTTAAAATCACCTATTTTGTTCCCACAGCAAAACACCAGGGAGTCTGTATAACCCCAGCGATGAGCCAGCTGTGGGTTCCCCATGCCCCTGTGGCTGGGCAGGTATTCCAGGATCAACTCGTGGATAAGGGAACAAATGTCAGTCCCTCCTGAAATCGCTGACTTCTCATGAATACCTCAGTCAGGTAAACGAAAAATTCGTAATTCTGAAAAACCTTTGCCCGGTCCATTTCTGTTCCACTCAAGCTCAGAACTCCTTCCTCGAGTTGCATGCATGTCTACGCCTACAAGAAATGGGAGCGAGCTCATGGCATTTTAGGTTTCCTTCAGCTTCCAGCCATAAGCAAGCAGCAAACCACACCAAACCACAGTCACTTCTTTCCTGGCACTGGAGCAGACTATCGCTGTCCACGGGCAGGAAACACATGGCACGGCGTCACCAGTGAGCCCGACCGCTCCCCCAGCCAGTGCAGCCCTATGAGCCCACCCCAGGGAAGCTGTCTGATCTGCTGGAAAGGCAAATAGGTTTTCCCTTACAATGCTGGAATGACTTTCAGAAGAGGCTAGTTTGTTTATTACCACCAGAATGGTGAAGTTTGTTACTGGAACCTGAGTCTGGTCATGAAAAGGGAGATAGATGAACAGAGGATGTGGTTCACTGCAAAAAATGCTAGTATTATCTTGTTTCCATTTCATACGTCTTTTTTACACTACAGAGCTCAAACTAATCCAGCTCATGGACACAACACTCAAACAGAAACAGATGCAGTCTTTTACATTCATCATCATCTGCATGCCACATTTCGCAGTTCGTTATCAAAGCAATGAACCCCTCTATAAAAATATCACCGCGAGGCACCATTAATTTCCTTCATATCTGTGTTTGTTTGCTTTTCTCTTGAGCTTTCAGAAATAGCCAGGTAGAACTCGCACTGACACAGGTTAAAGCAAGGTGTCTGGTATGCATAAGAAACACCAAAGCTTACAAGTCCTTACAGGACTTCCAGCATGAAGGCAGAACTGCTGTGTCACCTTGAACCTCCACAGCTGGAGAAGGTGAAAATGACTCTACAAGAATTCATTTGCTAACTTAGATACTCCTATTTCTCCTTAAAAGAATTTTTTTAAAAAATAATCTAGGTTTCTAAATGAAAATAGGAGACATTTATATCCCATGCTCAGGGTGAAAAATCAGACTTTACAGCAAACTGTTCGCACATTTGAACTTCTTGCTCTTCACCTGTGAGTGGCTAAAACACGGCGCGAGAACACTTTGCACTGTCTTCCCTTCCACAGCCAAGGAACAAGAGTTGTGTTGCTGCTTGTGTTGATTGCTCTGGCAGTTGCATTTGAAGTTTCTTCTGCTTTTAGAAGGGCTTGGAGACTTGCTGGCTCATCCCTCAGCAGCTGCCTTGGCTCTGCGGTGGCACCAGGAGGCTGTGGTGCGGAGCCACTTGGCCAAGGCGAGCTCCCAGCACCCAGCTCTGGCAACGAGCTGCTCAGGACCAGGAAAGGCAGGCCAGGGGATGACACAACCCTGCTCCATGAGCTTCCAGCCAGGAGACTATTTCTGAGATTCAAAACTATCCCCGGCAGCAGTCAGCCAGGCTGGCTGTGCCTGAGCACCGGGCAGCCCACGCCATGTCCGGGAAGGGAGGATGCAGCAGGAAAGCAGACGGCAGCGGCTCCTGCTCAGCCCCTGGCAAGTAAGGTATGGACCACGCTGCACACCTCATCCCCAGGCTCATGTCACCTTCCACTGCCCGCTGGCTCTCCTTGTGCCCAGAGGGACTGTGAGCACCCAGCAGCCCCAGGACCACCCCAGCTCCCTGTGCCAGCCTGGCCCCACGGCTCCGCACGAGGTACAGCCCCGGCAGCACCCCTGAGCATCTCCCAAAGCCCCTCAAGAAGAGGACAAAACCACCTTTATGTAAAATTCAGACTACTGGTAAACTCTCCAGAGGAACAGAAATCTTACTAAGTGCAATTCCTGTACACTGCATGTAGTAATCATTTAGGTATTGGATGGGAATCTGAGAAGTATTCACTGAGATGCAAACAAAAGAAAAAAATGAAAAATACTAAGGTCACTGGAAAGAATACATGTGCCAACACCAAGAGGACAACTAGACTGATACTGATTTAAGTTGTTCATGTCCATGTCTCAGCTTTTAACTGCCATGAGACATAAAAGGAAAATAAAAAATACTTTGATCACCATGGTAGATACAAGCCATTATTAAGAAGGTTTATTAAAGACTCCTTGTTTTTCACTGAGGCTGAAAGCAATTTTGGAAATGAATTTATATTTTACTGATGCCTGATTGACTACGAGTGCACTAAGAGATTGCAAAGACTCAAGCTTTGACTGCGTGCAATTTAGGCTAAAACCCAAAGACACTTACAGTCAGACTGGGTTTTATGTAAGCCAGAAGAACTCTGAGTTCTCAAAGACTTTCAGTATTTCAGAGGAAGGTAATTTGTCGAGACTTCATTGTTGATCATCACACACAGTGTTATGAAAAAAAGATACTGTGCACAAGACAGGAAAAAAGCATAAGAGCAACATTTTAAGAAAACCAGCATCTGAGACCAGAATTGAGCCTTAGACAGAAATTGTAATTTAAAAAAAAAAGAGAATAAAGAAAGATTTATTCCCTGTAAAAACTGTCAGAAAAGAAAAATTGCAGTCAAATAGCAGAGGGAAAAGATCATATCATTACATCAATATTCTAACAAAATCATCTGGCAATGAGTAGAAACATTAGCAGGCATCAGATCCATCATGCACAATAAATTACTTGAGGATATCTAATTCCCAGATACAGCCAGTCAATGGTGGCTTCACACTGGTGCAAAATCCTTTTTTCATTTTCACTTGGCTAACACAATGCACTTGACAGATCGAGCAGCACATGGATCACTTCCACACAGCCTGCTGAAACAGGGACACGACTTAGCTCATGATTTGATTTCAGGCTGTAAGACCTTGGTGCAGCAGATGTTGGAAATGCAGTAGGATATCTGCCTTACAAGAACAGCCAACAAACAGCATTAAATGGTCACGCTCTCCACTTGTGGAAACAACCCAGTAACTTACGGCACAGGAACCTTTAACCAGGTAATCTGGCACTGCTTTAAAATAGCATCATTTAAAATTTTGATAAGATTAATTCCTTCAAGTTCAAGAACAGACACCCGGTTGAAATCTAGGCAATTCTATTGGTTTGACAGGAGCCAGAACAGTAAAAAGGAGCGGAGAATTTGGCTTATAAATTGAAGGGCAGGGGAGACAGACAAGAACCTTATTTTTCTCATTAAAATGCATGACTTTTCACTTTCCTATAATCTGTGCATTCCCTGAAGGTAATGTCCTTCTTGTACTACTAACAATGAGGGTGGATTTTAATATAGAAGCATAAATTCAGTAAAATAATAAGGTTTATTCATGTGCTTGTTTTCACCGTACAAAACAGATAAACCTTTGTATTTTATAAAATTTCTGTTTCTTCACTTTACTTCCCAGGCATGAGTCAACTAACTGTCAAAGCATCTCCCAGCGAGCTCAGCACAATCTCCAGCCACCTGACAGAGAAACCCCCGCAGGAAGAAAGACATCAAACATTCTGAGGTAAGCGGTAGCAGAAATAAGAAAGCTTTCTTTTTAATTCTGAGTTAATACAGTAATTAGTACTAGGAAGATGTGAAATACTGCCCGCAAGCTTGTAAATAAACCTAAAGTGGTTTATGTCTCTCTGTTCTGTTTTTCGGTTTAGAGCCTGGAGGAGAGCTCACCGTAGGGTGGAGGAGATTTTTAAACAACTTGTGAATGTGGCAGGTTTCACCCTGGTACCACAGGAACCGAGGGAAAGACAAGTGAAAGAATAAAGAACTAACAACTGTCAATAACTTTCAGTCCCAGTTGTGCAAAGCATTTAAATACCTGCTTGTATCCCTTGGTCTTTATCAGAAAGACTGTGCCATCTTGCATATTTATCTCCTTTCTGCTCTTTGGCTAGTTCTCCTGACACCATGACTAAATGGCAGTACATAAAGTGCAACAGACTTCAGAAGATCTGAACCTCCATCCTGAGTTTGTTTTTCTTTCTTTTTTGACTACATCTGGAGCACAACATTCAGTTTTTAATCTAAGGACACCACATGGATTAGGCTAAAATTGGAAGCTTTGCAGAAGTACCGACATGAGTACAAAGCCAGAAGTACAGAATAACTTGAAAACCAGGGGAAGCGGTCACATATCTCTTAGTGGGGAGTTTGTTCAGCTATTGGTGTATTTTAGAAAGAAATGGGATCTTTTTTCACATAAAAAATTTGTACTATTTTTTTTTTCACTAACTGTTTTAAAAGTAATTATTCAAGATACTAACCAGTGTTTGAGAAATAAATTTTAGGCTCTCAGCTATTTTGTTTATATTTCTAGAACTGTTTGCCTATATATGATTTAGGTAGTCTACAGAGACCTCTAAAAACGGTAAATAAGAGTTATGATTGACACTCCATTCCGTTTTCAATGCAAGGTGAAGCGCACAAAGAAAAGAAAAATCTGCTGTTTCTGCCTGCGCATGGAAGAATTCCTGGCAACGCTTACGGGTAGGAGCTTCAAGAGGACTGGATGCTGACATAACCCAATATTGGCTCAAAGGGGATTTCATTTCTGGTATAAATGAAAACACAGTTAGTGTTTTTTGGAAGTCCATGCCCTGTGCAGCATCAGGCATTCACTTTGCAGTGACCACCTCGCAGATACACGTCTCCTACTCCAATAAACTGGCTTTCGCACACAGACAGGTCTGTTTTGTAACAGGCCAAACAACGCAGCGTGACCCAACGATACACTTCGGGGCTTATTTCAAGTTATTTCAATGCCCATTGCAGTTTTCACTACATTCAAAGTCCAAGCCTTTAAAATTAGTCAACATATGATGCTCAGGGTCAAAGTCCATGTTTGAAGATCCCTCGCAGAACTCAGAAACACCACTCGGCATACAGTAGACATCCAGCAGGCAGAGCCATGGCTAAAATACCTTTCTTTATTGTCAGTGCAGCACACTCCGTATTATCTGCCAAAACTCTACAGCTGAAGAGACAGGAACCAACTCGCATTGCTGCTGGAGCCCTGCCAGCCTACTCCAAAAACAGCATTCTCCTGAAAACTGGACATCTTCTTGAAAAAAGGAGTGTTTATTCTCAGTGCACGTAGGGGTTATAAAAAAAATATTCAAGCAGCTTCTACAAAAATTAATAGATGCAGAGAAGAAAAAGAAGTCGTGATTATGGCACCCTCGCACCACACTGAGGTTCTGGTTGAAGACCTCCAAGCAGGGACTTGACTCTGGGTGTCAGTGCTTCAGGTTATACTGTTCTCATCAAAATCTCTTTTCCTCTGTGCATCTATTTTCAGCGAAACTGTTTCCTTTTCTATCAAGGTAATGACACTAACAAAGCTTCTCGCAGAATATCTAGATTCCCTAAGTTCTTGGTACGAATTTAGCTTAAAACCTATTCTGCATCTGTAATTGTTCTCTCCCAATCATCAGAAAATGATGCAACTCATGTTTGCTATGGGCCCCATCTGAGCAAAACAATTCATTGAGTACACAATTAGAAATCAACAGGAACTATTCAAAAGGTACTTCAGTGTTTTACCGAACACCAGCTTATTCATAAACCTAGAGAACAACTACTTGTGGTCTTGCTTTCTCATACTCCCTTTGGGTTCACTCTCAATAGCTAAATCCAGTCTAAGAGAAAAAAAGGTTTAACTTGGAAGGTGAAGACACCAAATAATGCAGTAAATTCCAGGCAGTCTGAGTGCTAAAGGTTCACTTGCCTTAGCGGGACCCAAACAGGATCAACATTCAGCTCAATGGAAAGCTGACCAGCTGAACAGCAGCAGGGAGCAGATGTAGATTATTTTAAGATGCGGTTTTAATGGGCCCTTCCGAGACTTGCCAGGGATCAAAAGTGCTTCAGGGCTAGAAGCAGGCTGGTCTCCAAAGGGACGAGCTGCCACTAATTCCAGTAAGCCCAACACTTCTGACTGCAAAGCAGGAGAGTGCTAACCTCGCCACGGGTAATTATCTAGGACCTGGTCTGCAACGGCACTTGCCGAATCGTACCCACGGCAGATCTAAATGGAGCCACTCTGGTGACTGCCGAGTCCCAGCAGCAGTCAACAGCCGTAACCGCCGTGCTACTGCCCCGAAGGTTCCTGCTGCCTTGTGCTCTGCCCTGCACCTCTTAGCCTTGCAGACACGGCGGGGGTGTTTTCACACTCCTGTGGAGACCTCTGTATGCAGCCTGCCTTCAGAAAAAGCAGCACGCATCACCATCTGGAGGTGCCCGTCTCTCCTGACTGCAGAGAGAAGCTACCCAACTATTTCCACTTAACCACACTTTTTCTTGTTTTCACAGCTGAAAAGACAGAGTGAGATTTGTTTTTAAGTATATGCATTAAGCTGAAGAGACTGAATACACTAGGGCTCAACCTGCTGTAATAAACACTGAAGAAAATGAATAATCAGGGAGGAATAAGTAGCTCTTTAAGTTCTCATTGTTGCCAAAGAAATATCAGCTAGGGAGGACAGGTTAAGCCTCTTGTTGGGTATTTCACTTAGGAAAACAAGTTTGCTAATATTTAACAAAAAGGCCAGCAAGTCTTTTACTAATTGTTCTGTTCAAAAGCTACCAAAAAGTCAAACATCTGATAGATTCCAAGTGACAAATTCTGGGAACTCAAGGAAACAGAAGTTACTTTACAACAATCGCTTTGAACAATGCAGCCTTCTTCCATCCTCTCTCTCTTCTCCACGATGGAATTACCAACATCTAACTGAAGTCTTACTTTCAATTTGGAGCTATTCTTGTTGGATTTATCAATGCTTTAGAAGAAAAGATGATTCAGATTGACAAAGTATATTAGCTACCTCATGGCTGATTTTTTAATCACACTTCTAACCCCAAGGAGGATGGTCCTCACAAAAGATAGAGCAGAGAGATCCTTCAAGATGACAAATACAAGTCCAGATGATCCCAGAGGGAGATCTGATGGAAACACATGACATCAGGAGCAAGTCCCATTAGGAAGGTTATAGCACACCAGGACAGCCACAGCCCCCACAGCATCCCCCTGACATGGAGGAGGGGGACTAAGCATTTCTGGACAAGGTCTGATGAATTTTGTTTACTAGAAAGTATCAGCTAACGGAAATGCCACCATATCCTTTCATGAAGGAGATAATGACTTGCAATACTAGCTGGTTAGCCCATTTTATACATATGCTGGGGCAGGGAGAGTAGCAGGACAGAAGGGAAAGAGATTTTTCATCATTCTTTGTTCCATTGTGTTTTCCTTTCTGTTTAATCAGTTTCCCCTCCTTGCAGCTTTTTACTTTGCTGCGATCCTGCAGAAAATCATCGGTAGGTCATAAGCAGTCCCTTTTTCACAGTCACTACCAGATGAAAATGTCCTACAGTTGCTTAGAACTGGGGATCTTTATCAAGCATTGCTACACTCCAATTCGTTACACCACTAATTTGATCTTCTTTTTTTCCAGCATCATCCAGCTCTTCAAGAACTGCCTCTCCTTCATAAAACCTGGACTTCTTCCAACACTTCCTATCGAGCTAAAGAAAAGAACCAAAGCAGGCAATGAATGGTGAGATGGCATTCACCTCCTCCATCATCCTCTCTTCTAGATCAAAAGCTTCCTCACTCCTGTTCTCCTTGTTAATTACAGGCAAGGATGAGCCAGCTATTAAACCAGTTTCCATGAAGATGTACAGCGGAAGGGTTTCACATAACTACCAGAGTTCAGACATTCCGTTTTAAGAAAGCAGATACTTTGCTGAGTTTCAGCTCCCAGAGAGGTGCAAACTCCGCAGTGTATGTTATGGCACCATTTTGATGAAGCTAACAAAAAGGTGAAAGTAGTCAAGTCAACAAAATGGCCAATATTTTTATATTCTGCAAAAGTTCAGCCGTAACAGAGGACTGGACCTTTGACTTTTGTAGCTGGTTTACCCCAAACCCGATATCTTCATTTCAGCAAAAACATACAGCTACAATGTTCATTAATAAGACTCCTTAGTATTATAGCAAGGTCTGTGCGAAAATGATATATGTTTTTATTGTCATGAGCACACGCACCCCTGTTCTATGATTTTAGTTTGCTGGCTTCTCTTTCACTTATCTGTTTTAGAAGGAGCTCCAAATGCTGCATAATTAACAGGAAGGAGAAGTTTTACATAGTTTTGACACAAAAGCATATACATACAAAAAAAAATTGCATCTGGAGTGATTTCAGTACTGAGTATCATCCAGGCACAGCTCTTGTAAAGGAATCTATTTTATTCTACTTACAAACTTGGGGCAACGCTTCCTATGCAGAGCAATGATTCCAGCTCTTCTGCACCTTGTCACTTCTATGATAAAATCAGTAACTACTAACAAACCTTTTGGCCAGTCTGAACTAGTTTTGATTGAAGATGAATTGCAGTAGCTTTCAACCTGACAAAGACTTGTGCAACTTCAGCTGCGCTATCAGAGAAATTCAGGGACTGGCAATGGAAATAAAGAAGCTAGAGTAGGGATTTTCACTAAAAGATAAACATTAAGATTTCACTTCACTTCAAGGAAAATGCAGCCACACAAGCAATGAGATTTGATTCAGGGCACCGCCATCAATGGACTGGAATCCAGCAACAGGTAAATGCTGGATGGATATCAGCACTCTGACCAAAGTCTGCCGTGACTGTGAGATGCTGATCTCTCATGTGTAACACTTACAGTTACACTCCTGGATTTGTTTGTGCCTGTCTTTAAGCAGAAGCATGGTCCTGCCCCATGGCGTGACCTCCCTCCTGAAGAAGGATACAACTTCAGTCCCCTGCATGCAATGCTATAATTTCACACCAGTGACCCTACATGTGGATGCTCCCACCCCTAGATTTAGACAAGGCAAGCCTCACGTTGAGCCGCAACATGGACGGAGCATATCACAGAATCACAAAATCACAGCATGTTCGGGGTTGGAAGGGACCTCTGTGGGTCATCTAGTCCAACCCTCCTGCCGAAGCAGGGTCACCTACAGCAGGCTGCACAGGACCTTGTCCAGGCAGGGCTTGAATATCTCCAGAGAAGGAGACTCCACAACCTCTCTTGGCAACTTGCTCCAGTACTCCGTCACCCTCAGAGGGAAGAAGTTCTTCCTCATGTTCAGACGGAACTTCCTAAGCTTAAGTTTGTGCCCATTGCCCCTTGTCCTGTCGCTGGGCACCACTGAAAAGAGTCTGGCCCCACTCTCGTGACACTCACCCTTAAGATATTTGTAGGCATTTATAAGGTCCCCTCTCAGCCTTCTCTTCTTCAGGCTAAACAAGCCCAGCTCCCTCAGCCTTTCCTCCAAGGAGAGATGCTCCAGTCCCCTCATCATCCTCGTAGCCCTCCGCTGGACTGTCTCCAGCAGCTCCTCATCTTTCTTGAAATGGGGAGCCCAGAACTGGATACGGTGCTCCAGATGGAGCCTCACTAGGGCAGAGTAGAGGGGGAGGAGAACCTCCCTTGGAGGTTTTACTCTACTCTACCCATATCTACTCCAAGACTTCTATCAGGCAGCTGCCACTCTCCTGTTCCCAGTGGCTTTCCTTGTTTGTTTTTCTTTTGGTGACTGCTCTTGCCACAAAACACTTGCTGTAGCTTCCTGCATCCCTTTTTATTTGCTGGGCAAAAGGCTGATCGCTGACCAGTGTGTTTGCATGGACTGACAAGTCAGGCAGCTAAAACAGATTTTGCTCTCTCAAAAGGGGCATTTATTTTCATTTCTCTTCTCTCCTCAGCTGACGATTTTCTGGAAGTTATAGAAAATTATTTATTCTTGCAGTCTTTACTTCCCTATCACATGTGGTTGTCTTTGTAAGATGCAGCTATATTCACTACACATAAACGTGAATAGAGCCAGAATTATCAATTTCTCCAACCTCATCCACATATCACACACAGCCTAGGTCTCTCCTACCCCATAATTTTTTGGAAGCTACCTCCTTGCAAACGTCAGGACTGCAGACATCAGAAGGGACCCGCAAAGCCCACAGGCTGCAGGTTCAGTCTGCCTCAGTCTTACAGAGGTGGGGAAAAGAACACCTCCAGATACCCAGGGCACTGGCTGAACATGAACAAGCCAGACATTATGAAACACCTCACTGAGTTTTCCTACAAGAATACATGTTTTTCTCTTGTTCTTCTGTTTTTTCCCCAAGACATGGAGAAAAGCATTACCAAAGGGCTGGAGAGCTGTCAGAGAGGTTCAGAACTAAATTCCCAAGTATTGGTAAAACTAAAAAAAAAATGACCAGCAGAGGCAGTTCCCCCTACTCTCCTCATTCCCTCACACCCCCAAGGAAATGCTGGCATCCTGCTGAAGCGCCATTTTAGGACACCGTATTTTGACTGTTGTTCTCACTGACAATGTGACCTTTCAAGCACTAAAAAGTGCAAAACTTGACACGTACAATAAAAACCATGCAGGCACCTCCTACAAGACAGGCAGCTCAGTAAAATTCTGCCATAAGAAGCAGTAAAGAAAATATTTTACTTTCAAGTCCTTCCTCACTGAGTACCCACATTGTAGACAAAACAAACATAATGAAAGGGAACTAATTATCAAGTGACGTCCCATCAGTTCACTGTACCTTTAACGAAATATGGACAAAGATAAAAGGGGTTACAGAAGCACATTCAGATTTTATCAGAACAATCTCTATAACGCTATTTCATCTAAACCTCCACGTTACAGTTTAGCACTGCCCTGTAATCCCATGGAATAGTGCCCACTTTATGTTCGGAATATCCATATTTAGAAAGAAGATTTTATTATGAAACACAGTTAAAAAGAAAACATGATTTTTTTTCCCAGTGTCCTACATAGATAGTTGAATCATTCATATTTAAAGAAGAGCCACGGATGTTGCCTTTTTTTTTTTAATTATATCTATATAACTTGCAGCTGGTAGTCTACAAAGAGAGACGTTGTCAACATATGATAGGACACATCCCCCAAAATACTAGCACTTTGGAGCTAAAACAGGTAGCACGGGAAGTTGTTGTGGAAACCTGATGACAGTTTTGTTGTTTCAACACTTTGACTAGAATTTCAGCTGCTAATGATGGAAGCATAAGAAAGAGACCACTAGTCTGGATTTTCAGTTAATGGTGATAACACCTTGCAGCTGAAACTGTGCTGTGGACTGAGCTGGTATTCTCTTCTTGTCCTACAGTGCTAAACCAAAGCAAACAAACAAAAAGATTTCTCATTTACACGGTGATAGGACCATCTGCTACCCAAGTAATAATGCAAAATCAAACGGTCCTTCAGGTGCTGCGCTGGCCGGAGCAGCGCCCATGCCATGCGCACACTGACATCACTCACCCACTGCGAGGAGAGAGGATGCCTTACGTACGGGCCTGCTGCTTTCTCTTTTTTCTTGCTGGCTACGCAGTTTTTCAGTGCTCCCAAAGGCTCTTTTATTTTTCAGACTATCTTTAACCAGAGACAATCTTGTGAGAAAAGTACAAGTCTTTAAGGCTAACATTACAATCCAAGCAGAAGAGCTAGTCACACAAAGAGAAAGGGTTTTCGAAGCTTCAACTCATTTTAAATGACACTTACATTCATTTCTGCAGTTTTTCTGCTACAAGCAAATGAACAACCTCATTCTGCATTCCACTGAACACCTCAAATCCCCTTTACAGTCAATGAACATCTGGAGTCCAAATGAATACAGAATTAATCCCCAAGGCTGGACAGCAAAACAGGTCAAGAACCATCCCTGCTACAAAAGTCACTGTGGAAATCTTGCAGCAGGTCAGCTGAAACCAGGCTGCACTTCACTACTGGTTTTGTAACACAAGTTTATTTTCAGACCAATTTCCCTTAACCAGCTCTTGCCCACGGTACAGCATTAGCATAGCTACAAGGGCAGTGACCTAAACTATCCTGACAGAACCGGCAGCAAGTAGGTGCACCCATAATCAGCAGCAGGGCACTCCTAGGACATTCTTCTAACCAGATTCTTAGCACCCTTCACTCTCCCAACAGTCTCTGGAGAAGCTGACGGTACTCGATTCCTGGGGCTTTTAAGCCTTTCCTTTTCCTTCCATTGTGAGGAATAAAAAAGAAAAAGAAATTAAAAAACAGAAAATGGAAAGAAACAAAGCAAGTCAACAACACTCACATGCTCTCCTACGCACACACACCCCCACACAGAGGAAAAGAAAAAGAGGAAAAAGGAAAGTTGTACGAGGTGCCAATCTGGAATGAAATGGATTTTTGAATGGACAGTCATATTTGGCACTGTCAGCAAAAGCTTGTGGGTGGCCCTGTGTCTCTCTGAGCCTTAATGCCCTTTTTACATCGGTCATTTAAAAATGTCCCCCGGAAAGTTCAGCTGTGCTGCTTCTGACATTGTTTTCACAATGCTGCTGAATGGACTCGATGGAGAGATTCACCTTCCCTCACCCCAGTTCCATAAAGCACTATACGTTAAGGCCGTATTCCATTTGGCCTTCAAGTAGCGTTTTTATGGTCCATGCAGATCCACGATTATTTTCCCTTTAAAAAGAATCAACGGAAAACTGAACTCTCTGTTGGAGAGCATGGAAATTAGAAACTACTGGATCTCCCAGACCGACTCCTACAATCCTCAGGCAGAAGACTGGATTAAAGGGTCCTCACATGGTTCTAGCTGCATTCTCAGTACACCACTTTTATGAAGAAACCAGAGCTGTAGAAATTCCTCCGGCATGGCGTGGAATCCAGAATCAGGCAAGACGTTGTCATAGTAATGATGGCTAATAAACTTCCCATGCAGGTCCACCGAGAATGGCCAGAAGCCATAAATTGTTACTTCTTCGCACAGGCCAAGGGCAGCACTGACTAGGAAAAGTCCTGTGGAAAGCCGTTTGGCATGGATACCTTTGCTCTTCCAGAACTTGCCAATGTCACGTAGGAAATTGGGGTTGGCGAAAAGGACCGCCTGTTTGGCACCGAAGTCCTCCAGGGTGTAATAGACACGGAGGGAGGGTCCCGTCCCTGTCTTCATCGAGAAGGCTGGCATGTAGATGTAGCTGTGGTTATACACCTTCACACTGTCCACAAACGCTTTTCGAGACCACAGCAGATTCTGGAACCTGTAAAACAACGGAGAAAAAGAAGTTGGCCATACATAGGTTTTCGCAGTCATTTAAAAACCAAGCTAAAAGCTGCGCTTCACACACATATTTACCATTACCTGCACACCTTTCTCAAGCCCAGAGAAAGTCCAGACAAACTTCTGACTTTCTGACACTGCCTCTCTTCTAAAAACATTAGCCTGAATAGACAGTGGAAAACTATCTGGCATCCTGCTAACTCCAAAACCCAAACCCTTTATGATTTCATCTTTTCAAAAATCCTGAATCAACACTGACAGTTTTCCTGAAAATCAGTCATTTTTAGTGACATTTTCCTTTCTGTCCAAAAAACAACTTCTATTTTCAGGCACAGGAATCGTTAAAAGAAATTTTAAAGTCCGTGTTGTTCTTGTTTCTTAGAGGAGTACAAAAAAGAATCCAAGTTACATGCTGAACAAGCAACATCGAGAAATACTTAAATAGAAACCTAAATACTTAAATAAAACTTCTAAAACTTGTAACAATTGTTTTTGTTATGCCTGTATAGTGATTTAGGTTGCGCTACCATAGCAGCTGATTCTCGTTCTGGAACGGAGAGAAATCTCAAAGAACATACTTTGTTACGAACATGTAAACCAGAAATCAATTAATTGTTTAGGATAAGTGGCACCACAAAAATTTAGCAACAAGTACCAAACTATTCAAAGCTGGTGTTTAAGACAACACAATTTATATACTGGGTAGGTTTCAAAGCAGCTGGTATTTGTAGCATGCAAGTTAAAGGAGCGACTAGTTGGCAGCTGTAAGGAGGGCAATGTACATGTACAGATTATTTCTCTAATATGATAGTCTTCTCATCTCTTGATATAAAAACTACATCAGGTTACAACCTGTTAAAATGCCAATACCTATTTGCTGATGTCTGTTTTATCCCTGGTGTTAGACTGCTATGCTAGTCCAAATTCCTATGCTAGGCCTGGTGAGGCTTCATCTGGAGTACTGTGTCCAGTTCTGGGCTCCCCAGTTCAAGAAAGATGAAGAGCTACTGGAGAGAGTCCAGCGGAGGGCTACGAGGATGGTGAGGGGACTGGAGCATCTCCCCTACGAGGAGAGGTTGAGGGAACTGGGCTTGTTCAGCCTGAAGAAGAGAAGGCTGTGAGGGGACCTTATAAATGCCTACAAATATCTGAAGGGTGGGTGTCAGGAGGATGGGGACAAGCTCTTTTCAGTGGTGCCCAGTGACAGGACAAGGGGCAATGGGCACAAACTGAGGCACAGGAAGTTCCGTCTGAACATGAGGAGGAACTTCTTCCCTCTGAGGGTGACGGAGCACTGGAACAGGCTGCCCAGGGAGGTTGTGGAGTCTCCTTCTCTGGAGATATTCAAGACCCGCCTGGACGGGGTCCTGTGCGGCCTGCTGTAGGTGACCCTGCTTTGGCAGGGGGGTTGGACTAGATGACCCACAGAGGTCCCTTCCAACCCCTACCATTCTGTGATTCTGTGATTCTGTGATTCTGTGAAAACCAGTATTCTGTCACAAGTACAACCTCTCCTTGCCATCTGCTCCTGGACATGCCAAGATGAGTGAGACATCTGGCAGGAGATCCTAGGCCATTCCCACACACCAAAACCTGCGCTGGTGTTTGACCTGTCCTGTCACCCGACACTACGCAAATCACATCTCAGTAACATATTAAAGTATCATTGGACGTAACCCACACGAAGGTCAACCAGAGCTATGGGTAACATCCATTGCCTAAACCACAAACTTGCAAACAGAAGCACTTGCTGTCCTGGGGTGCAGACTGCACTGGAGGATATTTCTGCATAGGAAAGTACCAATGACTTACTCTCGATAATCTGCTTTCTTTCCAGAGTCCACACAACCTTCAGCACAACAGTAAGCCCTCCCCACCTTCACCACATGGCAGTATCTATAGCCTTCAGCATGCAGGCAAAGTTTACTCCACTAAAAGCCACTTCTGCACAAGCTTCATGCACTCCTTTCATTGCAGCTGGGTTGCTCTCCTGCACGTGATCCCTAATTTTTAACTCAGCTCACAAATGCCCGTCTTGACCTTGTTGCTGTCTCCTCTCTCAGTTTTCCGCAGCTAAGGCAAATGTGTCATGATTGATTTCATAGTCACGAAGCTAAGGATGAGGAACAAAACCTTGAGACAGCAGCACTGGATTTTTTTTTTCCTTTCTCTGGTGCAGACAGAGAGACAGATATAAGAATACCTTTTTTAAAGGGTTATGAAGAGATCAGTTTTGCTGATAGACCTCTGTGAAACAACAGCAAGAATCACACACACAGCAAGATACACAGGTTTAAGTAGGATGCCAGATGACCTCAAGCAGCACTAGATAAAATATCAGCTGAAATGATTGCCAACAAAAAATACAGCTTCAACAGCATTGAAACATCTCATGAACATGTGCAGGTTATTTGAAGTCTTTGTTTTGGCAGAAAACTTGAAATACTCCTAATAAGTTGAAAGGTTTTGTTGACATTTTCAACATGCAGTACTTGGTCTCCTGATTTGCTACAAGTTTCTTTCAAAATTTCCTTCAAGTGAAATTAGAGTAAAGCTGTTTTGAAACAAATCCCCTGAAATCTGCCTGGGTTTTCATTACTGTTTCGCTCTGTTTGCGGGTCTGCTCCTACTGCGTGGTGATATTTTCTAACGTAGACAAAGCCACTGCCTTCTAAGCAAGCAATCAATTCAATCTGAACATACAAAAAAATGCAATAAAAATAATTTCATAACTTATTGCATTTGGCATTCTTTTCTGTAGAAATAGCCAATATAGAGCTGAATACAGCAGACCAGCTGAGATCAAGATGCCTGGCAGAAATGCACTGGCTGGTTGTACCTTCTCACACGGGCCCTTCTCACTCCATTGCTATCAGACCTTCAACTAAGTGTTCCCCAAAACAGGCTTCACCATCCTCTCTTCCTAAGGAGCAGCAAGACAACCTGTCAGATCATCAGGTACAGGAGTTGCATCCATCCTATTGAACTTGTTCCATTTCCATCAGGACACAATCACTGAGAGTAACACCAACAAAAAAATCCCTAGCTTCATACTTTCAGCATTCACCTAGGCACTCAGAGCCTCAGTATCCAAACCCTTTTCTAATAACCCTCATTGCTTACAACAGGTAGAATAAGACCAGCAGCAGGTTTTTGGACTGTCCCCCTCCCTGTAACTTGGGACATCCCCTGGGAGGTGGGAGATGCAGGTTCAAACTTCCTTTCACAGTAAGGGGAACTTGAGCACACAGCTTGATGTGATGGGGTCCCCGCACCTTGGCAGAGGGGAAGGCAGAAAAGAGGTCCTCTGTCACTTTTGGAAGATGGTTTCACCATGCCCCTTCCCACCTACAGCTAGTTTACAAATTTCACTTCAGATGGCAAATAGATGTGGTTATTCTAAAACTGCATTTTTCAGCAAATTTACCATTCACAGCAAAGCACTGCGTGGCTCTAAGATGAATACTTAAAAATTGCTCAGAGGGCCAGGGACTGTCTCTGAATATTCATTTGCTATCATGGCCACAACGCATTTACATTTCTTCGAGATGAATCTCCCCAAATGGCTTAAAGTAACGAGAAGTGAACGGCACTGCCATGAGAGCGGTGCACGGAGGGGACTTCACGCGGAAGGGACAGCATCTGTCACGCTACCGCAAACTGTCCTTCAGGAACATCACCACCTCCTGGACACCCGTGCCTCATTCCGACGATCCGGAAGGCAGTGTCAGCAGGCTGCACGCCCAGTGCAACAGATGGACACCATACAGGTGGCCAGGAGCCCATGCAGGAGCATAAAACATGCTGATTACGGCTGGTCTGACAGCCTAACAGCCAAAAAGCTGCTGCCCGTCTTGTGCTCCTCGTGAGGGTAGATACTAGAAGCAAATGAAATTTTCTGTTCCCCATTTGGAAAAATACGAGTCCTGTCCAGCTTTCTGACATTTCAGCAGCTGGTTAGAGGCTGAGAAATCTGGGGACAAATGCTGTGCGTCAGCAAGTTCCTAGAAATGGTACTGGAAGATGAAGTGCATTTTCCTTTAACTCCCTGTCCAGACAGGGATTCCTGCAGGCTACCCCATTCCAGCGGTGGCTTTGAGGGTACCACACAGCCTATCTCCCAGCAGATAGCGATGAGGCTACTCCATGCCTGACAGAGAGACCAGGAGGGCTCTTCCTCTGCAGCCGCAGTGCATGCGTGAGCATGACGGTATGTTTTTTTCCTGCTTGTTCCGGCGTGGACGCTGCCAGCCTGGTGCAGTCCTCGCATCCAGATGGGCACAAACTCCTCCCCTTGTGCTGACCCTCGCCCAGCCTTCTGTGAGTGAGGAGCTGCTGGTTCCTGGTTAGTGCTCGCCTCTACCTGACACGCTTTGAACACTCAGTACTCTTTCCAGGTCATCCTCCGACCTTCTGCAGTCGAGCTCACACAAATACATGGTGGGCTGCCAGCACTTTGATAAAACTGGCTTTGGAATCTCCCACGCCCTGAGCAGCACCTGAAGACGACGTGAGCTGCGCAGCGATGTGCGGTCATGTGTCCCGGCAGCTTGATGGCCACCCGGTGAGGCACTGGTGGCGGCGGGCACTGGTGAAAGCAGATCACGGCACGTTCAGCCTTGGCGCTTCGCTTCTGCTGCTCTCCTCAACGGACAGCGAGCAAATAAAACCATCAGCAACACATTTCTATGGCAGAATCATAGAACCATAGGTTGGAAAAGACCTCTAAGATCCTCACGTCCAACCATCCACCCAACACCACCATGCCTACTAAACCACATCCTAAAGTGCCACATCTACAAGTTTTTCGAACGCTTCCAGGGATGGTGACTCCACCACCTCCCTGGGCAGCCTGTTCCAATGTTTGACCACTCTTCCAGTAAAGAAATTTTTCCTAATATCTAATCTGAACCTCCCCTGATGCAACTTGAGGCCATTGCCTCTTGTCCTATCACTAGTTATCCGGGAGAAGAGACCAACACCTGCCTCACTACAACCTCCTTTCAGGTAGTTGTAGAGAGCGATAAGGTCCCTCCTCAGCCTCCTCTTCTCCAGACTAAATAGCTCCGGTTCCTTCAGTCGCTCCTCATAAGACGTGTTCTCTAGGCCCCTCACCAGCCTCGTTGCCCTTCTCTGGACACGCTCCAGCAACTCGATGTCTTTCTTGTAGTGCGGGGCCCAAAACTGAACACAGCACTCCAGGTAAGCACAACTGTCAACAGGCACTTGTAGGCACAGCTGCACAGATATCAGGGAAATCATTTCCTTGATACGGGCTCTGGAGTCCCCTCAAATGCTCTGCTCTACTTTTCCAGAGAGAACGATGCATCCAAGAGAAAACTGCCACAGTACATTGTCATGACAGTACAGTCAAAGACTTAAGAGCATTAAGTGTTTTGCTTTTTGTTTTTAATTTGTTTTTAACATTCTTATTGATGTTCTTTATCAGATATTCAGGGACAGGACTGCTCTCTGGTACCAAGAGTTGCCTTCCAGTAACCACAACAAATCTGCTGCAGTGACACTGAGCTAACCCGCTTGCAGATAACAACGGCAGCATTTTCTCGCATCTTGGTTTCTTTTTGGTCTCCTCAGACAGTGCCTATCTCACACCTGTGATGACATTCCAGTCACTTGCTGTGTTGGCATCTGCAAAGTCACAAGTTCAGCATTCTGAATTAATTGCAAGTTGACTTACCAAAAAGAAAAAAAAAAAGATTGAATGATGAGGGGAACAGCTCAGATACCAAAGAAATAGTGTATTATTCTAAAATTAAGACAAATATTGCTCAACGGAATAGACCAGAAGGCATATAAAGACTTCTGTATTTGTCCCTATAGCAAAGCATAACCTTACAAAAATTTAGATAATTTGATGTCAGCATTCGCTGAGAATGACTGAGCAATTTGCTGCAGCTGCTGTAATACACTTGCAGCTGGAGTCACAACAAGTCAGCTTGCAACCACACATCTGGACCTCCACTGCTGTGACCCAGGAGTTTTACTGCACTCATTTCTGAGACTGCTTTTACGCTTTCAAGCAGTGAAGCCCTCCTCAATGCCATGTGCTCTCATTTATATCATGCTCTCCTTGATTATCTGCCCCTTCAGGGCTTGTGTAGTCAATCCTACTAAAACAAGGGCTGTGTGTGAATTAACAGCACACGAGTTTCCACGCGCTCATTCTCCACATAGGCACTTTTGGCACATACTAGGTGCAAGGTCGATTATTCTACTTGTCCACACAGGGAGCCAGAAACAAGCACTTAAAAGTACTGCAAATTGACCCCTTTTCTTTTTTTATCCCAGCTTCCCCAACTACAAAAGCCATTGTTTACTCAGCCTAAGGACAGCTACCTGACTTAAGATTCAACGATAATCTCACTAAAGTCAATGGCACAACCAGCTCTGATCTCACTGGAAGGACGCTCGGAGTCTCAGGCAAAAAAATTTCAGGCCTGCAATGTACTTCAGAGTGATTAGAAAAGGTATGAAGTAACACGAGTAATCACAAATGCTGATCATTAAACCATTACAATTACAGATGCCAAATATTCTCCATCAATGCAGGCAGCTTTTATTCCTGTGGTAGATCCTAGTGCTTTGTCCAATCTCATGTCAAACAGCTTCCACACGAGGGATTCTCCCCTGTTCTCAGTGCGGGTCCCTCCACAGGCACCACAGTCACCCATTCAAGAGCTCATGGCATGGATGGGGTGCTGCTATTCCCATCTTTTCCTTTCCATTTCTTCTCCTCTCTTCCCACCTGACTGCCCTTTACGGACCCAAAGACAGCAGATCTTCCACTCAGATTCTCAACGAGATGCTGGCTCCTTGCAGGGCATAACTATCTCCAAAACTCACTTCAGCTCGTCCCGTAGGCTCAGCCTGCAGCCTGCTGGGACCCCACACTGCCTCCTCTTGCTTATCAACAGCGGCTTCCAACCTCAAATATAACCCATGCTTTCCTCTCATCTCTGGTCCCAAAGACAAACAAATTAGCCTGATTCTCCCATTTAAACACCTTTTAAATGGCTTTTTGCAGGTCAGGGATTCTGGTCACTCCCACCAGCAGCTCCAAAGACCCAAAAGCAAGGAAACGCACTCTTTCTGCAGTGACTGCAGACTACATCCTAATGACACGCTGTCCTTACCATGTGACATTCAGAATAATCTGATGCATTCAGAAAGCCCAGTTTGACCTTGCAGAGGTAGGCTCTAACCCTCATGAAGAGGAAGGCTCCCCTTCTGACTGAATTCAGTATTTGTTTTTTCTTAAACCTCCACCCATTACTGCCCTTGAGCTGCCACCCTGGGAATACTATATATAGTGCCAAGGGAAAGCTGACGCTGTGTTTCTCATCGGAACACAGAGCCATCCTATACACCAAAGCAATGACATTAAGATCAGTTTTCACTGGTATTTTGGGACTGTGTGTGATCCTTATTCTGCCAACTCAAATTAAAATGTGCTTTTAATAGATACTCTTTCCAAAACCAGCAAAGCTAAACATCAATCCGTTTAGGCTGGTAACTAGTGGTGTCCCCCAGGGGTCAGTACTGGGCCCAGTCTTGTTCAACTTCATCAACGACCTGGATGAAGAGTTAGAATGTACCCTCAGCAAGTTTGCTGATGACACCAAACTGGGAGGTGTGGTAGATACACCGGAAGGCTGTGCTGCCATTCAGCATGACCTGGACAGGCTGGAAAGTTGGGCAGAGAGGAACCTGATGAGGTTCAACAAGGCCAAGGGCAGGGTCCTGCACCTGGGGAGGAACAATCCCATGCACCAGTACAGGCTTGGGGTGGACCTGCTGGAGAGCAGCTCTGTGGAGAGGGACCTGGGTGTCCTAGTGGACGACAGGTTAACCATGAGCCAGCAGTGTGCCCTGGCTGCCAAGAAGGCCAATGGGATCCTGGGGTGCATTAGGAGGTGTGTGGTCACTAGGTCGAGGGAGGTTCTCCTTCCCCTCTACACTGCCCTAGTGCAGCCCCATCTGGAGTACTCTGTCCAGTTCTGGGCTCCCCAGTTCAAGAAAGATGAGGAGCTCCTGGAGAGAGTCCAGCGGAGGGCTACGAGGATGGTGAGGGGACTGGAGCATCTCTCCTTGGAGGAAAGGCTGAGGGAGCTGGGCTTGTTTAGCCTGAAGAAGAGAAGGCTGTGAGGGGACCTTATAAATGCTTACAAATATCTTAAGGGTGGGTGTCAGGAGGATGGGGCCAAGCTCTTTTCAGTGGTGCCCAGTGACAGGACAAGGGGCAATGGGCACAAACGGAGGCACAGGAAGTTCCGTCTGAACATGAGGAAGAACTTCTTCCCTCTGAGGGTGACGGAGCACTGGAACAGGCTGCCCAGGGAGGTTGTGGAGTCTCCTTCTCTGGAGATGAATTCAAGACCCGCCTGGACAAGGTCCTGTGCAGCTTGCTGTAGGTGACCCTGCTTTGGCAGGAGGGTTGGACTAGATGACCCACAGAGGTCCCTTCCAACCCCTACTATTCTGTGATTCTGTGATTCTTTTTAAAGATGCTCTGCACTACAGTAAGTGTAGACTGAAGGGAAATTATTTAAAACAGTAGATGCTTAACAGGCATTATGGCAATAACTGTAACTAAGGCTCTTTTTTAAGTATGTGAGCACCTTATTTAAACTACAGTACATGTATCATCAGCAATCTCTGAGATCATGCCACATGGCCTGCAGTTGGAGCGCAGATCCCTATTAAACAACACTGTCAAATAAAAGCATGATAATAAAAAACAGTTGTTTAGAGCCCACGGGAATATGTGGTGAATCTACAATATTTTACATAGAGTAAAATCAAATCACACAACTCCAAAATATTCAAAAGAAGATCTTCATATTTCCTCAACTAGCCACTCCCTCTGGGCAACCTCACGTATTTTGGCACCCCTAGGGCAATGAGCACTGCAATTAAGCAACGAACTAGCAGCCACCTGAGTATAAGCAGAAGTGGTAAATTGCTCTGGAGTAGTTAGATTGGCAGAAGCCAAACATGAGGCTAAAAAAATAGAAAAAGAGAGAAACAAACAGCAGTTCAGCAGACCAGGAAATGCCTTCCAGTCCTTGGCATAAGAGCTCACGCCATTAGTAAAATCCCTGGAAATGTGCCAGGAGAATTCAAGCCAGCCCAAGCACTGCAGCTGTAGACCTTGCAGTCACTACCTTCAGTGAGCTTTCCGAATGTGCCTTCTGAAGGAAAAGCCTTTACTTTCATCTGATATTAATTTACAGCAGTATTTCTCATCAATTCTGGTGGGGTTCAGTTATGCCTAGAAGCATTTGTAGATGCTCCTCCAGGCTTCCAACAGTGTTGAAGTGTTGATCTGCTGCATGCTAGATCTTTGAAAGAGCTCACCCTTCACTCTGCAGCTCATACATGGACATCTAGGAATGAGTAAGAACATGACCACTATATTTCAAACTGCACATCCAAACAGTTTCAGCTCAGAAGACTGCCCAGTACTGGTGTAGTTTGTCAATGCAGTAACCCTAGTGAATCTTACTTCCAAATATTTGCCTTCTCTCTTATTCTCCACATTCTTCTAACCAATTATTTTACCAATACCTTCCCTCTTACATCATGATTGCCTTGATCCCTTTGACAAAAGCCTTTTAGAAATTCAAATAGACTTTATTTACTGGATACAGACTACCCTTATCCACACGCATCTATTCAAAGAACTCCAAAAGTTTTACAAGGTAGAATTTCCCTTGTACTCAGCAGTGCTGACTCTTCACAAGAGCACATGCATTTATCACAGTGTTCACTAATATTATCTTATACTATAGTTTCTACCAATTCAGCTGGTAGAGATGTCAGGCTTACAGAACTACTTCAACTGTTTTTAATTTGAATTATGTTTAACACTGATCCCATTTTTAACACCTTTCAGACTTCAAGTACCAAGGCAGTTCTAAGTGAGGAAGTACACACTACTGTTCTTCAGCACTCACAGGTGACTCCATTCCTGCCAACACATCCACATCTATCCTGTATGTGTACCATGAATTCTCTAATAATTACCTCAGTTTCAGCCTGCTGAGTCTCCCCATGGGCACAGGGAGCATCCTCAGTTTCTTCCACAGTGAACACAGATGTAAATAATTCGTGCAGCCTCCCTATGTCTGAGCACTTCTCTTATACATGGTCATCAATTGACCATACACACATGGCAGGTGGAGTGGGTGGTTTTTGCTCTTTTTTGGCTTGTGCTGTTGCTGGGAGGACATAGCATTAGGTTTTCATTCCTGTAGTTAGTTCTTTTTGGAAACTTTTTCTGCCTGCCACATAGATAAAATATTCAGTCAGCCAGAGCTTATAATAAATTCCATTTCCTTTGGAAAAAAACTTCAGCTTTTGGTAGGATGTTTCTTTGTTTCCTTAATCTCCTTTTCTTTGCCCTTTAGTGGAGTCAACTTCCTTTTACCTTTTCTTAAGGCTTGACAGGTGCTCCTAGCACTGTGCTTCCAGTATGGTACCCTTAGGAGAGCCCACTATTTTAAGTAGATCATCCAGATATATTTTCCAAGATGTATGATGTCTAATGCTGAGAATGCCACTTAAACTTCTGTTCAACACGATTAAACCGCCAAGGTTTCTCCTCAACTGTTAGTACAGCCTGTACTCAATTTAAATTGCTATAGCTAGGATGCTGTCAACCAAAAAAAAAAAAAAAATCAACGTACAGAGAGCTGAAACATGCTGGAGCTTTTGCTAATCTCTTCAACTGTCTTGATACCTGTGAAAATGCTAGAGTTCCTTCACCTTCTTTCCCCTCATTAACTTCAAGGGAGATATAGTGTAAAAGAAGCAAAAACCAAACTTTTTTTCTTTTAAGGTAACAGGAAATAACTGTTATTTGCTAGGACTAAAGTAATACTTTTGAAAGGCAGTGTATGTCACTGAGTACTTTACAGCCCTCTATGCACTGGCTAAGAGAAGTGGAGCAGAACAATCAATTCACTATTTCTTAGTTTCCAAATGCCAGAGAAGGGTCAGTGGCATAGATACCACACTACATAGGAGCAGCTTTGTAACTGTAGTTGGGTGTTCTTCCCGTGTCACGCATCTAGAGGTGCTATGCCTCTTGTTTTATATAATACACTCGGATATACTACTAATAATAATATACTATATAATATACTCAGATGTGGTTGCACTTTCTCACATTCTGACATACCAGGCAAGAAAACCTTTCTCTCTTTTGCTCCCTATCTCAGGGAAGAGTCAATAACAACAAGTTGTCAGAACAGGCTGGAGTTTGACTCCAGAAAACACCATTGGCAGGATATTCACGTGGGCAATGCAATCTCAGATTTCAGCAATGAGTGAAGGAGGGTCTTTCAATCCCTCCTGTTAAAGCTGTTTTTGCTGGACACGCAATACTCATTAAATCAGAGAAGAAGACAAGAAGAGAGTGACCATCTGAACTGGTGGTAGAGTCATCCGGCCTTCAGGCCCTCCCTGTTTCATCACACACACTGGAGCAGTATGAGCAGATGATGGCACCAGCCCAGCACGCCCCTTTGCTGATGGTTACGACTGCCTCCTACTAGCTGAGATACAGAGGTTTAAGTCCCTTCAAACAGAACAGAGAACTGAACTTGGATCTAACACAACTTCAGTGACTGAGGGCATTACTTGCCTCTCACATAAAACATGGCATCTGCCTTGGGCAGTTTCCTGAACCGAGCGCTGTGTTGTTCAGCTGAAACTACTGAGCCTGATTTTGTGTAATCGCTTGGGGACAACTTAAACTATATTCTCTGGAAGCTTTAATAAGCAAAAAATATACATCCAGCCCTAGCTTCATTTCTTTTTATTTGACTCAGGTCTCTACACTAATTTCCTTCACAAAGGTACCAAACCATTACTGCAACAAGAGTTAGATTGCGGTGATATCACCTGGGTTGTGGAGGAGATGGTAAGCACCTTCCCAACAAGAGCTGTATGTGAAACTATGGTCAAACTATAAACTCCCAGGTTTGCACCTCTTTGAGCTACCTTTTCTCTCCAAAATCCAAAGAACATCAGCTTTTACAGATGTTCACATTCAAATGATTAAGGGACGCAAGTCGCTGTCTCCTACGGAATCGAGAAGATTTCTTTCAGATTCAGCCAGCGCAAAAATTAAGCTCCTTTTCTTTAATGCTCAGTGTAATCAATACTGAATTATGGTAGAAATTCTATCAACGGACTTATGACGATTAACACTAAATAACTTCCATATGCTTTATGCAATTACAATAAACATAAAAGATGTGAACACAGATTAAGCCATTATCTTCAAGTATTACTGAATAATCAAACAGGAACAAAAGCTACCATTAGTGGCTTGTCTCCCTGAAGCACCAGTAGCACATTGCCCGAAAAAACTTTAGATTTGAACCTAACAACCAGGCCAAAGGGTATTTTGGAACGAGGAGAAGGTATGGTCTGGGGTGTACAGCACAACTCAGAGACAGGAAAACAGAATAGCTTAAGGGCATCCATTTGATAAGGCCAAGGTATTTTTCAGATAAAGCCAAACTGCAGGTTTGAAAGCAGCTGTAAATGTCAAGGCTGTCAGCAGCTCTGAAGAACGTGAGGTTAGCCATGAATCACATGGGACAAACAACAGCCACGGCCGTAAACTCCTGCTTGTGGAAGTGGTTACATTCCCAGAAGGTCTCCAAACGCCAGGAGGATCATCCAGTGGATCAGCTGCTTTGGCTGTTAGACCTTTACCTCCCTAGCATCTGAGTATACATATTCCCACAGCAGCTAATCAAACAGTAACAGCGGTGGAATTCAGTCTCTCGTTTTACAGAGAGGGGCCAGAATAGTTTGTACAGTGATGTGCAACGCTCAGGAGCTACTGCTGAGGTTTTTATCCAGAGGCTTTACCCAGATAATGATTTGGAAAACAAATACACTTTTTAACAAGCAACATATTTTTACCTGAATTTGCCTCAAAGCCAAAATTTCCCTTCTCTAATCTGCTAGTCTAACAAGCCACAGCGCACAGTGCCGCTTTGCTTTACCAAGCTTGAGTCAGGAACCTGACGTACTCCAGCAAATCTAGCACTTTGCTTGTAATCTCAAGTCCTCTTCAGTCTGGTGCTGCTTGTTATAAAAATTAGACCATTTCTTCTACCTCTCCTCACATCTGCATTTTTTATGTTAAAAAGAACAACCTGAGGAATATCGCATCCTAAAAGATTCCTCTATTGTGAATATACCCTGATATAGAATAGCAATACAATCAGTAAGGTCCTGTTTTGATGCTTTAAATTGACACAGTTCCCTGATATCAATGGATTTACACTAACCTTCATCACATGACAATATAGGTCAGTCTTTAAGCTGTCATATGCCAGATATTTAAAGTTTCAGAAACCACCAGTACACTGCATTACTCAGCAGCACACTGTGAACATACAGCTAAAACCAATGATATTTTCTGGATGCACAAGGCTATGGAGATGATTCACTCAGCATAATCATTTGCATTCCTGAACCCTGGATGTTTAATGTACCGGGAGAAATGAGGGATGGCAGCAACTGTGCTGGAGCATGAAGTGAGAAAACAGCTAAGACAGCACACTACACCAACGCTCTGGCAGAAACGTCCCTTGTGTTCTGTTCCAGCAGCCATACCCAGTTCCACTTCCAGCTTAATGGGCCTAGGTGCATCAAGTCAAAACCATAAACAATTTGCACGAGGGCATACTAGCGTGCCTAATTAATTTCTTTTCAGAAAGCCAGGCAGAAAATATAGTTCAGCCAATACATGCCAGCTAGTTCTTTGGTTTATTTTTCTCAGTGGCATTCTCTGCAGTCCCAAGCGCTGCAGCACTAGGTACGCACAGGGCAGATGCATGACCTAGTTCAGCTACAGTATACCAGCCACCAGGTCTCTTGGGATCGCCCAGCAGTGGTATCTTTTTCAGCACTATCTAACTTCAATTGTTCGCGTGAACAACTTACTTGTATGTAGCAACATGTACAAATGTCCACAAGGGACAGGGGAACAAAGGCGCAGGAACAAGGACTGGAGAGATCACCTGGGTTTACGGTTTCTGCAGTGGCTGGGTCAGGGACAGGCTGCAGACATTCTGGCAGAGCTGAGATGCTGGAAGGGGACCCAAGGAGGAACGGAGAAGACGCAGAGCAAAGAGTTTGTTGGAAATCCTGCAGTGTCAGCACTGTAAGAGATTCCAAGTTCAGAAGCTCTTTCGGAGCTTCCAGCAGCCCTGAAATGCTTCATAGTGTCCTGTAACTAACACAAAACCGATGATAAAGAATCGTATGCTACAACTGTCAGGTGCTGGGGAAAAAAAAAAGGCAGAAGAAAACAGGATCTTCACCAGTATCCTCTTGCCTCTAAACTATGACAATATTTGCTATAAAAAAAGCTCACAGATGATCTTAAAAATCCATCTGTGGCTTACACTGCAAAATGTACGAGCAGACCCACAGCTCACACTAGTGATGCAGAGAAGAAAAGTCTTGCTTAGTCCAGCTGCAGAGATCAGTTTTCTCTCAACACTTTCTCTAGACTATTTCTCTTTTCCAGCTCTCAAACGCCATCCAACACTTTTCCAAACTCAGTAGTCTCAGTTTTTAAGACTGGATGGTTCAGACCTGCACCGAGACGCACAAAGTCACACAGACATGCAACTGACTGCAGCCATACCATCTTCACTAAGTCTTGCTCTAAAAATTCTCCTACTTCAGAGGACACCAAGAACTTCTGCAAGTATCTGTTTTCAGGACGACGGTTTTGTACAGCCATACCTTGTAGCTGCTGGGGACACAGTGCTGTAACAGTGCTGAGAAATTTACTTTCCCTGTTGAATTAAAAGGGACCTCAAACTGTTAAATTAAAAAGGACCTCAAAGACAGCAGAGATGCTGGATTTCTGATTGCTCAGATAGCTTAATGATGATAGCTCACCCTTTGACTCTGCTCCAGGTGCTCCAGCTAGTTCTCTTCAAGACAAATACGCTACAGGGACTCAACCAATGTCCTCGTGAGCCAGCCTGTGCTGCTCAGCATTGAAGCCACGGATTGGTCCCCAGTCCTCTCTGTTGATCGGCGCAGCTATGTCTCCACCACACACCAGGGAAGGCACGTGCACCACCGCAGTGCAAGAGAGATGAGGGACAAGCCACATTTTGCAGTTGTCATGGGCCGTCTCTGGGACTACAGCTGGGAGCCTAGGGCAGCACAGGGAGGCAGCCAGCAGACCTGTCTTTAGGTTGCGTAGCTTTACAAGCCAGGTACAACCAATGTGGATCTTAGTGGTGCCTCTACAAGCCAGTCGGAGATGTTACATGGGAATTAAAAGCAAAGCCCTGACCACTTTGCTGCTGCGAGTCTGCACGCTGGTAAAAGGTTCGTGATCACGCACGGCTGCAGCACACACATGATCACATGCGGGCACAGCACACACCGAGCTGACCCCGCCAAGGGTAGGGCTTTGCTTTGCTCTCCTGCCAGGTTCACATCTGAGACTGGGAGTAAACTTCATGCTCTAGATATTGCCTGCAGGAAAAAAAAACAGGGCAACGCCGTCGAAGGCTGGGGAAGGGACAGAGCGCTGGTCTCGCTCGGGCTGTACCGAGCCGTCATCTCAGGGAGGAGGGACCCTAGGAAGGACAGTAAGTGCCTCCTTTCAAGGCTCACAGTAATCTATACCCCACGCTAGCAGGAGGGGACAGACTATTGTATAATTACCCTTTACAGCACAATCTGTGCACTGTCAACAGTTTTTTACTTGATTTTTACATTTATGCTGAGCACAGTGCTATACGCTTTCACAAGCTTTCAACTTCCATAAGCATACAATCTCCCACTTTAAATATCCTGCTTGTCATTGCCCCGAATTTCATCTCCTTTGGGAAAGTTCCTGCAAGACTCAGGTCTGATCTGATTTGCTGTCCTGAATCATGAAAAAAACCCTCAGCTTTCTTCCACAAGACCATTCTGAAACTTCACAGCGTGATATATTTTCTGATACAAATGTCACCGATGAGTAGCCCCTACTCTCCACATAAAAACCTCATTAAAAACAAAAAGCTATCATGTTTGAAAACCAATGACAAAGAATAAAATTCTAGAATCACAATACTCAAACTCACAATTTAAAAAGTTATGTTACCAGTTTTACACTTCTAAATATACAACAGTATTTTAAAAAAAGCTCCCAGTAACTTAAAAACATTTAACTTGTATTAGAAAGCTCCTTATTTACATTTCTCTCTGTTAGCCTTGAGCATTCACAGCTAAACCATAACTTACTGAGAAATCTAGGATATAAGAATAGCTTATTGCAACCATAATGGAAGAAGTTACTTTCTCATTTTCCCCGCCAGAAACCCTCATATTTTACTGGCATAAAACTTTTAAGCATCTGCACTGCTACTTGTGTGTTTGATGGAAGATCAGTGACTGTCGTTAGTGAAGTGCACATTAGCTAAGATATCAAATGAAGCTGAAGAGAGAATTTTGCTCAGGGTTTTTCAGCTCGTATACTAGGAAAATTCTCACTATGACCCACATGCCAGGAACTGGCAACAGAGGTAAATAGAAACTGTTCAATCTCTTTTTCCACCTCCCTCTATGCTCAGAGCCACTTGAAACTGCTGTTATTTTTTAATTGCTACTAAAATAAAACGCATAGATTCAAATTCTAATTTTAATTCATTCTGGGGCAATTTTTCCTCCACGAGAACCACATTCTTCTCTGCCCTGTTAAATTGTACTGTACATACTGACAGCCTGACTTTCTGCATCGTGGTTCATCTTTCAGAAGTACCATTTGGTTCTTCCTCAGCGCAGTGACAGCTTTTGGCAGGTTTCCGTTTCCTCTCCCAACAAACCAGATATTGTGGAAAAATGATGAAACCGAGATGAAAAATTTCAGCGGATCAGCTTTAACCTACCAAAGTGCTCCATTTATCTTCAAAATCACAGTTTTCACTATTTACTCTTTCAAATCTGAAATTTAAAAAGCACTTCTCACTGCTAGAGAGGAAAAAAAAAAAGAGAGGAGGCAGGGAGGAGAAATTAAATATTAGGGTGGCACATCTCTCATTTAAGTAATTCCATAGAAGCTCATGCCTGTAATACATTCCAGACCAGATGGCAGAAAACCACCATGAAAAACTGATTAAAACAAACTTCCACAAAAAGCGAGTGACCTAACTTCATATGAAAGCAGTTTGTGCCATTTGCTATGTTATCCAAATAAAATGGTCAGAACTAATCTCAATGATCCTCTTTTTCCCAAAAGCTACACATGATACAGAAACTCTAAATTTAAGTTAGAATGCATCTATCTTAGCTGGGGAGATTCGTGTGGGAAGGAACACTATTCCTTTACTTTTATAAACAAGTGCATTTGCTGGTATAAAATGTGAAGAGAAAAATCCACAGTGGTTTATTGGCTTAAAAATAAAAGTTTTATCCTAAAAGCAGGTACAGAAATCATAATTATTTTTGTAAGTATAACTACTCTCTTTAAGGAAAAAAAAAGTAACTTTTTACTGCTTTTTCTTCCTGTTAGTGTTGAGAAGCCAAGAAAGACAGTGAGTAAGCTAACTTTTCTTATGTATTACACATCATCAGCTCAGTTTCTTAGCAAGGATTGCGCCCACCTCCCATTTGGCTGTTCCTGGGCAATAGATCTGAGCTCAGCTGAAATCTATTATATTTCTTGCAGAGTACCAGAAGAGGATAAAACCAAGATTACCAACATTTTTAAATCACTCTCCATGTGCTGGGGATTGGAAGATGCTTTCCTCAAAGGATTTTTCAGTTTACTAGTGTGAAAGAATCTAATGGGTGAAGACAGGAGACATGGTCTCAAAGACAGGATTAAACACGTACGAATGTCACCTGCACTGGTACTAAAAGTGGATGGATTCATCAATGCAAAGAAGAAACTGAGGATCCTGGAGGCTAGCTTGAGTGGTAAATACCAAAAAACCCCAATTCATCATGAACTTGGTGCTTAGAAGTACAAAAAGGGATTTTCATTCTTGGTACGACGACTTCTTTCCGGCACATACTACCGCTAACATTCCTTCCCCTCATGTTAGTCTTTAGAATGTTTCTGCCTAGACCTTTGGTTATCTTAGTCAGCATAAAATATTATTTCCTCTTTCTACTCCAATCTACTAGTTCCATCTGCTACCTCTTTTTTTTCCGGTGTTGTTGGAACAATTGCACAAATCTTTCAACCCTGCCTGTGCTCCTCTCTCCCTTAACAAATGTCCATCTGGTTCCTATATACTTTTTCACTACATACTTCAACAATCAATTTTATAAAAGCTTTTTCTTCTTTAAAGCTCATAAGAAGAAAACATACTACAGGGTTTTGTTTCTTTTTAAAATTGCTTTTTAGTTCCTGGAAAAATAGGAAAATAAGGGTATGTGGAACGAGACTGCCTGCTTCTTTAAGGCTATCTGGGCAAGGAGCTCTTCAATAAACAAACAAACAAATAAACAAACGGGGTAGTAAGAACAGACAGGGACACAAACCTGACTGACAAATGATAAGGGAGGCAGCGACGAGAACCAAAGCTGGTCAGTCACACTAATCGATGAGGGTACGAGGGAGTGTGAAAATGTTTATTCCAGCAAGGTTGTCTGAAGTCCTAAATGCTGATGATAAGAAAAGGGGAAGACAAAAAACCCCCAAGCATACAGAGACACAGATACGACAAAACAAACATGGAGATAAGGACAAGAAACAAAGCTCGCCCCTCACACTCACAGAATCATAGAATCATAAAGGTTGGAAAAGACCTCTAAGACCATCAAGTCTACCTGTCAACCCACCACCATCATGCCTGCTAAACCATGTCCTGAAGTGCCATGTCTACACATTTTTTTAACACATCCAGGGATGGTGACTCCACCACTTCCTTGGGCAGGCTGTTCCAATGCTTTACAACTCTTTCAATACAGAAATTTTCCCTAATATCCAATCTAAAACTCCGCTGATGCAACTTGAGGCTGTTCCTCTCGTTGATGTGCTATCAAGAAACTGCAAGTGTCACTTGCAGGAGGATCAACCTTGGCTTTGCAACTGAAACTAGGGGAGGTCCTGGGGACCGGCCTGAGAGGGATGAGGGGGACAGGTACAACTACAGAAACGATGAAAAGATGGATGAAAGGATGTGCAGGCGAAAGGGAGCAGGGAGGAACAACACAGGGGTAGACAGGAAAGGGTTCAGAAGGGGCCAGTCATGTGTAAAACGGGGCTGGTCATTACGTGTGTCTGGCTGAGCCCTGTGCCTTACCACCGCCGTCTGTCCTACCTTCTTATTAAATCTCTTCCTAACTCTCTCTCAGCGTAATCTCACTCTGTCCCATATGTGTGCATGTTGCAAGGAACAGGCGCCAGCTTTTGGGGGAACCAGCGTGAGTGCACCAGGGGCCAGCTGCCCTAGGTCCATGCTGCTGGCTGCCAAAGCCACGGGAGGTCTCTGCCTCCAGTCACCGGGCAGCAGCGGTGTAGGTCCCAAAACCCAGCTCCTGGGGGGACTGGGATGAGCAAGGCAGCAGTGGCTGGAGCGGGACTGCAGATAGCAGCTCGTGTGCCTGGTGCTGGCTGCTAGCAGCAGCAAGGGCCTGCATCTTCCCCAAACCTGGCAGGGGGCAAGCTGGGTGAGCTGGCAGTACGAAGCTCCGGTGGAACCGGCAACCGGGAAAGCAGCAGCCACATCCCTCAGCCTGGGCAGAGACCCTGGCAGCCGTTGTCCCCAGGGCACCGGGCTGGGCTCCAGTGGCTGGGCAGGAGGGTCCTGGCCAGGGATGCTGGAGGACGTGGCCGCTCCTAACGCCCCTTAACAGGAAAAATACTTTTCTTGCCTTGGAAAGGAAAAATGAAATGTTTCATCTTATCCTTTTATTTTTAGTCAAGCCAATAGAAAATGCTCTGTTTGGACTTGTTACCCTGCATGTCAATGCTTATCTACAGATGCATCTTCAATACATCCCAGAGAGGGATCTTATCACCTTCTGCAATACAGAATCATTTACTGGCCTAAGATCTCCTGACTGCCCTCTTTTTTTATGTTTACACTTGGACCTTTTCTCTTTTTACGTTTGCTTCCAGACAGAAGCTTTCTTTCAAACAAAAGGGTCTGATCCACTCCCAGAGAGCCCAAAAAGATATTCCTGTTGCCTTCAGCATGCAGGAACACACCGCATAAATCAAATGTGGTAAGAATTGTCTGGAAAGTGAAGCTGTCATCACTTGATGAAAGTGGACTTCTTATCCAGCTGCATCATTGTCATACCAAGAAATTCACTAGGATGAAGTTATCTAAATCTAACAAAGATTAATTCAGTATCACCCTGATATATATCCCAGGTGAATGTACTTTTGAGATTATATATATCAGCTTAGCTTGAGAGATCACATTTATCCTTGTAAAGTTAGGGGATGATGGATCGGTACATTATGCACCAGCAGTGCACCCTGAACATGTCATGACAAGTAATCTGCTTGCCAGCAAAGAATAATGCCTTATCTAATGCTGGGATCTTACACCAAACGCACTGGTTAGACAACTGAACTATTGAAAATGACAAAAAGTGCACCAGCATAAACACTGACCACATCCAACTCCGCCCCGCGGTGCCTAAACTGCTGAGGCTGCACCTCATATTGAAAGATGTTTTGCATCTGACGTAGTTACGCCGCCCCAAATTGGGACCAGGGAATGTGCTGTGGGACGGAAACAACGGCCCAAGCTCGCTGCCTGAGCTGAGGTCACGTCTGACTGCAGTGGAGTCGCTCCAGGACTCTTCTCAATTCGGGCACAATTAGACCAGCAGCAGCATTTTGAAACCTGCACGCTTGTCAGGGGAAGGAGTAAAGGAAGAGAAAGGGAATCTCTGGGACCTTCTCCAAGCCTTTTGGAGTCAACAACAGTGCCTCAGCTTCGCTAGATCCTGTGCAAGAAAATGAGCCACAACCCCTGAAGGATGGCCACTTAAAAAACCTCCTTTGCCTTCAACTACTTGGACACATAAATAAATATTGAAAGGACATGTGTGGAGATGCCTATTACGCAGAAAGCGGCAGGAATGATGAAAACAAACAATTTCACCACTAGCGCAGCGAAAACACTGCAGCTGCAATCATGAATAAAAACAAAGCCCCATCAGCACAGCCTGAAAGCCTGCTTGTACAGCATAAACGCAGGTGCTCAAAGATCAGGTATAGTAGCGACATGTCCAGTTTTTAACTCCCTGAGGCAATGTCTTGCCCGGCAGACGGGCCATCCTCCTGCTTTTTCGTTGTTAACATGTCGCTTGATCTGTTTAACACACTGTCCTCACTCTGAAAAAACACCCGTGCTGTGCAGAATTATCCTTGGAGTGCTTGCAGCATGTTATGAGACGAGGTAGCTGCGCGGACTAACACCTGCCAGCAGATGCAGACGATTTAAACAGCTAATCACGCCTTAAAGCTGCGGCTGTAATATAATGAGACAAGCAAACGGGAGCGACGAAAAAGCTGCAAAGGTTACACTGACCACCTAGGAACAGGCTGAGGTCAGAGCCAGAGAAAAGATGCTTCGAGAGATGCAGCATAAAAGCAGAGTGAGCAAATTCCCAATAAAGCATCAAAAAGCAATGATGTGGAAAGAAATTCTTAAAATTAGCAATATGCAAACCACAAGGGAGTTACAGGTTGAATTCAGTTTGCAAGAGGTTGAGAGACAAAGGTGACCTAAAACAACTCAGATTCATATGTAGGTATAAACACCTTCCAAAAATCTCTCCATTGCCTTCCTCACGCTATGGTTCGTGCCCACAGGCTCCAAACGTGGCAGGGTTTCTCTGAACCTTTTCATGCTTTACTTGTTAGCAAAATCTTTTCTCTCCTAGTGCTGATGAACATTAATCTAAACCCTGGAGGCCGCCACTGTCCCTACGAACTACGTGCTGGCCCAGCACTGGATGGTTAGCTCCATCATCCAGCCGCCTCCTATTTCATTAAGAAGAATCATAGGGCCAGTCAGCTGATAGGTTAAGAAGAGGATGTGCTGGTGCTTACAATGCTATAGACATTGTTCATGATGAACCACAACATTTTCCCCCCCTTTTTTCTAGTTTTATCACTATTCTCATGCTCAATAGGCAGTCTGAAATCATTAGTATAGTATGTCCCGAACACAGGCTCTGCAATCTGCAGGTTACAGTCTACGAAGGAGAATAAAGCTGACTTACAGACACCGTCGAGACACCAAAACAATTTAAAAGAAACATATCATACAGCTATAACTAACGCCTCACAGAATATAAGGCACATTAGGTATTTTTTACACTCTTTTACTGACCTAGCAAAAACAAAAGCCAAAGCAGTGGCTACACAAAGGAAAGAAACCCTCCAAAATACTGCAACTAGAGAGACGTGAGAAAAAGTATTTTTAGGAGATTTTGCAAAGAACTCTTCACCCAAGGGTCTCTCCAGCAGCTGAAGTGTGTAGCATGACAGTTTTACCCCAGCTGTGGATCTGGTGCTTGTGCGTGCACGCGTTTGCATGTGTGCCATGATAATGTGGCTCCACGATTACGAATGGGGACCCCGTCCAGCCTGCGTTGTTACACATTCTCTGCCCATTAATCTCTTCGAAATTGTTGGAATGACGGTAGGGAAGAAAGAAAACAGACGAAGAGGAAGGAAGTACGCAGCACATTATAGGACGCGCTCAGCTCCTCGGAGGAGGGCCCCACACAGCCATGGGGAAGAGAAGCCAGGCGAACGGCACACAGGGAACAAACCCTGCCAAGGAAGGGCAGTGTATTTTAAACACTGCACAGTGCTTGGAAAAGGAAAAGGGTAACCAGACAAATTCCTCCAGCAAGCTCCTTGAAAATAGAAAGAGGCAAAAAGTGATTGACAGGTCATCACCAAAGACAAGGACAATGCAAGTGGAATGGCAAACCAAAGGAGAAGCAGAGCTGACAGGCTCACTGCATTGTTTTTAAATACTGTTTTAAAGGGCAGAACAAGGAAGAAAAGGAAAAAAAAAAATAAACCAACTGCATCCAACTGCTTCCGATGTGAAATGAAGGGGACCCACCTGCAATTTTTAATGCATTTTGTCACCGAAGGAGAGCTGCTGTTCAGCGGACTCAGGTGGTTCCTGCTAACAGCGGAGTTAACCAGGAGTAAAAACGTGCATGGGTGCTACTCCTGAGGATCCTGGGAGCCCCTTGGCCATGGCTGCAAGTGCAGCAGCTGGGCTGCCTGACCCGCCTCAGCCACGCCGGAGGGAAACCCAGCAACCCAAAATCCAGAGGGAGGGAGAGAGAATCTGCCTCCTGGTCAGCGCTGCGGAGCTTTTCTGAATACTGTTTTAATTGCACAGTAACAATTAATCACCGCTTTGATCTAGCCATTATTTCTCTGTATCACAAAACCTCTCACTACCTTTATCACGCCTGACTGTGAGGGCTTTACCTCATCAAAGGCCAGGCAGGCCAAGGACCATTCTGTAGCTGATGAGGACAGACTGATTTTTGGTGGTTTGTTAGAGGTTTCAGGTTTTGATGAGCAAACGTCAGAGAATCTGCTAGGGCTGCTCCCATTTCCCGTTTCAAACCTACGGACAACTTTCTCCGGTGTTTCAGATTAAGCAGCGGGCTCATACCACGCATCGTGCTGAAACTCACACCCGCATCCGTTTGCAGACAAGCGACGGGCTCGTGGAGGTTAAAGATTCTGGAATAGCCATTTCTGACCGCTGCAGAGTAGAGCTCTGGGGAAGAAAAAGCAAACCTAACCATTACCTCAAATGCCTAATTCTGCAGAACTTGGCTTTATAAATACATAAATAAATACTCTGATTTTATTACTTGTATTTCATTCAGTTGGAAATGGGAGTTGCAATCCTGACAGCAAAAGCATTTATTTTGCTTATGGGAACACTAGCAAAGTAATAATTAAACTGAGATAGTTCAGTAACGTGCTCCCTACCCCATAAACCTCCCTGGACGACCCTTGTCAATTGACTTACAGCACAAAGTAGAATCTCACAATGTTTCCTGATAAATTGTTTTGTAGCAAGTACCTTCACTGCACAGTATTTCTTGCCACTTCCATTCCTCTCTTATATCTGCCTTTCCTCCTTGCCTCCCAACAGCATCTCATGAACTCTCAGAAGTCACCACGGGCCTGTTTACCAGCTCTTCTCCCTATTCCCATTCTTCATTTGTCTTTCAACATCCTCCACAGTACAGCAATACACAGGCGGCTCTTGCCACAAAAATACTACAAACAACATACACAGTGATTGCATAAACTGCTGCATTGCCTGCCTTGCAACAAGGCCTCCAAGAGGAACATGGAACTGCCTTATTAGCTGTGGACCCAAGGGTATTTTTGCCTTCGCTTCCCAGGAAGCGATGTCCAACAGCAACCACAGTCTAATGCTGTAATTGAGTCAAAGATCAGTGAGGAAATAAGCTTTAATCATCTTTGGGATTTCAAACAACAGCTTTTACTCTCAGATCTCTTGAGCACACATTTATAGAACTTCTTTCATCTAATTTGTACTAAGACAAAGGAAAAGTGAGTGCAGAACAACATGTGAAGGCCTAGTAGTTATATCGCTTTCACCTTCATCATTGAACCATTGCTCAAAACATTTCTTTCCTCGGGGCAGATCTACCTCCAGCAGCAAGGCAGACACACTGTCCCTTTCTTCGTGAGACTGCTAAATGTGCCTGGACGCTTGCAGCCAGATGTGTTACTCTGGCCTAGGGCTGGGGGAAGAAAGGGCTGCTTTTAACAGAAAATAATCAACCTCTCTTCCGCTTTCAGTCCCTAAGCACTCTGAATCATGTGTTTGTCTGAGATTGTCAGTGCAACCCCCCAAAAAAATCATTTTTGTGAAGAGAACATTTTTGGTTATCTGGGGAGAAAACCCTCGATATTGAAACAGCTGTTTCCCATCCATTTTTAGCTAGCATGGCTGTTGTGTAACTCAGGGATCAGCCTCCCACTTTTGCTGGTTTAAAAAAGCTTTACTGTAAGCTCTCCCTCTCATTCCACAACAGGGAACTCTCAGTAAGAGCATCTAAGCCTTTGCAGTGCTGAGAAAAACAGGCTGATGCCACCCAGTGAAAAAAAGAAACGCTTTCTGCGGGGCATTCAGAATTGTAGACTATAATGTTCCCTCCAGACATCACTCCCACCGTCCCTCTATTTTACAGTGAACAACTATAAATTCCCAGTACCTCTGGGTTTTTTTTTCCCCAAGCCGCGTATACCCATCACAAATCAGTTATTTCTCACTTTTAAACGCACTCCAGGGGTGATTTTTTTAAAATTATGTTGGTTAAGTTAAACGTAAGATGCACCGATGCTGGCAGATGTAACTGACCGTCAGCCACACAAAAGAAACACTCCTAGGTTTGATGTATTATAGCAAGGACAAGAAAAAAGGATGCCTATTTAAAAGGGGTTGCAATACAGAGTTGAAAGCTGAACAGAAACAGTTGGATGGATTTGCAGAATTGTTTCAGGATTTGATTCACGTTTACTGCGACCATTTAAAATGGAATGACCTGTTCTCCCAGCTGTTTGTTCCTTCCTCCTCCTACGGGTTACTACCTCCAAGGAAAGCCAGTTAAATGAAACTTATGAGGGCTGGAAGCTCTGTGACTTTGCTAACACCACACTCAGAGGTGCATTGAGCTACAGCTGCAGAACACGCACCAAACTCCACAAATTCTGCCTCAAATCAGTAGCAAGCAGCTAGGGATGGGGGGGCACAGGCAGCACTTTAATCCACCTCCAGTGTTGGCTAAGGAAATACACACCTAAGGCATAATGCCCTTGTGTCTAAGCCCGTGAGTCTATGGAAAAGGGCCAGAAATTTAAAGCTTACCTGAAGAATAACCACTCTGAGGGATTTCACCAACTGGTGTAAAGATGCTTTTATCCGAGGTAATGACTCATCATCTATAAATCAGATGATTATCTTTTAATCAGCCTTTCTTTGAAACATCAAAATTTAAAGACACAACACTTTATACTCATTAACTTCTTTTTAATTCACTGGAATGGTAAGTAAACAGGGGAAAAAATTCTTTTCTTCCTTCACAGCAGAATTCAATAACCAGCTGGTGGAGACCAGGATCTCCTATCCCCTACAAGGAGGATGTAAGTTCATGTTTCACTTCTGCTCAAGCAGAGTGAAGCAGTAGGCACTGCTGCCACACGTGAGCTGTCTGTGCAGCTCAGCCAGCGGCCCCAGGGCTTCAAACGCATGCTCAGGCTGAGCCTTCGATTGCCAGGTGCCACTTTCAGTTCTCAGTGCTCAGCTGAAAGATTTGTGTCTTTCCTCTCGCTTCACAATCAGTTAAACTGTTCTCACTACCAGCGAAGCTGTGCAACTGCACCCGCTCTGGCCATTTAAATACAAGGAAAGGTAAAGGAGCTTTTCCTCACGCTCAAGCTGCTCAAAGTGTCCCCTGCCTGAATCAAAACCAAGCAGCAGCGTTCTACAAAAATGCAGAGAAACTGGTCATGGCGCCGAGCTGCAGTGAGGTACAGAACAGACAGTACCTGTATCTACATCAGAGACTGGCTTTGAAGGTGACAAATATATCAGCAATTAACTTCAGTTGCAGAAGAAATTCATAACTCATAATGGGCAACACCGATTACATTGCCACTAGTGTCACAGGGCTGCTTCTCAGTTTGATCAGTCTAATTTTGTAACTGCTGCATGTACTATACTTCAAAATATTAGCCCAAAGTCAGAGGCACTCCTCTTTCTATAAGACTGCAAAGTTGTACCTAAAAATGAAGACTACTTTACTAGAGTCCATCTCCTTAGTCACAGCATTAACCTATCAGAAGAAGGTAGACGGTGACTTAAAGCTTTTATGGGAGTTTGTACATGCATTACAGTAAATTTAAAATGGGATAACATAGCCTTTTTTAATAAATAATACACTGCTGCTGTCATGCATATTACAGGCTGGCCACTACTTAGAAAAATGAATGTTAGTGTTCTGGTGGCCAAAAGCAGACTGCTGGTTTATGGGCAGTCATCAAAATGACATGTTTCAAAATATTAGGCAGCCTTCCCTGCTACACACAATAAAAATACCCAATTACACTTTCTAAAGAAATCACATGTAGTTAAATGTATAGGCACCAGAAAATATACAGGAACTGAGAGTGACAGCCTTTTGCAAATACTAAGACTTCTGCTCATATTAATCACGGCTAGAAGGGCTCTCTTAGTCATTTTAGTTCACAATTGAACAAAAACAATGTGAGATTACAACTTCAGCTAATAATCAGTAGCTTCTAGCTCTTAATAACTTTAGGTTTCCTACAAAACAAACCCAAATTCTGCATTTAATTATGTAACTGCAAATCCAGAGTAACTGATTTGGGAGATAAAATGCTACTATGAGACAAAAGGCTACTAAGAGTTTGATTCAGCGTTCTCTGCTTGCTGACCCGAACTGATGGGAATTAGGCAACGTTTTTGATGGAGTCTTCTATCCAAAATGCTCAGATGAAAATCACCTCACAGTAGGAGCTGGAGGGGAACAGTATCAAGACATTTCAACATATTCTAAACAAAATAGAGTTGGGTCTTGCTTTAAACTGTATTTTGGATTTCATGCTTTTCAAATAGAAGTACTATTAGTGTTTCAAAACAAAACTAAATACTCCAATCTGATCCCTCAAAAACATTTCCTGCAACTCAATTATTTTACTTTCTTTCGAACTTCCAGCTAACCAAATAACTAGCTATTTGCACAGCTCTAAGATTAGGTCGTCAGAAGTAAATATTGATTTTTTTTTATACACACACATGTATGCGTACATATGTAAGAGAGAGTTGGGTACATTTTACCATTTGCTCGAATGGTGCAGACTGTTTCGGTCTCTTTGTAGTGTCAATCATTAGAAACAATTTTTGGTCTGTGTGGTGGCAGCAAACAGATAACAATGGGCATGTCAGGTCTACTGCACAATAGTAACAAATCAAAATGTGTTATATGGAACAACTTTCTAAATCAAAAGCTGATGGTGGTTATCAAAGATATTTTTTAAAGCTGTAAACATTTTTCACCAGGTAAGGCAGCTTCTTCTCTCTTTGACAGATGAGAGAGGATTGGTTTTGGAGGAGGGCTAAGACACATTTCAATCTAAACAGGTCATTTTAACTACCTGTGGCCAGCTCACAGCAACAAGCACCTTCAGAAGGCAGTTCATCCTCATCAGGCACTCCTCTCTCTCCATTAACAGCAGAAGCCTAGAGGAAGCCCTGGACTTTGTGATACCCACAGTTAGGTGAGAAGATTTGCAGTGCGGTTGGATCCAAAACTCTACAGCTGTCCCAAGTGAACACTTACAACAGCAAGTTCTGTATTTTGCCACATGGAAATTCAAGGTTATTAAATTACATCCAAACCAGTGCTTCATTTGTCCACGTTACTCCAATCCTACTCTTTTTAATACAATTGGCCAAAACCACAAATAATGCTGGAGTGTTCTTTTCTATACTGAAAATTTCCACAAGGGCTAGGGAAAAACACCATTTGAAAAACAACAAGAAATCATTGGCCTGTGTCTTTAAGAACTATAGGCTTGTTTGCTACAGATTTTGTAATAATTTGTAGTTGTTTGTTTTTCATTGCGGACATTTGGAGAGCAGATATGTAAGTGTAAATAATTAAAACGGTAAAGGAAGTGAGGAATCTGTTTCTGATGAATTAAGGGTTAGTTCTTATGAATTGCCAATTTAAATGAGCCTTAGTTCAGTGCTACCTTCATTACAAATGAAAAGTATAGTAAAAATCACAGGTGCCTCACAAGTAACCTAGACCTGGTCCTCCAGAAGTGCTGCATACACCTCAATTTCAAGGAAAGCCAAAAGCACCTCCCAGCATTAACACTCCATCATTTGCAAGAAAACCGATTGTTTATAGGGCACTTTGCCTTATTCAAACACAAGGGATATCATTAAGTTCTGTTGGAGAAGCACAAAGGCCCAAACATAAGCTTTGGCAGCTGAGAGAAAGAGAGCAATTGCAGGAACTATAGCTGTTCAGATGGTGAGAATTAGTGTAGCTCCGTTGGCTTCACTAGAATTATTCGGGATATAATACACCAGCTGAGGATGTTATCCATTATCTGTAACTCCAGCTGTGCCTGCATTGCTAATCCAGCCAGATCTCTGAGTTGAGACTTCTATGGCATGAAGCAGGCTGCTTAATATAATTCAAATACAAAGAAGAGACTCATAGATAATTTCTGCTTCAACTCACAGTGACTCAGAGCTAAGTGAATACAGTGGAACAAATCAACCAACACCGCAGTTTTTGAGAGGACTACTAAACAGTCCACCAAGTGGTCCATGTATACACAAAAAAGTAATTGAAAATTATTTATTTGTTGAAATGACTTGTGTTGTGCAGTTTGTGAGCCATTTATTACGAGCATCGAACACTCCATATTCAAGTTGCTCTCACTAGGCATAAAGTTCAAAGCTGCTGCAAGATGGGAGATGGCTAAAGGGTTCCTACCTTGTGAACAGTTTGCTCTTAAAATTCATTATTTAACCCCCCTTTTTTTTCTACCCTTAACAATCTTGTAGAGTTCAGGGCAAATTTACAGATTCAGCAAACATTTTAAGAAGAAACACACTTATCTGCTGTGAGCAAACATAAGAAGGGAAGAAAAAAAATCTAGGTCTGAGCATATTTTCTCAGCAAGTTAAAGGATATGCATACAAAAACTGTGACAGCTTATGCCCTGTTCTATTAGTGAGCCACCACCCTGAAAGCAGTCAGTTCACCACATACTAGGATGTCCTCTTTCTTCAGGCTGCTGCTGTCAGAGCTGCCTGAACAGCTTGCACTTCGTGATTACAGTCTATGCATGCAACTGCTCGGTCACTCTGCACGACTCGGAACTTCTGGCAAACTGCGTAAAAGGAGGTTGCAAAGAGCCCTCTGAGCAATCCAGAGAGGAGTCCTTGCCAGGCGGCCGCTGAAGGACATTCAGGACTAGTCAATACGCAAACTAGAAGGAGCACGTGTCTGGTTAGGGGCACACGTTGCCCCTACATCAGTCAGATACAGTAATGTTGTCAACTCTCCTATAGCAATGACATAGTTTTGCTTCCACAAAGCAAAGAGCTAGCATTACATGTTCAGTGTGCTACATGGATGTGTTGGAGTGGGTCCAGAGGAGGGCCACGAAGATGATCAGAGGGCTGGAGCACCTCTCCTATGGGGACAGGCTGAGGGAGTTGGGGCTGTTCAGCCTGGAGGTGAGAAGGCTCTGGGGTGACCTTACAGCAGCCTGCCAGTACCTGAAGGGGCCTACAGAAAGGATGGAGAGGGACTTTTCACAAGGGTCTGTAGTGATAGGACAAGAGGGAACGGCTCTAAACTAAAAGAGGGCAGATTTCGATTAGATTCACCATAAGGGTGCTGAAACACTGGAACAGGTTGCTCAGAGAAGCTGTGGATGCCCCCTCCCTGGAAGTGTTCAAGGCCAGGTTGGATGGAGCTCTGAGCAACCTGGTCTGGTGGAAGATGTCCCTGCTCATGGCAGGGGGGTTGGAACCAGATGATCTTTAAGGTCCCTTCCAACCCTTACCATTCTATGATTCTATGTTTAGTAAGGAAAGGGGAAAACATGATGCAAGAAAGATGAGCAGCGGATCTAGGGTTCAGATCTTTGTATCTGTCAACCACCCACACACCACTCTTCTTCCACCTTGTCTTCCATCTTTCTGCACCATGTAGTAGGTGCCAGTGCCCCCACACCTCCCCGGTTTCAGCAGCAATTTTCTCTTTGTCAGGCTGTGAGGACGCTCTGAAGGAGTCACTTGGCTAGTCAGGCTGTGTTTGCTGCTTGACCAGCTATTCCCCATCTCCTCCACAGAAAGGGAGATTGGACAGAAGCTTTCCAAAGGCTAGATTCAGGCCTCACACACCCCCTCCCCAGTTAGACAATGCTACTTTACATATAAAGCGAGATTCAAGAGTAGAATAAAGCATAAAATAGAAAATAGGAATGACATTACCTAATATTCCAGCTCAAGTCACTTAAGAACTTCACGCTGCTACAAAGGCGAAAGCAGTCTCACTCCAGTTTTAAGCAGAGGATGTTATTTGGGTTCTAACCAAGGTCACCAGGAACTCCACAAACATCTACTCTAAAAATCAACCGCTTCTTTGCCAATGAGTATCATTATAGCAAATTTTTCAAACAAGTGATCTGAAGCAAAAATTATCTTTCCTGACATCAGAAAGCTAGTACAAAATGGAAACCTTGCTTCCCATTTCCTGCCCTGACCACTGTGATGTCCCTGCCACCGTGAACAGTAAGTGTCCTTCAGGAAACGAGAAGTCTTTCTGAATAGCGCAAAGCAAGCAAAATTCCGACTGAAAACTGTGTCAGGGCTTCAGCTGCCATACCTCCGCTGTCTTAACAGAGAGAGCAGATCCTTAGTAGAGCCCCCCAAAGACAATGAAACACAATCTGAAGGCTGTCATGCATGCATGCCTTTCTCCACGTGAAGATGGAATCAGTGCCTTAAAAGACTTCACTCTATACGGCAGACCTATCCTTCGCGACTGGTAAGCACACAAAGGAAAAAAAAGGCATTAATATCTCACACCCACTTTATTTCAACTAAATAAATAACGTTCACCACCACTCCTGATTGAATTATTGCTTTCTGTTCCTTGGGTTATCAGGACCGTTGCTGATGGTGGTTGTTTAGAACTTCATTTCACAGACACACATTTTCAGGCAAGGTTGCAAAGGGCAAAATGACAGGAAGGGTAAATATTACTCCAGAACTGAGCTGACCCGGCAATATCCAGGAACGCTAATGAAAACAAAAGGAGGATGTTAAAGGTCTTTCTGTGCTGTCGCTGCTCAGTGACTGTGGAAAACTCACAGGAAGGGACACCATCCCTGAACAACTGATGGATATCATCCACTCTGTAGGGAAGTGGCATGCTCAGGATCCTGCCAGGCCATGTCAGAGGAAAGTTCCTTGGACAGTAAGTTTGCCACTTGATGTACATCTCTGTATCTGAGGAAGAGGCACCAGAGATGAGAACCAAACCCTGCAATATTCTGACAGTGTGTGAACAGCAATTAGCAACTCCGTAGACAGGAACAGGTTCTGTGGAAGGTCTCATTAATCTCTTTCTGCAGATATAATATTCATTAAAAGATTGCGTGAGTAGCCAAGAATGTAAGCGTGCTCTTCACACCGGGTACCTCAACAAACACCTATGATTGAGGACTGGGCGCAGAGCCAGGGATACGCTGCTCTGGACTTCACTCTGACACAGTGCTGGTGTGTGACGGCTCCCTCATGTTTCCGTTCTGATATCTGAAAATGAGGGACGATGATCTTTCATCCGCCTTCCTAAATGCTTCAGCTCTGCAACAGTCTGTAAACAGCAGCTTGACTTAAACTTGTTCCATTTACAAAAAAAACACCTTCTGAAGTGGGATGGAGATCAAATCTTTTACATCACGCCCCGCAAACCAGCCCTTTGGTTCCAGCTCTCCATTATGGTTCACCATCCACAGTCAAAAACCCTTCCTACAGGCCAGCTGTAAACCTTGCAGCTGGTTGTCAAACATGCTTTAGTACCACCTACGCTCTGCAGCTTTTCCAAAGGCTCCTTCCTGCCTGACACAGAAGGATGCGAACAGCTGAAGTCGTCATTCACTGGGAGACTGACTGGGAGCAGGCACGAGTGGCCTCCAGCCAACAGACAACCTGTGAAGGAACTGCAGTTCGGAGCTGCCTCCCATTTGACTTGCTAGCAGTATCCAGACACCTTCGTGCCATTACGAGCACTCCTTTTAATTTTTGTTCTACCTCCAAGCAGGTTCCAATCGGTGCCAAGCCTGTTCTGCACTTACATTAACTTCTACTGGCCTAGACCAGAACACAGCGAAAATCGGCACAACCGAGTGACGGACAGGTGGACAGAGCATGGAGCACGACCTGAGAACAGAGCATGACTAGAACTCCTGGGACATCCACCTGTTTGGCATATCCCTGCTAAAGCCCCAGCTGGGTCACCCCAGAGTAAACTGGACCTACCTGACCCTTTCAGGGCTGATGGGAAGCGCACGAGCAGATGATGAGCTGCCCATCTCCTGCAATAAACCATTTAGAGAGTAATGAGCTTTACTGGCTCACACAGCTGTGCTTTACATCCATAAAAAGGCCCGCATCTGTACATGCAGTGTGATCATTTCCTTATCAGTAAACAAGCTCAGTATTACTCTGCCTTAGCCCCTACCCTGATCCAGATTTACAAGGCTATTCCCCTGGCTACTCATCCTTCCTATCTTCCACAAATAACGGGAGCCTACAACAAATTTGGCCCTGGTGCAGGGCCTTCACTGTATTTTACCTGGCAACCTCTGATGTATACCTGGCTAAATTTGCACCTTCTGTTTTCAGGCCCAGGTCTCTCAAAACTGAACTTTGCAGCTGCTATTCAAGAGCAGTGTGTTTGGTTTGGGGTTTTTTTCCCTTTTGTTTTATAACTCGCTTTCTTAAAAAATGAGGCTTAACTCTTACTGTTTTCTTGTCCTGACTCTTGCTCAAGCAGTCTCCTGCCAGGATACAAATCCGACTACTTCTTGAAGTGTTGTTTCCTGCAGAGGTTTCTCTGGCATAAAAAGAGTGGAAGTTAGGATGTAGACTGGGCAGAGATATGTGAAAAGCAGCCCCTTAAGAGCAAAGCCAAACAGTTTAATTAGTCTAATGAATTTAAGAAACACCCTCTTTTACCTTGAAAATTGTAAGTAGATCTTTCAGTTACTGAACTGACCGTTATAAAAAGAAAAAATAACTAAGTCATGTTTCATCCCTTCATCCTGCTTATTACATTTTGTCTTGCATTCATTTTGGCAGTTATTCTTTCTAGCTGGTTTTGATTTACCTCCAGTTAGGACACAGCAGACCAGTGCCACCCAACTCACTCCTCCACGGGCTGCCTAGCTCAGTTCAGTCTTTAATTTTGTCATTGGGAGTGAACGGAAGAAGCGTGATGAGTGTTTCTACATGTGTTAGACTAGCTTTTAATTTTTTAAAAAAATCTCTAAAAGATTACGTGACCTGCAGTATCAGTGACAAGGAGAATGCCACCTTAATATGTGTTGGCATGCAAAATAGAAGAGGAAGTACAAAAAAAAGAGCTACTAGATAGGAATAGAGTGCAAGAAAAAAAAAAAGATTAACATCTCATTACACAGAAGATGTGGTTATGTCACAGAGCTTCAGCTCAAGTTCTAGCAGCTACTGACAGCATTCTCAGCTATGCACATTTAAGCAGACCTATGAAACCAGATGCCTCAAGTGACACAGGCACCTGGTGTGCGAAACCATGAAATTCTGTTTAAACACAGGGAAAAGCTTTTTTCCTGTCAGGGTGGTCAAACACTGGAACAGGTGGCCTGCAGAAGTCGTGGTGTCTTTATTCCTGGAGATAATCAGAACCTAGCTGGGCACGGTCCTGAGCCACCAACTCTAGGTGGCTCTGCTTGTTCAGGGGGTTGGAGCAGATGACCTCCAGGGGTCCATTGCAATCCCAACAGCGATTCTGTGAATCCTGATCAGGCTTAGCTGTAAAAAAGACTTTATCCTGACAAGATGGTCACTGTTTTGATTGTATATTTGCAGCACTGTAAAGACCTGGGCCTGTAATCTTAGCTATGAAAATCTGCATCCACTCAGTCTCTCCAGAGAGTAAGCAGAATATTACAAATTACATTCTTAGACTTGGGTATGTAAAAATCTACCCACAGGATTTAGCCAAGTGTCTGCCTGAAGCAGGGTTGGAAAAGGTAGTATTAGATTAGTGTTTCTTTTAGTTGGTCAGTAAATACAACCATCTGGTATAAGTCCACATTACTGTATTACAGTACTTCATTACTAGACAGTGCAAGACAGCACAGAATGAAGCTGATAGAGTTTGACCAGAATCAGGAAGGAAATTTTGATTTAAGTATAAATGAGCCACAATCTTTGAATCCTCAGGATGAACTCTTGCCACAGTGACAGACTCAGCTCTCTGTTCCACGCTGTGCTTCACATCAGCGTTACTCACTAATGCCAACTTGCTGTGTGAAACAAGCATGGCGCTGGAAAATTAAGCCAAGATTATTTCTGAGAACAGTCCATATTCACCACCGTTATTGATTTGAAACATCGTTCTGCATACAAACCCAGGCAGAAACACTGTCTTATTTGTAAGTAAACCCTGCCAACAGTAGCAGGGCATCATACAAGAACCAACACCCTTAGAGCACATAATGAAATAATGATTTAGAAATTCAAGAGTACATGTATTTTGCACATTGTTCACTATCCTTCTACACAGAGTAAAGCAAAAAAGGTAGAAAAGCCACAGTGGAACATTCTAGTCTGAAAATTGCGTTTCGCTTTCCTTTTAAAGCACAAAGAATCCATACACCTACGGATAAGCCAGTTAGAAGGGCTGGCACAGATGAAGTTTAAAATAATGGTAAGATTTCATGTACAAAAAGTTCATGAAGTGCCTAAAATTTCTTATTCTAAGACATGAGAAATCTTTTGTGTATTGGTTCAAAACTCCCGTGAAATAAGCACTTAATTTTACTGTCCAATTTGACTCAAGAAGTCTGAACCATAAGGGTGTGATTTTAGCAGCCTGCCTGCTTCAGTGAGAAGTACACAAGTTATTCAAACGCATAAACAGCATGCCAAAGCCAGCAATGCCAAATTACACAATTGTATATTCATATACTCAAGGGAGAATGTTAAAATTACTCTACTGGAGCTCTTCTATACTCGCACTTTACAGCTCCATCTTTTAGTAGCTGTTAATAATACAGTTCAACATTACAGGCTGTCTGCACACTCTCATCTAGCTTTCCATTCTAACTGATCAAATTTAAACTCATGCAAGCCTGAGCCTATTTTATGATTATTCCCCAGGCATTCAAGCCCTAATTTTTTACTATGCTGTCATAGACTTTTCTTTGGACCTCTCCGTGTAACTGGGTGTTTGCTATTTAAGTACAATTTGAAACAAGAAAATGTGAATACTGTGTACAGACCAGCCAGATTGCAGATACCACAGTATCTATGGACTTTGGTGGAAGTTGCTCTGAAGCACTCAAGATAAGGCTTCTCTTAATGTAAATGTAAGTTCTTCTCTTTAGAAGTTCAAAGAGGCCACTCTTATTTCTTGCCTTGTGTCAGAGAAGCAGGTTTTTGTTCATAAGAATAGCACAGTGAAAGGCAGGAAACCAAATCCAGCCTCTGCACCAGCGAAGTGGCTTTACGGGAAAAAAGAGAGTACTCGGGTAACGTGGAGGCTGCTGCTAGTCATGCCAAACTGCATTGCTTTGTTGCGCTCCTCTGTGTCTCTGTACCATCATTCTTTGTCCTTCACTTCCATTACAAGTTCTCTGGAGCTGTCCTGCTCCAATTTTTTGTCTTTTCTTCAGACAACATCTAGTACTGTGTGGCAGGGATCTCTGATTAATGCAAATAAGCGCACTGAAAACTTCCAGTCTTGCAGGGATGACAAAACTGACAAGAGGTAGAACTCAACCTGCCACACTATCCCTTGGTATGTCCTATGTGCCCATGGAAGTCAGGAGAAGTCTTTGTGGTTTAGTTCAAACACATGGGTACACTCCCCAGCTCAGCTCACCACCGCGTGGGGAAAACGACAAGAAGGAATATGGAGCACACGAGGGGAATCCCAGCCCAGACAAGTGGCTGATGCCACACATTCACAGCATTTCTCAGCTTACTGTGCAGCCTTTGGTCCTAATCACCTTCTTGCTTTCCTCTAGCCCTATCTTTTCTACTGGTCCAAACTAAATGCAACTCCTCATTCACATTGAGCCCAAGCAGACAAGCAGTAGACACATTGTCCTTGTAAGGTACTTCTAGCTTCGGCAAAAAAACGAAACCGTAAGTTGATAAAACAGTCTTCTGTGTTTACAGATAATTATGACAGCCTCCCACATTACATCCCAAAATGCAGACACCTCTGATGCATGTTTTCTCCATTTACATTTGGACAATCAAAACCACACCAGGAGCTTCACTGACACTAAGACTTCTTTCATCACTAGACCGTCTCCCCTGTCACTACCATTCACTTTTTGAGGTCCTCTTACCCTCTTGCAGACGGCTTCCTGCTGCTAAGCTCCCTGGTGGAGGATGCAGATCAACTGATGCTACTGTAGGCCACACTTTACACTTTCTTTGAATTCCTCTGCCCTGCAGAATATCTCCTCCAAGGCCCAGGGAAACCCTTAAATGAACTCTCTGCAACCACAACTCACCGTCTCTTCTTTGCTAGTCCAGGACCACCTTCAAAACCAGGCTTGTCCTTCTTCTATGGTATGAAATTGTGAGTCCAACTTCAGGAGTCACCAAAATGCATCCTCTGGACCAAATCAGGCTTGCATTACACAAAACACTCATGAAGGAAGAGCCCCAGACTGCCAGAAGAACAGAGGCAATACCTTGGCTTCCATCTGCTTCTTGGAAGCAGCTCTTTCACTGCAGTGTAGGCATGGCTTCATTGACTTCTGCAGGTCTGAGGTCAACTCATGACAGGATTATTGTTGCTACACAGCCAGAGTATGGATGGGGCAAAGCAGAACGGAAAAGGCCTATGACTTCACCTCTCCAGCAGATAAACAAGACAAGATCTATAGGGAGAGGTAGTGTCTTAGACCAGCTGATTCATCTTAAAAAACAGAACTAGCTCTCAGAAGTGCTGTTGTTTAATTTGGTACTTTTCCTTGTTCATGTTTTGTGGAAGGCCTTCTGTGTGATTAAACGCTCAGCTATATTTTTATGTAATATTCTCTCTTCCTCCAGACCTTAATTTTTATAGCCCTAAACTACTACAGCTACAAGAAAACTACTGTTACTTTTCAGAAGATACTGGCCATGCTTCTGGACCATCAAAGGAAGCAAAACTCTAGTCATGATGAATAAAGAGGAAACTACCTGCTATATTCACGTGTTGAGGCAATGACGTCCATATTGTTCCTCCTGGAAGGTCTCCAAAGAGTTTTCCAGGAATAGACTGTGACTTGGTCATATATTAACTGAATCCTCCAGTTTTGAGTTTATGTTTCTTCACAAATTAAACTAACTCATAAGAGAAATACAAAACAGGGCCATTCTGGTAAAAAACTAATCTGTCTTTTTATGCCTGCTATGCCATTTTTAAATGCTGGCTTCCATAAATTCCAGAAATTTTGCATATACACAGATACCTAATAAATAGTTCATTCTGTCAGTCTGCACACAAGTGAAACACAGACATCCCTACAACAAAATCAGAACACTTCTTCCAAAGACATCTTAATGTAACAGTAATGAGTCTGTGGGTAGAGATGGTTGATGCTTTCTTCCCCCCTCCCTCCAAGTTTAAAAACACACTCCAGAATTAAGCTATTTACAATTTTCAAGGCTTCTTATGCAACATAGATTGATCAGTATCAGAAGAAGCTCAGAACTTTCTGAGACAGGCTTGAAAAATTGACTTTCATATCTTGCACACCTTGGCTTTGAAAATAGGTTTTAATCCCTGATGATACTTTTTCCTCAGTGATGATGCCACTTAATTTGTTTGATGCCTCCTGTGAAAGCCCTTTAAAACACCTAAATATTTCCCTCAGTGTTGAACCATTTCCACTCTCTTTCCATGTACTAAACTAAGTCAGAAAAACTAATTTCTTCTGTCCTTCATTTTTTCCCCACTCTTTTAATACAGGTACTATTCTTCCTTTTTTTACCATCCACTGAGAATATGCGAAAAAAAAAATCCCGAAGAGTCTTCCTTAGTGGTTCTGATACTGCTCTGGCTATTTACTTAGAAACTCCTGAAAAAAATTTCACCAGATCCCTCTAACTTCTGGTTTACCTAAAAATCCCTTAATCCATTTGTCCTCCATTTTCACTTCCATTCTGAAACCTTTGTTAAGACTAAATGTTTCTCTTCGCTGCATTGACTCCTTTACTGTTGTGCCCTAGACCTGCTCTAGCCTACATCCTCCTCTTTCTTTCAGCATATTGCAGTCTCTCAAATGCTAGTTTCATCAATGATATCAGAGTATTGCCTTGCAGGTCTCGTATTATTCCACTTTTAACAGTTTTCTAGCAACTTCTCAGAGTTTTACTGCAAAATTCTTGTCTGGAACTTCATGAATCACAATTTTCACTTTACCATGTAGTGTTCAGATTTGTTGTCCTTTGGTCATGCCACAGAGAAACTAATGAAAATAAAAAACTATAGAAGAGAAAAGATTCAATTTAGGTAGTTTTAAAAGGTTGTTTCTTCCCCTCTGCTGTTCATGCTCTGTTTCTTCTATCTCTCCAAATAATTTTTTAACATTTCAAATACATTTCCTCAAAACCAGTTTGATTCTTGTACTTAGAGTAGCAAATCCAAGGAATAGAAAGGGCAAACAGTAAGCAAGCAATCAAACACAGTGAGTCAACATCCAGCTCCTAATATGGCGCATTAAGAAAGAAATGGGATGAGGCTGTACTAAGTAGCATCAGCCCTCCAGAAAAGAACATGCAACCAGCTGTACCTCACGGGATACTGCAGAAATAAAGCAAGACACAAAGTGCCTGAGTTAGTAACATAAAATGAACAATTTCTTTATTGCTACACTAAATGGAAGAGAGGCAAATGATAGTTCCTCCCTCCTCCTTTGTCAGCGGTGCCTGACTGGAAAAAATACCAGATCTTGGAGTCAAGTCTCCAAGACAGCAGTTCCTGAACTGACAATAGATCCTACTGTATCTCTGGCTCAAAGCAGCCACCAAATTCAATAGGCCCACATGATGATTTTGATACATCTAATATGAGGAGCGCAGCTGGAGAACAGACATGTCCATCTAGAGTTGAGTTTGTCTCCTTCCCTCATAAGCCTCTGTCAGCAGCAGACATGAAGCTACCAGGAAGGTATATGCACTTCAGTAGTTTACTGCCCAGTCCATACAAGCTTATCAGCAAAAATCTTATTTCCAGTTCCTCTTTGCCAGCAGATGAGCTGGTCAAAACGATGGACATCAGCATGGTAGAAGAGGGCAGTCACCCCACTGTGCTTTCAAAGGTGCCCAGCACATTAACTTCATTCACAGCCTCCTTTCATGGTCTGCTCTGTGCAGAGGAAATGGATGGGGAATAAACATGGTATCAGAATATCTAAAACTGAATCTTCCCTCCTGAAGAAGGAAAACTCTGAGGTCTTTTAGAGGAAGACACCTTTTCCCATTGCCTCCTCTTTCTAATCATCTCTCCATCCCTTTACAGTCAACTTTTTACAGTAGTTCTTCTTCAAAGGACTGTTGTTCAGAAAGCTTTCCTGACTACACTGTCCTTTGCCTTAGAACCAATGACGTATTTCCTCACGGTTTTAGAGGTAGGGTAGAAGTGCTCAGCATCAGATCTTCATAAAATCTCACAGACAGGGTTAGTTCCTAGTATTCATCTGACCCAAAATGACACCAGAACTGTGTCATGCAGAGAGCAACAGGCATCCTTTCATAGCTAACTTCAATTTTCCAGCAACAGATTTTTCTCTGCTCTGAGAAACCATGAAATATTCACAGGAATCAGCACCAGAAGGCAGCCCAGCAGAGCAACCCGACCAAAAGCCCCGTGTCTGCCTATCTAACCAAAGCAGCCAACCTTCGCTGATAAACCTATGCCTTCTCATGCCTTATTAACCTACACACAAAATGATCCGGTAGTTCAGTTGCATCTGAAGCGAGTGTATCACCCTTCAAGAATCTTTATAGCTAAACATTTACCTAAACAAATATAAGGAAAACACTAATCTGACAGCTGTCAACTTCCCAAATTTTCTAGAGAAGTAAACTAAAAGCAATAAAATGCAGATGCCAATTTTTACAACTGGGTTTGTTCAGAAAAATAGCAGTTTCACTATAAAATAAAATAAACCCACCTCTACAAGGAGGTGTGTTTTCACTTAAAATTATTCTATTTCTGTTATCGTACATAAAAGGCTGATCATGAAAAACATTCTCTAATGCTTACAATGACTCATTTCTGGCAATTTAACAGTATCCTTGTGCAAGAAAGACACAGCAGTTTTTTAACATTCTGACTCAAGCCAATTGTCCTTTTAATCAGCTCCGGTTTTGCTTACAAAAAACATTTCATGAGTCACAACCTCACACTCCTAGATTTTTAAACTCCACATCCAGCTTAGAGGGAGTGTAATAGTTCAAAAAACAACTGTCGACAAATCTTTATATTTCTCAGGGATGTAACAGGATTTTCTCTAGGTTTGAACTGTTTAGGAGTAATTTGGGGGTTTCTGTGAGACTATCTTCACAACTAGTTAAGTGCACTTTGGCCACTTGCTAAGTCTACACAGTAAACGTCAGTAAGATGACGGTGCTGAGACACCTACACATACTAGTACTAACCCAGTTATTAGAAATCACCAATCTTGGGTCCAAAAAGTGTTCCGATTTCCACACTGGCTAGCATCTATGGTGCCAGCTGGCTAGAACAGAACTAGCACTGGCACCTGCAGCTGAAAAGTCTCCAGTTAAAAGCTACACCAAATGGCTTAGCTATGAAGCATCAGCTTCTGCCTTGCCTCTACTAGCAGCCTCTTAGTAGTGACGTTTTCCAACAAATCAACATGCCTATGTGTCCTTTTCAAAGGATGGGCTATAATTGCTCCACTGAGGGTGGGCAGAGAAGGCTGCCCAGACCCCAGATCAGACTGGGAAGAAGAGATTATCTCATCCACACACCCTTTGGGATTTTTTGGCTTGGAAAGCAAGTCCAGCCAAAGGCTACACAAGTGCCAGAGCCAACCCTCCCTGATGAGAAAAAAAAATCCAAGTCAGGTTTTTGGTGCATTTAAAGTACTGCAGTGGGAGTGACAGCAATTTATACCAGGAGAGAATCTGTTCCCCTAAAGGACTCCACATTGCCGTCTCTCTCTCCATTTGTCCCTTCCTTCAGCGTCTATTCTAAGTCCTACTGATTCCTTCTCACTGAAATTCACATTGAAATAACGTCCTAAAATTTTTATTGAGAAAAGTATTCCTTTTGGTAACAAACAAGCAAATCTTTCCAGACATTATATGAATGGAAATTATCGTCTGTGAAAACCAAAATGTCAGTAGAAAAAAAATTTCAAATACTTTTGCATTTATTATAACAAATCCTATCTGAAAATGACTGGCCAGATCTTGTCCTCCCCAGTTGAGAGTGAAAAAATAAAAAGAGTGAGGAGGCTTCTAAGGCACAAGCTCTTGCTGACCAACCTAGCAACTGGTTTCCCAACCCACCTTGCTGCCCAGACTGACGACCGCTGAATAACCTATCACACAGCCCGTCAGCCTCTGCCCCAGATCCGCAGCGCTGGGATCTCACAAGTCTGCACAAAATCAGCAGAGATGAGCACAGGAATAAAACCCACCAGCCTTCTCGGCTAGATTCTCTCATTCCCAGCAATCCCCTCCACTGTTTAATGAGAAAATAGATACTAATTAACCTCTCTGCCTCTTTGACACCTATGCTTAACCTCAAGCTTTTGGCCTGCGGCTACGCCCATAAGGATAATTCTTATGCTCCTTTGACCGCTGAATTTGGAGGCTTTCTTTGACGTTTAAGGGATCACATGGTTGCAGATGCTGCTAACAGTCAAAGTTATTTTTTAGAGACAGGAACAAAAGAAAAAGTGGGAATGTCACAATCTGACCGACTGCAGAGAAGTAGTATTCTGTGTTCTCGCTATTTTCAGTCTTTCAGATTGCAGGGTGCCTTGTATCTTCAAAAAAAGATAAGTTTGCTTTGCAATCAATATCTGAAAAAAATCAAAGATAGGGATAGTGGTGGAAAAATCTAGGTTAAAGCCAAAGACCGCAAAGAAAGAATAGTTACCTAAACATGGATTAGGCACTTAAAAATCTCTGGGGTGTTATCCCGAACAAACTTCGGTCGCTCCTACAAGACACTAAATTGCTTGATCCAACAGAACAATGCAAGTTATTCCACTGACTTTGAAGATCTTACTCACATACTTAAGCATAAGGTACTTGGGTATGTTGTTCCACATACTGGCATGAGGATTTAGAAGCTCTCATATCAAGCCCTACTGCAGCAATACAATGATGAAAAAAAATCACCTTAATTAAAAGCATTATTTGCTCAAGGACGTATATAGCTTTCCCATTTCACAAACCTAATAATGGAAAATCAGACAGCTGGTTGTCTTTCAGCTTGGTTCTGCTGGCACACTCTGCAGTACAGTGGTCTTCAGAAGACACTGGGGCGGAGGGGGGGGGGGGAGGGGGGGGTGAAAAGCAACAGTCTTCCTGCAATGGCTTGCCAAGGAATTGAAAATGTGTGAGACAATGTGTTAATGAATATCAGCACATATGGGCAAGCACTGGTGATTCTGGTAAGGCAAAGATTTGCAATTAAAATGCCACTCACTATGATTATCATCAAAACCACAGTTTAAGGTAGGAGACGTACAAATGTGCATGTAAGATAATGCATCCCATTGCTCTCCAATTCTACAATAAATACACATTAGAACCGAAATTTGAGGATGTTTCAGTCAGAAATCCCAACAGATTATTTTAATCCTGGTATATTCTATCTCTGCTTTATGATAATTACTAATAAAACATGTATTTTTGTTTAAGAGAAAGCATGACGTGATTTCATGACATTTCATTTGTAATTTCCCATTTCATCCCCTTATCAATTAGCCCTTTAAATTACTGTAACATGGAGACTTTTATAGACATTCTCTGGGAAGTTCTTCCTAACATCTAGCAACGGATTTTGCTGATGAGATATCGTACTCAGCTCCACCACCCTAGCTAACCATACCCCCGGGAAACTGTTACAGTTCTCCTCAGTTGTACCTGCTGCCTTCTTCTCTCCTACCAGATTAAACCACCTTTCCTCTCAGTTCTCACTTCCTAACCCAAAATTTCAACCCATTGTTTCTCATCTCATCAACAGCACCCGACCTTTCTCCTTGAAGCCTCTGGTACATTTGAGACACCTCTAGATCAAACAGTCCTTTCCATGGGGCTTTGGCTTCACAGATCTCTCTCCTCCTGCTCTTCGCTGTGCTTTGCAGTTGACACTGAGACTTGGGACTTTTTTGAACACATAGTGCAAAAACCAGTACAGTACCCCAGCTGAGGCCATAGTTGAGCTTAACTATATCTCTTCATGCATTACACTTCTTTAGATAAGGCAACACAGCATTTGCTGTTATCTCAATAGTAGGACATTGCCTATTCATGCTCCATCACTCACCTAACACCACATGCTTCTCTTCAGCAGAAATGCGACCTGGCCAATAACTCCCCCAATTTTTCGCATATTCCTCCCCACGTGCAGGACTCTACACTTGCTCTTTCTGGGTGGCATTCTGTTTAGCTTAAATTTTCACTATATCTTTGAACTCTAACACTCATATTTGCAGCGCCACTTTAGATGATATCGGCTCTGCATCTGCAGCAGGAAGATAGATGCTTTTCAGTGTGACTGATGTACTGTTATGATTTCAAAAGCTGACTTTAAAACTGGAGCTGTACATATGGCGTTTAATTCAAATGAATTAAATTATCTGGGAAGGTTTGATTCGACTGCAAAAGACTGTTCCACATAAGTGTCCCTATATAGGTTAGGATTTCTAGATCACTGAAAAGTATGATTTTGCAGCCAAATTCTGCAGCTTTTCAAGGAAAATTCATCTAAATCCCATCTGTAAAAAGCAGATGATTAATAGATTAGCATTTTTAAAAAGTATTCTATATACTTTTCTTACTTTAAAATTGATTATAATCCTCTCCATACTGGAAAAAAGAGGAGAGAGGGAACAGATAAGAGAGTAAACGCCACTGATTTAAATGGGGTCAAAGCATGGCTATAATGGCATGAAACTGTCCTAATCACAGCATGGCTTTGCTACAACTCCACATATTTCTGTTCATCAGCTAGTAAGTCACAAAAGCCAGTCAGAAATTCTGGATGTTTTTTTCCTGGCTCTCTGCCTTTGGCCTGGTGGTAACACTGGCAAGTCCTCTCCATCACCGCACTTTTGCTTCCTTTTTTGTTCAAATGAGGACAAAAATAGGTGTTCCTCACAGAGGGAAACTAAACCTTCAGTTGTTAATAAATTTAAAGCTTTTAAAGGAATTTTGTATTAGAGAAAAGATTGATTACCAACAAAGAGGGCTCCAAGCAACCTCCATATACAGAAGGATTTGTTATAATCTTGCCTCTAAAGAAGCGCTTCCCAGAAATTTTATCCCTTTGCTGTTGGCACAGATGTTCACAGACTCTTGCAGAAGAACATAAAAGGGCAGTTTTGCAATGTGAATGAAAACAATGATTCTTACGCCTTTGGAGTACTTCTCAGTGAAATAATCTGAGATATATTCAGATACTAGGAATGAAAGAAGAACCTCTATGTGAAATATTTAAAATCTGGTGATTAAATGACTTCACACGGAAAGCTCTTCTCATCATCTGACTCCTAAAGAAAGGACAAGATGAGCAAGAGGAGTTTTCCTTCAGTAATTTATTTTATGGGTGTTTTTTTTCCTTTCTTTTTCTGCTCTTTTGCAATTACCAAATTAAAATGTAACTACCTAGGAAAGGAATATATAGTTTTTACATGGAGACATAGTCAAGATGAATTCTCATGTACCATTTTCAGGAGTGCCAGCAGCAGGCTTAACATTGTACATTTGTTTAATCAAAGATGAACGAAGTTTTTATCAAATTAAATAACTGCCTCAGTTCCATCTTTTTATTCGTAACACCTTAAGTCAATTGGATTCAAAGATGTCTTCAGGACTGAATCCAGGAAAGATTATTAGTTGGCTCTAAGATGCTGGGAGAACTGGCAAACAAAATTAATCCCACTCAAATTTCGTGGGAACCTAATAAACAGCAGCGATATTTAACTGACATTTCAAAGCTCAGAGGCAGAATCATTGCATTTGTTAGCCTTTAGTCTCATTCCTTCATCTTGCTTTAACGCAGGAAACTGGATGCAGCAAAAACTTGTCAAACATCGCAGAGATCAAAAAAGTGAATTAATTTTCCAAAAATAAAATGTTCCCATTCAGTGATGGAAGTTCATACTGAGCTGCAAAGTGTAATGGCTGATCCTAAATCTGGTTATGCAAGCTTCAGTCAGACTATTTCCACTGCCAATGCTAAACAACTGTTGAGAGACTCCACTGTAAAGACTCAAATAAAAACACCCACATTTCAGCGAATGAAGATTGATACCACCTCAACTAACCCTTCACTTCTTTTTGTATTCAAAGCAACAAGGCACACCCTAGTAGAAACGCCATAGCAGCAGAAACATGGATCACCTACACCCCCACCCTGTCTCTGACAGCGCAGGTACTTGCACAGAAATTTTCATAATGAACCTAATTATGGTAAACTCCAAAGCCCTAGACACATCCAGGAATGACCCAGTCCTCATCCAAGAGGACTGAGGTGATGCGGTGAGGGGGTATCAAACAGGGGCGCAGAGCGGTGCCTCCGAGCCCAGCTTGCACAAAGCTCCCGCTCTCGGGGACCCGCGCGGGGCCAGAGCAGCTGTAGAGGAGAGCTGGAGGTGGGGATGGGCACCTCGATTCCTCCCTTCAGCAGAAGGGCTCTCCTCTCCTGCCAGACCAGCAGCATCAGTCCACCCTCTGCCCCTGCCAGGGTCTGACGTGCTCTCCAGCACGCAGAGCTCAGGTAGCGGAAAAGTCCGAGTTCTCCCTTCCAAGGCAACTAGGAGGAAGGGAGGGGTTTCTCCAGGGAAAGGAGCAGATCTAATTGCTCATCACACAGCAGGTGTTGCAAGGGCAGCAACCCCGAGTCCCCCCATCCACTCCTCAAGCTGCCAGCAGCCGCAGCAGCCCCCTGAGCAGCTGCAGGGCTGCCTGCTCTCCCCCAGGTGCAACGTGTCTTCCTTCCACCACACCATCAGTGCTCACAAGATAACAGCACCCTGAATGGAGAAGGGAGAAAGCTTCACACAATTCATCCTATTATCAGATCGCGTCTCAAAGACAGCGTTGGAAGGTGTGTGTTACATACCCTGGGGGCTTTAGATTGGATAGTAGGAAAAATTTCTGTACTGAAAGAGTGGCCAGGCATTGGGACAGGCTGTCCAGGGAGGTGGTTGAGTCCCCATCCCCGGAGGAGCTCAAAAAACGTGTAGATGTGGCACTTCAGGATATGGTTTAGCAGGCATGGTGGTGTTGGGTGGATGGCTGGACTTGATGGTCTTAGAGGTCTTTTCCAACCTACGATTCTATGATTCTCCCAGCTACAGAAATGCTGAATTATGGCAAATAAAGAACATTACCATAGCTGTTGTGCCATGTCCTAATGGGATTATTTCTACACAGGTCAGAAACACTCACGCAGCTCGTGGGTAAAACACTCACCAACAAACATCAGTCGATCTGAAACATACTGAATGCTGGGAAACCATCTACATGGACTACTATACCACATTAACGATGATGTATGTCTGCCTGGGTGAGACAGAGTAAGCAGACATGGTGACTAGAAAGGAAGATTGCTGCAAACAGCATTTGTTTGCAGATTGAATTAAAGTTTAGAGAAAAGATAAGAGTATTATTACATGACATTTGCAAGAGTTGTTGAAGATGGTAAGAAATTGCTAGAATTTGCTTCTCTTTAACAGCCCAGATCCAGTGACTTCAGAAACACACAATATCCACATCCCAAATAATAACTCTTTGCAGTTCTTAGTCAAAAATCTTGTGCCGTGGGTTGAAAAACATCACTACCTATTCAAGCATTTTTACGTTTCCATGCTACCCACTGACTAGTCCCTCTCCACAGCTGTAGACAAGTGTTCCAAATACAGAAACAAACAATCACTGTCAATGACATAACCTTGCTGATTTTTCCCAGAGTCTCAGAATGGCTGCAGGCAGATCACAGGACTCGTCACTGCACTGCCTCTTTCCTAGCAGGAACTCACAGCAGCTACTCATGGAAAGAAAATCAAACCCAGGACACATATAGAATAATCTTCTGCCTACAAAGTGGTTCCCTAGAGACAAAGCCAAGCTGACTGGGGTGGTAGAGGAGTGCTGGAAACATAAAGAAATCAACAGCCCCTCAAGAGTACTGGGGGGTAGAGGGTGGGAGATGTCGCAGTGGCCCCGGCAGTAGCTCTATGAAACATTTCAGTGGTAACTGCAACCTCAAACCAGTGTTTGACAGAGAGGCAAGGTCTGAATGCAAAGTGGAAAAAGCAGTCTTACACAGGCTCAAAGGACTGTGAGGTCCAATATTAATTAAAGGGAGATGCCTGTGAAATATTTTAGACAAAAAAAGAAACTGGAGCAGTCATCACAAGTCCTTTTAGTCAGCCCAGCAAATTTCTATTTTAATGCCTCCATTGTGAGGACTCCTGTACCATATGAAGCAAAGTCAGGAAACTCATCATCATTTTTCTAACCCAAATGAGAACTGAGCACAATATTTTACAAGTGAAAACTGTACTGCCTGCACAGTCACATTTCCTGCTGTAAACAGAGTAGGAACTTGATCTCTAATATTTTCATTATTAATTGTCTCCTCGAAGTTTTGCAGAAGACAATGTTTAGAATTTATCTTTAAAGCCAATGTACTCCCAGATTAAAATCTTCACTCTCCCATCCCAAGGCTCTAAGTCTAGAGGGAAATGGTGGTAGCTCAGATATCACTCAGCAACAATTACTGCCAGCAATTTAGCTTCCTAAAGGCAATCATTCTGGTTTTAAAACTACACAGAAAATTAACTCCACATTCCTGGTATGACAACTTTGCCTTATCCAACATGCTTCATCATAAATTATCTGGTAAGGATAAATCTTTTAGAAGCCATGAATGGTGATGCAGGACCAATTCACTAAATCTGCCATAACACACTTGAGAGATAATTGAGATGTCAGGCCTCATCAACATCAACCTCCTTAAAGTAACGACAAGAGTAGAGGGGAAGAATGATAATGAATAACACCATTATGTGAGGCTAGTTAACTTACAGCTTAGAAACAGATACGTACCAGTCACCAATCTGAATTTCTTTGAATTTCATGAAAGTCTGGACTTCTATGCAGTCTTAATTCCTTAAAAAGCTTCTTTCCATAGAAATGGATTATTAGTTGACAGAGTAGTAGTTTTTTTTTCTATTTTAACTTCCAAGCTTTCATCTATTTTTCCAGCTCTAACTTAACACACAGGAGGTAAAATAATGGCTTTGCATAGCATTACAGGAAACATGAGTAAAATACTGTTTTAAAAAAAATCTCTTCCTCTTCCTGAGGAAACAAAGTGTCAGATCTCTTAAGAGCTCCAAGCCTCAGAGGAGGTTTCTGCCAATTTTCAGCACTATGAATTTGTTCTCTGTCTCATTTTCAGTTACTGGTTTTATATCTCCTTATCTAATCAATACACATGCATATACATCCCACATTACTTTCTCATCAAAGGTCTCACATCGCAGCTATCATCCACCCATTTTGAAAACTGACACTGAACACAATCCCATTTCCTGTTCCCCATCTATTCCTTCATCCCTTTCACTTTTCCCATTTCCCTCCTTCTCCACTCCTCCTTGTCATATCTCCCTCTCACAAAGCAGAGTTTCATTCTCTCCATCTGCTTCTTCAACCATCTGCTCACTCCTTCCCTTCCTTCTGGATGGATAACTCCACCGTCTCTCTAGTGTAGCTCCACAGTCTCCTTGTAGCATCACTAAAACTCTTTTTTTCCTTTCCCTCTTCTGTGCAAAAATACTAAGTACAGTAAGCTTTCCACTCTAGGCCTTGATGGAGGAGGGTGCATAATAAATATCCATGAGTTTACAGTTGTCAAGGCAGAGGATTATTAAAATGCTTTGTAAGCTTTGTGTTTCACACTGCTCCTCTTCCTTTTATCCAAAATGCCACGGCCAAACTGATCTCCTTTCCTTGATGGGATGTTCTGGCCATTTCACCCTACTTCTTAAATCAACCTCCTTAGCCACCTAAGTCCCACAGGATTTTTAGAATCTCCATCTTCAGGCTCACCTCCCTGAGCAGCTCCTTCTTCTCGCCTGGCACCTGGTGCCATCCTCTGCCAATTCTGCATGGTTCGCTTTGATCTCATCCCACAAGCACTGCTGTGCCTTCTCCTACTCAGACGTTCTCTGCCTGGAGTCAGCTCTTGAAGCTGATCACTACTCCATTTCCCTCTTGCTCGCTCTCTCTTTTCTACTTTGTCAAAGACTGTCATCTTTTCCACACACAACACAGAGAACTCTTCAATTCCTGATAGAGAGGAAAACTATTACATTTAAATACCATCAAACATCCATTTCCAAGTCTGTGCCTTTCTTCTTTCTAAAACACCTGGCTTCCTATTATTCATTTCATTTCCCTGCTTTGCTTCCTTTCACAATCTCTCACCTCCCAGTACCCACATCATACATTTCTTTACGCCTAATCATTTCCTGTCTATCCCCTTGGTTTATGCCTTTTCTCTGTGCTTTTCAGTGAACGTGGCAGGTTCTCGTTCTGTTCAACCAGATCTTGTTCTGCCCAAGAACAGCCTACCTCACTCCGGGTGACAAACAAACAACATAGCAATTAAAATTCAGGAAGGCAAAATGAGAGAGACGGTGTTGACTTTCTCCTCCCCCTCATCCCTTCCCCTCTCTCATCAGCTACTGACATTTGGAAAATTTCAACCAACTCTAATAATCAACAAAAATTTGTCCCAGTTTCCTAAGAAAGTGAGGCTTGTTGATCACAACCGGCCGATCAGTTCTGTCCTAATCACATTTGTACCCATAAATCAGTATCAAACAAGTAATACAAAGACAGTAAGGACCTAGAGGTTACCAGTGGTGAAGCAAAGAGAAACCCAAATCAGCACCTTCATTAACAGAGTAGTTTGGGCCACCCAGCAGCAGATGCCTGGCTTGGGAGCAGCCAAAGCACCTCTGGCACGTGCCCAGCGCATGGTAAAGGGAGGGAGCTGGAAGCGCTGCGGGGTGTACGGTAGAAGAAGTAACTCTGTAAAAGCCAGCCTCCCTTAGTTTCCCTGCTAACAGTGGTTCAGTGGTAACAGTGCTATCAGGGGTTCAGTCTCGGATTATTTCACCTAACACCAAACCATTGCCCATTTCATCTTTTCCAGATCCTTTTCCAGGATCAGAAGATCTTAAAGAACATAACTCTGATGCACTAATATCTATAACACAGATGAAGCATTCTGCTTTTTGTTTCCCCCAACCAGAGAAGGAACAATATGAACTCTACCTTTTCTGAATTATACTGGGATTTGCAGTCACCAGCTGGGTTTTTGATCCGACATCCTTGCTGTATTCACTGGATAGAGGAGGAAGGTTGCACCTGTGCACAGAAAGACAGTCAAGATTTTAAATGATGTTCAGCACTGACAGGCTTCAACCTCAGTCTTTCTTAGTCTGCATTTTTAAATAAAAAGAAACAAGCTGTCAGAAAATGCAAACGTGCTGTATAAATACGAGACCAAACTACAAATGTTCCCTACTGCACCACACCTATAAGCACAACAGGATATTTCTGTACCAGATTGTGAGGAAATACAGAAATAAAACCTTTTGCAGAGATGATTTCACGTAACTACTACGCAAAAACAAAGACATAGACTTGGCATTTCTGACAGGCTGAAAAGCTGTGGAAGAGGACGTTAGTATCTATAGCAAAACTTTTTTTTGATTTTCCTCCAAACTCTTCAAAAGTTCTGTTTTTCACTCTGTTCTGTCTTGTTCACCAGTATCAGGCTCCAGACTGCTACCACTCTGTGGCATTACAAGCATTACAGATCTTGCCAACAACAGGCGACTGGCATTTTCACTATTACACTCTGGGGTATCTTCAGTGCACAAAATTTACCAAAACACAGAGAAACATTTTAAGTGTCTATTTAAATACGTGCATCTCTGTTCTGCTCACAGGCTGTGAAAACGTAGTAAACAGAAAGTGACTGAGCAAATTTACTTCGGAAAGCAGAGAGCCAAGACTCCAAAAAACAGAAGTAGAAAACTTCCACACAATGAACGGTCCTAAATGCTTCATGCTAAAGGCCTAGGAGAAGAAGGAAGGTGCAGCAGATAAAGATGAAAATACACTCAAACAGTATCCAAGCCTATGCACTGCTCCAAAAATTACAGTCAGGAGAAATCTACTCAATATATGGAAATTACACCAAAAACTGGTGTCTAAATATTTTTCATTTCCAATTTGTCCAACTTTTTAAATCAAAGATATGAACAATATTTTTAATACTTAAAAGGCAAGTATGAAACCAGGATTCTCAGAGACAAGTAGAATTTTCATTTTTTTCAGAAAAAGACTTTTAGGTTTTTATGTTACTGGGTTTTGGGATTTTGCTGTGGTTTTTAAAAAAAAAAAAAAAATGGGAGCTTTACAATAGCCAAATTCTCCCTCCGATGTTTAAGTTTAACCACCAAATCAAGACACCCCCATTTGCACATGCTGGTTTTATTGTTTTCCTGCAGCACAGAGAAGGAGCGCACAAGGTAAGCGAAGGCGAGGAGCATGCTCGGGCACCAGCTCCTGCTTCTTCCTACTCCCAGCAAGAGCGCATGCTCAGCAAACGCAGACGCTAAAGAAGAGGGACAGGCAGCCCATGGTTGCTTGCAGCTCTGCAGACCACCACCCCCACGCAGGACGAGGCCCTGGCACTGGAAGAGGGCAGGCAGCGGAGCAGAGAGCTGTTGTTTCATGTTCATGGCTGCTTCTCCTGGTACCACTGAGACATGGGTTCCTTTGCTGCAGGTTTTATGTCTGTGAAGATCTACATCATTTTTCTCACCGTCTTCACCATAAAGTTCTCTGCAGCATTCCACCTCTTCTGCGTGCGTTCTCCAGGCAGCCGGCATCAGTCGTGAAACCCTTGAGTCCAACAACAGCGAGTTCCTTATCTGGTTTGTTATCTTAGTAATTCAGAGGCCCGTTTCCTACACTAGTGAGAGGCAGAAGTGGGGGAGGTGAGCTGCAGTTTGGTTTTTACCGCATTTTCCAGGGGCAACTGCAGAAACTGTTGGGCTCTTGTACTATAGGGTGCCATACTCTTCCGCTACTCTGGGAAAATCAGTCTCGGCACAAGGAAAGCCCTTGCTCCCACAGCAGTCGTTGCCTCTGCTAGCATTTTCACTGACCTCTGCAGAGTTCGGAGAAGGGATCCAGACACTTGCGACGGCAGAGAGCAGCAAACAAGGCTGCACAAATTCCTGGCCACACCTCCACATGTCATGGTTTTGTGCCATGTCAGTGCCCAGAGAGGTCACTAGTGTGCACATGGTATACTCTTAATGCAAAACACCCCACGTGCCCTGAGAAAAAACACAGTAGTGCTAATTTGCATACAAATACAAGGTCTCAAAACCTTATTCTTCACTTCACATCATCAGGAAATGCCAAGCAGAAGGACAGCAAAGCCCCATCTATATAAAACATAGTTGAATTCAACCATGTTCACCAAGAAAAATAAACTTTCCAGGAACGTTTCCTCCTTCTCATGACTACATACGTTAAGATGTGCACAATGTATTGAGATCTCAGTTAGGCAGCAGCTTCTAGTTTGGTCTACCACAATTTAAGAGAAGCCAGACAACTTAAAAAGAAGCCAGAAAAGAGGAATCAAAATAAGAGGTTTCAGAAAATGCAACCATTGAGAAGACAAAAAAAAAAAAATAAAGACAGACTAGAAGCATAGGGGAAGTTTAATTCCCAGGCATAAAGCATGATAAAACCTCAAAAATCGAGAAAGGTTTACATAAACTTAAATAAATAAAGGCGGCAATCAGTTGCTTCCTGGGTCTGCAGTGGGTAGGATACAAATTAATCAGATTAATACTATTTAGAGAGGCTGGAAAACCCTCTCAGCAGCAGTTTTCAATGGCAGGTCAAACAAATATTTGTAAAGCAAGATATATAGGTGATTTGCCTCAGAGAAGAGAGATGGCATTAATGACCTCTGGCAGATGACAGTTTAATGTTCTCTGGTTTGAATAAACACAAACTCACAGGGCAAGCTTTTATGAAGCCATTTTTGGTTCAAGTTTATTTAAAAGCACTATGAAGAACCAAAATTTCCCCTTAGTGTTTATCATCTTAGTGTCTCAATAGTGAGTTCTTTTTCACAAGCCAGTCCCAGATGCATTATTTAAACACATATAATTCCTTTCATCACCAAATCTCATTCCCAGCTTATTCTGCATGAAATATTAAGAAATTGTCTGAGTACCCAGATGAAACTTGGTAAGAAATGTGTTGGTTGACAGAAACTTCTTGGCCTTTCAGATTATCTTCTTCAACAGGTCAGCAGAGAGCCAGGTGTTGTGCAGGTTGTGTTGAGCAACACACCAAGATAACAAAAGAGTTGTCCTATGAAAGGTCTTTTTAATTGTCTTACTCTCGGTCCTGGTACTGAGGAGTAAGTACATGCATGTGCAGGAAAGAAGAAAGTACCAGCACAGCATGTCGGGCCAGCATTTTTGACATGATTCTAACTGGAAAAGTGGAACACATGGGTCTTAGAAGACCAATATGACTTAGACCCAGTCTTTAGGTCGGGGGAAAAAAATCATTAACAGGCACAGCAGCTTGTGTGTGCCTCTCACCTCTGAGATCTTCCAACTCAATAGGTAGAAACAGCTACAAGAGTAAAATGAGAGAAAGGGAAGGCTGAGAGGGGACCTTATAACTGCCTACAAATATCTGAAGGGTGGGTGTCAGGAGGATGGGGCCAGACTCTTTTCAGTGGTGCCCAGCAACAGGACAAGGGGCAATGGGCACAAACTGAAGCAGAGGAAGTTCCACCTGAACACGAGGAAGAACTTCTTCCCTCTGAGGGTGATGGAGCACTGGAACAGGCTGCCCAGGGAGGTTGTGGAGTCTCCTTCTCTGGAGAAGGAGACCCCTCCCGAGTCGATGGATGGCATGAAGGAGACCAGGAGGGTAAAATTCCTCCAGCTGTAAGTGAAGACCAGGTTCGGGACCTCCTGAGGAACCTAAACGTACAGAAGTCCATGGGACCTGATGAGATGCATCCTAGAGTCCTGAGGGAACTGGCTGATGTAGTTGCCAAGCCACTCTCCATGATATTTGAAAAGTCATGGCAGTCAGGGGAAGTCCCCAGTGGCTGGAAAAAGGGAAACATTGAGCCCCTTTTCAAAAAGGGTAGAAAGGAAGACCCTGGGAACTACCGACCTGTCAGCCTCGCCTCTGTGCCTGGGAAGATCATGGAACAGATCCTCCTAGAAGATATGCTAAGGCACATGGAGGCCAGGGACGTGATTCGAGACAGCCAGCATGGCTTCACCAAGGGCAAGTCCTGCCTCACCAACCTAGTGGCTTTCTGTGATGGTGTAACAACAAGGGTGGACAAGGGAAAACCAATGGACGTCATCTATCTGGATTTTTGTAAAGCCTTTGACAAGGTACCCCACAACATCCTTCTCTCTGACTTGCAGAGCCATGGATTTGATGGGTGGACTGTTTGGTGGATAAGGAATTGGTTGGATGGTCACAGCCAAAGGGTAGTGGTCAACGGCTCAATGTCCGGATGGAGACCAGTGACGAGTGGAGTCCCTCAGGGGTCCATACTGGGACCGGTGCTGTTCAATATATTTATCAATGACATGGACAGAGACATCGAGTGTACCCTCAGCAAGTCTGCAGATGACACCAAGCTGAGTGGTACGGTTGATACACCAGAAGGACGGGATGCCATCCAGAGGGACCTGGACAAGCTGGAGAGGTGGGCCTGTGTGAACCTCCTGAGGTTCAACAAGGCCAAGTGCCAGGTCCTACACCTGGGTCGGGGTAATCCCCGCTATCAATACAGGCTGAGGGATGAAAGGATCGAGAGCAGCTCTGCTGAGAGGGACTTGGGGGTACTGATAGACGAAAGGCTGGACATGAGCCGGCAATGTGCGCTGGCAGCCCAGAGGGCCAACCGTGTCCTGGGCTGCATCAAGAGAAGCGTGGCCAGCAGGTCGAGAGAGGTGATTCTGCCCCTCTACTCTGCTCTGGTGAGACCTCACCTGGAGTACTGCGTTCAGCTCTGGAGCCCTCAGCACAAGAAGGACATGGAACTGTTGGAGCGGGTCCAAAGGAGGGCTTCAAAAATGATCCAAGGGCTGGAGCACCTCTCCTATGAGGACAGGCTGAGAGAGTTGGGCTTGTTCAGCCTGGAGAAGAGAAGGCTGCGGGGAGACCTGATTGCAGCCTTTCAGTACTTAAAGGGAGCCTATAGGAAAGGTGGGGACAATCTTTTTAGTAGAGACAGCAGTGACAGGACGAGGGGTAATGGTTTTAAACTAAAACAGGGTAGATTTAGGCTGGATATAAGGAAGAAATTCTTTACAATGAGGGTGGTGAAACACTGGAACGGGTTGTCCAGAGAGATAGTGGAGGCCCCATCCCTGGAAACATTCAAGACCAGGTTGGACAGGACTCTGAGCAACCTGATCTAGTTAGCGGTGTCCCTGCTCACTGCGGGGGTGTTGGACTAGATGACCTCTAGGGGTCCCTTCCGACCCAAAACTTTCTATGATTCTATATTCAAGACCCACCTGGACAAGGTCCTGTGCAGCCTGCTGTAGGTGACCCTGCTTTGGCAGGGGGGTTGGACTGGGTGACCCACAGAGGTCCCTTCCAACCCCTAACCTTCTGTGATTCTGTGATCCTTCAACCCTCACCAGGCAGAAACGGCTCTTCTGGCTTTGGCCCAGACCGAAGTCTGTCCCGCAGGTGCAGAGAATCCAGGGAACTTGGCTGATGCATGTGCATTTGATAGATGCTATGTGACTATCTAGCTATTTTAGAATCTTATATATGCACATATATAAAACAGTAAGAACTAACATGAATTTAAGATGTAACTGCAAACATTCATTTTTACTCCTTTGTGGCACCTTGGCCAACATTGAGATAATAATTGCATAAGGCAGCTGAAAGCCATGTTTCTCTAGAGTTGTCTACAAAGCCCAAAATGCCATCACATTTAACCTCCCCAGCTCCAGCCAGGCTGGTATGACTAGATGGCATGGCACAGCGTGATTAAAAGATAACAACTTGCCCTCCCCAAACCTGGACAGCCACTAGTCAACTTGAAATAGTGACAAACTGCTTCTAGTATTGGAATAAATTCAGCAGCAAACAGCTCGCAGAACTCCCCACAATCCCCTGATATTTTACAGAGAGAAACTCTCTCTCTGGGAGATGTACAAACCACAGCAGAGCCATGGAAAGTAGTTGAGGGAAAGAAAAAAAATGTGAGATGTAGAAATATTTCTTCAAAATCTAATGCCAAGATAATGTGTCTCTTCTGTCAAAATACAAACAAAAAACACTGCTTAGTGTTTAGTACCCCACACTTCTCTCCTAGAATAAGCATTAGCAGGAAGGGAGGGGGCAAATCAAAATTTTTTCTTAGAAATAACAATTACAAACTTGAAAATCAGCTGGGTATCAGAAGAAGAGCCTATTACAACCACAATACCTAAACGTGTAGACCATATGCCATGCACTTTTTTCACTGTAAATGCAGTGTGCTATGCCTTAGGGGCTGAAAACTGCTGCTCTTTTAATCTCTATGTTGGTACAACTGTGTTTGTAGAAGATGCTCAGCAACGAGATGAGTTTAAACTCATTAATTAACCTTAGTGATTACAATTCATCAGAGAAGATGGCTGCAGTCAGATGACAGAGGTTATGGAAATACGCTGAAGTGAAATCAAAAACCTTGTGAATGGAAGAAAAGAACAACGGCAAAACCTGGCATGACACTTCACACTGCATAAATACTTTAAAGATATTACACAAATTTATTTGAAAAAGAATGAAAGCTGTTATGCAAGTCGCTATCATGCTCTTTCTCTCTCAGCTCTCTGATTCTAGAAATCAGAGTTAGAAAAGATCAACTAAATCCTGTCTTCCACCTGCTATAAAAATATTTTCTTGTAGTGGTTTATTAGCTTCTAACCCAAAAGAACTGAAACATTTTCCATAAATATGGCTGTACATCACTAACATAATACAGCCTGCAGGCAGCTACTGGGATTTTTGCAGGATTTTCCCTATTACTTATTTCCAATTCAAAATAAATTCCGTATAGATAATGGTTGCTTTATCCTCCCTGGAGAGAACAGGATTTTTATGATCAAGCTACAACAACTGCTGTTTTTTTTAAAAAAGTTTCCACTGTTTTTGTAACTTGATTGCTCCTACAGCATTTCAATTTCACGTTGCACCTAGATAATATTACCATGGTACATACCCTGCAGTTTCATATATTCAGTTTGTGGAACACCTAAGGAGTTTTGCAGTAATGGCAATCAGCACACTGCCTCTCTCCCCCTGTGCCTTACATCTTCTCTTCTGTGAATGTTTTAAAGTACACTGTTCCTTTTGCCTTTAGTTTGTTGTATTTCTCTGCTTTAACATTGAATGAATTTTTGGTCTTTGAGATGCAAACCACAAATTACAGTAATACTGTTTGGTTTGCAGCAAATGTGTATGGCTTTATAATAAGCCATTAGGATCTAATAAGGAGACTTGCTAAAGTGGGTGTTCATTATGCATCCATCTCAAAACCAAAAGAAACTCCACTTCTCATCTCTTTGGAAGCATTCCTCCAGTTTCTCCCCCACAGCATTTTTCTTGTTCATGCTTAACCGGCAGGAACTAATTTCTGTCTTTCTTCCTTAAAGAATGCAGACCAAGGAAGTGCCAAATTCAATCACGAAAGCAGTAGCTGGTTCAACACCCCTTCTGACGGTTCTTGTAACTTCAGGAAGGCTACAGGGAAAGGAAATAGGAGGAATCCCAGAAAACTTGCATCAGGGAAAGAGGTTTGTCCTTTCCTCAGACAGTCATCAAGAAATCAGTCTTGAGGGAAGAAAAACACAGGAACATTTTAGTTTGCTCCAAATTACTTCTTAAGCCTTGCCCCATAAGTCAGTATCTACTCATCCTGAGTTCAGCGGGTTGCATATGATGACATGTAGAGTCGCAGAGGACAGAGAACATGGCAGGACGAGACCCTGCCTAAGATTGCATCATTAAACACAGCTTTTCACTCCCGCTCTGTGACGCTGAACAATCTGCCACAACCTGAACCCATCCATCTGCAGATTGCCCCCACGCTACACACCCATTTGCAGAAGCCAGTCGAAACTCTCTTTTTTGCCTCTCCTCACATTTTTACCCAATTCATTTGTGTAAAGCATCCTGCAAAGGGGGGGGAGGAGCGGGAAACAAGGCAAATTATAATTGATTAATCGCAACTGAATAGCTTTGAAAAGTCTGAGACTTCGTGGGGGGAAGGGGGACAATGTGTCATTGAGGTTTCTGTCTTACCGCATGACAAAATCTGCTTGATCTATTTGTTTGCCGCAGCCGCTCTTTTTCAGGATCCCACCGTTTCCCACCACAGAGCATTTCTTCAGTGGCAGCTGGAAGGGAGTAGCCTAGCAACACAAAACAAGGAGCAGTTTTACAGAGGAGAACACACGCATCTTTGTAGTAGCTGGTCCTGGAGGACCCAGGGAGCTGGCCGGGCTTAAAGTGACAAAAGAAAAGAGATAATTAGGAGCTGGGGGGGGGGGTGGGGAAGTACAGAAATTAGCTGGTAAGTAGACATAGGGCAGTTCTTACTCCCACTCTCCAAATCAGGACACAACAAACACGGTACAGAAGACAACGACATCCCGGCAAAATGAAAACTGCCTAAAGTCGTGCTGCAGACACTGACCAAGCCAGGCAGAGTGAGCCTTCCAGCCAAGGTGCAAGGACACAGGAAAATAAGACAACCAGGAAAAAAAAAAAAAAAGAAAATCTACGAAGGTGACCTTCCTGAGCTGATATACAAAAGACAGCTATGAAAAACAGCTCTGTGCAAGAAAGGAAGGAAGGAACAAGGAACTAGGTGATGACAGAAGGGCACTGGGAATCAGGAGTCACCCTGGCTCCCTCCATGGTTCTGTCACTGGGATGGGTCACTCCGCAGCCTTAGGCGAAGATATTTAGAGCTTGACAGCAGCTCCTTAAACACTCCGCTGCCCAGACACAGCACAAATTAAAATTAGAAAGGCACCATTTTAACTAAGGAGCTCTTGTAGCCGCTTAGCAGGGCTTTACAGTGCAAGGTCAAATGTTCATGCTATCCTATGCATCAAACACAATAATAAATTATATCCATATAGTCGTCTTCATTTCAGACAATCTTAAAACTATGGCTGAGACATCCTCCTGTCAGCCTCACGTCATTCACCTTTAATGAGGTCGGCACAGTCATTTCAACAGCACACAGTACATTGATATAGCCCAGCGTATTTTTTTTTTTTTTTTAAAAAAAAGGTGGTGAAAAGACATGAATTTGAAGTAGTGTGATCTAGTTATAGAATTTGTCTACAATAAAAGAGCTAATATTCTCCTCACACAAAAAAAAACGTGCAGGGATTTTTTATCAAACCTGTGAAAACCTAATTTTGCAGTAGAGACAAAAGTTACCACACGGGCTTCCAAGAACGCGAATGCCACGGCGACAGGACACAGCATGCAAACCAATTCTCCCCTCCTGGAGGGCAAGGCAAAACGGCAGCAGCACTTGTCCTCACTTACATGTACAAAGCAACGCCTACCACCGCATCATGTCTCATTTCTTTTCTTCCTTAGATTTATTTGCTTTAGCTCCTTTTCTCAGCAAACTAGATTCCATGCAGCTAGGATAAAGACAAAACCTGCTTTCTAACAAAAAAATTAAAGCACTTTGCTTATCCTAACTCTGGATTAAGATATGCTAAAGCAGAAAAATATATTTAAGTTTCCTGAAGCCCGGCCACCATTAGGAACACAGTGATAGCATGGCGGAGCAATACTGAGTATGTAACTGCATTCTTGTCCTGCATCTGCCTTCTCTAGAACATTTTTTAATTTACACAGTTATTGAACTAGAAGCCTATCTTCATATTGAAAGGACATCTCATCTCCAAGATGACTCTGACCAAATGAGAGCTCACATACTCAGTAAGGGGGGGTGCAGGGGTGGGAATCAGAGGAAATGTAGAAGAGGTATGTTTTATAAATAACAGTACCTTTCTCATTCAAGATATATCAAAGCTCCTTCCAAGACAGCTAGTTATACAAACGCAAGGCTGTGACAAATCATAGACAAAGGCAGAAGCCATTAACTCTTGCTTTTAAGGGTTGTGGACACACTGCTGTTTAAATTATGTAGTTTTAGTATGCATCGAGTGCATTTAGACCCCCAAAATAAACATTCTGGAGTTACTAAATGCTTCTAAATTGTGTGAGTTGCCAACAGCGTTTGATATTGCTTGAGATGACTTGCTGTCCTTCAAGGGAGACTTATGTCCTGTTATGCTCAAAGATGATAATATTAGTTGTCATTTGCATACACACCTTAGTTTCCTAAAACACGTAAAGCTTTGAAATGCTTGTCTTTCAGAGAGTCCAAGAAACAAAAGGACAAGATCAGGGCTGCCCGGGTGATTTGAGGGAGCCAAAGGAAAGCAGAAGAGGCAGATAAAATCCCCATGGTGGTTGTCCCCCTGCCTACCCTCTGCAGAAATCCACTTACTTTATGGGCATAGGAGGAAAATGAGGTTGAACACAATACTCTGTAAAAAGCCACCACGCCCACAAGAGTCCACAGAAACTTTTGCCTTCTCCAGCAAAGTACTGAAAATTCAGGGCATGGCACAGACATCGGACAGAGCCTACACACCACCATTCAGCTTAAAATATTCAACACATGCATTTTCCAGAAGACCATACTTACAAACTTTACGCAGATGTTACGCAAAAGACCTAGTTCCAGAACCACAGTGGTGGAGGGGTTTGTAAAGGCCTAAAGGCTAAGTGACCCTGGAAGCATTTCAGCTGCTTTTAGCTTAATGAAGAGCAATTGCTTAGGACAACCTGGGAGAAACGTGCATTTGTTATTTGCAAGTGATAAGACATTTAAATCACAGATCTGTATTATTGCTCAGACAGCAGCGGCATTTCAGGAACTCTGCCCTGAGCCTGTTTGTCCAAACAAACTGCCCGGTCATACACAAATCACACAAGTCTTAAACTCAAGTGTTACCCATAAACGACTACAAGACATACGGCTCCTTCTTCTCTCTGCAAAAGGGATTTCTCTTTTCCATCTTTCAAAGGAACAGGCTCCTGGGCTTTGAAATTGTCAGGAAATCACCATCCTGCAATCCCGTTAGCAGCAGCATACCCAACCCACTGCAGGACGTTAGCGCGATGGCACACACTTCCCTCCCCTCCATAGCCAAAGGATGTTCACGGGACAGATGGCACAGATAAAGACACCCGGAGGCTCTTCAATGCTAAAATGCTGCGGGCTTCATTCTGTGGCTTCCCATAAGCATTCAGCTCATTGCTTCCTTTGGGCTGCCCAAAATAGGAGGTGCAAACAGCTTAAATAAAATTGCAACATAATTCACCAAAAGGTAGTTCCAGCCCTAACACGCAATAGAACTACTCAGCTTGGTACCAGCTTTCTACATCACTATTGGGCTGTCAGGACGTCTCCCTGCATCCTCTAGCTGTTTCTGCTGCTGGCTTGTCAGGGTATGCACTGTGGAGTTAAGGTAGAATTCAATATTTAATTAATTATCAAAATCTGGAGTGATTTTTTTTTGCTCTAAGGATAAGAAACCATAAAAGATGGACTCCAATAATGATTGGTTTCCTCAAGCCAAATGATCTTATGCTATCTTCATGGTGTGAGTGATCTGCCTTCAGATCTTTTGCACGTTTTGTCGGGGCTGAAGGGTTAGAAGAACGCTACAACTCGCTCCAGAATTAAACTGGGTTCACTTTTCTTGTAGAATAGACTTGGCCACTACTTGTAATTTCAGTAAGAGGTAATTTTCAATTAAGAGTGTTATATTTTTAAGGTGATGGTGCTATTTGGAGATAATACTATAAAGTAAACCCAAGTTTGCTTCTAGGTTTCTGCTACCGGCAAAATATGTTTCACAGGACTTACAAAAACCTTCTCACGCTTTCCTTCTTTACCTCCCACAGCATAACTTTTTGCTAGGCAAACTGTCAGTGCATAGTTAACAGCATATAAGTTCTCGCAGTGTGGGGACCCAGCTGTCATTTATGCTAAATGCTCACAAAAAGCTCAGTTGTTTTTCTCCTTAGAATTGTAAGCTGGCCTGAAAAATGCTGGCTTCGGACTGTAAAGTTGTAACAAAAGCATTTCCATTAATTTTAGCTTCCTGAAACTCTGTTATTTTCATTGTCAACACATTTGTTATTTTCTTCATTCATAAAATTTTAATGAACAGCCGGAGTCTTGTGGGTGGACTAGAAAAAACAGCGCAGCATCGGTTCATCTACTGTAACAGAGAAAATGTAAAAAAAATTACCAATTCACCTCCATTTTTAAGCAATCACTACCACAGGATTTGCAAATACTGTAAACTAAAACCACCTTGCGTATTGCAAATCATCAGGATGAATTCCCTTTACAAGCAAGTTTCAAGTAATTTTAAAAAGGATTTAATAAGGTGGTTTTTAAAAGGCATCTTCCAAGACAGAAAGGCCCCACTGTCTCATTTTCCTTGTTTTAATACAATGAAACTCCACTGATAATCAATGAAGATGTTCTAGTTCATATTCATGTAAACAAAGGAAGAACCTGTACAGCCCCCTGTGAATTCAGTGACAAATTAGCACACAAAGCAACAGATTAAAGACTCCCAATTGAATATGGGACTAATCTAACAAAGCATCTATCCAGCAATTCACTGATTAGTTTCATCATTCACCCAAGCAGAAATAAATCATTGTCATCAGTTAAAAGAACATTACACAGTACTAACAAAATATAATTTATTTTAGATAATGCTACTCTAATTCACTCTGATTTCATTGCTGGGTTGTTAATGCACTAATTTTTTGCCCACTCCCTGCCAAAGACTTTAATCAGCAACCAAGTTCTTCCTGGGAAAACAGTAAAAATTACAGTATTCAGCCTCTGATTTAATGCTGGAGATGTCAAAAACATTGAAAACACTGAGAACATAAATTAGAATAAAATGGGTTTTTAAATAAGTATTTTGAATTTGCAAGAGATGCTGTGATTTTACTGTCCCTTTGAACAGGCAGCATCCTGACGAGCAGGGAGCTGTTCCACCGATTTTGCTAAGGAGACAGCAAAATCCCGAGAGTTCATAAGAAGCCAAATTCCGCTCTTAATGAAACAGTTTCTTGCACCTTTGCATAAGGAAGCAGCTGACACCTGAAAGGATAGCTCTGTGTGCCAGCCACAGGCAACGCGGCGTTGGTTTTTACACTGTCAGACATGGCAGGGTAGCAAATGCTCCTTCTGCATTGTTTACAAATCATCTTCGGTCTGATGGGCCTTTTGTTCCTCCTACAGACTGTCAAGACGTGACAGCTTGATGGCAACCGGCTCCAAAAAACATCAGTGTCAGGGACGGCGTAGTCTCTGTAGGGAAATGGGGAGGGTGGCTGTGGTTCCCTGCGTTTCACTCGCTCCTCTCTGCCAGACTGCTCCAGTCCCGCCCTGCCCCGGGTACAGGAGCCCAGCGCAAGGAGAAACTGTTGACGGCAAGGTGATGAACACCACAGAGGTCAGGAGGAGCTGCTTCTCCTAAAAGTGAGGGGATTTCCAGCCCACCTCCCCAACAGCGAGACAGCTGACTTTCTTCTTTCCATCCTTCAGCATTAATTGATATTTTCTCAGGAAAATCATTGTAACACTTAAGGTTGGGGTTTTTTTAGTGAAAACCTAAAATTTTGAGAAATGAAAGATGGACCTTATTTTCCAGGAAGACTTCCATTAAAATTTGGTGCACTGTTATCTAAAAGGTCTTGCATGTAGTAATTCACAACTTCAGACAACTTCTATCATACACCTATTCTCAGCCTGGCCTTTCTGTATGTAGCTACTGATTGAAATAACTGCATAAAGCCTGAAATGCATCTAAAGTTTTAACAATTATTCAAAACTCACTTTTGTATAGATAAACAGAAGAAACATGGATTAGAATGAAAGTGTCTGTGAATGAGTGCTGGAAAGGGAGAAAATCTTTTCCATGTCATAAAACCTGAGCCAATGTTGTGAGCTGGAAGATAAATGCAATCTAACATCTTCAGAAACTGCATTGATACTTTACTGGCACATTTACTGAATGCCATATAATTCCTGAATTGTTTTGTGTTCACGCAAAGTTGTATTACAAAAGCACGAGTGAAACTGTTGAAAGCTGTATTTTGCATGTGAAGAATCACAATGTATGTTCCACTGAGACTCGCTAAATGTGTGTGTCAGCTATGATGTGTACAAAATTCTCTATATTCCACTACTATGTGAAATGTTAGCAAGAAGCAACCCAAAAACCTTGCCTCCGTGGTAACGCTGCCACAAAACAGAGGGATGGGTATAAGCACACTGGCTTTCATTTTGTGGAACAGACCAGAATGGATCCCCTGCCAGGCTGATCCAGGTGTGTAGCACACTGCCCTTTTTGTGTATGGTAATTACAAATATCAATAAAAAAGCTGAGCATAGTTTTTCAAATTCTGGACTCAGATACTACCAAACCCCAATATTTGATTACAAAGCAATTATTATGGGAAGAAGCTGTGACAGTGACTGACTATGAAATCCCTCTAGGAGATAAGAAAGAGATCTTCAAATGAACCTCCAGCTACTTTCTTCAGTTTCTCTTTTTTCAATGGTTTCCTTGCTCCACAGAGGCACTGCCATCTAATAAATTTTGAAACGTGAAGCTCACTGCTTGCACAAAAGAGAAGTGGTCCAGGTGGGGCAAGCTTCTCTGTAGTACCATGGAAACACGTCTCAGTCAGCACAGCAGTGTCTTTACCAAGGATTGAAGCGGAATAAACCACTCCGGCTCACATAAACTTTGTGCTCTTCACAAATATGTACTTCAGGTGGTATTGTTTATCCAGGAGATTAATATCTCATGAAATACTTATACAGGGACACAGGACTGCAAAAGGCCACTTAGGAGACTGAATTCATTGCTCTGCTGCTGCAGGAAACCCTCTTCTACCCAAAAGGATACCTGGGATATTCACTGCACAGCAACCACACACAAGAGAGGGAACGCTTTGCAACACACCTGAATATTCACAAAAAACACAGACTACTGGCAACTAGCTAGCAGTCACTTTTAGTTCAAGCTGTACTTGAAGTAGGAACTTCAAAACAGTGTGCTCTCTAATAGCTTTCCACACAGCGTGATGTCTCTGCAAGCACTTGCTGTGAATTAAAAGAACATTTCAAATTGCTTCTGTGGCATTTAACTCAATGGAATCGGCTTTCATACAGCCTGGATAGCACAGCATGGGGATTATGCAGGAAAAAAAAAATCCCATTTGGAGATTGTAACCATTTGTTTCAGAGAACAGACTATTGGTGGTATATCATATACAGTATTTTAAACAATGAATGCTCTGGCAATGTGAAGGGAGTTCTCCTATATAAGACAAAGAGACATTAATGAGTGGGAAATTCCAAAGTTCTGGAAGATTTCTGGATCCAAACTTTGTGGCCTGCAATGTACTAGGACCCCAAACTTTGGATTGAAAATGAGAAGAAGGAAATACTGTTTCATGCTTAACTAGAAAAAGGAACTCGGCCTACTGGGGGTGGGGAGGGTGTCTCTTACTCTGGAAGATGTTACAGCTCCCAACATTTCCAGAAATGGGAGGCCTGAAGAAGCACTTAAGCTTCCTTCCAAATATCTGCATTGAGATGTTCCATGGAGCAACCCAGTCCCATGTAAAGTGCACAAAATGGAAAAATAGTGTACAAATTTCCTGAAAAACAGCTTGACCAGAATGTGTAAATAATTGCCTGTGTTCGCTTCCCTAAACACTATCTCACACACTTGAATAACTCATTTGATTTTTGCTTTTCATCCTGCGTAGTAACAAGGATAAACTTCAATTTGTAAGTCAAATCACTAAACTCGGCCCACAGCCACAGAAACCCCCAGCAAATCCTTCCTTTCACTTGACCATCTGACACTGTCTTACGCCATGCCGAGCTTAGAGGCAAACACCATCCACTGTGTGGGATTCTCAGCCCCGCTCTGCTCTGCCCATGCCTCCAGAGGCAGGTAGGCAACACCCTCCCACTTCGATTTCAGCTGGTTCAGACGTCGCATGCTCGCACTGTACAGCCTTCGCCCACCAGGCAGCAATTCACCTCCTGGTTCACTGGCCCGCGATGGCAGCGACATTCAGACACACCAGGTATTCCAATGGTTCTTCAACACCGCACTACACTGAATGCTGAGCAGCAACCCCTTATCTTTGGGGCTTAGAGACTGAACTTTCACGTGCCGCTTCTGAAGGTTTTGCCCATCCTTCATTTTTTCTCTGTTCCTTTCTTAATCTGCTCCAAGCCTGAGCAGAACAGAAGCAGCAAAGTATACCAAACTGTACGCGCAACGCTTGCATTGGTACAACGCCCTAAGCTTAAGTCAAAAAAAGTGCATTGAGACATTTTTGAATTTTGACTAGATGCTTCAGGGAAACAAGGGTAAGCACAAATCAACCCTTCGGGGGGGGAAACTATGTTTTTAATGTCATGCATGTCAACTAAACAACAAGAATAGTTACTATTTTATGAGAGTATGATGAATTATTCTACAGACCTGGGAAAATGCAGTATAAACTTTTTAATTGATCGCCTGTGTTGCAGCGTATAATTTCCTAGCTGAGGAAGCTACTGTACACATTTTACCTTCCATGCACATTTACTGCGCACATTTTACCTCTCATGCACAAAAGTTCTTGTTAAAGTAAATATATTCCAGTTAGAGAAAGGTGGACAGAAAACAAATAATACGATTGCCCAGTTACAATTTTCTTGAATTCTGACTGTACTTTCTTCCTCAGCGATTTTAGGATAGATGAACAGCAGCAAGCTGCAACCAAAACAGAACTGGGAAAACTGCAGGGTATGTGCTTATGTACACCTGGTGTAAGAACACGTAGAAAATGAACTCTCATGGTGAATTAGTCTCTCGTGAGAGCGTGGGAAAACACACAGTCATCAAAGATAGGAAAATATTTGGAAATTTTGCAAGACCAACTATCATTCCAAGTAAGGGGTACTACTCACTTATTCTCCCAGCTTTACAAAAGATTTCTCAACACAGCTTCATATACATGCAAGGTTATTGCCAGGACCAACCCACATTCAAACACACAGTTCCGAAGCATTTTAAGATCAATTCTAACCCTGCAGAACTGATGCAGGATGAATGTTTCTACAGTCGCATGAGCAGAATACAAATACTTGTGAAATGCAACAATAGCCTGCACTGAACGTAGGTGGGAGTAGCAAAGACAGCACGCAGGAGGACTCTGGAGAAGGTGTCCAGACACCTATCTGTATGCATGTGGTTGATTCACTAAAAAGCTCATCCAGCTATAGAAACACGAAGTTCTCTAAAATCTTAATAGTAGCACACATTATATGCAATAAATAAGGTTAGTTTCAGCTCATAAAAAATATAAAGGGCTTCCAATTCTATTTGTATAGAAGACAATAACACTTAAACAAAGGAATGGCTCTCAATCCCTGAGGGCCCTATGATCCCACTGATATGAATAAGAAGCTGCAGCAAAGGAAATTATTCAACTTATACAGGCACCAAAATACGGATTTAGTTATCATGTGATAGATACCGGAGTGTAAAGCTTTAGCTTTTATTTTTTAAGCTGTCTTAAAAGCAAAACACTTCCATTTAGCTAGAATATTACACAACGAGCTTCTGCAAGGAAAAGCTCCCACTAATCAAAAAATGTTTCTTGCCTTTGCTTTACCTCTAAATAGTTCAGATGAGTCAATGCTGTCTATTAAGAATCTCTAGTTAAAAAGACACCAAAGACAACTAGCAAGAATTGATCTCTCTAGGAAATTTACAATTAGAGTTTGAGCAAAGTTTAAACACGAAGATTGGTTTCTGGAAGCATGGAAGCACTGCTGACTTTCTTTAATACTCACAGAAATATTTTTTGCTTCTACATTAATAACAGAAATGAAGCCTCTGAAGAAAGCTTCACTTATCGACAAGGAGGAAACATTTAACGATTTTAAGACAAATTTTAGACTTTGAAAATTCCAAATTTTAAAATACAGATGCAGATTTATTTACCAATCTTTCTTTTGGTAAAAAAACAAACAATTCCCTCTGGTTCCAATTAGTTTAATGTAGACAAACAGCAAAGGGAACCACAACAGAGAAAGGTTAGCTAGGAAACATTATAGGGCCTCTGGTGTTTCAAGGTGTTTAGAGTAGGCTGTGGGTAGTGATTGGATGAAAAAGCCTTATGATATTGGGCTGCCCAGAAACATTTAAAAAAATCTAATATGTAATATCATCTTACAGATGCAGTGGGTTCATTTAAATGCACTACTGAATGGGATAAAACAACAGCACGAATCTAGAGAAGTGAGGAACCACTTTTTTCCCCCTCACATAGCACACAGTCAAACCAAACACATAAAATACACTAAGAAACAAGAAACAGTTTGAGGAATCAATAACTGCACCCAGCTCCAAAGAAACACCCTATCTGGGTCAGGTCAGGGGCCTCCATCAATCTGTACCTTACATCTTTAGCCTGTCCTTCATCCACAAACCTAGCTGACATGTGAGTTTGCTCATGTTAAGTAACAACACAAGAGAAGTTGACCAATAAGAGTTGAAAAGCAAATAATACTAGGCAAAGAAAATAACACAAAGAATTTTAAGGACTGCATGTAAAGCAAGTGTACAGGTCTTCATTTAGAGCCATGATATTCCTTTAAGGCAGTCTTTCTGTAGAAAAGTACAGCCAAGGTCAAAAGACCTTGCCGAAAAGTAAAAAAGCTAGCAGCATATATATAATGAGTGACTGCTGAATTGTTTAAAAAGGAATGTCTACCACACAATGAAGCAACCAGAGGAAAGTGCAGCATCATGTAATGTCATGCCTAAAGGTTATGAAATCAGAAGTGCAGGTGTCCAGGGAGGCAGAGGGGAAAAGCTGTTACAATTACAGAACCCGTTAAGTTTCCACAAGGTATTTGCTTTTTCTGGTAGCAAAAACAAAACTCTCTAAAATGAATAGTATTTCACATAGAGGCATGAGAGTAATTACTGAATTTGAGTAACTTACCATAAACTGATTTGAATAAACAACGATCATTTCTGTACCAATAATAAAACACTTAGTAATGCAAGATTAAAATGGGCAAAAGTTTCATTTCATTAAATAAGAGTGTATGTTCCCCAAAACACAAACAGAAAGTGTCATTTGTTGCAAACCTACACAAAAGTTCATTTGTACTGAGAGCACAGCTAAACCGGGAGGGGCTAGGCTTCAGGACCAAACCCAACCCAAGACAGAAGTCTCAGCAGCGCAGCGTACACACCAGAATCTGAAAATTAGAAGTCAAGCTAAATTGTGCAGACTGAGACCACTGCAAAGCTGCTGAAAGGCAACACGGAACAAAATTAATTTCACATGAAGTGACCCCTTTTTTTCCACTGACTCGGCACTTCCCTTGGTTTTAGCATCACGTAACTCAGGCATTCTAGTCCAACTCCCTGCTCCAGGCAGGGTCACCAGCAAAAACCAGTCAATACATGCTGCTTCTTACACGCTTCAGCGTCTCCGCATCAGCGAGGCATCTCTGCATCACCCACCCTTCCACCAGGACCCGCCGCCACGTTCCGCTGCCGCAGCTGGGGAGCAGCAGGGCCGGCGGGTCAGGACCCTGGTCAGCTCCAGACACCGCCCCGCCGTCCCCCATGGTCTCCACGGGACAGTTCTGGCACATGATACTTTCACCCCCCCCCCCCCCCCAAACCATATTGTCAGACCCGATGAATAGCTTTTCAGCCTTCTGTTAGACTACAACTAACTTTATGTTTCACTGAAAGCAGTTCTAAAACCAAAAGTAATTCCAGGGCAAACTAATGAACGTCAAGATGACTCACCCAGTAGGAAGCTATTAACGTAACAAAAATGCACTGGATTGATTACTCCCCGAGTGCTAAGCTCTACAGACCAGCAGTCGCCTCAAGGTCTGGAGGTTTTTTCCTCCACTTATTTTTTGGGGCCTGCTTCAGCCTCTTTCAAACGCTAGGCTGGGGAGAGAAGTTTCCAAACAGTAAACAACTGAGCCTTGCGACTTGGAAGAGGACAGTGGTCAAAGAGCAAAGGACTTGGAGATTATCAGACGAGAACATCTGGGTCCCCAGTAGGAATGACAGTTCATTAATTTGCCTCATCCTGAACCCACTCTCAGTACTTGCTAGCATATAACACTAGCATGCAAACGTGACAGACAACCACAGCTTCCATACAGCATGTTTAGACACATACCCTTGCCACACTTGTTTCTCTGGCTGAGAAAACCACTCCACTCTGCCTCTTACACTCATTGTGCTGCTTTAGTTTTCATCCTTTTACAAAGACAGAAGTCATACAAGAACTGCCATGATCTTCCACCCTTTGAAAAGGGACTTGTCTGATTTTGATACTCCCCAAACCTAATATTCCAACTCTTCCTTTAGTTCTCTTTATTCACATGAGGAATCTCATAGAAAAAGACAGCACAGGCTGGTTGTTGGCTTTTGATAAGACATGTAACTGTGTCCTCTAGTTTCGTCTTCCCACAGTATCTCTACGTTTATTTTTAGAGCTCTCTCAAACAGTCAATTAAAGAGAGATATTCAAGTAGTGTTGCTCTCCACTCATGTCTGGATAGCCTTTAAAGGGCAGACTTAGAAAAAAATGATTGTAAAATGACATTGTGAAAGTTGTACATTATATTCCTTCTCAATTGTATCCAGCTAAAAAAGTCACACTTACTTAAAATAAAAAAGATGCTTTTCCCCTAGGGATATAATCTCTCAAAATATGACCTGTGATTAGAAAGACAGATTAGCTTCCTTTCTCTTTCTGTATTTTTACCATCACTAGTAAACACTCTGCACAAATGGACCACTTAGATCTTCCAGTTTTGTTCTGGTCTCCTAACAACGCCATTCATGATACCTGGAAACAAAAGACTATTGGACCATTCCACTGTAACAACCAAGTTAGCAACAATGCCGTGTCTTTTTTTTTCCAGTAAATAAGAGTGTAATTACTTCAGAATATGTAGAGAACAAGTAGATTAAATAGGTTCTTTTAACAGCATCTCTCTTCTACTCCTAATTACATTTTCATGCCCCTCAGCATAGGTCTGTACTCTTTTCACCAGAAACAAATGGGACTCTGATTGTCTCAGACAGACATACATTTTCTCATTTTTTTTACTCAGCTTCTCCTTTGTTTTAGCGAGGCATGGCACGTTTTGGGTATTTACCTTCTTTGCTCCTTCCACCAACACAGACAAGTTGGTCTAATATATGTAAACCGCCCATAATTAAGCTTACCCACCTGGTACATCTCCAAGGTATACAGTTGAAAGCCATGGCTGGTTTTACTGTACCAGGAGTCCTTTGCACACCCATCCACAGAAAGAAGCTATTTGCCAATAACAGGCCAACGCAGAAGAGCACCTGGGCGTGGAGGCTGTGGCATATGTGGTGGCACAAGCAGCCTGCGACCGCGTACGGAATGAGAGTTCTAATGGTCAAAACGCAGCCCATAGGCCAGGACTGGAAGCCACATTTCTGACCCACCTCATGCTGCCACACAGAGAAAAGTACGTTCTGAGAAGTGGCTTTACAAAAGACAAATTGCACTCGTTTTGAGGGCAGAAGGCTAAGGGCAAGCAAAAGAGGAGGTGAAGAGAAGGGCTCTATCTCCTGCCACAAACATTGCTGATATCACCAAACTTTACCTCTGTTACCAACTATGCTTGCCCCCTGGATTAACAACTGCTGTTTGGTATGAAATCAGATCAGTTGGGCTGCTGTCTCTGTTAAAGGCTAGAGTAGAGATAACCTGGATGCCTGTAACAAGTTTACTAAATCAGAAGCCTCTTGTGGGAAGGGCGGTAAAAACCTCGGAAAGGTAACGGTCCTTCTTGAGCTAGAGTGAAACACCTGCAGGCTTGGATGACAGAAAAGGCAACTTGTAAATAAAGATAACGGTCCAGCACAAGATTTGAAGTTTCCCAGCCCCCTGGATGTCTAGCAAAGCAACAGCACTACATAAAACTGCCTAAAGATTCTGATAATAGGGATCGGTTTTACCGTACAGAAGTTCACATATATAATATCTTATTTTCTTTCCTTTCAAAATCACATTGGTTCATTTCAGAGTTAAACCCAAAGCAAAACTGAGTTGCATTGAGTTTTTGCATGAAAATCTTGGAAGCCTGTGACATTCATAATTTTCACAAATGAAGTCAGGATTCAGCTGAAAAATTTGTGGATATTTATGAATTAATGGCCTGCATTTTTTGCTCACAACAAAGTCTAGTTGCAAAGCTTCCATTTAAGCAGTGAAAATTTTCACCAAGGTTTCATTAAGCCTGAAGAGGATACTTGTAGATAGAACTGACTGGCAGATACTGCACTCCAAATATTGCAGTGAAGAGGAGGTTGTTTTACAACACCATGCTAAAGATAAATTAGCAATGATTCTACATTAGAATTCAAAATGGGCAACTCTTTCACATTGAGTTTGGCAAAGCTATGGGTCACAGTATTTTGTTTAAATCACTTCTCCCACTCCTACTTAAAATTCAGACATCCAAATTCACTGCATCAAAGAAATGCCACATCTCCGTTGAACTTGCAGTAATTGATATGTAACAGGACTCTATGCAGAGCTATGAGCTCACTGCATACCCAGAGATCTCATCCCACAACAGAACAAAACCCACGTGCTTCAGGGTAGGAGCCATACTCTGTCAGGTCTTCCAGGGATCGAGAGGAAACACTTCCTCAGACCTCTCAAGCCCCGGATATTCTGAAGGAGACTCATCCCCAGTGTCACACTCCCCCACTACAGTGCCACCAATCTACAAGTTAGTCATTCTCTCCTGCTTTAGGACTTTTTGTCTTAAGCGCGCTTGCCTGATAAGGTTGTTAACGAGAGAGAAATACGCTGTAGTGAGTGTCCCGCCAGTCTCGTGCTCAGAGAAACCCCATGAAATGCCATGCCACATGGAGCTGCAGCCTCGCCTCCCAGAAACCTCTCACGAATATCGCACGCAGCCACATCCACTATCTCGTGGTACAATAAACTTCTCCACAAGCACTTCTCTGCCTCTTCCCAGTTAGTGGCCCAGGGAATAGCTCCACGGAGTTTCATATACCAAGTCAGTAAAAGGTGAAGGGATACCTCTTCCAAGAGCATCACATAGCGGGATGCAGGATTTCAGGCAGCCAGCACTCAGCGTTTTCCCCTTTCTTTCTGCTGCCATGCACAAGAAAGTATTCCAAAATGAAGACACACAAGCAGATAGACAGAAAGAAAGGTTTTAGCTGAGGCCTGTAGATCTGATTGAAATGAAGGACAGACCTCTAATGCAAAAGCTCAAACCTTAGTTGTATCATAAAAATATGTAGGTCCTAACCAGAAGCACATGTACATATGGAGAAATATCAAGCCGTAACATGGAGAGCTTTCAACAGAGATCTCATTGGTATTTACAATATTGTCAGTTACTTCAAAAGTGATGAATGATGTCATTTGATTTCATATATATCACACATCGATATCTATAGAACGAGAGTATAATGACAAAAATGGAATTACAGAGTGTAATGGCTGGGAATAAGTATTAAATATGGAAAATTATGATTAATCAAGCTAAACCAAGCAGCTTCATAAACAAATGAAAAAATATGGCAATGATTTTGCAATAAACACAACAGAAGAGCAAGTTCTCATTGCTGACCCAGCAGATGAGGTAATATCCTACACAGCTGATCTGATACCCAAGAGATCCCGACTTTCATTGTCTCTAAACACTGATGTAATTTATAGCCATTTGCAGAGCCAGAGCGACACTTTAAAGAACCTAAAGCACAAAAGTAAAGAAGCTCAATCATTCAATTAACAGCTGTGGGGACAGAAATAGAAATTAAAACATTTTCTCCATAAAACCTCTATTTTTCTACAATGAATTTTAAATTTAGGATAATGGCTAGCATTTCTCAGTATTCTGAACTCAGGACGTGTGTCACATTCCTTTTTTGTTTTGATTGTTCACACGTTTCGGTGATTTGGTAAGGTAACATACTTTATATGTCTCGTCTGCACGGCAGACCTAGGTAGCAAACCTTCTAAAAATCAGTGCTTTAAGCTATAGTGATGCATTTCAGTATTGCACAGTTTGATGGGCAAACTCAGCAGTTCTATTCCCACATTTATACTTCTGGGATGGTGGAAACAAGATACGGACTTCTGGAGGCAACAATGGGTTACTGGGACTTATTACTGGGGTACGGTAAATAAGGAGTCTTTCATATCCAGAAGGGTTAACTGTGCTGTAGACCAGTAACTAAAGCCTGGTAAAGGTGTAGCTGAAACACCTTTACAGTACTGGACTGAGAAATCAGCAGGCGCAACCCTACAGCTTGAGTTAGTTGGGAGGTCAGGTCGGGTCATAAGGGTTCCTGCTGCCTTCAAGCCTGCTGCACTGGAGATAACGACACAGAACACTTCACACCTGCAGGTGTCAAAGTATCTGAAGAAAGATGTTAAGTAAGTGGGGCCTATGGAATAATAGTCATCATCATCCATACGCTTGGGATCTGATCTGCAAGCAGCCTTTCTGTGGCACTCCAAACCCTGGAGAACCTATAGGCTGCAATATTGCCTCTATCATAACTGACTTACTTTCTGTTCCTTCCCTCAAATTAAAGTTCCTGTTCCCCTTCCAAATCAAACTATCATAAATGATTCCTGACAAGTCCCAAAAGAGTGGGAAGAATATCAATGCACAGCATAAATTGCTCTTAACACACCGCCAAAGTAAAAAGTCATTTTTACTCAGCTCACCATTTTTGCAGAGACAGCTTTTTTCTCCCTTGACTAAGTAGCTAGACATCTGTTGCAGGCAAAACATAAAGGTATGGCAATCAAAAGACAAATTTTAAAGCACAAACCATGTTTTTAGAATTTACTCCTTATGACAGAAAGTTGGAGAGCACTGACAGTAAATGGTAGTGCAGCATATGTTAGTGAAACAAAAAAGACCCTGAAAGCGTAATTTCAGAGAAAATGCTTTTTGAAAGACAGCTTCCACAAATTCTGGTGGAAAGGCTACTCATCAAAGCCACATGCGTACCTGTCACATTCTCACAAGTTCATACTCGGCTTCCTTGAAAGTAAACCAGTAAATGGGATGTTGACTTATTTGCCAGCAGATGAAAGAAACTTCTCAAATTTACAGGTAAAAGGGCTGTTAAGTGACCGATTTGGATTCCTGCCAAATTAGGAATGCTGCACACCTTAGATTTTCTGTATTTACTGAAGTTTTAAGGAGACTTAAAAAATGAACCATACCTGGTCTGCTAATGAGATATTTAACAAAATAGTTTTATATGGTTTCCAAAAATCTGATCTGTAGAGCATTAAAACAACACCAAATTCACTGCAAAATGCCACAGACAAATCTCATCACTACATGTTAACTGAGAATGGAATCAGAACAGTTCTGTGATCTAAAAAGATCAACAAAAAAATAGAAATAAATGGAGAGAACAAAAGAAAGAAACTGTTAATGTGCCTATACTCTTTAATAATGCGTCGGGAAGAGGGTTAACAAGAGGGCAAACTGCATGTTCAGACATGCGAGAAAACCATCATTACAAGAACAGCGCAATGCCATAATGGAAAACTTCCCCCTGCAAGAAAATTCAGAAAATAAGTATCAGCATCAAGATTCTAATTATGGAGGATTAAAGAAAAGAAAATCATAATTAGGCTGAAGTTAGGTAAACCCCAACTAATCAAAACTCCTGACTGCATGCATAGTCCTGCTGCAGAATCATTATTTCGCCCCATATTGCCAGTGATTCGTAAGCACCCTGCCTGTTTTCACTCTACATTTCCTGATGAAATTTGGCAACTAACCAGTTAAATTTCAGAAGTTAGTGCATCAAGCATAGGATATGAGTTTAAAATCCACGAATCTGAAAATGAAAAAAAAAAGACCTTTCAGGCTAATGAAGCTTCTGCAGTCCTCTTTCACCACTGAGCTATACTGGACAAGACTGGAAGCTCATTGGCATAGACCAGGCAAATACAGAATGTACCAAAAACTCATACGAGCTTTAAAAACCTCTAAGAATCGGGCAGTGCTTCCTTCAGACATGGCAAACCAAACATACAACCTAGTTCGTACATGTTCATTAAACTGGAGTCCTGCTCTGGGTTCTGCTAATCACCTCATCACCTTAGGTAACTGCTTGTCTCCCCATGCATAAAGCAGAGAACAACAGTAAAATCTGTACTGTGGGGTCTGCAGACAAAGAGTGCCCCACGAGAGCTAAGCCCATCTTGCTTTAACAAAAACATATGACCTCTGCTTACAAAGTTTGTTTTATCTGTGTTCTTGTACTTTCAAAGCCACAACAAGGCTATCAGAATAACAGGGGAACATTATTACACAGTATTACTATGGGGAAAAAAGACACTCAGACAACAAAGGAATAGGCAACAGCAAAGCAACTGCAACCCCTATCTGACACCAATCATGCGCAAATTATTTTACAATTGAAAAAATGACCAAGAAAACCTGTAATTCACTTCTCGAACACTTTGAATTTCACTCCAGGTGTGCAGATTACCCCAGCATCAAACTAATGGAGTAGCACTTACGTGGAAGGGGGTTGTCTCATCTTTATGCAAGATTCAAATCCCTGCAGCAGGATACAGCAGAGAAGCCAGAAGGGTTACACTGCTGTGAAACAGGTGCAAAATAAGATTCATGCTCCTCATCTTTGTCGCTGCAATGACTCTCTGTCTCCAAGGTCTACGATAAGCTGCACGAATTCCATGCAACATGACAGCAGCCCAGAAAGCATTAACTGGGGCGTCAGCTGACCCCCTAACTGTGATTAGAAGGCCAGCTAGAAAGAGACACTAATAATAATTGAGGAACTACTGGGGAGAGTCCAGCAGAGGGCTGTGAAGATGATGAGGGGACTGAGGCATCTCTCCTACGAGGAAAGGCTGAGGGAGCTGGGCTTGTTTAGCCTGAAGAAGAGAAGGCTGAGAGGGGGCCTTATCACTGCCTACAAAAATCTGAAGGGTGGGTGTCAGGAGAATGGGGCCAGACTCTTTTCAGTGGTGCCCAGCAACAGGACAAGGGGCAACGGGCACAAGCTGAAGCACAGGAAGTTCCATCTGAACACGAGGAAGAACTTCTTCACTCTGAGGGTGACAGAGCACTGGGACAGGTTGCCCAGGGAGGTTGTGGAGTCTCCTTCTCTGGAGATATTCAAGCCCTGCCTGGACACAGTCCTGTGCAGCCTGCTGTAGGTGACCCTGCTTCAGCAGGGCGGTTGGACCAGATAATACACAGAGGTTCCTTCCAACCCCGACCATTCTGTGATTCTGTGAAATATTGAAGAATAGCAGCCACAGGTGTGGAGGGCTGGAGACTACCTAGGAGAGATCTCGGAGCCACAGACAAAAATGTGGTGAGGAAATCAGGACAAAGAACTGAAGCAGCAGACCGGGGAGCTGTCAGCAATGCCTGGGTACAGGGTGCTTGGGCTGGAACCCAGGAGAAAGATGGATTGAGTTATTCGGATATTAAGAAGTCATGAACTAGGCTCCCTCTGAACACAGTCAAACCTAAGTCTCAGCTTTTGGTGTCAGGGGGTAAATTTCTTTGTGCTGTGTAGCAGGAAAGAAGACATAGGTCTTGTCTATCAGAGAAGGGGACATTGATCCAAAGGGACACTGTAGATAGCAGATGTCTTTGACAAGAGCCAACACAAAAGTACACTGGAATGAGTGAGTTTTGAAAAATATTTATTCTTACCCTCTTACCTGTGATAGGATTAACCACACATACACCTATAGTATAGTGTACATACTAGTTCACCTTACTTCTACATTACCACAATGTCCGCTGCTATCAGACAAAAGGTGTATCTACTGTGGTTTTACATTTTTTTCCCCCCTCTCAGTCAGACACCAGCTCAAACTTCAGCTTAGGCATGGAAAGGTGCTGCCCCAACTGACAAGCCAGAGTTTTGCTCTTACAAACTTGAAGAGAAAGTGCCTATTATAAGAACACGTAATTACTGAAATCAAGACCTCTCTTAGGTCTCTTAGTAAATCAGCTTTGATTTTGGTGTTCCTTGTACATTGTCATCTCCACGGAAAAGCAAGCGTAACAGAGTCATGTAAAGTTTTAGCACTCGACAAACGTATGATATAAACCCAATTCGGCTGGCAACACCAGCCAGGAGCAAGGCAACATACAACCCGACTTGCTTTTCTGTAGCTGAATGCGCTCTGAAGGAATGACAGGAACAAAAACTTGCTTTCGTCAGTGGGAAGATAAACCCTGTGGATAGGAAAGCAGAGGCTCTGCTGAGTAAAAAGGTGCCATTTTTACAAGCTCACATTTCTGTAAATATGTGCGAGTTACATGACTTGATGGAGTTAAACTTGCAGAGAGCTTGTTACACTAAATTCCCTTCTGTCCAGCTCCCCTCAGCACCTTGCTGGAACCACCAAACCCAAGTCAGTAACAGCCATCACGGCCCCTGCCAGGTCAAGCTGGCCGTTCCAGTTACCTTACCCTAGACAAACACTACCCTCAACTAAAGCTGGCAAAGAGAATAAACTGCAGAATTATATAAAGTGCACACCCAGCAGCACCCACAAGCAGGGGAAAGAAAAGAGGAAAGATAACAGGGACATTGTTATTAGCATGCATTGCACAAACCAAATCAGTGTGAAAATCAAGTTCACGCCACTAACAAGAGCAACGTTGGATGGAGGTAATTGGCATATCAAACTTCAGAGTTCTTGGAAAAATGGAAAGAAGGGCTGAAAGCTTATATTTAAAAGAATAAAAACAGATATTGTCTCTTGCATACCTAATTACTGTGAATGAGGATCCACACAGGATCAAAATGCTAGCAATAAAGCTAGCAGAAGAGTCTAATTTACTCTGGAGTAGAACCACCCTGAACACTTGCTAACTTTGCCTCCATGTTTTTCATCTCTGATGAAAGAAGACCCTTTGAAATCACAAAAAGCAAGTTTCTCACCTCATTGGAAAAGTTATTTATTTTGTAGGCTTCATGCCAAAGCAGGTTTCAGAAAAGTATTCAGCCTTACCGGTGACCAGGGGGACCAGATACCAAACTTTAAAGAGAAACCATCATTGCTAATTCTTACTACACAGATTTTCTCTACAACTTCCTCATCTCTCTGTTTATTCTCGAGTACCCAGATACTCAATTTGAAAACCCCAAAACACAGGGACTATCTAGGCATCCTGGTGACAATTTCAAGTAAATTCATACTCGAAGAGGATGGTATCTGATCCTCTCCCAAGAAAAAACTGCAGAAAATTACATTCCACCTACTGCATCAGGAAACCAGGACACCAGTGATTTCACTTCTTTCATTGGGTCACATGTCCAGGATCTCCGTACAACTCAAAAACAAAATGAAAAATAAAAGCCAACAAAACTATGGATGTCCTCACTTTAATAAGGTAATGTTGACCATTGTGGCACATTATTGCATGCACCATCCTCATACACAGACTCAGACAAGCATACAAAAAAGGCATCCTTTGCCCTGCAAAAGTAACAGAGTAGTATCGGCTCATTGAGAGAAACAGAGAAGTAGAAAAGTGCACAAAGATTCTGCAAGACTTACACACAGCCTGTTTGCCAGGACTCAGCGAAGCAACAAGTCAGGGATGATTCCCTGCTTATTGGCATGAGCAACAGAAAGGGTGTTGTCAGTCGGGATGGGGGCAAGGATGAGCACTGACAAAAAGCTCCATTTTTTCTTGTCTGAGTGGCTGTTTCAGATTTGCCTTGACTTTTCACTCAGGGTATGTCTCAAGTTGTATGAACAAGTATGTTTCAGTCAAACTAGATGAAGCAGATAAATCACTCATTCACTACATGAAAACAAAGGTTCATAAAGGCGGAGAACTGAAAAAAAAAAAGTCATTCTTTGTTACCCAGGAAGAAGCCACAAAACCATATTTACTTGTCGGCAGCAGCACTGTACTCAGCAAGAGGGTACTGTTGACTAAATCCTGGCCATGCTGAAGTCACCTGGAACATTGCTATTGACTCTGATGTAACAAGACTTCACTTGACCTAATTTGTAGCATAGTTCATTAGTCATTTCGCCTCCATGCTTCTTTTGGTGCTTAACAAGCTAGCACCCGCACTTCCCTGCTTAGCGACTGCCTTGAAAAGGCAAATGCAACCGCCATGCTGGCCACAGCCTCAGCCGTGTTAAGGATGACGGGGTGCCAGACCTGGGTACCACCTGGACAGACCCTAGACTGGGGAATTGCAACTGCAAGAAGTCTGCCAAGACCGGAGCCAGGAAAGCAGCGCTGGTGAGCTTAACATGAGGTAGTCTCACTTTGCAAAGGTCTTGCTTAATACCACAGGGTGGAGAAGAGCTCCTGTCTGCTACATTCATATACTTCCCAGAATATCACAGGGGCTTTATAACTCTCTTCCAGTTTTTTGTCTGTGAAGCAAAAAGGAATAGTGGTTCATCATGTTATCGGTTTATTGTACAGGAAAATGGGGTTTTGCAGTATTTCTTCCCCACATACTCCCCAAGCAGAAACTCTCCTTTTAATTGTCTCCAGAGACTTCTAGGCATAGATTTAACTGTGCAGTAACACCATACATTGAATTTGAATGACTGTAAAGTGCTTGAGGGAATTGCTATAAAGAGCATCATACTCATACCAAGAATTATTTATCTTTGGCTTTCTCATTTCTTCTTCTGGCACAACAGTGGATCACAGAATAGATCTGTGTAGCCTTTGCATTTATTGTCTCCTTTCACCTAAACTGTCTCCTATTGAGCCTAGTCGCATCACTTAGGTTTGCAGCATTGGTCCTGAATAACAAGCTACACTCTGCCTATGTCAAACCCTGCTGCAAGGGAAGGGAGGTGAGACAAGCCAGTGGGTTTTAGATTGAGGAAAAGGCTGGAGGTGTCTGGATGGAGGAATGTCTATTAATGAATTAGCTTACAAATAGGTTACAAACAGAATACGTTACACATTCCCATTCTACATTCTTGTCATATTCACAACGTCGTTAAAAATCATCAACAGAGAGAAAGCATTGCTTGGTATTATTTCATGCCCTGCAGGCAGGCCTAATTCAGCTTGGCTCTCTACACTGAGAAACAAAGAAGTATAATAGGAGCTCCGTGCAATCTTCACTATGACCCCTGAAGAGGGGGCTCATCACTGGCAACTGTCTGCCTCCAGCTACATAAAGGACTTCCATTTTACTGAGGTGGAGAGATGGGCGAGGTTAGCCAATGCAGTCAGTCAGTGCTGTGACTGTTAACTCACGGAGATCTTACCCCAGAAAAGAGCAGATACCCGAGCTCCACCCCCTGTTCAGTCTTCAGTCCACATTATCAAGCAGGAAAGATGAGCATGTGTGTTGGGACACTAGGTTTGCCTCACTAGTAGCAACATCCAGTGATCTTCTAGCTACAGGAATAATCAGCAACACTAAATACAAGCTTGTTGAAGCAGAAAAGTGCCATTAAGCTCCGCAGCTCAGAGGATATGGCATTGATGATTTGTACCATCTCCAAAGGGAACATCTGAGGATACATTCTGAGGGCACCACATGGTTAATTGTCACGTATCTCCCTTACAGACTATCGGAGAAACAAAAACTTTCAGAGGTTTAGAAAAAGTGGTCTGATTTTTTAAAAGAGCTGCGGTTGTTCAGCCTAGAGAAAAAGATTGTGGGGAGACTTGATAGCAAACGGAGAAGATAAGAAAAAAAATGTTTTTAAATTATAGTCAAGAGGGAAATTTAAGTTAGACATCAGGAAATACATCCTACACATCAGGACAGCAGAGTACTGGAATGGAGTGCCTAGTGGGCTATGGAATTTCCATTACTGGAAGCTGTACAAATTTACTAGGTAAGTATCTGTTGGGTACAACCCAGGTAGGGCTGTCTGCCATGGGGCAGAAGCCAGCGGGCAGTGACCACTGAGCTTCCCCTCCAGACAATGACTTTGCACAGGTTTCAGTATGATACCATCAGAATGAACCGACAGTGCCCCTGCCTAGTCAATCCCTGTGTGAAGATGCAAGGCTTTTTCCCCTAAAAGCCTGGCTTTGTGAAAGTAAAATCGTAAGTAGTGCTGTACCTCCAGACTACGTGTCGTGACTGAATGTGTTTCTTTGTGCATCCTCCTGAGTGCGAAGGGAACTGTATGAAAACAGGCTTGGTCTTGATGATTTTGGTTTGGTATCATTCAGCTGAGGGGCTACAACTGAAGCCCTTGTCCTCTTACAACTGGCGCTTCTTGCCCAAGTACAGCAGGCGAAGGACGGAGGAGCTAACAAGCACAGTCCCAATCACCACGCCTGGCTGCCTTCAGGCATTCCCCGGCATACACTGGCAGCTAGCTATGACATGTACTTAACTACAGACAACAAAACCAGTGCGATGATACAGTAAAGGTGAGCAAGGAGCAATCTCCAAGCGAGCCGCCTGTCCATTACCACCGACAGCTGCAGTAATGTTAGTGCCATTCCTATCACCTTCGCTGCACTTCTTCCCTTCAGTCACTGTAGGAAAGCCTCATTACCATGGGACTTAATAGGTTGCAAACACTTTGGTCACACCCCATTAAACCTAAGTAAGGAGATGTTATACACATGAGAAATTGGTCTATCAGCATCACATAGTACATTTACCCCTATCTGACTGAATGGCTGACTAGATAGCCCCATCAGCACAAGACAGCAACACTCGCATTTCAGTGTAACACACATGTGCTTAATTTGTTCTATGAATCTAGACCTTGTCTTAAAACAAAACCCTAAGCCCACACTTTTTAAGCACAGCATGTGAGGAATTACACACTTCATCCATTCACACTAAGCCATACAGCTCTTCTGCTAGGAAGACCAGTTAGGGCCGTAGTAGGTGGACAAGGGTGCTACGCTATTATTAAGACAATTGACTTCCAAGAGCTGTTTCACCTCAGGCTACTCAGATCACAACCTTTACTCCTCCGCACTAAGATGGGTAATTTACTCATAAAGAAAATGGCTCTGTCCTCTTCCTAATCAGGCACATTCTCTGGGCAAAAGGAAAACCCAGGCCCTCTCATTGCGTATAATTTTCATTCTTCACTTAACATGCAATTCCCATGCCAGAGAATGAAGGTACCCAAATACACCTGCCTGACTTGGGAATTCCTAGAAAACATTTCAGGTCTTACAGAGCTAATATTTGGAATATAATTCAGGCAATCTCCTCCTGATCAAATAATCATTGGGAACCCAGTGTCTTTCATCTGAACCTTCTGAAATTGGAGACCATTAGTCCAGTACATTTTACATTGAGAAAAATACAGTCATTGGAGACTGAGCTTCCATGAGGCAACATTAAGGTAGCTATACTGCAGCCACCATGTTGGCATGCAGAAACCTCAAACCTCCACCCTAACCCTGCTCACAGCATTTTATAACTGCCTTTCAGAGTATAGATGAAGGGCTCATCTAGGAAAGTGTGCAGAATCGTGCTGGCAATAATGTACCCTAGATGAAAATATCCTGTGAATGCCTGCAGTAGTCTTCCTGGGATTGACGGACTGTACCAAAGCCAGCAAGCCTAAGCCACAGTCTTGAGCTTAAGCATTCCTCCTTCAAAGCACCTGCAAAGCCACGTATGCATATGTGCAAGTTGCTCTTCTGCACAAAATACCTAGATGAGCACAGCCAACTGTCACCAGCCCCAAATACCATGGTTCGTGGACGTGCCTAAGACAATCTTTAAAAACTAAATTTAAAAAGAAGAAAATAAAGACGCCATCTCCGCAATGGAACAAACTATTTCTTTCTGAATTTGGGATTCACAGATATATTACATAACTCCAAATTCACAAGGCTGTTAAATGTCATATCCTGACTCATTTCATCTGGAAAAACAAGTGGTTTCAGTTATCCTGCCTTTGCCTGCCACTACTGACTACCCCTTTAGACACCACACAAAAACCAGCCACCTCAGATTGGCAGTTATTGGCCACTACACAATCTGCAGCACAGATTTAACTGCCAAATTTCTCCTTAAACACTCCAAGAAAGCATAAGCTCTGTTGATCAAGAAGGAAAAAACAGCCTGGAATCTTGATCTGAGCAACAGGAAGTTAAATGGTACTTCACACGGACGTCCAGCATCACAGGATTTATCTGGTGCATCCTGAGGCAAGAAAACCACTATTGTGTTATATTCCCAATGTCAAAAACATCATTCGGAAGCCAATGCCTGTCTCATGGAAGCCATTCAGACGATAAAAGTTGTTCGAGAAGAGAGCCACAGCCCTCCCCCTCCATACCATATCAGGTTATAAGGACTCTAAATCAACCATGCCTGGCTACATAAGTCAATTCTTGAACTGTAATGCAGCAGATTTCTCATTAAATGTAAAGCTGGGCTTACACTCCCCTCTAAGCAAGAAGACATAAAGGATCTTTTGAAAGTCACTATATAATCCTCCTACAAGATTTGTAACCGTGCTACCCCTTCTTAATAGCTTCTGCAGTGGTGTAACCTTCCCTGACTTTCTTCAAGCCTGCAGACTCTGCTAAGCCACACTTCTGCCCGTATTTAGGAATGCCTGGAAGAAGAGTGGGGCTATGTCTTTGCTGTAGATGCAGTACTTTCTGAACATAATCTGATACCCTCCCACACTCCAGTAAAATTTACTTGAGCTGTATAAAGAAACAAAACAAATGTATGAAAAACAGAAGTGTGCAGTATTTCCACAATCTCTACTCATTCTTCTGCCAGGTGGTAAGTGCCAGGCATGAAACACAACGAAAGCTAAGCCTCAAATAAGCCAGTTCTGGTGTTAAGTCCATTTTAGAAGTATTTCGCTAAAAAGGATAACTTCCAAATACAGCAAATTAATGTACTGCAACCTGATCACTGAATAATGCAAATGTGTAGTCACATATATGGTAAAAAGGCTATAAACTGAACAAGATGACTCTTCATAATAAAATTCATAAATTATAAGAAAGGCTAACAGGTGGCCATGATACCACAGATAAAGCTTACTAAAGATTTACACACTGACTTGCAAAGAAGCAAAGGTCTCAGTGCACCTGTAGGTGGAAGTCTTGGTACGTAAACCAGTTCACTGCCAGAAGAAAACCCTGCATGGAGAAAGAACCTCCTTTTAGCATCTTATCAGTTCTATAAAGCTACTATAAAACAAACAAAATAAATCTAACCGTACTGCCTTTGGGCAGACTAGCACCAGCTATTACTTCTCTTTTTATACCCTCAGCCAGGCAGCTCATATGCCCTGTAACTATCTGTAGCCATCAGGAGTTGGCTCTCCCTAAGCTTCACATCTGTGACCTCTTCCTTTAATTATTCTTCTGTTTACAACATTTCTTACTTATAAAGCAGCAACTTTACATCTCCGTAAAGCAGACAAACATCAACTAAACAGCCCACAAAACTTCCAGGGCAGCAGTGCAGCCTCTCCGGCTGCTTTTGCCCACACTGCCCACTTCCTCGTCGAGTTCAGCCTTTTTGCTCTGTGCTTTACAATCCCACAGCATCAACACCCGCCGTTGTGACTTCCAGGTACCACCAAAAACGTCACTCGAGGGAGAAGGTTTCGGCTGCGCAGCTAACGTGCAGACACACACTCTGGCGCGCAGTGCTGCGAGGTCCTCCCCGTCGGTGGCCTCCCACGGCGTACCCTCCCTGGGCTGACACACCACCACTGTGTCATCCAGCCCTGCCGTGGCCTCTTCACGCTCAGCGACCGCCCCACGCACAGGCTTGCGTTTTACCAGGCAGTAACTGTAACACCATGGGTACCACCAGCAATGAATAAATACACTCTTTGAAGCATCTTCCAAATATAAAATAACTCCAAACTGCAACACCCTCATGGCTGAATTACCCTCTTGAAAAGACCCCATGTCCCTTCTGTCTTCGGTGGCTCCACAACAATATCACCACAGGGTTTCACACTTTTTTTCAGTACTGCTCAGTATCCATAACAATGTAGAAGTTGGACCACATTAGCTCTTCCACATCTTCACATCCCCAAAACCCCAGACAGAGGTGGGATTGATCTGTGGGATTTTTTTAATGCCCAAGGGCATGAGAGTCTGTCTGGCCAAGGTACTGGTGTGTGCTCGGATCAGCTCTGGTGTTACCTGGGAAAGAAACTGGCTGACGCTCAGTCACTTCAGATTTGAAATAGAAATGTTGAGTTAGGGCAGCCATTCCTCCTTCTCTGCCTGTGGGCCAAACTGGCACTTCACAGCCAGATCTAGTCCTTTCCTTCCTCTCTGCTACATTTGGAAAGGTCAACATCTATTTGTATTTGCACTGACTGAGATAAAGCCAATTTGGCACGTGCGTTATTGCAGACAAACTCCAGAAAATCAGGCTCATCAAAGATGGCCTGGCTAAACAGCTCGGCTGAAAACATGTTAGCAAGCCCAAAGAGACCAAAGCACATATCAGACAATCAACAGGGGCAGAAAGTCATTCCTTCGTCTGTTTTAATTCACTTTAACAAGAGCATGTTGCCCTTTCTCTAGTTAATTACTTCAAGCCATCCACATCGCGTCTCAGTCTTTATAGCATATATTTGATTTTCACCATCAGGCATGTTTGCATACTGTCTATACAGAACAGTTTCACATGGACTTTGGCTTTTGCTTAACTGACCAGACAGAACAGATGGTGCCCTATTCCAGCTTTGTAACACTCTGCACAGAATGGTCCAATTAAACAGTTCCCAATTAGTCAGTATGCAATCAAACAGAGGGTAGGGGTTTCACATAACTAAATATTAAGCCAACCCTGATGCCAATGGCTAGAGATTATCCAGAACTGAAGGGAAGACTCGTGCTCTGAAAGAGCACAACTTGTCAGGTTTCTATAGATCATATTTCATATCCCAGTTTATTAAAGGCACTATATGATACCGCTGCTGGAACAATTCAGAAGATGTCTTTTTAATTGCACTCCTAACACGCAAATGTCGCTTCACAAGATATAACTACCTCTTTGCCTTTTAGTATACAATATGTTTTCCATGTTTGCAATTATTAATGTTTATTACATTTTCATTTTGAATCAAGATACGTAGCCCCAATCATGAACATAATTTGCATTATAGTATGCTTGGGGAGAAGAAAAAAAAAGAAAGATAAAAAAAGGAAAAAAAGAAAAGGAATAGCACCAAGAAACTCCCTAAATCCTAATTAAATACAGCTCAAAAGAAGTCAGGGAGGTACTATTTAGACAGTAGAATTAATGGAAGTAAATTAATGGTTGCTCAATGACTGTTAGTTCTGCAGGCACTTCATGCCCCTACCCAAGATAACAAGAAAAAAAATCAGGATGCATATGACAGCATTGTATTTCAATGTATTTCTCCAAGCAGCTATCAATCACAGAGCTTTACTGAGAACAGAGTACTTTGCTAAGTTAGATTGGTAGCAAAAAATTAACAGAGCACTTCCAAAGTCAACACCAAAGGCAATAATTTCATTCCTCCTGGCAACACTGCAGTCCATCAAATCCTAACCCCCTTCACTTCAGGTGGTTTCCTATTTTATACAAAGTTTTCATATCACGTGGGTCTAAAACCGGTCCAAACAACAAATAGCATTTGCCCTACGCTAGTTAACACTGTCCCTCTTCACGGGGTTCACGTTCCTTACACAGCTGTATCTTCACATTCCACCCTGCATCTGCACAGCAGTTGCACTCCCACCTAACCCGTCCTAGTACTTGCTGCTCTGAGACCTCACCTTTTTACTTGAATCAAACTGCCATTTTCTTCCTCAGGATAAGTATGTTTTTCCTGTAATACTCATCATGCAAAAAGGGGAAAAGCCTGCAGACTCTACACTGAAGTCCCTTTTCAAATCTGAATTTTTTCCCTGAAATAATCACAAATTATTATTCAAGCTGTGGGCTCTAAGATCAGCAAATGTGCTTTGACACAGCACAAGTACCAGCATCAGAAGAGGACACAATAAAATCTCTGGCTAAATGAGGAATGTTGTGAGCAACCAAGAACAACTAAACAAGCTCCCAGAGTCTAACAGGTACCCTGAATACAAACTACAAATCACATAGCACAATCGTAAAATCCTTCACTGTTACCCAATACAACATTCAGCCCAATAACCCAGAAAACATCAGAGAACGTCTCCAACTTACACGTAGAGCAATTAATTTTTTCCCTGCCTTTATATTAAGGACAAGAATTTAAACTCTGATTAATAATTTGAAAAGCCTTTCTCCTGATCACGAGATATCCAGAAACAGCTGAAAACTTTCCCAAATTTAATTGTGACTTGAAGCTATTTCCTTTGGATTTCTCCAACACCATTCATGATGACTATTCACGAGAAGCTCACTGCAAGCAGCCATTCTCCTAGCTGACAGCATTTTGCAGGTGAAACTTTCGAAGCGTTTGGAGAATATGGGGAATCATATTTTGGTAATTTGAAATGATTTACTGGTACCAAATGTGTCTACCTGCTTCAGGTGAAATACAGTAAGACCAGAAACTTTTTCAATGAGTTATTTTGTCAAATTAAAAAGTTGACGTATAACATTTGAAATTTCTTCTGAAATGTATTAATTCCAAAATAATATTTTACATGTCAGAGCGGAAAGTTCCATTTGATTTAACTACTTGTTAACTACTTCACCTTTTGGGGGAAGGGGAAAGGAGACCTCAGAAATTAACCTCAGTGCTTCCTTGCTATAAGCTTTTGCCAACATGCAACAAAAATCAATTATTTGCATAAGCAGCTAAATACTGGGGTGAGGGGTTTTTTTCCGCTAATGGTAAAGATAGTCTGAAATTTGCTTTTGACACCTGAGGAAGAAAAAGACAGGAAGGAGTGCAAAATTTTTTCAGAAAACATTTGAAACTGGGGCTTGTTTTATTCTCTAACTCCAAAGCAGATGAGTGTGAGTTCATGTTTCTCTCACATGATTATGAGTTACATCCCAGCTGCTCCTGTGGTTCCATCATGTTTACTCGTAGCATCTAAAAATTACTGCAGGAATATATGGAAGACTGGCTTCTTCCGTTCTAGTCAGACAGCAAAGGGTGGAAAACACAAGTCATGCCTTCTGCTGTGACCAGAGTTGCATGGCTAAACTTCCAGGCTGAAGTGCAAGGAGAGTGTATGTCTCCATCCTGTCAGGGACAGGACTCCTGAACACTCACCACCCACATGGTTCAATTTTCTGTATAATAGTTGGACCACAATGGAGAAGAAATACATTTACAAGTTACCCATGGCCTTTAGTGGCCAACTTGAGACATGCCAGCCCAGCTGTTCAGAGGTTTAACCAGCCACGCTGCTGGTCTCGACTGAAGTAGGGTCACCTGCATCTCCAAACTCTCAGTGTCCCCAGATATGTATCAAAATCACTGGCTAATATTGAAACTTCAAGTCTACAGGAAAAGCTTTAGGTAAGTGGTAGGTACACAGTAGGAATAACCTCTCTTGGTTAATATTAAACTACACCTACAGTTACACACAAACTCTACACTTATTGTCTCCCAAGAGTGGGAGATAATGCTGCAGATCACAGCAAGTAACACACCAAAGCTGCTGTCAAGAAATGTCTGATTTTAACTGAAATGACCCTCCATTATCCAAGAGCTCTAGGCAATGCCACCACAGTACGTGCTGGGAGATGAGATGTAGGTGGAATGCCCGCCCTCACTGCACGCTAGGCCACCTTCTGTGGTGAGCCACGTCCTGCCCCGTGTCTTCTCCTGACCATTAGGTACTGACAACGAGTCACTAGCAGTTTCTCTCCAGGACGGGAAAGATGGTGCATTCTGTGTAATATTTCAATTCTGTTTCAAAAAAAAAAAATTATTCTAGAAATCAGGGGCAAAATGACACAGGGAGAGGGGGAGAGTAAGAGGAGCCACTTGCAGCAACTGGAATTGTTGGTTCATGCAAAACTCTGTAACTTCAAATTTTGTTCTCATAAACTGAAATGAAACACTGAATGACTCCATTTCCACACAATGGCTTTTTTCTTTCTCCTTTGGCCAACCAAAAACTTAAGAAGAAAAAAAAAAGGGAGGAGGAATACAATCAAGCAGTCTAGGGGAAAAAAGGTAGTGATGGAGCTGGTATTAAAAAAAAAAAAAGAGATTAAATATTACATTCAAAAAATGGTAAAATGAAATGTCATAACACCACCAAGACCTTTTAACCTTTTCACTTAAAAGAAAAATTGGAAAACCAATAAATTGATAGTAAAATTGTATTTTGATGTAATAGCATTTTGATTGGAAAAGCACTCCATCAGAAAATGTTGAACCAGCTGTAAGAACTTTATCTACACACTACTAAGAAGAAAAATACTCTATTTTATATTGTTCACATTCAAAAATAAGTGACATTTCACATATTCATTTCGGGAATACTTGCATTATTTCCATGTAAGTCTCCATAGATGCATAGCCAACTTATTCTATGCCATAAAATACAGCAAGTTTCCTATTTAGTTTTGAGTTACTTTATAAGTTAATAACTGATTCAGGACTGAACAACCTTCTGCAAGCACAAAATGGCTTAAGCCCAGCAGATTGATGTGGATGGAGCCTTTTTTATTTATTCCAGAGGAAACATTTTTTTGATTCTACCAACATAGCTGCGACCCTTTACATTTCTGTTACATCCCCTGAGCATTTTAGAGTATTGCCCGTATTTTATAAGTGGTTTTAAGCTTCTGGATACTTTTGAAAGGAATATTCATCTTCACAAAAATCACTTGCTGGTTGTCAGCAAGCTAATAGACACCATTCTTCAAAGCAGAAGCCTGAAAAATTTAGGCAAGTATCTTTCTTGAAACAAAGCAAGAGGTAGAAAAATACTTCGTTTAAGAATGTACTGCAAATAAATCTTCCTAATCTCTTAAGCTTAGCAGGGTTTCATATGATAAAGGTTTGCAAAATTCCTTTGGGCAAAATGCATAGGAATAACACATCACGTTAGAGGCAGTGGTACTCGCAAGAAAAGAGGCAGTAGTAGCAAGCAGCACTTGTCAGAAATTAACTGCCTGTCAATTCATTAAAAGAATAGCACTTCTGGCACCGGTCCTAGAGCTGCTTTCTAGCATTGTTATATGGTTGGAATATCAAAATTCACCTTCTCCACCACCACTCTAGAACAGCATCTAGCCATCCTCTTCGCATCCTGACTGGCAAGCCTGGGGGACACCGAAGTCCCAAATCCTTAACTCATGTTGACCCTCAGCAGTTTGTCTCTCCAGGGCTTCCCAGATCCTTACTCTCGATCCGGCCAACTGATAAACTGTGGGGGTAAGTCTTTGGCATCCTGCAAACCACCAGAGTTCCCAAGACCGCGGCTCCTCTCTAATCAGAATTTATCTCTCTGAAGGAGCCCATCCAGTCCGCTGCTCTTTTCTGTGAGAGGAGATAGGACACTGCTGTGGCCAGGCAGAGGGCTAGGTTTTAATCCAAAGAAAACTAAACCTGAAGTCCCAAATCCACCACAAAATGGTGACCTTCCTGTGCAAGCCCAGGTGGGGCTTTTCTGAAATGTTGGAAAGAACGTACACATTCTGAGCAGTTGCTACCAATATCTTTGTGTGGTACAAAGTTCACAGCTCTGCCAAGGATTTCAGTTTTCTCCAATAAACACTGCAACATTGTAACAATAAATCATACCAATCATCATAAAAAAAGATGTACAGCTGCTACTCTGCAACACACCATAAACTTCCTATCATTCTCAAAGGCAGGGAGAGAAATTCCCTCCAGCCGGGAAGCCCCTTCCCAGCTGTACAGCAGGAAAAAACACTCGCCGTGCACGTTTCAGGGTCTGCTTGTTCATTGAGCTGGCAGGGACACGGCAGCCAGGGACCAGCCGCGGGAGGCAGAGGTCCATTAACCCGCGCATGGCAGCAGGCACAGCCGAGTGACAAGGCAGCGGACTGGCAGCCTGCGACACCGCTCCTCCGGACGCTGTCTTAACACAGCAAGGCGCCGTTCCCATCCCTTCTTCCCTACACTTCAGTTTGCCCTCACTCTTTCTCCACTAAAAGAAACTAATTCAAAGTCATAACTCCGTTGTTGAGATCTGGAAGCTACTGGTTTTTTTAAAAAAATAAACTTTCTGATGTTTTATTTGGAGGAGGAGTTTAATGAAAACTTTGCTATATGTTTAACTGAAACAGCAACAAATGAAAAGCCTGGTGTGAACAACTCAACACTGAGTGTGAGGCTCAGAAAATACCTATGCCTTTAATCTGAGAAATTAAAGCAACACATAAATCAATTAATACGTCCAGACGCTTGGCTTTCTTTATATCTATAGCCACGTGAAACATCTCTCCTTTCACATACAAAATTCAATTTAATAAACTCATTACTTAACATCGGTTCATATACTAATTAAAAATACAAGAAGCCTCACTCAGTATTAAAAATTCCCAGCGCTCAATAACCATGCACTTAAACCCCCACACACCTTTGCTGAACAACACCACACCACTTCTAATACTCATAACACAGCAAGAGTCAACCAAGTCGTTGACTTTTGTTATTTGGCTCACGATGCTTGCCATCAATAAACTTCATTAACTTGGAAATAACTTGGACACCTTCACACAAAGCGCTGTCGCATCTTAGCTAAGCAGATCTGAACCAAAGCAACCAAGACGAGGGATCACACTCCTAGCGAGCACTATCACTGACTGAAATGCAGAAATCACCTTCCCAAAATAGCCAGAACTTAGCATCATTTTTAAAATCAAGATGCATGGCCCAATCTCACCTCCTGTGTACATCTGCACACCTGAAGAGTGGCCAGGGAAATGTTAACATGCATACAAACATTTCATAATTTTCAGAACACAGAAGTAAAAAGCAGAGGAGATTGCTTTGCACTGAGAAATGAAGTTACAGTTTCTTGACAATCATTTAGCAGTTTATACTCATTTGTACCATGTTACCATTTAGTATATTAATTAATTAATATATTAATACTTAAAGCGAGAAAAAAAAAAAGGTTACTAACCTGTGGGAAGAGAGAGTAAGTTGCATTGTCAATAGTGAAAGAATATAAAAATTCCCCATCAAACCAGAGGTTCTTTCCCATAGGGGAATTTAGCTTTGTCATAGCAAAGAGCTGCCCAGGGTCGCAGCATTCTTCCAGCAGTTTCCTAGTGAAGACAACCAAAAGAGAAAGAGCCATATTAATTAGAGCCTTGGCATGCCTTCTCTAACAACCACCTTTCACACCCAAGATCCTCCCACTCCCAGATGTCCCAAAGCAAGCTATACATCTTGCCAAACAGCAGATGAACCATTGGTGACTCTTTTTTACTCACAGAAGGGCCAGAAAACCTGATATTTATTTCAGAAAATCTTGAAAATAGACAGTAAAAAATTTAAACTTCCATTCACTTTTGAGCGGCATAGAAATAGAACCAAGATTCAGCAACAGGAACTCCATCCTTTAGAAGTCACCCTAATGAATAAAAAACTGATCTCCAACACATACAGAAATCAGAGAAGCTCTCCTGAAAATTAAATCTGAGGTATATGAAAATTCAGTACCAAATCTTACTCAGTTACATAACTTAAGTATGGAAAAATTTGGCATCTCTCTCCAGTTACTGAATATCCTTGTGCAACATTCACAGCAGTATTAGAGCCTGCCTTCTAACCGAAGTCAAATTCGAGTCATTCAAGTACGAGACAGATAAATACAGATAGATATGTATATAGTGGATATAATACTTCTTGTTTCTTCAACAAAACTGCATATCCTCATACAGATTCATTTGCCCAAAATACTCGAGTAGAAATTTGAGACCTGGTGACGTGGTTGAAAGTTTGAGTAAAATTCTGTATCACAGCAAACTCAGCAATTAATATCCTAAAATAAAGAAGGATGAAAAGCTCTAGGCATCTGCAGAATATCCTATCTTTCCAAAGCCTGCAGGGCAATAGCTCTCTATAGGAAGGGTGACACTCAGTTTTTATATGTAATAGATGAATGTAAAATGCACATTGCAGAATTTTGTCATTACAATACATTAACATATTACTATATACATTTCTCATTTATTTTAAAGGGAAGCCTAAAGAGACTGATGCCACTTCCAGTGGCTGCATAAGAGTCATAAGTGGCAGGCAGAAAAACATCAGTTATGAGTGACTACTAAAATGCTTGATGCAGATTTTCTCTTCTGTGAAAGATGAGATTTTATTCAAAACTAGGAAATCATTCACAGAACTATTTAACTTATTTAGCATTTTCCAAAGTTTTACAGCTACTTTTCTTCTCTAAAAATTGATATGTTAAAAAAAATCATTATTTTCCCCTACAAAAAATTGGGTTTGCCATAAGTCAGTATTTTTCCACAACGGTGTGAATATTATTTTCCATACATATTTCACCTGAAAATTTCCTGAAAACTGTAGAGTCGATTTGTTGTCATCTTAGCAGAAGAGGAAACAGTTTGAAAATGTTGCATGACAAGCAGAAAACCTAGGGGCGTTCGACTTCCTCACTGGGGAAGTTCGGTGATTTGCTGTGGTTCAGCTCCAGGGCAGCGCTGCCCCTACCGATACCCTGGGCCCCTGGGACACTTCCTCGCGTGGAGGAAGGCTCCAAAGGGAAGGCAAGGATACAAGCACGGATTGAGGGCAGGAGGTCCACTCCTCTCCTAAAACAGATACCTGAGAGTAGCCTTTGCACATGGCATGCTGGCAGATTAAACTGTTAAAAGCAAGAAATTACACAAAGTAATTGGGTATCACATTTTGTAAGCCAAGAGTCAGGTTCTACAAAGAGCTGTAAGGTAAGCTCTCGTCGTGTAACAGGCTGAGCAGCCCCTCTGTCCCCACAGGCAGCCAAAAAGGTAAGTGATTTTTACAAAGAATCAATCAGAAGCTTATGACAGGGTGCTTCATGGCTCTAAATTTCAATATTTTGTCCATTTGACCCCACAGCGCTGCACTACAGAGTATGAGGCTTCACCATGCATCCAGACCTTACATTGTGAGGGTACAGGGCTCACAACCACAGGGCATGCTGCTGCTCAGGCTGAAGTGCTTTTCCCCATACACACCTCAACTTCTCTATCTGCATAAATGGGTACTTCAGAACAGATGTAAATCACTGTGCTTGGGTGTGTAAGTCAACCCCAAGTTAATGAAGTCTAGGACAAAACTGTGTCCACTTCAAGACCCCACAATTCATGAAAGATGGAGACAGGCTGGAGAGGGTCCAAAAGAGGGCCATGATGATGATCAAAGGACTGGAAAATGTGCCCTATAAGGAAGGACTTAGAAGCTAGTTCTTTTCTCCTTAGAGAAGACAAAACTCAGGGGGGATCTCATCAGTTTTCCAGTACTTGAAGGGCAGTTACAAAGATGACAAAGGCGCTCTCTTCACAAAGCACCACATGGAGAAGACAAGGGGCAATGGGTACAAGTTGTACTATCAGGTGTTTCATCTTGATATAAGAAAAATTTTTCAGAGTGAGAACAATCATTCCCTGGAACTTCCACAGGGATGTGATGGCATCTGCATCACTGGAGGTTTGCAAGACTCAGCTGGACAAGGAGCTAGATAATCTCATCTAAGCTCCGTTTCCTATGAAAGATTGGACCAGGTGATCATTCGAGGTCCCTTCCCACCTTGGCAGTTCTGCGATTCTGGAACTGTTTTCCCTTAGACTGCCCGTTGCAGAGCTGGTTTGTCCCCCTCTGAGCAGAACAGAGCAAGATGTTAGCCAGGGCAGCAATTTCTGTTCCTAGAAACACCAATGGGTTTACCTATATCCACCACAGAAAGGCTTCACATCACCCTCCTGCTGGTGCCCAGATAAAGCCTTCATCCCAGAACTGTAAAAACCAAACTAGAGGAAATTTGAGATCTCTCACCAAATAACCTTTGCAAAACAGTTTAAGAGAGGCATGGAATATTGTTCCAAATAAAAGATTTGAGAATGGAGATTCTTCTGGCTGTCCACAAACTCCAGTTTGCTGCCTTTGGAAAATTACTTCTCTCTCTGTCAAGTGGAATGAAAATCACTTTTGCCTGTCCTTCCCCTCCTTTTCTTTGTATTTTCTATCCCCACAGCAACTTTTTCAAGAAAGCATAAGGTAATCCACTATCAGATGGAGCTTCAGCTCTACATATAGTTGTTTGTTATACAACTGTATAATAAAATTAAAACTTCCAAGTGAAATCCTGCAACTTTTACGTTCTCTGGAAGTCTGGTCTGAGCAAGAAGCACAAAAGTAACAGATAACTCAGTGGAAAAGTATCTAGGGAATGTTTTATATTAATGGATCTTTCCTTAGCCAGGGTAAACTGATGAGCTAAGGAACAGCTCTTTGTACGATTCTCCCTTCCCTCCCCCACCTATTGGACTAGATATATACATATACACCTACTCTTTCCCCTGCCCAAAAATGCATTCTTATGGTTCATGCTGAATCCTTCGTTTATAAACCCATTACAAAAAGCAGTCGGTGCCTCCTGGAAGGTCCACAGAAAGGCAGGTCACTAGCTCAAGTATGCATCTCTACGTATTCGCACAAAACTCCTGTGCACTCACAAATGTTGTCAGAAAAGAATACTTATTAAAAGTCTCACATTATTTAGTCTCTCTTTCTGATCCAAATCCCAAAATTACAAAGTGAGAAAAGCTCCATAGGAAAATGCGCATTAAAAAGCAGAACGGATTCAAAGGTGAACCTAAAGCAGGGTACTTCGCAGGATCAGGGACTCTGAACCGATTTGCTGAACTTTATTAAAATGTACACCTAAAATGTTATGACACAATCTATAAAACTGCAGCACAGCTTTTAGCCAAGGATTTCAATTCATTACAAGCATTCCTCCACTAGCAGGATACCTTTGACTCCAAGTTATCTCCAATTCAGAGGAGACCTGTGTATGAGAGGAATCAAACAACTTGAATATTGGTATGGAAACGGCACTGAGGGCCCTCAGATCTGAGAGCACTTAAGGAACAAATCCCTACTTGTGAGAGAAGCAGGAGAAAAGTTACTTTGAGAATCTCACTTCAGGCCTCTCAGATTTCAGCCGGAATTAGGCACTGGGCAGGTCATCAACTGCAAGGCAGCACTAGCACTGAAATGGCTCTGCAAGTCAACTCCAGCAGCAACCTGTGCACAAGGCGGGAGCTGAGCAGTAGCTTTCAGACATTAGCCGCACCCCAACGGCAGACCTTGCTGAGGGTATACCAGCAGACATTGCACACTGAAAGAAGCAGATGGAAATAGCTGGTGCCAAGGATCCTACAGCCACATTACCTTATTTTCGTGGGATTTACTGCAGACTAACTCTGGTCTGACTCCACAACGAGCCTATGAGTGGCTGTAGCACACTGAGTACGCTACTGAAGTGCAGGAACTGGGGACAAGCAAGAGATTTCCCTCAAAAGCCCAATCCAACCAAATGGCTAATACAGGTGCACCCCCCTCCACCTAAATGCAGAGAGGCAGCCAGACCTCCTTGCAAAGTCTAAACCTAGATTCATACATAAAGTCAGAGAACAAGTTTGCATAAAAATCCCAGACTACTTATGCTTCATCTTAAATTAACGAACTTTTCAGTTTGATTTCAGTTCGCAGCCATTTAACACTTAATCTCACCCTGGTTTGACTTGAGTCACAGCCAATGATGACTCATTAACTAGTTTAAACACCCCAAATGGCTTAGAACTGGCACATACAACATCTAAAAGCAGAAACGGGCAATTGCACAGCATGGGTTGTCAGCCAGGAGGTTACAGCCCTTCAGCTACATCTTCTCCACAGGTGGAGCGGGTGTTGCCTTCCCAGCACACCAGCACCACCACCTTCTCCAGCTCTCTTTGCCATGCCTGCCTTGTGATGCTGCAGTACGTCAAGCACGTAAGCAAGGGAGGGGGAGCAAAATTCTCCCTCTCAAAGTTTTCCTTTTAAACCCATGCACGGGGGCTGTAGTACATCAGTGAGGAAAAGATCAGGTTGATGGGGAGCCGCATGCCAGGCAGCAGCAACAGGAGGGCAGCTTCGTGAAGGAGGACTGAAGGCTTCAGCCTGATCTTAAACGGAGCGATGGGGAGAGGGAGCATGGCGTGGCACGGCATACGGGGCGCAGGGGTAAGGGTCCCAGGCGAGGCTGGTCAGGGCTGTTAAGGCCTACTGGTGCCCTGGCACTGGTTACACTACCAGCGCCACCTCTTCTTCTGCCCCGAGGGGATAGCGGTTTTACAGCAAATCCCCCACACACATTTGCTGAACCTTGCACTGAACAGGAGCCCACCCAGCTCTGCAGAGCAGTGACCTGTGAAGGATGATGCCCCAGGCTGAACAAGGGCATTGATTCAACCATTGCTCCAAAATGATAATATGAAATTTATTACTGTTTCATTATCATTTGGCTTTAATGGCAGCATTAAAAAATTGACTGAGGTACAGGTTCAGGTTTGAGATAAAAATAATTGGTCAAACTAATTGCTTAGGCCAGAGTCTGCTCAGCTGCCTGGATTTAGCTGGTATCCTGCTAGACTGATTCCGGTGACTACAAAATGGAGCCAGGAGCCGACAGCACAAGACTGCAGAGTTTGGTCTGACACAAACCTCCTGTTCTTTACGCTGCAGTCCGCGATCGCCTCAGCTTCCCACGTTTTGCTTTGGGATCGAATGAATCTGAACATCCAGAGGAAAAAAATGAATCTGCCTTTGGAGTTTCACCCAGTGTCTAGCCAAAACCATCAGGCCTTTGCTCACAACCAGGGATTCGCGGCACTGCTGAAATCCAGAGTACAGACGGTCGCTTGGGTTCATTAGGGAAGACCTGCACAGCTCCATTTCCGTGCAATTGCTTAATTGCTTCCATCTACATCTTCCCCAGTAGAGGCAGGAGGGCTTAGCGATAGCCACATGGACTCCTCAGAGAAATCAACACCTATTTCCCAGCACATGCATGCTTAAGGGACCCTGGGCTAACGTCCCTGTCGGAAATACTTTAGGGATTAATATCAATCGTAGCTCTGAAATGCAACTGGTCTGACCACCTGCAACACTATGAGTCTCAACATCTAATCCTGAAATTTTTTACATTAGGTTTTCACCATCATGTTTCCATCCACAGGTTCTTGCAAGAAGTTTTGGTACCAGGGGAGAAACTACAATTGTTTAATGTCTAAAATCTTGCCTTTAACAAATTTGCACCCAGTTCAGAGTTTGAATTTTTGGCACTTCAGTTTTGCTGATTTTTTACATTATTTTTTCCCCCTTCCCTTAAGAGATCCCCAGCTTCTCAAGATTCAACCTCCCCTCTGATGAGTACAAAAGCTGGAGTTTCCTGAGTTTCTTGCTTTGAACAAAGTCTTTTACTCATTCCACCATTCCGGTAGCTATTGTCTCTTTTCCAAAATCCACATCTAAGTATTCCAAACCTGGAAATAATATTTGCAGGAAATAATATTTGCCAACTACAGAATCAAAATGGCCTCTCTGTTATCATCCATGTGTCCCATGTCCAAGGCCAAAGCACGTTTAACTGATTAACTATTTAGCACTCTTTTCATTGCCAATGCTTCCCAGGGCGGGGACATCCATCTGTAACTGCAACCTGCACTCTGGTTTGCTAAATGTGAGATTTCACATATGGCTCTATTGAAAATTAGGAAGCTTAGTAGTAAACCCAGGCTGCTCTGACTCCTGGGCCCATCCCCTACACGAGTTGCTGCCCTGCTCCTTTTCTCATCTGAAGAATTTATCAACAACATTTTAATATTGCCTTGTAGATCACTGATTAAAAGAAATGCAGAGGATCAAGAATTAATCTGAGCAAGTTCACACCTGGACACATCCCAAATTCATCCATCCAGTGACCATCACCATCCAGGAACATTAAAAAAAATAATAATCTATTCCCATATCCCATCTCCAACAGTAGGCAGTAGCTAATGCTTACAGCTGTAAGAAAGCCCTCTCACACAGCCACATAATGGCTATACTTGTGGCCATTTTTTGCTCTGAGCTGGCAGCCTGAGAATTTTATGGCTCTACAGAAGGCTACAGAAGCCATTCAATAACAGTAAAATCACTGATTCATTTACAATCAGTGTGGTCACGTGAGCTTGGAGCTGCAGCTGGCATTTGGCATCCGAATATTCTGCGAAAACATCGTTAGTTGGGTTTGGTCACGCACACCAAATTTCTCTTTCCTAAAGAGCTCAATATAATACTTGTAACTCAGGGTAAGCTTGAAGAAGTCACTGAGGCTTTGAGGTTTTCATGGTGTTTAAAATACCTTACTATTCAAGGGATTCAAGGCACGCCATCCTGCACCTTAGGCAGGGCAGAAGACAGCAAGTCTAAGGAAACTGAGAGTGGAATTTAATACTCTTATCAGGGCAGATATCACACACATCAAACTCTTGCTTCAAACACCTAACTGCCCCTGCACCAAAGCTGTGGGTAGAGCATGAGTTACCGCTACACATTTACTAAGGAGATGGAGGGAAGCAGCTGTCACCTTTCTGCTACTGCCAGATGCTAGGGGACACACTGAATGCACTTCAAGTCACACTACACAGAGCCACATCGTCTTCCTCCTTCACATCAAAAACAAAACTGGCTTCAGCCTTGTCAAGCATTTTGGCACCACTCCTCTCTATAGCAGACTCCACCCCACCTGAGATGAAATATAAAACTACCCCCAGCACTATTCAGGAATCTGATCTTCATGCTGCCCTCCGAAGAACATCATGGACAAGTACCAAAAGAATAAAAGAACAGCCAACACAAATGCTCTTGATATTCACAAAAGCATACCAAATTGTTTTTTTGCAAAAGAGTACTAGTTTAAGTTCTAACTAAAATTAAGACTTCTGCCAAAAACAACATCTAAATCAAGTAGGCATTGCTCTGCACAGGTTCATTTCTGAAAAGCCGCCAGTGACCTAAGCTTGAAGAATAGCTCTAAATGCAATGAAAAAGAAATATGAAAAAAAGTGGACACTGCAGACCAGAACAAAGAGATAATCTGATCTACTTCCCAGCTAAGCTTTCTGCAATATGATTAGATTTTATGAAGACTAAAGTCATAACTGTATTTCTCCTCACATTCATTATTAAATTGTTTCCTGTTATGAAACTTTCAGCCTGTTTCAATGCCTCCCGCAGCAATTCTTGGTGTCTGGACTTCACAAGGATCACGTAATATTTCCACCATCTTCCTCAAGAGAGGACAGATATCACGACAATGAAAAGGTCACAGGCAGAAGCAAATCTGAACTGCCTGGCACTGCAATCTCATGAAAAGAAAGAGGTTGCAGAGACCGTAGACACTTCTCAGAATAAGCACAGTTCATGAAAACCACCTTCATTAGCTTAGCAGTAGAGCTGTACGTAACTTTTTAAAGCGAGTAAGAAATTTTAACTATAAACCATTGGATAATTCGCTGCAAATTGCCAAATAAATAGTCGGAGGGGGGCAAATTATGAAATCAAGCGCTACCATCTTTTCTGCATCATCAGTATCTTTTCCTTTAGAACTTTCTTCTAGGGCTTTTTGAGGTGCCCAGAAGGGAAACCAAGTATTTTATTTAACCTGAGAATATTGCATTTTTCACAATAGTTTTCACTATTTATTCTAAAACCACTGAAAAAAACATTTGGTGCCACCCATGTAGTATAGTTAGCAGTTCTGTTTTCCAGACTGCAAAAGTAATATAAAATTGCTTTTTTATCCTGTGTGTTGGGCTACCCTAATCCTTCCTACCCTGGAGCAGTACAAACAAACCCTGCTACCTTGCAGTAGGCAAAATCTGAGCTTTCAGCCATTGCAGCACATCTTCCTAATCCATGACTGAGTTTGTAGAACTATTTTTCTTTTAAATGTACAAGTGATATCTTCTTTCTAGAGATGTTCAGAGTATCACGGAAATAGCTTTTTCCTGTACCCTCCTTCCAAACAAACAAAGATAGACTTAGTGCTTAAAATTTCAAGGATCTGAAGTCTTTTGTCCATTTTCAGAAGACAGCAGTAGCAATAGTATTACATGGCGCACCTTGTAATTCCCCAAACTTGCCTAAAATCTGTTCTCTCAAAACTGAACTGTGGCTCAGCTCAATCGCTGAATCTTCAGATGAGTCCAGATTATTTAATCTCTACCAGATTCTACTTTGAATTTAAATTCAAATTTCAGACAGTGTGATAAAGATATGCAATTGCTTTAGTTGATTATGCATTCTCTCTTTGATCAAAAGTAATTGAAAGGATATACTTTTCTACTACTGTAAACAAACGTGAGTCTTTTAATAGCATCACACCAATTTATTCCATACCTTCATTAATATTGCAAGTTCAAAGGAAGACTAAACTGTGCAACATTTAGACTGCAGAAGTACAAATGAGGCCAGAAATTTGCAGGGACTATCTTTGTTATTGAACAGTATTCATGAACTAGAAGAAACCAAGATACTTCTCAGTGAACAGAAGTCTACCTCTAAGTTTACCTTTCCTCCTTCTCTTACTTACAAACTGCGCAGGTTTGCTTTGGAAAGCTACTGAAACACAGAATTGTTAGCGTCTTTTCAGAGAAAATACATTCATGCGAACTTGCTTCAAACTGTTATGCACAAAGCCTGCTTATATGCTTTGAAACACAAATTATAATGTATGAATTATAATGTACGAATTATAGAGTATGAGTTCTAGTATTCGGTCAGATGAAGTTTTTCTAAAACTCTCATACCAGATGTACAAAGAGCTATAAATAAGGAAACCACCGCAAGTTCTGATTCGCAGTAGCAAAACCAGTACCATAGCACTGCTTTATTATTCATGCAGTAAAATCTACTGGAATGCAGGATGCCTCCAGGTTGCCTGTATTGTTCCCAATAAAATCCCAACCACATCCAGGAGAGACAGCAGCAGCGACTCATCATTTCACCTAAGAACCGCAATGAACAGCCACATTCCCTTGAGAAGTGACGAATTCAAGCATGAGCTGATGGTTTCTGGACAGCAGCCAGCAGCTCAAGAGAAGTGTCCTCACACCACGCTGGAATTCACTGGCACTGCACCAGACTGCTCCTTTGCTTTGCTAATGACACCACCACCAGCCCCTAAATACGACAGCTGCGTTTGAGGACCCATCCCATGGAAGACACAGGGTTCATCTTGCTTCACTTACAGTATTTGAAATGTAAATGCCTCTATCCAAGCCACTCTGAGGCTTCTCCGCAGCAGAAATAGCTTCTTTCAGGGTGTGATTCATCTCAAACTAAACATCCTCTCCAATGACCATAAAGAGACTGACTACCTTAGATGGATACATCTACGTTTAGTAGTTTAATTCCAGTCCATTAAACCAGACCTGCTGCTCCAGACCCTAGAAAGCCTTATCAAGGCTCCTGCACCCAATGCGAGCTGCGAGGGAGGGACTGTAAGTCTTCTGCCTGAATACAGCATCTCACAGAAGGATGCTACTTGCCAGCAGCCTCATCTGATGGTCTTCCAGCTCTGTTCATACAGCCCTCACAGTGGGCTGTCAGAAAGATGAGATGGCACAACTGCATGAACTGGTAGTTTTGTCAGAGAGAATTCAGAGGCAAAGGGGAGTGGGGCAGGGGGAGTAGATTAATTGCTTCATCCACTGCTGTTCTTTTTTTAATCTCATAAACCTGGCAGGAGGAGAGCAGCTTTCACAGAGATGAGGTGAAATTAATGAATCGCTGTCTTGCAAAATAGCAGAACCATCAGCTGAGACAGAAAGTTACCGTACATGACAGTCCTGCTGCAGGGGGCAAAAATCAGTTGCTCTTACCACTTCTGTCCTTCCTTTCAGCAAAATCGCTGCTCGCTTTGCGCCGCTACAAGCACAAAGAAATATTCGGCTTCAACAAGGGCACCAGGTGGCTGTATTCTTCCCAGAGAAGGAGAGTCACTAAAAATAAATCAAGCAGCTCTAATCTTCCATTTGAGCTTGTAATACCTAGAGTGGTAATACATACCACCTAGATCTAAGCAGTCAATTATCACACTACAGTGACTTCTCCAACTGCTTCTGCAACCCAGATAAAAGCCCTGTAAGAATTATATAACGCTCCTCACAAAAGTGACCCCACATGCCAATCCAAGAGAGTCCGTAGGTAGCTTTCTACTAATTTTTACTAATTTGATCATGCCCCTCCATAGACAGTGAACTGGCCAGAAAAAAAATGTATTTTTCCTCTGTTACACAGATTTAAATATCTTGAAATGCCTAAAAACGGAGACCACAGAAATGAAGAGGAGATGAATAATCCTCCACTGGTCAGTCTGAGTGCTTTTTGATGCAACAGCCGTAGGTAACCAGACAGCCACTGCCTACACATGTGATAGAGGCAAGAATATGTAAAAGTATCACATGAAGAGGCATGAAAGAGCAATGTATTTTCAAAGGCATGCAAAGCTGCACATCTGGGAGGAAGCTTTAACCCATCAAAGACATTATGACTAGAGCTAGAACTGAAGGAAGCCCTGTTCTGCAGAGAAACTTGTTCCTCTCACTTTTCAGAAACTGCTTCCCACATCTCATAACTACCAGTTGTTTAGGAGACAGAGCAAGTTCTGCCTGGTTGGGAAGCATCCTTCTGATGCTTCTGATGCCCTGCCAGCTAGCAGGATGAGCTGGTCGGCCAAACAGGAGGCCAAACAAAATACGAAACCTTGGTTTTGATCTCTCTCTTCTATCCAGCTGCTGTTTTTCATGAAACTTGTAGGAACTGACTACCTTTAAGCCTTCTATTATTCTGTCTAATTTGGATGAAATTAGCCAGCAAGAAAAATTTCTTAAAGGGGGTGGATTAAGATTCCAGTCACACAGATCACATTTCCTACTGGCTGGGGGGGGTGGTGGGGGGGAATCCAATAAATGACAAATAATGCCTTGCTTTAGCTTTCTTGAAAAGGACATTGACAAAACTGTGCGTTCTTTGTTGTCCCTGTATACCCAGAATCATATACCAGTTAAACTGTAATAGTCCAGTTTTGGATGAAAGCCATGATTTAATGCACCGTCAAGCACTGACACTGGACTTCATTTACAACCGGAGCTGCTGCAACCATCAACATCACTTCTGAAAGCAGCCAATGAGCAGCTTGGCCAAACAGCCAGAGATATTTCTGAACTGAGCTCTGTGATCCTTCTGTGTGCTGACAGATGGCTTCTAACAGATGAATCATAGAATCATAGAAAGTTTTGGGTCAGAAGGGACCCCTAGAGGTCATCTAGTCCAACCCCCCCGCAGCGAGCAGGGACACTACTAACGAGATCAGGTCGCTCAGAGTCCTGTCCAAACTGGTCTTGAATGTTTCCAGGGATGGGGCCTCCACTACCTCTCTGGACAACCCGTTCCAGTGTTTCACCGCCCTCATTGTAAAGAATTTCCTCCTTATATCCAGCCTAAACCTACCCTGTTTTAGTTTAAAACCATTACCCCTCGTCCTGTCACTGCTGTCTCTACTAAAAAGATTGTCCCCACCTTTCCTATAGGCTCCCTTTAAGTACTGAAAGGCTGCAATCAGGTCTCCCCGCAGCCTTCTCTTCTCCAGGCTGAACAAGCCCAGCTCTCTCAGCCTGTCCTCATAGGAGAGGTGCTCCAGCCCTCGGATCATTTTTGAAGCCCTCCTTTGGACCCGCTCCAACAGTTCCATGTCCTTCTTGTGCTGAGGGCTCCAGAGCTGAACGCAGTACTCCAGGTGAGGTCTCACCAGAGCAGAGTAGAGGGGCAGAATCACCTCTCCGACCTGCTGGCCACGCTTCTCTTGATGCAGCCCAGGGCACGGCTGGCCCTCTGGGCTGCCAGCGCACATTGCCGGCTCATGTCCAGCCTTTCACGAAAATGAAGGGTAAAATTATCACAGATTTAAACAGAGCCATTTACCTGAAGCATATCTTGAACTTCCACTTCCGCTGTTTGTGGTCACAAGCTTCATTTCTGAAGCAGTTTTGCTAACGTTTTAAATCTTGCCTGAGTACTAGGTGCTATAAAAACAGTTTTACTGATGCAAATACTTTGCTAAATGCAGTAAGTGAATTAAAATAAAGACACATACAATTTATAACTTCTTTTCATTAAAAGCTCCAATTCCAATTCTTTTTAAGTAGTTTTTCCTCTGGTGAAGCCACAGAAGAAAGTTAAATAGCAATCAACCTGCACTTATCTTTAACTCCATCATATTTCAGTTCTGGCTATTGCCTGCTTTACAGACTCAGAAAGGATCTCTAACTTGGAATGAGTCTATTCTTACAGGGAAGGTCAGCTGAAATGCTCTCATCTCCAAACATCTGTCCCAGGAACAAGCGGCAATGTACCCTCTTTGTCCTCAAAGCTTGCTCTCTTGTAGGCCCAGCAAGGAAAAAAAAAAAAAAAAATCAAGTTTATTGATGATCATGAGGGTATACTGCAGACCTGGGACGCTGCTATGATAAAGCAAAAGCAGAAGCAAATGCTAAGCCTGTTGCTGGACCACAGGATTTCTTTCAGCAACTCTCTTACTTCCATTCTCAGCGGCTGAGCGACAGCTATGTGTTATATTAATCAACTCGCAACGCAGTAGCACTTAGTGGTTGAAGCCCCATTTTGCACTCATGTAACAGTCCACCAGCATGCTTCAAGTCTTAGTGTTCTTCCTCAGACACTCATGCCACTGAAGCCCAGTTAGGCATCTATTTTATGTTGGTCATCTAGGCTTTCCACAGCCAACAGAAGGACACTTACCCTACCCTAACACAGGTATCTAAGGCAGAAGAGAGCTGTTGGTATCTGCAAGTACCTCTGCCTGTTGATTACCGAAGGAAACTACAGTAGGAATACTAACAGAGAGATTTAATTTATAGATAGTTAGTGTGATGAAACTCAATCTGCTATATCTATAGGTGACTACACATCATTAAAATCTGTTGTTTATCCCCTGGCCTAGACAAAAGGAACACAATCACAGGGAAGTGATTTTTTTTCTGAACATAGTAACAAAAACTGCCATAAACCTTACCTCCTCTAGCACCTCATTAGAAAGCATAAAATGCTGATGCAGAAGTAAACTTTTGCCATTTGCTCTCAACAGTGCTGCCAACTCACTGACAACTCTACAGAAAACATCTCTTTCAATTACTTAACGCGTGCTCAGACCTCCACTCTCAGCAACGCTCACTGCTGCAAAGTAACCTAGCTAGTGTCTAACAGGAGGCCCAGCAGACACTTTCCCACTTTCCACCCACATCATCTCATTCCTGAGTCGTGCCACTCCTTCACTGGCAACGTAACCCAAGCCAAGTCCCTTTGGCCAGAGCCACAGCACCAATCCACTGTTCACCATCACAGCTATACCCTTTGATTCCAGGGTGTATGAAACATTGGGAAATTCCTGGGTCAGACTTAAGCAGCCGACTTAAGCACCCCGTGTTTCCTCTAAACACGTACTCTGCATTTCTATTAGTCAACTGCTGCTTTCAAAGGACACGCAGAGCCTTATCATCCGAGCTATTCCAGACCATAAGAGGAGCTGGCAGGATTCCCCCCACCACTTCCCCCAACCCGCTGGAAAGAATTTGCCAGCGTAATCAGGGAACATAAACCTGGCCTTTCAGGACAAATATTGACATGGCACTGAAAGCCAGTTTCTGAAACTCACATTTCCAAAGCTCCCGTAATTTCACTGGCTCATCACTGCATCTTGTCAGGGCTCTGAAACAGTCCTTAGCACAATCCAAACAGCTTCAGCCATCGAGGTCAGCACATATTTACAACTCCAGCTTCCAACTCACTGCACGCTGTTTTGCCATTACCATTAAACAGCTGCTATGTGGCAGCACTCACTGCAAACACGGAGCTTCAAAACACAGCGCAATGTTCAGCGGTTTGGGTTTGGTTTCAGGGGCTTGGTGGTAGGGAGGTTGCCTAAACAGTCATAGAAGAAGCAGCAGCAGTAGAAGCCAGCCAGTTGCTTCGCAGTGAGAAAGAAGAGGTGAGGAGGAGACAGGAACCATGTTGGAGTCTACCCTAATCTAAGTTTGCTGCGCTATGCTCTGTGCTGCTGGGAGTAAGTCAGGAATGCACAAACCCCATTACTCAGAGCAATCAAACACCTTCCCTGGGGATAAACATGATTTATGTACTAAGCTCTTTTAGGCCTAAAGTCCTGGCAAAAAAAACAACTTATCCAACTTCACCCCTCTGTCTAATCTGGTGGCCTTTAACAAGTTAAAACTAAACACCAAAGCAGAATTCCTAAAAGCTTGTCAAACACAAAACTGCAGAGATTACTACATGCTATGACTCCTACCCAACTTTTCCAAGATATTTATCTTCCATCTACCCCTCTCGCCTCTGCCATGTGCCGGACCGGCCCCCAGCTACACCATCACATCTGCACAGGCACGCACGCCGAGCGGGCGGTCTTGGGAAACCCTAGGCTTCCAGAGCCGCAAAACAGCTTCCCTACAGCTAGGGGAAATGTTCCTGTCAGAATTTAAGTCTGGGGTTTTACCTTCCCCCTCCTTTTTCTGCTCCACCGGTTTAGAGTTTTCCATCCTTCTTGGAATTCTTTATTCCCAAAAATCCAGTTACAGGGTTCATTACAGTTAAAGTAGTAAATAGGTGAACTGTTGCTGTTTAAATAGCTACCTGGCGTACTACAGCAATACAAAACAGGCTACCTTGTAGTGCCTGCAAGAATTATATATAGCGCAACCTAAATAAAAGCAAAACCTGAAGCTTTTGACATATACAGCCACACATATCACAGGAAACTATTTTTGGCTGACGGACTGTTGAAATCCTACATTTAATTAGCTGCTGCGCTCTAGTTTTCACAGACTACCCAAAATCCAAAGAAATCTAAATAATAAAATATAATGGTACTAGGTTCTGAAAAGAGCTGAAAGGGGAATTTATCAACCAGCAGCTACGAACAAGACATGAAACTCACAGCCATGCAAAGTCTCTCCAGCTGGCATGTCCAAGCGATCCCACTGAATAGGAAAAGGGGTAAGAGGAGCTGTACCACTCCTGAAGAATTACACAAACTCTGCACAGGTGGAGCTCCAACAGCCAGGGCCCTTCTCCACAGCAAGCAGGCAGCAAGCTCAAGTGTGGTGCATCTGCTCAGACCTTCTACCTTCGTCTCATGCTAGGTAATCACCATGGGGAACAAACTATTTGAAGACAGCAGAGACACCGTTTAACTACTGTCAAGGAGCACTCTTCTGCCCAAAGGAGGAACTGACTTCTTGTTTCCCAGCCACCTTCTGCCTCTCCTACTCTATCACTTCACCCCCAGCTGTCAGTGGTCTTGAGCAACTCCCCGTCTCTCCTACAAACTGATGAGTAACCCAAGTTTACTTTTACCCAGGCATCCACGTTGTCAGTTCCAGAAGGGTGAGGTATAATGCCCGCAACAGAAACCTCCTTTAAACAACCCGAGGAAGAACAAACTCTGGGTCCATTAGGACTTATATCTCCCTGACATCTACAGGAAGGGCAACACAGAGTGATGCAAGCAACCTAAGAGATTTCCAGAGTGTGTCAGGGATAATTTTTGATACAGATATTGATGGGTCATCTTAAGCACTGGTTGGGGATGTGATAATCCATAGAAACCTTGACCCATGAAACAGTTGCATTCAAGATCCAGAGGGGAGTGAGCAAGGAGAGCAGCAGATTCTAAGATTTATTGATTGATCTTGAACTCCTCCGTTTGGACTGGAAATAGCTCATAATCAGTCATGAATATTGTGGAAACTACATGTCAAAAACAAGGGTCCCACAGCAGAGGCTCGGCGCAGAAGCAGTCCCTGGCCCAAAGAGACGGTCACCCAGGACGCTGTCCCTCTCTGACCCCTTCCTCCCCAGCCTGCCGGGGCAGCACCGGACTGATTTCACGATGGACTCCAATACAGCTGCTGGCTTTGTGGTTTTTCTGCCTGCCACTGAGTGAGCATGAGAAATGTGTCCTGTCAGACAGATGAATGTTAGTCTCCATGACCACTGTGAGAAGACTTTCACATTCACACTCACATGACGTGTACTGCACAAAAGTTAACCCAACATTTGCTTTTCAGGAATGCTTTTGACTGAGCTTTTCATCACATTCAGAGCTCCCAGGCCTGAAACTAGCTGATTAAAATTCACAGTTTGAGAGTAACCAGCAACTGGGCTGTCCAATTGCCAGCTTTTTAAGTCTCAAACCCATCTTGAAAACTCACTTTGCAGCTCAAGAATGCATGACAACTTGTACAGCTATATTTAATCATGGGAATGTCCTTCAGTTGGTCTGTGCTACTCATCTCAAGAAATTCAAGCAGTTAATTATTTAGAAAGAAGAATCATATTTCAGAAGTAATAACTGTACAATTTTAAATAACTCATTTTCCACAGTAATTAAACTGTTTACTACAGGGCTGAAGATGAGCTATTCAGTTTCCAACAGCATGGTGACATTTTATTTTCTGGTACAATGTTACAATCTAAAAATAAACCAGATAAATAAGAAAAATAGTACAAAAAGAATATATGGGCTGAAGAGGAAACATTTTTTAAAGACATATTTTTAAGAACTAACCATTCTGAGAACACCTTCATTTCCTAAATTAACGAAAGTTAAGAAGGGATTGATTGTTTATGTATGCACCAAGAATATGACAGGTTGTTATAATTAACAACAGTAATTTTCAATGAGGTATTAAACTAAGTTACTGAAGGGCAAGCCTCATAAGAATCTGAGCCATTGATTTATTTGGGAGATTATACTACATATCCGTATCTATTGCACGAGTTTCTCTGCGACATTTGGTGCCAGCCCTTGACAGAGATAGGAAACTAAATTTAATGGACCTGATCTAGTAATCTGTCCTACTAAAGACATTTCTGTGTTCTTATGCGCTGTAATAAAAGTCTGTTATCAATTGATTTACGCTGCACACTTCTCAGAAATCTGCCCAGCAGATCCCCAAAGGGTGTATTTTCATAGCCACTGGAAAGCAGGTATATTTAGGGCAGAAGCTAGAGGATGAAAATGCTGCAAAAGAAGAAAAAGAGAGAAAGAGAGAGAGAAAGAACACCTGAGACAGAATTTCACCGCTTTCCAATCTGCCTCCTGCCTGGTGAGATCAGTCCGGCGAAGGTGCTGGCATTTGACAACCAGAAGCACAGAAGCTTCACGTCAGCCCCCACAAATCCCTTGCCTTCCCAGAGCTGTTCCACAGTTTGGAACCAAATCTAGCCAAGTGCGGATGGCCAAGGAATTCTGGAGCAGCTGAATATCCTCAGCCCCGTGCAGTTTTGAGTCCCTGTTTCTAAATACACATTACCTATGCATCTATTTAATGACAACCATGTGTATGACCCTGCTAGAACACCAAGTGAGAAGTCGTCTCAGCAGAAATGCTATGAGTGACTTCCAGAGAGAACAAAGAGTGCCTTTGTTTTAAAGTCTCATCCCAAAACCGTAGCAACCAACCCCAGTTTTAGATCTGAGAAGTCAAAGAATTGCTCACCAAAATTCATCATCCCTAAGCGTGAGCTGCTGGTGTCCCAGAGGACAGTCTAAATCTCAGCAAACATAAAGTTCACTAGATGCCAAGTCTGTGGATTGTCTAGTTGGCAACATGCAATCACAGAATGAAAAAAAACCAGAGAAACAAATGTTGTTTTCCTGTCTTCTTGCTAACCATATGGACATTTTCCCTACCACAGCTCTTAAGTAGGACAGGTACCAGAGATAGCTGCAGTGAGTGGGCTGTACTCCACATATTTCATCACTCTACTTCCAAATCTCACCACTATAACAGTCATCTCTAGAGCAAAATGATTCCCATTCCTCCTATCTTGTGGCATGAAAATGCCCTCTCCTATTACAGTTTCATAGCCTCTCTTATACCTCACATAGGCCATTAAAACTGGACCCTCAATTTAATCAAGTGATCTGCTTCCATCTGACACCTGATCTTCTTAACTGAGATTGTAATTTAACTCACGTTGTTTTAATTAACTGTTACCTCTTTGGGTTATCTTGCCTAACTAACTGAGCTGTTCTTAAATTGTCCACTTCACCAAATGTTTCATTCTTAATTGACTGCCCTTCTGATTTATCTACATATTTGTTGTCAAATTTCCTAACTACAGTCTTTCTTTTTCTGCTATGCTGCTTCACATAAATGTTTCTTTACTTTATTGTCTGCTTTTAATGTTTCTTCTTCTTCAGCCCCCTGCTATTACAAACAACTCGCCTCTATTGTGTCAAACCCTAGCAACCTTCCACCTCCCTTCCAGCCTCCCAAGGCCTCTCCATCTCACCACCTTACCATCACCATCTCCCACCCTGCCCTCCAGGCACACCTATTTTCTTTCCTTCTGCAGCATCCCACTCCACAATCCCTTCCTCTCATCCAAGAAGAGAGTTCTGACACATCTACCAATAGAAAACTCAGGTTTTAAGTAAGAACAGGAATAGCTGAAGGAAGACATCTTGTCCCTGAGAACAACCAGCAACCACAACAAAACCAGCACAGGGAGAGGAGAAGGAATATTGTACGTGATTTGTCACAGGCAGGAAAGAGCATACTCTTGCCCTTGAGAACATGAGAATTTGTCTGCTCCCAGCCTGATGGCTCACTATGGTTTATGGCTTTGTCTGAGCCAGGGTCCCAGCAGGGGACGCTGCCTGGGAGGAGGATAGAGGTCTGGCAGCTGTGGAAAGCTGCCTGCCCGCGGTCACAGAGGCAGCCGCTCCCCACCAAGCAGGCCCACAAAGGCTGAAGCAGCTGGAGAGGCACGGCTATGACAGCCAGCAAGCAATTCTGAGGGCACCTGGGAGAAAATGATATACTTTAAATAGGCATGGCAAACAAAGCTTAAGTGAAGGGCATGAGCTGACATGCCCGTCCTGTCCTTGTCACAGACTTCAGAATTTGTTGGTTAACTTCAGCAATATTGGAATAGGGAAGAGGAGAAGTATCACATCTGATTAGGGTCCTGCAAGTTTCATGAAAGCTTGGGTAGAAAGCAGACTCAAATTTACAAGCCCCATGCTGGTGGAGCTGTGCACCCTGTACTCAGTCAGCACCTGCCGCCTCTTGCTCCACGGTAACGTCACAGGGGACGAAAGGAGCTGAGGGAACTAGGACAAAAATGGAGCCCAATTAGCACTGCTATTTATAGAGCAACTTGCTCTTTCAAGTCAGAAGAGATGCTGGTGACTGCTGAGGTAGTTTTGGAGTTGATCCAAAGCATTAATCTGCTTCAGAAACACCGGGGCAAAAGTTATTCTTGAGCCAGCACGCCCGCCACGTCACCTGCAATCAAGTTCTCAAGGGATGGCATTCACCACCACCTCCAGGCACGGAGGGGTGCGAGGGCCTGACGAGTGACAGGACGTAAGAAACCCTATTGAATAAGAAACTGAAAAGAAACTCCCCGCTGGCACAGTTGTAACATTTCTTTCCCTTTCTAATACTGGGAAGGTCCAGATATTACGGCATAAGACTGCAACGGATCCCTCCAGCAAAGAGCTGCTAAAACGGCAACAGACACCGGGGTTCAGAGGAGGCGCTGGTCAGCAGAGATCACATTACAGCAATACTGGCTGAAGAGAATAACTTTGAGTTGAGTCTTCATGATTTGCTTCAGTTTAAAATAAATAGATGAGTGGACCAGCGCAGGTCTGCTATCGAGACACTCAATGTCATAGAAACTTTGATAAACAAAGAAAGAAATGTTAGTTTGTACTCTTTTGAGAGAAGGCGTACCAGCTTCCTCAGGGGATGGACAAGCCCAGAGCATCCAAAGTACTTTTCACTGTGAATCAACTTTCTTAAGTTTTATGGTCTTTTACAGTATTAATATTTAAAAGATTCTCCTAAAAAGAGCAAGCAAAAAATCCTAACCAACCTTCAAGTAATTAATGCAAGAAATCCTTTAAGTATGAAGATAAAAGTAAAAATTCATTAAATAGATCATTCAATCTACCTATTCCTTCAACTAGGCATCTTGATAGGAATATTGCCTGAAAGTTGGTCTAAAAATACTTTTAAATTACATTCATGTGCTCGATGCCTAGTCCAGAGCCAGTACATTTTGGGAGATTTTCCTCCCCGATACATTCAACCTATTTACTTTCGACCCAAAAAGGCGATAATGAAATGACAAAGCCTAGCTGCTTATGCATCAAACTTGTTGAAAGCTAATCTGTTCTTAGCAGTTACCAAACTGTTTAAGAAATACCTGTAGACTGGTACGAGTGGAAACAACTAACTTCTCAGGACTTCTAGGACTTCTTTTTAAGTTCACTAAGGCAAAGTAAGTTATTGACAGCAAATGGGAAGGAGTGTCTCACAGGACAGACTGCACAGCCACATAAGACACCACCTGAAACCAAACGATTAAGTCAGATTTGGGGGAGAACTTATTAAGCTCTACAGTCCTGAGCAAGCTCATATTCCTCTAGGCTGACCCGTGATTTCAAGCAAAACCACACTGCACACATGTTTCTGGTTGTGCTACAGAGAAGAGAACCCGAAGCCCACTGGAAACCCCACCAGCTCATTTGCCCCCATGCCAACAGAGGTAACTTTGCTTTTGTCCATGATGTAGATTTGCTGTTCCGCAGCACAAGAGAAAGCAGAATTTGTACTAAACTTATAAAACTAACTGACAGTATAACTACTCAGGCCAGCCAATATATTTTTCCACAGATTAGGTGGGGAAGAACAACAAACTCAACTCTCTGAGCACAAGACTTTCACTAGCAATGGCCTGTCTGACAAGTGAAGCACAAAACAGATTTTTTAAAACAAAATGAGAGAAAGCACTATGTTCACTTATCAAAGACCCAAGGCAAAAAATAAACATGTTATCACATGCTGGACCCATTAGCTTTTACTGAGCTACACCAGATAAGTGTTTTCACTTGTTCTGTTGTCTAAACAGAACTATCAAAACACATGATTTCTCTAATGATAGGTTTACTTTTTTGTTGTTGTTACCATTTTTGGATCAGCTAGCTCAAGTTCCACACTCTGCCATCCCCTTTTGGATACACTTAAACATTTAAAGGCAATGACTGGAGTGGGATAGAAAAAATAAATATCTCACGTGCATTTTTACTGCTTCATCCAACTGGGCATGCTAAACCCTGGAGATATTCAGCATTTGTCCATAAGGCTCAGCAAGTGTGTTTGTGCTAGATGCTTGGTGGGTGCCAAGACAAAATGTTCAATTAAGTGTACGACCTATAAAGGAATGCCCAGACTGGTTTGGTTTCTCCTATTCCCTTCACTGTTGCAGTTTCCTTAGTTAAAAAAAACAATGCATCTAATTGTAGGTTGATATGTAATTCTCACTACAGCAATCCCTAGCATTTAAAAATCATGAGTCAGGCCCCCAAAATTATGATTAAGGCACAGAAATTAGACATCTCAAAAACAACAACCCACAATGGATTTTTATTTGCGTTTTGGGGCCGCCATTCATGCTTTCAAGCCCTTCGCTTTAGCTATGAGGTCTAAAAAATTCCTTCTTCGTTTTTATCCCATGAAATCAAGACTATCACACAATCGCTTGATTGCAGGAGCTGGCACAACTATTACAAGGGTGGGCAACAGCAGACTTTGTAGCATTCCCCAACTCCTATTAACTGCTCCTAATCGCAAGCACACCTCGTTCAGCATCTGCTCCTGCTTTGCTCTGGGAGAGGAGTAACCATCACCAAACCAGGCGAAATTTTGCAGGTGGACGTCGCCTGCATCGCTCCCAGCTTTGGAGCCTGAACAACAGCCAGGGTCATGGCCCTTGGCAAAAGATCTCCTAATACTTCTGAATTAAGATCCTCGCAGTGATAAATTTTAAATTCGTAACCAAGGAATAGCCGTGGCTGAAGTATACACTTTCTGAGAACTTACAGGTGTGCTGTCTGGTTTACAAGTAACTCTTCAGAAGTGCGGGACAGACATATGTAGACAGACTTCAGTTTCTCATCCCATCAGAATTTCATAATTAATATCATAAAAATTACAGAGGTCTAGTAAAAAGCCAATAAAAATTAAATCAAGCATGTATTTCTTTCAAAGGTATTTTTCACTCAATCTGGGTTGCAATCAACAGTTCCAGCATGGCCCATGATCTTTCTGTGCACCTCACAGATCATTCTGTGGAAGTTTTTTTGCCTCCTTGCTAGAAAAGCATTTTTCCCCCCTTTTTCCTGCCCAAGGTGTGGCTTACTTTCATTGAAGATTCTCCCTATTTGTTCACATCCCTTTTAAAACTTTCTTTGTTTTGACTTTTCTGGAAATCTTACTGCTCTGCAGAAAGATCTGGATCACACAGAAACATAGCTTTCCACTGATGCAAGCTCTTTAGCTCTACATTTGCCCACGCAGGCTTGTTCAAGCATTAACATGAACTGCAGGCATCTCGACAGTTCAGTCACTCCAGAAATGGCTAGCCTCATCACACCCACCAAACACGCATACACAGACTAACCTAGACTCCCCATTTGCAGCAAATATTCAGAAAAAAGTTTGGAAAGTCTTAACCCATGTTAGGTAGCAGCACACATCACAAAGAATCCTACATAATATAACGCAGAAGCATCCTCTGTGCTTCAGAACTGCACCACCTCACTGACCTCACAGCACTGCTCTCACCCGTTCCTGTGCTTACAGACTATGGGAAGAAACAAGCCAATGCCTTCCCCGCTTCACAGCCCTCTGCGTCTGCTCCCTGTTCACTTGTTTTCAGGGTTAACAATTGCACAAGTTGCTCTGTCACAATTTGTCCCCCTAGAGCAGCCATCTGAGGGAGGCCAGGAAAGGCAAGGAGCCCTCCACGTAGTTGTGCAAGCAAGCCGTAGTAAGAGAGAGACTTCTCCCCATCATTACCATTCTCGTCTGATCCAACAGCACTCCTCCGCTATTGCTTCAGGAATATTGCATTTCCTTTCTATCCTGTATTATGGCCATACCCTACACGGATTTATGCTCATGCCTTTTACATTGTCATTAAGTAGCAAATGGGACAATACATGAGACTGCAAAGAGTCTGAACCTTGCTCAGACACATAAGGACGTAATGCTGCCTGAGTGGGCGGACAGAAAAATCACCCATAAAGAAGCAAGGGTAATCTAAAGATTACAACCTAAACGTGGCACTTCCAACTACTTAGGGATGTCTACTGCAGCACTCGCTGCTGCAGTCCAGTGACAGAGCCCACAGATCTTGCAGCTCCCACCTTTCTTGGGGCTCCCAGCGTTCTCGCTCCCACCAAGCTTCCACATGACCCAGAGACTGAACGCACCAAGTCGATGACTCCCACGGGTCAGGTTCACCATGAGAGAACATGAAGACCAACTGCAAAGATGCTTCAAGAACAAAGAGTAACAAATAGTCATGCTCAGCTCCTCAACGAGCCTTACACCTCCTTTCTCTGCTTTGCCTCCTTGCCTTTCTTCAGGTCCTAGTTTCCTCCCGTTCCACACAAGGAGCTCTCACTGTGCTCCCAGTTGCTGCTCAGCACATACCATTTCACCCTGATAGAAGGAATAATAAGAAACATGAATCTTTAACAAAGTAGCTTCAGTGGTATTTTCTAGTTTTAGTTTCAGCAAAGCAGCTGTGTGGAAGTTGCAAGCTGTCCTTATAGATCAGCAAACTTAGCAAGGACAAGACAGTGGTAAGAGCAGGAGAGCAAGATGAGACCAAGAAACACCAAAAACCAGCTTTGCTGTTTTCCAATGAGACAGACCGAACTGAGCATGCACAGCACTCCGGAGGTAACTAACGGGCAAATGACAAAGACTACCGATGAAAGACCACCAGAGACCACCCAGCAGCTGTAATACACCTGCGTAAAGGACAATTTGAATATATCCAGTATACTCCTTCTTGGAAAATGATTAATATGCATATTGCAGTTGTATTTAGCCTGAAATGAAAGTGTGTTTGGCACACGTGTGCGGAGGAGAGATCCCCCGTGTGCCCGGCGCCGTAAGAAAGAACACCTGCTTATCAGTATACATTGTACTGCTAGGTTATTACCGGATCTTCGAATCAACCCTCCAACTCCTATGACTGCAGCAGCAGTCTCGAGGAGCATCTGAGGATGACACGAAGGTGCTGTGATGGAGCCAGTGTGTAGGGCACCGAAAGACCCCTGTGCTGCAGGGCGAGTGGCCATGAGAGACAGGGCCATGGTGCAGGGTCCAAAGCCCAACGCTGCGTGAGGCACCAGGCGCGGCACCAGGGAACACCACTGCCCAGGGGCTGCCAGCGAGTGCAACGTGACGGCACGAGGCTGAGGGGTGCACGGCTGAGCGGCAGCGCTGCTCGGTAACTGAGAGATGACAGTGACCAAACACTGAGGACAGATCTGGGGGGCGGAGGAAAATGCACGTACCAGGCAGCTCAGCAGGGCAATGGCAGCAAACAGCACACCAGCTCTACGATGGCTACGTTTTTTCTCCCCAGATGGGACTTTGATAGAAGATAAGAAAAATGGGAAGAACGGGGAACAAAGAACAGCTAAAGGCGAAGGACAATGGTTGAAGCCAGCAGTCACTTAGCCTGCAGAATCAAAAGTGTGGTCAAAAGTAGAGAACCTGAATTTCATCAGCAGCTGAAGATTTATCCTTTGGCTTCTTTATTAACCTTAGGCTCCAATTAATCCTTTCCCATGTTTTTCCCCACAAAGGCACGTGCCTCATCCCACATGCGTGCTTTTAAATACTGAGCAAGTCAGAGCATACAACCTATTACAGATGGTAACATATCATCATTGAAATACTGGTGAGGACTTGTGACAAGCGTAAGAGTGTGAAATGCAACGAAACTATTTACCCATCAGTAATTAAAAATTTATTGACATTTAGAAAAAAGAAGACCATGCAAGCATTGCTAACACTGCAACTCATTAGGCAAAACGAAGTAAAACTGTAAGTTACTATCCAGGAACAGGAATCATGTTCTCATGTGAATAACATAGATGGAATAAAGACCTATTCTATTCCCTTTTAAACACATTAATGCTTAAGCAGAAGCCACAGAAAGAAGACAAAAAATTACACAAAGGCATTAAGCCCTTTACAAGTAGTAAGGTGGTACCTCCAGGCACCAGTAGCAAGAAGGACCAGTACCTCCAAACCCTCTGCACAAGTATTTGAATCATTCTTACAGTGAACATTGAAGTGGCCTGTCACTAGCAAATAGGCCAGGTATTTCTTCGCATTAAAAACTGTCCTAACAGAGGGGAAAACCCACTCCACTAATCAAAATTCCTAATCTGCATAGCTGGGATAAATCTCACCACACACATTCTTGGACTGAAAATCCCTCCGAGCACAGAATGTCTCTCTGCAAACTTATGGCACCGTATAAATTATAATTTCTGTACAGACTGCTAATTGTTCACAGGAATCCCTACTGACTTCAGTGATGACCTCGACCTGAAGTTCAGTCACAAGAGATAACCACGTCATGGAGACACGATTTCCTTAACTTCCTTTATAACTCCATTTCCTTCACTGTATAAAAGTACCTGGGGAACCAGAATCAAGTCTCCCCTGACAGTCAAAAGCAAAAAGATTCAAACATAGCTGAGTCACTTGAGAGTCTTCATCCCATTTGCCATCAAGTCTAAGTCTTACAGACTTTCACTGAGAGAGGCAGGCATCAGTGAGCCTTCGATTCAGCATCACACCCTCCCATTGCATATTTGAGTGCTTTCCAGGGTGGTTCTCAACTTTCAGGGCACTTCCGAGTACTGCCTACATACAGCGACTGATACTTCCATTGCCCTGCGCTGGGACGTACAGTGCTGCGGGACTGACAGCGCGAGTGCAACATCGGATGCCACAGACACGCCGCACATCGCGGTAGACGAAACAGCACTACCAGAGCTGACACTTGGCCAAGACAGAGCACATAGCAAAACATAAAAATCTCCTCACTGGGGAAGGGGGGGGTTGGAAATGGTTGGTTTGTTCGTCTTTCATCTTTGACAGGAAATACAAAGCCATTACTCCTCTGTCACAGCGATGGCCACTCCAGGCATTCCAGAAATAGGCAGAGCAAGTTTTCCCACAGGAAAGTAAGCAAAATAGCTGATCTGTTTTCCTAGTGCTCCTTAAAATACAGGCGAGCTATACAGCAGCTTTTAAATTCAAGCTGGCTGTGCATCCTCAGAGAAGAGCAGACCTTATAAGTAGAGGCTTTATCTTGCTACTACATTAAGGCAAAGCCTGCAGTTCACCTTGAAAGCCTGATAGCCAACAACTGGCACATCAAGGATGGAAAACGACAGATGCCCTGAGCATCAGTGGGAGCTACAGGACTCTGAAGGCGACTGGCTACTCTGCAGGGGAGGGAGATACAGGAGTAAATAATTTCACAGAAGTTCTTTATGTCACTGCTATGGATGCTGATCAGATAATCATAAAAGGAGCCCTCCAAAGAGTCTGGGGGTCCCCTGAAAGCTGAGGATGATGTCAAGCAGCCTAAGAAAGGGTATCGACTGAAGAAGTAGTGGAGAGGAAAAAAAAAAAAAGATACACAAAATGGTTGGTCAGAAAATGAAATGATGCTCTCAGCAAACATGGAAGACAAAAAAGCTAACCATTTCTACTCAGCTGTTTCCAGCAGCTTTAAAACCCTCAGAGTAGCCACATCTCCGCTCAAAAAGAGTATCTCTAAACCAAGAAATTCAGGGGGGTAGTTTCCAGGCAGACAGAACAGGACAAGCCAAAGTAATTCAATCTGTTGATTTAACACAACAACAAAAAGACCACCACTCTGCTGGCCAGAAAATGCTTTATAACAATCTAATTTCACAGCCTTCGCCTTATTCCTGAATGGAGCAGTGGGAAAGTGACCTCCAGAATCATGGTTAAAGCCAGGATGTTGTGCTCCACAGTGTGATTCACCTTGTTAAAAATTTCAAATACTGCTAAGGTCAAGGCAGCAGGCACAGCTTCTTCGTGAAGCTCAGAGCTTCCATAATAATTACTTACAAAGACTTTGCTAGAGTTAAGTGACTTACCAGTGCCATGTCCGACCCCACCCTCTGTTTATCTAGCTAATCAGTTTAGATTCCAAGACCTAGGAGAAGAACTGTCTCAGATCTTCCATATGCAAAAATCGTGACATGACAATACCTGAATCTTCACTGAGGTTTCCAACTACATAACACGGATTAATGTGCTTCAATATGACTTTAACTGCATGCAGCTATGTTAAAACGATTTAACATTTAGAACAATTTTTTTTGCATTTTGGCAACCACATGCAGCAAATAGAAAGACTATATATAAAGATTTAAAATTAAGTATTTTTTGGTGCATAGAAACCTGGAACCACAAAAGACTGCAGTCCAGCCAACCTCCTCAGTTCAGCAAAGTTCATCTTCACTGTGGGAGGATAAATTCTAAAGCTGGAAAAACAATTCATTTTCCATGCATTTACCTAGTAGGAACTAGCCTCAAAAATAGGTCTTTTCACATATGTCATCAAACACACATTAAATAGGAGCAACACTCTTGGCTGCTCTGAAGACAAAAACTACAAGTAGAGGAACAAATCACCAGTTACTGTATTATATGGATGATTCAATGCCCATTCCATCCACTGTAAGGCAGAAAAAGGGAACGGACAGATGTGAAAACACACATATCCAGCAGTGTCTGTGTATATACACACCAGACTTTCAGGGCCCTAGTCGGGTAACCTAAATTCCAGTCTCTCTGTTCCTCCTGTTCCCCAGTGCCTGGCCCTGGGCCTTCAGATGCTCCCAGCTAACATGAAAAGAGCCTCAGGGAGTTTGCTACACCCTCTCACAAATGCTGGCAGCACTGGAGTTTTTGAAAATTCAGAGTAAAGCAGGAACCCAAAACTTTGCAAGAGCAGACACCAGAAATAGGGATCTCGGCTGTCCATGTCGTGAGGAAGGCAGAATCAAAGTCTGTAAGAAAATGCTACCTGGGGGCAAGGAGGGACGACACCATGAGTTGGAACTCAGGAATTTAAGTCAATTCCTATCTTGCCACAGCCCTCATCTGCAAAGATACCATGAGCTAACTCTGATAACTAATTCTCATTGTTTTCATGTAAATTTAGGTATCCAAAGACACCTAAAGACCTTGCAGATACAGAGCCAGATCTCTCTAGAGCTTGCTTTCTTCATCACAGCCTCCAAATAATAAAACGGATACGAACATTTCTTTCCTCTCACCTTTAACCTGCTCTTCAAATTGCACCTCTTTGGGAAAACAACTTCCCATCTCAGACGGAGACACCAAGAAACTACAAATTAGAAATACCAGATCATCACCCATGCAGCAAATACAGCCGAAAAAAAGTCATTCAAAATGTTAACAACCAAGTTAAAAACACAGCCAGGCAGTAGCGACACCTACTCAGGAGAGCAAAATGAGCTGGATTTGTCCACTGCCCATGCACAACATTTGAGCGTATCCGATGGTTTCAGGGCAGGGCTTCATGGGCCACAGAGGCCGAACCAATCTGATCCAGCACCTCCCAGCTCTAATCCTAACTCCACTCTCCACATGTCTCAGTGAAAGAAGCAGGAATCATTCAGTATCCGATAAAGCTGTTTAAGCAGAGCAGAACTCTCATCTAGTCAACCCGTGCAATATGAAGTTTCATCTCAGATTTGCCTTGAAACATCCCGGTAAGGATCGCAACGCTCATGTAATTTGCAATGCTCACACCGAAAGAGAAGAGAAAAGCCATCTGAACTAAAGAAGCTCCCGCTGACTTGGCAACAGCATTTGTCTTACCCAGGCGGGGAAGTGACCTGGAATTCTAGTTGTGTGTTGATACGGTCTAGAATGAAAACTGATTTGCACAAGGGGATGCTCTTCAGCGCCTGTTGCGATTGCACTCTAGGTGCAGACATTAACAGCTGGCAGACAGCAGCTGGCAGAGAAGGTTACAGTGGGAAGAATCCCTCTGGCACAGCGCGTAGCAGCAACAGAGCATTATTTTTGCAAGGGACACGAAAGCTAACAGTAGAAGAGGCTTCACGCAGTCCGTCCACATCCACACTGCAAGCACCAGAGTCCTCCACGACTGGATATTTTTGTCCAGTTCAGTCACCGACCCTGTTGTGTGATTTCAGGCCAGTAGCTTCTCCTCTCTGTCCCTGGAAAATGGACAGGAGGCCAAACCTGACGGAAAAGGAGCGGAGAAGCCACCTGCCAAGGTAAGCATGGCCAGCTTGGCTCTAGGGACAGAGGGGACAGCACTGGGGAGCAGAGCCAAGCTGCAGCAGATGCTTCGGACTGGAGGCAGGTCACAAACAGTGAGTCCACACAAGACCTCTGCCACCAGCTCAACCAAGCTACCCCCCGAATAAACCCCGGGTGGCCTTTCAGCATCACACAGAACTGCTGCAGCAGACGCCAGAACACAGTCTGAATCTCAGGGGTAGCCTTTCTGTTGCCTTGCTGACGAGATCGTCCCATCTCTTCCTGAAGAACCTCTAACCTAAGCCACTGATCGCCATCGAACCCTTTCACCCTTCTGGTGGGAGTCCTGACAGTGAACAGCCCACTGCCCCCACAAGCATACTCACTCCCCAGAGGAGGTCCACCCCAGGGCAACAGCTGAGGCAGAAGTGTCAGATAAACACACAGTACTTGGGATTTGCAGTTGTATGGAGGTTGCAAGGCAGATGGAAAGATCCAACTCTGCCTTTAATCAATTGCAATCACTTTAAATGAAATCATCCTAAAGGTATCATTGTATGTCATTTACTTCACTAATAACAAACAGCAATTAGCAACATTTTTGCCTAAATAATTTAAGCAGCACTAGGCCTTTTAAAAAAACCCTAAGTAAGCCATAAAAACATTTAGGGCGCAATAACATTAACAACCTCAGAGGATGATAAGCCATTATACTGTAGGTAAATTAGACACGTTAGCCATTAGTGACTCTAATGATGGTCTCATTCCTATTCTGACCACTTTGTAGTTCAAGATCAAGCAGTTTACCATCTGACTGACAGACTGTTATTAAGCATTTGTCAGAGAAGAGAGGTTTCCATAGCAGAGAGTTTGACTACCCTCAGCCATTAGTGTCCTGAAATTTAAAGGATGCTACTAGCAATAGCTTGCTAGTAGGCTATGCTCAACTCCAAATGCCCAGAACCTGAGGACTTTAAAGGAAGCTACACTCAAATGAGGAAAGGATTTGGACCAGGAGTTCTTTTAATAACCTCAATTGCATCTTCAGGCTTTTCAGGATTTGTCCTTCCATCTAGGAACCCAGTCAGCTCTCGCACAGACACCCATGGCACTGCTGGCAGCGGGACTCAGCACACTCATCACGCCAGAATTACTCACGGAAGCCGTGCATGCAGAGCCAAGGCTGAGAGCACACTTCAAACACGGACTCACACTGGAGTCAAAGGCTTAATCCTGCTCATTTTGTTACTTCCACAAACTGTCCTTACTCACAGCTGCAGTAAGGCAACACACACCTCAAAAGCAGCAACCCATGGCCATTTACACAGGCATTTATATTTGAAAACTGCTTTTGCAAATCCGTATTCAAACATAAAACCCTCATGTAAACCATCCCACAAGCACCAGGACAGTCTGGGTTCTTGCATAAGCAAGAATTTACATGGGTCAGACCTTTACATGAGGTTTCTGGGTGTACGGAGACGAGGAGGAAGGAGCAGTGGAGGCTGAGAAGTTACTGGCACTCAGCTGCCAAGGTTCAACCCAAATTGCCCCAGACAAATTCACTGACCTGGCTAAGTCACTTACTGATGTTGTCTTTGATCCAGGTAAAACAGGCAAAGGGGGAACAGCACTTCTGAGGTTTGAACAGTATGTTTTAATCAAGTTAATTACTCGGGGCAATAATAATCTGCTTCAACAGTAGGAGCCCAGTGAGTTTACAGGAGAAAGATACAAACTCACCAGATGTTTTCTCTGCGTAACAAGAACCTGGCTATTCAAACACCTGCACAGTGCCACAAATGCGACCGTATTGAACAAAGCCGTAATGGCAAAGTTAGCACTTTCTCGTATAGATTTTTAGCACAGATAAATTCAAATTTATTCTTCAAAACCGATTAAAATCAAAATTGTTTGGTATCAGAATGTATCAGGAGGGCTAGGGAGAGTGGTAATTAATGCCATTCTTAAATAATGATGTATTAATAATCTATTAAAACCCACTTACTATTAGGCTATTATGGAAAGCCGTATTACTTCAAAATCTGCACACAGATTTTCTGTGAAGCTCTATACCCCCTTCCCAATTAAAACAGAGACTCGCATTCACAGGCAGTTTCCAGTAGAAATAGAAACTTGGAGTTTTGACAGTGCGCTCGCATAGAGACAACAGGAGCGTAGCAAAGACCGGGACATTTGTTTCTGTTAACCACCTCCCAATACACAGCAGCTCACCTGACACGAATGTCAACTTCATAACCTTCCACCAATATTAAGAGAAGAAAATTTACGCGGCAAAATCAGAGTTCTACGCCACAATTATTTGAATATTACGGTATACTCACTACCTACCTCCAGTGTACGTTTCCTCTTAGAAATTTTATTTTTCAAAGCAGGTTGATTGAAATTTAATTGTACTTAGTGCTGCACCAACTCATCAAGAGACACAGACAAGAAACAATAGCTCCTTTTACTGCAAGCGATTCTCTTCAATAGCATCTCTGAGAGAATCACTATGCTTAGAGAGTGGAAAAACATATGGGCAAGTGGAATAGCTGACGAGCCATGCAGAGTTTTTGTCACTAAACCATGTGGTGGAAATGGTCTAAAAGCTGTTTCTTAAACTGAAGCTGCAGCAGCATTATCCATCCACAAACAACATTTGGTTTACAAACGTGAAAAACAATACATCAAACTCTTCCCTACATTACCTGTCAGGGTAATTTCTTAAAAATCTGGATTCATCCACCCCCAAAAATGGGAATCTGTGGCACAACAGGAATAAGATGAACTAGTAGCTGAGAAGATCGTCCTAGTTTCTTGTGTTAGTTAAGTGTTTTAGGAAAAGGATCCTCCATCTGTACCTTACTGCTAGCCCTGTATTAAAGGGAGGACTTCTTCCAGGCCCATCCAATGAGATGGTATTAACACATGGCTGCTTATCACCTCTCATTGCTCGTACTTCCTGCAAGCTTCGGGGGCTAAAGGAAGAATGTGGTTTGGAAGAACTGTCAAGTTTCTGTTATCCCAGCAGACAAGATACTAAGCAATCACACGCTCGCTCCGGTTCATGACAAATACAAGTTGAGTTGTGTTCAAAAAATAATGAAAAACATCACATAAGGCTGTACACCAATTAAAAAAAACCAAAAACAACAAACAAACAAGGAGTATAAGTCCCCTGGAATTTGGATCTGATTCATTCTAGCACTTGCTAAAGAAAGAGGGCCTTTTTGCAGGCGGCTTGACCGCTACTCGCTCTGATCTTTCATTTGCTGCTTAGAGGACAGGGAGAAAACCCAGCTTCCCTCCGGGGAACGGAGGGCAATCGGCTTCTCTTCCAACTGTCTGTGTTCTACCCAGACAGGTAAGAAATCTTGGAGGGGCCGCAGCCCCCACCGCGCACCCCGCTAAACCAGGGCCGTTCAACCCAGCCCTGCCCGCTGCGGGACCGGGCTCTCCGCCGCTGCCAGGCCCGCACCCCAACGCCCCTCCTCGCCCGCGCAGCTGGGGACGGGGCAAAGCGCCCTGAGGACCACCGCCATTTCCCAGCCGCGCCGAAAAGGAAAAGGACAGGAAAAAAGGTGCCTTTTCAGGCGTTTCTGCAATAAGCCGCAGAGAGCCGAGGACCGGGCGCGGAGCCGCCGAAGCGCTCCTCGCACCCCGCAGACAGTCCCCGGGGAGCCCCGCGGGCTCGGCTCCGTGCGCCAGGCCCCCACCGCTCCCCGCTGCGGGAGGCGAGCAGCGTCCCGCCGTGCGGGCGGCCCCGGCCACCCCGGCCCTCCTCAGGCAGGGCACCCCGCCGGGGCGAGCGTCTCCCCCTGAGGGCAGCTCAGCCTCCGTCCTCCACGCCGAGCCCCCTCCTCCTCCTCCCCGCAGCGAGCCGAAAAGTTTTGCTGGGCCGGGGGGGGGGGGGGCCTGCCCGCCCCTCGCCCGCTGGGAGAAAACAAAGCGCCGGGGAGGAAGGGACGAAGCTGGGGGCTCGGCGGGGCGGAGAGGGCGCCCGGCTGCCCGCCCGCCCCCCGGGTGCCCTTGGGCCGCGCCCGGCGCTACCTCAACAGGGCGACCGCAGTCTGGTTCCTCCTCCACGCCTTGCCCTGCTGCAGCAGCACCCCCTGCACGATCTCCTTCTCGTCGGGCAGCCGGTACGCGGGGAAGACGTAGAGCCAGCAGAGGACGAAGACGCCGAGGGCGCTGGCCCCCACGGGCAGGCGGGTGCGCGGCCACTTCCACGCCGGCCCCGCCATCCTCCTCCCGCAGCGCCGGCGCCGCGCCGGGCCCCGCTCCGGCATCAGGCCCGCGCCATGCGGCACCCCCGGGCGGGGGGGACGGACCCCGCCTCAGCCCCGCCGCCGCCCGCGCCCTAAGCCCGGCGGCCCGCCCGCCGCCATCGCCGCCCAGCCGGCCGGGGGGGAGCCGGGCGCCGGGTGTCGGGCCGGGGCTGCTGCCGCTGCGGCGCGGCTGGCTCCTGGCTCGGCGCTGGCGGCTGCCGCCCTTCCTCACAGTCATTTGGTTCCCTCGCGCTCCCCGCCAGGCGATGCTCCGCCGCCCCCCGCCCTCCCTCGCTCCGCCTCCCGCCGAGCCCCCGCGCTCGCTCGCTCGCTCGCAGCCGGGGATCCGCCGGGGGAGGGAGAGAGAACGGCCCCGCTGGCCCCGGCCTCCCCGCACCTCTCCCGCTTCACCGGCGGGCGGGGAGGCCCCGCTGCGGGCAGCACCCCCGGCACCCGCCTCGCTGCCCCCCCACAGCCGCCGGCCCCCGCGCCGCTCTCCGGCGCCCCCTGGCGGACACTGGCGGTCCTCCCGCCGCCCCGGCCCTGGTGTACCGGGAGAGACGGCGAAGAGCTGCGAGGGTGGTGAGGGGAGAAGAGCAGCTCTCCTGCGAGGAGAGGCTGAGGGAGCTGGGCTTGTTCAGCCTGGAGAAGAGAAGGCTGAGGGGGGACCTTATAAATGCCTACAAATATCTGAGGGGTGGGTGTCAGGAGGACGGGGACAGACTCTTTTCCGTGATGCCCAGCGACAGGACAAGGGGCAGCCTGCTGTAGGTGACCCTGCTTCGGCAGGGGGGTTGGACTGGATGACCCACAGAGGTCCCTTCCAACCCCGACCATTCTGTGATTCTGTGACCGCTCGGCAGGCTCCTTCAGGCCCTTCAGGGCGGAGTGGAGGCTGAGGGACAGCCGGGAGCGCCTCACACCCGAGAGACTCACCATAGTGAGGAGACATTGGCAGCTTGGCGGGACTCAGGTTGTCCTCTGCCTGGCTCACGGCAGGTCAGCGCCGCACGTCTCACCAGGAGGTGCCACCATGGCCAGCGACGGGGCAGGAACCACCGCCGAGCATGTCCAAAGCACAGCGGTGAGTGGCCGCCATGGGTCACCTAGCAGAGGGCAGCGAAAGGAAAATCTGCGGGTTCGGATTCTCGCCACGGAGATTCAGTCAAGCGGCTTCTGAGTCTGAAAACAGACAATCCCCAAACTCCACAGCCCTTGCTGCAAACGTCCAGAGCTTCCTCTGGACCAGCAACCGAAGGAAGCTCTGAAATCATTTCAGGTGAAGGAAGGGGGTCAAGGAGAAAGTTTGGCACAGTTAGAGTCGCATGTCCTGACCATGAGGCAGCAATAAAACAATCACAAGTGCTGGCTGGCTGTTCACGCAGCAGTTTCAGCTGGACATCCCTAGCAGGTACTACTTAGTAAAAAAAATAAACCTGGAAATCTCAACGTGCTTTCGGTGCTTGAGAGGAGGAAAAACATTCTCTCTTTCACAGCGTGTTGCTGTGTAGAAATGCAGGCTGACCAAAAGAACATTGACATGATGATGTCTGACAAACACAGAAATGCCAGAAACTCAGAACTGCATAAGAAATATTGTTTGCATTCATATCTGATATGCTAGAGCTGTCTAGAGCATTAAAGCTGTTTTCTCTGGACAAAATGGGAAAGGAAATTGAGCAGGGCATCTCGTCCAACCTCTGTAACATTAAACTATTTTGAGCAGGATAAATATTTTCGTTTTGGTGAGGAAGGTATTTACCAACAGTAAAATAAACCAAAACTTACTCAGTCACCTCTATTAAAAACAAAAAGAACCATTCCATCTCTGGAGACTAACTCAAAATGTAGTTAGCTAGACTCGTAAAGTGGGAAAAAAAAGTAAAGGCTGAAGTGTGCAAAACTGTATCTCAAATTAAATTCTGCCTCTTCGCTCACCTTTAGCTAAGAAGAGAGACAAACCAGGGGCTTGGTGTTGCTTGGGAAACCGGAAAGCGGAAAAGAACAAGAGAAAGTAGGGATGGCTGCTACTCTTTCACTGTCCAAGCCGCTTGCAGTGAAGCAATTAAAATTAAAACCAGTACAACTGTTCATTATTTCATCGGTAGTGTAATCCCTCCCAAAGTCATACGGGGAGGGACTATTTCTTTAATAAAGGGCTTTTGCTCTCGGACAATGAGACACAAGATTTTGGGATATCTTTTATCCGTGAACCCGTGAGACATTCCTAAGCCTTCCCTCCCCTTTTTATGGATCTGTTCCCCCACGAAGCCCCCAGGCTCTTCGTGGAATTTACGACAGCCCATGGGCTGTCTGGTGCCGCGGTGGTACCTCCATCACCGCGTCCTTCCCGCCATCCGCAGGCAGCCGGGTGGGCCGAGGCAGGCGTGACAGGGCTCATTGTGCTGCTCCTGACCTGCCATGGGCAACCGAGAACGCCCGGCCCCGTTCTGCTCTCGTACAGGCAGGAAGTACAGGCACGCCAGGACGAGCTCAAACCCTGGTGTTCTGCTCCGCGGTCAAATCTGTTTCCAGGCAGCGTTATCAGTCTCTGTCCTTTCCCTGCGTCAGGGAGCCCTGAAGAGAAGCACACCGGCGCTTTCTGCAGAGGAGAACAGCTTCAGGTGGAGAACAAACGGAAGGCAACAACAAATTGCCAGGCATGAATCTTGCTTACAAGAAAATAGTCTTAAGTACTCCAGTGACAATCTGCAATCACTGAGAAGATGTAGAGATGTGGTAATCAACAACACGTGCCTAAATCCGGGCAGAAAATTGAATTTCAGGCGTGATCCTTCTCTGCTGTACTGCATGTTAGTGGGGATCGAGGGGTGAGGTTTAACCTCGCCTTGGTTACTTTGGTCCCAGGTCAGGTCCCCAGCCAGAAAGGCTGGCTGCTCTGTGCACGGCTTGTACGCAGCGACACTGCAGCACGAAAAAAATCGTTGCTGAGGGGTGCCTGTAACAAGCGGCGCAGAGAAAAGCGACAAGTGACAACACAGAGTAACACAGATTTTAAACACTCAGAGGAAACAACGTGACTCTCCACTGTCCAGAAGGAGAACACAGCGCGGTGGTTTTCCCAGTTTCACTCCAAAACGCATCAGCAGAACTCTTCTCCCGTTTCCTATTGCCTGTCTATTCCCCGCAGCGGTGCAGAGTGTGCCAAGGCCCGTCCCGCATGGAATAACAGCCCCGTCCTGCACGGAGCAGAGCTGCCCAGTCCCAGTCCCACCCGGAGGAGAGCCGCGGGCGCTGGGACAGCCATGCGCAGGAGAGCATTAAAAAGCAGCACCTCCTCTTTCCCTTACCCCCAACCCAAAACGAGCACGAAGAGCTGAGCTGACCCTTCCCAAAATCCACGTATCGCCTGCTTTCTTTTAGAGAATCCCATACTCCTACACGCATCCTTTGGTACCTTGTCTTTGCTCCCTTCCAAGCCCTCTCGCAGGGCTTTCCCCCTCCACTTCAGCATCCACTCACTTTCCGCTCTGCAGACTTTAGCAGAGGAGTTGCACCGGAATCAGCTTTCAGGCTGCGGCATCCTTTCAGCTGAGGAATACGTTACCCTGCCGCATCCCTGCAAGGTAGATCTGTTATCTCCCGAATGCACTGTTACCACCCGACTACAGCACCTTGCTTTACGCTGTGCCCTCAGTTCTGCCTTTCATGCTCCATGAGTAGAGTCTATGTGAAGGGTGGATTTGTTCCCTAAGGGAGAAGGGAGCTGAAAAGAAGCCTGAAGAAGAGAAGGCTGAGAGGGGACCTATATGCTTGTATAAATGCCTATAAACATCTTAAGGGTGGGTGTCAAGAGGAGGGGGCAGACTCTTTTCAGTGGTGCCCAGCGACAGGACAAGGGTCAACGGGCACAAACTGAAACTTAGGAAGTTCCAGCTGAACATGAGGAAGAACTTCTTCCCTCTGAGGGTGACGGAGCACTGGAACAGGCTGCCCAGGGAGGTTGTGGGGTCTCCTTCTCTGGAGATATTCAAGACCCGCCTGGACAAGGTCCTCTGGAGCCTGCTCTGGGTGACCGTGCTTCGGCAGGGGGATTGGACCAGATGATCCCCAGAGGGTCCTTCCAACCCCTACCATTCTGTGATTCTGTGAAACAAAACCAACTGGTATTTAGTGTGGAATGGCAGCCCTTATTCCCCACTGCTGTAAATACTCAGTGCTCCTTTGGTATCTGTTCTGATCAAACGTACAACAGCAAAATGTTCAGAAACTGCCATGTGCCCAAGATGATATTGTAGGTCAGCTTTTGTGCGGCGTCGCCTTTCTGCATTCCTCCTATTGATACGGTTTGAAAAACTGGCATCTGAATCTCACCCCGCAGGAGTAACACAGTGTGGGTGCCTTTACGAACGGACGCACAGTTGACTGTACAAAGACCTGCTGGCAAATTCCCACAAAGCTTCTCCCTATCAGGATTTACTCTGCAGCTCTGTTAAAACCACTAACAGATGTGTGTTCTCACTGATAAACCGTTTCAAGCCCCTGATATGACAGACAGTTTTATATAATCCTACTGGAGGGGCAGAATTATAACTATAATATCGAATTAATATTCCTGTAAAGGAGTGGTGTCCAAAAGCCAATCTGTGTTTACCTGTCTGATCAGCCTTCAAAATTATATTATAGATTTTGCCACAGTTTTTTTTCCATCAGCTGTCATGCTGTGATAACATCATTACCGTGACAACATCTACAGTCATCCTTCCAGCTGCAGAGAGGAGTCAGAATGCACAAGGAAGAAGCATAAAATGGGAAAAAAACGATCTTACTCATGAAAGACGAAGTTCATTCTCTAAAACAGAGAAGCTCTTTTACAAGCAGCGTTGAGAGGACTTTCAAAACATCTTTTTATGCGAGCAGTGATGTTAGCTGGTAATAAGGTGGAACAAGAGAATACGTGCAGGAGTAAGTAACTCGGAACACACCAAGCCATTAGCCACAGGCACTTTGCTTTTTGGTTTTGCAAGGTGGTGTGGGTTTGCATGGCAAGGTTTTGGTAGCGGGGGGGACTGTAGGGGTGGCTGCTGTGAGAAGCTGCGAGAAGCTTCTCCTATGTCCGACAGAGCCAGTGCCAGCTGGCTCTGAGACAGACCCACTGCTGGCCAAGGCCAAGCCAAACAGCAGCGGTGGTAGCGCCTCTGTGCTAACATATTTAAGAAGGGGAAGAAAAAAGCTGTGGTGAAATGGCAGTTAGAGAGGAGTGAGATGAAGTGAGAGAAACAACTGCAGACACCAAGGTCAGTGAAGAAGGGGAAGAAAGTGCTCAAGATGCCGGAGAAGAGATTCCCCTTGCAGCCCATGGAGAAGACCATGGTGAGGCAGGCTGTCCCCCTGCAGCCCATGGAGGTCCATGGTGGAGCAGATACCCACCTGCAGCCCATGGAAGGGACCCCATGACGGAGCAGGTGGATGCCTGAAGGAAGCTGTGACCCTGTGGGGAGCCCACGCTGGGAGCAGGCTCCTGGCAGGACCTGTGGACCTGTGGAGAGAGGAGCCCACACTGGAGCAGGTTTGCTGGCAGGGCTTGTGACCCCATGGGGACCCACGCTGGAGCAGCCTGTTCCTGAAGGACTGCACCCCATGAGGCACCTACGCTGGGGCAGTTCTTGAAGAGCTGCAGCCCGTGGGAAGGACTCACGTTGGAGAAGTTTGTGGAGAACTGTCTTCTGTGAAAGGGACCTCATGCTGGAGCGGGGGAAGAGTGGAGGAGTCCTCCCCTGAGGAGGAAGGAGCAGCAGAGGTAACGTGTGATGAACTGACCATAACCACCATTCCATGTCCCCACGCGCCGCTCAGGGCAAGGAGGAAGAAAAACAGGAGTGAAGTCGAGCCCAGGAAGAAGGGAGGTGTGGGGGAAAGGTGTTTTAAGATCTGGTTTTATTTCTCATTATCCTACTCTGATTTGATTTGTGATGAATTAAACTCCCTTTTTTCTCCACAAGTCCAGTCTGTTCTGTCCGTGACAGTAACTGGTGAGTGATCTCTTCCTGTCCTTGTCTCGACCCTTGAGCCTTTCATCATATTTCCTCTCCCCTGTCCAGCTGAGGAGGAGGAGTGATAGAACTGTTTAGGTGGTCACTTGGCATTTATCCAGGCCAAACCAAAACACACGGTTTTCTCATAAAACGGAGGAGGACCAGTAATTTTTGCCGACTTTGCCGTCACTGCTGTACATCATTACAGTATCTCTAGGAGAGCCATAAAGACCAGGCTTCTGTTCTACAGCACTGGCTTCAGGATACCTCTTTAGCATGTTGTAATATATGTAAAAGTGCCTACGAAACACATGGATGGGCAGGAGCAGCAGCGAGGTGAAGATAAGGAAGTACAGTGAAATTCTGGGTGAAATTCCTGCCATGTGCACTACAGGAAGCTCCCTTTCAAGGTCAACACATATCTACTCACAGTGCACATCCAAATCTTCGTACCCATCATACAGATACTCAGACAACTGGCATGGTTTGATCCAATAGAAGTAGGTGCATCCATAAATCGCAGTAAGTTCACTGCAGTCCTTAAAGGGTTTGACCTTCTCAACAATTGGGTCCAATAGGTCTGGCCTGTTGTAACAAAGGGAAATAAACCTGTTTCCAGCCCAGACCACTGTAAGAGTTCTTACCGAAAAGCATCAGAGCCTAGAAGAAGCTCTGATTATAAAGCATATTTCCTCCAAACTGAGAAATCAATGAAGAAGAATAGCTGTAAAGCTGTAGAGAAAAAAAATTTACAGTGCATAGACGAACATACATTACTGGAGACAGAGGGGTTTGGCAGCCTCTCTGAGTTCTCCCATAGGGAAAACCACCACATGAACATGCTGCAGTGAACCTGAACCCCTGTACGGCTCTATGACTTGCCCTTACTAACGGGAGCAAGCTGTGCTGGAGTTGAGAGGTTTACTCACAAAGAGAAGCACTACTCAGAAGAGTAAAGGACTTGCTGGATTAGTATCAATTATGTATTAGAACTATCATGCCATAAATACTGTGGCTGGAGTGGTGCTATTTTATCACGCACCATTTCAAAAGGAAATATAACGTGTAGAAAAGTAACCAGGGAGCATGCACGTATACATGCACGCAGACCCCAAGCCCATCCCTTCAGCAAGCAGGCACTTCCCTCGTTAGTGGAGTTCCTTTTCCCTGGGGACTCCAACAGATGCTGACCTCATGTCTGACATTTGCTGAAATTTCGATCTGAGCTGTCGCTGTCAGGAAGCCATCATTCATAATTTAGCAGTTTTTTAAGAATGCCTGTTCATGAGAAGGGCATGTCTGATACAGGGTGGGACAGAATAAATCTGGTCTCGCAAGAAGTAATCCCTCTAGACTAGGATGAAGTGTATGCAAGAAAAGCAGAGGAGAGGAAAAAAGCTTGTTGATATTGCTGTATCTTTTCTTCCTCAACAAATAATCTTTAGCTCTTATTAGGGAGAAACATGAATTTGTGTGATGTATCAGAAATCCCTCTCTGCTTCCAAGACTAGCTGAGAGGTAGCAGGAGGTCCAGATGATGTGATTTATTCAGTTGTCCACCATGAAAAAGATGATGGAGAAATGGACGAAGCAAAAAAGGTGACGCAGAAATGTGTTTAAGAGATGTTTCAGCAAGGACGGCTGCAACCCTCAAAGTCTAGACAGATGAGCATCTCAGAGGAAGCCTCACAAACGCTCTCACTGTCCCCGGCCGCCTCTGGCAAGAGCTTGGTCCCTGAGCATGGCCTGTGGCTCCGAAGGGTGCGGGATCATGAGTAAAAACAGATCCAGCATCCACAGTAGAAATGGAAACCTGCCTTAAAATGGAGCAAAAGGCAAGGCTTCAGAGACGGGAAATGAAACCGCCTGGCTAGACGAGACTTCAGGCACAGAACCAGTGCGGAAAAGGCTGAGTTCCGTGCAGAGTTCGGGTTGCGTGTCAGGTTTCCGTTGGCCAGGCCTTCCATTAGCCCATTTATTTAGGGCAAAATTTACATGCTGGCCTCAGAAGGTCTTTCCAAACACATTCATTGAAACATACTTGTGTACAGTAGCAATATGCATATGGTAATATTTATACACAGGAACCAGAACCAGCATCCCTCCGGCATTTTTAAGTAGATCTCAGAAGTTATGTTTTTTTCCCAGGAGAAAGTTGTCATTACCCTTATTCCCATTTAACAGGGGAAACAGAGACCTGAAAAGATTTGACTCGTGACTGAGCTAGATCTGTAACAGGCTTCTTCAAGCCTAGTGCAGTGCTGTAGGACACACCTTACAGAGAGAGTCAGCTGTGAGTCCAACTCCTGGGTGCACCAACAGCCAATATTAGCCAAGTGCTTCAAGATTATGATGGATTTGTTCTTTAAGGTCTCTAAGGTTATGCAGCATCACTTCATCAGGACCCAGGTAGATAATTTAAACTTTGGTTAACTGGCAAACAATAATGAAAATTTATTCTGTTTCTTCACAAACACAAGGAAGGTAAGAGCAAGGCTTGGCACAGAGATTGTCCACCATAAGACAGAGCTGAAACTTGGAACAAACTGAAGTGTTATTTTTCGTGCAAGGTGACAATAGAGAGTGCTAGTGCAGGAAGACAGAAGCATCCTGTGACTTAATCAGATATTCCGGGGAAGGCAGCCTTGTGCAGAAGTCTGCAGTATTGCCCAAAGAGGACCTCAGCATCGTCACTAAAAGCTGATCAAGGACTTGGGAACCATCACTAATGCAACCTCCGCGTTCCTCTGCTGAACTTCAGCCATACTTCGCATCCCAGACCACAGCAGCTCTTTCACAGGTGTCAATTAAAAATGCGATCCCGCCAGCACTACCCAGGTTACATGGACTCTGGATGCACAGACATCTTTAGTTCTGGAGCTTCGTCATGATAATTTTTCTCAAGTTACTTAATTCAAATGTAATTGTCTTTAAAAACAATTGAAGGGCCAGCCACTCTTTGACTCTGTTTTGAGGTTAGTTCTGCAAAACATTTGAAAGGCAAGGAAGTAACAGTTTTCTCTCTTGAGAAGAAGCACAGGAGATGGATTATTTTGTCTTACAAAATGTCACGCTGTGACGTCTGTCATCTAGAAGGCAAGTTTCACAAGTCATTAATTCAACCAGATGGTGGTGCAGAGTCTAATAGATAACATAAGCTGGCTGGGAATATAAATATCAGCAAAGCCCGGGGTTTTTTTTCAGACACAATGTACTTTTCAACCTACCTATTCACTTTGTGGAAAATGTGACATCAAACAGTTTAACTCATTTTTTAACAGTGTTGCACAAAGAGTAATTTTTGGGGCTTAGAAGGGATAACAGAAAATTGCCCGTATGCCAGAAATGGAGCAAAGAACAAAATCTTTGACGTGGAGTTAAGCAGGCACCTGTTAATGTGTCCCCTTACACCAAGATGACAAGTGCAGTTGTAGCATCATTACCATGATCTCCATTAACACCATCTCCAAAATACACGTAGGCATGTAAAAAATAAGGCTGAATGTCAAACAATTCAGATAATCCATTCAGTGATACATTGGTCATTCAAAATCCCATAATTAAAATAAACAAAGTCCTTACCTGCGTAGTACGATGTCTTTTACAGACTTTAAGATTCGAACGGACCTGACATTCCTGAAAAGTGTTTGAAAAAAACAGCATTGCAAATTGCCATGTGAAATCTGTTCCACAAATGAATAGAGAGCGGCCCTTCCCCCTGAGGTGCAAAAAGGAATGGAAGTGACTACCCATAAGGTCTGCATGTTACTATCTATCATAAGTAGCTCAGAAAATTACAACAAATAGATAAAGTTGACTGACAAAGTTAAGAGAATTTCCATTTTCCCTCTTCTTCGCGTTCCTTGGTTGCAGCTGGGCAGACACAACAGCTCAACCACTATGGGGAAGTCTATGCTCATGAGCTACCCAAACCAGCAGCGTTTGGAAAAGCCTTGAAATGTGAGCCACTTGACCAAACTGCGTGAAATGACCAAGCTTTTTGATGCCAGGACACCAGGATGCAGTGAAAGCTATTATTTATAGTTACAGTACCCACAAACTGAGAAAAGAAGAGATGGAGCTCTCTTTCTACAACCGTGCCTTTTCAGAGAAGGAAATGGAAATTAAAACATTATCTATGAACCCCTAAATAGTAGCTGCCTGTGCTCTGTAGAGTATAAAGGTGAAGAAGCCTGTGACTTCTAGTAAAGAGAGAGCCAAAGCTAAGAAGATGCAGCTTGCAAGATGGAGGGTGGATTTCTCTAAGCTGACGCTGAATTCTCTGGATAGTTGCCTCCAAGTTCTTCTAGGTTTAGATTTGACTTCTATTTTTAGGCCATGAATATGAAGAGGAGCTCTCACCACTCCTGCAGTGGTTCTTTGGTGGTAGTTTTGACGGTGCCTGAGCTGGATGTCAGTGCAGATCATCACCTACTTTCTGTTCTCAAACAAGAGAGGAAAGGTATGTGAGAGAGGGTTTATTACAACATTATCAGCTGCTAGGGTGCCCTCCCCATTCAGTGGTTGTGATTTATAGTAGCTAACACCAGAAATGGATGAAACCTGTCCTTGGAAAGGCTCGAGACAAGCTCAGTGCCTAAGCTGCTAGCCTCCAAAGGGGCCTGGGCGACCGAAGCGGTGCGCAGGCGGTGCGCTGGCTCGAGGCTTAGAGGCGAGTTCTATCTTCCAGTCCCAGCTGTTGCAGCTTTGTGATAGTAAGTCATATTCGACATCACGGTGTCCCGCTAATAGCAGAGGAAGCGTGTCCAGGGGGTGATACTACTAAGTACAAATCTGGCTATCAACCACCTCCTTCCCTCCGAAGGGAAGGAGAGCGTAACAAAGGATTCTTTATTAGGGAAATGTGCTCACGTGCCCGAGATCTGTGGCAAACCTGAAAGCCCCTCTTCAGCAGCAAAAAGAAAACACAGCTCTGCCCACGTGTAGTTACGTACTGTGGATCCAACTGTCAAAATACATCCCACAGCTGAAACCTGGAGGAGAGGCATACACTTTCTTGCTGCTGAGACCTGTTATTGGAACAAATAATGTGCTGTGTTTTGCAGTTACAATAATTACAAATGTCAAACATCTTGCAAAGTCTGCATTTTCTTCCTTCTGCAGATTTTCAAACTCCATAAACGCTGAACTAGCAGCTAACTCCTCAGATGGAAAGTTGGGTGTTTTGTTTATACGTGTTTGTAGTTTTGCAAAGAGAAGTTAGTTGTTGGAGGCTGAAGAGGGAACGAATGCATAAGAACAGCTAAGTACATCTGCAAGTAAGACTTTAGATCAGCACAGAACTGTTGTGACAAAGGATGCTACATTAATTTGGGTTAGAGTCTTTATGATTATTGCGAAGGCTGGAGCACCGATAAGGGCTACAGTCTGGCAACATTTCTATCCTAGGATTTAGCTGTAGCCTTTGCTGTTCTGCCTTCGGTGCCACGCTCATCTAGATTAATCCAATTATTGTTTATTCTCATGCATGGCACAGATCAGAGAAGCAGATACACTTGGTTTCTGAGTCATTATCTGCTCAAACTGTGACTCCAAATTTTTGGGTGATCAACTCAAAAGATTCCCAATATGTCTAATTTCAGTGACTCATTGTATGATTATTCAACACAAGATATGCTTAGGAGTCAGATTTCCAGAGGGGTTAATTACTACCAACTCAAATGATTCATAGTAGCTCTAAAATATCATTATAAAACCATAGGAAGAGTACACTAAACACAGAAAAACTCAGCAAGACATTTCTGAACTGACTACCCATCAATCCCTCTAATGAAACAAGGATCTGGTAGACTAAATTCTACCAAGTGTATTACCTAATTTCACAAGGAACTAAAACATATCTTGCAGTGTGGGAAAAAAAATAAAATTAAGGAGCTTGTAGAGTTTAAATTGATTTTCAATGTGTCTTCTAAATTCTCTGAAGATTTTCTTTCTTCTGAATGCTAACTTTGAAGAATACAGTGAGAAATTCAACTTTTTGTATGTTTACAGCCAGTCCACTAACAAGGTTCAGCCAGCTCTATCCATTAATTTGGGAATCACAGAATGTTAGGGGTTGGAAGGGACCTCTGTGGGTCACCCAGTCCAACCCCCTGCCAAAGCAGGGTCACCTACAGCAGGCTGCACAGGAGCTTGTCCAGGCGGATCTTGAATATCTTCAGAGAAGGAGACTCCACAACCTCCCTGGGCAGCCTGTTCCAGGGCTCCATCACCCTCAGAGTGAAGAAGCTCTTCCTCATGTTCAGACGGAACTTCCTCTGCTTCAGTTTGTGCCCGTTGACCCTTGTCCTGTCTCTGGGCACCAATGAAAAGAGTCTGGCCCTGTCCTCTTGACACCCACCCTTCAGATATCTATAAGCATTTCTAAGGTCCCCCAAGCAACATTCCTCCTGCTCCTTTAGGAGCACTCAAGCACTATAAAATAGTATACTAACCTATTCACTTATCTCATTTTGTAATATGATAAGAATTAGCCCAATTATAAGTTTAAACATCTCAAAAGTAAAGTAACTACCATGATATCAGTGAATCACTACTTTATTGGCTTCTGTGTTATCTCTGTAGCAGACCAGTGTTTAATTTGTAATGTCTTCCTCAATGTTTGTAATCTGGTTTTCATGAACAACATGTTTTTTCCCAGTTGCTCCACAAGCCATCCAGTTGTGTTTCTCATCAGGATTGCTGTGTAATCTTCAAATTTTAGCTAGATTTTTTGAACAGTTTAAAAACCACGAAGTGAGATGGATGTATTTGCACCTTCGGGTAAGAGTTCCCACAGCAACAATATGTATGCATACACTCAGTTATACTTGTACAGAAATAACACATATAGATTTGATATCCATTCATAAACTGGAAAACTAAGGAAGAAAATATATTTTATGAATATTTCGCTGCCTCATCCATCCAAGACTAAGAAGGGAATTTTCAGATGTTTCCTCAGTCCCACAAATGCTAATTCTCCAATCTTTTGTGTTCTCAGATGTTTGAACTTTACAGCTAAGATCTCACCACTCTTAGAAGCTGTATCAAGCACTTGGGTCTTTCCCCTTCTTATTCCAGCCATACACACTTCTGTCTGTCCCTGCATGACTCTACATTCTTTTCACTAATGTACCAGTTTAAAACTGTTCGGAGCCTTCAGGTGTCTTCAGCCCCCACCTACAGCAGGATTTTTTAGCAACCGAGGAAATTTCGGACATTATGCCAGAGAACAGTCAGAAATACTTGAATTCCCTGTCATTAAGGGAGTAAGGGCTAATATAATACGAGATTTTCTCGGGGGAAAACTAAGCATAGCTGGTAAAATGCAATACAAGTGAAATTTGTATTTAATTTGATTTCCTGTCATCTTCATAGATTATATATTCCTTTTCTCTTGCTGCTTCACTCCCACTCATTCTCATAATCTGCAGATTATTTTAGTCTGAGATATTTCCTGTGCGTTAACTGTATATCATTGGCTGCCAATTCAGTCTTCTGTTTCTGGCACTTGCATTTGTATTTAGGCAACACGATGAAAATTAATATCATAATTACACCATTGAAGCAAATCACACGAATTAAATCTGTGTCTAGCCAGCTAAAAATATCTTTGGTTGCCATTGGAGTATACAGCTTTTTTCCTTCTCAAGTAGAATCACAAGACAGTAGAAGAATTGCTCCCATGTGATTACGTTCCATGAACAATTACTCCACAAAGGAAGAGCAACACTCCTACTGTTCTTTTTCAATACTACCTTTTGACTTTCCTGTTACGCTATTTCTGGTGAAATATTTACTCTGATTGCCTTGAAGTTCCCGCAGAAGTAGGTGACACAGTTGATTTTGAACAGACTTCTGAACAAAACAAACCTGCTCTGAACTGCGGAGGCACCTGCAGCAGACAAGCTCCACCATCTAGCACAGAGCGAAGGAAATGCCGCAGTGAAACATGCAGTCCTGTGGTAGAAGCAAGGAAAGCAGGAACCTGGTACTTCTTTGTGCATGGCTACACTAGAAGTAGTGTCTATAAATTCTGTTGTATTTGTCCAGTTGTGGTATTCATTTTGCCCAAACCATAAAGGTTGTGTTCCACTACCGCATGAAGGTCTTTCATATTTCCTTAAAGCATCTGCATTGTGCCGTAGCTTTTATATTGGTGCTTCATTGACTGAGCTTGAACTTTGCTGCTAAACGCTGTCCAAAAAAAATCTCACCTGAAGGCTTCAAAAGAAGCAAACTGATCACAGTAGCAACTATTTTAAAAAGGAAAAAAGGGAAGACCCAGGGAACTACCGGCCAGTCAGTCTCACCTCTGTGCCCAGCAAGATCATGGAGCAGATCCTCCCAGAAACTATGCTAAGGCATCTGGAAATTAAGGAGGTGATTGGTGACAGTCAACATGGCTTCAGTACAGTAAATTGTGCCTGACAAATTTGGTGGCCTTCTACAACAGCGTTATGTTGGTGGATAAGGGAAGAGCAACTGATGTTGGCTACCTGGACTTGTGCGAAGCATTTGATGCTGCCCTACATGAGATCCTTGTCTCTAAATTGGAGAGACGTGGATTTGATGGATGGACCACTCAGTGGGTAAGGAATTGGCTGGATGGTCGCATTCAAAGAGTTACAGTCAACATCTTGATGTGCAAGTGTAGACCAGTGATGTGGCGTTCCACAGGGGTTGGTATTGGGAGCAGCACTGTCTAACATCTTTGTCTGTGACATGGACAGTAGGATTGAGGGCACCCTCAGCAAGTTCCCCAACAACACAAAGCTGTGTGGTGCGCTCAACATGCTGGAGGGAAGAGCTGGAAGATTGCTTTCCTAAAATGTAAGGTCCTTGCCTTTCCCACATCCCTCAGGAGTGTGTACTCCACCACTGCATGAGCGCTGCAGCCCAGGCTACCTCCAGTCTTGATGTCACTGATGAGCTCACTTGCATTGGTGACCACCAGGTCCAGTATTGCATCCTGCTACCTGGTGTAAGAAGTTATCCTGAATGCATTCTAGGAATCTCCTGGATTGCCTACTGCTCGCCGTGCTACTTTTCCAGCAGATGTCAGGGTGCTTGAAGTCCCCCAGCAGAATGAGAGCCTGAGAGCATGAAGCCTTCTGGAGCTGGAGGAAGAAGGCTTTGTCAGTAGGCTCCCCTTGATCAGGCAGCCTGTGATGGACACCAGCCACCAGGTTCCCTTTGTTGCCTCTGTCTCTGATTCTTACCCATAGGCTTTCGACCTTCTCACAACTGTTCTTCAGGGACAGCTCTTCACACTGTATCTATTTTTTATTCTATGTTTGTTATCACTTAAAAAGAAGCACACATTCTGCACTCGATTCACATTACAGCAGGTATTTGAGAATGGTTGGCCATATAAGATTTTAATAGAATGAGCTGCAGAGAAATTAATGACACACTGTTAGTATTTTTCACAGACTGTCTGTTTGGTATCAAACAAACCTGTGGTTAACCCACGGAAGTCATTAATCACTCGAAAATTCTGGTGTCAGACTTCCTAATGGCTTGGGCAACTGCTTGGAGAAGTCTCAAATCATTTCCTGTCAACGAAATTTCTTTCTTCAGTACAGCCAGGGTGCTTGAGAGATCAGCTGCTTGTCCCATATACCTTTTTAACTGCAAGAAGTAACGACTTTGTGGTTCATTAAATTAAATGAGACAATGTAATTGTTTTACTGCAGAATATCAGGTCATATTTATGTGCATGTATCTGAAACAATGTTATTGCCAAGATCTAAGCAAACTTCTGTCCAGGCTATTTCCACATTCCAGCTTAAGTGAGTTGGACACTGATTTAATTGCTGTAGTACGAAACTCTTATTTCAGAGGGGTCTAGTTGGTTTTCTTATGTCTAAACTCTACAATGAGTTCAAACAATCATGAATTTTTCTTTCTAGGAATGGAACAATAACTAGATTGGGTTTCATACCACTCTAATTACATTCTTAGAATAATGTCAGTTTATTTGTAGGCAAGGAGACTGTAAAAAGCAAAGTCTGTTTCTCCCCGTATATAATTAAGTCCATTACTTCCTACCAGAAAGTTACCAGAACACAGCTTAGGAGCAGCAGCTTTGAGTACTTGGGAAGAAGGCTCTTTTTCTCAGTTGAGAACTGAACCCATGTAAATCTACAATGTGCGAAGTCCTAGGAGTGAAAAGGATCTCATGAGGCCACCGAATTCATCCCCTGATCAGAGGCACATATGCAAGTCCTGAAAGATGCTCACCTAACTAGTTCTCCAAGGCATTCAGTGGAGGATAACACTAACCTCCCCAGGCAATGTGTCTGTGCTTCCTGCTCCTCAGGACTGCAAACTGTGCCTGTGCGTGTAGCCTGAACGTTTCCTGTTCCCCTTTAAGCCCATAACTGCCTCTTCTGTCTGCTGCAGATGTAGAAAACATCCCTTGAAGATGGTCAGCCAGTTCGCTATTTCACTCACCGCAGTTGAGTCAACCTTTCCTCGTAGATCATGTTTTCTAAACTGAGCTCTGCTCTCTGTTAACCCACATCTTTCTTGAAGCGCATCATTCAACAACTGAATTGTGAACAAAGCAGCAGCAGTATATTAGACATCTGCTTGGGCTCAGTTTTGGGTCCAGTCTTGTTTAAAATCTTTATCAGTGTTCTGGATGAGGGGATTGAGTGCTCCCTCAGTAAGTCTGCAGATGACACCAAGCTGGGTGGGAGTGTCGATCTGTTTGAGGGTAGGAAGGCTCTGCAGAAGGATCTGGACAGACTGCATTGATGGGCCGAGGCCAACTGCACGAGGTTCAACAAGGTCAAGTGCCAGGTCCTGCACTTTGGTCACAACAATCCCATGCAACACTACAGGCTTGGGGAGGAGTGGCTGGAAAGATGCCTGGCAGAAAAGGATCTTCGGGTGTTGGTCGACAGCCGACTGAACATGAGCCAGCAGTGCGCCCAGGGGGCCAAGAAGGCCAACGGCATCCTGGCTTGTATCAGGAATGGTGTGGCCAGCAGGAATAGGGAGGTGACAATGCCCCTGTACTCGGCACTGGTGAGGCCGCACCTCGAGTACTGTGTTCAGTGTTGGGTCCCTCACTACAAGAAAGACACTGAGGTGCTGGAACGTGTCCAGAGAAGGGCAAAGAGGCTGGTGAGGGGTCTGGAGAACAAGTGTTACGAGGAGTGGCTGAGGGAACTGGGGCTGTTTAGTCTGGGGAACAGGAGCCTGAAGGGGAACCTTATCACTCTCTACGGCTGCCTAAAGGAGGTTGTAGTGAGGTGGGTGTTGGTCTCTTCTCCCAGGTAACTAGTGAGAGGACAAGAAGCAATGGCCTCAAGTTGCATCAGGGGAGATTTAGATTAGATATTAGGAAAAATTTCTTTACTGGAAGAGTGGTCAGGCATTGGAACAGGCTGCCCAGGGAGGTGGTGGAGTCCCCATCCCTGGAGGTGTTAAAAAAAAAGTGTAGATGTGGCACTTTGGGATATGGTTTAGCAGGCATGGTGGTGTTGGGTGGGTGGGTGGACTTCATGCTCTTAGAGGTCTTTTCCACCCTTAATGATTCTATGACCCTCACCATATCCAGTGAGGGGATCCACTCCACAGACAATCCAGACAATGATCTAGATTTTTGCAAAGTGATTCAGGCTCTACTGATGAAAAGTTTGGCAGGAGAACAAGACGTTACTGTAGTGACTGTTGAAAGAACACATACTTCATTTTCAGTATTTCTTATTGAACTTTGTTGGGGAATCATTACTCATCTGTGTCTACAATGAGTTATTTTCCTTCCCGTCATTTTTGTTGGTAGACACTTAACTTCATTTTGCGCTCTTTCCTTGCTTCTTCAGCCTACATTACCTTCTCTTACCTACCCCATCTCTTGCCTTTCCCTTCTTTATCACAGCTCCTCTTCTGCAGCGGCAACAGAGAAGTGGTCTGGAGACGCCAAACTCTTCCTGGGCTATGAGGTGGCCCGTAGATGTGCTCTGCTGCTAGTTGTAGAGACAGTCAAAACCAGCAACAGTATTCGAAACACAAGAGCATTTCACCTTCAAACAAACAGCGCTCTGACACTGTCAACAGAAACGACGGTGTGAATGCATGATGGCAAAGTTTCTTTCTCTTTATGTGGCCTCTGGTTAAGTTCAACAGTTGATACACATGTAAAATCAAAGCGACAGTTTAAAAGCCCGTTCGCAGGTTTCTGGCATGAACAAGAGATCCCTCCAGACCAGCGTACTCTGCTCACCCTGCAAGCAGAACCTCAACTGACAGAGTAAATTGGTAACGAAGCATGTGGTACGCAGTGCAAGGGCAGGGTCTGAGCACCAGGGAAGGCAGAGGTGGGAGATAATGACAATTTAACAACAAGCGACTCTTCCATCTCACCTTCTCTCAGCCATTTCCACTCATGCAAACAGCACCAACCCCTGGACTGAGGTCAAAGTACAAATAGATCATCAATTTCATTAAAAGCTTGAAAATGGGACTACAGCTCTGCATTGCCGATAGCTTTGCTGTCCTGCAAGAAGTGTGAACAGAATCTTCGATTTCCAAACTTCAATACGGCGGCCTCCTCACCTCTGCGCCGAGCAAAAGCAGAGGGTAATTGCCTGTGCTGTTGCTGACCTGTGGTTGACCAAACCCCCTCCAGATGGGGTAGGGAGAGAAGGAAGGGGGAAGCACAGGCCAGGGCAGGCTCCCAGGGAGGTAAGGTGCCGGGCAGGGAGAGGGCACCGAAGGGAGGAAGGGTTGCTGGCTAGAAGTGCCTTCACTCACTCCTCTGGCTTTTAGAGTGCACAGCAGGAGATAATGACACTTTCTCAAAGCTTACCAGGCTTGGTCGCACTTCCTCAGAGTTTAAGGGCTCTTCAGGGGTGAATATTCTGCTCAAAAGGTTGTAATTACTGTGATGTTTCCAAAAATCTCACAAGGTTTCCAAGTAAAGAATCTCCTTGACTGAAGTGTTATAGGCATCTGATTTTAAGAAAATAAAACAAAAATTGGAATCACCCTAGCTCCTCTTCTCCCCACAATTTAAGGAAATCTTTCTGTATGCAGTAATGGATATGCTTTTGCAACAAAAATAAATGTGCACCATTTAACGAGTGTGCATGTTTGTCCTAAAAAACCTGCAAGCCAAATGAAATGTGACTCTTGCTTCCAAAAATTAAATCAGCTATTTCAGACTCCAGCTTTGACTCATCAGTTTGTCTATTGACCGCTATACACAGTAAATCCTCACCTAAGATCATTAACTCCAGCTATATTGGTGCAGACTGAGGTCAGTTTCTCAGGTAACGAGTTCATCACGCAGCTACGATGACAGCAGACCCAGCACCACCCAAACCTGCCTTCGGCCCATGCACGTTTGAAGCACGGAGTTTCGATCCCTGGGGTGAGACCTGCCTCTCCCACCGGCCCCCAGCAGGACCTTCACAGAATCACAGAATGGTCGGGGTTGGAAGGGACCTCTGTGGGTCATCTGGTCCAAGCCCCCTGCCGAAGCAGGGGCACCTACAGCAGGCTGCACAGGACCTTGTCCAAGTAGGTCTTGAGTATCTTCAGAGAAGGAGACTCCACAACCTCCCTGGGCAGCCTGTCCCAGTGCTCTGTCACCCTCAGAGTGAAGAAGTTCTTCCTCATGTTCAGACGGAACTTCCTCTGCTTCAGTTTGTGCCCATTGCCCCTTGTCCTGTCACTGGTCACCAATGAAAAGAGTCTGGCCCCATCCTCCTGACACCCACCCTTCAGATATTTATAGGCATTTCTAAGGTTCCCTCTCAGCCTTCTCTTCTCCAGGCTGAACAAGCCCAGCTCCCTCAGCCTTTCCTCGTAGGAGATGCTCCAGTCCCCTCACCATCCTCGTACCCCTCCACTGGACTCTCTCCTCATCTTTCTTGAGCTGGGGAGCCCAGAACTGGACACAGTACTCCAGATGGGGCCTCACTAGGGCAGTGTAGAGGGGAAGGAGAACCTCCCTCGACCTGCTGGCCACACTCTTCCTAATGCACCCCAGGATCCCATTGGCCTTCTTGGCAGCCAGGGCACACTGCTGGCTCATGGTCAACCTGTCGTCCACCAGGACACCCAAGTCCCTCTCCACAGAGCTGTTCTCCAGCAGGTCCGCCCCAAGCTTGTACTGGTTGTTCCTCCCCAGGTGCAGGACCCTGCACTTGCCCTTGTTGAACTTCATCAGGTTCGTCTGCACCCAACTGTCCAGGTCTTGCTGAATGGCAGCACAGCCTGCTGGTGTAACCTTGGTGCGCTGCATCACACCTCTCCACCTCCGCTACCTCAGCTGTAAAGCAGAGAAGCAATAGCAATCAATTCTGCGGAACACTTGAGGTTACACCAATGAAAAGTGTTACCTGATGGTGTCACTTGTAACAAGCGTGGGCAGCAGGGCAGCTTGCTCTCACACGCAGCAGGGTTTATACAGCTAATTTCTTGAAAGCTTGGGAAGAAATGGAGCCTGCAGGTAGAAGAAAGAGGCCCAGACAGATGGAGTCCTTTCATCCTGGTTTCAGCTGGGACAGAGTTAATTTTCCTCCCAGTAGCTGCTGCGTTCTGGATGTAGTACAAGGAGAACGTTGGTAACACTCGTTTCAGTTGTTGCTAAGGAATCAAGGATTTTCTTCCACTTCCTCGTATTCAGCTGATGAGCCGGTGTGCGGGAGCTGGGAGGGAGCACAGCCAGGCAGCCAGCCCATGTCCGACATAGCCAGTGCCAGCCAGCTCCAAGACAGACCTGCTGCTGGCCAAGGCCAAGGCCAGCAGCGACAGTGGTAGCACCTCTGTGACAACGTATTTAAGGAGGGGAAAAAACCTGCTGTGGGACAGCAGTCAAGGGAGATGAGCAAGACCCTGTGAGAGCAACAACTCTGCAGACATGAAGGTCAGTGAAAAAGGGAGAAGTGCTCCAGATGCCAGAGCAGAGACTCCCCTGCAGCCCATGGAGAAGCCCACAGAGAAGCAGGCTGTTCCCCTGCAACCCATGGAGGCCCACGGTGGAGCAGATACCCACCTGCAGCCCACAGAAGACCCCACGCCAGAGCCGGTGGATGTGCCCAAAGAAAACTGTGACCCTGTGGGGAGCCCGCGCTGGGGCAGGCTTCTGACAGGACCCGTGGAGCAAGAGCAGCTGCGGCAGGTTTGCTGGCAGGGCTTGTGACTCTGTGGGAGACCCACACTGGAGCGGCCTGTTCCTGAAGAACTGCACCCCGTGGGAAGGACCCACGCTGGGGCAGTTTGTAAACTGTCTCCCATGGGAGGGAACCCACGCTGGAGCAGGGGAAGAGAGTGAGGAGGAAGGAGCTGCAGAGGCACTGTGTGATGAACTGACCATAACCCCCATTTCCCTGTCCCCCTGCGCTGCTCACGGGGAGGAGGCAGAGAATTTGGGAGTGGAGCTGAGCCCAGGAAGAAGGGAGGGGTGGGGGGAAGGTGTTTTAAGATTTAGTTTTTATTTCTCATTACCTTACTCTGATTTGATTGGCAATAAATCAAAATAATTTCCCCAAGTCGAGGCTGTTTTGCCCATGACGGTAACTGGCGAGTGATCTCTCCCCGCCCTTATCTCCACCCACAAGCCTTTCCTTCCACCTTCTCTCCCCTGTCTAGCTGAGGAGGGGAGTGAGAGCGGCTTGGTGGGCACCTGGTATCCAGCCAGGGTCAACCCACCACAGAGCCGAGAGCAGGGTACCTTGCATTAACTGCTCCCATTTCAGCGATTCTCCCGCAGTCAAAACTGTTATTATGACGTCATGACTAAAGGGGTATCAGTCATTAACTAACGAGGTACTTTTGTATGATTTTCAGCCACTCCAAATGCAACAAGGAACATAAATCAACTGAAGCTGTAGGCACACAGCTCACTGAAGGCCTTTTGTGCACTAATGACTTCAGTTTTTTACTTGTGTTTTAGTTTTCCTTTCCTTACACACTCTACTAATTCCCTGAAGTTTGTCTTATGTTTATATGATCCTTTTTTTGCCTCTGAGTAATGTACGAGGTCTGATATTCCAAATGACAATGATTTGCACACACTTTTCCCTTTTTTTTTTTAAACTGGAAAGACGACAATCACAATCAAAAGCACTTTAAGTGTACAGATTCCTACAGGTTAAATTTATCCAGCTGGACCAATTAAGAAAAGCTAAATCCCAGTTAGTAACAGTTTAAAAACATGTTTGCCATTTCTGGAATAATAATTAGAGAAGAATTAAAATTTCTAGATGCTCTTCCTCTACATCTAATGAACGACACTAGAAGAAACTGCGACCTGTTAAACAGCTGGAAGTAAAACAATGTCATTAATTCTTCCACAGAAGCTACAAAACCCCCCCAACACAAAACCAAAATATCAAGAACAGCTACTTTAATGTACTATTTCAGAGAATATTTCCATGCTGAGTACTTACGCTAAAAACAACTTCTTATGCCAGATCCAAGACTGTCTGAAGTTATTAATATTCTGCCATCAGCTTCAAAGGGAACAAGATTTGCCTTGCAAAATACTCAGCAGAGCTGCAACTATTTACAGGCAACAATTTATGGCAGCTTTGGTTGCAACAGCTACAGAATTTAGAAAGACAATTAACTGTGTGAGTAAAGCGTTCTGGTAAGCACCCAACGCAAACGCTTTACATCTGAAGATAATTAACCCCAAAGTTCAAATGATCAGGTTGTAACATTCTATACAAAAAATGTTCCTCTGAGGAGAACGGGAGTGGGACATCTTTAGTCTGCACCCAGCATACACATTTACCTATTACACATATAAAAAGGCAATAAATTTTATACAGAAATTTATTGTGCAAGAATGATTTTTCATGCTCATTTACAATGAAATAATTAGTTTAACAAATAATCATGCCATTGCTTAATTTCAACACTAAGCAGAATATTTACATTCAAGTTTACGTGTCTGTTCAAGTTCCACATTTGGTATTTTCAGAATTAAGTACGAATGCATCTTCAGATCAAAGTTTGCATTTTTTATATCAAAATATCACTGCCTTTCAGACATTTACTGGAAATGACAAATTTCCTTTCTTTGCAGTACCCTCATTTCCCAGCTACTGTACTGGAAAAACAAACACACACACACCAACTTGTAGAAATCAGCACTACAAACATCCATCAATCTCCAATTAGCCAGGCGCATTTCCAACCTGTTCAACGGCAAGGAGTCTGTTCTACACCTCTGTGTAACTGACTTTTGGAAGACTGTTTTTTCCATCCTTGCAAGAGACGATGCCTTAAAAAAAATGAGTCTCAGGACCATTCTTTCACTGAATCTTACATATATATAAAAAAAAAAATCTGTTTGGTCAATATTGAACAGCTTATATAGCACCTAAAATACTCGGGAAGTTTGTTGTTGTTGGTTTTTGGGATTTTTTTAAAGACCACAGGGATGACTAGGAACACAGCATCATGGTCTGGCAACATTTTAAAAACAAAAAAAACCCAAAAAACCTACCCAAAACATCTGCTGTATAGTAATAACTTAAAAAAAAATCAGCAGTTCACAAACAGTTGAAAAATATTTTTAGCGTGCAGAAATTCAAGCTGTGATTTTTTTGGTGCTGCTTCTCCCTTTTCACGCTCCATGATCTAAGACAAGCTCAGCCTTTACCTCCCATTTGATTAGCCTGTGCACAAACCTCTCGCTCCTTTGGCAAACGCTGCTAATACAGGCTTCTCTGTTATCTCCCACCCACACTGACCCCTCTTATTTTTTTATATTGAGCTAAGAATCAGACAATACGATATGCAAACTCAGAGAGGGTTCTGAGCTATAACTTCTCATGGTCCTGTTAAACAGCTGAAAAATGTGACAGATTTTGTTTACTTTTACATTTCCACGTGATGCCTACTATTCTAATCCATACTTTCTTATCGTGCTTCATCTTCCATCTAGGTTTCAAAGGGGCCTGTAATTGTAACAAAAGCAACAGAGCATACCTGCTAACACGCTGCCCTGACTATCACATAAAATTAAAGGACAAAATATAGCGATTGTCTTGGATTTTGGCTATTAATGTAATGGGCAGATAATGATTTTGAAGATGCAAACCTAAACACTCCCACATTTTAAACAATCTTCATATTTGGCAGAGACTATTTCAGTTTTCCCGTCTTCACGTTGTGACATCTCCAGAACTTGTGGGTTGAGAAACAACCGTAGAAGGTTGTACTGGTAACATTTCTAACTCAGATTCACACACAAAGATGACTGCATCACCACTTACATTTATTAAACACTGGGCCTGAAAAAGAAGGACAAAACCCAGTTACTAAGCATTAAAGAAGTACATATTCTATGTTTACTTGTATCTGCCAGATGTAACTATGCAGACAGCAGAAAAGTCAACAGAGATCAGAGAAGGACAAATTATTAGAATTTATCAGTGAGGCAATCCCTGCTGTATTTCCTTTTACATCCACTCACTTGTGTGCTATCAAACATGTAGGTAGACTCTTACAAGACCACCACAAATGAAGTATCTGGATAGCTGTACTTCCTTTCACTATTGTTTTGGACATATTTCACGTACCAAAACAAGCATATTCAGCTGTCGCCTTTACTAATGAAGTTTTGTCCCTTTATGTACAAAACGGCGCATTTTACATTAGCAACTCCATGTAAAAAGGATGAAAATCCTAACATTGCAACACCAGAAAAGTTAAGCAAGTTAAGCACTACTATTCTCCTGTTTCCTGCAATTTACTCCATTCTAGTGAACGTGGTACTTTTACCCATTTGCGTATTTATGAAGCATATTGGTAATTTTGTGCTGAGGTGTTCAAGAATGCTCTTGGCCTCTTTATACAGACATTGTGATGAGAGATATAAAAGTGTAATGCAGACATGGCTCTATGATGTTCTTGTGTTTTAAACACATAAGATGTGTATTTGCGTCACACTGGTCACAACAGCACTGTTATTTTGTATAATAATTTACCTGATTTTTGTTTGGATTCTCCATAAAAACACACTGCTTCATTATGTATGAGACAACGGCATTCCCCCCTAAAGCTGCAACGTGAGCTCTCACCATCGCAAACACTTCAGCGATAAATGCATGGAGAAAACCACTGACACCACCCTCCTAAAATGGAGGGAAGAAAAAAAAAGAAAGAAGATTTGATGTAAGGTATTGCTACAAGATGCTGAATACTCACATTTTTCTCAGCTGCGTATTTCAGTGAATCCTAAATGGCATACTTTACAGACCTTAAAAGCTATTCACTGTTTAATGGGTCATAGTTGAAAATCAGACCAATAGAACTTGCTGTTTGAGTAAAAGAATCACAAGCCGGTTATTCATTTGTGACTGACATTCTTCGCAGTCAGTATATTACATACACTCCTATTTTTCAGACGTTCCCAGACCTCTGCAGGAACATGTAATCTTCAACTGACAGGTGAATAATGAGTTTTTCTTTCATCAGGAAGGAAGCTACCCATTTTTTTGAAAACTGGGAAGCAGCTAAAGAATAATTTCTACTGAGGATTAAAAGAGATTTAGACTTCGTGGAAATTACTTGTAAGGAGTGGCCATTACCTTTGGTCCCCGCAACTTCATGTATGCTAATGCCTGTCATTAGTTCTCAACATCCCCTAAAGAAATGATCCCTCAAAATACAAAGCAAGCAAGGGACAGAGCAGAGACGTAACAAGCAAGCTATTCCAGCTTTTTTTTCCCCTTGAAGCCCAAAAGAACTTCTAGCCATCCCGTTTCATTAAGTTTTTTGACTTGATGGTGCTTGTGAGGGATTTGTACTTCTTCAGTGCCAAGCTGATTAATTTAAATTGCTGTGAAAGGAGAAGGAAAACAATGAAGTATGTTTTTTTTTCTCTAGACAATCCTTATGAAATTTTTTTCTAGAAATCCTCATGCGAGCAACTACATGGGAGGGTGGGGAGGAAATCAACACACAAAAACCTGGCAGCCTACCAAAAAAATAAAAATCCACAGAAAGAAAATGATGAAAGAAACTAATGAAACGGAGCTCACTATTGGTTCAAAATATCTATAAAATTTCAAAATGAAAGTGAAAGGCACGACCACTAGACTTCCCAGATGTGTATGAGCCACTGGAGCAGAAGGAAGAGGCTGGCAGAAGAGGAGGCTAGCTAGGCTGAACTTCCAACAAAAACGGACTGCCCTCATATCTACTGGAAAAAGCATAACCAACCCTGGACAGACTCATAAAGACATCAGAAAATGTATCTTGGATGAAAATTAACAAACAAAAGCGTCAGTATAATTTCACCAATCCAAGCATAAAGCATGAATGAAGTCAACTGCAGCCAGAAATCAAAATTTCAATACCAGTTTGTTATTGCTCATGAAATTTTGATTTTGTCCAAGTGCTTTAATAGTCACAGTAACTGATTTGGGGGGGGGGGTGGGGGGGGTGGGGGGTGTGGGGTGTGTTTTGTGTGTGTCTAATATTATAAACCTGCTAGCAAAACTTGTAAACAGCAAAACCCAAGACCAATGGATAAACTGGGACTTAAAATTATCATTAATTTTCGAAGCACAGCATCTGGTATATACTTTGGCTTATGACAGCATTCATACTGCCTCAATATTCTGTAAACTACCATAAGCAAAATACAAAGCATTACAAACACAAATGCCACTAATTATTTTTTTCCGTAGAATCTGAAACACGTTGCTCGAGTTGGATATACTGACCACTCTGTTTCGACTCTTATAGCCTGAGGGCAATACTGCGCACCTGTGTTAAAACTGGTTTGTGACCCAACCTACGCAGCTGAAACGGATGGAAGTTAGCCGCCCTAGGTGTTCAAAATAGCACACAAACACTATCACAGCAACTTGACAACTATCCCAACTTCATGGAGGAGTTGAATCCATGCTTGAGCAACCTACCTCTGCTGAGATCTGCTATCACAGTTACCAAAGCTTGCTCATCAGCTATTTAATGTGTATGTACAGAAGCTGCAGTTAGTACAGAAATGTCACATAACCACTTCCCTGGTCATACCACATACACCCTTTTGACAATGCTGTCCTTTTCACATAGATTTCTCAAGTTAAAAGGGGCTGTAATTTGCAAGATCCAAACAAGACATTTGTTTTATCAAAGTTTCTCTAGAGAGTTTGCAACTTATTTTTAAGAAGGCTGATTATTTTTATCAATATCCCTACAAGTTATCAATGTGTAATCAGCAAGAAACAGCATACTCTTCAGCGCTGACAAAACACGCAAGGGGTACACTCTATTTCTGTGGCCAGAAACTGTAGCAGATGGACACAGCTACTTCCCAAAAGGATACGAAAATGATAAGGAAATGTGTCTTGGTTTTTTGCATGCTCAGAGGAACATCTGTTGTCCAGATCCAGACAGGACATCGTTGTTTGAGTATCACTGGCTATACCCTCTAATCTGCCTGTGAGATTATACACTCTGTGTGCTTTTTAGACGTTCATCCCACAGAGCTATGTCACTGAGAATGCACAGAATGTAATATTAAAAATCAGCATAACAGTTACATATGGTATGGGAAATCTTGTGTTAACCAAAGAATTCTAAACTCCAAATACACTGTGAAAGTTCATCATCGAGCTTGCTAAATGAGAGGAGTCGATTTTTTTTTTTTTTTTTCCTTTTCTTTTAAATCAATCTCAGTTTTGGGTTCAAATTATCCCAACTACCATTGCTGGTCAAAGACATATTTTTCCCCAAATAGTTCTGTCCAAGGACTCATTGGTTTAGTGTTATGTCCAAATTCAACACCAATGGCAATGGTTAAGCAACCCCTTCCTAACATTGCCAAACACTATGCTCCATGGCAGTGCAATGCAACTCACTCCTCATTCAGCACCTACCCTCAAGTGGCAAAAATTCTACCCCCTTGCTGTGCCATACCTCAACTCAAATCTCATCAGATATTTACCCTTGATTATTATAATTAATGAAAAGTGCTAACCCCTGATATACAGCTCACCTCACGCAAAGAAGTGGTTTCTCGTATAAAAAACATGTTGATTATCCCAAGATATTTGGTTATTTTTGCCCCAGGTAGAAAAGAAAGAGGTGTCATCTTAACGACTGAGACAGTAGAGTTGGTGCATGATGGAACTGAACGATGCCGTAAGTATCCCTCGGCCAATGGACTTGTTTTATCAAGTGAAGCAGCTAAAAAGATGGGGGAAAAAAGAACAGAAAGTAACTATCAAGTAAGATCAATCACTGTTTCTCAAAACACAAAAAATTCTTCTTTATGGTTTCCAAATAGCTTGGTGACAACATTCAGCTGCCTGTGATGCTCAGCCATATCATGTGAGAAAGGAAATTATCATGCAATGCATGCAAAAGGAGACAAAAAGCTGAAATGGAATTTATTTGGAAGAGTGGCATTCCTGCAAAGGAAAACATTGAGGCGAGTAGCTGCACATACAACAATTGGTTATAAAGTGAAGGTAAAGAAAAAAGTGCCAACATTTTGAAATATGTATTCTGCTGGAGGAATAAATTATAGGAAGTGTGAAAGTTGTTGTGTTTCCCCAGTGCAGCATTTTCCATTAAAACAGGTATTAATTTTGGCTAATTAAAGCAAGATAGTCAGACCTGTGGCCAAAGAACTACTGAAAAATAACTCACCACTTGCTAATTTAGTGACCATTCCCTTGACTGTCACCTTGGTGATTGCTTCCTGTTTCTCACCAAGAATTTTCCAAGATCATACATACACCTACATCCATGCAGTGTATGTTACATAATTAGTAGGCGTACACATTTATGAACAACTAATTTTTACTAAGCGAACAGAAATACTGTATTTTGCTTCTCACGACACTGGTTCATAAACCCTATATTAGCTTACAAAGACATTAACAATGTCGGCAGTTTTCACACTCAGGTATTCGTTCTACATGTGATCTGCAATGCTATCGCTGGGCAGGAAACTCCACTATTCACCACTGGGAAATCAGAGATATGCCTCAGATTATCATAACGTGGTAGAAACAGCCGCCTACTTGTCTTAATTGATCCGCGCCTTATGGTCTGAGCTTTCAGTTTAATGAGCTCTATCCAGCTGTTGCATCTGTCTGCAAAGGAACTGTAATCAATTGACGTTGCTGAAAACACAGACAGAAAAACAAAAGAAAAAACAAAGAAAAAAATATGGATGATGTCTCTTGCTCATCTCAATGCTCCTTTTGAGGAAGCCATTATCTGTGTCAGAGAGAACAAACATCCCTTTCCAGGTCTGCTTAAAGGAAAAGTTACAGTATAGGTTTGGATTTGTCCAAACCAGTGTACCGATTTCTGGTGATGTCCCAGCTGTGAACCAACTGCCTGACTGGGACTTCATCACTGAAAAAACATGCAAATACAGTCATTAACGACTTATGCTAGATTATTTTTTTTTTAATGTCATTTTAGGTATTAAGTTCTGGCTTCTTTATGTTTATTTAAGCCTTGTTTAATTTTAATTTTCATTGCTATTCTTTTCCTCACAAAGAACTGCTGATCACGATTTAAACTTCCTAACTATCTCACCCTACACACTGGTAAAAAAAAAGCTTTGGTGATGAGAATAAGAGTCACAAGCTGAAACAACACCTCAGTTTTAAACACAAATGAATTTTCCTTTCAAAACACTGTCCTCCTCCTCCCAGCATCCCCCCTCCAACACTCCCCTCCCCCATTATCATTACAATAAGAAGTAGAGTTGTTTCTGCTATGACTTTTGATAGTTGCAGGGGTATTTGTGTATCTTAAAAAAACAAAAAGTTTTGCAAACACCATTTCTTCATTATCCTGAAGAAACGGAAGGAAGACATGCTAACTTCAAATTAAGACAAGCAAAAAAAAGCTCTCTCTCAGGAACTAATTTTCTGTCAGATAAAGTGGTATCAATATATCTGACAGAGACACACTGTTATTAACAAAACTGCCTTTTGTAATTAAAAAACACATCAAAATATTATGATCTTATTAAGCCACACCAGAGCATGCATTCTCAGTTAACTAGTAAACACTTCCTGGATTAAGACACATCCAAAAAGAGTATACCAATATCCCAAGAATGCTCATTCTGCTCTGGCATACGGCTAAACTAAGTAAACTCACCTCTCTGAGCAGCAGGAATACCTGTGTGGGAACTTGCACCCTCCAGGACTTCTAATGAGACAAAATGAATTCCATTCAGATAACATACGAGCAGAGTCATTTAGCACAGGATAACAGCTGCCTTCTTTTTTTAGAGCAAAGTAAGTTTTTTTAGAATAAAATATGAGAAAATATCTTGTATATATAGAATCATAGAAAGTTTTGGGTCGGAAGGGACCCCTAGAGGTCATCTAGTCCAACCCCCCCGCAGCGAGCAGGGACACTACTAACGAGATCAGGTCACTCAGAGTCCTGTCCAAACTGGTCTTGAATGTTTCCAGGGATGGGGCCTCCACTACCTCTCTGGACAACCCGTTCCAGTGTTTCACCGCCCTCATTGTAAAGAATTTCCTCCTTATATCCAGCCTAAACCTACCCTGTTTTAGTTTAAAACCATTACCCCTCGTCCTGTCACTGCTGTCTCTACTAAAAAGATTGTCCCCACCTTTCCTATAGGCTCCCTTTAAGTACTGAAAGGCTGCAATCAGGTCTCCCCGCAGCCTTCTCTTCTCCAGGCTGAACAAGCCCAACTCTCTCAGCCTGTCCTCATAGGAGAGGTGCTCCAGCCCTCGGATCATTTTTGTAGCCCTCCTTTGGACCTGCTCCAACAGTTCCATGTCCTTCTTGTGCTGAGGGCTCCAGAGCTGAACGCAGTACTCCAAATATACTATACTATGTACTTTATAGTACATATATGTACTTTATAGCACATAATAAACTGGTTCAAATAATAAACTGTACTAAATCTGTCTTGCAAATTCTATTATGGTTCTATTATGATCATTTACTAAAGACCATAAGGGTGTATATAAATATTTTTTAAATAACAATCCTACAGAAAAGTATGGGAGAAAAGGTATCAATATAATAAACAAGCTGCTAAGTAAATGTAACCACAATGAAACCTCTAGCCTATCTGAAGAAACGACAGACTAAATTATCTAGTGTAAGGAACATCAAGAAAAGAGATCTCCGTGAACAGGCTACCCTCTGCTGGTCAGTGCTCATTCTACAAGTAGCACAGTCTACTAACAGTGAAAGAGAAACGAGTCGGAAATTTCTGCATAGCTCCTCTTTTTGAAAATGACAGGTTAACATAATGTGACCAATTAAAAGTTCAGTACACACAAATGCACAAAAAAAAGAAAGAATACAAAGCAATAAGAATATTATTGCTGAAATGAAACAGACTTCTGAAAATACAAGTGAATGCGGTAGGTACTCTACACAACTTCTATAATGGGCAAAACAGGGAGCTCTAACATTTTAGTAAAAGAACATTCACAATAATTCACAGACACCAAATTTTCCTTCACTAGCCATTTTGGTGGGTAAATAATCCAACAACGGAGAAGAAAAGACTGCTGATTTCAGTGAATAACAACCTAATTTTCAGCAGAGTCATAGAAGAACTGTGACAACCGTTCTTGAAATTCAGCTCCCTCTCAGATGAAATAAAGCAGCTGTTTAACAGCTAAAAAGCGCTACACTGTACAAATTGTTTATTATGCAAGTTTAAGCTCCTTTCACTTCAAAAAAATTGCATGCGGTTTTGCTCAGCTAACAACCAGTATTTGCTAGATAAAGTTATTTCCCACCACGAAAACTGTAAGATTAATTATCTGAGGTTGACAATATATGGAGTTATTTTATATGGGTCATTTACAGAAGCAAAGCAATATGAGGCAAGCGTAACTATTAAGTAATTTGTAATTCTTCAGGTCAAATGACACCCAAAACCTAGCGTTTTGCAGTGTTTTCAAAGCTCTAAATTGAAAGATAGAACTACTACAGGAAATGTGCAAAAGAATATATACAGAATGACTACCCAACCCATCTTATGTGACACAAAAAAATTGCCTTTTGGAGTGAACATACCCATTATGCTTAGGTAGCAAAGAATATTTAAAGTATGTGAAAATACAGAGATTTCACAGCTACTGCAATAACGAAAGAGCAGGACTCAAATTCATTAAAAAACACTATTTCAGCATTCGTCCTTTTAACTGACCTTTAGCTGGTGAGAACGGCTGAGAAGCAAGTGGATCAGAGGAAAGTTCCAATGGAAATTGTAGCTGTTCTTCATTGTCTGTAGACGCTTCAACAAAGAAAACATACTCAATTGATAATTAACCCCCAAATCAAGATTTGCCAGTAACAGTAAGCACTACAGATTCAAATTAGTCAGGTTGCACTGGAACAGATTTTTTTCAACATATGCATATAGCGATGCAGTTCTGTACGAACAGTTAGGTGTCTGACAATAAATCCAGCTGCAAAACTGAACAGAACCTGTGTTCCATTGAATAGGATTTGATTTTGTAGTTTCAGGGAAAAAAAAGTTAAGTCAATTCATGCATTTTAGATTTGATTCTGCAGTTGGATCCGAGTTATCTATACATTACAGTAAAAAGTAACATGATTTATTCCACACAAATGAAAACAATCTACTGCTACTATTTAAGAAGTAAGGTATAACTAATGTTTTAGAAACAGATAGCTCTGTTCTACCACCTAATCCTGTTCTTCAGAATGGAGTATCTTCAAAGTTCTGCCTAAATACCCTTGGCCAGATTGCATACATACATTTCTATCATAAGATAGCACTTCATTAGCAAGATGACATATGCAGACTGCAGTAGTCTCTTCTACTCCCTCCATAGTGCTATACGCTTCACTGATCTCCAAAAATATTACTGACCTACTTAAGATTTTTTTGGCGTTTTCTTTAAGTATTATAATTTATTTCCTGCCTTCTTGAAGTAAGGGCAAAATCTGCTACTTGTAAGAACATGCATTCTCTAATGACTTACAGCACGTTTCAAAACACAATGGAAACGTCGTCATCTGTTACACTAATTCTTTAGAGAAAAATATTCAAAGAAAGATGGTACATGGAGTAAGGAAACACCAAACACTTTTTTCATGTTACTCTAAGTTTGTTGACTACGTACAAGCAAATATCTAATACCTAATAAGTAAGTCACCCTGATGGAGATGACACATATGAACTCTAAAAAACTGTTATGACTTTATAATTTTATAGAACTTCCCCATAAAAATGTGTATATATAACAAATTAAAACGTAGACTCATTAGATACTGGGCAAAAAAACGGAAAGAAAAATATTATCTCTTATCTATACATGCCTCACAACACTTACCTCTTTGCTGTGATTTTTCTGTAGGGGCTTTGTTGGCTTGTAATGCCTGGTTTTTGTCAAATGTAATTGCAACAGCTGTGACTGCAATCTGCAAGTCAGAAATATATGGCATATTAGGTAACTTCATCTCTCATGCAATCTGCAAAAATCATTTTGCAAACAGGCCAGCTTATCCCAGAGAAAAATAATAAGGGAGGGGAAATAAAATAATCTAAGCAGACTTCTTAAATGACATAAGAAAAAGAATAATAAAAAATCACTATCATTGTATTTGTAAGAGAGAAAGAGATGTTTAACTGATCACAAGAACGATGGTATACTTGTAAAGAAAACATTTTCTTCAAAAGCAATTATATCGCATCATCTTGAAATGGCAAGAAAAAAAATTAGACAATTACAATGACAGCATACTCAGAAAACTAATGTGCCATATTCCTGTAGTGTATGTGGTAACACCTTTTAATGGCTATCTAGTCAGGGCTTTTCTTTTCCTATCTCACTAAAAAGATGCACACCACTAAGACGCACTGTGCTCATGAAATGCCTTGTAGTCCCATGATTCTCAAAACTAGTGAACTCAACAGGTCAAAATCTTTTTCTTCACTGCACGTTATGGCCTTAAGTTTTACTTCAGAATTCACCAGACATACTAGTAAATCAAATCCCAGCCTAGTTTACTCTGAGCAGCAAACGCTAACTAAAGGGCCCAAACTGGCATGCCTACACGCTGAAAGTCAAAAGAAGCAGTTTACTTACCTGAACTAACTCATCCTCTGGTAGAGCAACTGTAAAGTTGACATGACAAAGGCAGCAGGGAACCATCGACCGTAGTTTAAAATACAAGCTCTGTTGAAGACAAGACATTATTTGTGTTACTCTAAAAAACGTATGGCTTATTTCACAAAAAAGATCAAAACTCTTTTCATAGTAGAAATCATGTCATTATATTATTTTTTTCCTGAAGAAGAGTTACAGGTGTGAAAAGGCAGGACAGAATGCAATCTACTGTGTGGCAGTCTTTATACTTTTGTTTCTAGGGTATACTACCAAAGGACTCCTTCAGAGTCAAAAAGCTCTGGAAATCCTTAATATACTAGGAAAGCTGAACCTATTTTTAAAGCAGCTTAAAAACTAATTACAGACACTCTGTAGACTAATTCTGAAAAGTTATTATGAAGAAAATGTTATTTTCACCTTGCTTCCATTTGAACAATTCAAAAAATGTTTGAATTCAGATTCTTACCTTCAACAGATTCTCACAGAGATCATTAAAGTTCTTATTAAGTGTTTGATTTGTTAGGTTAATGTTGCTTAATCTGGATACTCTTACTGCTGTGAACATCTGAATTAGAAACAAACACAATTATTTTTTTTCCCAATACATGCCTGTATGTTATATTAAAAACAAAGCAAAACCACAAAGAAGGCATAACATGGTAACGTGGGGGAAAGGGGAGAGGGATGGAAAGAATATGAAAAAACTGTAGCAACAGGAAGTCAAGTGCTAATTGCTCATGGAATTTTACAAACAAAAGGCAAATCTTCTGTGAACTAATGCATATGAATTTGTGAAATAAGTGATTCAGCAAGATATGACATACTCTATGTTCTTTTTACTTGCTTCATAAAGGAATCATGCTACCTGCTGCATATTTTGTTTCTGCTGCTGAAAATTTTATGTTAATTGAGTACACTAACATAGGCAATAATGGAATGTCACATACAGATACAAATGCAATCCCATCAACCTGAGAGTATGCTGCAGGTGCAGTCATATTGTTTTCAGGTTTGAGCTGTGCCTGTGCAAAGCACAGTCTTACAATGTGTCAGTTAGGTGTAAAAGTCCACATAGATCTGTTTTAACTCCCTCTACATGAGACTGAATTGGTTTTACAAATATGACAAAAATGTTTAAACTTAATTATAAATGGAATTTTTCTCTACTCACCAGACTGGCTTTATCTAATTCTTACTTATCTTAACCTATTAATGTTATCATATTCAGTATCTCACACTAAAAAACAGTCAACAATTTGTTTCTTATAAGAGGCTTCAAAATCTAGTCAAGCTCTTAAAAATGGGCAAAATCTTAAAGTTCATATTTACTATAATTATTTTCTAATTTTTGCATTTTTGTATCAGGTTCTCTGTTACATTATGAAAACCGAAAAAAACACAAATTAACAGGTTCTCATACCCTATTTTTCTTACCAAAATATTACTTTTATTTCTAACACAAGAGTAGCCTTTTAATTAATCTTTCAAAATCAGTGATCTCTAATATATATTTAAATTATTACAGCATATTTCAACACAATTTGGAAGTTTTAATTTTTTTTTCAATAACCTTACTTGAATTTCTGGTGTCCAGTTATTTATACCAGGCATAATTTCTGTGTTGCAACTGTAAAAACCTGTAAAGAAAATATTAGGGGAAATCTATGTTGCACACTGAAATATAAAAATATTTTTAAAGCAACATGTGACTACTTCATGTTTAGCAAGTATCTTCTTTCATGTGTTTTTGAATATTGAATAATATACCAGAAATAAGACCAACATTCAGAACACAAACATAGCATGCGAAGAATACAACATAACACACTCAAGACACATGCTTTGTGTTATTCACACTGCAGGGAAAAAAATTGATAGGAAAGATGGAACTCATCACTTCTAAAACACTAACTCACTACAGAATCCTTATTCAAAACATTTCTTCACCTGCCAAAAAGCAAGGCCAGAAAAGTCATCATGCTGAGGAACATGAAAGAGGCTACAACAGCACGAAATGCAACAGTGAAGCTGCTCCCCATGGAGACTGGGTAACTCCTGCCATCTGACGGTAAGACTAACCGGTGAGACACGCTCCCCGACTGCTTCACAGAACCGCTCCTTGTGGGACCCACAAAACAAGCAACTCAGCCTAGCTGGGTCCTGAGCAGAGATGCCTTCCAAGAAGTTTTTTAGCTCTGATCAGAATATACTTAAGCATTGCTGTAAGAAGGGTAAACACCCAAAATCCACTACTACTCTGCCAAGTTTCTAATAGGCAAACTATGTACAAATGAGGAAACTTAGTAGAAAGGTGTGGTAGGAAAAGCTAAAAAGCTAACCTTTGACAGATAGCATAGAGATACTTCAAAGATACTGCCTCAACACTGAATGCAAACACGTAGCAGTTACTAACAGAGAATTGAAAAGACAGAAAAAGAATAAAGTATAATGACTAAAGAGCAGGGTAAGAGAAGTTCTAAACAGCAAACAGGCAATGCTGCAAATCTAAAGATAGAGCTAAACGAGTACAAAAGAGAAGATTCTGGTAGGGCCTATATAAATGAACTAAATAAGCTAGAAAAGAAATTGTGCAGCAGCTTGCAGAATGTATACATATTAACAGATTTTCTTTCAGAACATCAAACAGAAGTCTTGTTGAAGAGTCAAGTAAGATACAGAAAGAATATGCAGAGATGATAAAACGACAGTGGAACACATGCGCTTGTTTTCTTACATCAGTGTTCACCATGATAGTGGAGCTTTCCACAATAGTGGAAAACCAGTCTCTTGTTTATTTTCTATCAGAGAATCTGTCTTAAACAAAAGTGTCTGAAGGAGGTAGTGAACAAACAGGCAAATGGAAAAATATGGGTTCATATAAAAACAGGAAAGGCAAAATATTAAATAGCTGACTAATCAGCATTGAACTCTGATTTGAAACTGTCCCACTACCAGAGAAGAGGATTCTTTAATCTTGCGGTAGCGAGGTGCTTTTAGTGACTAGGAGTTACTAATGTGCCTAGTATAGATGTCTGTATTACTGTCCCATAGAAGCTATTCCAGAAAACGGAGTTCATGGACAGATGGAAAAACAAGACACTGCAGAGGAGCCGATACCACTTTTCTATGCAACAGTCATGGCTCACAAGCTGTCAACAAGCATGTAGAAAAAAGGCATCTGACGCAGTCTATTTCATACATCAAAAAGCATTTGGTAAGATGCTTCACCAAGGACTCTATAAAAAACTAATACACTGAAGTGTAGACCGGAGTACCACTGAAGGAAATACAATTATTGTAAGTCAGGAAAGAGAAGGTCAAAATAAATGCTCCATTTCCACAGTGGAGGCATTTGTAACTCAGGATTGTATGTTTCAAACACATCAATAACTTCTCTGCAAAAAAGCATAAAAGGAGGTGACTGCTGATGGCCTTATTGTAGGGTAGTGAAATCAACCGCAGCAGGACCTAAGAATGGATAACTGATACGGAATAAAAGATTTCGTAGTAATAATAGATAACTATCACAAGCATAGTTCTGAGCTCAACAGTACTCAATGATAAACACTGATACCAATTATTAGGAAGGGAACTGATTCAGAAGAAACATGAAGAAACTCAAAGGTAAGAGAGGGAGGACAAGCACAACCAAATGTACAGAGCAAGTTCCATCAATGGACAACCACCTTAGCCTCTTATGCAGACCGAGGAGGATATGACAAATATCTATACAACCACAGATAGCATAAAGATGACTGGTACAAAGCAATGATTCACTGTTCTTCCCAACAGAAGAAAAAGGAAGAAGTGGTTGATACAAGCCAAGCAAAAGAAGCTGGCTCTTCCATTAGTACAGATTCTTACGCAAAATTCTGCGAACACTGAAGGCGCACATAGGCTCAAAATGCAACAGCCAAATGCACAGAAAGTTTGTCAAAGGCTACTGCTGACAAACACAGCAACTTTCTTCCAGGATGCTGCTGAAGTTGGCAAGTATTCTGTGGGATTTCCCCCCACCCTCACTCTTACATCAATGCAATACGCATTCTCGCCTGACCCCTACCAGCAAGAAGACATCAAGTGATTCAGTACACTTCCCCCTATGTTGGGGTCTTAAATAATTTTTTAATGCAGACAACTAAACGGACACCTCAAAGTTCTACTGCCAGCAATGTACCCCCAACATTCGTACACGTACTGTGAATTAACAAGACCTAGATTTCAAGTCTCATGATTGAACTTTGAAAATTATTCACTATAATCAGTTTTATGTTCTCAAATTGGAACACTTTTTCAAAGTACACCTACAAAAAACACTGAAGAAACTAGAAACTATTTCTATTATTTGACTTTACTGCCTTCTACAGAAAAAGACCAATACTGACTTGGCTTAGTGAATTGTTTTTCACAGGTATATCTGACAAGCTGAACGCTTCAAGAATATTTTCATTGTTTTCAGTGTCACTACTGAACTTTTTTTTTTTTTTAATAAAACCAGTTCTATTTTGTCATTTTGCACCCAAAAGTATAAATTAGAAAAATTTTAACTATACCAGAAGGTGGTGGAACATCCGTTAGTAAAGAATGTACATCTTCCATTGCATCTGTATCATCAATCTGGAAAAATGAATAATTGATGAAAATCATGTTGCTGTTCCAGTCAGAAGTCTCAGAAATATGTAAAAACTTTGTCATCAGGACATCTGTATCTGACAGCTAAGCTGAGATTTTAAAATAGGATTCCATCAACCACGCTTCCGAATCTTAACTAGCAGCCTATGAAATGGTTAACACTTCAAAAACAGTCCCCTTAAAATGTATTAAAAATAAAGCAATGTGCACAGAACTGACAGAAAATGCAGGAAGACAAGAATAATAAAAAGAGGAATTTTAGAGCAGTTTAAAATGCCGAACAAGGTTCCACGCAACAACTTGCAACTTCTTCCAGCTAAGGACCTTTGGCTATTAGAGCTCTCAGAAGGTCTGCGTTATACTGATGTGATCATTCTCTGCCTACTCTGATGACACAAAAATCTCTTCTATGACTTTAAAAACCTTGCTTAGTTTGAACAGCAGAAAATTGAACAGCAAAAGATAAATTTGGGGATTATTAGTTTTTCCTATCCAAATAGCCTCTACCCCATCTAACCTTTGAAGACTTTCATTATTTTAGATCAGACTGAGAGTATATCTACCCTGCTATCTTTTGTAAATATTTCTGTCATGTGTCTTTGGGTTCATTCTGCCTTATTGATCTGCAAGAGATCCAACTTTATCTTCCTTATCAGGTATTTTGGAAATTGTTTCTATTTTAACTGCAGTATTAAAGGACTCTCTGTCAGGTATTGTTTCTCCTTCTCCCTCTCAAAGTAAGAGGAGGAGTCTTTTTTTCCTCACCAAAAAAAAGAAGCGACAGTTTTAGTCCTCATAATTGCCTTCCCAGCACCTCTTGGCATTTCCTCATCACAGTGAATGTTTTACCAATTTTTCTTACATATTTCCAGTAAACAATTATTTTATCTTTGAAAGGTCAGTCATGAGCTTCACTAAAGCTCCTGGAATATTATTTCTGGTATCAAATTTCTTAACAAAGACAGTAATAAGTGGTTCCAAAGATGAAAAGTCTTTTTTCTATAAAGACTGAACTACCAAAACACAGGGATGCATACTCTAGGACCACCACACTCACATAATGTAAACCAGTAAACGATGGTCCTTAAACATCAGATCTTATTTTTCTTGCTAACTTTAGCACCATTTATAATGTACTCTATAGTACACTGCAGTGTACTTAGATTTTTCCCTTACACAGAGAGCTCCTCCCATCCCAAGTGCATATACTACAGTTAGTAAGGCACAAGGAAGAATACTCCAGAACTGTAAAAAAAAAAAAAAAACAAACACAGCTGAACTCTGCTTGCAGTATATAATGCAGTCCTTAACCATCTGATCTTTGTTTATAACATATCAGGCTCCTTTATGAGGCAACTAGACAGAATAAGTACGTCAAGCTCTTATTATTGCCATCTCTCTTCTATTTGACACCCTTTAGAAGTGAAATGAAGGCTGGGCTTATGTTTTTCAGGTATTTTTCATAACTTGTCCAAAGGGTCTCTTGCAGCAACAGTTTTTAGGTTGGTGGTATTTTATGCCTTACACAACCCTCTGTATTTTACAAAAGTATTCAACCCTCTTTGCATTTATCAAAGTATTTTCTGACTGGCTCATTCATTTCAATGCAGTGCCTCAGAGAGCAGCTATTTTAAGTTTTGCTTCGAGACACAATTCCAACCCTGTCAGTCTACATAGATGATGATATTAAAGCAAAAACCTGCTAAGACCAGCTGCAAAAAATACTTGATGAAAACTGTCCTCATTGCTTTTTGATGTGAGAGTTAACTAGCATCAAAGTTACTTCTAGGGACTTCCCGATTTACTTACTTTGATCCTAGCACATCTGTAATGCACTGGAGAGCAAAAATTTACTCAGAGAGCAGAAGCACCAACCAATCTCAATTTCTTATACCAATCTCTCCCAACCTGTTCTTTTTTCACTTCCCTTTCTTACCTCCGTTTTCAAACGAACTGTTGTTACAGAGCTCTCTCATTCTCCCTATTTACAACTTTTCTTCTAGATTATTTTCTATGAAGACAGTGATTTGCAAAGATTAACATAAAGCAAAGTCTTGAATGTACCTCAGGCTGCAATTACAGGCTGTAACTTAATTAAATTGTTTTCTTTTTCTTAGTCTAGGACAGGTATTTGTAATACCTGTATGTACAAGATGATGATCAAAACTCTAGTCTTCTTTACTACTTGGCTCCTTTCCTTCAAAATCGTACAATGTTAAAATCATATCTTCGAATTTTAGTGAAAAGATAGGTTAAAGAAAGCTATGTTCTTTATCTATCGGTGTTGTTCGTTTGCTGTAGAAAGAACTGGAAGGTATTCTCTGAAGTTGTAAATTCTTGAACTCTGAAAACTTTCAGCTGAAATTCAGAATAGCAAGTCGTCTTTGATGTACTCTCTTGACACGTGGGTTTTTGAACGCTTTGAATGCTACCTGTTCTGGAAACTAATAATTCTGAATATCCAACAAGAAGAACTTTGAAATGGGAAGAATATACAGGCTTTTTCTTTGCTAAATACAAAGTGTGACAATGCAGAACGTCAATGTTTACAAAAACTGTATCCAAGCTTGTATCAGTCATGACTGCTGCCTGAAGTAGGCAGAACGGCATTTCTTCACAGCTCTTAGTTACTATTCTAGATATTGCTACATATTTATGAATAGCAGGGCAGTCTTTTTTCAGCTGCTGTCCTTAGGCATAATATAGCTATGCTTTAAGCAAACAGAGTAAGAAAAAGAGACAATGCAAAATCCAATACTTAAGATTTTCTACTGATACAAAATGAAAAAAATTTTATACACTTTAAGAACTGTCTTTGGAGATGAGCAAGAAAACTTTTCTCCATTTTTTCACATGTATTTCAGGAAAAGAGAAGTATGAAAATGAGTACTGCAAACGTTTATCACCTCCAAGACAAAAGCATCCTTCTTCCCATGTGAAAGGTCTAGCTCTGTAACTTCATCAGAGCTTTCTGACTGAGATCTTAACAACCTGGAACGCTGTCTTGGCTCTGGAATGGGAGACCCAATGATTTCTTCAGGTAGCTCCTAAAAAGGATATAAAAATGAAGATTTATTCTGTGTAGTCTAGAAATAATATCCGTTACAAGCAATTTGTTAACAGTTCTAAGAATCAGAACATTCTGAAAACAATTTCACTGAGTAATAAATGTAAAGAAGTACAAACTCATTTGGATATGTGGCTTAAGAGATCTGAAAATTCCAGTAGGTTCCCAAAATATAGTGAAAAGAATCTGTATCTCTATCAAAAAAAAAATTCTGTTCTGAATGATTTAGTCAGTAAGAATTCATGGATACACATGGTGTATATCTGTTCAACTCAGAATGCTTTATTTTTAAGAATAAAAAAGCTTTACTTACTGGAGGATTAATCTCATAAAGTTCCTTGTTTTTTGCTATTGTATCATTTATTTTCTTTTGCATGTGAGATATATGCTGCTCATAGGTGCCATCATTTGGAGTCTTCCCAGCAATCTGAATACCACCAGGTGTTGGCAAAGCTGCTAGGTACACACCTGTTGCAGACTTTTAAAAAGGCATTAAGAAAAAGTACAATTACATAAGCACATACTACTTTCATACAAAGTTTTCCAGCATTGTGACATGCACATTATAGCATGATCTCTTCCCATAATAAATGGGTATCTGTCTCCTGTTCACTTGCGAAAAAAATCAGTATTCTTTTAATAAACTGTCTCCTTCTCATGGGTCTCTTCCATGGTGCAGCTCTTAACTTACCTAGAAGTTCCAAACGAAGTATGAATTACAACCTCTGCTCCAGTATACTATGCATATGCAAATGATGGTTTCAAGGATTTAAAATCTGATCAAGCCCTCTACAGTACCACCGAAGCTGTGACAATCCCATTTCTATTTACAGACAAAAGAACATGGGAGCCAGTCAATGTTGCCCAAGCATCCTCTTACACTGATGCAAGAAGCAGCAGCACATCTCACTATGCTAACCCCACAGGACAGAATGAGGTTAGAAAATGTTAATGAACATTTCTTGACTATCTCTAAGACATTTCCAATCTATCGCTTACTTCTTTAGTGCCATCAAAGAAGCAGCGACAGACTTCTCTCTTGTTGGCAACTAACCAAAAGATTTATTGAGAGACTTATGGAACCTTAAAGCAACTTAAGGAACAGGTATCTCTGACATGATCTTTAAAGAACTTAATCACTTTTTCTACAATTTATGCCATTAAGCCATTTAAAGTTTCTTTTCTTCTCGTCCCTTCTAATAATGGTATCCTCTAACAGAGTTTCAAGAGATTTGAATCTTCTTTTTCTGCTGCTGAAAGACAGTCTGTCCTGATTTATCAACAATTAGACACCTCATTCCTTTCCATCACTTCATTTATTCTTAAAATGACACGTTAATATCTCTAGTTACTCTGAACGCCACAACACTTGTGTATCTTTGTGTCCTGAGAAAAATACTGTAAGAAAGGCAAAAGAATTCCAAGATTAAAACTGTACTTACTGCCAACCCCATGAGCATATTTTCACCCACAGTGATCTGAATTCTCAGCCCAAACAGAGCATTCATTCCTCTCAGCTTAAGTTTATTCATCAGTTGGGTGTGTACTTCATATTCCATAAATGGCAAGAGATTACTGATAGACGTCGCATTTGCTTCAGCTTGAGCTTTCTTCTTTAGACGGCATAACCTGACAACACGAAACAGTACATGACATCAGCAGATCAACAGTTTTAATGGACTTTTGAAGACTGAAAGTGATCACAAGGGTATTTTGATTTTTTTTTTTCCTCATGGTATAACCTAATATAGATCGGTTTCTTTTTAATGTATTTTAAAATTCTGTAAAATACTAAATTCTCATCAGAAATATCAAGGTAGACTGAGGCACCAAGTCTCAATAAGCAAAATTGTCTTCCGTTTTTAATAGGAAACTGTATTAACAATAAAAATGGGTAACACAGAAAGTAAACTTACAAAACAGAACAATACATAACCTTTAGCAACATTCAAAAATATTCCCTAGCAGAGCAGAATACAAAAATTACCAATACACAAACATCTATTTCTGTTGCTGCAAACCTCTTAAAACACTTCAGGTACAGGCACAGGAAATTACATCTACTGGCAGAACTTCTAAGTTTCTATTAATACAGTCATTCAAGGCACACTTTGGAATAAAGAAAAAACCCTAGTGCCTGGACAGCTCAGGCTTTGACCAGACTAAAAATACTTATCTTAAAAGAACAAAAGAAAGAGCATACAAATCTCATCTCTGACTATGTTATGTTAGTCATATTCCACTCTGGGTTTAGTCCCGTAAGTTGAAATTCAAACCAAAGACCAGTGTAATGACTACCTACTTTCAGTCACAAATTTTCATTCAAAAAGAGCACATGACAACTGTACATTTTAGTGATAAGAACAGACAACACCTTCTAAGGACCATTTATTATATGATCAGGAAGAGACAGTAATTCATCTAATCATAACAAGTTCACCCCAAAATCTTTATAACTATAGCTTCTGGTCTTTTCCTTTTTTCATATTTTCTAGGGGGTGGGAACGTTTGAGGAATCATTCTAGAGAACAGGACATCTGCAAGCACTCCAGAGACAGATTAAGGACCACACTGTGACACTAGAAGTCAATTTCCACAATGGTGCTGAACACAGTTTAGTAATACGCAAAATACCAAAGGAGGAGCACAGAACGCATCTCTACAGCATCTCCAGTAATTCTGCTCTAGCAGAAGTCAGAGAACAATAATTGTAGCATCATAAAAAAATCTCAGGTGAGAAGGGACTTCAGGAGGTCTCCAGTCCAACCTCCTGTACATACAAAGCGGTAAACTTTGAGCTTGGACCAGGATGCTCACAGCTTTATCCAGTCAGGTCCTGAAAACTCACCAAAGATGGAGACTGCACAACCTCTCAGGCAATCTGCTCTACTGCCTGATTGTCCTCATGGGTAAGCAGTTTTTCCTTATAGTCACTCTGAACCTCTGTTGCTTCAACTTAGGCCATCTCTCACTCTCCCGTCGGGCAGCACTGTGAAGATCCTGGTTATATCTGCTCCATAACCTCTTTACAGGTACTGGCAGGCTGCTGTTGGGTCCCCCTGAATCATTCCTCTCTCCAGAATGAAAAAGTCCAGCACTCGCAGCTTCTCTTCATAGGGCAGGTGCTCGTTACTCCCTTGGTGGCCCTCCACTGAACTTGCTCTAGTTTTCTGATGTCTGTCTCCCCCTCAGAGGAGGGCAAAACTGGACAGATACCGTATTGTCTGGTCCCACTGACTGTGGTGTAACTAGAAAACTTGAAGAGAATGCAGTTCATCATCCCCCTCCACATCACTAACATGTTCAACTGGACAGGTCCCCCTGCAGACTCTATTACATTTGTCATGGCCATCCACGTAGGTTATGAACCACAAACCATTACCCACTCAGCCCAACTATCCAACCAGTTATTTATCCATGTAGTTGGCCACCCATGCCAACTGTACATAGCCAACCCTTCCTTCTTTCCCACTGTAAACCACCTTACTCCCTTTTCCAAATTCAAATTCAAAGACCACAGCAGAAACTGGACATAGCCAGCAATTCTACAGAGATATGTTCAGTTATGGACATCAGCACAGAATTAATACACCTCACTCAAACTGTTCATTTAGTTTCCAGTGCAATAGCTGTGTCTGACCATGTTAGCAGTCCCAAACAGCAAGTTAAAGCATGAAAACTCTTACATCCAGGCAGACAAAAATACAGCAATTCCCATATGCATTAAAAAAAAAAAAGCGGAACATTTACCAAATGTCCATCAACATGGATAAGTTACCAGATGTTCATCAACAGACATGACACATAACACAGAGAGAGGAGGCTGTCTTTCTCCTTCTGTACCCTAATACACTGTCATTAACTCCCAGCAATTCAACATAAAAATTTAAGCTTTGATGACATACTGGATTTTACAACATCAATTCTTTCAAAGATCTCCAAAACTCTACTAAGAAAACATTTTCATAGATACCTGGCTTGAATAAGACATCCCTTCCCAATAACTATTGCCTCTACAGGAAGATCAATTGTGGTGAAAAGGACATCAGGAACTTTTTGCTTCCTGCAGTTGTAACAATAAGTGAGGTGAGCAGGGAACGGCATGTTCAGTTCATCATATGGTATATGGCAAAATCCACAACCTGGTGGTGAAGCTTCTTCAATCCTAAAAATACATTATGAAGAACATACTTTAAAACATCTGCATCTTATTAACAATGATCAGTATGTGCACATGTGTATAAACACCTACAGATACCTACTTCAATCATACACTGCAGCTATACTCTGCTCCATTATACCAATGTGACAAGTATTGCATTTTATGAATTAGAAGAATAAAATTAGGCTGCACACTAGTAGCTAAAATGCTATAAATAAAACTTGCATTGAAACTTGTTATGCAGGAATCAAGAAAAAGTACATATAATGACCAACAATTTCTATAAACCTAAAGCATTACTGAGCTGGCTTTAGCCACTATTTCTAAATGTAGTCCGTGGTACAACAGTTGTACAGAGAATTTGCTGTACCAAATACAATGAAAAGTCTCTTTTACATGGATTGTATCCAAAAACCTACATAAACCTAATGAGCAGAACATAAAACACCAAACCAACCATCCTACTGAGAAGCAGCACAATATATATTAACACTGTAAGAAGAATAGCAAGATTATTTCCTGAAATAAGGTATTAGCTAAAACGTGTTATTCACTTAGAACACTCAGTCCCACTCCACCATTAAGAAATATCCAGGAATGACCACTATAAAAATACAAACAAGGAAAGCACAGGCTAGCTGCAACACTGCAAAGTTAATCTGTTTCACATAAGCAATTCTTCTCAGTGAATTCTGAAGAGATGCTTAAGCAAATCTGACATATTTGGAACATTAGTTATCCTAGACTTTGGCAAATATATTTTGTCTCAAACATGGGCTTTGTCCGTTTAGGTGCTTCGCTTTCCTTTGGCATTTCTAATCTATGCCAAGATTCTTAGTAGCATCAAAATACATATTTTGATAAAAATGCAATTTCCTTCATATTATGAACATGCCATTTCTTTTGATGACATTGTGAATATGGAAACAAATGTTCTGGCTACAGTTTTCAAAAGTCTACATAAGAATAGAAAAACGCCTTCTACGCAACAAGGCAATGGCTTCCTGCTAACAAAGTAAAAGAATAACCAAAAATACTATGTTGGCAGGGTTATTACGGAAAAAGTAATGCAAGTTCTAAGGTGTAACAAATAGCCTTATAACTACGATAATCCCTTGCAATCTTTCATGACTATCCTGATAAACACATAATAAATTACCAATATGCATTAGTTAATCTAAAAATTTCCCCCCCCACTATAACTGTTTGTCAATACTCATTCTTCAGATTTTATCTGCAAGAGTAGGAACAAAGCGAAACTTCATGTTTTTCCTTCAGTTTCATTATCTTCTTCATAAATTTCAACTGAAATATACATCTTCTGTAAAAATCTGGCACCTTCTTTGTTTTATAACCAAGCTATTTTATCTCCCATACAGCTGTTAAATAGTATATATAGAGCATATGTACACCTAGTACAGCCACAGCAGGGTTTTTCTTACATAACTTATTATACATCTGTCATTTTTTATAGTGGGATATAAAATTGAGAAAGATACCTGAAGAGCGGCAAAGAAAAAAAACTGAGTTATGATCTGTGGTTAGTAGTCAAAGGCGTTACCTTATTCAGACTGTTAGAAATAAAAACAGAATATCTAATTTGGTGCAGAGTTCCATTACTTCTGTTGTTGTTGTTGTTAGTGAAAAGCAGTAAAGTGGTTGGTCCCGCATCCTGTACTGTAACACTGTAACCTACCCTAATAGAGAAGAACTATCTTGGCTCTGAGGAAAAAAATCAACCTCTCCCTTCTCTGACCCTATGGAAAAGAAGCCAGGCTGCCATGACAACCTTTGTTCCAAACAGCCTTCCATGGTGCCATCCTGAAGAAACCTAGGGTTCAGTACAGCTGCTGTGCCAGACGCGGACAAAATACAGACCTCTTCACTATAAGAGAAAAGAATTACAACAAAGTGAATTCCTTCTACTTCGTGCTACTTTTATTTAAAACTATCAGATTAAAAGGCTGGTACAAAAGTCTCAAAGAATTCAATAAAACTACTAATTTTGTGCATTTGTGCAATTTTATCCATTAAATCTCACAAACAATCCTCTTCTGGTATTTAAACCATTATGTAAGGGATGCAGAAGGATTGAGCTGAAAGACTGTAGAGCATTGCCCCACGTTATAAATAATATGCTATAACACCACAAAGGCTAACAAGGTTTTAATATGCTATAACACCACAAAGGCTAACAAGGTTTAAGTATGGTTTTCAATACTATGGTTAATAATGCAAAGAAATCCAGTCAACCAAAAAAGCAGAGAAACATGTAACAAACCAAGGCATAATTGTTTACCAAAGTAAAACAGAAGCTGAGAGCCTCATCATCTTATAAACATTCTCAAAATGAAGTTATAACACAGCACTGACAGGGGTGCTTCTTGGAGGACAAAAAGTAGCAAAACAGGAAAATCTGACTATGAACAACTACAATAATGGTATATACAGCATGTAAAGTAACTGACAATATTAATATTAAAGCTCTCAGAAGTGCAAACTATGATCTCAGAGCTTTTAATATTTCTGAAATTGTTAAGTAAGCAAATCTCTAATATTCAGTACTTAAAATACTATATTGGAAAAAATACAGAAAAAAAGCTTTCCCACATTTTCTAGAATGATACACGTGCCTTTTTGATTTGTTATTTCTCTTTCCAGAATATTTTTTCATATATAACATCTGGCAGACCAGTACTTACAGACAGAGCCTTGCTCTTTAAGCATGGAATAAAGCTGAACTGGCAAGCAAGCATGGGAACTCTAATCAACTATTTTATCAATGATCAAATACTACCACATTAAATTCCTTAAGAAAAATGAAAGTAGGAAATAACCCAGTAACTGACTGCCTATCTATACTCTGTACACTCTTTCCCCACAGTTAAGGTAGAAAAAAAAAAAAAAAAATATTCATACTTTTTACAAGGAGACTGACAGCCAAAGGAATACATTTTCCATTTTTAGTGCAAGTTCATCACCCAGCAATGGAAACTTGCACATTGTAATTCTGAGGTAAATATGGTCTTTAAATTACCAAGCAAGACAGGACATAACCAGACAAGACAGCATAAGGAATACATACCATGCCTTGTCTGTTCAGTAAGTTCTCCTGTTTTCCTACTCTGCTAGCACAAGTGCTTAACTTCCAGTTTTCAAGTTTTGTGAAAGATCTATATATCTGGTATGGGGTGCTTTGGTTTTGGTTTGCTTTGTTTTTTTTTATACCTGCAGTGAAGCAACCAAGGTGGAGCAGCAACACATGTGAAGCCATCAATGCTGTGGCTTTCACCCTGATCATTTCTGGTTATCTTCCTACCTCACCAATGGATGGCGTGCACTCATGAAAGCACTGCATAACTCTGGATTTCCTTCTTCAACTTCTTAATTGCAAACTAAAATGAAACTTCTTTTTCCAACTTCTCTCTTTAAAAAAACAAATCCTTAGTGCTTTTTCTTCAAAGCATTCAGAGAAAATCAGCTGGACAGAAAATAAAATCACATGTCTGAGTCTGCTTCAGCTACTTTCCTGAAGCAATTCAAAACAATCGGTGAGCCAGAGTACTTTGATACCAGTCAGACACACTTGGCCCCAGGAGCAGCTCTTCATATACTACTCTGCGGAGGCAGGAAGCGACACAACCTTTCCTGGGCCGGAGAGAAGGGTGGGTAATAGTGAGTAATAAGATGAATCCCAAATTATTTCTCCCAATCTCCAAGCCTCTCACAAAGTTTGTTATTAAGCCACCAAAACACACAAGATTGGAACTTTCTTAGCCAAATGGAATACAGCAAGATACTGGAGTTTTGGCCCAAACAGGATGCAGTGCTGGAGAATTTAACCACAAAGACTACGGCAGAGCTGCAGGTTAATATGTTAAAACACTACTGTAGCACTGAAAGACAAAAATAGCAACACACATTTTCCAGAAAGAAATACAGAACATTTACACCTAAAGTATTCAAGATCTATCAGGCAGCACATTCTCCTTTAATTTACAATTAATACATTCACAGTAAAGAACTTGTGCCTTAAGTTTGAAGTTTACCATTTAAGTACTGGTCTGCGAGTTGTTACTCAGCAATGAAACTGCAATACGTATACTTTTAGGAACAGTCTTAGGTTTAGAAAGCTTCATAAATAAATATTGTTACTGCAAAAGCAAATATGTAGGTTTGAAATATCTTTAAAAAATAAAAATTGTAATGTTCATTAGAAAAAACTTAAAACTCAATAAAAACCCAAACCAAAACATATTAAAAAGCACAATATTGACATCTCAGAAAGTTACTTTAACAACCTCCAAAGTAGGTATACTAGACAATACGAACAACTGTGTTGAAGCAGTTCATCATTTTTAATCCACTGAAGATCATACAAATTTTGTGGCATTTTGAAAATCAAATCATCATCATGATTTACCAAATGCTAGTTGATTCACTGTAGCCCACTACAGCATGACAACCCAGTGCCTTGGCATGGGATTTTATTTCTTGTCTGATTTCTGCCCACCATGCATCTCGCGTCTCTGGTTCATCTGAAAGACAAAGGTATCAATCAGTTCACTATTCTGCACTATGTCAACATAAAGTTTCATGCAATTAATCTGAAAAGTCGAATTGTTCATATTCAAATGTATTGTTGTATCTGGACACGCTTTATTTCCTAGCTATCACACTTCAGCAAACCCTAACAGGGCTTTTTCACTTTCTTGTTTGTCACCCATGTGACCAGGTTCTGACAAATTACTGCATTCTTGTTGTTGTCCATATGACAGATAACACCAAAATATTGTAGATACTGTTCCAGTCTCCACCCACTTGAAGACCATACTGTCAGTTTCCAACAACACGAGAGCAGCATGTAGCTTTCAACAAAGCATTACAAACACTCTGTGATATTGAAAAACTAGCATTAGAAGTAAGGAAACAGTATTTGTAGTAATAAAGTAATATTTTACTTTGGTACACACTTGACATCTTTGAAATAACCTCAATAGTTTTTCCTACTGCAAGCAGTTCTGTCAACCAGATTTTAAAAATATTTGTCCAAGACTATCACTAACCAAATACACAGCTCTGTGATCCTTATTTCAGGGCTTCCAACTTTGAGACGCTATATGTATTTGAAACTATTTCTGCATTAACCACACTAAGCAGTACAAGATGTATGCTGACTATGTGTTTCTCGATGCTTTTCTCCTTCAGTATCCTGGCAACCACACCTCTTCTCTCTCCCCCTCCAATGGATTCTAATCACCTTTACTGTCTTTGAGGTTGTATGTTAAAATTTATCGTAACTGCTTTTCTTGCATACTACATTAAAAATCAAAGAGACTGCTACTAGAATAAGTTTATGCAATCCATTTATTTTAACTGTTCAGCAACTAGTTTCCCAAAACTAAAGCTCGTCTCATGAGCTTTTTACATATGAAGTCAACAAGTATTGTCATTTACAATTAGTTTGTCGACTATTTCTTCTTTCAAAATGGCTTACCTGTACCAATGAACTTAGTTGAGAACTATGTTAACTGCTCATACACAAAATAAAGGGAAAAACAATAACAAACAATAGGCACTAAGATACTACAAAGTGTTCTGAGCATAGATTCTTACACAATTTCCCTGAAATCAACTGAACTTTGCTCAGACTTCTAGCAATTGAGATCTCCTTGCTGAATTATAATTTAAAATATCAATGTCAAAACCTGAGATTTATTTGGAACCAATTTTTTACTACCAGGAATATTTATAAGTATAGCATATGATAACCTTTATCATACACTAGGTTCTCTGACAACATGACAAACAAAAATGAAAGATGCATATATACACATACTTTGAAATTTACCGAAACAAGAACATTGTACAGCAAGATGTATTCATTCATGAATTTACCTCAACTTTTCATTTAGAACTAAGCTTCCAGCTTTCTAAAATAAACTAATGATCATTTTTAATTTGAAAAAAGAGCAGAGGTACGTATATCCAACTATACCTAACTTTAGATGTTAATTCTTGTGTAACTCCTAGCATTGCACTAACAGCAGCCTTGAGTGTCCAGGTTGAACTTTACGCAACCTTTAAGAAATGAACACTGAAAAGAAAAAAAAAACCTACAGTGATAGTCCTTCGAAAGTTTCTCTGCAATCAAGACAAAAATATACACATTAAGACACAAAACAGACTAAGGATTTTTATGAGCTGTATCGATCATGTTCCCTTATATCCCAGTTCACCTTCAGTAGATTTCAATGCATTACTACCAGAATCTCGAGGATAGCACTTCGCTGTCTCTTACCATGAAAACAGTGTTTAAACATTTTCACTGACTGGGAAAATCAAATGCTCGAGATAATACACAGTAGTCCTGACTCAGACGGTTGGAGTACCTGCTAGCAAGGTCTCCTACTTTTCAGCTTTCAGAAGCCGACAATCATGCAGAAATAACCCATCACATTGTAGGGGTGGAGTTCCCAAGCTCAGCTACGAGAATCATCTGTGGTACACAAAGGAAAGTGGGAGGCGAAATGTCTTCTCTTTTGTGTGTGCATCTCTGTCTGAACAGAGGCCGTGATTGCTGCCACCAGTTAACAGCAGTAGTGGTAGGTGAACGAAGCAACTCTGGAAATTCATTTTAAGGCAAAGGCTACAACATCTGACAAAATGGAGAGCTGTATGGGAGATGTGTGACCTCAAGCACATTCTGTAATTATTATCACTAACTGTTCATGGCAGAAGGGACATGGATCTTGGGAGCAATTCCTCCTTCCCCATTCAATCACACACAAGAATTTTGCTTATCAATGTGTGTTTCTCTCTACAACAGGAAAGTGTAAGTAGCAGGAAAAGTGGTTCACTGACTATGCAGAACAATTCTTACTCAAATAAGACGATCACAGGCAGCTCGCTATAAGCATTGACTGAACAGCCACACAAATTTATGTGTTTCCACAGAAAAACACCTGTAAAGGGGAAGCAACCTTCTTCTAGGCATAAACAAATTATACTAAATGATCACTTCTCTCTTCACACCTTTAGGTACCATTTGGGAAAAACTGCTCCTAATTGTCACCTTTCTATGACAAAAAGTGCAAGAAAAGGTGAAGTCATGATGAAGGAGTTGAAAGTGAGCAACAGGTGAAGTGACTGGGGATGAACACTGAAAGTACTGTGCAACAAAGAGTAAGATCACGAACAAGAATATGACACTGAAAAGGTATGCAAACACAGTAAAAATTGAAACAGAATGAAATGTTGAAAGGGAACAGATATGCTTAAGGGTAACAGAAAAAGTAGAATAAGTGACGGGTCCCAAACAGTTAACTGTCCTCCACAAAAAATTTATATTTTAAATTAAAGTTTAAGAACAAGTTCCTAAGAGAGTTAACACAATTTTCTCACCTAACTCATCTACAAGAGCACCCTAAAACAATGAAAAGCACATATTGTTGTGGGATTGCTCAACACTATGTCTTGCTAACACAACATTTAACTCCTTACTCTGAGAATCTGTTCAACATGAGAATTAACAAAGCTATTAACTACAGTAATATAATGGATCATTTTCATTCTTATTAGAGATAAGAACAATTTTCCAGCCATTGTCTTCAGTGTTACCAGGATCGGGCCCAATATATTTCAAAAAATCCAACAAAATCTTATTGCACAAGTTCAAAATTTTCTATACGAGTCATGCATAAACAAGTGTTTCTAGAGAAGACTGGGTCCTCTGCTTAAGACATTTAATTGAGTATTTTTTCTTCCAGAAAAAGGCCAAAGATACGAATCAGTATGTTTATATATAAATACCGTGCATTCATAGTTTACATGAACTTACCTTTGCATATTAAAACACAAAATGATTGTCTACAATTAAAATCAAACACCATGACATTGCAATAATAAATTGATACAAAACACTGAATGCAGTGCAATGTGTAGCATTCATATCCTTCTGACAAATAGTTTCACAAGCAGCCTTTTTTTGACACGAGCCACACAATTTCACATGGGGATGCCATAGTAGCATTTACAAGTTTAGTAAAGCTAAGGATTTACATAAACAATTAGAGGAGTTGGGGAAGCAGGATGGCACGTGTCCAGTACACTCCGTAAGAGTGTCTGTTGTTGTTTTTTCGCTAAGGCAAAAGCTTAGGAACTAAGGGTTTGCAAAGCAGATTGAGCAGACAGTAGCCAGAAACGGTGGGTATTTTGGCGCATGCTTGGATCAGGTGACAGTACAGACTGAAAACTATGGCAGCTCACTGAAATGGTTACAGAAAGTAATGGCCCTGGATTCTAGGTGGAAGCAAAAAGGCAAGCATACATAGCACTCAACCACAAGCTTTTCTAGCGAATCTGAGTAGTTTATAGCGACGTTTATCTATAACTTTAAGCAAAAAAGCCTGCAAAAATTACACTGCTATTATGCGTCATTTATTGGAAACCAACGACTGAATATGCAATCTATTTTTATTAATGTTTCAAAACCGGCATGATATTTATAACAAAGTGGAAGCAAAGCACACTGCTTCTAGAGTTGAAGACTTCAGAAAATGTTGTCAACGGTACAGTATTCTATAAAAATCGTGCCAACTCAAACCTCCTCCAACTGAAACTTTCCAAATTTATTTTATTAAACAGCTTTAGAAGATACAAACAGCACTGTACTTGTTCCATGCCCTAAATGCCAAGTCAGTTCTATCCACCACCAATTCACCTATCTCTTTGCTCCCAAATATGAGATTGACTTCTATGAGGCTTTATCGTCGACAGGACAACATCCTGTCCAAATCTTTCACCTGGAGATAATTCCAGACACTGTCAATACTTTCTAAGTCATAAGAAGCAACATCTTTCCAAAGTCATTTGCTAGAGGTTCACTTGTACAGGGCCTTTCAAGATGTAGCCACAATCTGCATTACATTAGGTCCATACAGATTTTTAAAAATTGAAGAAATATTCAGAAGAACAGTCTCTTGATTACACAGATAGTACTCAAGAGTTATCGTATTAAAGCGGAATCCCTAGGTATCGTGAGACAATTACTCTGAAGTGGGAACTGTATGATCCATTTGAACTTCTTTTAACACTGTATGATTTAGTAAACATTTACATTTATAATGTAACATTCCGAAATGGGGAGGACAATCACACTATGAAAGTTTTCACAATCTACAGATTATTCACTGTTCTGTTGTCTCAAAAATGGCAATGGAGACACCTAATATTCTTTCAGATTCAGTCTCTGAGTCTTTCACTGGGCAGAGTCATTATCCACATCTTCCTTATTCCCTTATTCTTGGATCTTCTTCATTAAAACCCCTTAATCAGCTTACACAGAAAAAGCGTGGGATTTTTTTGCAGGTTGGTTTGGTTGTTTTTTGTAAGAGACACCTTTGGTAGGTTTACAAGCACCCTTCCCTGGACCTTGAAGTTTAATTTAATCCTCTCTGATTATCCCATAAATCTTGAAATTTCCTATCATATTTCTAAAATATTAACAATTAAATAACTGTAAAAAAAGCCAAATCCTGTCGTCTGTAAAGTTGAAACACAAAACACAGATAGTAAATAACTAAAGCCTCAACAGATTAACCTAAAACTTTCACAAGATTTTCAAAGCCACTCCATCGTTTTTCAGAAATCACTCCCTATACTCATCTTCAAGAATAAAAGATGCAAAAATAAAACTTTGCTTATGATAGGGAAACTGAAGGAAGTACATTACTGGGATTTCTGAAATGAAAACTGAGATACACCAAACCAGCACAAAACAGTGCCACGCCACCAAAGAGAATAGGTACACTTACTCCTACGAAGCCTTAACTACAGACAAAACATCCAGCGCCTGGAGAATAATATTGAATCAGTGGTTTTCCGCCAGATGAGGTCAGAGCAAGCCCAAACTGCTGAATGAGCCAAAAAGCAGGTTTAAGTTTGGATGTTGAAGAAATTCTTGAATTACTGAAGAAACAATTTTAAGAACATTTAGCATTAAAACTGCATCTAGCCTTCACTCATTGACAGAATGAGGTATTTCAGCTGGCTGACTGAACACAAAACCATTCATTCGCACGGCTAGTTTTCCATTGGGTCAGTCAGGCCAAATCACTACATGACAGCCAGAAGACCGCAAGTGCACACGATAGAAATTGTACAGGTCAGCAGCATCATTCCTTTCAGTGGTAGCTCACCATTGAGGTGTGTTAGCTTAATACCAATATACAATCCATGATGGAGAAGCAGCAAAGTGGTTGTCTTAGTAACATTCCCATCAAAAACCCTGAATTCTTTTCTTATATTCTAAATTTCATAAAAAAAAAACACAAAAAAAAAACAACCTTGCTGCTAGCAAGCTAGAGAATACTCTGGATTTTCTTACAAAAGAAAAAAAAAGTGTTGCTAAGTATGAAACAGAATTAACAGAATTACCATAGCTTCTGTATCACTGATATGGGTGAATATATTTGTAATCTAGACAGAAACATATGGAATTATACTTCCAATTAAGAAATTTTTCAAATGGGTCAGGAGATGTTTTTACCTATCTCACCCCTAAAAGGGAATTATAAAAATCCTACTTCAATGTTTGGTTTTTGGAATCCTACCATAACTTCCAATCAGCTAACTCTGAGCCATATATTCCTGAACAATTTTATATTCTCAGCATCCCTGACAGCAAGCCCTGAGATGTCTCCCTGCATGTGTTCCTCAGAAATTCACTGCAACACTTCAAATGCTCAGATACCTAAAGATTAGCATATTGTAAGCCTTATGACTGACATCACTAAACAGAAGTATTTTTATACAGTCCATGGTGACATAACATCTGCAACGGAAACTAAATCAACTTTGTAAATCTAAACGGAATGTCCCCAATTAAAAAAAAAAAAATAGTAACTACTTGGATTTTCACACTGAAAAAAGCAAACTTCCACTGTTCTACACTTTGTCTATCAGTCAGACAAGTTATATATGTAATACATATGTATGTAATTAATCTTAGGAATAAACATGCAAGTCAATTGGACAGACTATAGCATAATTTAACCTTTTCTAATATTAAAAGTAATCTTTGAGGCAACAGTGTGGTTCAACAAAATCTGCTACAAATACCACAAAGCATGAACTACACAACCACAACAGTAATACATTCTGTAACTTTTCCTTTTAATTGTAGATGAAGGTCTGATAGACACAGCCCAAGCTGCAAAAAAACATCATGTTTAAAAAAAAAAAATCCTGTAATAAGACCAAAACTGCAGTAATAATATATTTTATAGCTAAAGAAAACCACCACGTGATACAACTTAACTAAAATTTTTAAAAACTAAAATAAAATGAAAAGATATATCATTTGAAGACAAATAATGATCTTCAGAGTATTTATATATGTACATAACAAAAACTAAATTGAAAATTAAACTGTTAAGGTAACACTTAAAAATAGAGGATTAAACTTCACCTTACTTCCTTAGAATTATAAAAGTTCAACAGTACTGCCCAGACGTAACAAAATGTTCAATATTGGGAACTAATTCATCTCTGGAAAATCAGTGTGCCAGGCTTAAATGTGTATGTTTGTCACTCCAGCTTTAGTTATTATTTCGATCAGTCATTCATCCTGTAACAGTGAAGTTCTCCTAGCTGTGCACAAGGTTCCTCTAATCTGAAGACAAGTGGGACACTGAAGATGATCTAGGAACCCGTTTTAATCGATTCTCTCACAGTGCAGGGCAAGGGTCTGCCACGGTGAACAGCTGCTAGGTAATAAACTACTTATTCTACCTTGTATCTCTGTTGCTTTGTCATCTTGGCACAATAAATACAACCTATTTTAAAACATGAGCAATCTTCAAATGACAGCAACAAAGGGGCTATTACTCAAAGCTGGAGACACTATGCTGTAACAAGACACGTCATCTTAAACCACATTTCATCTATTTTCTAACTAGTATCACAAAATGAACTAGAAGTATGATTTAAAGCTTTGAACAAGCCAAACTACCTGGAATGTTACAACAAGCAACAAGAATACTAACTTGTCTAACACAGTCCTTGAAAGAAATATACAGAATTTTAAACACAAAAAAACTAATCTCTCACCAAACACGGATAGATGTTCACAGGTCAGATCGCCTTTCTTCCTGACTGCCACACAGACTACCTACCTCACCGCACAACTGCAGAAATGGGATGGCATTATTTGGCACAAAATGACACTGCCTCTGTACTTCCTACTCAATGTTTACACTGCTCAGCCTTGTTATACTCACAGAACCTCTCCACTCATTATTTCTATACACTCACAACTGTTTATTTTGTTTTCGGACAAACTAGTCAGAGAACCTTTCTCAGCTTCTGAATCCTAGGAGCCTTGCCTACAGTGCCTTTTGGAACGAGTTCAGGACCTCAGTGAGACCGCATGAGGAGAGACCAAAAACTCGGAACTTACAAAAAACACTGAAAATATTAATGCAAAAGGTCAAAGACAAATTGCGTTGTCTAACAGCATCCAGTACAAACTGAACCAGAAAGTAACCCTATGTTCTTTCTTTATAACAACATAGCATATTAAAGAACTTCAGTCCTAGCACTTTGAAGGAAAATCTCTCATGCCTAAATCAGCTCAGATAATGATCTTACCCATTAACATTTAACCAGTTATTTCTATAATCCTGTTACGGTCAGTTAGAACTTGTGTTATCTGCCATTTTCCTACAATACTGTATGTAGACATTTTACAAGGACATGTTCACCTGTAATTATATAGTAGTTAGGTACGTGTCCTTTCAACTAGAATCAGTCTAGTTTTCTTCCAACAGTAATATATCTTGAGCCAGGCAAGAAGTTCTACAACTGTATCTTTTTAACCACAGAGTGACACATCATAAGGCTGAAAAAGCTCATTGTAATCCATGAAGGAAATTATATCAAGATAATAGTTTTAGTCAAGCCCTCTATTTTGAAATTAGGAAGAATTACGTGCAAGAATAACAATGTTCTGCAAGACCAAGTTTCTATCTCTTATGTACTATCAATTCAAAACCAAATCATAGTGGTGCAATAAGCAACAGCTTTACTGAAGCATTTGTGCAGTGAAAAATCTATGATGGCTTTCACACCATTAGCCAAATTTCAGGGAGACTTTTAAATCCGTATGAACAGATTAAATAGCATTACTTACTATTAGGCAAAGAATTCTAAGCCAAAGATTTTAAATGCCAAGTTTATTAATTTATGAATGCCTAATGGAACACAGGAATACTATTCTATCCTGACAGCGACCAGCCTTTGTTCAGCTACACAAATATCTACTCGGAACTCTCCAAAATAAAACTAATGCACATTCCCACCCACCCCCAAATGATTTCATTAATATAAGGGTGCATCTGCTTCAAAAAGAATATTCAAACACCATTCAGCTGAACGATAAAGAACACCTAGGAATGTTCACGCCTCTGGAAAGGTTGCAGAAAAGTAGAGTGCAATATTACTTAAACACATAGCACCCCTCACTCTGTTCAGAAAAGCCTCTGACAACTGCCTTAACCTCCCATTATCATACCAAAACAAGCTGATGTACAAGAAGTCAACCTGGAAACTCCCCAAGAAAAGGTGAGAGGTCAAGCTTGAAATGTTGTTTTCCTACTAGTTCTGAACGATAACTACATCAGACACTAACAAAAACATTCTAACATTTTCTACTTGTTCATACAAGTACGCCACACTTACACCACCGACAGCAGTACGAAATGCAATTTGCACATTCACTGTACGTTTGTGTTTCTGTGAAAGAAAAGCATTCAGTTACAGAACCAAAACATATTCAAGACATCCTCTTGCAATTCCTCACATACAAAACTAGAGTTCTGGAGAATTTCACACTGCAACAGCAAATCCAGATAGCACACAGGGAGCTCAGGAAACCCTCAGGAATTTTATTAAGCATCTTTTCTCCTCCATGTTTGACTACCGGAGCTGAAGAATCACTGCTGAAGCAGCTCCCCGAATGAGGGGTTTAAAAATGTAATTATGTGTGAAAACCATTTATATGTCAGTGCTATGAAACAGCCATCTGCAAAAGTAATCTCTATTCAACAAATTCCTTGCACTTCTTAAGAAATCTTTCTTCTCTGTGTTTAACCTCAGTGAGAAACTTTAACAAAGATCCAGTTTTCTGGATCTAGGATTCCTTTCATGTTTTTGTATTTATAGTACATCTTTAACATCCTTTTTCAGAGACAGCGCCAGAGTAGTTCTTCCACTGTACTATGTGCCCTCTTTTCTACGAGTTTGTGCTGTGGTCTCACTACTTTTGTTTTGCAGATTCATCTTGATCGTCACCTTTTCATAATTTTACAAACATTTCAACAATTCTGTCACTGAACTATATGCAATTCCCAAATGTTTGATTCATCAAATAAAGCCAGTCTTTACTTCCATGTTTGATTTTCAAGCATCTTCAAATCTCTGAGTTTTCACCACCATCAGATGGACAGTCCTGTTGTATCTTACACACTTAATAAACAAGGCCTCCTGCCACTGGAAAAGAAAAAAAAAAAAAAAAAAGAAATATCCTTCCATGTTACACAGGCTATCAGCAAGCTTAAATGAAGCCTGAACATTTCACAGAATCACACAGAATGGTAGGGGTTGGAAGGGACCTCTGTGGGTCATCTAGTCCAAACCCCCTGACAAAGCAGGGTCATCTACAGAAAAAAAAGCGAAATAATTTTCAAAAAGGAAAATAATTTTAGCCTACTCATGGTTGTGATTACATTCTTGTTAACATGAACGTAATGTAAAGATGTAGTACTGATTTCCTTAAGCTATATAAACCCCTGCCGTCCTTCAGGCCAAGCAACGGTCAGGCCAGCAATGACAGAGCTGGCAATAAAGCTCTAGAAGGGGGAGAAGAATAGAAATCTTATCCTTTGATTTCTCATTCATAACAGATCTGCACAGCATATTTGCTATTCCAGTATAAAACAGAGTTAACCTGTACGTAATCTGCAACTCTACTACCCGTCACACGTCATATGTAACGACTGATATGCTCTCTCCCTCCTTTCTTCTTTGTTCGGCAACGTACCGAGCACTGCGAAAGAAATGTACTTCCACGAACAGCAGCATAACCTGCTCAGTCCCTAATCAGCAGGACTAATCGAGACTGTTACCACAGAGCTGCTGACACATGTCAAGGCAATAGAAATACAGACAGTTCTCAGTATTAAGTCTAAAATTACTGTTTCTTTTAGACATCTCTACTCTAAAACTTCTGGGTAACAACCACCTCTGGATACAAAATGCATATATATATACATATATATGTGTGTATATTTGTGCCTTCTTTTTTCCTCTAAAAATGTTAGGCTATTGTTTTGGATATTCGGTCAAGAAATGAAATCATGACTTCCCCTTAGCTTCCTAGACTTACATTTCTGGATCACTTTCTAGTCTAGCTCAACACATGCTTAGTGTCTGTACATAATTCATTTGCTCCATTATTCTAGTACAACTCTTCCATGGTAACATCTTACTAAACACTATCTCAAAGATAGTAACAACTAATTCCAACTTTTCAAGGTAACATACAAGATGAAAAATTTTGACACATTTTTAACACCTTGGATCAGACTATGCTATAGCAGCAACAGATCTGAGAATTTTATAATATTATTTTCACACTGAAAGTAAAACCCATTTTAAAATATTATCACTTTAGAATAAGCAAATGAAACCAGTAAGACCAGAAAATCTCACAATTACACTAGTACAGGACACTACTATAGCAAGGAACAAGGATACAAAAATCCGCCATGAGTTTTAGTCACTACTTAATATTGGACTATTTGTAAAATGAAAAATGTATATAGATAATTTAAACTCAAGTTTAGAGCATGACCCGGAGTTGCACTGCAACACTGAAGTATGGAGAAGCAAAGTTTGTTTCCAGGGGAAACAAACCCCCAGGTGAGCTTTATACCTTGTTACTATGCTAGCTTTATACCTTGTTACTATGCTAGCTTTACAAACACCAAAGTTTGGCAAAGTGTGCTGGCTTGGATATCATATGCAGAGAAGTTATGCCTGCCCTTCTTCCAAAGCATGCTACGTTTCCAGAGAAAAAGGGGGGTGTGGTGTGGTGGTGTCTTTATTTCTCCCTCTAACAAGCCAGTACTCTATGTAGCTTTTAGGTAAACAACATCATCAACTCATCCATTCTCTCTGCAGCTGTATAAAGTTACACACTTTGATTTCAAAGACTGCAGAGTATTAGAGTATTAGGGCGGTTTTTAAGCTAGGTGTTAAAGTGATTTTAAAAGTTCAAGTAATTACACTGTCAGTCCTGCAAGCTGACTGCATTTTACAATACCAGATTCATGAACCAACAAATGCCAGACTACATACCACCCTTCTCTTTAAGCAGAAAGTCCTCTTCATCTATTTTCCATTCTCTCAATTTTTTTATCTACTATTTAGAACACACACATTCCTCAATTTCCTGAAATTAACAGAAGTACAGCCATTGTTCAAGAAAGTGCAAGCTCATGCAAAACAAAACAAAACTAACACCCCCTCAAACCAAACACCAATTAACAACAAAAAAATTATCTTTAAAAAAAATTCACATCTGACATGATCCCAACTGTATAAATAAGAATCCATTCTCTTTCCCTAAATTACTTGCTTCATGTTCACTGAGTTGAAAGCTACTACAAAATAATCGTCTGAATATTCAACTTTCCAGATTGGTATTAAATTATTCTTAGCAATACTATTTTCTACTAAAACAGTGTTTTGCAATTTTAACGAAAGCCTTTAACAACATTAAAACAAGACATTTTGGCATTTTATAAGAAAAAAGATTTAAATTTGAAGCATTAACCTAAACATCCTACAGCATTTCTAAGAACTTCACTGAGCTGCCATAATTTCTGTCAGCATATGTAGTACTGAATGACTAGTAAAATACCTGAATTGAAACTATTCCAGTCTAGCAGTTTGTATGATCTTGTGTTACCCATAATTCCGACAAAGGCTGAGTTCAAAACAGCAAATTAGTAGATCAGTTATAGGAGCAGAATAGTGAAAAAAAAAACTACCAACAAGAACACAATTGACAACACCACTCCACAGGAACTGGAAAGACACAGACAGCAGAGTTAATAAGAGGCTGAAATAGAAAGGGAAAAAAGGAGCATGCTATAGCAATCTAGCACTAGGTGTGATCAAAGTGTACAGTATATAGCAATTAATGACTTATCAGTAAGTTCTCAGTCCACCTTCAAATGATCTTTCCTCTTCTACATTTTCCCATTTTTTCATTTGCTGGTTTATTTGTTTCCTTTAGTATTTTACAGACTTAACTGACTCAAATGCTTAGTACAATCACCACAGCATCAGAATTTTTTTGCTGCTTCTTCACTTTCCCTCCCACAGCCATGTGCCTTCATTCCTCCTTTTGTTTTCACTGTTTTGCAATATACTGAGTTCAAAGTATCATGCATCTTACATTCACTTGTCAGGAGCAATCTACTAGTCCCACAAAAACATTGCAAAAAGCCACTTAGTTGCGCAAATATGCATCTCTGTCTCCTCTTCTGTCTCATCCTGCTTTCAGTCAGTTGGTAAAAATACAGGAGGGCATAATGCAAGAAATTAGTTTTTACAACTGATTTTTTTTTCTCATTTTGTCTTAAATAAATTTATCACACAGTAAATTTTGCACAGAAGTGCCCTGTCTCAGAAATCTATTGAAAATATAGAAGCCTCAGACAACTTTGTGGCAAAGGAAGGGAGCACTCACATACAGATTATACTTTGACATTTCTCTTAATCTTCTCTCCACTGTGTAAAAAAAATCTTAAAAATAGGAAAAAAAAGAACAATATTGTGCACTCACATGTTTTTTTAAAAAAATCCTTAAAGTAGTTTTTTTAAATACAAATTAAGTCTTGGATTTTATTTCATGTTGTCAGTTTACTGAATCTTTAAATCAGCAACATTTTACCTGCTGCAGAATTACTTGTCTTGGGCCACAGGAAGAAGAAAAGGAATAAAGTCTTGTGGGTTTTTTTAATTTGATTTTAAAGATGCATTTGCACAAGCTTTGTTTTATTACTCCTGACTAGTGCATGCAAAACCACTACAAGTGCTATTTTTTCCTCTCCTCTGTCTGCATTTTTAAGTGCGCTGTTAACTCCAACTTTTTAGAGTATTCCTCAGCTTGTCTCAGTGAATGTAACAACAAAGTCTTCAGCATCAAAAGTCACTTAATTCTGATACCAGGACTAGGACACGCAAAATACACATGTTCCAGTACTGGGGTTCTCAGGTAAATATTAAATAAAAATGTTAAAAGTACTGTTTAGTAAACTTTTTTAAGAACAGAAACAAAGCTGTAAAGGTTTTATCAAAAGAGGTTAAAAACATGTATTGAGCTAAATCATAGTCATTAGTCCTTAAGGATTTCAAGGAGCTGAAAATTAAAAAACACTCAGTTAAGATCAAGTATTTAATCTCATTTTTCTTTGAATGGAAAACCTGCATAAAGTTTTAACATTAAAAAGTGGTAAAAAAATAATTAAACCCTCATTAATTCAAAGAGGTTTTAGTGCAAAGTTACTAGATTCAAAGTACCTTATTATTTTATTAACTTGCTGAAAAGTTTCTCACTAAAAACATACCCTCTGAAAGACTACTATTTTTCAAGCTTAAATGATTGTCTGAAAAATACTGCTTTTAACATAAGTTGTTAGAATAGATTTGTATCTAATCAAATATTGATATGTCATAAAGTTATAAAGATTAGAAGTATGGGATCATTACAACCGGACTCAGGCAAGGAAGTTGTTCTTGTGTTAACATACCAGGATTGTGAATGCGATCCAGAAGCTTCACAGACCGTGCACTGACAACACCGCCAACATGGACAAGAAAGCCTGGTGGGAAGGTCGTCAAGGTAAAAAATGGAAATTCCTGTTATAATTAAAAACAAACATCAAATGACTGCTTACCAATCATTGCTCACTGTCAAATAAACATGCAGTGAATTGACAAATTTCCCTGAAATACAAGCAAAGCAGTTACATTAGGCCACGCATGCCCTTCAGGCGTACTGAGCACTGCGTAACCATATGTCTTCATAAACCCATAGTATAATAAAAGCAGAGGTATTATACGATGTAAGAATACCTTTCCCCGTAGAGTTGCATCTCAGCACAATATTAATAAATAATCAAAAACTTGACACATTTGTGTTAACGCCTCTATTGGTCCACTTTTAGGATGGCAGTTAAACAACATAATTCTACTTTCATTATCTGATACAAAATAAAGGAACATTTTTCTCTGTTTTTTGGGTGTTATTGTTACAACTGACTGCAGTTTGATTCTGAAGTACAGGGTAAAACAAACTGTAGTCTTGCAAGAATGATGAATCTTTTATTACAGGAAAACATACCCAAAGAATATTAGCCGACTGCTCTGCTAGTGTTGTATGCTCTAAATGTCACAAGTAAATATCCATCTTCTAGAATAAAGCACAAGTCTTTGAAATACCACTAAGTTCTTAAAAGTAAGGAAATTCACTTCCAATTTCCTTGCATAAATTAGTGTTTACCAATTCTTAATTAAACTGAAGAAATAGTAAGTTTCAGCAACTACTCAAAACAGCAATTCATACAAGAGGCAAAGTAAGTGATAAACAGCAATTTTTCATGACACACGTGATGAAATAAGACAGTCATAGTCAAAAGAGGTGAGCCCAAAACTGGAAGATTTTATTTTCTACAGAGACATTCTATGGAATGTCCAATATACATGTGATAGCACACTTACGGGGGAAAGGCAACAGATTTATGCTCAGCAATTCTATAAAAAGAAAAAAGAAAAAATCATGCAATCATGGTTTGTATAGTCACGATGATTGGTTAAATGGATAAAATAAACATTTTTTTATGAGAGAAAGTACAGCATAGATTCCTTTCTCACATAATTGAAGCACTTGCAACAGTACAGTTTAACTGAGCTTCTACCTAAACAGTGCACATGCTGCAGATTAAATGAGGATCATGGTTCTTCCAGCAATACATGGCATGAAAAGTCCTCTTAAACTCAAGCCCAATGTAGATTTAAAAATTACCACTCCAGAATTCTTAACCACCCTTGTTGTTAGTACCCTTACAACTTTTGAAAGGTCGTACAAACTTCAAGATTTCTGGATTTTCATTTGGCTTAGAGTTTCAAAATCAAGAGGCAAACTTTTAAATCGGCAACCATAGTACCAACAATCAGGAGCAAAAAAAAAAAACAATCCCACAACCCCCAAAAAACACCAAAACCTGCAGCTGTGCCTTACGACGCAATCCAAAAGCAGGAAGATTTCACCACAGGACTCTGCAAAGCCTGCTTGACTAATCTGTCTTCAGAAGCACCGATGCATCTCTAGAGGGGCTACACAAAAGCTTCCCCAGAAAGTTCTAACAGATCACAAAACTGCTTTGCATGTTATCAAAACAGGCAGAAAGCTCTGACGACAACACAGTCTGAACTCCTTTGCTGTACATGTCTTTCATGCCGAAAAATGGAAAAAAATGCAGTACATCCACACTTTGTTAGAATCCTCTTTCACTGTGGCTCTGTAGTATCAACTGTTCAGTGATTCACAAGTATACTGATAATATCTGTCCCTCTATAATTCCATGACACTCACTTTGCATAACTTACATGTAAACATACACATTTGCTCTCTCCCTTGAATATGGTTGTCCCACGTTAACAATGTTAACAATAATTAGCTTTCCCTGAACTGTAGAAATCAATAAAGTCTACCGCATACGCCACGTATATGAAACTCCACTAAGCCTATGCTATATTCATATTTTATACAAACATATATATACACTCACACTTAAATTGTGCTAAAACAGTACGCAACGAACAAAGTGAACGATCCTCCACGCTCTAAAGCTAAGCAAACGCGATGCTTTTCATCTATCTGGAGGTCCAGAGATTACTTTAAATTTTTTGTTTATTTACATAAGGCTGCATACTGTAAGTAATTTTAATACGTTCAGACTTCCAGTTTCCCTGATTCCCTACACTGCAAATCAGGAATATAACTTTTAAACTAATAACATGGTTTTATCTCAATCAATAGTTCAATACTTGCAAGTTTACATTATGATACATGATGAAATTAACCTATGTCCTCCCAGTTACAGCCACAGGCAAATCTGGGTAACTGACTCATCGAATCATTCTGACATGCTCTGATTTCATTAACAATGTCTCACTCATTCTGACACAGGTGGAATTCCACCACTTGGTATGATGGCTTTTCTTGTTCGAACTCATTTAGAGGTTTGAGGTTTTTTATTATTACATTACTCAAATACAAGTTCTAGCCTCATTTACATGTGGTGATCTGTCATACTTCAAAAAATATAAATTATAATTTGCACAAAAATAGAGATTCCGTAAGAGTGAAAAGCAGTGTTTCCATTACAAATCTCCTCTATTACTGCACTTTGCAAAGGACTATCTTTAAATCAAGGTGATGCAAGCACAGAGTATTTCCATATCAATTCACTACTCCATTTCATAGTCATTGACTGCACAGACCTTCAAAGAACCGCCACTGGTTTAATCCTTGCAATTACACAGAGATGTTATAGTTGGCATTTGGGGAAAGTTTGATAAGGTTACAATAAAATCCTCATAATATTTGTTTAATACAACATTTAAAAATATTTGTGTATATGCATACATGTATTGCTAGTATTCTTTTTTAACCACATTCCATACAAAGACACACAAAATAATGAAAAAGCAAATGGAACAAGGCTATGCACACACATCATTTGGTGTCAGTGCCAGCTGAAGCAGTTCTCAGATTCCCTTCCAGCCACTCACCCATTCCCATCGTTGTACCACTCCCTCAGACAACGCTCGTAATGCTCATGTACATTCAGAGCTTATGGGGCTGAACCAGAGTTAGGGAACTGGTCCATATTAAAATACTGTTAATTGCATGGTTGGATTATTTTTATTCTAAGCACATTTACTGTGCCATCTCACAAGGCGGCCAAACAACCTTACATTTTTTCTTCAACTGAACTGAGGGGATGGGCTGGATACTAAGAAGTCGTCACTGGAAAGAAAAGTTGCTTAAGTCGGCATTTCAGCCAAAAGAATCAGACAGACAACTGCACTCTAACATAACAGTATCTAGCAGTGCTCAGAGATGAAGATCAACGGATTTCCATTTTCAAAAGACAGCAGAAAAGATCTCTCAAGCACTTGCAGAATGCAAACATGGAGGAATAATGGCATTTGTCCAAGTAGAGGTCAAGAGAGATACAAAATACCATCAAGAGCAGCAATTGGCCATTTCTACAAAAACACAGGCTGATTTTTTATTAACTCAAGTTTTCCCACTGATGTAAATTCAGCGTATACATTTATAGATAAAAATACACACAGAAAGATAGCTGTCATGTTGTTACACCTGCTATCAACAGGCATCCAGGTGAAATGCTAAAAATATATTAATGTAAAACTTAACACGTGTATTTTCCATGGCTGGTGTATTTTCCCAGAGGAAATTAAGCCCGACTACCCTTTCAGCAAAATCAGTTCTGGATTGCAACTAAGGTGACACATTAAAAATACATCTGATTAAAAAAATGCTGTGAAGACATCCAGTTAAATGAACCGCTTTTAATACGCCTTTGCATTACCAGATAGGCAAATGAACTGAATTAAGACTCAAAAGAACTTACTGTGTATCTTATACACGTGGAAACATATTATACATATGGAATTTATTCTTTGTTTTCCCAAATAAGTGCTACCCTAACTAATCCAGACAGGTAAGTAGAGCACACTATTTCTATGTGCAATATTGAAACAGACAAAATAACTTAGAAATGTTATTCATCCTAGGTAGGTAATTCAACCTTAAGGTAACCATAAGATGCAACCATAGCAAAACCACATCCAATATGAAATTTTCAGAAAAACAGTATGAACATATTTTTGTATCAACAGTCTGCATGCTTTGCTACATCATCATCATCAATAACAGACTCAACATGTTTCCACCGCATTTTACAGTATTTTTTTTCCACTAAACAATATGCAGGTCTTACCAGAACAATGTGCAAATAATTCAAGCTCTAAAAATTCATTAAGTGCTCTTAATTTAGATTAAGTGTTTTTTAAAAAGCTTCCTAGGGAAATAACAGCCAGGAAGCATCTGAAACGCTAGCAGAAACAAATGTAAACAGAGAAAAGGATCTTTTTAAAGCATTTTTTCAAACTAAAACATTAAAAGCAAAATGCCATGGATTTGCATTTCAAGAGAAACTAAATTTTTAACTGAAATGCATCAACATGCAAAATACTAAGCAAAAATACACTGATCTGATAAATGCTCTTAAAAAATAACAGAACAAATATAAAAAAATGCTGTATAAACAAGATTACAAAGAAATATGCAGAACTTCACAAAAAAGAAAAATCAAAAAATTTCAAATAATTGTTTAGAAATCCTCAATACAAAAAAAAAAAGGCTACAAAAAGGGTCACACAATGTTTCGGAACATACCCGCCTTCTACAGAACCTATGAGGCGATCCTCCCTTAGCAACGGATAACAAAAAATGAGAAGAGAATCATCCACTTACTCCAAGTAGTAGCTATTCACTTACATTTCATATAGGTAGCTGATTTTGTTTTCAACAAATGTTTGTGGTTCTATGTAAATAGTTCAGGTAGTCAGAAACTGTAACTAAACTAGAATTTATTTCTGGATAGGAAAACATTTACATTTCTTCCTTCAAGTCACCTAACAACATTTTGACAAAAGCAGTACATAATCTACAAAAAAAGCACAAGGACTCATTCCAAAATTTTAACAAAGAATTAAAACCACTATTTTCATTATACAGTCTATCCAGCATACCAACAGATGGCATTTTTAGTCCTACAGAGGTTCTTCAAAAACCTGTACATCCATAGAACCCTTTTATTGCTTGGGAAATAGTTTAGGTTTATTTAAGTTACCATTTTGTAAAGGCTACATGCACACCATTTCATGTAGCAGAACAAAGGTTAAATTATGCAGCAACTCCAGTTTTCAAAACTGAAAGTTTTTGCAAATATAGATGTGATTTTCACATTGTTTAAAGCTATTCCAATGTTTCTGAATTTGGCTTCCGTAAAAACTTAACTAATACTTTACCATCATGTATTTAAACTTCCACACGCATCAGTAACTTACACAGACTAAATAGCAGTAATTTTTGCTGTAACTGTTTCTTATAACACCAGCTGTAATCACTTGAGTGCTATGCACATTACAGTTATTTGCTCCACTTATTCTTAACACTTTGGTAATACATTCAAATTTAAATAATTTGTGTATAAAAGAGCTATTAAATGTTCAACATTGGCAATAAGGTTTTAGACCTAAATAGTACACATATTTTAAACCAGAAAGTAACAGGAAACATTTAACTTCATACTAGCTAAATTTTCACTTCAGGAGACCAAAAACGTAAGTATAAAATGCCTTACCCTTTGTTCCAGAGCTGACTGAGTCTGTTGTCTTAAAAGAGTTTTAAATGGCCCCCCTTCTTTTCCAGCACTCCCACTGCCCATTCCTGAAGAATATCAGCACAAAGGACATTCAAACAAACATATAATTTGTAATCAAACTTCAATTTAAAAACATTTAAAATAGTAATTGAAAACAGTGATATTATCCCCATAATTTTTATTTTCAGAAAAAAATGCTGAGCATCACAGTTTAATCTGGGTCAGGAGCAGCGGCTGTATTTTGGAGTTTGTTTTTTACATGACTAGCAGTGGGGGTTTTTTAGCATTTGGACAAAAAACCCCTGATCTAAAGATCTTTTTCTGCTGTCAACACGAATTAAAAAAAAATTCAAAATACAAGGACTTCATGATCTATGCTTGCAATTCTTTCCTATGACATATAATGTCTTTTTTTGTTATTAGGAGTTTTGCCTATGATTTCAATATAGATCTACCTTCTCAGCTTTCCACAGAATGTTTCTACATAATTAGATTTTCAGCCCTTATTAAAAAGGGCTGCAAAGTCACCATTAATTCCACGCTGTTGAACAATGCCTATCTGCCAGACTACTCTATAGTCAAGTATCTACTATCATTATCAGCTTTTCAAAAAAAGTAAAAAAATAAAATCTGGCTTTTTGAGAGTTTCAGAGTAACTAAATCTCCTTTCCTAACCATTGTGAGGAGACTGTACATGTAATTACAACAGTAGCTATATAACACATGATCGGGACTAAAATCACAAAGGCAACTTGTATCCTTTGATTTGAAATAAAAACTCTGAAAGATTTACTGATTATGTTTATTTTCTTTAATATCTATGCAATGAAATATTCAGTCATCTGATTCAGTAAAACAAGCTAAGGACTACTGCTCAGCATTTAAAACTGTCACACTTTATTACTATATTTGCACACATATAACCTGCAGATTATCTGTAAATGAAAATAAGAAATAAACTCCAATTTTGAACAGTATGGGTAATTCTCTCCCTCCTTTTTTCATGTATTTCAACCCACCCCTATCCCCCAACACAGGAGCTTTTCTGAAGAGATGGAAAGCTTATTAGATACACAAATATCTTAGCTACTGAATTATCTGTTATCAGGAAGCTACTCTTAACTGAGTGTGTCGAGATGCAGGTTATATGTATGACAGCAAGTTACTTGCTCTGTGGTTAGAAATCACAAAAGTAAAAAATACACACATACCAAGATTGTGTTTTTCCTAAAGTAAACACAATGCTGGTGAATCAGATTTTCTTGGTAATATTTCACGCCTAAAAACATACTATCATTGGTATTTCTTGTATCTAAAACCATCAGTGCTAACTTGACAAAGAAAAATAAACACTTAAGTTGTAGAGAAAAGCACAGGATAAAGAACCAAAAAAGTGAGGAGCAGGATGAAATACAAACACCACACTGCAAAAATTATGAATGAAGCCAAGATTGTCTTTTAAAGAATTTATAACTAATTTAACATAACAATTCCTCACGAGTTTCCTTTTTCTTCTGATCAAGCATCTAATAAACATAAATGAGACTGTAAATACACAAAGTGCAGTTATTTGTTTTAACCAAAGACTAGATCTGGAAATAATACCGGACTTAATAACGTTATGTTAATTCATTCCTAACATTTTCAAAAATTACTAGGCTATCATTACCATATAATTACACATAAAAATACTATAGTTTTTAACAAATATTTTTAGCTGTTCTTGGATAAGGAAACAAAACAATTAGTATTTGTATAGTCCCATTAAACAAGATTAAATTGCTTTTACTGTCTGGCATTGGTTCTAAACACCATTGTCAGGGACTATACAATATTCAATACAGACAAACATAGCATAAATACTGGACATGAAACAAACTCAAAAAATACAAACTAATCAAAATAGTTTCTACAGAAAAAGCAGTAATATCAAATATTTAATTTAAATCTATGAAAATAATGCACGTCAGTGAAATGGAAAAGGAGGCAGTACAAACAAGAAGTTTGTATGGGCTTTGTTTAGAAGACTAAAATAAAAATCAGAGTTGCTAGCCACTTGATGGCCATTCTTTCAATAAATTATGACTGAATTAATGAGCAAGTGCTTGTTCCATGCAAAATATAGGAACAACAAAGTGAAGGGAATGAGGGGGATTAAAAAAAAGTAAATTATTTCAGTCCATTTACCAAATGAAATTTTGCAAGGGAAAAGGAGAAAGTCCTGTAGCATAAACTACGTGTGTTTCCAATCCTGTAAGAAGTTCTGAAGCTGTTTCAAGCTTCTGGGGCAGAGGTGAGAGATGGTATGAATAGTCATGTAGCCAGCAGTTTTCAGAGGCTAACTGAACAAAACCATAGGGTTATAGAAGGTTGTGTGTTAAATGCCCCCATACCAAGTAACAACAACATTTTCTTAAAAGTTTGTTTAAAAGGCCATAATAGATTGATCCTACCAGAAGCAGCCAGAAGCAGCTCTTCAGAGAAAGAAACACTTTTCCTCAGAACAACTGGGCTGACATGGCTAGAGTGTAGGGGGTTAAGGCTAGACCCCGAGAGGAGGAGACAGGACTTTTTAAGATGTGGGGAATCACAAGAGAGTGTAGGGGAGCTGGGAAACAGGAAAATCCTAGGTCCCTGGGGGGAAGGTGCTGTGGAGGAAAGTAATAGAGACAAACAGATGTAGATTCAGAAGATGACTAAAGAAACAGACGGAAGAAATTAAAATGAAGCTTTTTTTTTTTCTCTCCAAATGAACCAGCACTTATTGGTACATCATTTCTCAACATACAAAGAAATGGAATGACAATACAGCTCCACAATGTGAACGAGAAGCATGTTCTCAAAAATCATGACCTGATGAACTTTATTTTGAAATCAATTTTTTGAAAGCCATGGTAATCTAACAATTATTTAAAGTTTTATACAAAATTTCATAACAAATACTATGGAGTAATAGCTAAATAATGTAGTCTTCTCACAGACTTAATCTACTTCCATTTTTTAGGTACAAAAAGTTATTTTGAGAGAAGTCATGGATTTGTTTGATGATTTTTGGTCATAAATCCTGCAGAATTCTAAGTCCCCACAAAGCAAAGGAGCTCCCACCTTCTCAATTTCCTCCAAACATATACTCTGTCACATCAAAAAGTATTACCTCATTAAAATATGTCGTGCTTTTTGTCAGCCTGATATTCTGTTTGCATTGGCATAAAATATGACTATTGACAGAAGAAGCGTAACTTCAAACCAAAACAAGCTTGCTCAGCACAGAACAGCTTCCCCTCATATTACAACCAGCTATAGATCAGAATGGATAACACAAGAACAATTGTATTTTATTAAAAGACATCAAGGTAATATTCTCCTGATTTAGAGCTACCAAAAATCCGATGCTTAAGCAGATCCAAGTTTCAATCTCCTCTATTTAGTTGTTCATATTGTGAAATTGTGGTATCTGCACTCTTTTTCCAGGTTAGTCTCCATCTCACACACGTGAACACACTAGCTATCTGACTGAGAAATAAAGAGGACTATAATGTACTGCACAAACATCAAAAAATACTTCATTTTTCGTATTAGCCAATCTGAGTAATAGGTATCTGAATTCTGATAATGTTTAATATGTTGCATGAGATGTTTGCATTTTTCTAAAACACTAGCATCACCAACTTTCACATGGAAACATTCCAATTTAACAGTCTTGCGAAATGAAAACAGAGGTCTGAACATATACAGTGAATCGCTAAAAGCAACATACTGAATTTAGTACATTGTGGAACTATCTTCCACACATCACCACATTTTTGGTAAAAACGTAAAACAAAACGACTCAAGAGATACTGTTCTTTTAAGCTATTAAGATTCAAAATCTAGTACGTAACATCAGGATACAGAATTTTTAAATGCAACCAGCAAATCATCTTAAGACATGTTTCAGCGGTGTTCAAAGCTGCTAAAAAGACAGTGTTAGTAAGCAAAAATACGCCCACTGTTAGCTTTGATACTAAAATGAATGCTTAAAAATATCTTTATATACCTCCAAAACTGCTAAAAATAAGGTAAAAATTACACAATCTGTTTCAGTTCTAAATGAACTGAATGAAGATGAGAGGGTCCATCCACCTACAGAACATTGCCAGGAATGAGGTATGGTTGCTGCTTTAAAAAAAACTAATAAATTCACAGTGAGCCGCCACCTTCACAAATTCAGAACATTTACATCTATAAAGGTGACGATCTATGCTGCATTTAAATTCTTTACACCACATGATCCTTACCATGGAAAATTTGATCAAAAGAAATAGGTTCTCAAATATTCAGTAAACCAAACACACGAATTTGTGGTTTGCCTGCGTAGTAAGCATCCAGTTATACTTGTAGGTCCTTCAAACAACTGACCACCATAGGTTATCAACAAAACAGTCATCATTTAAACAAAAGGACAAAAAAGTGTGCACTTTTGATTGTTTTTTTAAAAAATGGAACAGAGAAGACAGTATTAAGCAAGACAGCTTCCTAATTGGGAACATTTTTAACAGAAATCTAGGGAATAAACTGGGTAAAATATTTACTACAACTGCATTTGAATGTAACATTAACTTCTCTCCTTGGAAAAATTCTTGAAAGGGGTGCTATCACGTAAAGCTGAATCAACTACTTTAATATGCTGAGAAATTCTGTAGACTAGATGGAGACAAGAATGTTATGAGCTTCAAATACCACAATTTAAAACACCACTTGAAAAGCAACCAAACTTTCATATGCAATTCTGCAAAATAATTTGCCCCACAGTAGCAAAACTCAGGGCATTGGTCACATAATGCAGAATAAACAGACAATAATTCTTTGAGTTGTGCTGACATCGTTACTGATATGATTCCAATCACAGATTAAAAAATAAGGAGGGAGGAAACCACAAGTTGAAGAAATTACAATACACCAATGGAGAAAGAAAAAAGCTTTTTGAAGATGGCTAGAGTATAAACTTCTTACTTTCAAAATGTATACTGTGTATGTAAAGCTGTTTCCATATACCAAGGAGAATAAAAAGACAGCAGCTGCTACGCTTCTAGTACCACACTCGCAAAAAAGAGTTAAAAAACACAGAGAAATGTATACATTATATCTAAAGCACAACACATTGGGCTTGAAGACTATGTAGTTTTAGTAATGCTGTTCTTAGCATACTGTGCTGAGAAATGTATTCCTATGATTTGTAATATGAAATGGAGGAAATAAGAAAAAGGCAATTACTTAGGACTCCCTTAATGCTCTGAGATGTTTTATTTCAACTTCGGTACGGTTCTGTTACAAATGTCATTTTAATGTTCTCCAGAATAGTGGAAATGTAGGCAGGATTTAAACTTTCACCCTACAGAAACCCTTTCAAGCTTGAGGTGTGCTATCTGAAGTCTCCAATTTCCACATCATTTTGATAACTTAAATGCCAAAAAGCAAAAAGGGGCTGAATGAAAATATATAGAGAGAAACACAAATTAAACAAAAAGTGGGTGGAAGCGCCTTACCAGTTTTGGGTGTCAAACTCAAATCTGTGTCAGAAGAAGAGGACTGTCGACTGTAGGACTTGGAAGGTGAAAAGGAATAGGTTTGGTTTTTCAGAGGGGTGGAGGGTCCTGATGAATGAGTATTGGGATTGGGATCTTCATTGAAGGGAATCCTGCCAGAAGAAGGTGGAAACATATTCAGTAATCCTGTGCTAAAGGACCTGGCTGACAGCAGCATGATCCAAACACCAGGATGGGACTGGGGCAGGGCCAGCAGCTATTCCTTAGGTGCGAGACTGGGGATGAGGCCAGAGGCAAAGAAATGCTGTTTTACCCATTCAGCATTCTACAGATAGATGCTGATAATCTACAATGAAACAATTAAGCCAAATGAAAGGCATGAGATGTGACAAAAAAAATATATATAAGCAAAAGAAAAAACTGAAAACAGTTTATGGCTTAAAAATCTGGTCAAATACACAATGCTTTGAGTTAGTTAAATAAAGAAAAAATTATTTCAAAATATATTTGTGTTTATACATATTCATACATTTATGTATACACACACATATGCATTTTAAGGGGGGAAAAAAAAAAAAAAGTGTTTCCTTATCCTATAGCATCAGCAGCATGCCACAGCTAAAAACAGAGCAAAGAGGAGAATCTTTATGGGAATACCTATATCGACAAACAGTTCACTTATGCACAGATTGACTTACCTGCTCTCTAAAACCATCTCTTCCACAAATGGCACATGCCCTTCCTATAATAATTTTAAAACCTAAACACCATATCTGAATGATGCTTGAAAGAAATTATAAACTTCAGTCAAAACGTGATTTCCTCCAATGACTGTAACATAGCAAATGTTCCCCAGACACATCAACTTATTTATACCTAACTTCTTAGGAAGTAAGCATGTCAAAAAGAAAGAAGAGTGTGGCTTTGTGGAAGAGACTCTGATGCATTTTCAAGAAACTATTGCCTTTGTTTCAGCACCTGCACAGAGTAGTTCTTCACTGACAACAGAAGGTGTCTCCATGAGAAAATGAGGGAGAAAAGATGGGTGGTACCTGCCTACACTGCCTGCCTGCCTGCACTTTGCGACCACTGTGCCTGTGGCCTGCCTCTCCCCAGCTCTTGAGTCTGAGCAGTCTCGTACCAGTGTAGATGAGAGTGGGAACAGACACAGAGAAGTTCTGAGTAAGTCGTGAGCCAGTAGCAGTGTGAATTGGGCTGTTGTGAGTCGAGCGGCATCCATGGCTTGGCGGATGAACCAGCGGAGACCTGAGAGAATTTGCAGCCAAGGTGGAAGAAAAGAAAACAATACATACAAACAGGTTGCAAAGTTATGTTATAAATGATTTCAGGGAAGTTTAGCTAGAGGAGATCTCTTACTTTAAGCAGACTCTAAGAATTTTAATTCCTAGCATGCAAGAGTCCAGATGAAATAAAAAGAGAGAAAGGAACAGCTTAAGCACTACATTGTGAACGCGTAATTGATTCTTTGACAACAGGGCATCACGTTAGTAAAGCCAAGAATAAGAAGTATTAGTTGATATTGCTGGCTTTGAGAAACATTCCCACTTTTTGGACTGAGGAACAATGATTCCAACAATATCTACCACCAAGCTGAACATGGATTATTTGGGGGGTGGAATTTCCACATTTTGCTCCAGAGTGAAACCTACTGATTTATTTATGAATGCTTTTTAAGATGGTAGTTACCAGGTCCACCTTTTTTTTTTTTTTTTTAAAACACCACTCTTCTCTTATGCTACAGTGTATCCAGCAGCTTTTGATCACAAATTTATAGAATTAAGACAAGTTAAACAAGTAATGATTTGAAATAGCAGTGATTTTGAGAAGTCAGAGCATACTCGTGTACATGGCAAAAATGCCTAACTAAATGCATAACTATTGTAATGACACAACAGTTCAAGTTAATGAAAATGGCTAATTCAATTAATATCTGTGGAAACACAGCATAAGCAGTTTACTTTTTGGTGCTGTTTCTTCCTTCCAGAAATTGGATCGCTCTACCAAACAGAAAATAACTAGCAGTAGTAATTTGAAGACGACTGCAAGTATTTTTCTATCAATTTGTACGCACATTAAAAAACTGCATCCAAACTGTGTTTGGTGCTGCAGTAGATATAACAAGATCAAGAAATTCTACTTCTCATCACAAAAAGTTTTCTCTGCAAGTACACCATTTAACTCTGCCTGTTTTGCAATGGCCCCACTTGTTTTGCAACAATAAAAAGCAAAGCACACAAGAAAAGTCGAGACTACTTCAGGGTCATTCTCTAAATCACTTACAGAACTGTCTGAATTCAAAATTTTTCTTTTCCTACATGCCCAGTGTAAACACTCAAATCTGACTGTACCGGACTTGGAAAATCGTGAACAGAAGCTGTATCATAAGAAGCCCTCACAAAAATGTTTATTGTACAAACACAGAGTCCAAGGCAGAACTAATTATTACTTAGGAAATTGGTGGATCACAACCCAAAGATATGGACTACTGTTGCTACGTAAATTCAAGAGTCGTATTAAGGTTTACCACTCCAGCTTCTAAAGAAATAACATAAGTAATCCAACCTAAAACATTTCAAAATTGTAGAATATAAATTGAGTTGCAGACAAATAAAACTACAAAAGAAAAACAAATTCTGGGGGAGAAAAAAGAAATCACACCAGTTATGTAAAACTGAATGAGTGTGAAGAGAGATGAAACTTGTTTCCCTACAGACTATTAATTCATACTTACTCCTTCATTTCTTTGGATGGGGAGTTGCATGCAGGTAAAAATGTTGATGTGTTACTTAATTTATCCAACGTGCAGGCTGTTCCTATGGCTCGCACTACTAGTCCAGATTCTCCCTCCAAATCAAAACACTGCAAATAACCAACAACAGCATTTCCTCTCATTTCAAGCACCTTCAAGCCAATCTTCCTTTGCAGTTCACCTACAAAACAAAAGGTAAAGAGCTCATAATTGCAGTGAAGTTTCCCTATTCTCTTTTGTGGTCTTTGGCCTCTGCTTTTGGAATTGCCAACCAAGTCAGCAAAACAGTGAATAGATCCCATCTTGCATAATTACACCAAGCTGGTCACAATCTCCACCTCCTATAACATAGTGGGATGTTCATGATTCGCCCAGGTTTTTCTCCTTTTTCTCCAAATCTATTCTGATTGCAACGACATCTTACTTCAGAAATGATTTTTCTGGTTTTCTTTTCATTAGCTTTTCCCTTTTTTACTTATTTAGAGCACATATGGTCAAGACATGTACTGGAACACACACAAGTTCCTCAATACTCCTTCACACAGTTCAGAACAATGTAAGATCTCTGAAATCCATGTGGATAGGCATTCATAATTTCTCATTTACTGAAGCATATTCCAAACTAATCCATATTTTTTGCTCTGTTTATATTAGTAGCATTTAACATTGCAGCCTCATCTACGAAATGGAACACCACACAAACAAAACATGATACCAAATACGCCACTCTATGCAAACAAGACTGCTATCAGATGCACACAAAGACTGAAAGACTGTAACTATAAGACAATGGTTTGCCATAATGCTTACCCAGCAGGATGTTTACAAAAAAAAAATTCATTGACCCATGTAGCTAGATAGCCTTGGTTATACCAGGTGGAACATACCTCTTGGGAAATCAAATTCTCTTTTGATGAAAATGAAAGATTTCCAAACTCCTCTGTTAACAAACTGAAAAAGCCTCACCACCACAGAGCACAGCCTTACAGACTCACTGTCAACGTTACGAAATGAAGCGAAATGAAATGATCACTACTGCTTTCGAGAAGCTTGGTTTCTTTACAAAGGCTGAAATTATGCACATACTTAGAATTATAGAATGGTTTTGGTTGGAAGGGACCTTAAAGATCATCTGGTTCCAACCCCCCTGCCATGAGTAGGGACATCTTCCACCAGACCAGGTTGCTCAGAGCTCCATCCAACCTGGCCTTGAACATTGCCAGGGAGGGGGCATCCACAGCTTCTCTGGGGAACCTGTGCCAGTGCCTCACCACCCTCACGGTGAAGAATTTCTTCCTAATATCTAATCTAAATCTGCTCTCTTTCAGCTTGAAGCCATTACCCTTTGTCCTATCACTCCATGCCCTTGTAAAAAGTCCCTCTCCAGCTTTCTTGCAGACCCCCCTCAGCTACTGGAAGGCTGCTGTAAGGTACCTGCGGAGCCTTCTCTTCTCCAGGCTGAACCACCCCAACTCTCTTAGCCTGTCCTTGTAGGAAAGGTGCTCCAGCCCTCGGATCACCTTCGTGGCCCTCCTCTGGACCCGCTCCAACACATCCATGTCCTTCTTATGTTGGGGGCTTCAGAGCTGGACGCAGGACTCCAGGTGGGGTCTCACGAGAGTGGAGTAAAGGGGCAGAATCCCCTCCCTCGCCCTGCTGGCCACGCTTCTCTTGATGCAGCCCAGGATACAGCTGGCCTTCTGGGCAAGCACACATTGCTGGCTCATGCTGAGCTTCTCATCCACCAGTACTCCCAGGTCCTTCTCCTCAGGGCTGCTCTCAAGCCACTCTCCACCCAGCCTGTACTTGTGTTTGGGATTGCCCCGACCCATGTGCAGGACCTTGCACTTGGCCTTGTTGAACTTCATGTGGTTCACGCAGGCCCACCTCTGCAGCCTGTCAAGGTCCCTCTGAATGGCACCCTTTCCCTTCAGTGTGTCAACCACACCACACAGCTTGGTGTCATTGGCAAACTTGCTGAGGGTGCACTCAGTCCCACTGTCCACATCACCAACAAAGATATTAAACAGCACCGGCCCCAGTACCAACCCCTGAGGCACACAACTCATCACTGGTCTCCACCTGGACATCGAGCCATTGACTGCAACTCTTTAAGTGCATCCATCAAGCCAGTTCCTTATTCAATGAGTGGTCCCTCTGTCAAATCCATGTCCTTCCAATTTAGAGACAAGGACATCATGCGGGACAGCGTCAAATGCCTTGCACAAGTCCAGGTTGTCTTGAAAAAATCTTTAAGACAGAAGTACAGTATGAAACTTTCTAGCTGAGTGAAAATTTCTATGGATTCCATTCAAGACAAGGTTGAGACTGAACTCTTTTTTACATATACAACACACAGTATGACAGAGATCTATGAAACAGCCTGGGTCACTCTCAGAAGCTACAGATGTCTTCAGGATTCTTTAGGTGTGGCCATCAGAAACAATGATTGCAACATGAAGCATTGTATCACATGACATGAAACAGTATTGCTCCAAGGTCTTTGGTGTTTTTTCCTCTTAAACCACTGCCACGAATAAAAGTATTAATAAAATCTAGCAGAATACTTCCACATGTGCTACTTTACCCGCTTTCACCATTTATGCAAGGCAAGAGATACGCAAATGTTAACCCTGTAAACTGACATACCAGAGAAGCTATGCTAAAAACCTCACTAAACGTGAATTCATGTCAGTTATGACAATATTGGTTTTCCACATTTTTCCTCAAAACATGCCGGCTCTCCTAGTGAAGATACTGAGTAACATCTCCATGATGTCTTTTATGTTACCTCACTTAAAGATCTCCATGCACGCTTGCAAAATCCAATTAACTTTTTCTTGTATTATCTTTCATAAAACACAGCTGTATCTATAAGAAATCTAAGAACATTAACAACCATTAGAGAACTGAAACCACTGGCTATCATACTAGTGGCTATTTTTCGTAATTCCTTTGTATTCCTTAAACCTGCAATATTGTCCACGCCCATCAACTGGTTGTCAGATGCCTTAGTGTGCAAGTACTCTAGGGTAGGAGTGTTTGGTCTGTTCTACTGGCACTGAAATAGGTGTATCTTAGTTCACAACTGCTGTTCATAAGCATCAGTAAACCAACAACAACAACAAAAAAAAAATCTGTAAATATACTCGATACTGTAGAGACACCAACTGAATCGAATGACTGGTCCCTCCAGGAACTGCAGGTATGTCCTGCAGAATCGATGCAAGGCAATACAGAAGTATGCCTGAGAAACAATGAACCAATCCCGACTTTGAAAAGATGCGATGAGTAAGGTAAGTATTAATACACACTGTATCTGTGCTGGCGTATATTTGTTCATGTGCTTCAAAGTAGTTCAAAGAGGGCGGAGTAGTTTATTTTAATTGTTTGAGCCACTTCTAGTGATACTCCACATACGGGTTAAGACCATCTTCAAGAGAGTTCCACAGGCTTCTTCGACCTTGCTAAAAACCAGCAACAAATTAGACAACAACATGGCCTCACCAAGTGGGGGGGGGGGAAGGTCAGCCATACTGGCCATCAGTTAGGACAACAGAACTTTGAGAAACAGAAGACACTGTGAACTGAAAAAATAAACAGAATTAATAACAAAATTCATACATATTCTTATCATAAGCAAGTCACTTAAACGGTGAATATTTTAAAAGCAGCAATAACCATTACAGCCTACATGTTTAATACCTGACATGAGTGAAATAAGTCTTTGTCTGGCCTCATTCGATGCCCTTGGTGTACGAATTCGGTCTATCCACTGGTATTCCGGGTCTTCATTAACTACAAGTTCTTCCACAAATCCATGAATTATTACTGCTCTGTAACACTTAGGAATAGATGTAGCTGTTAAAAAAAACCACATACATGAAAGATATAAGGCCTGAGACTACGAGCCAAGAATTCCAAGAAAAACATAAAATTACATGTAGAAAGTGATGGAAATGATTCCAGAAAGTAATTCACATGATTTTCTGTTAAAATGTGGACATACCCAGGCAGTTTTATTCTGGAAGACCCTGAACACCGATAAGATAACTGTCCAGCATATCAATTACAACATGTACCATTATGAAACTTCTTCACTTTGTGCCTCTGTAACAGGATATGCACCCAAAGTAACACAATGTGCGTATGCACATGCACTGAAACACAACTTAAGAAAGATAAACGGGGGGGGGAATGAGTTATTTACATTGTTTTGAAATATGAACAGTAAAAATTTATTTTAAAAATTTAAAAAAAAAAACCACTAAACCCTTTTCTGCATTTGCTACTGGCCTCACTGTAAACTCCAGTGGGCTTATGCAACCAGCTGGTGAAAGAAGGGAAACTGACAGAATAGATAAAGAAAGAAAAGAAGGGGGGGTGGGAGGAGTATTCTGTTCAAATGAACTTTTTTCCTCTACTTACTGCAAAAAAACTTGACTCCACAGGATGACTGCCTAAATCTGTTTAAATCATTGAAGAGATCTACTTTCACCACCACATTGATCTCCCCACGTATACCTATCAATAAAAAACATGAAAAATGAGAAGCTGCATCAGAAGCGAATACAGAATTAGCCCTAACAATATTCCCTATTATTAGTAATAATACACTTTCTCTTGCCAAGGAGTCAGTTTTTCTGCAAAGAATGTACCACAACCCTGCTAGAGCCACTCGGTTCAACTGGCAGGTCATGTGTCAATTTTAGCCTGGGCCAGAGGAGCAGGAACACATTTCCTTGCCTCTCAGGTCTGTTGCAGAGACGCCCTCTCAGACAAAGTTTCTAGCTTTGCCCAGCCTTTGAGGCTGAAGCTATGCAAGCAACACTCCTCACATACCAAATGGGACTTTAGAAGAAAAGATGGGATTGGGAAAAGAGAAGCCATCAGCCTCCTGAGGCTGCAGTGGCCTCTGTTGCAGTGTGCAAGAGCTCTCTGTGCTCCTTTGCCCTGTACCATCAATGCTAAAGGGTATAAAACCACTATCTAAGTACCGTGACCGTCCCAAGATATCCTTAGCACAAAAGGTCAGAAGTACTAATTTTGAGTATAGATGCCTTGAAACTGGAGTCCTGTCCACATGAAAAAGCTCTGACCAACACCAAAAAGGTTCTACATTTTCTCCCTGAAATGGTTTCAAAATCGCAGTAAAGCTAGTCTCTGAAGTCCAATCCAATGACAAAATTTATGGCTCTTTCTAGAACAACACAATGGCACAGTAAATGTTTGTAAGATACTCTGGCTATGAGAAGAAATATATAAAAAATAAGGCACTACAGACTTTTAGACAAAGCTTAATTTTTGGCCACAATTAAACCTTACTGATAATTGAAGAATCCTTCAACACAGCCATTCCTAATTTATTTTTCTGCTTTCCTGTTCTGAGCCTTTTCTTCCTTTTTCCCTACCCAGTAACAAAATCAATTCACATATTATAGGTTCTGACATATTGAGGACTAAACTTCTTGACGGGTCTGCTCTCTACTGTCTTCAGAAGCCTTTATCACATAAGTATATGATGCTCAAACAAAAACATTAGATTTGTAGATTGACTCTGACATTATTGCAATAAAGTCACCTAGGTCTAACTTCCAAAATGTCAACAGAAAGAAGCCTTCAGTTACTGTAACAGGAAGTGCCTCAGGTACATGCATTTTCATAAATAATCATGTTGAGGTGCAAAGAAAATAAAAATTTGTAAACTTTTAAGCAAGCATCAATTACTGTTTGCTGAGGATCAAGACAATCAGAATCTACTGCTATGAGCACGAAAATACAAGAATTCTAATTTTACTTCAATAGAAAAAAGCTGTGGAATACTAACAGATCTAGAAAAATATACAGAAATCTAACTCTGACATATAAATTGTACACATCCTAAGACAAGTGTTCACATAATTTAACATCAAAAGAAAATGTACGACAGGAAAACGTGAATAGAATAAAAGGATAAGAAATACACATGCAGTATTTCTTAGAAAAACCCTATTCAATATAGTTGTTTCAAATGTAAAAAATACTCTGCATCAGTTATGATCGTCTAGTAAATACTATTAATTATTTCCAAACAATGATTTATAATTAGCTTTTAACATAATTAAGTCATTTAATGTGCACTGGATAATGAACAAGGGTGGTAATTACAACCACAGAGATGTTCTGTAATAAGGTGTTCAATCAGCAAGCTAATTGCTGCAAGCCGACCTTGACTTTCTGGGACAACAGCTGTGTTTCATTAAAATCAAAGGAAAAAATATCAGTAACTTCATTGTCTCAAACCTTCAAGATGTTCTGATGAAATCTACCCAGCACTGAGAGTACTTTCTGCAGGGAAAATGAATTCAATCCCATCCTGTATGTTGAAGATACGTCACCTCCTGTCCCTCCATCTCTAGTGAATTTTATTCAACATCACACAAAGGCACACCCCAAATGACTTCAGCAAAAGTATATTCTTTTAGTAAACACGTGGTAATTGGAAAAGTATGTTTGGGTCTTTTTTTTCTAATCTGAATTTTGCAGTAACTCTTTTAAATAGCTTGTACAGATTTTTTCCACTTTTCACAAGTTCTATGGCAGGTGTTCTGCCAAGCACTAGTCTGAACTACTACGCCAGAAATAAGGAAAAAAAACGCCAGAAAAGTAGTTTTCCAGCTCCCAGGGCTAAAATTATTGCCGCAGTATTACAAATTATTACAAATTTCTGAAGATGGCTTACAAAAATGAAGATTCTCAGAAGCAGATTACATCTCAAACAACAGACTTATAAATCAGCAAATCTTACCATGAATGGTATCATAAATTGGAAACCATCCTGAAATAACTGTAGCTGCTTCACTATAGAGCAAAGGATCAATATCTATGTACACTTTGCCAATGGCATCATTAGCACTGTAGGTATCATGATCAAGAACTGTGATCTGGAGAGGCTCATCTTGTAGCTCTTCATCATCTACCTAGAAGCAAATATTAACACGGAATCTGAGTATTTAAAAAAATGCGCAATGAAACACAACTGAAAAAATAAATGCACAAAAAGGGGAGAATTAGTTATGTACAGTGACCTGACACAGACAAATCTGTAATTTTGATCTCCTGTACCTAAACAACACATTCACTTATTTCGACTTTACACTTCACAGACTGGTGAGATCCTGGAACCAGAGTTATCACTGGGAGAAGAACAGAGAAGCAAGACTACAGCGATTATACATTTTCAAATTCCACGTGATTTAAGTCATATTTCCTAGACTGTCTACCTGTCTCCACAATACATACTTTTCATTACAAAAGATGAAAATGTAAGATACAGCATTTCAGAGAACTGTTATACTCTGAAGTTATTATTATTGGCACTCTCACCTTTCCAAACTGGTCAGGGGCTTAAAAGAAGGTAAGACCTTTTATAGAACCAGCTGTTAAAATTCAGTGATTTCAGACATACACTTTCCTAAACAAACGCAATAATCCATCTGCAGATACCTCAACTATTTTTTAGGACTTACAAAGATAGACATTCTACAACTTTGTGTGTTGAACATAACAAACCAAGAATCAGGTTTGATAGATGCAATGGGATGACTCACGCCAGTGTTTGCAAAACTATAACTCATAGTCTTGCAAAAAGGTAAAACTACACACACACACACACTTACGATGTCTTAAGCAGTCAGTGTTTTTCCACTCTTTGAAATGTGGAATTCTCCCCCCCACCCCGCTACTGTTTGGCTCTTTTCTTTCCCAAATCCATTTTTCCATGCAAAAAGACAGAATTTTGAGACTTTGGTTACTGTCAAAAAAACTCTTTGTGTATGAACACAGTTAACCCTCCACACAGATCAGCTCTCTGCCCCCCAGAAAAAACGACCCCTGGAACTGAAACACAAAAAAAGAAAACTGATTTAATTTCAACACCACTGTACTATTTTCTAATCAATATGGATTGCTGATTAAAAGATGCTCTTAATCAAGCATTCTATTTTGATTAATGATCTAACCTTACTATTTTTAGTCGCTCTAAAATACTTACATTACTAGCTAATGTATCACTCATTACATATACAACTATGTTTATACTGTCCTATTATCTTAGAACACGATAAATGAACCAGTACTATATATTCAAATGTTTTAACAATTAATTTATTCCACACACCATTATACAATTAGTTTTTAAAAAGTAATAAAAAATGCAGTACCGAAAAAAAAAAATAATATGTCAACACTTCTTCAGCGCACAATATCAAAGAACATCAACAAATTAGATCCTGGAAAGCAGCAAACAATTACCGGAAAATGCTGAGTGCCTTCATTACTACATAAGAAAATGGGAAGAGAAAGTGTCTGATAATTTTTGTCCAGGTTCTTTATTTTGTAATTTTCTCACAGGAATTCTCAATTTTCTTCCTTGTCAAGTGTGTTCATTTGCAACCCAAAGCAACATTTCAAACACCAATTAACTTTCTTTACTCAAAATTACCCCCAAAAAATAAACAAGCATACCCGTACTGGTGTCTGAAAGCCTAGTACATAATGCTACTTTCCCCCCTCTTTCACCTCTGTCTTGCTTTTTTTAGTACTACCCAGAATAACATATGCATTGGATCAATCTGGCAAGCTTTTATCTTTACAAACAGTCCTAAAAAGCCAATCAGATACTTTTAGCAAACAAGGTCTAGCTGTAGGTAGCTCTGCTGAAAAGGTTTCATGTGTATTTACACAGAAATACACTTCACTCCTCAAAACTAATCTTCTGCCTGGAATTAAATTGTTTCATTAAGGGCATCTAAACCATAGTGTCTATACAGATACAGGCAAACTCTTAAAAAAATACTTACTTCAAATTTGAACCACTCAGAATTCCACTGAGGATTAAGAGATTTGGGATACACATCTGTCTTAAATGTTGTATTTCCAAATTTTACCTAAAAATACAAGTATTCAATTATTCAGTAAATATTAGCAATTAAATTTAGAAACTCATTAAATCTACACATGCAAATAATTTCAAATACATATTTCAATATCAACAAACTCTCTTCAGTGAAAGTGGCTTTAATTCACTCACGTATCAGCAAGGAACTTCCCATGTATCAACACCAGTTCCAATAAATATCTCTCTCCCGCTATTAAAACTGTTTCTTTTCCTCCTCAACCACTTGAGGTAAAAATATCACTTGTATTGGCTATTCAGAGTCACTCTTCTGTTTAGAAATACTGTAAGCAAACATATTCTATCCAAACACTAACAGTTTATGTCCCATGACTGTTCTCTCTAGGGTTTCTAAATCAGCTTTATCGACAATTTATAGAAGAAATATGGAAACAAATGGTAACATCGGTAAATTTATTAAATCTCCACAGAAAATCTCCATTAACTGCACACACACCAATAAATTCAAAGCAGCAAGGAGGAAGCACCTGATCAGTTTCTATCCCTTTCTTAAAATCCAGAAAATTCCAGAAAGCATATAGCAAAAAGGTTTGAGGGACTACACACCTCTCTCTACATCTCTGTAACCTCCAGTTACTGAAGATTAAATATTCTCCATACTTGCCTGGATTAATGCACCTTCAACCACGGAATAGCCTATTTCAGGAATTTCCATTTGGTGTCCCCAGGGGTCCATTCCAAGATGACCCCATTTGGGGTTTGTTCATTTTGTTTTTTAAAAAAAGGTGAAACTGAATTTCTCTGTTGCTAAATACGTCAAGAAACTATGCTGCACAATGCAAGAGCCTTTATGTGACTGCAGCTTTCTTTCCAAATCATTCACAAACACCTGTTCTCTGAATGTTGCCTCTCAAAATAATTAGTACTCGAATTCCTACTAAGTAAAGTTATGTTTCGGAATTCACTCAAGACTCTTAAGAAAACAATGAGCGTCCTGATACAAAAGAAAGCTGCAGTTAAAGAGAGTTGTGGATTTTTAATGTTGGGTGTTTTTTTTTTTAAAGTCTACATAGATTTTGGAGACTAAATTTCATCTTAGCTTTTGAAAACTGTATAGCAATTTTTTAAACACGTTTGCTCAATAAATAAACACCTTATACATCTCAGTAATACTATGATTATGTTGCACAGGTGCATACCCTAACTCTAAAGAGATTCTGCACTTAAGTACACGGAGTTAGTTTTAAAAGCCTAAAGCACTGCAGAACTGGGCTGTGAGTTCACACTAAGCTCTGCATATGTACCCGTAGGTACTTCAGTCACCAGAGCTCTGTACAGCATTTGCAACCAAAGAAACAAACGAACAAACGGCAGGGCTCCCTATGTGATTCAATGAACAGTAATGCTTTTCAAAGAGAAGCTACTTCAAAGCAAGCTTTGAGGTTTAAAGCCAGAGAAGTACGAAAACACAGGACTAAGCAACCTCAGTGTAAGAAGTCATCTAGCTATGGGAAGGTGGAAGCAGGCAATGTGCATACAGAAAACTAACAGCACTGCCACCCAGAAGGGGAGTTCATCACACAAAGCCGTGTAACCAAGCGATACTGACACAAGTTTTAACTGAGCTACCTTACACACCACGAGGTGCCAAGAGGCAACAGCCCACAGCTCCACCCAACCTATTTTTACACATTGTCTTGGGAGTAAATTGGTTCCCTTGGAGCCCCAGGCAGCTATAACTGAACTTCTCCAGTAGTCAAGCTAGTTCATTAAAGCTAGCAGAGGTAATCAAGCACTACACTGCTGTCTGCTGCACAAATTTAGCAGCACAGTTACAGAAGAAATTGTGCTAATTTGCTCCAGATCACACACACTAGCAAAGTCCAAGTTACGTATAACCTGAGCCAAGCAAGAGCTCTAAATTATTTTCTCATTTTCGTTTCTAATTCTAGATTTATACTAGAAAATTTAACAGGGAAATTAAAGGCTAATAATCAACCAGTACCTTAAGATTACTTCAGCCATTCATTTTTATTTAAGTGAAAATGTTTTGTAAAGGTTTCTGCAACCTTACATGGAAAAATAAAACAATGGTTTCAAGCTCAGTTTATTCTGACTTAAATCTCACCTGCTGCCTTGCCTACTCCACACACGCAAAGAGCAGTTCCCACCACCTTTCTAAGTAACAGTCCCAAAAGCAAGGCCTCATCAATGTATTTCTATAGCCTTATCTGTGCCAAGACATTCAGGAAACCGCACATTGACCCAGGTAAGCAAACTGATCTTTCTGAAAAATTTTATTTACCTTTTTTGCTAAGTTAGTCTGTAACCAGATGAATTTCCAAATCTATTTTGTTACACAGCTACTCAGACAGCGGGGTTGGCACAGACAGAGCAGGGTTGAGAACAAGTGACTAACAGGAGAGGAGAGCGGTTTCTCCTCAAAGCAGCATTAAACCAGGCCAAATTAAATTTATCAGAGCACTCTATTTCCTATCGCCGTTTTCCCTATATCCTCGTAGCGCACATCAGAGTTGTGGTAGGCTGCCTATTAATCAAACTCAAAATTACAAGAGAAGCATTTATAAACTAAAAACTGACCGATGAAACATCTGAAACCAAACACTGAAATAGTAAGTTAAATGACTGTCATTTGTGTAATAAAACAGAACCCCGTGCTATCTCAGCTCCATTGAAAAGCACACAAGAAATACATTTTCACTTTATTACCAATTTATTGTCCCACTATGCAATGTACTTAGTGTCTAATGCCAACCAAATTTTTAAGCACCAAACCAAATTACGACATCAATATCATGAGACTTCTCAACTTACACCGTTCCATAAAGACATTCTGTCTTCCTACCTTAATTCCAGCATTGCACCAACCTCAACTCCTATCCACAGTACAAACATGCATTTACGCAGCATTCCACCTCAAACACCTCTTTGCTTTTTCGTAGAGTACGACTTCTGAATCTATGGAATGTTACTGCAATGTTCCAAATTATTTATATTAGAAATAGGGAAAATAATAGCAATATTCAGAAGGGTCACATTACCCGCTTTACAATCCTTCCCTGAGAAATGCCCTATATATTACCTGTTAACTATATGATTGTGAACAAGGTGGAGTTTAGATACTTTCGGTAAAATAAAGTGATTTAAACACGCGAACAAACTTAAATATTTGTCCAACAAAAATTCTCTTGGAAAATACTGTGGTATTTCAAGTACTTCAGACAGAAATACGAATACGTTCCTTAAAAGCAAAGCCTTTTACAACCCTCTGCACTTCAGGTATTCACAGACGACTCAAACTCGCTTCTGCTCCCTCACCCCGCTCACAACGCGCCCACCGAGCCCTGAAATGGACTCCGCCCGCCTCCTGCACCGCCCGGAGCCACTCGCTACCAACCCGCAGCCCAGGGGCTGACCCAGCGCCCTTCGGAACCTACGCGGTCACCGGCCAAAAACCCAGGGGTGAATCAGCAGCCGCTCCAGACCCCGCAGCCCCTCCGCCCAGCGCCCAGACCCCCGGCCCAGCCCGCGGGCACCGGGACCCAGGCGGCGGCAACGCGCCTCACGACGCCGGCGCCGGCCGGCGGGGGGCGCCTCGGCGGGGCCCGGCAGGTGCCTCAGCCGCGCGGGGCCGGCGGCAGGTGCGCAGGGCGCGAGCCGGCGGGGCCGCCTCACACATTCCCCCCCCCCCTCCCCCCCCCCGGCGCGCACCTCCACGAAGGCGTCGGTCAGGTCGCTGGCGCGGTCCATCACCGGCAAATGGCGCCCTGCCACGATTTTGACCTTCAGCTTCCCCGGCATCTTCCTCCTCCCGCCGGCTGCAGGGAGAAAACAACAGCGCGTGTCCCATGGAGCGGCACTGGACGGGGATGGGGGGCGGTGGGGGAGCTCCTGCGCATGCGCCACGGCAAGCAACGGTCTGCAGCGGCCCGCCCGCGCCCGGCGCCGCCGCCCGGCCCTAGCGCCGCGACGCAGCGCGCCGGGGAGGGCACGGCAGTCGGGCGCATGCGCTACTCACTGTGTCCCCGCCGCAAGCGGCCGACAGTGCGGGCCTAGGGCGGGGGAACGGGAGCGGGCAGTCCTCCGCCCCCCCCTCTCCCGCCGGCGGCAAGGCCCCGGGGCGCCCGCTGCGCCGCGCCGCTCCCCCTGGCCGGTACCGCTCCGCCGCGACGCCAAGATGGCGCCACGGGCACGGAGACCCCGCTGGAAGTCGAACGCCGACTCCTCGATGGGCTCCGCGCTAGCGCTGCGGCGGCGCTTCCGAGGGAAGTCGGGGTGCCTGAGCGCCGAGTCATCGATGCCGGAGGTGGCGGGCGACCCTGGGGAGCGGTGGGACGCGACGCGACGGGGCCGCCTCCAATTTTCTCGCAGCCGGGCCGCGGCCGCGCCGCCTCCCCCATCCAGCCTTTGGTCCGCGGGGCCCGGAGCCGGGCGTCGCGCTAGGCTGCTCAGCCTCCCCGGGCGCCGCGGAGGCCCTGCCTCAGGGGCTGCCGGTGGCTCGGGCCTGCTCGGCCGTGCCCGAGGAAGGGGTTGATGGCGGCCTCGGGCCGGAGAGCCCGTTGAAGGGGAGGCGCAGAACCTGTCCGCATCTCCCATCTCGCTGGGAGAGCCTGTTAAAGGGTTTAAACCAAACCCCATGGGTTTGGGTTTTCTTTTCTCCTCAATCAAAGACAAATATTGGCAGTATTTAAGGGATTATGAATAGATTAAATGGAATTTAGTTATCAGAAGTAGGATTTGATACGGTTCTTGTAGCCAGGCTGTGACTTTTCGATGCCTGAAAAGCTCTTTGTTGAGGAGGTGACGCTGGCAGCGGGAGCTGGGGGCTGGACGGGGTTCTGACAGGTGTGTGCCTGCGGGTCGGGCAGGCTGCGGCCAGGCCCTGCGAGGGTCTGCAGGCCCAGGCCTGGTACCCCCGGCGTATCAAAGAACCCTTTGTGCTTTGATTAAGCAGTCCCCAGATGTTGAGCCAAATAGTAGATCTGGTTGGATTATTTTCTCTTCTTTCTAATCTTACAAAACGACTAAATAATGTTATGGGCTGGAATGTGATACTGCAGACACAAGCCATAGGAACAAAATGCAGTAGCATGTGGCATAGCAAATTAATGTATAGAAGGTCTTTGGTTCTCTGTCCTCCAGCTAGCTGCTTTAGTCTCGCTAATATAGCACTTCCTGTCTTTAGCTTGTTTTTAAATTGTCTTTGGAACAATTCATACTGTTGCTAGTATTCGTCGTACCTGAATAAATAGAAACAGGCTAGGTGCATGTTTCTTCCTCATCCGTCCTTGTTTGAGTGGAGTACTGGAATGAGACCGCTCCCAAAGCGGGATAGCAGTAAAAAGCAAAGACCCAGGAGGAGGATCAAAACCAGAAAACATGCTGCTACTGTTGTCCCATCCCTCTGGCTTTCAGGGGTCCTTTGAGACCTGCTTGCTCAGGCATCATTTATGTTAGGGTTTTAGTTTGGACCAGCAGCGTGCTTTTTGAATGGAATCTCCTGATCTCACCTGCTGAAATGTTTTGTCTCACATCATCGAGCAGTTGTAGAGCATACGAACTGAATATTTCATTTGGATAAGACTGAACTGAAAAGCATAAGCTAGAAATACACCAAATACAGTCTAGCTGCTTAAGGGCATATGTAGGACATGAATCCTTGAAAAAAATTTCTTTAATTTGGAAAAGGGATTTCTAGCCCATTGAACAAAAGATTGTAGCTGCCTTTTTACAGTGTAAGCAAAGGGACACAAATGCAGTTTAGTTCTGTCTCTTTAGAGGTGGGTAGGTGGCTCTACCAAACATGTTTGTGATGCAAGGGTCTTGCTAAACCCCACTTCAGTCACTGAACGCACCAAACAAAATTCCTCGGAGGAGCTCTTTATTGTTCAGCAAAGATTGGACAATTTGCCTGACAAATGGCCAGTTAATAAAGTGAATACCTGGCTAAATGTGCTCCCTTGTTACATGTGATAGCTACAATTTGGGACAATCTTTAAACACTTCAAGCATTATTGTACCAGGTGTTTGCTGGAAGGAAAACATTTAAGAGAACATCTAACACGGTAAACTCGGTAAACTGGTCCGGGCAGGTTCTTGTAAATCTGCAGCACTCCTGACTCTTAAAGCCCTCTCTAGTCTTCCCAGACAATACACCTCAACGCTTCTTTTTCTCAAACTTTTTAAAAAGATTTTTCTAAAGTTAAAACTGTGGAGTTTTTTGTGATGAAATACAAATCTGTTCCTGTCTTATCCATTGAACCTGGAGTTCAGATTATCCCTTTAGAAACATTAGAAGACTTACTGGATTAGACGGGTAATAACTGGTACATATTCTTTTAGGTAATCTTTTTCTGTTCTTTATAGCATCTGGGCCAATAGGATCCACAGGTTAACTACCTGCTTTGGGAAAATTTATCTCTTTATTTTGAACTTACAAACTGATTACACTTGTGGACTCCTATCACATTATGAGAGAGAAGGAAGAATTGTTCCCTTTATTCATGCAAAGTTTTTTATGGATTTTTTTATGGACTTAACCATCTAACTTTTTTTTAATTGACTTGTTTGAAATAAGTAATTTTTCCGTTGCTTCTTCATAGGTCTTTTTTCGTGCCTCTCAACATTCTTTTTCATTTCCTTTGGAGACTCTCTGGACAGGCTGTGTTTTTTGTTAAAGTGTAGTATCTCAAACAGGAAATAAAGTTCCAGGGAAGTTTTACCAGTGTTGCCTAGTGAACATCTCCCTCTGTCTGGGATTATAAAATATAGGGATTAATGAAATGCATTATTTCTTTCTCAAAAAAAATCTGTCTAAAGATCCGGCTTTTCAATGGAAGATTTTAGTGGTCAAAGGACTAGAAATGAGAAAAACACCTGTTTTGGAGAACCAGTTCAAATCTATTTCTTAGACAGGTAGAATGGTCAATTAGATATGATTTAATGCATTGAGAAACGTGCTTGGTGTATTATACCTGTCTCAGAGCTGAGAACTTTCTATGCTGTCAGAATGAGAACTGTCTTTCCATAAATTAGCATGTTAACACATTTCATGCCAATAGTATTCCAGTTCTCTAAGGCCAGCAGGGACTTATGGAAAGTGAAAGAAGGGTCTCGGCTGAAAGTTTAGTCAAAGCACAAGAATATATAGGCTATTTGAGCCATCTAAAATAGCATTAGATTTCCCTCTGTTTTAGGCAAGTTGTATTGAGTGTAGTGGATGTACTTGAAACCAAAGCTATAGTATGTACTTTCTCAGTAATATGCATGCCAGAAGTCCACAGAAAATACTCAGGTGTATTTTCATCATAAAAAGAAGAGTGACATCTGACTTTGCACTGTAGTATCCACTTTGTTTCTTGCTGAGTTTTTTCCCTTCTGCTTAAAAGTAATGTTTTAGCAGGTTGTGACAATAGAAGCCCTGTTTCAGCAAGATAACAAGTGTGATATGCTTAAAGAACAACGTTATCTTATTTGAGCAGGTATTGTCATGTATTAAATGGCATTGTAACCCAACTATAGAAACCAAGAATAGTGCTGATTACATTATTAAAGACATTTTGTGTGGAACAATGAGTGTCATAAAAATGGGAGAGTTTTATGTGGGGAAGGTGGGAGTTTCTGTCATCTAAATGTAAAGATCTATGTATCCATTCTTTTCCATTTATAAGCATGATAGGATTTTGTTTTGTTATCTGCTTAACTGCTAGGTCAGTGCATGCCTGGATTTCCAACAGACATTTCCTTTGTGATGGACATGAGTGTTGAACCCTTAGGTTAGAAATCGATACTCCAAAGAAAAGGTTTTCCCCGTAAATTCAATCTGCGGACCCATCACTTAGGGTAGGTTTCAGTTATATTAGTTTACTAGCATTCTTCAAGATACAGATTAGAAGGTGGTGGCTTAGGCTTTCCTTAGGTTATAACATGACCTGAAATGTGGTGGGATGTGTCTTAACCATGGGGATAAGTGCTTTTTGAGTATATTGCATGAGCAGATTTGAACAAAAATGAATGAAAAAGTTTTTTAGTTTGTTGAAACATACCGAAGAGACTTTATATCTGCTTTTGTTTGTTAGCATTCACAGAAGATGCTGGCTCCATTTCTGTTGCAGTTACTGTGATAAGTAATCTTTGAAACAGGAGTGTTTGTCAACTGTTGCCAAGAAAGAAAACTCTGCAGTGCCAGTTTTTGGTTTCTGGAAAAAAAAACCCTAGTATTTCTTTGTAAAACTACGCGTTTCCAAACAATCCAGCTGAAATCTACATAACATCAATCAAAAAATATTTTTAATAATGCTCAGAGGGGTCCTATACCCAAGAGATATATATCTCCTTAGTAGAGGACTCCTGCATACCAGAAAAAAAAACCAACTAAATCACTTCCACTCTGACTATGTGTGCTATGCTGTGTGCTCACTAGAAGGGTTTAGAGAGGGGCAAAATCCTGATCGCTACTATTTGTTATTGCTTACATGTATTTGGTATGGCAGTGCAACCCCTAATCCCTCTCATTAGATTAAACGGTAGGGAGTGAAAACCTGTCTCAATAAAATCAGTAAGGTGAAAATCTCTGACTGAAATAAAGAGATAGGTTTTATTATGAACTCCTAGGGGGAGCAAGGCTTCATTGCTGAGGTTTCTGATTTGCACTGGAGAAGCTCACTTTAGTTAGCCTGTGTAAACAGAAGATTAAGAGCAGTATTAATGTCTATTACTATCTATGTGAACAAATTCCTGCTACCATTAGGGATCTCCAGTATAGCAGGCGTGGTAAGGAAAGGATGGAAGTCTGAGCAGGACAAACTAAAACTGGAAATATGTAGATGTGACTGACAGAAATGTGAGTTATCATTGAGCAAGGTGTCAAAGATAGGCACTTTTTAATTGTGTGTGATCGTAAGTCATTGGGAGCACTTAGAATCTGTAGTTACGTCACCGAGACTGCATTTTTTGTTGACCTGTGGGTGAGAACAAAAAACAACAGGCCCATGGCCTTGCAAAGACGAGCACTATGTGCAGCAGGAAGGTGACTGTGGGCAGTCTCCAGCCTTGCACGATTGTCACCTTGCTGCTAGGGCAGCTCCCTCCCCCCTGGTCATCAGAATGGGTGGAGAGTGAGCTGCAGAAATTGCTGGTTGCGAAAGCAATCAATAAACGGTGGGTACCTAGTACTTCAGCCAAAACGTTCATTTTGACTCTCGGTTACTTGGGGAGGGTGTTATGGCTCAGTTTTGCTGACTTTATTCTACTTTGCCTAAAGCTGCATCTCTCAATAATCCTTTTTAATCTTGATGCTGTAACTATTAGGTAAAAATCAGATGATAGCAGTAAGTGATTTCCCTGATGGAATTAAAGTACATGATATGAGTAATGGTATACCCGGGTGGTTTACTTTTGTCCTGAATCTATTCAAAGTTGTTCCCAGGCTAACAGAACTAAGCTGAGCTGACATTGGTGATAGATGATAATTTAGTCTATTCTTTTATATTATACAGGAACTGAATACAGACCTTACATAGAGACAGTATCTTGGAATTAATTTTTGAAGTTAAACATTGTCAGGAAATTCAAGTACTGTACTGGTGATAGAACAGATAGTCAGATCCAGATAAACATGCTAGTACCCTATAATATGTAGGGGGGAAAAAAAAGCTTATCCAATGAAAACTTTTTAATGCTGTTCTAAAATATTATTCCCATGCAGATCTAGTGAAATGAATAAAACCTTCTTTGAGGAAGAACAGAAGCCAAGAATTATTCTCAAGGCTTACTTTAAGAGAGTAAAAATAAGGCAAATATGTCTTAGTCCTAAAATTATATTTCTGAATTGTTTCTGTGCACTTGTTTCCTGGATATCAAATGAAAGTATTTCCTTTGGAAATAAGATCTGAACACTTTATATTCTTTTGAATGTGACATCTTTCCAACAGTCTACTCAAGTCAATCTTCTGTTGACTTCAGCAGTTTGGGATTTGGTCCGTATCAAACAGTTCATAAGAACAAAGAGCCATCAAAATATTCCGTTTCATGCTATTATTGCTATATAAAGGTCTCAATTTCCATATAGACTTAATTTGGATAAAATAAATATTCACTAACATGGGAATGTATGCAGTTACCTACTGGGGGAATCAAACAACTGGATCTGATGTCATGTTCTCAGCTAGTAATTGGATATCATTTATCTTTCTTACAGTTCTGTGAGGGAAGTAACGTTGCATATGACTGTGCATTTTGTTGAGTGGCAGTGGCATAACTGGGAGATCAGTTCACAGAGACTGCAACAGAATCCTGTGTGCACATGCTCTAGCAAAGATCCTTGGTTACAAGCAGCACAATAATAGTAGCTATTCAGAGTGCTTCATGCTTACAAAGCCTAGTTAATTAGTCAACACCTAGTTAATAATTTAATTAAATCTAATTGTCAGCTGCAATATTTGTATCATTAGAAGATAATTAGTCCTTCAGTGACACTTTCAACATTTCTGCCCTTCTTTTAAGGGTTGAGACAAAGAAATGAAATATTTAACTGTGATTGTAATATGTTAGACTTACACAGTTATTAAAATGCTTATATTTACTGTTTTTTTATTCCGCTTAACGTTGTTGGTATTTTCCTTTTTCCTGTGTAGATGTAATAAATGGATCATTTATTCAGGCCCCATCCCAAAACATGGAAATATTAATGAATGCATATATTTATATATTGAAATTGCTGTCAGGATCAAAGATGATGATACTGAAATTTTGAAGTAGGTTAACGCTTATTAAAACTAGGGTTCTTTGTCTTGTCAACAGCTATGGCACAGGCAGCAGGAGTGCAGACATACTGCTCAGCAAGTCAGGCTGTGTCTCGGAGAAGACTATTTTAAGTATAGTAACTCTGCATAAACTATCTATAGAGTAGTCTTCAAGATCCTTCACGAGATATGCAAGTTATTTCCTGGTGCATTAAAGAGATTAGATTGGATTACAATCAAAACAATAAATCTTTGTATTCTGAAACGTGGAGTGAATGCAGTTCTTAATAATCATGTGATGCTTTTGCTTCTTGTGCATTATTTGGAACAGACATGATGATGTGAGTTAGTAAACATTAAAGTTTTTCATGTATAAACCTTAAAAACATGTTAATGAGGCATACTCACTGAGTTTTGTTTTCAGCAGCGTGGAAAGCCTTAAGTTCAGCTTCTCACAAAAGTGTCTACACTGTGATACTCGCTGTCAAAACATCTGACACTGAGGGGTTCATGTTGTTTATTTTAAGAGTTTAACTCTGATGCCGAGACAGAGAGGCTCCTGATCCAAATTCTGTCTCCTCTCTTAGTATGCGAGAAGCAGAAAAACCAGGCTCCCAACTCAGGCTGGTAAGGTTAGAAGCTTAAACTGTAAACCAAAAGTTATATTCTTATAATTGACTTTCCATCACCATTCAATTTGTTGTGAGAAGTATGTTCTACTGCTGAAGAAAATGTAAGTCAAGCTCAGCTTAGCAAAGTGGTCATGACGCGTCACATGAAGAAGGTTGAGGAAACTGTGATTGTGATGAGATGAAGCACTTCACAAGCTGGATAGAAAAGCCCTCCAGGTGCATGGTGATAGGGGAAAAAGATGAACAAATAGTAGAAACTCTCCTGTTCTCATCCAGAGCTTTCTGGGAAAGGGGATGGGTAGGAAGCCCCAACTAGAAATCCCAAGTCCATTTTATGTTTTCTACTGAGAATGTAAGAACATGGTGTGGTGTGGCAAAAGAACAGTGCTGCTGCTGCTACAGGATTTGGGGCTCTGTGCTAGGAAGCAGCTCTAGCTGGTCTTAGTGATAAAATCTTACGCTGTATATGAAGGCACACAGAAGTCCAAAGCAGAAAGGAGTTGTCTTATCCATGGCTGATAGGTTATTGGAGCAATCAAGATGACTACTTCTAACAAAGAAAATTTTTTTGTTGTTTGTAACAGTCATACCATGGTTCCTGTACACCTTCCTGAGTCCCCTGGGTGGTCAGACAGAAACCTCTATTCACAGAGAAAGCAGAAAAGTTCAAGACCTGCAGGATAAGTGAAGCCCCCACATTGCACACTTTTCAAAAAAATCCTAATTATACATAGCCCTGGATGCATAAAACTATATTATGTAGAGTAGGAAGAAGAGAAGATGGATGGTCTCGGTACTGACCCATTCTTTATTACTGTGAATTAATCCAGTTCTCTCTTGATTACTAGCCATTAAGCAAACGCTTTACCACCTTACTTCTTAAGGAAAAACTTGTAGAGTAAATCCTGGCTAACTAAGGTAGGATCCTGTCACCTCTGCTTGTTCTCTGAGTACTATCTTAATTCATTCCTGACAGAGTTGTGTTCAATGCTGCATTTGACCCTGTTAACTGCAATTTATACAGCTTTTGAAACATAAGGACAGTGTCTTCAAACTGCCTTCAAAGGCAGTACAAAAATGCTCATTCATCAGGCTTGTTCTGCCTTTCTCTACTTTTATGTACAGGAGAATTACGATCATCACCTTGGACTGTCTTGATAGTAGCTGAGGGAGGTATTGCTTTCATTTTATTAGCAAAGATGATTATGAACAGCACAACTTGAGAAATATATGCTAAATACATCACTTAATTATATGTTGTAACTCTGTAAAATGACTGAGCATCTTCCAATGCATGCAAGTTAAATACAGACCTTAATGAGGCAGGCCAGGAGACAGGGGTGACAGCAAGGCAGGCAAGGGCAATGACACTGCCCACCAGGGTGCAGCCCCACAGCACCCCAGCAAGAGGAGCCCAGCGGGTCCAGTGGTGGTAGCAGAGTTCAGCCAACAGCCCGGTAATTAGCAGTCAAGTCTATAGTAATGAGGCAGGTTGACAGTCAAGACAAGGCAGCAAGGCAAGGCTGTGAGCTACAAGGCTGGATGTGGGCAACCCACCAGAGCTCTCGGGCAAGGACGGAGGAAGGAGCAAGGACAGGGACCTGAGCCTGTGCCAGCTCCCACCCAGGGGCAGAAGCTCCAGGTGCCCCAGGTGAGAATTTTCTCACCACTTACTCGTTTTCACACAAGCTATGCAGCTGTGGCACAGCTTGTCTTGGACAGTGGCAGCTAGAGGCTGGGGAGAGAGGTGGAAGGGACTGCAGAAGAGGGTTGTGGAGGAAGGTTAAGGCTGGTGAGGGCCATTGGACCTGGAGTCATTGGGTTGGTGCGTTCAGTGCCCTGATAACGGTACGTTGTTAAAGTTGGACATGAAGTTAAGTAGGCTGCTAGCCAGCACCAAAGCATTAGGCAGTGAGGAAAATTCTGCTAAAATTAAAAAAAAAAAAAAGTTTAACATAAACTAAGGAGACACACTGCTGTAATTTTAAGGAGTAGCAAAAACTTTCTCTCTACAGTAGTCCAGAAGAATTTTCATGTATGCAAGTGTGTGATTGCCATCCCATTAGAAATGTATCCTGCAGTTTTGGCTCTTGGAGTAAGAAATATCTCTGCTATCTTGTCATTACCAAATGTCAGGACTAACAACAGACCTGCCTTGGCTAATTTCAACAGTCTGAAAGAGGCAAGGAGAAATAAGAATATTCCAGGACATCCATCCTCATATTTAGACATTCACTAATTTTCTGTCTTAATTTCACAATGCTAGTCTTGCAGTATCTCACAAATTACTTTCAATAGTGTGAAAACCCAATGGTTTTCCTGATTTTATTGCTGTGACTCCTGAACCCTTCACTGAACAAAGGCAAGCGAGATTGATATAACTGTTTTTCAAAAACAAGCCTCCATGTAATTTTTGCAAAGGTCAACTGATTCAAGTATTTTTTGCAAAGCATGGCTGTGATCTGTGTGAAGACAAGGCCTGGAATTTGTGAAGGCCTAATTCTCACCCAGCTTCTGAATCCAAACGGTTAACTGTTGTCACCTGTAGTATCATATTTTATCCATGGCCTTCCTTTCCAGTGATTTTCCATTTATGCCAGAGATTATCTCAATGCACTATGTAAGTTTCAGTGCTGTAAATCAACAGACTAATCACTTCATCAGCCTTCATTTTAGAGGATTGTTTTGAAATTAAGACAGGCCTAATATTATTTTAACCTTGTTATTGTTTGCATGTGTGGGGAAACAGCTTGATAGCATTGATCTTCAAGTTTAAAAAAGCACGAACTGTCTCAGATAACATTTGAAACATTTTTCTTGTGATATCTGCCGTGTAAGATCTTGTGTTATAAAAACACGCACGTAGGGGTTGGTTGTTGGTGTGGTCGGGGTGCTCATAGTCTAAAAGAAGGGTCGGTGGGCTTGGGCTAGGAAACTCTGCTGGAAGTGTACTGCTTATTCTCCACAGGCAGTAATTCTAATGCATGTCTTAGGAAGTGTTTGAGCTGCACAGGTGTTATCTGTTTGATCTTCATGTCCTCTGATACTCCTCTGAGCCAGGAATTCTGAGCTTGGTGCCTTAGAGAGACCAGAGCATGGGTGAGAACAAAAAGGCTGAGGAAAAATCTATTTGGGAGTGATGTTACCGAGCTAGGGGAACTAACAGAAAAGTGTGGAAAGGATGATGACTCCTTCTGTAATTTTAGATCTTTGCCTGACCTTTGTAATTCACACCTTGCAAGTTTTTTTGCTGATTAGTGATTGTTAGATAAGCATACAAGATTGTGGCCACGGACACTTTCTGCGTGCAAAGAAGTAACAGCTCGGTCTTTCAGAAGCAACCTTTGCAGCTGTGATCTTTCCCAGTCTCATTATCAGAGCATGCTGTTACAGAAGCTATATTTCAAATCTATCTGTGATACTGAATGGCTCCGAGAGGAAAGGGAACCTTCAGCTCATAAACCAGATGTGCGTCACAGTTTCATTTTCTGTTCTTGGTGGCTGTACACATGTTTTTTCACACAGTCACTGAAAAGTACTTCAGTATCTGGTAAAATGCAGTGCTTGCTCACAGCTTTGTTAGCTGGCGGTACCTAAATTGTGATGAATGAAGTCAGGTAGTTGAAGTGGGTGCAGATGAAAAGTAATCTGGAAAAAGAATAATTCTGTTTTAGCCACATCACATAACCACGTGGTCAGATACAGAGAAGTATGAAAGCCCTTAACTAGGGTTGGGCTGGATGTAGACCAGGTTATACTTCTATGCCTAACCCTTCTCATTCCAAATGGCCACAGCTGACAACAGTAGGAGGCTGAATTTAAAGTACAGCTAACTAGCTGTTGTTCTCTGCTTCCCTCTCTGATGAGAAAAAGCACATGGGAACATCAGGTATTTCTTAGAGATAATGTGCTACGTCACATTAAGAAGCCCATTATTTTTAATTTAGTATCAAAGACGACAGAGTTATCAAGTTTCTTGTGATTCAGCTATACTTGTTTTTTCTTTCTTTTTAAATTAAAAGACATTTTTTGTCTCCATTACTTGTATTTGAAGGCTGTTTCAGAACCTTCATGCATGATGAGAAATTTCCAACTAGAACTCGGTAGTAGTTTATGCCTATTTTGTGCACACCAGTATTGGTTTTTAGCCTAAGTGGATCTTTTCCCTTTAGGATACATCTGTCCAGAGGTTCTCTCCACACACAACTTTTCTTGATCCAGACTCCTCTTACAAGAGAAGGGGGTCTCCATTTATCTAATCGTGTTATTATCCTTTATCTATACCTGTTTCATTTTTTAAAATACAGGACCAGAATTGTGCACGATACTTCAGATGAGGCCTCAGCTGTAATCCCCCTACTTCTGTATCCCACGTACCTCTGTATTTGTAGGTAGTCGCTGCCGGGACTGTCTTGCCTGATATATCCTAGGATTCCTTTTGCCTTTTCGACAAGCATATCATATTTGTGCAACAGGAAAGTTTATAAAAACAGAATAATGCTCTATCAGGGTGCAACTGTAAAAATAGAGGTATAGAAACTAAAAGTTAATCTATGTGTGTTCTACACATGCATCACCAGTTCATATGCAGCTGGGCCTGTGTGTGAAAAAAAACACTGAGAATTATGCAGAGCTCTCTGAGGACTACATCTCCTCAGCAGCCCATGAAGGACCAGGGAGCTCATTAAGGGAGCAGACAGGCTCGGTAGCGGCAGAACTCCCTCTTTGTCTCAGATCTCCGCGCTGACATGCGACAGCATGTGTTCTGAATACTCAATGTAAATAGGTTCTAATTCTTACGGAGCATCAAGCTAAGAAATTAAAAGTGTTGCTAAAGATGGCTACATTAATGTTTTAATGTACTTTTGAATATAAACACAATGCAATACTTTGTTCTTGCTATGAATTTCTTTTTGTGTGTTTCCAGGCTTTGTGGGTTTCCACCAAGGACACCAAAAATAATCTGATGGCAGATGGTATCAGTGATCCATTCTTCTGTTATCAACAGTATCCAAGAACCAGAGGCTTCCAAAAATAGGTAAACATAGTCTTTACAATGAGGGTGGTGAAACACTGGAACGGGTTGCCCAGAGAGGTAGTGGAGGCCCCATCCCTGGAAACATTCACGACCAGGTTGGACAGGGCTCTGAGCAACCTGATCTCGTTAGCGGTGTCCCTGCTCGCTGCAGGGGGGTTGGACTAGATAACCTCTAGGGGTCCCTTCCAACCCAAAACTTTCTATGATTCTAATATTCCCTAAAAATATATGCAGTGCAATAATAAATAAAGCTTGAAATAAAAACTTCCCTCCTGACTTTTGCCAATTTGGTTTATACCCTACAAGAATAAGATTTAGTTACCCCCATATCTTGATTATCCTTAACTTGGTACGTGCAGTAACTGCGGGTATTATTATCAGCCATAAAATTATTCAGCCACAAAATTTACCTAAACTGCCCAAAGCGCTGTTTTCCATATGCCTATCTCAGTTAACAATGCTTTAATTTATTCTAAATTCATTGGACATAAGTTTTATCAGAGTGAATTCCATGTTTTGCTGATAAGGGACATAAAACTAGTGATTAGTTTTTGGAAAAGGTTTCCATAGGCTATGACTATGGCAACAGCTTATCTTTTTAAATGCCTGTACTATTTTCACTCAGCTTCTGTCCACATGGAAACATCTTTTGCTCACGTAAAACTGGAATTAACTTCGGGGTTTTGTAAAATTGGGTCGAAGACATAGTAAGTGCATCTTCACAGCTACTTCTGGGCCTCTTTCAGCTGCTTCTGGAACTTTGAGCCTAACCTTCTCTGTCATGCAGTTTTTCTAACATTTCCTCCCCTCCCCACCCCCCCAAATTAAGATTGTGTTTCCTGATACAGTATTCAAAAAAACCAAACTGTACTAGTTGCGTTTCATTTTCTAACCTTTTTCTGATCTTGTTTATGCTTTCAGCAACTGCATCAAAAGTTGCTTTGTTCTTGTATTTGTATTCTGCTCTGTGATCCTTCTTATATGAAAGTCAGATTTGCCAGGTAAAACATGTTATTTGTGAGCTTTTCTTTCTAAAAGAAGACTCACTCTTTTTATGAAAACATCTAGTGGATTATGAGGATCAGAGTTGAACAGCTAGCTGAGGAAAGAATGCTGAAAAACACCACAAAGATAAAAAAGGGAAAGTTGAAATGTACCAGAGAAGAGCAGAAACACAGAATATTTCTGGAAGCAATTAAAGAGTTTGCTTTATAAAAGAGTAAGCCAAGGAGATGTTATTGTAGGAAAAAAATATTTTCTGCCAGAGGTTTCGTTTCTGGCATCAATTTTCATGTACACACATGATTAAGGAGAACTTTTCTTGGTGGAAAAGTTTTCCTCTTTGGTGGAGGAAAAGTAAATCCCTGACTGGCAGAAAGTGAACTACAAATACACCGTGACCTTAAACTCATCAAAGGAGTCTTAAAGGCGATTTTGGGGTTTTTTTGAGCATTCTGAAGTCTCAAACATCTGGGTTTATTTTGCTTTCTTCATCACAGGTCCACATGTGGTTCTGGCTTGTTAGATAGGATCTGGTTGAGGCTGTGGCAGAGCTGGTTTGGGGACACTTTAGGGATCACACAGAAGTTGACCTTGAGCCAATGACTTTCTGCAACTTGGCAAAGCAAAGTAAGACAATGATTTATTGAACTGGAACTGACCGTCACAGAAGAGCTGTCTCATGAATTCCACTTGTCTACTGCTAAGGATCTATGAATGGTATTTTGCAAGTGTTTTTATAAATACATAATTCTAGACAATTAATCCGTGTGATTGTAGGATCAGACAATCTATCTTTGAAACATTCCTTGTATACTTGTGTTTTTCTACTGCTGGAAGCTTCCTGTTCCCAAAGACAGTGGGGAAACAAACACTTTTAAAGATAAGCAGGGAGTTCAATGTTTGTGGTAGAATAAGTTTTTTAAATGTTTTTGTCACTTACTCATCATAAAAAGACCAGTGGACAGCTTTTGTCATGGCTCTTAGTGATACATGTGATTACATGATCAATAATTGCATGGTAATGACTTCCCACTGTTTCTTTCCAATGTACGTAGTTGCTGGTGGTGCCAGAAAGATTATTTCTGGTAAAAAAGAGGAAGAAAGATTATTATCAGGAAAACCTGTTAGAATGTAAACCACTTCAAGAGAGAGTTAAAAAAATCTATTAAGTTCCCTACTTTTTTTTTCATTACAATATTGCTTGCAACAGACATTCAGAAAAGCTGCTCACTGGCTGCTTTGCTTACTCTGAGCATTCCTTTAATTCTGTAGATTAAGTAAATACATTGTTGCAAAGCATGAGAAAGTGATTTCTTTATTATTATTACAGAAGAGGGAGTTGGATTAGAAAAAGTCATTCCCCTGAGAAGTAACGTTGCCAAAATAATCTTGCAATGTAAAAAAAAAAAAACCAACCAAAACCATCAAAACAAGTGACAATTAACAGAGCTAGTTGACATGCTGTTCTTTAAAAGTTAAAGATGTACATCAGCTGGAAACAGGATATCAAATATCAGCAGGGAGAGCAGCAGGAAACTTTTTCTACTGGATGAAAGGGATAAAAAGAAAGAAAAACAAGTCTCAGTTGCACTAACAGCTGACTAAGTTCCTGACATGCTCGAAGCACAGCCAATTGTAATAACTACCAGGGAAAACAGTATCTTCTAAACAAAAATGCTGCTCACTTAGAAACTTAAAGTCAAGATAAAAATGTAAATCTCAGAATAACATTGAGGCAGAAGGTACACGCATCACAGAACTGAAACAAAATGCTGCAGTTGTGAACCTGCTTGCAAAAGATTTTCTGCTGTACTCTGGGTGAACCTCAGCCTTTAGGGACTGTGGGCAGGCAGGCCCAGCTGACATAGAAATGCAAAATTCCAGTGTGTGAGAAAGGACCAGAGGCATTACTCCCCACCTCTGGTGCTTGGAGAGAGGGGGCTGAAGCCGGTTATGAATATTCTTTCCTTTTCACATGTTAAAAGCTTTATGGATTCCAACAAACCAGAAAAGTTGTCACATCTTGAAGTGTAAAGACTGCTGAGTTGAGTCCTCTGCACAAACCAAAATATTGTAAGGGAAGAGAAAGAAACAGAATCTAGCTGGTAATGATTATGTGTTTGCTTACGCAGCAGGAAGCCTTCCAGTTCTTTTTCAAGGTGTTTTGATAAAGCTTAAACTCTGAATTTCAGTTGCACTGGGAGCTCCTAGTAAGACACGATGCTCTTGTGATATAGCAACTCCTTCCCCTTCCCCTTGATTACCCTCCTGCTTGCTTACTGCTTGTTGTCCAAGCTAGCAGGAGCTGGGGAAGCAGTTCTCCTCTGCAGTCTTCTCTACTTCTGTGGTTGTTGAGCTCTACAGCCCTATGGAGGGGAAGACAGAGACTTTGAGAAAGTTTGGCTCTTGACACTTAGTATATTTGCTATAGTTTAATTGTATTCTATTTATTTTTTATTGTATCATCAGTTTACTTTTCCAATGGGAATACATAGCTTTACTGTCCCTAAACTTGAAATGTAATTTAATTAACGTTCCAAGCTCTCCCGTAACAAAAATACAAATGAAGCTGACTAATTCAGTAATTTCCCATGCTTAGCAACAGTTACAGACAGAGAAGTCTGTAAAAGATATTTACAGCCAATGATTAAATATCAGGCTGTTCTGAGCTGTTCTTGTCTTATGCCCACTGTACTTCTTTGGCAAGCCCCCCTAAGAGGGGGAGTAATTAAAATCTGTAGGACAAATAACGAAATAAACAATACTGAAAAAATAAAATGCGGAGGACGTTCAAAAGCAGCCTGATGGTGACCTACAGCTTGTAGGGTCAGAATGGAAGTACGAGTCTGCCCCTCTGAAAGTCTGATTTGCTCTCCCCTACCCACTTGAGACGAGGTCGTTTTGCAACCAGGGCAGGTGCTGCCAGGCCCTGGGGCACTCATGGGTTTTCATGGCCTTGCCCAACCTGCCCAGGATCCCATTTCAGCCCTTTGTGCCCTGCTCCTTGGCTGCAGTGGTGGGCTGAGCCCTGCCCTGCCGCCCCGGGGAGCCCCCCAGCCCCAGGTCTGCTCTGGGGAGGGGGGTGGCATGTGCACCCCCACTGAGCGAGCAGCGTTCCACTCTGAACTTTAATCCAAGCTCACGTGACCGTACAGACCTACATAGCCCGTTTCACTTCATTTGGCTCCTAATGAAGTAAACGGTTGTTTTCCTGGTGACGGCAATGGAAGCTGAATGGGCTGCTCAAAGTTCTGCTCCTTTGGCGTAACTGATTTTAACCTGGCTGGTATATAACAAAAGGAGGAGAAGACCACAAGGAAAGAGGAATCAGCTAAAAACAAAAGACGGTGGGGGGGAAAAAAACAAACAAACAAACAAAATGAAGTGTGTAGGTTATGGAACAAAAAGATCTCCACGAAAGCAAAATAACTGCAGAGCCATGGACTAATTTGGAGTGCTGTTGCTTGTTCCTTGGATGCAGTGCAAGTCTTCCACTAAGGAGCTACGTACTTCCACTCTACCAGCACGAAGGGACCAAAGCGTGAGAGCACTACATGAAAAACAAGGCAGGGGGATCAAAAAGAAAAGAGGCAGAGTATGAGCAGGCAATACTGAATTAGGTTATGCTAGTCAATTTTAATCCAGAGAAACTGGGATTATGCACCTTTCAAAAGTGAAGGGACCTCTCCCTTCTACCAAGCTGAGAAGTGGCAAACATAGAGACGAAAACCAAACAAGTTACTTCATCGGCAGCAAGCGAATGAAAGCTTAGCTCAACTTTCTTTTCCTTCAGTGAGAAATAATAGGGATTCTTTTCACCTGTTCAGTAATTCCCAGTTCTAGGATTTTAAACTATCTTTGGGATTTAAAGTCCCAGTGAAATGCTAAAGTCCCTCCTCCTCAAGTTATTAAGGGAGGGCAGACACAAAGTCTGGTCCCATTAACCTCAAATCTGTAGCAAATAGGCTATAAACAAGGATGGAAGGAAGGCTTAGAGAAAAGGTGCACAAAGGGGCACCAAAAGAGCATCCAGCTTGGAGTCTATGGGGCGCGCAGGCCTTGGTACACAAACTTGAATCTTTGTGGAAAGGATGTGGTGGTGTTGCCCCAGAATCCTCCTGGTTATCTGTCAACTTGATGAAAAAGAATTGGATGCAAGCATGAGCAAGCAGCTCCATTGCTTGTAATTTCTATGATTTTTTCAGTCCTTGACTTCTTGAAACTACCAACAAAGTTGCTGGGAATGGTGTTTTTGTGAGAAAGACGCTGAAGTAATTTTTTTTTCATTGATACAGAATCACAACAATTTCCTGCCCTTGCCTTCCCCTTCTCCCTCTCATCTCCTCTCTTTGCCACCCTTTTTTGCCTTTCCTCCTTCTTTATTATTGATTCAGGATGAATGTGAATTGACAGCCATTTATATGTTATAACCATATTCTCTCAAGATAATTCTGTACACTTTTTTTAATTGTTTTAATTTAGTTCAGCTAACTCCCCCCCTCTTTTTATGCTATAAAATTGATTAGAGATTTCACTAGAGAATACGGAATGGCATTCTGATAGTACCTTAAAAACAGGAAAAAGTATTCTAGGCTTCTTTTACAAGCTTGCATGACATTTAAGTGCACATTTGATATTGTCTTTGTTCACAGAGAGTGTTTCAAATTGCTAAGGTTTATAACTTTTCTTCATAGAAAGATGTTTGATTAGTCAATAAAATGTTAGAAAAGCTTAAATTTCTAGAAGATACAAGAGCCATTCAACTCCTCCCCTTATGTTGCTGCAGGTGAATTTACCCTTGCATGCAAGGCATCCTAAATCTGCTGAAGTAGACTCTTTTTGGGTATTGGCACAGTATGTGTATTTGTTGCCCTTGAGAGAAACACCAGGATATGGTTAGTCATTGGACGCGTGTACAGTTCAAGTTTAGTCAAGGATCAGTCAACTTGTAATTACTCTTCATATTTTAAAATACAGGAATAAATGCAGACACAGGCCTTAACTATGATTTTGTACTGCTTTACTTAACCTGTATTTTTGAGTAGTGTAATTAGTAAAAAGATTTTCTCTCTTCTTTCCCTATGCCCAGTGGCTGCAATGTTTTGTAAACAGCGCTATCCAAATGTACAGTTTAGCCCCACCAGCATGGAGAAACAGCAGAATTTGTTGCTAAGCTGCTCATTTTGATTTAGCACCGGCTTAATCATAAGCATGTATTTGGTCCTACGGACTTAAGCAAGTGTTGTCAGGTTGTGTCTCTTCACTGCACTGAGACTAATTAACGTGCATGTTTCAGCATTTTGCTTAGCTGGCTTCGGTGTCCTGCAGGACGTGTGACCGGGTGCCACTGGTGACCACTACTCACAGCGGTTCAGCCTCCAGTTCGTGGACTGGGAGCCAGGGACAGCACAGAGGGCAGGCATCTGTGCGTTTGTCGGAAGGAGCCTTGGAGGTAACGTGGTCATTACATCACATGATGCACCGCACCACTCCCATGTTGGAAAAAATAGGGGCTAGATAGTCAGAAACTAGGTTATTACATGGAATGTGTCAAATGAGTGTCACTAATTGGTAGGCTACTGGAAAATTAAACTGTAAAACTGCAGTGAACATTGAGGCTTTTACTCTGCTATCATATGTAGCATTCAAAAAGTACCTGAAAAAGCTATAACCTATTATTCTGTCAAGCAACTTGCACAAGAGAAGGGGTTTTACCATTTCAACAGTATACCAAGCAGTATCCATCTTAGAGAAATGCGTAAACTGTCAAGATTTTTATAAAATAGTATGTTTCAAGCTAGTCTTCACCAAGATTAAAATGAAATCTTGTTTGTAGAGTACAATAAACGTATGACAGAACTATCAACTTTGTGTGTTGAGAGTTGTTGCTGGTAAATCAATATGGATGCTAGGGCACCAGGCACTTTAAAAATCGATATAATAAATAAATATAAGAATTGAATTACATTTTAACACTGTGTGTGCAGAGATGTGATTCATCTTGACAGAAATAATACGTGCTGGGTAATCAACAGAGATGTCATTCTTCAGAGCACTGAAGAAAGTCTGCGATCAAAGGACTGGACTGGAAGTCAAAAATTATTTCTAGGCCCACTGACTGACTGGTCTAATGGCAGGTTTAACCTTCTGATCACTCACTTTTTGTATTTGTGACATTAGGACAATAGAAAGTATTTTGAGACTCTCTGCTACGCAAAATGTTATTAAAATTAATTATGGCTAGAAGGGATACATTTCCCATTTATAGTCCCATTTATGCACTGAGTTCTTCTGAAGCAATTACTGAATTACTACGTTTGGAAAGCAGCCAGGAGAACTGCACCTGGGAAGTTCAAACTGGTTCTGAGCCTGATGTTGCGTTCTCCTTAGTGCCTTTTTTTTTTTTTTTTTTTAACAAGAGCTAATAAATCATCCAACACTGACCTAAAGGCAAGGTGAAAAATGTAGGAATAAATGAAGTGGTACAACCTGGTTTCTGATTAGCAGAAGGAAAAGAGAATGGCAGAACAGTGAGGATAAGCAGGTCGGACAGGCTGTATGTAGTCAGTACCCAGACTGTCTCGTAGAGCGCAGGCCTGGGAGAGAACTAAAGCACGCTGTTTTCATTAGTTCCACGTTCTGTCACCTTAGGGTGACTTTAGTTTAGTATGGTGTATCTACAAAACTATCAGGCATTAAGAAGAAACACATTCTCTTTATTCCTGAGCCCTTACTTCATCTAACATCAGGTCTTCCTATGAACAAGTCTGAACAATTTGTAGCCTGTGAGTTACCCACTGGAGTGATTATTAATGAATTTCAGTTTGTAGGGTGCAGGTGTCGGGGGGGTGGGGAAGGAGAATAAATTTTCCAAAAAGGAAAAACTATTTTTCTTGGAAACTTGAGAAAAGTCCCAGTCTTCCAGAAGATGTTTTCTGGGGTTTGATCTGGACACCGCAAATATTTGCAGGAAACAAAAGGTAAAAAGGAAGGGAAAAAGGGTGAGTAGCTAGCTATAACTTTTACTGAACTGTTTTAAAACAGAACTGAAGAATTCCTAATGCACCTTGAGGACAGGCAAAAATGATGTGTGTCTTTATCCCATGACCAGAAAGATGAAGGTGCTGCTGCCTAAGTGTTCTTAGTTCTTTCATCTATTTGATAAGCATTTAGTTGGCAGAAGTTCAGTTCTCTTAGTTCCCAGACAATCTAAGCACTTTCACTGCTCCAGCTTCCCCCCTCATGTTTAAACTATACTCACAGCCACCTTATGGAAAGTTAGTCAGACTTGGGTAAGTTAGCAAGGCTTCTCCGAGTTAACAACTGAAAGTAATATAGCTTCTGGCAGGGCTAAGTATTATGGTCAGCATTAGCAAGATTGAATCTCTGTTCAGACCAGTTCTGGTTGAATTTAACACACGGAAGCTAGAGCATTCAACCTTTGACATTTTATTTCAACAAAAATGTCGCTTTGCCTGTGATCTATAAATAAGGCTTGGCTTATCATCTACCAAACTGCCTAAGCAGAAGCAGAGGGCACCATGTATCACATGCTTGGTTAGATAGGGTGCTGTCGTGCTACTACGGTAATACTAACTTATGGGACTGAACAACGTGTAAAGGTGAGTGTATTTAAAGAAAGGGGGGGGGAGGAAGGTTAGTTAAAAAAAAGAGTGTACCTTTCAAAATGCCCTTAAATTTAAAGAAGAAAAAGTGGAGTGGGCTAATAGAAGAAATGGGTAAGTCAAATCAGGTGAGGGGGACAAAGAAGAATTTAAGAAGTGAGTTGGTGTACATAAAAAGACAGATGCAAAATCACAGGAAAGGGGCTTTATAAAACTTGAAACAGCTTCTTTGAGAGGACAGGTTTAAATAAAGGCAAGCCAAAAGGATATTACTACTAGAAATGTACTTAAGCTATAACATTTAGACCCAGAAATTTTATGACACTTGAATTCAGACCCCTATATTCTTACCCTTTTAATCCTTGATAGGAAAAGGCTATTACTACAGAATAACATATTTACACTGATAACACTGACCCATAAACATTGTGTTTTTATTTAAAATACAACAGAAAGAAATGATGTTTATTGAACTCTTGCAAAGATGTATTCCTTACTCTAAAGGTTTTAAGCGCTAGAGGAAGGTCTGAACCAAAGTTTAGATGGAAGACAACAATAAGATTAATGGTAATGAGGGACAAGAGAAAAAAAGATTTAAGAAGGAAATTATTTGAAAAATTGTTGACAGACTATTCCAAATGCTAAATCCTCTCTGAGGAGAGAGGCATGCGGGTGAGTGAATAAAGAAGAAATACTGGGATAAGGTGAGGTGTCAGCAGAAACAGTAAGAATAGAAGTGACGATGCACTGGCGTAGTGAGGCCATGCAAAACCCTTTGGTGACAAGAAGACAGCAATTCTTGGCAAACTAAGACAAGACACACAAGTAGACGGTGGTGGGTGACAACAGTGGAAAGGTTACTAATCCACTGCACTCGTGGAGAGGAACGCGTATGACATTAGTAAGAACTAAACCTGTAGAAGTGGCTGTTTCCCTCACAGCATCGTTTTGAGCATGTTATGGCCCCCTTTCCCCTAACCTGGGTCTCTTCAGGTTGGGAAGAGCCTGGCCACCATTCCGGTTGCGCAGTTGTCCATTTCCAGGCTAACCTCATAAACCTGCTTTATAACAGAGGAAAATTCTTCAGTGTTTCCTACGTGGGAAGACCAGAACTTGATGGGAGGTGGGTACTTGCAGGAATATGGTGGGTACCATCACAGTATCTCTAAAAAAGACAGGATCATTTGTTCCCTTTTGTTTTCTCCTTGGCAAAATGCTGTGGTGCAGCCTGAGCTCTTTTTTTTGGCTGAAAATAACTTCAGGAAGGCAAGGTTCTCAGCATAAAGGAAGAAGACGAAAAGAAGAAGGTAACTTTTCTGTACTGCTCAGGGAAAGGGTGATGTTTATGTAGATGTTTAAGTGCGCGATGCTTTCCCCGTGCCCTGAGGGCCCGCAAAGGGCCTCGGGCTGCAGCCGGCCGAGCCTGGGAAGCGGAGCGAGGCGGGCGGCGGTTACCAAGGGCTGGCACAGACATTCCAGACAAAAATTAACCGCGGCAGGTAACTCAAAACCCTGATTAAAAACCAGCCATTTGCCCGGTGATTGACTGGGGCGGCGCCGCGGCAGCAGCCGGCCGCATTCCTTCACGCCCGGGGAGCGGGTCGGCGGCTGGGGCGGGGGGGAGAAGGGGGGGGGCCGCTCTCCTGCACCGGCAGCCGTGACGGTGTTTCGGTTAATCGCCTCAGGGCCGCGGGCTCGGCGGCGTGGGGGGGGGGGGGGGGTCGGTTAATCGCCTCAGGGCGGCTGGAGAGGGGGGAGTCGGTTGATCGCCTCACGGCCGCGGCCTGGGCGGGCAGGTGAGAGGCGCGGGGGAGGGGCAGGGCAGGGCGCCCGCAAGCCCCTCCCGCTCTCCCAGGCTGCTCCGCGCCGCAGCCGGGGGGGAGGAGGTGGAGTCGCTTTATCGAGAGCCGAAGTGGAAATTTCCCCGTCAGTTGCCGGCTCCGCCGCGGAGGAGACGCCAGCCCAGAGCCGCTCGCCCTCCCTCGTCGCCCAGCCGCGTCCCGCCCGAGCGCTTCGCCGCTGCCGCCATGGCCAACTACATCCACGTCCCGCCCGGCTCCCCGGAGGTGCCCAAGCTGGACATCACCGTCAGCGAGCGGGAGGGGCCCGGCTGCCGCCAGGGCGCCCTGCGGCTCCTGCGCCGCCTGCGGCCCCACTGGAGACCCGAGGAGGTGACGCTGCAGGTACGGGGCAGGCCGGGCGCGTCGCAGGCCTGCGACCGGGTCCCCGGCGGGGGATCTGGCAGCCCGAGCAGAGGAAGGGAGGGGGGAGGGGGGAGGGCGGGCCGCCATTGTGCGGGGGAGCTGCCGCCTGGCTTCCTCCCCCTCCCCCTCGCTGCCGGAGTGCAGCCCCCCGCGCCGAGCCCCATTTGCCAGGCAGCCTGGCGGCGGGGCGTGGCGGCGCGGCAGCATCCCGGGCCCCCTCCCGCCCTTTCCCGGCCCCATCGCTCGCTTTCCTCTCCCCCTCCCCCGATAGCGGGGCTGGAGGAGCTCTTCCGCCCGCTGCCGGCCCCGGGAGCCGAGGGCTGCGGTGCCGGCGAGGGAGCGGAAGGGGAAGTCCCCGTGCGGTTCCCTCTCGGCCGGATCTGCGCCGAGCAGGACGTGTTGGTGAGGCGGTGGGGGGCTCCCTCCTGCCCGGGGGGGGGGCGGCCGCCGCCGAGGTAACGGCCGCCTCTGAGGTAACGGCGCCGCGGCTCTGCCCTGGGCGCCATCGGAGCCCTTGGTGGGCGCTCCCCGCGCCGTCGCCTGTAAGAAATAAAAGATAAACGCAGGCCCCGGCTCGCTGCGGGATTTGGTTTGGGGCTGGCGGTGCCCGGGCCGGTGTCCGCCCCGCCAACCCTCCGTGCTTGCATCCGTTAGCCCGGTCCCCTCTAGGTGAGTCGGCAGCCGTGTTTGTGGCGAGTCAGCTGCCAGGGACTGGCCGCTGTTGTGCTTCTAGAATGTACTGAACCTGGCCCTGCGAGAGTCCGCAGCCGGTTTACCCGCGAAACGAGCAGTTTCCACTAAACGGTGGGTTTAATTGAGCGTTCGATTAGACGCGTTTCGACTGCGTTGTTCAGCAGTTATTAATATGGGGAAGCGTCTTGTTTGGTGAAGCTCTGCTGAAGAGAGCTGCTGGAACTAATTCGTAGTTCCGGGCATACTGAGGCAATAGCGCAAAAATTGGCTGATATTTTCCCAAGTTTCTTGGTAGGAAAAGAAACGTGACATATGCCAGTCCGGTTGGTATGAAAATAAAGCTAAGGAGGTTTTGCTAAGTAATTTCTGAGGGCTGTAGCCAGAAGCTAAGCACGGGCCCAGCATCCTGAGGTGCAATGAAAATACATTCACGAGATGTAATGCCAGACAGGGTTGCTAGAGTTCATGGAACATCTCGAGTAGGAAGGGACCCATAAGGATCACTGATGACTCCCTGCTCCTTGCCCGACTAGCTAAAATTAACGGTGTTTTTGTTCTGTTAGCTGTCTGATGAGGGTGCTTCTCAACAGAATATTTTTCTTTCTTTCATACAGAAATACTAATAAATGAAAACGAAACATTTTCTTATTAAGGAGGGATGACTAACCATTCAGGAAAGTTCTAGTAGGTTTAAAGAAAAAAAAAAAGTGCAGCTTCCTTCCTCCATCACACTCTTCCGCAAGAAAGCAATTAACAGTAAAACACACCGGTACCATTGGTGTGGAACAGGGGCGCATTTGACTGGTCATGCAATAGTCTGTGGCTAGAGGTTTCTGTCTAAAATTGTCTGAGTTTTGTTTCGACCAAGTTACTTTAAGAACAAAGCTTTTCAGCTTGCTTTTTTTCCTTTTGAACAGCAGAAGAATATCCTGTTCATGAAGCTCTTAAGTGACCTTGTATTTTTAACTCTTTAGTCTGTGTTTAAACCGCTATGCGTATGTAACAAGCAGGAGTGTATGTGGCTTGAAACTACTTGTATTACCACCGTGGCCACTGCAATCTGTTACACGTGCATCACATACAGTAAGTCGCTGAAAGGAAAGATGACTTTTTATTAAGAGGATGGAGTGAACAGAAGGTCCTGCCTTGGAGTCCCCTCATTAGAGGGGCATGTATTTGGGAGGGAGATGAAAATGAGATGAAATGCATATTGCATGGAAAATGTGCTTGACTGATCTGAAACAGCAGTATCATAGCAAAGTAGACAAAGAACATGGATAGGTGGAACAGACTACTACTTCATCCATTAAACTGCTGTTAGCTACCTTTGCTCTTAGTACTTCTTGGGTCCAAACAATTAGTAAGAAGTTGAAGGGTCCAGGGTTTGACTTTAAGTTGATTAACTTCTCTTGCAAAAATTTAATGTTGTGTCTCAAATTGTTCAGTCGGCTAAACAATTTGGAAACAGTGTAGTTAGAATATTTAATGCTTAATCCTCACTTTCTTTAAGATTTAGAAGTATCTAAAATCATGAATGTCTTTAAAAATTTTTAAATTTTGCATCATAGCATAGAACATGTGTAGGACAGAGGATGAAAATAATTTAAATTTTCAGTGCTTAAATTATTCTTTTATTGCGTTATTTATCAGAAAGTATGGAGTCCATAAGCATTGCCAATTATTTGCTGAATCATAAGCAGGTTTACTGTAATGTACCTCCTCTATCTCAAGTAATATGTGATTATTACCACTACAAACCAGTACAAATATTCAAGTTCTGCATTGGTGAGGAGAAACAAAATTTTCTTGTCTAGACACTGATGTTCATGTAGATACTTTCTGCAGTTGTAATCCCAGGAGGATGTACTAGGAGTTGTGTAGAACTGGGTGTTATATTTTCGAACTGTTAAATTCTTGAGGTTTTCTTTCTCTGCTTTGCAGTGGTACAAAGCAAGGTCGTTAAGACAAATCTGTGCTTTTTGCAGTAGTCACTTTCGATTCTGGTACAGCTGATTTTTAGTGAAAAAATTGGAGAGTAGTTCAGGTTGGAACGGATTTCTGGAGGCCTCTCTTCCAGCCCTCTTCTGAAAAGCTCAGTGTTTGCTAAATTCAAATTGATTGTGGTGAACATGAAACAGTTTTTTCTTTATTTCATAAACAAAAACACTCTTCAAAACTCAATCACATCCTGTTTTGAGTTAGTAAACAGCTTGAATTGTGGCAGTGGACATTCCAATTTTTATATTCTGGACAGTACTAATGAAAGATAAAAACTGAATTGTTTTTACTCTTCGCTGCCTTAGAAGAGGTTGTATCACCCTTCCTAATGTAAAAATGCAGTCACAGTTTAAAATCTGTTGCCCATCTTAAGAATTTTTTAAATTTTACCTCTTTTGTGGAGAACGTTTGTTAGTATTTGAAGGAGGATCAGTGTTTTGTTACAGTATGGGAAGGTTAGTTGCCACTCAGCAAGCGCAGATCCACTGCTCATTTATCCCATGGCTTATTCTGTATCTTGTAGGTCTGAGAGACCGTCTAGAGAGAGAGATGTGTGGGATTTAAACCATTGAAATAATTGAATGGAAACAGAAAATGTTAGTCTCTGGGAAACAAAGTAAACTAAGTTTTTATTTTGTATCTCAGTGTCATATTTTTCAAGAGAGATTTTTACTGCTTGGCTCTTTTTAGGATATCGTGGTTTTCAGCAGTTGTGAAAGTAGTTACTGTGTGAAGAGGGAGGACTAAATTCACAGATTAACATCCTGAAGTGCTGTTATCTCTAAATAGAGAAGTGATGAGTGAAGGAAAGAGTAAGAAAAGTTAAAGAGTTGCAGAATGGGCTGCGTTGCTGATGTGTTGTGGAAAAACTGTAATTTGAGGTGTGCCTTGAACACAATGTCACACAGTAAGTGGGAAATGTAGGTAGTATTAGATGTCACTTGAGGCTAGGTTGGTTTCTGCATTCTTACTAAGCTTTCTGATGGAAGCTTGATAATTTATAAAGGGTTTCTTGTGATATCAGTGGGTGGGGCAGCAATTCTGCAAGTGGTGACATTTTATGTAATTGATCTGCCACATCACAGTACATGATGTAATCCAGTTGTGCAAGATACAGGTGTGTGTGTGTTGATGACTCTGGTTCACATACCAGAGAATCGGTATTTGCTTAGACACAGGTTGAATCTGGTGCTGTAATGGTGTATAATTTATGCTATAGGCTGATAAAGTTGGAAAGGAAGGTGGCTATCTAAGATGTTTTAGTTCCTGGTTTTTTTTTTCTGCCACTGTTACGTGGCCATTTCATGTCAAAGTCTTCCAGGAGAGGACCAGCAAATTAGTTCTTTGAGTCAGAATAGAATCTTAGGCTGCTTTCCTATTAATTTTTTTTTTCTGATCTATCTGAAACTGTTTTCATCAGTATCACAGTGTCTGTAGAAAGGTCTAAACCAATTCATCACTTTAGAGGTCTTACTTACCTGATGTTGACTGTTTTCAGGTAGGAGAATATTCTTCAGAAACAAGATGAAAAATGTGCAGTTTGTCTTTGATATTTTCTTGTGACATTTAAAAAAAAAGTTTTCTCATCATGCATTTAGCTCAGAACACCAGACCTTGCAAGGGTGACGTATCTATAGCATTTTATAATAGACTACTGCATGTAATTTTAGATGATCTTTGTATTGAGAATATGGAGGATGTGAAACTTCAGTTAAAACCTTTGAAAAACAAACACTCCCCTCAAAAACCACCAAACAAAGAACCCTCCCTGGGGTTCTTCCTTGAAGCTGCAGAGTTGATGATTTAGTAGCCAAAAAAACATTGGAGTGATACTATACAGCGTAGGTAGTGGTGCTATTGCTTTCTCTGTGTCAACTGCTGTCGTACCTGAGCACTCCCAAGAGTTCAATGGAAAACTACTAGTTCAGCCTGTGGCCCAACTTGCCGTGGAAGGGTGCCATTAACTTACTGGCTCTCTGCTAGGTTTGGTACTTTTTACACCAAATGGTCTTGTTCATGATCATCTGACCACCAAAATCACCTAGGCAATGGCTTTTACCTGCTAAGCATAATGATCTAGAGGATGTGGCTCCAGAGCATGGAGACCTTTGAATAAGGTTGCTTGTAAGCCTCACTGAGTATTTGAGAATTTATCTAAGGCTTGCATTTTCCATGAGTTGTACCTTGTCCTTCTTTTAGGAATAGCTACAGAAAGAGGTGGAGAAATAACTACCCTGATTTCAAGAAATGAAATTCCTGAGAGAGATACACTTGTGCATGTACCTGTATAGACTATACTTTTCCATAAGAAATGAAGTTACATGTTACAATACAAACTTGAAGTTTTGTGAGCATTGAAGAAGCATGTATTAAAAGTCTGTTCATTTCTGGAGATCTTAATGTTCAGTCTGGGGTTCAGCAGTAGAATCGGGGGAATCCCTGCTTATTTGTGCTGAAACTTCATATCACTGTTCTGTTTCTACAGCAATACAGTGTTGCTTTCTGTATTTCTCCTCCTGTGGATGTAATGACAGTCTAGAAGGGAAAAATCTGCTTAGTTTTACGTCTCTTCTGTGAGTGATAAGTGCTTTCTACTTTGCCCCTGTAACACTTTATTTCTGCCTGTTCATGCTTGTTAGGTGTGATCAGAATTTTTTTGAGCACCTGGAACAACAGGATCAGATATAAGCTTTTCTTGAACCACCTGCTTACAAGATGGGAATATATCCATCACATGCCCTTTTCAGGAATCTAATAACCTGATCGTTGCTGAGAAGAGTAATCTGTCTCAAAGGTGCTTCTTGTCTTGGTTGAATTTTCTCTGCTTTTCTTGGACTCACTTGGACTATCTTGTTTCTGCCATGTGCTGCTTTCTGAGACTGCGGTAGTAACTTAAGCTTATTTGTAGCTTTCTCACCTTCACTCTGCATTTCAGTAACTGGTTTATAAAGCTAGAAAGCCTTGACTTCAAGCTAGATCTCTGGATTGTGGACCAGTATAAATACCGTTTTCAAAAATGTTGTTAGAATTTGGTTTTAGCTTTGCATTGTCTCACCTGAAAGTGCTTACTACAATATAATAAATACATACCACAATAATTAATTTTTTGCAGATTACAAGAGTACCACAGTCTTGTGCTGGATTTGTGTGTTGCATCGTGTTCTTGACTTCTGTTGGCTCACTGTATGTCTTGATTGATTTCCAGAATTTTCTACCTGCTATTCATAAATTTCTGTAGATTCTTCCATGATTTTCCACGTGGTCTTGAGAGTTAACTGGTTATCTTATCCGTGTCATCAGAGTCCCTTCTCTGTTTATGCTGCTCAACTGGTGCTTTTGTTGTAGAATTCCAGTTTTGCTCTGCTGCGTCTCAGATTTGTGTTTCAGGCAAGGTGTTCTAAACTGGTTCTTTAAATGCTCCAGTGAAGGCATTCTGGATAAAAAATAAAGTGAGTATTACGTTCTTTTAGTGGTAGAAAACATTACGTGTTTTCTCATAATGGAATATGGAAGTTGTCTACTCTGAATAATTTATTAGAAAAGTAAGCAAACGCTTCTTCCTCTTTTAAGAAGCAATAACTAAAATGCTCCTGGGTGTAAATAATTACTTATAGCAGCATGTTACAAATAGATGCTAATAAGAAGTAAAGTTGCTGAATTATCAGTTGAGGGAGTCCAATTTCCTTGTTGTAGATTTCTTTTTGTTAACACTAATGAGACTTGTTTTAAAGGGATAATAGACCTGTGCAGTATGACAAAAGCTGTACAGGGGCCAGAAGTTTCTGCTTAACAGCATAAGCAAATAAAATTTTTGCTGTTTCTTTGCATCAGTACTATTTAACTTCTGTTTTTTTTAGTAGTATCACTATTTCTGATGACCTTAGAGCCCTGTCTTTGTTATAGTACAGTTTTGCATGGGGAGAAAGGCAAGCTTCATTAGAGGATTGTTTTATAAGAAGTAGAGAACAGTAACATAAGTTCCAGTGATTCGAAGTGGTGCCATTGTACGTTGGGAATTGTCTCCTATTTTCTTTGCCACCTTTCCTATACAATAAAGACAATAGAATTTGCTTTCTTCAGAGAGGGCAGTGAGTTTTATACTTGCTGATTTTGATCCTTCCTAGTTCAACAGACCTTTCACTTTTGGTCCTGCAATGATGGGATAAGAGCTTTTTCTACTGCTACGTTTTAGAAGTTTTCATTTACGTGTGGCAGGCAAGATACTTTTTAAGGAGTTAATTCTGCTTTTATGATAAAATGTATGAGAATCAGTTACTTCCACATTGATTTGCCATATTAGTGCTGTGTCTTGTTCTTGGCTCTCCAGTATGAGAAAGATACAGGCTCACTGGAGCAAATCTAGCAAAGGGCACTGACGATGACCGAGGGACTGGAGCATCTTTCACATGAGGAGAGGCTGGGAGGGCTGGGGCTCTTTGGTCTGAAAAAAAGAGGGTTGCAGGCATCTTACCAAGGGGAATGAAGAAGGAGCCACCAAACTCTGCTCAGTGCCCGGTGACAGGCGAGGCAATGGGCACAAAATAAAACACATGTGAAATTCCATCTGAACACAGGAAAACATTTTCTTACTGTGAGGGTGGTCAAACACTGGAACAAGTTGCCCAGACAGGTTGTAGGGTCTTCAGAATTCCTGGAGATTTCAGTGGATGCAGTCCTGGGCAACTGGCTCTAGTTGGCCCCGCTTAAGCAGGGAGGTTGAACTAGATGGTCACAGGAGGTCCCTTCTGATCTGATCAGTTCTGTGACAATACAGTTCAAAGGGGAGGGTCATGAATGAATACAATATAATATAAAAGTGTAATTTGTGCATTGTTGCAACAACATGCTTATGTACACAGAGAAGACTTAAAACACCTGTGTGTCAAACAGTAACGTAGTGTTAGACTACAGCTGTATTCGTTTTAATGTGAAAACCAGTATCTGTGGTGCTAAAGAGTATAGTTTTCATAGTTGCACTGATTAGCACTGTAACATTTATTTAGTTGCTGTAAAGACCGTTTAAGACAAGGTTCTTCATTACTTGTCTCCTATTCTGGGTTATTAAGATAATAGCTAGTAATAACATGTGTCCATGAATTGTAAAGTCTTAATTTTGACTCTGTCAAGGAAGCTTTGTAAGCAGGTGTATTTGAATTTATGGTTGCCCCATGTAGATGAAAGGTGTATGATTTGCTGAACCTTACTTCTGTGAGATTAAGTGTTCCTGACTCTTTTAAGAAAATGGAGTAGCTTTGTATACTCTGCTATTCTACATCTCTGCTTGGGAACCCTAAGCTATTTTTTGTTGAGTTTACTCATCTCCTGGCAGAAGGCTGCTGAGGAAAGCAAGGCATAATAGCTAAAAGACATTATGCTCCACTGTGAACGTCTTTTCCGAAATGCGGGAGACTTGAGACAACATAATATTTTTTTTTTTCTTTAGGAATTAAAAAAAAAAAAGATGCTGATGCTTGATTTTTCCAGATCCCTGAGATGTGGAAATAAGCTGTCTCTTTGTGTTTGAATGATACTGCTTTATGTTCCCAAATAAAGGCTCGCTATTGGAAGAGAGCAGGGGAAGTCAAAGTTTCTGAATTGTGTTTGGCTTTGAAAAGAAACCAAAACACCAAAACTGTCTGAGGTTCTAAGGAATGATAATGCTTGTAGAGAAGTTGCCTGTTGTTGATGTGTATTTTAATAAAAGAAAAAAAGTACTTTTTCTTTAAATGTTAGTGTGTAATACAAGGTCTGAAATGCAACAGACCTCTTTATTTGTCAGCATCTTTGTCCTGGGCCTGACTTAGTGTTTGAGGGAGAAGAAATGCGGGAGGATGTGTGAATAAGGATTTCAGACTGTTGTCATTGAACACTTAATATTCAAATTCTGATATATATGTTTTATTTTTCAACTTATTTCTGACTTCTATTACAATTATGAATTAAAAAAAATATATCCAGAGTCTTCAGTCCGTATCTCCATTTGTCTTTTTTGTGTATGCCAGAAGAGTTAACTAAATGAGAACTGCCTAAAGAAAGGTGTCAAACTGAACTTGCAAAATGTCCACCCAAGGGAAAATTGTGTATGTTAATGAATTTGAAACTACTTCCTGCTGCTCTCTTGTTTTAGTGCAAAGTCCTGAAAGGAGGTTTCGTGCTTTGTGTGAGAGTTTATGCTTTTTCAGTTGAGTTTTAATTAGGGTTTTGGGGGCAACAGAGTGGGAGAAGAGGCATGGCTGCAACTACTGAAAGAAAATTGCACTTGGATATAAATTTCAGTTGCCGTGAGAACCTTGGCTTTAAATTGTTTACTACTTACGCTGAAGACTGCAGGAGGCTGTTCAGTAGTTATAAAAATGTTGGCATTCTTCCTTGTGATGCTGCTTGTCACCTGAGAATCTTAAAGTCTTGTCCTTCAGTCACTTACCTAACAGCTGGAGTTAATATGGGTAGTCTTTATCTATCTAGCACGTTCTTAAGCATTCAGTCTGGGTTGACAGAGTACCAAACACCTGTTTTTTTGAGCTGTACAACTGTCCCAGATTGTAGGAGGAGATCAAGAACTGCTCTGTTATTCCTGCAGTCATTGAGTGGGATTTCAAATGCTTGACTACATGCAGCCTGGTAACTCAGGATCAAGTCTGCTTTGTCAGGTAGCTTCTGCAAGAGTTCAGCCTGTATAGTGACTATTTGGCCTCACCATCACAATGCGAAAGGAGAAGCAGCAGTTAAGGAGTGGGGTTTTCTTGTTCCGCTCCTGCTTTTCCATAGCTAGGAGCCTGTAGTATCCTTACTTCATTGTTATTTGAAAGGCAGTGAGTAGGTTGTCATTAGCTATAAACATAATGCTCAAATGTTACTCTTACTTATTTTTGTAGAAAGTTACTTGCTTCATCTTCAGTATGTTCAGGCCTCAGTGACTAGACTGGTCAAAGTCTAGTAAATTACAGGGCTTTAAAAATTGCATTTATGTACATCTTAGGGATAAGGACTTGAAATGCTTTTTTAATCTTTTAAATGGCAAACACCAGTTACGAAGTAAAATGAGAGGATAGTGGGTCTTGTCAGAAGTTTTAAATTTGGAATGATACTTGAGGCTGAAGACTGGGGTCTTGAATTTTAAGTACTGTCTCAAATTTGTAGAGGAGCCGAAGTGACTATAGGAATTGTTCTCAATCAGTAAAACATCAAGGGTAGTGGGAGGATGATAACCACTGCACTTGAACTGTTTCTGACCTGAATTTTGCTTTTTAAAAGGAGTAGTTCAGAACCCCAGGAGTGTCTTTTGCTAGTTGTGCACTGATCAGCAAGTAATGAAATTGAGGTGCATCAAAATTGTTTTTGATTTTATGCTGCCTCTATTCATGGATGGTATTGTACTGGTTTAGGATTGCTGCTTTTTTGCGGCTGTGATTTCGTCCATTTTCAGCAGTTTCAGAGTGGTGATGTGGAAACTTATTTTACAATATTGAGCTTTCAGTTATTGCCTTTTGCGTGTAGTATTTCTGTAGTTCAGCATAGCATGTTTTCACATTTTCCTTCTATTTTCATGTGATATTGGTAAAAATCCTTGCAATTTTCTCCATGATTTTCCTGTATCTTTTGTTATTTCTTTTTTTATTTTTTGTTATTTCTTTTGTTAATGCTCAATCTAGTTAACATTTGTTTTGTGAATGAAAGAATAACCTGCATTCTTTTTCTGCACATTGAAAATGCAGATGTGAGTTGCTAATGCATTATTTGTACTTTTCAGCTGTTCACCGATGGAATCACCAATAAACTAATTGGCTGCTATGTGGGTGATGTAACAGACGACGTGGTTCTAGTCAGGATCTATGGAAATAAAACAGAGCTCTTAGTAGATCGAGATGAGGAAGTGAAGAGTTTCCGTGTGTTGCAGGCTCATGGCTGTGCACCTCAACTATACTGTACTTTCAATAACGGCCTGTGCTACGAGTTCATGCAGGGAGAAGCACTGGATCCAGAGCATGTATGCAATCCAGATATTTTCAGGTAAGCTTCTATTTTTTTTAAAGTTTTTATAATTATTATTTCATTATTCAAGTTCTGTGATGCATTTATGGTGTTCTGTCAGGCTCGAAGGATCTCAAGCTTAGTTATGAGCAAGCAGAAAAGAAATATTTCTATAAGCCTGCACTGAGTTGATGTTCACACTCTTGACAGCTCACTGTCCTCTGTCTTAGTTATCATGGTATTTCAGTGCTGAACAAATGATCCGTGCTGCCTCCCCAGAAGACTATAAACTCTTTAGAGGTCTGCTTATTGTGAGTATTTAACACTAGCACATTACCGTTAGGGAGATCATGTAACATGGTAGAGTTGTAGGGGGCTGGACTTGATTAAAGCAAGTACTCCTGGCTCTGTTTCTAATACATGCCTTTTGTGAATAGGTTCAAGACAGTCTTCCATTGAGACATAATTTTTTAAACTCTTAGAGGTGAACAGAAAGTCCTGATGTCTTAACGTTTTAGCTTTTCATGTATGCGCTGAAATGTATTTGCCTAACCATGGCAGCCAATTTGAGTCAACTCTTCTAAAGATAAGTAAATTGAAGAGTAGACTGCAAATACAGGTGAAGTATGCATGCGGTAACTGAACTCATCCCTTCTGCCTCCACTTACTTAAGTAGTGCTGCTAACAACCTTTCGATTCTTTAAAGATGCTACGCTATAGCTGTTTTTCTGTTAAATATATTGTATTTGACTTTTGTTGCTAGGAAAAATATGATAAAGACTGTCAGATCTCTTGCAAATAGAACGTTAAATTAAACTTTTTTTTCAGACTTATTGCCAGACAGCTTGCTAAAATCCATACTATTCATGCACACAATGGATGGATCCCTAAATCTAATCTGTGGCTGAAGATGGGGAAATATTTCTCTCTCATACCCACTGAATTTATGGATGAGGAAGTAAATAAAAGGTAGGTATTTCATTATGTGCTTTCCAGATTTCCCACTCTTTCTGGTTGAGGGGTAGAAGAATGTTTAAAAAAATAGGTTTGGTTTACCACGTAGTGTTGAAGTTTGTAAAATTTTCTTTTTTGTCATACTCTTCTATACAAAAGTGAATTATAATAAGGAGAGACTTTTAATTTATTTGGTATATTGTGTATGTATAAATAAAGTTCTTGGTTTGATTGGACACTTAATAAATGGTGGTAGTTTTCTTTACTCTTTTTAAAGAACCAAGGTCAAGTGAAGTACTTCTTCAGGTGGTTGTCTCTCAACAGCTTTTAAGAGATCCATCAGTCTCCCCGACTGAGACCTGTATTCTGGGATGAATACTGAAAGTATGTTTCCTGGGGCTGCAAGAGTCCTGCTGGTTCGTTCTAACCTGCACCTCTTAGCTGTCCTGTATTTGTTCAGCTTGTAAATTTTCCAAAATTGGGTGGCATAAAAGTAAAGTTAGGGAAAGGCTGGTTTGGGTGATGGGATGAGCTCCCACAGTGTTTTCCAGAGGAGGAAGAGGTATCTGCACAGCCATTCTAGGCTTGTGCTATCATGGAGATTCACCTGGGCTTAAGGGTTTAATCACACTTTGGTTTTAGCATCCCAGTATAGCTCTTGACTTGTAAATCAAACTGTTTTTTTCTTAGGAGATTAACAAAATAAGAAAATATTTCTGAAGGGTTCTAGCATCAGTTACTAGAAGATTGGGATGAGAGAAATGGCAAAACTAGGAGCAATGTTTTATATTTAAGTTGACTTAGATAAAATTTCTGTGCTGTAATGCCTGACTTGAAGACAGTATTTCTTGGGGACTGGAGATCAAACTTTTCAGCTAAAACCTCAATTTGGAAGCATTTGTACAATATTGTCAAACTTCATATTGCTCAGGAAGCAGATTCCAGCTTAAAGCATTCTTCATAGAACTTCTTTGAAATCATTGATGCCAACTGTCGTTCTTGCTGCATTGTGATTAAAGAATGATCTAGCAAAGTTGTTTAAATTTTTTTTGTATGTTACATTCTTAAGAAAACTGAGAAAATTTGAGTAGTTAATTGAAAGTCTAAAAGAGAAAATGCCTCCGTAAGCATATTTACTATGACTAGTATAGATACATACAATACTTATTGTGCATTCTACTGGGAGGAAGTAATGTAACGTGAGCAAACAGTGAATTAAATTAATGTAACACTTCTAATCTTTACTCCTTTAAAAAATGTGCAGGAGTGTGTTCAAGTTCTACTCCTGATTTTTCCACTGATGTTGTTTTTACAGCACAGACTGTCTTTAGAGAATTGTTTTGGGGGAGGACAGAGGGAAGTAATTGTTGTAACTTGAGTGCTGTGGTGTCAGAGGAAAGAGTTACTCTAGTTTGGGAGAAGGTCTACTGAATTATTTGAAAGAAGACTATAGAGCAAAATAATTTATTTCATCACAAATGCTTGAGATGGAATGCACAGTACTAAATATTAACACTCAGACTTTTTATACCTGAAAAGGTTTTTAAGTGACATTCCAAGTCCTCAAGTTCTTCAGGAAGAGATGGCCTGGATGAAGGAAAGACTGTCAAATTTAGGATCGCCAGTGGTACTCTGTCACAATGACCTGTTGTGTAAGAATATTATTTACAACAAAAAACAAGGTAGGTATTGAACTAAACAGTAAGTAGTGGCTTAGTTTGTGCTGTAATTGCATTTGCTACATCAATAGCGTCATTTCACTGACTTTAACAAGTGAACTCAATTTGAACTTTTAAGATCCAATATAGTGGTAGTGATATCTGTGCAAATATTAGGTTGATTAATTAGCTATTTCTCATCTATGTGTTACTGTACAGAGGAAGAATGTTGGTGTTCCTTGCTTTACTTAAATTAATTGTTAATCCCTAGTCTGACTGTATGACAGGGCTTTAAAATACGTAATTGTTTATGTTGATTTTATTCTAGTCACAGAGCTTTTTGGAGGAGAAAAAAAACATATAAGCATAGAAAATAACCTAAAGACTTTCTCCTGTAACGTGTATTGTTGTAGTTTGATTGTGGGAAGACACCTTCATAGTGAAGTATCTTAGTGATACTTAATACTACATTCTGTGACTCAGTTTTTCCTATGTGAGGTACATAGGAATCTGAAAGATTTCTTTTGTAAATACATGCTTTATTTAAACAGTTTTAGGCAGTACATATCTTGACGAAGATAAATTTTTTGGTTTATTATAATAGATTTAACTTGTAATTCATGTTATGAAAGAATGCCTTAACTAAAATCTATAAAGCTTCTGTATAAACCCACAGTTTCTTTTATTGCTGTATTTTAGTGGTTTGAGTTTCGGTTACTAAATGAATTGATTAAATGGGATATTAAAACAGAAAGGGTAAACCTCCTACGAAATGGCCATGGTGCAGTAAAAATGCACAACTTTCCTCCCATTTCAAATGTCTGGGCTTGGCTGAGTGCAACAAATTAATCAGGCTAGATCAAGATTTTCTTTTGAAGTGAGAATGACATGTTCCTTCTAGGAGCTTTGTATTTGTTTGTGACAGTTAATGAGACTGTTGGTGTGTAAGCCAAACGTGTGTGAAGTAAATGACTGTGAATGGAACTGAAGTATTCATCAGTCGTCGTTGGTCTTTGGCCTTTTAAGCTTACGTGGCTTAATTTCTAAATAAAAACTAACAAAAACATGCTGGATTTTGTTCCAGTATGAAAACTGGCTGTGTATGTATAACCAATTTCTGCATCGGAGATGGACTAAATGCACGAGAACTGAGAAAATAGTCTTTTGGTGGTTTGTATACAAGTTTCCTTCTGAGTAATACCGTTTTGAAGGGAATTGCTAGTACTTCTAGTTCTATCGGTATATACATACATATGTATGTGTATATACCTGTATAATGCTATTAACAGCAATTTTAATTTCTAAGAGTTCAGTACAAAACATCAGTGGTTTTGCTTAGTTTCAATGGTAGGTTATAGCTCTGTTTAAAAAGAGGAGGGGGAAAAAGCATGTAAAGTATGCAAAAAAAAAAAAAAAAATCAGCTCGTGGTCTTACACACGGAGTTGTGATAGTGTTGTACCAAAAATAAATCTGTTGCTGTTTTGTGGGTTTTTTCAGTGATGAAACTACCTTGAGTTTTTTAGCATTCCATAACAGACCCTTTGAGGTAACAGTAATTTTTATAGTCACTTTTCATAGTAGAACCATACTGCAAAAATAATCAGAGGAATTTCTTTAGAGGGTTCACTATCACGATCAATAGGCTTGAAGTTCCTACGTTTACAACAAATGCTATATGCTTCTCTTTTTGTAAACAGAATGGAGGAAAAAACAATGCCAGCAGTGCATCACTTATGAGCAATCCTACCATAACAAGTGTGTGAGTGCTTAGAGTTTGGGTACAGGGTGGGGAGGAGGGAGGTACATAAAGCATTTTGGCTTCAAGCTAGCTGTAAACATCTTGGGGGAGGGGAAAGACTTGGAAATATGAAATACATATGTTTATTAAACTTAATGTTTGAATGTTGCACATGTACTGTGTTGTAAAGCTTCTGCAGTCTGGGTACAAGAAGTACCATTTTCATAGTAACCAAACCTCAATGCTATGTGTAGAATATTTGTTGTTCGAAAGCTGTGTCTTGCAGTGTACTTCTTACAGAGCAAAAAATACTGATCTGTTAGTACAATCTTAAGATGAGAAATATGATTTTAGAAGTAGAAGCTCAGCTTTTAACTGTAAATATCTGTTGCTGGAATTCTGTTTAGCAGAGCAAAAGCTTTTATTGGTATACAAATAATTTTCCAAGAGCATAAAATAGAGTCTTTAAAGATGTACTTCACTAGGAATTACAGCAAACTGTATGAAGGTAGTTAACAGCTTTGGTGGTGCTGTACTCTTACTAAATGTCCTCTTTAATCTAGAAAGACTCCAGTGTATCAAAAAAGACCTTGGTGACCCTAAGCTGGAACTAAAGAGAGGATCAGTATTCTAGATTAACTTTTTTTTTTTTTTTTTTTATTTCTCTCCCCAGTAAAGTTTAAGCAAAGCTGATAGCGTTTATCTGGCTTTTCAGAAGCTGGCATAAACAGAGTAACTCATTTATCTTTTTTAGCACCACTGTATTTGTCAGTTTGTTTGTGAATGCTTAATTTGCATGTTTATTAGGCACAGGGTGGGTGCATGTATGTGGCTTTTTTTAAGCTACAGAGTATGAACAGATAGTAGGACTCCTGTCCAGTGCAGTTAGAATGATTGTGGCTTGTCCCAGTGGTTTGCTTTAGACTTGTCCTCCACATTAAATTAATGTTGAATTTTCAGAATTGAAAGAAAAATCATGGTTGTGCCACATACTGCTTTTAAGAAGAATCAGTCTCGTGTCCTTAAATTTTATTTACGAGACTGGAATAGCATGCTGAGTGCTAGCTTCATTTAATGGAGTGTCACTCAGCTTATTTGAATTTGTTCATGCCATGGCTGAAACCTCTGCCTCTTGCTGTTTTGGTAATGTCCGTTTGCAGTCAGTCAGGATATGAAAATTTGCAAGTGTTGCTTTACATAACTTATTATCAGTGTGAACTACTCTTTGAAGGATATAACTTGGAGCTTCGTGTTGCTTTTAATTACAGTTTGGGCATCAAGATAGTCAAAATATGCTTGATGCTTGGTACTGCTTACTTATAGCCCTGGTGTTCTGATGCTCTTAGTTTGGTTTTGTTTTTTTTTTCCAATGTGACCTGGGAGTTTTCAAAAATACCTAATGTTTCAAGAGTATTCAAATACTTGCTATTCAGTATGACCAAGTATCAGTATTCTTTTGTCTATATCTGTATGTGCTCTTTTTGAATGTAGTGAAATCATCTGGCAGGAAGTGAAGTATGTAGGTAGATGGCTAGTTTTGTTCTGTTTATTCCCTCTGCCTACCCAATGTTTTCTATGATCTTTGGTAGGAGTCTGTGGGTGCTCAGTGCTTCTGAAGACTGAGGTATGTTTAAGGCTTTGGTTTGATCTAAAAACCTATTTTGTTTTGCAAAGCTATATTGGGTGTTTATAGCTAAAATTATTCTTTGGATATATGACCCATTTGTGAATTTTCAGGTGTGTTCATAGCATAGATAATTATCTTTTCTGAAGCTGTCCTCTGGGGCCTCAGTGGCTCACCCGATGAGCAGGATGGGGTGGAACTCAGGATACATCATTCTGCTGTGATAACTACAGCTAGGACTTGCATGTTGAAAGTGCTTACCTTGTTAAACCGTTAAAAATGAAGAGCAGCTAGAAACACAGGTGTCATCACCCTCCAACCTTTCAGTTCCTTGAGGAGGTCTAACAGATGCCCTCTTGACTACTGCTTGATCTATTTAAAAATTGAATTTCTGGTGTATGGAACACATGTTCCATTTTGTATCTTTGTGTAGTTTTCATAGATTGCATTGCACATTGTCTACACTTGGTGAAAGTAGTGTGCTTCAACTTGAGATGTTCAATACTCTTGATGTCTGTATTCATGTTGATAACAGTAGCTTCTCCAGAGAGATGAGGGAGCTTAGTTTTAAATCATGTCTTCAATAAAACATAAATGCGCTCAGACTAGTGTCTCTTGTTGGTCTGCCTGCTCCCAATGAAATGAGTGGGATGTACAAATTCTTTGTACTTGTTAAAAACTTAAAAACAAAAGCTAGCTGCTTAACTATTCGTGTAAGCCATATCTTTTAGAAGTGGCTTTCCTGTATGAACTGCACTAAATCTTAAAGGCAACATCTAATACTGTGGATATTTAAACAATTAATGCAAAGTTTCTTCTTCTAAATAAAGGTAGCTGAGACACATAGGGATTTGTGAAGTGACAAACTTAGGTGTTTGCTTTCTTCCAGTTTCATGTAGAGAGCTATGCCACTTTATCTTGAGCTTTTCATGCAAAAATTAAACTTAAGGTGGGAGTTCCACAGTAGCATATGTCTGAAAGATCAGTAAAAATACAGGACTTTTTCACTTTGAACTTTTGTCTTATCGAATGTGAGTTTGCCAAATATTCTTCATCTGCTACAGATTAGGTATGCCGTTGCTGCTGCCTGGTGGTGGCATGCATTGTGCTGCTTGTGCACTGACTGGAGGTTTATCGCATCACTTGTTCATGTGTGTTTCCCTATAGGAGAGCGCTTGGTAACAGCCACATTCGTATCTTGTTAGATTCCATTTCTCATTGTGTGTAATATTATTTCTCTCTGGAAGTACATTTGAAATGTTAGCTGCACTTAACAATGCATAGCAGCACATTCGCATACTCGAGGTGAAATATGCATGTGAAATAAATTTGAAGTATTTCTTATGTTGATATTTTGCAAATAGACTTCTACCTGCTGTGTTTGTATTTTGCGTGGGGAGGGGAAGAAAAGCCCTGTGAATACAAGCAGTATCAAATGTTTGTGGGTGTGTGTAGGGGGGGAGGTTCAGGAAGTCAGTTCTGTAGCAGAACTATTAACCAGGGTTTGGCTGTGTGTTTTGACTGGCTTGTGACTTACAGGTGTTTCTTTTTACAAGTAGTAGTAAAGAACCAGTGGGAAATGCAAGCATATACAAGTATATGGATCTGCCAGTCAAGCAGTGGCAGAAGTTAATCTGTGACAATTTTATAAGATCTTGGCTGCAGCTGCTGTAGAATTTCTTGTCCCTTCAGTGTTCTAGAGAGCCTCAATTTTCCATTGCCAAGAAGATACTCCTGGGAGGAGCTTGCCACTTTGCAGGCCATTTTCATGTTGGTTTGTCAGACCCTAAAAGATTTAACCTCATAGCCTTGGGTAAGCAGTCCTCTCTTTCTGTGGAACTAAGGGTAAATGCTGACTTGGAGGATAGTGACGAAGTGATTTTGTTTGTGTTGTGGGGTTTAATTTTCCGTTGTAAGTGATCAGATGAGAAGTTTTATCCATCTGGAAAATATTAATATGTTAGTATTTCAAATATGTTAAAGATGAACTGCATAGATACAAGAAACACTTTTAACCAAGTTGTTCTATGATAACTTGGTCAGGACATTTATCAGGCAAAGCTGCTGTATTTGATACGTGCAATATCCATAAATCTGAAGGAGGCAGTATATTAGACACTTAAAATCTTTAGTATAGGGAATACATAACATACTTTGTTCTTGATTACTTTTTTTTTTGACCTGGAGTTCTGATAGTTAGCATTAGTATCAGTAAGATGTTTTAAGTCATTATAAGAAAGTCGTTCATTGTATTAGAACAAATAAGTTTTATTGAGTAAATATGCAACTAGCCATCAAAAGAATGGGTGTAGAGAGGGAGAAGGGTGCAACTGTGAAAATTACCCATTTCAGCATAGCAGTGGGAAATGTAAGGTTTTGCATTTCAATGTTCTAGTGTGAACAGGACTTAAATTAACCCATTGCTTCCCTTTCTGATGTTTTTAGTAATTTTGCTGGTTTCCCTTAAAATACAAGAGCTGTCGTTTTACCTAGTCCATTTTGTTAATGTCTTGACTGTTTGCTGAGGTGTAGACGTTCTTGAGGAGGTTCAGTGCTGTACTACCTTGAGTGAAGCGTTTTCCCCAGCTTCACTATAGGTAAATGTAGTTTGGAAACATTTCAGGCAGTGTTTGCTGCTTTGTCAGTCCTGGTTTACATAACACTACATAGTTTCATAGTTTTGAGGACTTTAGGGTTGTCTAATAGTTTATTGATACTAGTTCAAGCCAGCTAAGAAAAGCAACAACTAAGGATAGTCTTGCTTTGTAAGTGTGGTTGGAGGAAGCCAGATATACCAACACGTGAAAGGAAGTATCGACGTGTTGCGACATGTTAGTCTATTGTGGTTGCACACCTGTGTGAGAATAAACAGGACTGTTCTTTTTGGACTTGGGGAAAAATTGATCTGCTGTTTCTACATGGAGTTTAAATAAAGGATCCTCTACTATATTTCTTGTTTTGAAGGCAAGGGATGCCCTCATGTGGTAGAAGTTAAAATTGAATTTCTGCTATTCAGAGTTTAAAAATATAGAACTGTAAGCTCTAAGTAATGATTTAAGAGCTTTCTGGAAGTATTCAAAGATGTCTCGTATCATAATAATCACAGCCTTACCCTGGAATGTCTGAGTGCACGCAACTAGGCACAAGTAAGATGGGTATGTGGTTTTTTTTTTATTTCCCCCCAAAACTTCAAAGGACACGAAGCGATTAGGGCCATGACTTCATTTGATACGGACTCTGATGTTGCTGTTGTGTCTCACATAGGTGATGTGCAGTTCATAGACTATGAGTACTCCGGATACAACTACCTGGCTTATGACATTGGAAATCACTTCAATGAATTTGCAGGTAAATATTGGATTTCTGAGGTAAAGGTAAACTGGTTTTATAAAGAAGCCTCATTCTTGCACATTCTCTGTGTATCTAGATACATGTATGGCTGTTCATCTGCTGGTATCAAAATGTATTGATGTCTTATCTTGCAAGACAGTTATGCCCTTCCTTTGCAGCTCTGCTAACCCAGAAATGGGAACGTCGCATCCTAAGTTTTTGGTAGAGTTGGGTAAATACAGAACTCGTAGTTTTCATGGTATCCTTCTGTGAAATGACACAGCAGAGACAGCCCACTGTAATGAAATACTGCAGATGTATCTTTTACAGCATAGATACATATTGAGAATACACTGTGTGTTTCCACAGTTCCAAATGGCAGGCTTCTGTGGTGGTGTGGTGTGTTGTTTTTTTGTGTGTGTGGGTTTTTTTTTGTTTGTTTTTTGTTTTTGTTTTTTTTTCATGGCTGTGAATGTGTGTGCTAAGTACTTGCCCTTGGGTCGTGTCCTAAAATGAGAAGTAAAAGCTAAGACTGTGTGGTAGGAGAAAGGTGGAATTTTAGGAATGAGGTGTTGGTAGATTCGTTCATTTACTGGTTCAGTTCTTTTCAGTGAATGCTCATTCCATTTACTCCGTAAGAGAGAAATAACCTTGAGCATATTGCAGTGTTATCCCAGAAGATAAGGTGACAGGGAAAACCCTACATAGTGATTAGTTTATATTGAAAGTGCAGTATGGTGGAATTAGGAGCCTTCATTTGCCAGTCGTTTCACAAACTGAATGTGAAGTCTAGATAACTAAAAAGAAAAATCAAGGGTGTATACTTGGTACTTTAAGTATTTGGAAAGCAAGTTAAATTCTTTACAAAATATATTTGAGAGCTTTTGGGTTTTTTTTATCTGGGATTTCTTCTGAGGATCTGACTACATTTTTAAAAGGAACTAAGTGCAGTAAGAAGACTAAACACAAACACTTTTTTCGACTACGGGGAAGAGTTGTGCTTCTGCTATTCTATATCCATCCAGTAAAAATATGTTGTGTTGTTTTTTTTTTTTTTAAAGCTAAACTTGACTGAATCTGACACAGGAGAAGATTTAGGTGCTAGGGGATTGCACTGTTCGTAAAATAAGATGCAAGGATAATTCCCACATCCTTAGGGAATGATAAATACTGGGAGTAAACTGGCAGACTCTGTATGGCCTGTGACTAAGCATTTCTTGTATAGGAAGAAAAATGGGACAAAAAAGAGTGGTTGTGGAGATAAAACTTCTGATTCTACCAATACTCTGTGGAGGAGAGAGGTAGACTGCTAATAAATTTCTGATCTTGGAAGTAAGAGCTTAGCTGGTGACCTGCATATGCAGCTGGATTCAGCTTTGGATATTGTTGCATACAAGCCCCTTTTCCTATGAAATGTGTGATGTTTGGTGTGTGTGGGAGGGCTTTTGTTTCATAATTCAAATGCTCTTTCTTGAGGCTTCTCTCAAAGCCGAACTTGTTGATTTTCAAAATATAAATACAATATGTATGAGGCTGAAAACATAAACAGCATAAACCTTTCTACTACATTGAATGCTCCAATTCGTGTGTGAGAAATTCTTGTCAAGGTGCAACTGATAAAATCAGGTCAAAGTAAAAATACTGATGTTTGTCTGCATCATTTTTTCTGTGTGTTTTGGGGGTAAGGAGGGGGGGAAGTAGTCCAGTAATGTGATTCTAATGGTCTTTTTAGACACCATGAGGTTCTAATAGGTATTTTTTTTCTTTTCCTAGGAGTAAATGAGGTAGACTACAGCCTTTATCCTAACAGAAAATTACAGGAGCAATGGCTGAGATCTTACCTTGAGGCCTACAAAGAATATAAAGGATTTGGCACAGACGTCAGTGAAAAAGAAGTTGAAGTTCTATATGTCCAAGTCAATCAGTTTGCACTGGTAAATAAGAAACTGTTGATTAGAATGTATTAAATACTATACAGAAACCTGCTAATTCATGGACAAATGTAATTGCCAGTTGCTTACTCTGTGTTCTGTGGTATGTAAAGAAAAACTTCCTTAGCCTGTTCTATGGAAGCTTTCTGTTACGTTGTGTGTTAAAAATTCTGTGTAGAATATTCCTAGTGAAAGAGGCAGTGAGCATTCAGAAAACGAGATGAGCTTTTAGCGAGTATTTCTATTGGCTGTTTATTGGTCTGGCAGGTTCCTGAGTTGGCTAGAGCTTACCGTGAGTCTGTGTTGAACTTTTTCTTGTAGTGGTAAGAAGATAGAGTACAAGGTAGTGCTTCATAGAGACCAATAAATCTTCTGACTTTAAAAGCCTTATTAAAGTTAAAGGCTTTAAAAGCCTTTTTAAAGTAAGATGATAAAATTTTATTACAATAAAACTAGGATACGTTGGGGTGGTTTTTTTCAGATAATTAGGTCACTCTAAAGTCTTTCAGCACTACCAGAATTCTTGCCTTGCCTGCAATGTCTCGGCAAGCAGGGATTTGCTTGCAGATTTGGTTTTGGTCACCTTAGTGGTTTTAATTGTAGCAAAGTGCACAGGTAGTCTCCTGTGATTGCCTGGAAGTTCTGCCTTTCTGTAGAGTGTGAGGGCTGGCTGTGTGAGTCTGCTTCCTGCTCCACCTGTAGCTTGTGCATTATAAGCTATCTCCTGTCTGTCAGTCTGTCGTTCCCAGACTTTGGATGTGAGATTTTCGTTCACTTGTTCTTTCACTTTGAAAGGATGGAGTGTGTTCAGTTTTGATCTACCTTCAGAAAATTCCACCTGGCTTTGGTGCCTTGTCCTTCAGAGAAAAAAAAGCACATCAAGTGTAATTCATGGAGGTAGAATAAGGAGTCAAATAGGTGTGGCATGGAGTCCTTCAGTGCCCCAATTAGGTATACAGTTAGAAGCAGATTGAAAATGTCTTTCCCCCCTACCCCCAGCTTTATCTCTGTCTGATTTCCGAAGCTACTTTACAGGATCACATAAGTTTTATTTTTTCCGACTAGCCCTGGTCTTGTTTTGCCTGGAGGATGTAACAGGGAATGTTATAGCAAGAGTGCCTTTTACCCAACAGCTGGATAACTTTGTTTTGCTTTCTCCTGAAGAATAACTTGCCAAACTAGTCATAGGAGGACCAAGGCTAAGCAGCTAGTTTGGCCTTATTTCAGTCCTCTTGCTGACTAACCCAAACACACCTCTGTTACTGTGATACCTTCAGTTTTCTGGCAGAAAGCTAATGGGTGCAGTGTGGAAACACAGTTCGTGTTCTAGGAAGATGATTATTAAACAATAATAAATACCAGCTTGTTTGCTGTTGTTCTTTTAAATTCTGTATTATCAACTGCTACTGTTAAATTCAACTGTTCCATTCATTTAGGAAAGTTAGATCTACACTTAAGTAGGCTGGTGGTCTGTTTTGAAAAATGCAGTGTTGTTGTCAGCTTTAAACTATGGTCATACTAATATTTAAGAGGATAGAGTTCTGTTTACAGAACAGCTCAAGACCTGCTTATAGACCACACATGATGCACAAATATTGCCAAACACTCTTGTGTTGGTTAGTGTGGGAAGCTTTGTTAACAGAAAATACAAACTAAAGTTAATGGTGCTGGTGTGAAATGCCAAACTGCTCACTATCAGGCAAACTTAACTAAACTAAAGGTAGAAGAAGGATTCACATGTACATACAGTAGTTGCTGTTTCAAGGTGTTTTCAGGCGTGTGTGCATGCATGTCTTCTATGCTTTTAAGTGTTACATACAAGCTTTAGGAAGCAATTTAGGTAATTACTGTAAGTAGTTATTTACTGAACAGAAGTTTGAAGTGTATCACTTGTAACCTGTGTGGTCCAGAGAGGTCTTCCACAAGGAGACTATCAAGCTCATATTTCTTCATTTGAAGTATACTAACAATCATGTCATTGATGTAATCCGTAGTTTCAGTCTGAAACTGAACATAGGCCTCCAGACTACTTATCTGGAGTTGTAAAGGAAGCAAGTTTACAACAGATGAGAAATTTCTATAAATGCTGATGAGTTAAGTGATTCTCTTACATCGCAGAAAGATGTCTCTTTGTCCAAGTCAGTAGTGAAAGTGAGTTGTAGTTAAAATGATGTAAGGGCTGTAATTGGAGATTCAAAAGGAATTCCATATTTACACTAGAGTTGAAGACATGTAGAATAACAAATACTCAATTAACAGCAATAGAAGTGAGATAGTCGTATTTATGTAGATTTTTTTTAATATGGTGTACATAGTTGTACAACAGTCTACTTATTAGATGCCCTATTTCAAACTGCAACATCATTTTTTGTGAAAACAATGCACAGTGTCAGGAGGCCAATGGATTTACTCCTCCAGTTGCCAGTAATTAATTCTGTCATACTTGTTTACCGGTCTCTGGCAATGAGGTAATCGAATAACTTTAAGACAAGTTTGGGTTTTGAGAGTTCTCTAGTAGATAACTTTTTGTCTCAATGTGAGAATATGTTTACATGTTGGATTTTCTATAATATTAATATTTCACTAATAATTTTTTTTATTTCAGGCTTCCCACTTCTTTTGGGGCTTGTGGGCTCTAATTCAAGCCAAATATTCCACCATTGACTTTGATTTTCTAGGGTAAGTGTGCTTGCTAAGTATAATCACAGAATGCTTGAGACTGGAAGGGACCTGTGAGGCCATCTAGTCCAATGCCCCAGCTATCAGAAACTACAAGGTCTGAGCAGCAGACCTGATCTATGTGATCAGACTATAACTCTTCATTTTTTCCAGAGAAAACAAGACAGTAAAAATTGTCTGTCTGTGCTTGCTTGTTGCTGAAAGTTCTCTGAGTTAGTGTGTGCCCCTGGGCTAAAACACATGGTATAACAAGGCAAGGAACATAACTAGAGGAGTAAATGTTTTTGGATATTGAGTGGTTTTTGTTGGAGAAAGGTGTAAAAGCCGAGTTGGTCAGTGTGGTGTACGATCTGTCAGACACAAGACCTACATTTCCAACTGCAAGAGTCAAGAAATGGGGCTCTTGTACGAAAGAGCTTATTGACTTCTTGTTGCATGGAGTGTTGATCTTGAAAATTCCGAATCTTTTTTAAAGAGTCTTTCGTAATGTCAATGAGTGTTAAGTTCTGTTTCCTGAGACGCTGGCGGATGGTGTTCTGTTTCAGGTAGATGTGTGTCTTTGACATTTTTTTCAATGGCCTTTCATGGCAACAAGCAGAGGAATTAATCTCTCTATTAGGGACGGGGCGAGGTGATAAAATTAATAATTTTTCTTGGTAAAGGACCCCACTTTAGAATTTTATGCGTGACTAAGCCAGTTTACTCGGCTTAGTTGTGTCACTTTGTAAATGAGACAAATGTAAATTTCTTTGTGTGACTTAATTATTCTCAAGTAGAAGTACTTGTTAGTAACCGCTAGATGGCACAAAAAACCAAGTTAAAGCATGGGTGGTAGAACCCAAAAAGTGTCGTTTTTGAATAAAATGTCATTCTTGCAATGATCAAGATCAGATTTATTTGGAATTGTAGTTGTCAGTTGTTGGACAGTCTGTTAACAACTGTTAAGCACGAAAACGCCACCTTTGATAGTCCCAGAATAGCATCTTTTTTGTGAACTGTAGCAAGCTGGGGGGGAGGAGTGAAGAAGTACCAGAATATGGTTGCTCTGTTCTTAATTTCTTCCTTTGGCAGCTGATAAGGGTCAAAGTTGGCAACAGGGTACTGGGATAGGTGGATTTTTGACTAGTCCTGCGTAGGGTGGCTGTTTTCATGTAGAGAGTTACCTGCTCTTAACTTCAAATTTCTCTCTCCCTTTGAATAGGTATGCAATTGTTCGGTTTAACCAGTATTTCAAAATGAAGCTGGAGGTCATGACATTAACTCTTCCAGAGTAACGAAGAGAAAGAAACTTACCAAGTGGATAGACAACCCCTGAATCTTTTCCGAGAACAGATACTGGAAAAAAGCTAAACATTTGTTGAAGTTCTGTAATGCTCACTTGGTGGTTCTTGCTTTATAAATAATGCCTCTGAACAGTCCTTCAATGTTAAATTTAATATGAAGAGCATACATACTGCTGTTGATATAAAATGGATTAGAAACTTGCTAAATCTATAAAAAGTTGTAGAAATGGCAATTTAATCCTTCTTTGTAATTTAACATATGTTGTATGTGAATTATTTATTATAAGTTTAACATGATTCCATTGCTGCTTTCATCAGTTTTTGTAAAAGTTGGGTGCAGACAGTGAAGTTGTTCCAAAGGATTCAATTAACAACCTATTTTAGTGAAGTTGCATTAACTTATATTAAAGAAAACATGGTCAGAGAATGTTTTAGACGTGTACAAGCAAAATATGAGTGGTAATAGACTTGTGAGATCACCAGTGTGCTGTAACTAGGAAAGAAGGTTAGAATGATCTGTATTTTCTCTCTTTTTTTTTAAAAAAAGGAAAAGGTAGCTTTCCATAAGATGGTACGTTTCTTTTGTGAAAGAATCAATCAGCTTGCTGAAACGATGAATGATGTTTGATTTTTCGTTCTTGCTGTGTTAAGCTGTAGAAATGTGGAAGTTCCGTGAACACCAGATTCTTTGAGGATGCGTGCCATCATAGTGGTAGTTGGACAGTGTACCATCTCTAACTTCTCTAGGAAAGCTGCTTGCTTGTTAAGTGTACCTTTACAGCAAAAGACCACTATTACAGATCTGTATTCCTTTTTGAAATGTGATTCTGAATTTGAATGCTGTTCTGGTCTCTGTATTTGATGTGCTTCAGCAGTATCTAGCGGAACGGACTATTGAACTGAAGATTAGTGAACAGAGTTCCTGTTGCACTGGGGAGCAAGACACTTAGGTTTACAGTTTGTGTATTGTTGACATCTTTCTGCTTTGTCATCTTCTAACCTTGGATTCTAGTCTTAAATGCCTGGTCCTGTAGTTGCAGGTTCTGGTATGTCTGGTTTATTTTTTTTGTGACAGCAAATTACTTTTCAAAGTCTCCATCTTGAAGCATAATATGGAAAAGTGTATGACTTGAACAATGGAGCTTTGATAATCACATGTGTTTTCTTTTTTCTTAAAGCTATTATACCAAGAATGGTCTGAATTACAAAATGTGAATTGAGAAGAAAATGTTTACTTAATACGATGTATAAATTTGAGTTGAAAGAGGCTTTAAATCTGAAAGGTGGTGAGGAGGGCAGGAGGGGAAGAAACCCAAAACAAAAAAATAAAACCCAACAATGCAGTGTGGAGTTGGGCAGGCATGTACTCAACTCTGATCATACTCTGAAAAGCTTTGCACTTTGGTCACATAAGTGCCCACATGTACAAAGTCTGTGTGTGTGCATATACACGTGCAAACACAAACTTACCTGAAGAGTAAATATTATGGGGAGTCTGTTGTACAGACTCCAGCAAAGATATTTATTCAAAATTGCTTTATGGCACACTGTTGTGTGTGTGTATGTGTGTATACACACACATATATACACATATGTGCTTTACAAAATACCTTGGATTAATTCAGGACAAAGAAAATTGATGTGAATGAAAAATTTTCACCTTGAAAGACCATTTTGAATGGTATTCTGTTATTTTACAAAAGCAAGGTTTGGGTGTTTTTTTTTCCTCTTAGCTTGTTTATATTCATCTCTGAATGTTTCCAATTTTTTTGAAAAACTTCCTTCAGTCAAAACCTTAATCCTAATACAGATGGGAGAACTAGGATTTTTTTTATAACTTGAAATTAGGTGACCATTTTCGTTAGCTTTTTTTAGCTGGAGGCTACTATACTGGACAAATCTTCTGGGTAGTTAAATAGAAACAAATATCTAAAATGGACATTTATATTTTCCTTGTAGCAGTTATCAAGGATGTTGCTAGAGCTCATGAAAGCACTGAAGATTTTAATTTTCTGTGCTTTCTCCCTGTTGACATTATTGACATATGTTGAATAATAACCTGCTGTCTTGGTAGTCTCTCTAAGTTCAGCAAGGTCTGCTTGGAAGTAAGATTGGTAAAGATTTTTGAACTCTTATTATTATTTTCTTCAAGTGTTGGCTTTATTTCTGGCAGTGTTGCTTTGTATTTGTGAAATATTCGAAAAAGGCTGTGAAGTTCACTTGGTCTTGCGAAATCCAACACCTGACAGATCCTAACTTTGTCAGCAGTTGGCAAAACACATTCCCTTTTCAGGTACCAGTACTATTTAAGTTAGTGTCGTTTTTTTCGGTAGTATTTTTGGTTTTATAGCTCAAGTAGCAATAACTGTAGGAGTGGAAACTTGCTTCTGCAGAACCAAAGCTCTTCACGAGTGCAGCTCAATCTCATGCTTGTGGAGAGAAGCTCCACTGAATCCTATAAAAGCACTTTGAAGCAGATAATAAATACTGCAAGCTTTTCCTGAGCCACTTTGAAGAAGCACAAGGATTATCAGAGGTTATAGCGGTTGACTTTGCAGTACTGGTAGAGGCTTTCATATTGCATGTTAAAATTCATTTTACACACTTAAATGCTGCTTTGCATCAGCTTTCTTTCAAGACAAGTGCAGATTAAAACAATTCCTGTAAAGTTTTGAGGAAATACTGTAAAACTTTTTCCAAAATGAAATACCAGTTACCTTGAGCCTTGTTCCACATCTGTTTGAGCCAGTAGCACTTGGATATCCTCACTTGCTGAGGAGTATCTACAGATGTGTTAAGTCTGAAGCAGTAGTTTGCAACAGCGTTGCAGATCATAAGGTAGCGTAAAACTGTGAATACAGGACATTCTGAATGTAAGTTAGGTACTAGAGAACGTGTACTTGTTACAGTTAATTTATCTTAGTCTCTTTAGTAGCAACGTTAAGATATTTGAAGGAGGGCAAAAAAAGGCTGAGCTCTAGAAACATCCTGTAGTAGTTTTGACTGTGACTTGCCAAGAAGATATTCTGTTGCCTTTATGTTAAGCTAAGGGCATGAATGCCAAAAGTAATAATTCTTACTCTAGTTAAACCTATATTGTAAATATAAAGAGGTTTATTACTAATGGCATTCTTGCATAAATAGCATCAAGTCAATAGACCGTAGTGGCCTGGTTGCTTTTGTAAAGCAGAATAGTGTGAATTTTTTTCTTCTCATTTCTGCAGTCAGATCTGGCTAATCCATGCCTAATTGCTTAGGTCACCTAAGCATTAAAGATTTCTGAATGGTAAATATTGTCTTCTTGCAGAATTTAATTTCTTCATTTACACTTCTTGATTTGCATTTTAAAAGGACTCACCAAATTCTGCATTAACCAGGTCTGACTGTATATGTATATACAACAGTGTAAATAACCATTTGTAAATTAGTGTGAATTGTACTGTATCTTGCATTTATGGACTTGTGTATTGCATTGTATTCTCTCCTATTTTGTAGAAAATTTGATGTAAAGAAGAAATCTAACTCTGTGTGCGAACTTCTTTTGTTAACTTGACCTGTAACAGAGCATAATAGTTTTATGTTAAGGCATCCATTTATAGCCTTGGGCATACAGTGTCTTTTTTCTCTGCATCAGCTTTTTTGACATTTTGCTCTTGGGAATGATTCTGGGAATAAAGGAGTTTATACAGTACTAAGATGAAGAGAAAGCCTATTCTAATAATAGGGCAAACTATGTGTCAGAGGTACATGTAGTGTACCTGTGGTTTAGGGAAGGCTGTTAAAATTGTTTACTTAAACTTCCAAAAATTTCCTATACATTCTTGAATTGAATGCTGGTGACTTCTAAACATAAATGTGTTGAAATGCTTTAAAAATGTGCTCTCCCATGGTGACAGCAATTGAGTTAGTTGTGGTAGAAGTCCCAACTTCAATGTTTTTGGTGAATATAGCCTTATAGGATTAGTTTCTAACTTATAAATTCTTACAATAAATGCCCAGATCACTAAAATGGTTCTGCCAGTTATTTTTCTCGACAGTAGAACTATTGGCAGCCCTTTTAGACTGTTTGAAACTTACCTGAGGTATTTTCCCTGTGTCCCATTTCCTCCGCTCCTTCCTGTGCCCACAACCCTGCTTCGTTAGGGGAAACAAGGATATAAAAAGCTTCCTTTCCATACTTAATCATCACTCTTTCCTTTTTGACCAAAATTGTGTGGTGTTTTGTCAGTACATGACTTTCCATCGTATTTTTTTTGTGTAGGAAGTCCCTTTCTGAAGAGGCCTTGAATCTCGGAAGCATAGACAGAATGCAGCATAGTTTTCTCCAAATGCCCAACTGTATTTCATTTCTGTTGCTTTTCACTGTCTGTTTTGAACTCAGTGTCCTTCAGGCTGCTAGTTTAGTCTGTGTTCAACAACTGCTGGAAAATACTGGCGTGTGAATTTCATTGTCCATTGGACATACTGATCCTGATGCAGTTTGTACATCCTGTCAGCTTTACCTGCCCCGGATGAGAGGTACATGTGCTTATCAGTGTTGACACTCTTAAGTTACTAGGGTCCTGGGAAGTGAGTGTATTGAAGAAGTATTAGTCAAGAGGAGGGATGGGCTCAGTAAATACAAGTAAAAGGAAATAATTCACATGGAAACTCAAGCTTAAGCTTTTGATGTAGCAAGATACCGGATGTGCTTATTTACTTCCATGGTTTAAGGACATGAGCAAATTGTAAAGGGGAAAGTTTGTTTCAAAATGAGGCTTAAATTTCTTTTAAAGCATTTGGTAGCTAACAAAAGCTTACAAAATACTCTTTGGTTACTCCTACGAAAAGAAATCTTGAATTTTAGTAACTTCCTGATTAAGCGAAACTTTGTTCTGTAACCTAGTAGACCATAATCTCTTGCTTGGAGTAGTCCCCCCTCTACTTTGCAGAAGAGGTTAACCACATCTTACTGGTCTGTGTTTATAGTTCCTGTCTAATCTTGATTTTTGTAACGAATTTGTATTGTTTACTGTGTTCTTGGATGTCTTCTAAGGTGTACTAGATTAGTAAACTACTGGAATTAGCTACTAGCTCTTATCATCTCTTCCACACCAGGCAGGTTGTAGTTACAGTAGTAGAACAGAAAGCATTTGATCAAACTTTCAGGTCATGCAAAGCTGCATTGAGCAGTCTTGCAGCTGATTATTTTCCTCTCTTTTTATTAGTGGGCTTCAAAGTGATTATTTTCATTAGTTGTGAAAGATATAAAAAAGCCATGACCTTTGGTCTTGTGCAAGGAAGGTGTTTTGTTAGCCAGCCACACAATTTTTAAGAAAGGGGCTCTCAGCAGTGAGAAACCACACAAATCCAGGTGGGACATGTTGGAAGAACCCAATCTTTGTGTCTCAGACCTCTGGAGTGGAAAGGAAAACAAGTGAAATGTTTCTGTGTGCTGGTTGCATGGAGGTGCTCCATCTCAGTGATGTGGTAAGAAGCTGGAAAAAGCAGTATTTGATTTTCTTTTTTGTTTTTTTAAGTGACTTTTCCAATTGGTCTGGTCTGTAGAGATTAAGTTCCTGTGATTAGGAAACCAGTCAGCTTCGGGGGGGGGGGGGGGGGGGGGGGCGGGGAGAGGGCATAAACATTCCAAAAAGATTATTCTAAAAACCCAGGCAGTTGATGGATTTGCGAGTGTTGGGCTTTTCTGTGTATTCAGTAGTGCAGGTGGTGTTCTGCACAAGATTCTTTATTAAAGGGTTTTATTCTTGTGAAATGTTAGAAAAATGAGTGGAGCGGGCCTGAAGCTGATGATGATCTTAGAGCAGGTGGCCAGACTTCACTTCTGGTTCGTGATTTTACGTCAGCTGTTTCTGTAGCCACCTAAAATTGTTGAGCTGCTGTCTCATGTTTGCTGTGGTGTGGAACTCCAATTCATGGACTTCCCAAATATGTTTGATTTGGTGCTTTGTAGCGAGATGACATAGGGAAAGCTTGGTGGAAATTAAAAGTTGTGTGAACATGTAGGAAGCAAACATGTTACTTGAAATCTAATGAACTTCGAAAATAAATGCTGAAGTAACTTCAGGTACTGCACCAGCCTATTTTTGTGATATTGCAGCTGTGTTTTTTCTATGTTAAGTGGGTTTTTTTTTCCCCATAGAGATCCATGCAAAACACAAGATGAAAGAGACCATGGAAGAGAAACATGGAAAATGTTGTATACAACGGCATAAAATGCAGCTTAAACTGGAAAAAAGTGTGTTTCTAAGCTTTTGGTGGTAGTAGTTCTTGAGTGTTATTAAAAAATGGTAGGTGTCAAGTCTTCAGTGTGTGAAAGACTGTTTTTTTTTTTTTGTAGAAGTGTTCATTTTAGCATTTTGTATCTTGGATGCAGTCTGTGGTAGTTAATAATGCTGCTTTGTACACAAGTGCTTTGAATAGTCTCAGCACTGCGAATGTATCCAATCTTTCTTCAGTATGACTAAGTTAGATTCACTGGTTCTGTCTCAAGCCTCTTAATCCAGCTATCTAAAACTTTAAATACTTGCAGAAGCAGGGCCTAGCATATTAGGGATATATTTCATTTTGTGTCTCTTTCCGCCGCCCCCCCCCCCCCCCCCCCCCCCCGCATAGTTTCTAGTGTCCTTCTAAACACGAGTCTGTTTGTCCTGTGAATAAAATGAGCTCAATTTACAAATAAGCCTTCCCAGCACCGTCATCCCCCCGAAAGTCCCCATGACCCTCCTTGTATGTTGTGGAGTTTAGCTGCATCATTTATCCATTTGAGTGAATTGTATTTCTTTCGAACTAAATGTTACTGAAGCTCTTTTAAGGCCACCTACCACTCATTAAATGAAGTAATGTACCTTTCCAAGAGATTTATATTGTGTAAATAATTTCAAACTGCAACAATAAAGTTTGTTTCTAACTGCACTGTACGCATATATTGTGATGATTTTGCTTTCCCTGGGCTTGAAAGTACTTTATACTGGATACTTCAGAGCTCTTTAGAGGCTTTTGGCTTGTGTTCAAAAGCATACCTTTCTGGGATGAACAACCCGGCTAAAAAGAAATACTTCAGGCCAGTATTTGGCTTGCACAAAGTTAAAAGTTTTGCGTATTAAAGAGGCTTGATCACTAAATCGCCACTAAAATGTCACATCTGTGAGGCAGGGATTAGATGGAGCATGGTTGTCAGTAGGAATTACTGCTGAGGAACTGGAGGGAAACATGCAAAGTTCGGTCTGCTCTGAAGTTTAATTTATGCACAAAAAGGGCTGTGTTAATTATTAGGGACTGATTTTTCAGGCTGATCTGTGATGCTGAGGAAAGGCTCTGCGCCCAGTGCTAGTGGCACGACGTTAGATACTTGCTTTGGAGGTTAACTGGGATGTCTCGATGTACATCAGCAAACTGCTTCCTCCAGCTTGGTTGTGGACCCTAAAGAGAATGGTTTCACCAAGGTACAGATTTTACTGGGGCTGGAGTTACCCTGTGCAGTTGCCTGCAGTGAATTTATTGAGGCAAACGTCCCTTGGGCTGAAGTCCGTGCTCCGTTAGTACCTGCTGTCCTTGTCAGTGAAAATGGGCATTTCCTGTATATGCTGAGCACAAAGGTTTGGTCTTAGTTTGTAGTGGGCTTGGTTAAGGCTTTATCAGTTTCTGGATAAGGAAGAAGGGACAGATAGAACAAGCAAATACAGGAAAATTAAAAAAAAAAAGAACAACCCCTTCTGTGAGTCCAAAAGTAAAGTAACCTTTAGGCTGTGAAAAAGCATTGACCCAGCACTGTAGGAGGCTGGAGCCCCTATTTATTTGCTTAATTAGGTTTTTGTATGTAATCACTTCTTAATTTGCAAGGCCTCCACCTTTGAACTCTGACTTTTTTCTGGAAGTGCAATGATCAGAGTAATGCTCTAAACGTACACGTTACGCAGCCCGAGGTTCTCAAATGCTCCAAGCATTGCTGCCTCTCATTGACCTAAACACGTGGCTGATTTTCACTGGGGTTTTTGCTGCTGAAATGTTACTACCGAAGGGAGGAGTCAAAAATTGTTTTTCAATGGAATAGAAAATATTCAGACGATGGCTGGGTATCTGGTTTCTTGTCCCTGACGAACTGCTGCTTCGTGGTAGCATTTCTCTGGCGTCCGCTGCCCAAATGCTTGGAACTTTCCACAGGGCTCAGTGGTGGCTGGTCTTTGTTCACTGTCCTGATCGCAGACAAAAGGAGATCTCCTGTGCTGATGTACTAATCCATCTTGACATGGAATTTTTCTTTTCTTCCCGAGATAAAAACCCATCATTCACAACTTGGCCAGAAAATGCAGAGCAAGCCCTTACTGAGCTAGAACTTGTCTGTGGGAGGTAATGAAGAGGTTTTTTGAGGCCACCCCAGAAACTACGGTCCTGAAGAAGTTACTTATTTTCCTCAAGGTAAAGAGCAAACTACGGACATGAAATAGGAGGGAAAACAGTGAGGTGTGTAGCGGACACCAATACGTAATGTATTTAAATGTCAACTGTATAAAATGTGCGTTCCTAGGAGTTTCCCCAAGTGAGTTTGAAATAGCACATTTATCCTTAATAACAGAAAGCTGATGTGCATTATATGGGATGTATATCGGTTTATAGGTTAATAGATACATTATATAGGAGGCTTTATTCCCATTAGCACCGCAGAGTCAAGCTGCATGAGAGCGCTGGAATCGGTCTCGTGTGCTTCTGTGAGTGTGCACTGCTGATAGCCCCCCAGAATTGGCACTTGCTACTGAACATGTAGAGAAGGGTTTTTTTTTTTAAAGCCTCCCAGTGGGCTTTATTCCTGTTGCATAGCGGCAAAAACTTCTCTTTCATCAAGAACTTGATTTGAAACAGGAGTGTGAACGTCTTATTGCATGCTCTTTGGAAGCCTTCCTTGAGACTCCAGATTTAAGCTGTTAACCAAGGCTTGTTTTCTTCACCTTCCCTTTTAATACTCCCTACAACCAATCTGCAGCTCATCCCCATCCTGGTCTCTTGCTGTGCTGTTCGGTATAAAGCTGCTCAAGAAGCATGGCCAGCAGGTTGCGGGAGGTGATTCTGTCCCTCTGCTCTGCTCTGGTGAGACCCCACCTGGAGTCCTGCATCCAGCTCTGGAGCCCCCAGCACAGGAGAGACATGGACCTGCTGGAGCAGGTCCAGAGGAGGCCACAAAAATGATCCGAGGGCTGGAGCACCTCCCCTGTGAGGAAAGGCTGAGAGAGTTGGGGCTGTTCAGCCTGGAGAAGAGAAGGCTTCAGGGTGACCTTATTGCAGCCTTCCAGTAGCTGAGGGGGGTCTGCAAGAAAGCCGGAGAGAGACTTTTTACAAGGGCATGGAGTGATAGGACAAGGGGTAATGGCTTCAAGCTGAAAGAGGGCAGATTTAGATTAGATATTAGGAAGAAATTCTTCACCATGAGGGTGGTGAGGCACTGGCACAGGTTGCCCGTAGAAACTGCGGATGCCGCTCCCTGGAAGTGTTCAAGGCCAGGTTGGATGGGGCTTTGAGCAACCTGGTTTGGTGGGAGGTGCCCCAGCTCATGGCAGGGTGGTCAGACCTTCCAACCTAAACTATTCCGTGATCTGGTTTTTAAATTTTTAGGACTATGAAAGGAGCAGTACAGAAAATTGTTCGAATAGTGGCAGTCACCCGAGAGGCCAAAGGTGTTCTCTACTTTAGATGACTTTGTGACTGACTAGGGCAAGTCAGAAGCGTGGCTTTTACTTGATGGTTGTTATTTTCTGTTGATACCTTTATTTATCTGTGCCCTGGGAAGCGGAGCGGGATGACAGACTCCAGCACTTACCCGCAGGTGGCAATGGAGCTGCAGACTGTGTCTCGCTGTTGAAGATTTTTAAAGACAGCTTATTTTTGTAGTACAGCATGTCATACATTGAGTTAAACAGGAAAAAGGGTATTCTTTTATCTCTCAATGAGTTGCAGCCAAGATCTGTAATTGCCTTGCTCTTAATGTTGCGTAACTGTTAGCAAGACTCAAGCCAAGCATTAATGAATTTCATCAGAACTTCATTTTTTAATGAGCATCATTAATCGTTAGTCATGCGTGCTACAACCTACACTTCTCTAAAGTGGGGCTTTGCCAATCGTGTTGTGCTATAAAAACAGCAGCGTATTTTCCCCAGATTTTATCAGTAAAATAACAACAAGAAAAGACCATGGAGAGAGTGAGACCAAAGAGAGTCATGCGTTTGACCTTTTAAATACTGAGGATGCTCCCTGAAAGAGAGTCTGAAGCTTCAGCTTGTGAACAGCTGCTGCCCTACTTTTCTCTGGGCTGCGGTAATGCTGTTAGAGCTCTGGTGAGAGCTGGTGGGGAGTGAAATGGATCTCACCTACCAAACTGGAGTTGCTCCAAGCTGCAGTGTTGACCTGGCCCCTCAGGATGGCCTCACTGGGCTTCCTCTGGCTCTGGTCACAGAATTCACTGCAGCTTTTAAGGCAAAACTTACTTTCAAGCTTGGAGAAATGATGACTAGTGATGTACCAGCTAGTCTTTCCTCCTTTGGGTTGTGCAAATGGATGCATCTGAAAGCTAGACAAGGAGCGTCGGGTTCTGGACTGTCCCGGCACCCCTGTCCAGGTTTAATAATTCGGTGACCAGTCAGCAGTGATGCGTTATCCGCACTGAGCTGTCTTGCAGCTCGTTCGTACTTCCGCTACAGAAGTGGAGCTGACTGACTTGCAGAGGTGGGTGAATGAAGTTGTCACGCAGGTGTCAGACTGGTAGAGCTTTGCAAAGAACAAAAGCTTTTCCCTGTCACATGGACTAGAAATGCATGACTGCTCGTAATTCTGGTCCAGACAGTGCAGTCTCTCACTGCAGATGCCGATTAGTACCAAGATTTCAGAAGCAGGTTAGAACAAACCAAACTAATCAAATTGTGTCTAATACTACTGCGCAACAATGAAAAAATATTTTCTGTGTGTTATGCACTACACCAAGAAAATATTTTACCCTAATCTTAACCTATGTGAATACTAATGTTTGTGGTTAAAACCGAGGATTTGTCGAAGATAGTGGTATAGGGGGAGGGAAAATAAAAGAAAGTATCTTCATTTGCAGGGATCAGTAAGAAGAGTGTGCATCTCTGCTGAGAGGAGGAGGAGAAGAAGCTAGAACCATGGAGGAAAAAGATGAAGAAGGGATTGTGGGAAAAGAGAACAAAAAAAAAGAGTGAGTAATGAAAAAGTGTACTGACATGGGGGACAGTGGAGGGCTAATAGATGGGGACATGAAATAAAGGGATCACCCAAGATGAGGAGACGATACTGAATAAAGTGGCAAGCACAAATCAGAGGTTTGCTGCAAATAATCAGTTGGCAGCTGAGAAAAAATTGAGACTTCCTAATGTAGGTGTCATAGTTAATTTACATTATTGTTTCTCTGGCATATGTTCTCAAAGGGAGTAGTGATTTGGGATATTTTTGTTTGAATGTCTAACTGGAGATCCAGCAGTGTTCAGGGCAGCTTGCTACAGTGTCCCAAACCCAGGTCTGCTTGCAAGTTCTGAGCTTCATGTTTTGGAAGTATGTTTGTTCACTAGATGTAGGGTTCATTTCAACTGCTTAGGATTCTATAGGCCGAAAAATTGAGAGCAAAAATTAGAAATGCATGCAGGAGATAATTCTCTGGTGTGAGTACACGTTTAGCCCTGAAACTGCTAAATATAACTCAACTGCTTCTATTTCTGTTGTGCTGGCGTGAAGCTGAAGATCTATACCCAACCTTTACCTATCCCAGCTGATTATGCGAAAGTTTGAGGCGGAAACAGAAAGGCCAAAAGTAGCCTTATAGGTCGCCTCAAGTAAAACAAGAATATTTGGGATAAAAGAGTTTCTCTCACTATTTAGCTGGTTTCTGCTGGAGGTGCAGGGTAGCACTGGAGAATTCCTCCTAGCCTAACCTGCTGCAGTTGGCTTTGTGTTGGGAATCAGAAAGACAGATTTTAGCAAGTTGCTGGTTGATACCTATACCAGGGGGTGTGTGTATGTGTGGTGAGAGGGCTGTGAGTGTTACCTCTTACTCTGTGTAACCTGGTCCTCAGCAAGGGAGGCCAGAGAAAACTGACAGGGGGAGATGGCAGAGAAATTCAGCATGTGAGAAATCATGTAGGGTGGTGAAACACTGGCACAGGTTGCCCAGAGAAGCTGTGGCTGCCCCCTCCCTGGCAGTGTTCAAGGCCAGGTTGGATGGAGCTCTGAGCAACCTGGTCTGGTGGAAGATGTTCCTGCTCATGGCAGGGAGGGCTGGAACTAGATGATCTTTAAGGTCCCTTCCAACCCAAACCATTCTATGATTCTACGTACAGTTTGCGTCAATGAGTTGGTGAGATGGAGCCTACTGAGATCACTTCTTTGTGCCAAGGTGTTGTAAGTCGTGCCATTCAGTATCCTGATTTATGTGTGCCTCGGTAGAAAAGTACATGCTTGTGTCAGGATATTGCATGTGGAGAATTACTTTGAGTGGCAAAAATAAGTGATATTTTAAACTTTGCCACTGAGTAATGTTATTGTTGCTATGTTATGTTGCGTAATGCTGGACCAAGTAGGGTATTACTGCTGCTGCAAACCTTCCTTTGGGCTGTGAACAAATATACGTAGTAACAGCTGGGTTCACTAGCGGGAATGTGTATCTCTCTGACCAACTGATTCAGTTTAATAACTTGCTCTGCTAATTACTTGTTAACTAACCTGATTTGGACCAGTCTCATTTTCTCTATTTCTCTCTTCCTGACATATTTTGCATATTTAGATTGCCAAAGTCCTAGATTTGTCCTAGATATTGATAAACAATGGCAGGAGTCCCCTGTGTCAGAGATACAATCAGCTACTACTGTCACAATTAAAACAAGCAATTACCTTTCTTTATATATAATTCTGGATAACAAAATTAATCAAACCAATGTAAAATTAATATAGTGGTAAATATAGTGAATATTATTAAACCTATTAATATATATGATAGAATACATATTATTCTGTGTGCTACACTACGTCTATTACTGTGCATTACATTATATTGTATAATGTGTATTATAATAGCATATAATTAAATTTGTTAAAAGCCATCCTACTTAGAATGAAAACAGACTTCTGAACTTGAAAAGCATGATTAGTTTTTGAGAGCTGAAAATACCAAAAGCTCATACATGATTTTCTATGACTGTAGAAGTTATTAGACTTAGTTGTGAACAATGTTCTACTAAAAACCTCAGTTCTAACCAGTATCTATCATGTGTACATTAAATGGAGCAAAAAAAATCAGCTAGCTGGCAAACATAATTTCCTTGCCATGTGAAATGATCTCAAATTGCAAAATATTATCTTACTGTCATAGTGTTCTGTAAAGAAACACATGGCATAAAATTATTCCATTCCTTTAAATAATTCAGTGTTTTTTTAAAATATATGATATTCAAGTCCGGGATGGTAGATAATATTTCTCAGTTGCACTTTCTAGCTATTGACTGTATTTTTTAAATAGAACAGTAGAAGAACAAGCATTATCTACGCTACAAATGAGCTTAGACACCCAAAGCTGTTTTGCTTTTTACTTTATGTGTAAATATACATACACAAGGAAAGAGACAGTCTTTTGCCAAAGGACCTTACAATAGAAATAAAGGTAGAAAAAGGTCATATTCTCATTTTGCAAGTAGAGAAAAACATAATAGAATTATAAATTACAATCCTAGCTTCACACAATGAATTTTGTAGCATGAACAGGAATTAAACACAGATATTAAACTGATCAAGCTTTTCAAATACATCTTTTTTTTTTTTTTCCTGAGAAAATGGTGCTCTCTGAGAATGAAATATTTCTACAATTATGTTCTGTTTCCTGAAAATTTCCTGAGATCTTGGGCAATATAGGAGGCACCGATGAAGCTTTGAATCAGGACAGAAAGCAGGTATCTCTCTTGCATCTGCGTGAGTCTCCCTGCCATCAGCGCAGTGATTCTAGACTTGGTCTCTTCTTACTCCCCTAAAAACTCAGTCCCATTAGAGCTAGTACCAAAATTTTGAAAATCGGAAATGTTTTTGTGATGTCCAGGACAGTATTTTAAATCCAAACCTCCACCTTCAAAAGCTGTTGAAAATGTTGATGATAAATTCGTGATTTTCAGCATAATTTAAGATTCACTGACAATTTCCTGGCTACCTTCAGATTGTCTGCAATGTGCAGATAATTAATGCGTAGATTCACATGGATTTTATATGTGATGGATATGAACAGAATACTTACTCTGATTTCTTCTATAACTCAGGACATACAAATTTTTTCCCGCTACTGCTAGGCTGAAATAAAATAGCTTGTGCCTTCAGTAAACCAGCCAGTCTTGATTTAAAGAGAGCCTGAAATGGCGAGTTCGCTGCTTTGACAGGTACCACGTTCCTCTGGTCAGTCAGACTCACCAGGAGAAACAGTTGCTTCATTTTTCCTCTGAATTTGTCTGCCTGAAATTCCTTTTTATAACTCTCTGCTTAAAACAAAGTGACATTTTTACCTCATTTTTCCCCTATCACCTTTCCGTCTTCTTTCTGACAGGCAAAACAATGAAGCACGTTAACTCAGCTAATAAATACTTTGGTCATCACAGTTTTCCATGCTTACATGCTGATACCAGAGCAGGACACCGTATTCCGCTATTGGTCCCCTCTCAATATCCTACTTGTTTCTCCCCTGCTTTAATTTACTGCTTAGTTATTTATTGATTAAAACTCCTCAATCCCTTTGTGCCAAGGCAGAGCTGCCATCAGGCAGCAGAGCTGGCACCTTTGTTCTTGGGGGCAAGGTTGAGGCTTTCTTGGGTTGAAACGTGCAATGTTTGGAGTCACTGGTGATCTCCAAGGTGGTCCCCATCACACTGCGGTGGCCCTGGCCACTCTGCCAAACTCCTCATTGCTTAGAAAAGTTTCAGAAGTGATTTTATATTCATTTCAGGACCGTAGATGGTAATATTAAATAGCACTGGGCTGTGAGCTGACCCCTTTCACCACAGATCTGATGCACTGTAATAATTCACTAGTGACAGCTATTTTTTGAAACCTGTGAGTTAGCCAGTTTTTAATTAGAGCTCAGTGAAACAATTCTTCTGTAAAAATAGAATTCGGTTTGTCAAAATCCAAATGTTTTGCAAGAAAGTGTCAATTCTGACAAATATTTTTAAAGGGAAAAAGTCAAAACATTTCATTTTTACTTTCTTGATTTATTTTAATAATATCAAAACATTTTGTTTTGATATAAGATAAAACTGTTTTGACTTTATCATGTTTTAATTTCATTTTCCTTCTATATTAAAATATCTTTAACATGCTCCATATTAAATACACCAGCTAACACATCATATTTAACATAAGAGAAGATCAGATGAGATGGATAAACATTATCCAAGTGAATTATTGGAAATATGTTGGTTGTTCTAAAAAGAATTGGAGTCAATTTTTAATCCAATGCCAATTTTTGAAGTCACAAAATTTTGCACAGATTTGGAAACATTTTCAGTCCCTCTCCATAGCTCTGAATTTTCTTCAAGGTAGGATTGCATTCTGGATCCATTGAACATCCACTCTATAAATGATAAGCAGTAACAGTGTTTCAGTTATAATGGTGTTATCATTGCTCCGCCTACTAAAGTGAGCCCATTTTGTCACCTTCTAAATGGAAAAAAAAAAAAAATTTAAAGGTGTTTCTTTTGAGTTTTAGCTATGCAAGCTGTCTGCTCACACAGCTTTGTTCGGGAGGGTCACGGTTTAACAGGTTGGAGCTGGGCCGTCACACATTGGTACCACAGACCAAGTGTTGCAAAATTGGAGCCATTTCAGTGAAACACAACAGTAAGACTGGGAAGTTCTCTTCCAAATCTACTGGCAAATGCAAGTAGAATGTGCAGCAAAGGGTAGAGCTTTGCCATGCACAATTTCCCCACCAGCCAGAGCTGATCAGCAAAAAGCTGTTTGCGGAGGAAAGGGGGAAGACCCCAATCTCCATGTGGCCCCACACGTGCAGGCGGGAGCAGCCTGAGCCCCAAAAGCCCAGAAGTCACCTTTTGGTAGTGCTTAATTTTCAGCTGGGGCATTTTCTTGACCCAGCTTATGTTGTGGCTATGGGAGCCAACACGCAGGAAGGGCACGGCGTGAGACTGGCGTCCAAGATGAGACCAAGGCTGTGCTTTTGGGCAGCAGCCCGTAGCTAGGCTGGGCTGTAAGTCTTGGTGGTGGCTGCTGTGCCGCAGCAGCTTTCTGGCCACCGAAGTATGAAACACTGCAGGGTAGCAAGGGCAGATATCCACACTGCTACCCAGCTGAGTGGGGCAAAAAGGTGGAGCCTGGCCTGTTGCAGAGCTTTGCCCTGATGGGTAGCTGGGAAATAAGAGGGTGATTTGTCCAAGAATGACTTTTCTAAGTTGCCCATGGCTGGAGTGGAAGAGAAGAACAAAAAAGAGATAATAAATTGAATGGCTGGGAAATGGAGTTTGAAATAGGGTTGTGGGTGGAAGAGTAAGAGTATAGAAAGGAGAGATGGAGGCACCAAGAAAAATTAAAAAACAGCCTGACGGAAAAAAATACCATACATGAAGAAAAATGTAAGAAAGTGCTAGGATTTTCCTTTGCAGCTAAATAGTTAATTTGACACTTATGAAAGCAGTGAACCTGACCATCAGGTATGGTTATGTAAGCAAAGGTGTATCCCTCAGGCTTCTGGGGAGGTGCTTGTGTGGGGAGGGCCATGGTAAAGTTGTGCATTATGCTCCTCTTCTGTCCATCTGTCCTCTCTTCCACAGTGTATCTCCATTTTGGGCACAAGAAAATTAAGCTGGTCTGGATGAAACTGATGGAAATGTTCCAGAAAGGTTGAAGATCTTTGATTTTTACAGGCTTCAGAAATAGATGGTATTTTCTGAGTAGGAAACAGGTAGTGAAACTGTGGGCCAAAGATGTCCCTGGCAGAAATTCTGGTTGTAATTCATACCACGTTGGTCAGGTCAGGAAGAGTGATCTTGTTCTCAGTGAGTGTCCCGTGGAAAGAAGTCGAGAGGCTTGTTTACGTATGTTGATGATATTCCTGGGAACTACTGAAGCTTATTTTGTAAAATATCTCAATATTCTAAGTAAAGCCTCTGCGTGCAGAGTAAATAGTGATAGCTGGAACCAAGCTGATGCTGTCTCTTGATCCATCTACCCAGGTGTATATAGCTATGGCTGGTTCACTGCACACCCATCAGAGGCAGGATACAGAAATACTGAAGTGCCACTGACATCTCAAAGTACCTCACCTATCTGAGAGTCTGTGTGAAAGGAACAAATGAAATCTGCCAAATCAATAGGGACTCTAAAAGTTACGGGCTTCCCTTGACCCAGAGGTTAGCCAATGTTTACTGTTTCGTGCTTCATATATGGGTAAAGCAAGGCACGAAACGTAAATGGTTTGCCGAAGCTCGCTCCACGAAGGAGTAGAAATTAAAAGACAAATTCTGGCAGAATGGAGAGCCTGTGGCAAGACTTCAGATGACGTTAGGCAGCCTGGCTCGCCTGCCATCCCCTCGCAGCCCGCTGTCCTCTTTGGATGTCATCTCTCTCCTTAGGACCAACAGAGCACAAAGATTTTTATAACGAAGGTCTAGGTCTTCAGCTTGTGTTCAGCCACCAAGCTGCAGGGAAATCATGGGAGGCTGGCGGGCTTTCTACTAGCTGAAGCTCCAATACCTGTTATTTCAGGCCCAGTGCTCCGGGCTTCTTGTGGCAGCTAGAGGCCAGTGTTGCTGGTTGGGAATCTGAGCAGAACAGATGAGCAGGAGCAATAAATGCGGATTTGCAGTCTTCTCCCTGTCCCACGACTGGCTCTGCTTATAAGCCAGCGCAGTGTCCTTACCCAAACAACACATCGGATTGTTGTCAGCCAATTTAAAAATAGACTGTCAGGCACAATCCTGGCTTTTCCTGCAGTTTATAGGTTGCATATAGGTTCCTTATTTCAAGCCCTCTTTCCCCCCATCTTTTCTCTTTCGCTCCCCCCCCTCCTGTCCCCGCTGCAGCGCGGCAGGATGTCTGCCCGTGCGTGAGCGAATAATCCTGTGGTTCAGCCCGCGCAGGACAGCGGTACCCGAACCTGCACCCGTCCCCGCACAGCTGGTCCTGGCAGGCAGCCACCCCGCAGCTGCCCCAGCACAGCCGTCGCCCAGGGAGCCCCAGCCGCCTCTTTCCCTACCACTACACAACATTGCAAGAGATGGCTGCAAAAAATCCAGCCTAAGCCTCTTGCGGAATAGCTGACTTTCCACGTAAGGTCCACAGCTGTGGAAAAGCGCGGCAAGGAGAGGAGAGGCAGTCCAGTACCTGTCTTCCTGGAGTAAACGGCGTTGTAAGTGACCAAGAGGTGTTAGGAATGGAGTGGAGATTTTGCTCATGCAGAGGAGCTGGAGGCATCTGCTCGCTAATAGATGTGTGAAGGAAGCGATCGCTTTTATCGAGCTGTGGTGGAAGAGAGCTCGCTTTAAAATGAGTGAATTGTAAATAAGCTTTGAGCGAAGCCTTTTTGTTCCCAGCAGCTAGCAGGCAGGTGCCTAGACCCCATGGGGGTGGACAGCTAGGAGCGCTGCAACCCCAGCCCAAGGTGGGCGTGCGGCAAGGAGTAAGAAATGGTAACAGAGCTAATAGAAAAATGGTCGTAAAACTCCTCCCTCACCTCGTGCGTAGGAAAACAACTGCTTGGTCAAAATGGAAAGTGTGATGAAACGGACATTCCTAGGGGAAATGTCTGTTTTCAATTCTGTATCATGCACAAAGACTTAAATCTGATATTATTTTGGTTTTCTCATGAAAACTTATTTTCTTAAGAAAGTGCAATTTCTTTCCAAAGTACAGCTAAACGTTATAACTTTTCAATAATAGCCATTAAGCATCCAAGCTGGTGAAATATTTGGCTAAAAAATTACACAAGCTATTTTCAGCTTCAATGCTTCAGTTTGTAGATGTCCAAAACTTTATGGTTTGAGATTTTGGACAAAGGAATATTGAAGAAAAAATGTTGAAACAAGATTGTCTTCCCTGTCAACATTTTTAATTAAAAGAAAAAAGTCTATTACTGCATCTATACAACTGCAGTCCCTGTGTAGCAGGAAGTAACAGTATACCCAAAAATATGCTTTCCTTACCGTACATTGGTGATGTTACTGGCAATGACTAATCTCGCTAGAACTCAAAGTCCTTGCTCCATCTGTAAAAACGAGATGTCACCTCTTAAGGAGAAATAACTTTAACCCAGACTGCTTTTGAAATACAAACACTTACAGTGTTCTTAAACTCTTTGCAGGCCTAGATATTTAGATTTAAAGTGCCATGTTACTTCATTAAGTAACTGCTTAATTAAATGAACAAAAAACCCCTTTCCTAATCAGTAGGTCTTCTGTCTCTTATTCTGAGTCGTATTCGAAGTGACAAAAATTTCTAGCTTTTTCTCTCATTAGCACTGCAGAGAAATAGTAGCAGTGACTGACCTAGATGCTCTTTTGCATCAGGAAAAAAATTTTACTAAACTTTATTCTATTTCTCCATGCAAATTCAATAAAGCACATTTTTAGTAGAGAACCTAATTTTGCTTGGAGAACCTTTAATACTAGTGATGTATAAGGAAGGTGCTTTGCTTACAGCACTTGGACAATAAAGGATACTGCTAGGACAGGAGAACAGGTTAGATTTTGATTCAGGTTGAGGTAGGTGCCTTAATTCTTGGTCCTTTGTGTTTAAGAGAACATCTTTTGGGCTGGTAGCAGTATGCGTGAGCTTGCTGACAAGCTCAGCCCAGTTTATAGATACACAATGCTATTGCTTGCTTTGATTGCTTTACAGAAGAGAAAAACACTTTTAGTACAAATTATAAAGACAAAGGTGAAAAATATTTTGCTAAAATGCTCATGTGGGGTACATATATGGAAAAGGATATAGTATGGATGTATGGAAAAAGTAGTTACATATACTTGTATGTACGTATACTGCAGTATGTAGAATATGGATGTTACGCAAATAAGATGAGTAGTCTCTATAAAATCTTCACAACTTGTCTTAGGTTATTTTTTATTTTTCTGGTACACATTTTATGTCCTCTCTGGAAGATTCGGAATTATTTTTCTGGCTTGTGTTCAGGTTCAATAAAATGTCAGCTGAGAGTTTTTCATTTGATCAAGTGAAGTTTGTACCCAGAATTCTCCAGATCTTTGAGTATTTTAACAAAAAAACCTCTTATACCTGAAGAGGACACAAGCTCAGCTTTTTAAGCTACATGTTACAGAAATAGATAAAAAGATACCTCACAATATCTCCTGCTTGATTTGTGTCCTGTGAAACAATGCCTAACATAAATGAAAAAAAAAAGGCGAAAGAGAATTAAAAAAAAATCCAACCAAAACCAAACAAACCACTTGGTTAACGATAGATAGTGAAGAAATATATAAGAAACAAAGTCCAAGCAGCAAGGTGATACCAACATCTGGAAGCATTACACATATGAAACATGTACATTTACGCAGTTTGTGCTTTATCCTCACTATGACATGAGCACGTAGAGACCATTTTCTGCTTTTACTCTGGAAAACGTTTAAAGAGGATGCTGTTCTATAGTGAGGTCTTCACGGGTGGCTGTAGTATCAGTTCATGACTCCATCAGAGAAGACCCAACAGGCAGCTTGTGGTGACCACTGTTAGTCTGTCAGCTGTATTTTTAGAAACAGGACTTCTGCTGCCGTTAAGCCTGTCCTAGGAGAACAAAAACATGTGAAACAGTCATATAAAATTCATTCTAAACAGAAACTCTGCCAGATGCTGTTTGAGGTCTCTGGGCAGTTTAAGAGCACAATCAGTAGTTACAGATGGACACAGAAGAGAGGAGTTACAAACCAGAGGATGTTTTCAGTTTAATCCAACAATGGAACAGGTTGCCCAGAGAGGTAGTGGATTCCCCTTCTCTGGAGATATTCAAAACCTGCCTGGATGAGGTCCTGTGCAGCCTGCTGTAGGTGACCCTGGTTTGGCAAGGGGTTTGGACTAGATGACCCACAGAGGTCCCTTCCAACTCCTACCATTCTGTGATTCTGCAATCAACCTGAAACATTGTCTGTGCCTCTACAGAGGACCCTGCGATTGTGCAAGACATGAACATGTATGGAGAGCTGGGTGGGCACAGCAGCTTGTTTTGGAAAGAGCATGCTTGCATACGCCAAGGGCTGCACCCAAGGACTGGGCCTTTTTGGCTTGGGCACAGTATGTTGTGTGTTGCATTACTAGCCCTGTGCTGGCCTCGCCTGTTCCCAGCAGTACTCACCAGGCGTGAGAGACATCGGCGAGCAGCAACCTCAGCAAAGGAAGTTTTCACTTACTGTACAGTGCATCCACCTCTCTTGTTAGGCTCCACTGAATATGGCTTGCCAACGTGTTGGCTGGTGTCCACCAGAGAAAATAGGTTTGACACCCTTGAGTGAGAAGACTGGTTGCATCTGCCTGAGGCAGGGTTGAAAACCTAGTTTCACCTATGACCCCCTTGTTTCAAATGTCTCTAACTTCCTCAAACTTTCACCATTTGGACTGGAATTTTCCATGCCACCTCTGCATCCAAAGGTGATCCTACATTTTTAAGGATTGTTACAATCAAAGAAAGGTGGAGGTTTTTATGTTTGTTTGTTTGGGGGTTTTATGTTTTTGTTGTTGTGTTTTTTTTTCTTTTTAAGAGAGATCAGCTTACTTTTATGTTTTGAGTGGACAGCTCTGCTCTCTGGACAACAACACTGCATTTTTTCCTCCTCTCCATGCAGACTTTTCTGGAGTTAGGTTTTTCGCTGTTGCTCGCTGCTAAAGCTTGTTCAGTGAGCTGATGAGTTGAACGTGCGCTAGGAGAAAACAGGCCTAAAACCTGAGGCAGACTGGCTGCCACCCCCAAACTTCTGCAACATTTAGACAGGGATCTTTCTTTCTACCTAATTTAGGATGTGACTCTGAACGTGCTTTTCAATCTAGTCTTTTATTCTACTCCACATATAACCTAATAACGGTTTGTGCCCTGCAGTGGCTTGAACAGCATGCAGGAGGACTGTGCTGGGCTAATACTCCACTGTGTTCATTTGCTCATGTGGCTTATTCACATTTCTTACCTGTCATCCACATGTCTTTTAACTGGAAGCCTCCAGGGCGGGCTGAGCTCTGTGTCTGTGTAGCAAGCTGCACAGCAAGGTCCCTTCCCAATTATTCCTCTGCATCTTAGCTGTTGTGATTGAAAGTTATACACAAAAACAACCAGAAATTTAACGGTCTGATGTCTTTCCGTAGTAGCTTGTGCTAGGTGCTAACCAGTTGCTGTTGTCACATACACTTTGGTGAGTCCATTTCCTCTGGGAGTTTGACTGCAGCCACCTCAGTGGCTTTTTGACCAGTCTTACAATATTGCTAGTAGATTTGCTCGTGACACAGACATCAAATGTATAGACCCTCCTTTTTTGTTACTATGCTATTTAATTGATTTTATTCTCCCTCTGAGCAGTCAAGCTCTGTGCTAGATTGCTTCAGTGTGGGGCAAATTTTTTTTTTTTTTTTAAGTCTTCCAGGTATCTATGACAAAAATCTATTTACTCAAATTGTCAGACTAAAAATTCACTGCCTAACTCTGATTATTAAAATCTGTTGCAAATTTTCTGAAAAAATTATTTTCTGATGCAAGATACAACCTTAAAAAATTAGGAAAATACTAAAATTGCAAAAGAGATTGAAAAAAATCAAAATATGATTTTAGCTGATTTGATCCAAGTGGAAATGGCTAATCCATAACACTTTACTAGATTTACAAAGAACATTTAATTTTTCATCCTGCAATAAAACACTAAACTACATTTCTCTTTCAGCACACTGTTTTAGTGAGACATTTGGGCTCTCTTCTATGCTATGAGCAGGAGTGCCCAGAGGACCATATCTCCCACAACATAATGAATACTTTCCTGTGACCAAGCCAGCTGGTGCACGACAAGAAGGTAAATCCCATGAGGAAAAGAGAGGCACTGGGCTCCTTAATGGTTCTCATGGAGACACTGTACCACAGAATCACAGAATGGTCGGGGTTGGAAGGGACCTCTGTGGGTCATCTAGTTCAACCCTCCTGCCAAAGCAGGGTCACCTACAGCAGGCTGCACAGGACCTTGTCCAGGCGGGTCTTGTATATCTCCAGAGAAGGAGACTCCACAACCTCCCTGGGCAGCCTGTTCCAGGGCTCCGTCACCCTCAGAGGGAAGAAGTTCTTCCTCATTTTCAGATGGAACTTCCTCTGCTTCAGTTTGTGCCCGTTGCCCCTTGTCCTGTCACTGGGCACCACTGAAAAGAGTCTGGCCCCATCCTCCTGACACCCACCCTTCAGATATTTATAGGCATTTCTAAGGTCCCCCTGCAGCCTTCTCTTCTTCAGGCTGAACAAGCCCAGCTCCCTCAGCCTTTCCTCCAAGGAGAGATGCTCCAGTCCCCTCACAATCCTCGTAGCCCTCCGCTGGACTCTCTCCAGTAGCTCCTCATCTTTCTTGAACTGGAGAGCCCAGAACTGGACAGAGTACTCCAGATGGGGCTGCACTAGGGCAGTGTAGAGGGGAAGGAGAACCTTCCTCGACCTGCTGGCCACACTCCTCTTGAAGAAGGTAAGTAGTGAATACCCTGCTCTGTCTCAGACTGACATGTTACAGATCAGCCTAGCACACTGAAATGGAACACTTGATTTGGGCAAGATCAGAGCAACGATGTTTTGTTTCTGAAGACATATAAAACCACTGGAATTTTCTTGAGTGTATTCATTCTGCATAACCATCAGCTCTGCTCTGTTGCCTTTTCTTTGAATTTGGGTCCTAAGAAGTTCAACTCAGAGTTGTTCAATCGGTCTCCCCAATTCCTTTGTTCTGACAGACATGTTCCCAGTAGCCTTTATTCCTGAACTTCATGTAACTACTTTCATGGGCTTGACAGACATGAGTTTTCCTGTGTTTTCCCTTGTGTCACTTCAGACCATGAGTCAGAGTTTTCAACAGGGATTTTAATTTGTTTTTATTGCAAAGCGCCTCTTTTTCTCACAGTAATTTCTTGTTTGCTATGCCCTGTAACAGTGTGAGCAACCTTCCTCATTAAATACTTACCAAAATCTTTCTGTAGCTGAGATAGAAAAGACACACAGCATACCCTAAAGAGCAATGAGGAGAGGTAGTTCTGGGAGTGGGCTGCAAATAGGAGATACCAAGTTTTCTCCGACAGGTCCCACAGGGTACAGAGTGCCGTACAGCTGGGTCTTAGGACAGTCTAGTCATGGCAGCCTGGGCAGGTTGGTTTAGGAACACTGGGATAGCAACTTGGTGTCAGACCAGGCAACGCTTTCTGCCTCCTGTGGAAGTTTAAAGGAGGAGTGCAAGAAGGGGGCTAACACGGTGTGAAACTGTCCCCTCCCCTGTCACCCAGGGACTTTCTGAGCTGGAGATTTGTGGCTTTGTGTTCAACAGCCCTTGATAGATTTTTCTCCCTGAATTTGTCAAATTACGTTTTAAACCAAGTTATACTTTTGGCTTCCAGAATTATCTGTAGTTGAGCTTAATTATGTGCCACATGGAAAAGTGCTTCCTCCACTCATTCTAGTTCTGTTGCAAGATCATTCATTTCATGTCCTTAGGTCTTAGATGCTGAGAAGCAGCCACAAATCTTCCCCTCTTTCTCTTTGCTGCAGCCACCAGCACTCTGAAGATCAAATTTCTCTTCTCCAGGCTGGGGAGCCCCAGGGTAGCTCTCCGCTCCCTGCACAGATGCTGCTCTGTAACTGTGATTGTGGCTGTTGCCGTCCTTTGTGTCGTTTCTGAGAGGAACAACAGGGACTTGAAGCAGAGGTGGTCACAGTGTGCAGTTCTCCTGTTCTCTTCACTCTTCCTTCCCTGACAGTTCCCAGCGTCCTCTTTGCCTTTTCCATCATCGTGAAGCACAGGCTCGACGTTCCTATGGCACTATCCGCAGTGACGCCAAGCTCTTTCCTGAGCGATAATTAGCGACTCCATGCCCAAGCGCAGTTCTTTGCTTTTCTTGGTGTTTATGTGCTTTTCCTGGCTACCTTATCACCTACTCACCCAATAACTTTCTCCCACAGATGGACCTTTGGATTTCCGAGACGCTGCCTGTGCCAAATAGTTGTGCTGCTGGCTTGTGTCACAGCCCCAGCGTGGGAGCTGCGCTGGAGATGTTTGGGAGCTCAGCTTGGCTACCACTGCCCTGCAAGAAGTTTCCACTCTGGTTTCACTCTTAGTTTTCAAATGATTCACAAATGTTTCTTAAAACCCCTCAGTACCAAGTGAGTTCTTGTGTGTGTCTCCCTGCTGGTTCCTCACTCCCAGCTCTCCTCCTGCTCTAGCAAGAAGACTCTTTCACAGACTTCTGTATTGTTCCCTTCAAAAAAGCATGGCCGTTTGTTTTGTATTTGCTCAGGACTGAGCTGTTTCCTTTTCATGGCACGAATCAGCAAGCTGACTTACATTTCTTGATCGGCTAGCTAAGCTTAGCCAAGATTCAAAACTCAGTCTTAAACAGAACTGAACTTTGATATTTTCTTCTCCAGCTGCTTCTCTGAGTTCAAAATGCCATGGTACTGTGAGGAAGAGTCCCAGAATAGAGCTGCTTTCTTCTAACCCTGAACAAGACACTTTACCAACACAGGAAAAATACTGCACTGTTTGTAAAATAACTCTTTCCATCCTCCAAGGTAAAACGCTCCACAGCCCCCTCTGCTCAGGGGAGGGCTACGCTTGCAGGCAGACAGCGTGTCTGCCCTCAGGGCTGCTTGGGCAGAGGGAGCAAAAATCGTTGTGCCCACATGGGAAAGGTCGTGTCTGAACTCTGCATACCCATCAGCCTTCCCAATCACGAAATCACAGTAACGTGCGCTCTAGTTATGGTACCCCACGGCACGGTGGCTGAGAGGATGGCACTGGGGCACTGCTGGGCCTGGACTCTGTGATGAAGAGGTGTCTTCCAGGACGTTTGCTGTCACTACCTGCCATCCCATCTGGTTGGGACAGACAGACATGGCAATGACTATTTTGTGCTGTGGCCTCCTTTTCTTTTAATAAAAAGGAAAAAAGCAGCACCCATAGAGTTGTGTTTGTTTTGATCCACAGAACTTTAGACTTAATGGTACTTTTGCTGCATACCTACTACTGAATGCACAGTGTACAAGTTACTGGGAATCTTACTCTTTTTTAACATATGTGCAAAAGCAGACTCCCTGAAAGAACAAAAAAGCCATAACAATTAATTCACTGCAGCTGGTGATGTTAAAAATCCTACTCTATGCGTTAAGCTCACGATGTGCCTCCATTATTGCTGGTTTCCCACATTCCAAAAACAATATACCAGTCTGTCTTCATGTTAAGCACAATAACGGCGCAATGTTGCCATGACTAGGAGCAATTGTTAAACAGATCTCCTTATTGTATATAATTACCTCACTGTCTAAGCAAGCAGCCACACAGAGCAGCTTAATTTTTCTTAAATTTAATTGAAATCTGACAGTATTGTAAACTCTCAGAACACTGTAACAAAAGGGCTTGGTATTCATAAAGTAATTTCTTGCTAATTTTGTTCAGTCTTTAAAAGGTTGCTGGAAGTAGGGGACTACAAAAGCGAATATACTGCTCTAAGCTGGGATTTTTATCACTTTCTAAATAACACAGTGAATGACAGGGAAAAGCTGCACGTTAGTGGCTGAGTGGGTATTGATGGCTGCTGCAGCGCTAAATGATGCATTGGCACTGAAATATAGTGAAAGAACAAATCATCAGTGACTTTTCCATTTTATTCTTTCAGAAAGAAAAACCCACATGGAGAATTGCAAAACCTGAATTAGATTTGTTAAAAAAAATAATAGCCAAAGGAAACACACAGCAGACGAGCCTGGTTGTGTGCCCACGCTCTCTCACCCATAGCTGCAACAGCACAATGTGCAGGGGGCTCTGAAAAGCGCAAGGACAGTTTTGAGGAGATCCGGGTTGTGCTTTTCACAAATCTGACAAGTGCTAGAATGTGGCTGGAGAACTGCTGGTGAGAAAAAAAAACCCAAAAAAACAAACGAAAAAACTGCGTGGGAAGAGGACAGTATTCCTTCTGTCCACCTTTGTAGACCCAGCTCTGGTGCCTGTATCAAAAAGCTAGTCTCCCTTGTCAGTGGATGGGGACGAACTCTTCCAGCTGCTTACGCAGAGCAGGCAGGAAAAATAGCACCCTCTGATCTCTGCTGTCCAAACCAGACTGCATGCAACGCGTGATGCACAACAAGCATAATACCTGCTACTTTAGTAGTAGGGCAGTGAGCTGGGGACCTCCCAGAGCAACGCACAAGGGTTTCTCCATTTCACGTTAATGTATTTTGGGTCTGAGAAGTGTGTCCGGTTTGCTTGCCCTATGGTTTAGTCACCTGGAGACACCTAACCCATGCCAACCAGGCGCTACCAGTGCATGCACTGGTGTTTGTGGGTCAGGTGCCCAGGCTGGCCAAGTTCAGCCCTGCGATGCATCAATAGCACAAAATGTGCAGAGAGTAGGTGGATCTAGATTGCTCTTTAAGCAGGGAGGGCCCAGGGACTTACAAACCACGTCAGCTGGGGGGTGGGCTGGATCGATGAGTGGTCTGGAAATTCCTGACACTCCGCGCCCCTCGGCTGGCAGGGCTGAGCTCAGTTCCTGCTAAAACCACGATGGCTGTGCTCCAGAAGTTCGCAGAGTGTAGGATTATAAAGGAGATGACCTCACTGATGAGATCTGGACTCCACCTTCCTTTCTCCACAGGGGGTGATAGCTGCCGTGCGAATGACTGCAAGTTCCCTGCATCCCGATGTGGTCTGGACATGATCAGTGACCTCATGGGCTTATTATTGCTTCTTACTTCTCTTGCATTCTTTCACTTGCGTTTTTCACTTACCCATCCAAATATGTTAATTCTCTCGGTATTTCTTAAGCTACCCATGGGTCCTATTATCAGGAAAAAAAAGGGAAACTAAGAATAATTTTGCTTACACTGCTAAGGTAGAAGTCAGTCTTTGGCAGCAAACATGTTTGTAGTTCTATTAATATAAAAATTACTTTGTTTTAAAAAAGAGCAATCAATCAGATTACACCCTAAAGAAAATGAGAGTTCATCTGCAACACCCCCTGTCTAAACAGGTCTGTTTTCTGGCAGACCTTTGACAAGACATCGCAGCTCACTATGGGAATGGCCACAGACCATGTGCAATGAAGGGAAAAGCAAAAAAAATCCAGAAGTCCCCATGTAGTAGACTGTTCCTCAGGGCAGGATCTAGAGTGTTGTGTCTGAAGGAGTCCAAGGAACAACACTGACGCAATGCCTACACTGTTAGTAGCAGCAGGCTGAGAGATGGAAACGAATATGTTCAAGAGGCACCAGAGCTGCTGCCTGTGCTCTGCGGAGTAGGATCGTTTGGACAACTTTGCAGAACACTCAGCCAACAGGAATGCATGGAAATAATGCATGGAGAGAAAGGGAACCACCTTTGCGGCACAGCTGTGACCAGAGAAAGGGATTTTAGAAATCGCTTGCTCCTATAGGGTACCCTGTTTTAATTTGGCTCAGTTAAGCAATGTCCTCATAACAGGAGATAAGGGTATGTGTCAATAAAAGTGAATGAGCACCTACAACTTAGGTGCATCAATAAACCTTGCACAAATAAATCACTTGAGTTGCTTCAGTAGCATGTAGCAGCTCAGAAAAGACACGCTTCGCTTTTAAGAGCTACACAGCTAAGGGAGCCATTGACAACCCAGGGATGCACGAAACAACTACGTTAGTGAAGAGATACTTGGCATGCTCAGTCAGGTCAGCACAGATCAGGGTAGTGTAGCTCAAGTCTCTCGTTTGACGCCGCTGCCCAGGCTGTGAGGAAAATGGAGCTCTGCGTTAGTGAGACCAGCGTGCCTGCCTGAGACATTAGGTGTGCACTCATGTGAGACATCTGTCTTTTAGTGGCTTTACATTTTTTTAATAACTTCTTACACTTTCTTGTCCAAGTGCTAAAAGGGAGGCGGGGCAGGCTTACCCTGACACAGGTGAGGTGAGGTGAGTTTCGTGCCCGGCGGTTAGTACCAAGGCAGCAGGTGAGCCTGCGCGTAGCTGCAGCACCCTGCCCCCAGCTGTGAAGAGGTGGCTGCAGGGATGAGAAGCGGAGCGGTTGGGAATGACGAGCATGGCTCCTTTCCTCACGAATTCATCATCGCGGGAATCTGTAACCAGCAAGCTGATTCAGTAAACAAAACAAAAATGAGTCAAAGCTGTTGGATGGCAGTGCCGCCATCTTGGCTCCAACTCCAAGGAAGCCTTGGCTCTAAAAAAAACACCCCTCACTTCCCAGAAAAGAGAACAAAAAAAAGAAGCAGCAACACATGAATTAGAAACTAAGTGGCCCACCACCACAGAGACCTGTTAGCGGGGCTCAGCCTGACACGCCGGCAGCTGGGCAGGGGGCTGTAGGTGTTCAGGCTGAGGGCGTGGGCATGTGGTGACACAGGTGAGGGCAGTTAGAGGCCATGTCAGGGAGCAGCCAGGAAGGAGAGGTTTCATGAAGGTTGCAGTGTGGCCTCCCGGGCACCGCCCCCTGAATCAGCTCTCTCATGGCTCCCACCTGGTGCTTCCCTGTGAAAAGCCTGTGTGTGGCTGCTTGGGGTGGTGTTGGTGTGTGTGAGGATCTGGTTGTTGTTCTCCTTTCTGAGATGGTGGTGTGCGAGGCCAGCCTGGACTGGTGAGGTGATGGAGAGGAGTATCAGCGGGAGGTAGGTGCATGTCAATCAGCGGCTGGTGTTGTGGTATCATTAGGCAGAAGAGGTTAAAAATAGGATTTTTGCAATCTCGCAAGCGGAAATATCAAACAGATGGTAGAGGAAGGAAAGAGATGCTATTCCTGTCCTCTAGGTAAGGATTTTTGTTCAATCACGAATTATCAGAGAGCTGGAGAGGATGAAGGCACTGTGCAGCCCTGTGCCAGCATGTTGTGGTAAGGTCCATGAGCCTGAGCTCTCTCAGGGTGTTGGTGTCTGTCTGTCCCCTGTGGGGTGGCTCCTGGGGGCTGCCGTGTGCCTACCAAATGTTGCAATGGAGGAGTGAGGCGCAGTAAGCGAGTGGGTCATGGCAGTGTCGGAGGGTGTCCCCTCTCGTGGGGAAGAACAGGGTCTGACCTGCTGTACGTCCCAGTTAGGACAGCCAGCTGTGTTGTACTGGGCTGAATGGGTGCATGGTGGCCTGACCGCCTGGCTGGAGCCCAACCTGCGGACGTGCAGGGGGACAGCCCTTCTCTGCCCACTGCCCGCTCTCCTCCCCGAGGCACCACCTTCTCAGCTGCTGTGCTTTTCGTTAAGCAGAGAGCAGATAAAAAAAAGCTATCATGGGACGAGGGATGCTCTGTTATCCAGTCTAATTTGTGCTTTAAATCAAAAGTCTCAGGTGAAAATTTGGACCTGGCATTTACCTAAAATAAATCCTCGGAATAAGGAAGTGATTTGTGTAGTAGGAAGAGGTGAAAAAGCAAATTACTACGTGTTAACTCCATTATAGCATGTTGTGTCTCCACATCATTCAGACGCTTCACTGTCAGTTCCCCCACCTCCCCCCCAGTATGAAATAACATACGTGATCGCGATGTGAACTGCTGAAATGGTGGGGGACGAGGCTGCTCTGGGGCTCCTTGGCTGTGCAAAAGGGTCACAGTCAGAAACAGCGCGATAAATTAGCTTATGTTTTAAACGCACTTCTTAGAGCTTGCTTTCTCTCGATTTATAATGGACTCGCTCTATACAAGTAAAGTTGTATAGTCGTGTGTGAAAAGGTGCTATGATGAAATGAGTGTTGCCTAATGGAATCAATAAAAAAATCTGATATTAATTTTCCAGCTACTATGACGGAAAACTGTGGAAGGAGGGGGGGATCCTTTTGCAGATAGGCAAACCCTCTGACTCCCTCAGTTATCCCCCACTTAAAAGCTATCAATTTAGAGCTGTCCTGTGTATTGCCCTGTGAATTGAACAAGCCTTTTCAGCCTTTAATTAAGGGTGACAAACTCTTTGAACATCACAGCATTCATCTGTTCATGTGTGGAAAGCCTGGTGTAACAAAAGAATTTAATCAAACTACAAGCCTAATAAAGACTACATTGCCTGAACTAAATGATGTTATTGCTGCTGCAGCTCATAGTTTTACATTCAAAAAAGCAGGTCAGAGTGTTCATTCATCTTGATTAGCAATGCCAACCTAATTACTTCTGGAGGAAACAGTAATTAGCTGGAGTCTCACCTCATTAATCATGACATTCTTCTAGCAGACTATTTTTATCTGATAAATGGTTTGGATTGGAACAAGGTGTATATTTGAATTCTAGTTAATTGTACACAGCTTGCTGCATAACATTTCACATTTTTATCATTTAACTGCTTCCTTCCTGTGAACCTTTCAGCCATTTTTAGCAGGCTGTTCATGTTGTATAAAAGGTGAATGGCCCACATAAGATATGTCAGCCTTAATTATGGATAGAAGTAACTGAAGGTGTGTTCCAACAGCTGGGAAGTGGTGGAGTCCTTGCCTGCAAAGGAGACTAAAGGGATCTTTTCTCAGGCAGAAACCAGCGCACAGCTACTATTGCACAAAGACTGATGCTGGTTGCTCTGAACAGAAGCCTGGGCTGAGATTTTCAGTGGGGACCGATGATTAAACACATTCATGCTCTTAAAGTCACGTTCTTGGAAGTGTCTCCACTTAGACACCTTGAAGCCAGTGTGCCTCAATTGCCAGTCACTTCTGACAGTGTTCGCTATTATGTGGTTTCAAAGTATATATTTTAGAAACTTAGTTTTGCGTTTATTAAAACCAATGAGTACTGGGTTTTTGGGGGGGAGAATTTTTTTTTTTAAGTTGCTCTAAGCAACAGAGATGCCTCTTAGTTTTATAAAACAAGATTGCCATATTTATCAGAACTGGAAAAGAGGAACAGCCTGGAAGCCGCAATTCCAGCTTCAGTTTTCTGATAAAACTAACAGGTTCTAATTTTCTAGGGAGGATGATTATGAGTGCATTAGTCTGGGAACATCAGATTTTTAGAGGTAGTAAAATAAATGGATCTTTTGATGCATGCTTCTAAAACCTATGCCCAGTGTATCCCTGTTACGAGTCTACTATGAAGAAAGTTCTCCTGCATAGGATACTTTTATTTTGAGGGTGAAATAAAGGGTTTATGTTTTCCTTACCTACAATCTATCCTTTTTAAAAAGCAGTATGTTAACTTGAAACAATGTCGGAAGATTAACAAAGAAACACAGGAAAAATAAAAGTTACTCTTCCCTTTTTAGGTAACAAATATTGTTAAGCTTATACTTGGCATTAGTTGTATGCAATGTTTTACATTTTTCAAAGCATGCGAATGTTAACATCAGCTTTTCATTTGCTTCTAATGGGGAGAGGAATTGGCTGTATTTTAGGAGTTGACCTGTGTCCTATAAGTAGCTTACTCTTCTAGAATCGAGCAAGCTTACTAATAGAAATGGAAACTGCTAGCTATTTCTGAATGCTTACTGCAGGAATCTTAGTCTATAGCTGCCCCGCTTACTGATCTCCAGCCCAGCAGCCACTGGGATACTGCTGGAACTTGCCAATAAGAGAATGAATATTGCTGACAATTTTTGAGAAACCATCAAATTATTTTCACTTTCATTTAATAAAAAAGTGCTCTGCACGTTTATGCAAAAGTGTTTGAAAAAAGTTTTCTTTGGGACTTTGTTCTGTCTTTCACATACAAAAAAGAAAGTGGAAAACACAAGAGTAGACAATCCCATGTCTCTAAAATTAAACAAACAAACAATCCACCAAAGCCCTGAAAAATAATTTTTGTGAAAACACGTGCAGTGCATATTTTCTCTTCCCAGAAAAAAAATTTTATGAAAGACAACTTTCATTCTAAAATGATGTCAAAATACAATCAGCTCCACACAGTCCAGATATAGCAAAAAGCTTCTTAACTTCTCTGGCGAAGAATCCATGCTTTTTTGTAGATGTGAGAAATCTGCAGAAAAGAGGTGGATTTGATGCATAAATATTAAATGTAAGTGACTTTTGGACATTAAAATTAGTAATTTAAACATCTGTTTCAATAACTGGTATTGTTTCTAATCGTTAACTTTGTTATTAGGATCCAATATGCTCTAGGCTGATATCTTTGATCGTAGGTCTGGGTTACAGTGTTACGCTAGAGGCAGTACTTGTCAGATGTTAGACAAGTAGGAGTTTTTCTAATGAGCATATACTTACAAATTAATACGACCTTAGTAAATCTCTAATGAAAATCATGGACTTGTTTGCCTGCATATTACTCGTGTGGATATCGCTAATGTCTCATAACTTCAGCCACAGATCACTTCTAGATGATTCTGCATATCTAGAGAAAATTACTTTCTAACTCCTAATAGGTTAGGAGGAATTTGTGCGAAGTTTTAAATATTTAAAGTAGTGCTTTTCTTCTGACATCTCAAAAGAATTTCTAAACAATCAATTAAGTCACTCTTGCCCCTCTTCTGATAGAGGCTGGTGTTACCATGCCCAGCTTAGAGGAGGAACTGAAACCTAAGCTGGTTAAGGACAACTTCCTCAAATGGAGGTCAAGGTATGTAGGCCTCAGAAGAACCAACCTTGTCTGTAGCTACAGATCAAAAACACTGTAATTTGAGCTTTGTGACTTGCCAAATGAGTCAACGGCAGAGCCAAGAGTAGAATACCAAAGTCCTGGTTATCAGGTCTCTCTTTCGACAATGAGAGACTAACTCGAACTTTTGTCTTACTACAGACCTCTCTGCTTCCAGAAGAAATCTAATCAAAGACCCTTTAGTCAAAGGGTGAAGCTGATGAGGTATCCTGGTATAACACTATTTTCCACCTTGAAATCCATGACAAAGGGAACCAAGCCTCATTTGTGTCACTTCATTGATGAGTACTGTAGAGAAGTGGGGAGTGACGGCCAGCTGTTTGGCTTCCGAGCCCTTTTGACTTAGGTGGTCTGAGGTATGGAGAAAAGAAGTCCTGTTGTTGGTTGAGCATGCAAACTAGCTTCCTGTGCATTGGTGGGGGCTGTGGGCAAGAGGCCAACAGCTTCAGGAAGCGTGGCACAGACCTGGTTGCTTCTCTGGGGGCTTCAGAGCATCCTACTCCCCCCTGCTTGCTGCTGCAGACCTCCAAGTAGCACTTAAGATGACCTCCAGATTTCTTATTTCAGTACCTTGTAATTTATGTCTTGATTCCCTTCTGGGAGACCTGCAATATGAAACACCCCTGCCATCCCAGTAATCTGACAGTCACAGGGTATAAGTGCCATTTTTTTTTTTGGTATGTTATATGAGACATTATAAGTTTTGCATCTATCCAGTCCCGTTGCTACCTTGTTTATAGTGTCTCATGTAAAATATGGTGTCCCAGGCTCAGGAATTGCAGTCTCCCATAGGGTCTTGCCCAGGGTCTCATCCTGTGTTTAGTTTGAAAGGCTTTTTACAGTCTCTGGGGGAAAACCTTTTAAAATTAAAATTCAATGACAAACTCCATAAAAATATTCAAAATTACTACTGCTTAGTAACCAAAAGACAAAAGCAAATACAGAGTTTCTCGATGGCAAGAGAAGGAATGAGTCTGGATTTATAGACAAGGGTGAGGGACTTTGAATGGTATAATTTCTGTCACTGTCCATACCCTCTGGTGGCTCTGTCCTTCAGGCTAAAATTGACTACATGGCCCCTGAAGGTTTCCTGCAGGTCTCTTCTCTTGCCTGTTCTCATAGCTGAACAGAAAGCCAACAGAAAGTAGGGCAAACTTTTGAGAAATTTCATTCTTTTTTTGAAACTCTTGTTCTTCTGTTTTTTGTAGCAGCATAAGTTGGACAAAATATGGTACTGTGAGCAACTGGTTTGTGGGGAAAAATAAAAAAAATAAGAATGTAGAGGCAGTGTGACTGTGCATTAAAAATGTGGATGTCCTCCAGGTATAACTATACATTGGCATGATGATAATCAATCTTTCAGTATAAGGCACTCTTCTGGAAAAGGGAAGTTTTGTGATATTTCTGCTTGCTGAAGACTAACTTGTGTCTCCTAGTTTTATATTGGTTTGAAGTTATCTAACTCCCATCAGAAATCACATATAGTAAAACAGATATTTAAAAAGTTTCTAACACATTTTAAAATAAAATGTAAGGCACAACCTTATAATTGAAAGTTTAAATCCTTCCCTAGCCAGTAAAAATAGATTACAAAATGTGAAACTATTTTAAGCACACTGTTGGCTGTACTAGACAGTTTTAGTTAGGTCTGTGTCTCAGTCTTGTCAGAGATTAGCATAGTCCAGAAGGCTGCAATCAGTAAGCCAAAAAATCATAACAGCAGGGGTGATAAAAAAAGTATTAAATTTTTAATAGAAAGCCAATGTCTATAAGTAAAATGAGACAGTAAACCTGTACCTGGAATCTAGTAGCAAGACAAAGATAAACCTTGGAAACTTGTCACGGGTGAAAAATAGAAGCAACTCTCAAGGACTGCTTCCGGTCCTGTTGAACGCAGTGGGAATTCTGCCACTTTCAACTTTTTGGCCAGGATTTTTTTTCGTACAAAATAGGCCCCCGGCTGGCACGCGCTGTTGCAGTTTGCTGGCTTTCCATGGAATTATGACACTTTTTAACAAAGTAGAATGGACTCTGTTCGAGGCTCTGCACCTTCTGCAGTCCTTCATATCAATGTGAGGAAGCTGGATCATTAAAAAAATATACAGGAGAAAGAAAAATTGAGATCCCCTTGTTGCTGTAATGGCTTTCACCGGCAACAGAAAAAATACTACGCTAAGCTTTGAGTGCTTGTTACTCTTATTTTTCCTCTTTTAATTTTCTTTTTGCTTGCTTTTATGTATGGGATTTGAAAAACTCATTTGTGAAGGATTTGTAGGTGAGCTCTGCTGCCTTGTTAACCACTAAATAGTATCTAAACTGAATATATTGCCACACAGGATTATCTGTGGTGTTGTAATAACATCTTCTGGGAGTAGAACCTCATAATGTACACACTTAGGCAACAAATATGGTCTCAGTCTGAAAGATTTTACAGTCGCAGTCCAAGAGGAGAGATGTGGAAGCGCAAGAGTGAAAAAACTCAGTATCTATGAATTTAGACTGACTGTGGTCTCAGCCGAGTAAGAAGTAACTGACTTCTTTTTTACATAATGGCTTTCGAGAATGTACAGCAGTTTGAGGAAAGAAAGTTTTCAGGCCAGACTTGTGAAATCCTGAAGAGCCATTACCTCCCTTTTCTGATGCTGCGCTGCTGTTCTGAGGACTGATACAATCATTTCATGTCAGGCATCGTTTGTGGAGGGCGTGGTGCTGCACCAGAGGCTGCCAGAGCAGTTCCTGGTGCCTGCTTCTCTTTGTAATGCTGTATCTTGGCTCAGGCTTTTTCTCTGTCAAGTTATGTATATTTTCAGTTTTTCCAGGAGAAGTGAAGAATTAGTGCTTCTGCTGCTCTTGATGTCTCATATGCAATATGTTTCTATATGTCTTCTCTTCCTGATTTCGAAGCACCTCAGAGCCTCTGCCATACATTTGAATTTTGGCTTAGTGTTGTTATTCTACTTATCTGTAGAGAGTATACTGTAATTATTCTTTGCCCTGGGGGTTTGTTTGTACTGAGTCACTGAAGCTGAATAGCCCTTCCTTATGCATATTTTGTTTGCAGATATAATTTTCTCAGTTGATTTATTAGTGTGTTTATGCTACTTCTGTTTGATCTTGATTGTAGAAAAAGTGCTTATTGTTGCCCTGAGTTGTAGATAACGCCTGGCATCCATTAACCAGCTTAATTTAAAGTGTAATTTTAGACTGATCTAGTAAATAGGTAGAAGGGGTGGTGTAGGATGAAGTGCTCTAAATGAGCACCTTTTGCTTGGGATTTAGCATGCTAACGAATGTGCACCAGACCAATACTCTTGTGGCATTCAGTTAGCTACTGCAAACTTGCTTGCTGTGGACCGTGTGCCTGTATTTGGACCATGAAAGCACTCTGTAAGGAATGAGTAGGACAGAAGATCTGAAGGAACCCATACTTTAATCAGTACACCGGGCAGGCCTACTACAGGGCTTTGCACTTGTTTAAACTGTTCTGTAATAATTGGTCTGAGGTTATGGTTTCATGTGCAGTAGCTTTGCTTGCATCTGCTAGAGGGAGGCCTTGGTGCTTGCAGCCACGGTTCGGCCTTTCCCCCACAGCCGCTCCCAGTGAGTGCGTGGTCCTGCCCTCTCCTCCTGCTGCATCTGAGGCTTGTGAGATCTTCCTATCCTGCAAAAAGTATTTTTTAAATTCTTTTGGAAAAGTTAGTTTTCTGTCAGGTCAGTGACGTACGCTGGCTCCTGGGATAGGTCTGAGGACCTACAAAAGTAATGGGAGATGAGCAACAGCAACTGAGAGTGGGAAAGAAAGGCAGGTAGTGCTGCAGATGGGAGCTCATCCTCCCACATTGGCAGCAGCAAGCCACTAGACCAGCTTGATGTGTTACCACCATAACTGTATCCCAAGTTAGCCTCGACCAGGTGCTGAGCACCTGCTGACCTGGCCCAGCACTGCTGGTACTTTGCTGCTTCAAATTCTGTCACTGTGAAAGCATCCTCAGGGAAAGGAGGATCAGGCTCAGGCTGCTGGAGTACAGCACCGGGAGTTAAATTCACCTCTGAGAGAAGCCTGCTCAGTTCCAGACACAAACTTGACCCATTGAACTTGACTTCTGCATGTAGTGATGCTGCCTCACATAGCCATGGCCTCTTTGCAGGACTGGAGCAGCAGGAAACAAGAGGAGCAAAAATGCGGACGAAGCTCAGCATGTATGTATTTGTGTATCTTTGTACACATCTGGCATAACCAAATCTTGGTGTGCAAGGCGCATGTGATTTTGAAGTGTCAATTTGACTTCAGGTTACATTCCATAATCTCTTTTTACTCCCATTTAAAATCTGGCTTAATTAAAATGTACAGTGTGTTCCCACAATGAGTATTGTTTCTAAGCTGTGTGTCTCGTTCAAATTCCCAGTATAAACAATCTTGTAAATAGGTAATTAAAGCCATCTGCTTCTTGGTAGCCCAGTTACCTTTGCATCAGTATTTACGTTTTTCTCCCCTTTAACTCAGCAAATTGAACTGATGTAAATTCTTATTTTAGTGGATGAGTCATTACAAAATAGTGCTTGTGGCACGTAACTTGTCAAGAAGTAAAGACATTTTTCAATTAAATTTCTCTTCCAAATAAACTGTTCTTCATGACCACACAAAACTGTGCATCAGGTGATGGACATACCCATAAACTTTAATCCAGCAGAAGATACTTAAAATATTGCGGTTACTGCCTGTGATCTTATATTCCTCCTTTTCTACGAAAACACTGCTTTTTATATTGTCATCAAGGGTAAGTACTGATGTCTATGGAGCTATTTTGAGCTAAGGATCTGGCCTGTTTTTTTTAGACCCATTTCACAGAGGAGTAAAATGAAATGAGTTTTAAAATAATTCTTGGAAGTGGGTTAAAAATAGAGTTCTGCTTCTTGGTCACCTCTCTTTAAGCTAATGAATCTGTTTTGCAGCAATCTCCCTGATAAAATTATGTCTACAGGGAGAAGATTTAAATGCGTCTAAGTGGTTGCAAAAGTCTATGTTGTAGCGCCCAGATGTACTTACTGAGGCCCTTAAGGAAAGGTATTCTCATTAGCATGGATCAGTGGACCTGGAAGCACACTATGCTGGTGTGAGGACACTGGTGTTCATGGTGAGATAGTTCTTGGGGGTTAACGCTGGTGTCTCTGCAAAGCATTGAATTGTGTTGCTACCAAAATATTTTTTTTTTCCCTCTGCTTAGACCATGTATGACTTGGGTTATGTGGCAGGCATTAGTCAATAAGACAAACCCCATATCCTTTTAGGATGAACTTGTGGTGGGCAGGCTAAAGTAATTGGAGATAGAAACAAGGCATTTTGTTCTCTTTTTCTGAAGGCCTTGCTGGTCTGATTCCTGAAGCCATAATTCAATAGGAATGAGGGCAAAGGGAGAAGAGCTCTGGTCTCCTGTCCCCTTGGGAGATGGGAAATGAGATTGAGGAGGAGAGAAACACGGGCTTCGCCGTGCTCTAGTTAGAAACACCAGCAGGAGGGACCTGCACCCTCTGAGACTGAGCTATGCATTACTTTCTCCCAACAGAAATAATATTTTTTCCTACTCTGCTTTCTTTCTGAGTCTTCTACATGTTACTTCAAGCTCTTGGGAACTTCTGTATGTTATTTCTGTGAGAGGAGAAATGTTCTGTCCTTTTAGTTCCCCCCCTGCCCCTGGCCTTCAAAATGGCAAGTTCACTGCTAATTACTCACTTGTAAATTCTGGATTGACATTGTAAATACTGGGACATTGCCATATTCCATACGACTGGCATGTCTAAGAAGTGGTGTCTGCTGAAAAGGGAGTGGAGGCCACTTCTCATCACAACTCATGCAGAAACCTGATAATTAACCCTCATTGTCTCGATGGCACTTCCTGAAACCAGCCTCCACAACTGAGCCCAACACACTTTCAACCACAAAGGAAAGCTATTTGAGCTTTTTAGTAATTTACTTTCTTTTAGAGAACAAAGGAAGCAACATTGTTGCAACATTTGCTATTAAGAGAGTTTATTCTGAAGCTGGAAAAAAAACCCCACGCAACAAGGCAACAAGGTTCTGTTTTCTTTAAAACTCACAGTGAAGCTTGCTGGTGAAGGGAGCTGGTTGTGCATAGATTTAACAAATAACTTATTGCCACTTTTGGGAGGCAACAGTGGGAAAACAATATGAAAAGTCCTTGAGATTTAGGAATATCATAAATCACAAAATGGTTTAGGTTGTAAGGGACCTCAGAGATTTTTCTACTCCAGTCTCCATGTTCAAAGCAGAGCCAGATAAGATTGCTTGGTACTTTTGAATATCTCCAAGGATGGAGGCTCCACAGCCCCTCTGGAAACCTCTTCCAGTGTCTGATCATCCTCATGTTAGGAAAAAAAAATGACAAAAGAACTGCCTATGTTTAAATGGAATTTTTTTTATTTCACCATGCCCATTGCTTCTTGCCTTTTCGCTGGCTACTACTGAGAAGAGTCTGACTCACTTTTCTCACCTCATCAGGTATTTACACACCCTAACCAGATGCACCTCCACTGCCTCAAGCTGCCTTTTCTCCAGGAGGAACAGTTCCAGCTCTTGGCGTCTGCTCATACAAGAAGTGCTCCACTTCCTTAATCTTAGCCCTGTACTGGACTTGCTCTTGCAAATCCATATCTCTCTTGTACTGGAAAGGCCACAACAGGACTCAGAACTCCAGATGAGTCCTCACCAGTGCTGAGCTGAAGGGAAGGATCACCTCCCTTGACCTGCTGGCAATGCTCTGCTAAACGCAGCCCAGGATGCCATTTGCCATTCTGAAAGGGTGCATTGCTGGCTCCTGGTAAACTTGTCCACCAGCACCCCAACTCTTTTCCTGCAGATCTGCTTTCCAGCTGGTTGGTCCTTACTCTGTACTGGTGCATGGGTTCATTTCTCTTTGAAGTGCTGGAGAGCTTCATATTTCCCTTTGAACTTTATGTGATTCCTCTCTGCCCGTTTCTTTTGCCTCTCAAGTTCTCTCTGAATGGCAGCACAACCATGTGTCTATCAACCATTCGTCACAATTCTGTATCGACTGAAAGCTTACATAGTGAGGGCAGTGTGTTCTATCATCCAGGCCATTGATGAAGAGGTTAAACAGTATTGGCCCCAGTACTGACCACCCTGAGGCACAGCACTAGTGATTGGTCTCCATATGGACTTTGAGTTGCTCACCATGACCCCCTGAGCCCATCAGTTCAGCCAGTTTTCAGTCCACCTAGCTGTCTGTTTAGGTAGCCTGTACTTTGTCAATCTGTCCGAATGTTTTATAGGAGACACTGAAAGCCCTATGAAGAAGCGACTTTCCTTCTTTTTCTTTCAACATGTTCTGCCACAAAATGAAGAGTATTTTGTATAAAGTAGGAATAATCCACTTCACTCGGGTACTAAGATGGGAATACTCAGAGTCTGAATAAGCTAGAGCTCTACTTTCTATGGCCATGTGGGGTGGCTGCAAGAACAGAATCACATCCATTGGTGGTGATCTAAAATGCTGTGCTTGAAGGGATTTGGAGATTTTTTTTAACCTGCAAGGCTTGTTCCCTGACTCCCTCACTTCACATACTTACATGGAGCAGGGTCCCTACAAGCTTAGACAAACATCGCAGATGCAGGGGAGCCGGACCCTTGCTCCAATGCTTTGACATGTTTTGTCCCAGCTAGTGCCCCGATTCCTACATGTAGTGAGTCCACTTCAGACTCAGCTTGTTACATGAGTCACGTGTGGATGGTATCCCCTTTGCTCTGTGGCTACTGTCTTAGGTATCTGTCTCTTTCTTTAATAGATTATTGGCCTAAGACACCAATGGCTTTGCTAGTTACGTAGCCCTAGCCCAAAGTCTTTGACTTTCTCCATGCCTAGGGACATACAATGTTCCTCTGTGGTTTCTATCGCTCTTTGGTCTTTGGCCCAGATGTGGTCCAAAAAGCATGAAGTTAATAGCACTTACATAACAAAGTTAATCTACTGCTATCTTTTCCAGCTCGTACCAGGTTAGTCTAGTTGGCTAGAGCTGGCTTGATGCAGTCAAGGTCTCATTTGTTTGGGTGCCACTTTTGGGTATGCAATACTCTGTACCAGTCTGTAAGGCAGAACTTGCAGCTGCTGTGCCTGTAGTGTCTGCAGATCTGGAGTGATAGTCTGAAGGGTTGTATTCCAGAACTGAGTTTTTACCACAAGATTTAAGTAGCAAAGATGATAAAGTAGGAAATAGACCACGCATGGATTCAATGACACTACCATGCACGCACCTGAAATACTGCAGTGTTGTTGCAATCCTCCCTCTAACAACAAGGATTGGAGTCTCCCAATTTTTCTCTTGCCTATTTGTTTTCAAACCATGATTTCTCTACCAACATGCTGGGTCAACTTGGCCCGTGCCCTCTTCACATTGCCTCTGTATCTGTAAGTTGGATGTGATGACGATTCTTGCTTTTATAAACCCTTTGAGATCTGTGTGTTAAGAAGTGATATTTAGACACTAGGTATTGTTAATAATATTTTCAGTATTTTAGAGACCAAATCGTGACATAGTCTGATTTGAGTTATTTTATGCTGTAATTTGTTACTGGTACGCTTCAAGTGAGTTTTTTGTTTTATTGAGTAACTACTTAAGGCACCTAATATCTGATAGTGGGTGAACACCTCTAGGAAAAGAACTAAGTGCTGCTTATTATAGTTGTTGTCTTAGAATGGTGACATGACCAGGCAGCCTGAATATTTATAGTCTTAATCCTGAGCTAGTAAAACATTCTCTTAAATAAACAAAAATTGGAAAAGTAACGTTATTTCTATTAATTCAGGAATCCCTTAAGAACCTTTTTATGGGTTTGTACAGTTACATCATTGGCAGTTTTTAAAGACACATGTAGGATATTCTTGTATGACTGAGCCATTAATCCAGCACTGTACAATAATATCCTACATCTGCCTTGCTTGGTTATGACCAGTGGTAGTTAGAATTGTACTTGTTTCCTATGCATGTAATACAAAAGTAGTTTCTGGATTTTCATTTTAAGAGCTTGTTCGTGAACTTTTATTCTGGTGGTCTTTCTGTTCTGCATGCAACATTCTATAAGAGCACCATGTCTTGCAGGCACCCGGCATTTCGTTTAAAGAAACCTGATCTTCCTCAATTCTGGTGGTTATGGTTTAGTTTAGAAATAGGTGGGGAAGAAAACACCCACCAAGCTTAAAAAAAAAAAAAAAAGCTTTTGACATTTAGCTGTAACAGGGAAAGTGACTTGTGGAGGGTGGAGTTTTGCCCAGGAGAACAGGCGCATTGTTGGCCTTTGCTGCATGTGCAAGGATGGCTTGCAGATGGGAGGGAGAGGAAAGCGGGGGCAGAGCCGAGCTGGCTCAGGGGCTCTGAGGAGGAGCCTCCTCTGAGAAGGAATACTGCCATGGACCGTTAGGAGTCCTTGAAAGGCAGGTAGGGGGAAAGTAATTCCACCGCTCCCCCCCCCCCCCCACGCACCCGCTATGCTCCCCCCCTGCAACTTTAGGATCCATGTCTTAGATGTGCAATCTGCATTAAGAGATAAGAGCTTTTCTTACTGCAGTACAAATAAAAAATTGCAAAGAGGGAGTGAAGGGTGCTCTTCCAATGAAAACCACCTCTTGCTGGAGAAGGTGGGACTCTAGAAAAGAACACGTAGGTTGGGTGGAGGCCAGGTGCTGGAGGTGTGAATACCATTCTTGATTAATAGGGATGAATTTGTGTGCATATACACGTGCAAACACATTTTTATTTTTCTCAGGCCTGGTAGTGACTTTTGTTTATATTCAAGGCTGAGACACCATTAGAAATGTAACCAGGGATTTGGTTACCTTAGGGATAGTGGGAGAAGTAATTAGTTCATAAAACACTCCGAAGATGAAAGTTCCTTTGTAAATCCTACCTCCAATCCTTCCCACCAAGAACACTGCTGAAATTGCTGTTTAGTTTGAGGCAGATCTTCAACTGTACATTAGCACAGCCACAGGGTTTCCAGTGAAGCTACTTCTGATTTGCATCTACAGAAGGTCTGGCTTCCTTGATTCAATCATGCTACAAACTTCCTTTGTAAGATTCCTGTTTAAAGACTTTCTCTTGTATTTATAGCCAAAGAATTTGTTTTCTTAATGATATAAATGAAAATATATGGGCCAAATTCTGCCTTTGTTAGCTCACAGTGAATCACAGTCATTGTATTGCTGTCAGTAAATTTTGTCTGCTCTCCAGCTGTGTAGCTGTAAGGAGAGATTGATCCTGCTTTTCTGCAGAGTTTCCAGTGTGGGCTTCTGCAAATATTTTTGCTTTGTAACCAATGAGCATTTACATGTTGGTTTAGTAACCCTGACTACAGTGGAGCTATGCCTGTCCACCCTTCTTTGCACCAAATTTGTGTGAAGATTCTTGATATTATTTTATAAACATAAATGATTAGATTTTATAACTAGAAATGGGATAAATTAAGGTCTTGTAAGTGGAAGCTCCAGCTTCTTTGAGGGAATTCTATGAATAAACTCACTGGTATAAATTGTATTGTCTTCTGTATGTAAGAGAAAGAGACACTTTTTCCAACAGTTCATATTCAACATAATTTTCCACTGAGGAGACTGCAGCAGCTTGCCAGGGTTGTCACGCGCCTTGATGTCTTTGAACTTCTTTGGAAGCTGCTGAAATCCTTCATGCAACTGCTCCACTTGGGCACAATCCAGGAAGAGCTTTCTCCAGCTGCTTTGGTTTATTATGTATCAGCTCCCAGAATCTGAGATCACAAGTCAAGCAAAAAGGCTAAATGTAGATGCATACAGAACAGCAGGCGTTCTCTGAGTCTGTGCTCTAGGAAGCCTCCCTGACCTGTTCGTAATGCTAAAATTCCCCAAGTTTCTTTCAAGACCCCTGGGATTTTGGCTGTTGATGATAACAGACCAACAAATGTCATGCTGCCTTTATAGGACAAAGGAAAAGCAAGCAGTAAAAGACCTCCTTTTCCTCTATATTCACTGTATGGGGAGAGGAGCCCATTCCACATATCATCCCTTGCAAGCTAGAAATGAAGTGCTAAAGCTTAAGTCGTGGGACTTAGAAAAACAGGAAAGAGGAAGGCTGAGGTCCAACACAGTGCGATACACATCTTTGCTATAAGACTATCCCTGAATTTGCAGAACAGAAAACTACCCAAAACCTACAAATGGATATGCATGACAAAGTAGTAGTTTTCTGTTCTGCAAATTCAGGGCATTCAAGCTTATCAACACTTCCTTATGGGAGAGGCTCCTTCTTTTGATTTGGTAAGAAAAAACAGTAGCTTATTCTGACAGCAGAACTGTCAGGCAAAGAAATATGATTGAGATAAATAAGGTTTATCCAGGTTAGAGTGGGGTCCCTGTCGCTGTAGCTATGGTATGGTGGCTATCTGTCTCCAGCCCCCTACCGTCAATGCAGCAGGTATTTTCTGCCAGGCTACAGCATCTTCCACCCATCAGCCTCCAGGTATTGGCACTCATGTCTGCCTCAGCTGTGTCATCTGAGATGGAGGTTAGTTAGTCTGGATTTTCTTCCTCTCTCTCCATCCCTGTGTCTCCCTCTTCACCCTCCCCCTTCTTTGCAGTGATGTGTTGGGAATCAGCCAGGTGAAAAAAATAGCTGAGAGGGATGGTTGTTTTTCTTCATTGCATCAGAAATCTGAGTCTGAGGTAGTACAGAGAAATGTAATGGAAAGGCTAAGGTTGGGATGGCAATGTCTGGGTGTGGGGGACCCACAAGGAAAGCACGGAAGAGAAAGGCTCTACAAGCACATGTATTGGAGGCTTGGAGGTCAGTAGCCTATTAAGGATCAACCACATCTACCTGCAATTTCACAGGACACCCAGCTGTGCAGGCAAAGAACTACGAACAAATTCCAATGACGTGCAAAAGTGGGACAGGATGGAAACACTATTCACTGTCAACTCCAGAAGGGTATAAAAAGGCACAAACCATGCATGCACCTGACTGCCCACCAAAGAAGAAACCCAGAGGCATAAGGAGGGCTTGGTGTCCCTTGTCCTCCCTGACAGCTCGACGGGTCCTGGACCTAATAGCCAGACACAAACATTGCTGTGCCCAACAGCTGGATGGAATTCTTGGTACCGCTCACAGTCTGGCGTTTGAGTGTAAAAACAGTTTCATTTCTGTTTTATAATTAAAAAAAGTCTTCCCCTCCTATGTTGCTGATACAGTGTTGCAGTGGTATTTCCTACAAGATGAGGACCATCGGGAATGGAAGATATCAGCATTACAGACCTCCAGACTAGTCCAGCTAAGTGTTTCGGCAGATGCCTCTTTTTGCAGAAGTGAAGAATCCCCATTAAGAAGATTAAGTGTTTTCATGAAGTGCGTCCTGCAGGATCAAATACACTTTCTTCCTGGAGCTCTGATTTTTTTATTTTATTCTATTCTATGTTTTAGGATTTAAGAACAATGCTTGAAAAACGGCTGCCGTGAAGACTTAAAGGTCCTCTATATTTCAAGTGTTCTAAACTCTGCAACCTGAGGATACTTATGTTCTTTTACAAAGCAGGGGGGAGGAAAGGAGACACAAAAATCTGTAAGATGCTATTTAAAAAAAAGACTTAGAAGAAGGAAAGTTTTATCCATTCATAGCTGAGGAAAAATACACCAGATTTATGCAGATAATGAAATATCTTCTCCATGCTTTTTTAAAAAAAAGATCAGAATGTGATTGCCTCTGAGTAACATCTAAACACTTTATAACTTGAAAAGCTATTGTCATTTTTTTGTATGTATAATGGGGAAGCTTCAAAAAATTAGCCTTAGATAGTGTTCTGTACATTTTGTGTGGGATGTTGTACTGTTTAGTTATAAAGTCAGTGGTTCTCACTTGTGCTCTTCAGTGAGGGGTATTTTAAGTGTAGTGGATGGAAGGAAAGAGTCATGCGTAATTCTTGCAAAAAATCCCACCTTTTTATTGAATGGAATTGGAGAGCTTCATATGTAGTGGGGTTTTCTTTTTTCAGCTTTTTGTATAGTAAGTGAAGCAGGTCTGTGTCTGAGCAAATATCCCCTTTGGCAATGGTGGCATTTTCTGACCATATGCAGGAGTTTTATATGGGACATCTCTGTCCTTAGTCTGACCTGCTAACAATTGCAATTCTTTTGCATGGAGGCATCCACATAAATTGGATGCCTACCATGTGTCCTAGTTTACTCTGCACCAGCTGCAGTGATTCTGGTAGGACTGGACAGTGCTGGCTCAGAAGAAGGGAGGTGAACGGAGCATGATTGGAGGTGTGGGAGAGAGAAAGTGGGTTGCTGGTGGTGTAAGCCCTGTCTTCATGGGCATGCCCTCCAATGGCCAGGAAGGATGCCTGCACTTGACACTGGCAATGAAATATAGGCAGAGAAGCCAAAAGACCATTAGGATTGAACAAGTCCTTTTTTACCTTCCTGAAATGGAGAGATGTGAAGCGTGCTGTAGTGCTAATCTTGACTCTGGTCAAGTCAACGGGAGTTTTATCCTTGGCTTGTTTAGAACCAGTTTTTGTCCTTTCTGTGTACGTGTCTGACAATGTTTTGAGGCATATATGTCCAGTTACAATTCTGCATAGGTAGCTCATACATTGCTAAACACTTTTAATTTTCTCACTCCCTTTGTAGTCATTAAAGTACTGCATAGAATTTTGAAATTTGAACTTCTCTGCTGAAGATACTCTTCCTCATTTATTGCACCTGGGGTAGACTGCATTTTTAGCTACTTGACACTGATGATCGAGAGCAGTAGTGGGCATGTGAAGGCAGCAGGTCAAAAAGCCCCAAATACATTTACCAGCTAAGCCATCTCCTAGTTGTCCAGTGCGCTTGTCCCAATGAGAGTGCAACACAGATCTGTCATCTAGGGACAATGAAGAAAGACATCTTCCTATGTCTGAAGCTGTTCCATCACTTCTGATTTTTGATATTTGCATCCTTGATCTGATGAAAAGATTTTTGCCCTTGGGTAAATAATATCTTACTACTAACTTATGATTCTCATTCTCAGCATCAGCATTACTTCTTGGTTTCTGAATGCAGTTGTTCAGTTTTTTTTATTACAATAATTTTTTTTCTGTTTATGGGGTTGAATTCTCGTTGTGTAACTAGTATCTCTCAAGCCCATAAGGTAACACAGATGTCCTAGCTGTTGTGCTTTTTTCCCCTCTAATTTGCTTTAAAAGATAAGGCCATCCCCTCATCTTTTTGCAAACTATGCTCAAAGTACTTCTGTGTTCAAGTGAGGTTATTTTTTTAAGTTTACGTTTGTGAGAAACAACACAATGTAGAGGACAAGCACAGATTCTGAACATGTGAACGTCTACACTTTTCCCAGCTTTGCTACTGACGGACTATTGCATTTTATAGTTTTAGGGTCTTGATCATGACTTCACATTTTGTAGAAAAGGCTTCAGACATACGAGACACCTAGGGTTGAATAACACTGATATATGCATATTTATACAAACATTTCAATGTGTAGAGACAGAGTGTGCAGCAGTCATGGAATTTTACATTCTGATGTACTTTCCTTAAATTTAAAACCACCGTAAATTGTAACTGAACTTCATTGTTAGAGGACTGAAACACTTTTCTTATGCTCTTTTAAATAGTGTTGGCATAGATTATTTGAATTAGAGACCTGGTTTTTACTTATTCAACACTTCTTTATGTAATCAGAACTCAGACCTTTTTCTGTACTCTTAAACCCAAACCATGGGGTGATTAATGAGTGTTTTAGTTGTTAGCCTTGTTTTCCAAATAATTTTTCAGTTTTGCATGTTGCTGCCCCTTCAGACTTCAGCTGAAGGGTTCCAATATGAAAACAAAAGCCATCTTTCAGGCTGGCTTGCTACTGTTCCTCTGCATAGAGGCTCCTGGAAGCAGGCATTTTGGACCTGTTTTTTCTGTATTTTCAAATAAGTCGGGATGCATCTCAGAATATTTTCATGCCAGTTCTGCAACAAGGGCTCTAAATTCTGAGGATAAAAGCAAACTCCAGACAACTCTTCTACTATTCCCTGCTTTATTTGCTGAAGTTGGTTCATTTTTGCCTTCACCTTGAATGCTGCTTTTACTTGTGCTTGTACAACCAACCCTTTTCTTCCATGTGGTTGGCAGAGTAACTAAAAGGTATAATGCTGCTGTGACTTAAGACTGTTGTTTCCAGGGAGGTATTTGTGGTATTCCCTTGTTGTTGTCCTTGCTGACCAGACAGTCTTTGGGGCTGGAAGTTCACTCTGTCCTTAGTGTGACTAGCTGTAACAGAACGAGCATCTTTTGCTGTATTCAGATTAACAAAGTTCTTGGTGTGTTAGCGATGTCATCATTCTTTCTTTCTGTAACATATTTGTAAATGTAAAATTGTATTAGGAAATCAGAAGGACTAAAGAGCTGCTGCACAGAAGCAGTGAGCAAAGCCTTGTGGGTGAGGCTTTGCAAGCCTTGACTGTGTGCCATTTCAGCTTTCTTTATGTGACAGTAAAGAACGAAAGTCTTGCTTTCTGACTACTTGGGGACTCAGGAAAAAATCCATTACCAAGGGACAGGACTAGAGCGGACTAAAAAAATTATTTTAGCTGAAACTAGTTAGTACCTAGTTTTTCTTTCTTGGCCTGAGCCTAAATGTATGGTCCTGTACATAAAATCTGCTTGTCTTATAGGTAAAAAAAAAAACAAACCCTTGTTTCATGTCTTAGTAATGAATAATGTTCAGCTCCCTGGTTTGCAACAACATTGTGCAAAACATTTCCTGTTTTCTGAATAGCTCTAGTTTTGAGCTTGGAGGAAGCTTTTGGCACTTCTCATCTGAGGAATTCAAACAGCTTCCCAGCAGGCTTTTATGACCTGCTTAGTACACAGGGACTTGGAAGACAAAGTGGATGTAAACCAGATTTTAGGGAACCTGGCTCTACATAATTTTTTTTTCTGCATAGTTTGCCTGAATTTCAACAATTGATGTGCTTTCTAGAGTTTGTCACTGCTTACGTCTTGTATTGACTGCTGTTGGTGGTAGCACACTCTCCGGTTCGAACAGCCATTTTCAGGTATCTCTAGTCCAGCTCTCAAGAAAATAAGGGGCAGGCGAGCCCCACCCCCCAAGTCATTTTGAAAACAAGACACCTAACCACTGAATGAGTTGGGGCTGTGGTATGTGTATTTGTGTGCACTCTGAATTTAAGAGTTCATTAGCTTGTTCTCTATCTCTATAAAGCTATATTTTGTGACACAGTAATTCTAGCCCTACTTGAGCCAGAAGTACAGAAAATCTCACTTAGAAGAAATGAAGGTTTGCAGTGTTTCTGTGTGGATTTCTAGAAGAGAGCAGATGTAGGGAACATGCTCTGTTAAGCTTTTAGATGCATATTTCAGAAAGTAGGAAACATTATGCTTGGTTCTGACCAGCAGTCTGTTCATGACAGGGTACTGTCATGGCAGGGCAAGAACCAGGCATTTCAGCAGCAATTCCAGAAACACCCAAAGAGACAATGGTTGCATAGTCCTGTCCATAACAGGCTACATGTCTGCTTCCTTTCTTGTGAGTGATGGATGGCATAAACCACAAGGTTTTACTTACTCATACTGGTTTTAACATCTGTGCCTCAGTAACACTTGCGGCAACTCGCTCTACGGAATAACGAAGTATTTTCTTTGCTTGCTTTACTGTCTGGGTGCTTTGCCACACCAAACCAAACATGTGGTTCAGCCCCATGTAAGATTTGGAAATGTGACTCACTGAGATGCCTTTAGCTGTGGTGAACCAGAGGTGAGCTGTGAGGCTACCCATGTTGTTCAGACAGCCAGAGAAAATAAGCTATTAAAAGCTTTCTAGGATAAGTATGAATCCCAGGCTGAAATTAAGATTTGGAAACAAAGCAGATCATTTCAAGCTGAAAATGAAGACTGCAAAGGTAGCATGAGCCACAGCAAGGGATACAGTACAGATTTCTGCAGCTATGTTCTAGCTGATTGCAGGTTATTCCTTTTGTGTAATTTTCTCACTTTTCTACACAGGTGACCTACCAAGCCTGAGTGACCAGATAGAGCTGATGCATGGATCCTGGAAGTAGTTTAATGAAAGAAAAGAGCCCTTACAGTAGTTTTATTGCAAAGGGCCAGAAGAGGATTGTGTGTGGGTGCAGAGGGGAAAACTGACACTGATGGTGTATGTTGCTGTTGCAGTGTAGTCTTTATTCCTGTTCCCTTCTGCGTCAGTTCTGCTATTGCAGAGACCCTGGTGTTAATTTGCATGTCAGTCAGAGGGTATAAATAGTTCAAAAGAGGTCTGATGTGTTTCACTTTACCTGTCCCTCCTGAATTTGGCCACCTGAATCCTTCTGAAGAGTTTTGGTTTGTAGGGATGACCGCTGCAAAGAGGCCAGCTCCTGTCCTACAGAAAATGCCCCCCGTGTGGCACACAGTGTGATGGAGCTCTGTGTCTTGTGGTGGCTAAAACGGGGACAGGTGGGCAACATCTTTCATCAAGTCTGTTAAGTCTGTTGGTAAAATGTGCTGTGACAGCCCTTCAGACATATGTGCACACTAAAGACAGAGGCTAATCCCATGAGTCGCTTCGCTCTTTATGGCAGGCTATCATCATTCTGTCCCATTTTAATCTTTGTTAGTATCTCTGTTTATGATTTCAATTGTGTATTATTAGGGCTAGGGCTCTCATGAACCTGCTAGCACCCGCACCAGCCAGTGTTTTCATGCAGAAAGGCTGGCGTAGGCAGAGAACTTTGTCACAAGCTGTCTGAACACAAATGGACCCTATCAGCCCTACCAGGCTAGTGGGTAAGGGTCCTCAGATAGGCCCAGGAGATGTCCTGATGGTTTGACCATCAGGCTAAATACAGTTTTTAGAAGTGCTTAGGTGACAGACATGATGAATTATGAAGAATCAATAAAGTGAGCAGACAGAGAAGTTGTTCTCAGGATGGGCTAAAGCCTTGGGATAAATGAGAATTCTTTCATGAAAACACTGCAAAGGAGGTGGATTGCTGTTCTTGGGGATGATTTTCAGCAATGTGTGAGTAGTTATAAACAAATCTTGGAGGTCAGAGCAGATAGACTCTGTTTAAGAGTAGTATAACCACGTGTGATACATTAGAAATTATACTCCATTTCAGAAATTATAATCTATTCTTCTGCCTGGTAAGGGGCCTCTGGGACCCACAAAACTGTTTTCCGAATATTGCATGAGAAAAATCATGAATCAACCATGCTGGTGTAAGGTGACTGTGTTACAAGTTATAAGATTCTTTCAAATAAGAAGTGTGGAGTTGTCCTTATTTGCCCTTTGAACCTGAAATTTTGCTATTCATAATGGATTTAGCATCTTTTCATTGTAACTTTGGTAGTAGAGTGGGAATGGGGAGTGTGGGTTGTTCCGCCCCGCCCTGTAGCCCCCCCCTTATTCTCTCCCAAAAATCTTGCAATGGTGCCTGCTAAAAGACCTGGGGCTTCATGATGAACATCCTTGTGAAAGGTTTGTTATAAAATTGCAGGAGCAGGCACTATTTCAAAGTCCTTCGAGACAAAAAACTTTAAAAGCTCTTCTTTTTGTGTAGATTCCTCCTAAGAGGCTTCTCTACGGGGATACGTATTATGCTTTAGTTTTTGACAGTATATTTTTGGTTATTAAAATGCTAATATTTTTCTAAGGTCATCATAGTCTGCTGTAGTGAAGTGACCATCAGGCAGCTGCCAGATTTCTGGCCACTTGGAAAACAGATTCTTTCTGCCTTTTTATTTTTCACGCAGCTCCCTATCTATGGGTGGGATTTACTTGACTTAGACTGGATGCTAGAAAGCCAAAATTAAGCTAGTCATCTGGATTTTCTCTGTAGTTAATGGAAAGAGATAAGCACCTTCAGAGTGTGTTTTATCTCAGAAAGGTGAGAAATCAGCTTTTGGAGAGGCGTATCCCTTCCCAATGACAGCAGAGGAATCCTTGAGAAGTGGTTCAGACTAGATGCCTATCTTTAGATGGCTGAAGTTAGGCGGGATGCTCACTACTTACCCAGGTGTTTTGGAAGCAGACTTTCTAGCTAGGGACTGATAGCAAGGGAAGCAGTTCCTCTAACACAGTACCTTGGCACACCGTCGGCCTGGAGTGATGCTGTAGGTATTTCTGCAAAGGTTGGCTGGGCTGTGAAGCAGGCTGGGAGTCTAGCTATGAACATCAACTTAACAAGAGGAAACGGAAGACGATCCCGTTACTGTGGTGCTGGTTTAGGGAAATGTGTTCGGCTTCACGCATTTCCAGGCTGACCTGGGGCTTATCTCTCTGACCCCCACATCATCGCCCAGGCATACAATAATATTTTCCCTCTCTGGAAGGAGTGTTTAAGAGTTAAGACTCTGAGGTGCTAAGAGGAACTGGGAACAGCATAAGTAGCTGGAGAGGCAGAAGCAGGAGTACTGTGAGTGGGCAGGAGCTGCATGCCATTAGCCCAGACTTTCAGATGTATTTTAATAGCAGGGATCACATCCTTATAAAAATAGGAACCTCCTCAACCCATTTATAGCACACCCCTATGACAGCAAGAGATGGCTTGCAGGGAAATTAAGAAAAAAGGCTTTCAAGATGCCTGTGACGGGAGGCAGCCACTGTTGACAGCAGGTGGCATAAGGCGCTTTGCATCAGATCTCTGTGGGCACCTGGGCACGTACCCCCTTGGCTATCACTCCTCTATGCCTGCCCTGATCCAGTGCCCAGTTATCACCGTGCGTGCAATGCATGAATGCATTAGCCTCAAAATTGCTGCACAAGCGATTAATTTGCTCAGTGGAGAAATAAACATAGACTTTTCTTAAGAATACAATAAGATCAGAATACATAGAAAAGTGACTGTTGTGAGTATGTAAAGATTACTGCTGTGTATGCATCTGCTACCATTCACTCTTATGGTTGGAAGATTATCAGTTCTATATCCCATGACATTATACAGTAGAAAGAAAATTTTCACACATTATCTTTTCAGGTATTCTTTTTATCAGCGGGACCTCTGTAAGCCAATGAAGCTGCTGGAAACAGACACATTTTCTTTAAAACTTCTATGTCTTATTTTGTAGTCACAGGAAATAGAGGGGAAAAGAAGTGAAAATCAGGAATGTATTAAAGACTGGTCCTTTATTTTTATTGACGTTAAAGCAAGAGTAACTGCCCTGTAGAATATGAAAAGACCAGAAATCTACCATCCTGCAGTATCCAATAATGCCTTTTACTTCTCTGTAAGTAATTTAAGTGGATCCTGAAAGGAGAAATTCAAGAGGTGTGTGTTTTGGGGGAGCACTTGCAAAAGGTTAAAGAAGGCTTAGAAAGCAAGGAGTCTATAAAAGCTGGAACTCAGACCATTTAAAGTTTGATTTCCAAAACCAACATCATGAGAGAGAAATGCCTATCTTTACGCTAACTAATTATGGATCATAAGGATATCAGAAGTAGCCATTAGGAAATTGGTAAATTCCCTATTAAATGTAATGTAAGAGCAATAAATATCTAACATCACTGGCAAGAGGAATATAAAAAATAAATGCTCTATTATAGTCCAAATTTCCTGATTACGTTAGTAATAGCATACTAGCCAAGATCACAACTCTTTCTTTGTAATTAAAATACTTCAGTAATGTGAAGTGCGGTTGATGTCTCCAAGAAATAGTAGATTCTTTTTTTTCTTCGCCCCGTTTTCCGTACTGCCAGGAGATAATAACGAGCGTTTGTGGGCAAGGAGACCAAGGCAGCAGCAGCAGCAATGGGTGAGAGATCCCACTAGATGTCAGTACCGACCTGGCAAACAGCTGTGCCTGCCAAGCTCTGCGACAGGACGCTGTTAATTCATAATAAAAGGTATCTGACAGCTTTATTCTGATGAATTATGGGAATCCAAAGCATAATTCCGAGTCTTTAGTTTATAAATTGTCATTGATTTTAATGTTCTTTGTAAAGTTGTGGCACGCAACAAATTTTCCTGCCAAAAGCTGTTGAATAAATAGTCATCCTTTGCTCCGAATAGTACATTGAACTTGTTAGAGTGATGAGCAGAACGAATTGATGGTTATCCATAAACCATTTGTGACAGAATTCACAGCAGCAATTCAAACAATTATTGAATGCATTTATTATAGTGTTTTTTTTTTTTAAATGCTCAGCTGAACTGAGAGGAACAGGCACAGGTAATAGACAGTAGCAATTCCACACCGTTCTTTGCCTGACACTGGATCTTGATTGACACGTGGCTGGGGCCACCGCAGGATTTCTGAGTGGCACATCTGCCTCCTCCCTGGAATTTGTCTTATTTCCCAGCATAGGATATCTAGCACCAAAAAACTATATTTCGCACCCTCTGGAGACAGACAGTTATTGTGAAGACAAGCTTACTTTCCTTTCTGAACATTAACTATGAACTCCTGTATTTTAAAGAAAACCTTACAAAATGGGTATAATATTTGCAATTAATTTTAAACTTATTTTTTTTTAATTTTAGCATTATGTGTAGGGCTAAAGCTGTGGAAAATGTACTTTTTCTTATGTAACATCCATCATTATATCCAACAACCACACAAAATTACCTTTTGGGGAAAAAAACCCTCAACAAATCACCCACAAACACATTTTCAAACCTTTGCTATTATCTAGATCTGAAGTGAGACCAAATTCCTCTTAGCTATTTAAACAGCTAGCAGAGTGTGCAAGGAGTTTGGATGAGGAAGGACTGAAAGACTGTTTTAAAAATAAAAATCAGGTTGCTTATATGATACTGCTAACCAAAAATAGAAAGTGGAGGTGCTAGAAATCTTGCAAGTAAGCCTGGTAAAGTTTGCAGCGCCGTTTTGTAGAGACAGACCCCCAGATTATATAAATCGATATAGCTCGGATTTTCGGGGAAAAAAAGTGATGTATACAAGGAGCCGAGTATGTTTTATCAATTCACAGAAGCTGAATGTACACATAATGCTATGCTTGATTAAAGGAATCATAACTCTAAACTTTCTGAGAGATATATGTCCCTGTTTTCTAAAATTGTGGCAAGGTTTCAGTTCATATGTGGAAACCCAGGCAAGCAAAGTTCTTGCCTGATATTTTTTGCAAAAGCATAACTGAACAAGGAAATTTGAGTTCTACTAATTCATGGAACTGCCATTTATAGACACACATCAGCTGTAAATTTTAATGTATTTTGTCTGAGAGGCTGCTACAATGTGAGTAATGTGTACCTATTTTTTTTTTTTTTTTTTAAAGAAAGTATAACGAAAAGGTGGGAATAGAAATTAAGAAACAATTAGAAAGTTTTTGTAAAGCCGACTCCTACTGACAGCTACTCTGGAAGCATTGTGGTCTGACATATAAACACTGTGTTTACCAACATTTCAAAATGCAGCCTATAATCCGTGTAGACTTGTTATTTTAATAATGCTTTTTATTGCGAGCTACAGACAGACAAATGTTTGAATACAGGCTACACAAAGTGGCTTGTAGGTATGGACAGATGTTGACATGCTTCAAAAGCTTTTAGTTGTACAGCTTCAAAATACATTTGGATTTCAGTTCTGCCAAACTACAGCAGCGAGGGAGAAAGATTGGTCAGTATACATCTAAGCAAATTTTTAGTGTATGTGAGGTTTTGGTAAATACGTATTAAAACTGAAGTTTTTTGAACACACTGTTACCAGACTCTGCTTGCCTTTTCCCAGTGCGAATCCTCATTGTAACCAAGGAGGGGTACCTCTGGGCACTGGAAGGTGCTGTAGTGCTGGGGAAAGGGAGATGCTTCTTTGTTTTGGCAAAAGGGGGGAAGTTTGCACTAACACTGAATGCTTTGCCAGTAATTCCTCTGCACTCGGGCTTGCAACAGAGAGGGTAGGTTTGTGCAAACCCTTTCTAAAATCCCTGCAAGAAAATATAGCTGATTCTCCCAACTGAACATCTGAAAACTAAATAAACAGGACCTTCAAATCCTTAGACATCTAACCAACGTTAGCAAAATAAACAAAACCCACAGAGCAGACAGGTTGAGTGAGGCATGATTGCTAGAATCCGAGTCTCTGAGGAGTGCTTGGAAGTATTAGATCTCACTTCTCTCTGCAGCTTTTAAAGGAAACAGCTAGGGCAAGATCGGCTGCTGGTGTAAATCATCCTTGTTTCTTACAAACTAGAGGAGCTAGGATGATTTACTTCAGCCGAAGCTCTGGTTCCCCTGAACATAGTCATTTGTCAGTGAGTCTTTCAAGTTCGGGGGGGGGGGGGGGGAACTATTAAAATCTTTCTATGCATGTTTATCTATTGCATGTGGAAAAAGGAAGGAAAAAAAAAAAAGGACCCTCTAACACCACCCCACCCCCCCCCCCCCCCGAAAAACTGAAAAAATGTTCCTTGCAATTTTTATGGGACCTCTGCGGACCTTGAATTTTTAAGTAATCTTTTTTGATGATTTTAGACAGACCATTAAGCTGAGGATAAAAGTCCCTCTGTTCGATATCTGGATACATTAAGCATTAGGCTTAAAATTTACAGCTTTCATTTTGACAAGGAAAATGGCACGTTTGGTCTCAAGTGCTACCTTGAACTGTTTTTCAACATTAAGACAGGTTGTCAGTCTGAGGGGAGGAGGTCTGTGCAGTGGCAGCTGCTGCTGCTCTTGCTGTGTGGACATGCAGCGATAGAGAGATGCAGCATTGCTGCCTGTCAAGAGCTGCAATTCGAGAACACTTTGGTTTTTTTTTTAAAGAAAATAAATTTATGCTGATTTAGAGGAAGGCAGCAAGCAAATGGGGTGTCATTTCTGACTGCAAAATGAGTGCTTCATCCAAATATTTGAAAGACTCAAAGACAGAGGAAGAAGGAAAATCAAGAATCAAATTTCTGAGAAAGCTTTGGGGATTAGAGTAAAGAGGAGTTTGACTTCCAGCTTCCCTGGTGCTGTTATTCCAAAACTACTTTCTCTTCCCAACATCTGTGGGGATATTTTACCAAGTAGAAACCACTTTCATTTTTGTGTTCTGCCTTAAAAAGAGGGAGAAGAGCAGATGCTTTTATTGGAGGTGTCTTCAGCTTGCTAAACAAGAAGATTCAGCGAGATCTGGTTAGGAATCTGAGAGGGATACTTCTATTGTGTTAATTCAAGTGACAGTTGTCTACGGCTGGTTGTAACAGTGATTTGTATGGGGAGAAAAGCAGCCCAGGTCATTCAGTAGTGGAGAATCACATTTGCTGTCTGTAGGCATTTCTTCTTTTGAGGTTTACCGAGGCTAGCTGTTTTGTTTGGTTTGGAGGATTACTAGGGCTTTGAATAATCTCACTAATTTCACTGTATGGACAGGGGGGTAGTGACCGTTTCACGTGATGGTAACCCCATGCAGGATCCTGTGCTTGTCTTTGGAAGGTGCAGGACTGTCTTGGTTAAAGAGTGTGCTCATCTTGCTTGCAGGTGGCAAGCCAGGTTTGCTGAACAACATCACAGTATGCAGCGCTGATATTCTGTTTTAGTGAGGCAAGTTTTAAAGCAGGATTCCAAAAATTTTAGTTAATTGATAGTAGTGAGTGAAAAGAAGAGACTACTCCAAGAAGAGATTAGCCTTTCGTTGCTTGGTTGAAGTCAGTGGGTTTAAGGGAACAGGAGTTAATCCATTGATTGCCTTTATTCGAATGAAAGTAAAACTGGAAAGTAAAATAACTGAAGAAAAATGCCTCTGGGGTTTTCCCGTGTGAGCAGAGCTAGCAACAACTGCCAGCGTGTATATCCTGGTAATGGTCACAAATCTTAGCGCAGAGAAGCTTTGATAACCACAGTCTGAGTATCTTGGAAAGATCTGAAGTACCTACAGCACTGCATCCTGTCTAGCTGCAGGACACAACACATGATCAGGCTGTGTAAAAGCAAGAAGCATATGACTGATTTGCTGGCATTAGTCCGGCTTTATTGTCCCTGTTTTTATCAAATTCAAGTGTCTTGTGATATATCTGATACTTCAAAAGAAGGACAGTAAACAAAAGGAGTTGTTGTTTGTTTGTTTATTTTTAATTTTTTTTTGTTGGAGGCAGTGAAATATTAACTCAGTGCAAGTACACTAGGCTGTTGTCTGTGATTCTTCTCACAGTCGAGAGAAGGCTGACCTACCATCACAAATACTACTCACATATTTTTCGGAGACATTAAATAGGAAAATATCATCTCTCAAGTCACAAGAGAGCTGAGAAAGTGAGCCATAACAGGGTCAATTAAACAGGCTTAATTATGATGGAACTTGTGAGCACTTGCCACGCTTTGGGTTCAGTCTTGCAGCCCAATTCAGGATCGCAGTTTGGGTCAGACTTATAAATACTTCCATGCAAAAATTGTGATTTGATGATCGATAATTCAAAGTAAAGAACACTTTTTCTGCGTTTCCTTTATTTGTAAAACATGACAGAAAATACCTAAATGTTTTAAAGTCAGCTGGGCTTGATGAACTTCTTGTGATGGATGAAATAGCCTGAAAGCTGTCACTGATTTGTCTTTGAGAACTGAATGAGACACCGAAGTCCTGGGCAAGGCATGTGTTGTGTCAGCATTTACATGGGAGGAGAGAGGAAGCTAGGGCATTTTGGTCCTGTTGTCTTTCCTTTGACTCCCAGAAAAATTCTGTAACAAGCAACCAGTGAAATGTTGTGTAAGCACAGAGAAGTTGACAAGATGCATAGCAACCAAATGGATTTGTCAAAAGCAAATCAGGTCAAACCAATCTAATTTCCTTTTGTGAGATGGTATCAGAACCTGTGGATAAAGGAAAAGCAGCAGATATCATATTTTCACTTTCAGTTAGGCTTTTGACACTGTCTCTTGTGACGTTTTGATAAGCAAGTTAGGGAAACCTAATATTGGTGAAATTACTGTAGATTGGGCACAAAATCAATTAAAAAAAAAGAATATGGAGAATTATCAGGGATTTGTTGTCAAAATTAGAGTGGACTGAAGATGTTCTGCAAGAGTCTGTCCTGGGTTCAGGACTATTCGGTATTTCAATTGCAGTCTGGGTGACAAAATAGAGAGCATGCTTATTAAATTCCCAGATGACATGGTGCCAGGAGAGACTGAGAGTACATTGGAGAACTGGGTTAGAATAGAAAATAGCCCTCATCAAAATGGATTCATAGTTTGAAATAAATGGAATGCACTTTGGTAGGAAGAGCTACAACTGTCACACTCAGACTCATATGACTGCTGCAAAAGTACAGGATGGGGGAGAAAAAGCCTTTGATAGAAGTTCTGTAGAACAGGATCTGAGGTATACAGTAGAGCATAAGCCAAACATAAGTCACTGTCACACTGTTGTGAAAATGACAAACGTCATTCTGAGGTGTATAAGCAGGAGTACAGCCTACATGACCCATGAAATTTTCCTGCTTTATTTAGCATCAGGAAGACCTCAGCTTTAAGGCGTATCTGCTTTTGGGTAGTGCAGTTCAAGAAAGATGTGGACTGACTGCAGAACATCCAGAGGAAAACAGTGATAGTGATCAGAGATTCAGGGAACATGGACTACAAAGGAAGAGCAGATGAATTTTCTTCTAAGATAAAGAATCAAGGACTAGGGGGTACATGACAACTCTATGCAACCACATAAAAGCAGAGAGAGCCTGTGGGAGAGGTTGTTGGAACTCCATCTTTTGGTGTCTTAGAGAAAAGGTAGGCAAATATCAGGAATGGTACAGAGGGAGCAGATCTTACCTTGGGACAGCAAAAAGAGCAAGGTGAACCTGCAAGGTCCCTTCCACCTCTGTTCATACTTACTTGAAAGTGAGCATGGCATATTCAGGATCTTCAGAATTAGGGTTAAATAAAAAAGGAATCAAATATTTTGAGAAAGAAAAATATACTCTGAGCAAAATTGTGATGGCCAAAGGTGCTGGGTGCCATCGTAGCTCTAACTTAGTTGGAGTTTTCCAAGGTCAGCCAAGATTTTGCCCTGTGTCAATGATTTCTGCAACCCAGGAGACAAAGTGATATTACAGCTTTTTTTTTAAGAATTACACAGGTCTCATATAGTGCTACCACTGCTGAATTCCTTTGCTGTTAATGCTATTTGAAATGTAAGTAACCTTTTCTCTCCTGGGTGTATCCATTCTTAGGTTACGTACAGGCTCATACTCCTCTTTCTGCTAGGTAGAAGATACTTCTCTGACTTCAAAATATTAGTGTTCTGTGTAGGATGAAGCATGACTCATTTTGTTTTTTCTCAACACTCTCCTAGAAATGATTGTTATCATTAAATTTATTTTTAACAGTCATGTTTCAGCTATATCAAAAAGCTGTCTTTTGTTTGTTTTTTTTCTTAGTATGTAAATCTTCATAGATTACATAGGATTCTAATCACTATCTCATCCCAAACAGCAAGATGAGTGTGAAGCACCTGATATCTCCAACAGGGAAAGATATGGGAATGGGGCAAGCCTACAACTTTTCCCTCAGAATTACTTTGGTATTTGGCTTCAGACCAGAATGAGGTGTTTTTCCCCTATCTAGGGCTCTTTGTCAGGAACCCTCACTTGCTGATTGCTGGAGCTGTGCCAGCCTTTGGTTTTAGCAGGTTCAGAAATGGATTAGACAAATGCACAGGCACTAGGTCTGTAAACATATGCAAAAGGAAATGGTATGGGAAGTTTCTTCTAACATTATTAACACAGCAGTTAGGGGTACTGCGTGAGCGTAAGGAGCGTTGGTGGCAGAAGTGGCCTGGCTGGCACGCTCTTCCTAAACCACACCCACTCTTGTTTCTGTCACAGATGGAATCCTGGGCTGCATGGACCACAGGGGGTCCCAGCAAGACATTTCTTAGACTCTCATGTCTCACCATCCTCAAAGACTCAAGGGAGATCCTCCTTCCTCTTCCACATTTCCCCAGCACACGAGGTGCAGAATAGATGGGGCAGTCACTGAGCATCGCTGAGGTGGTCTGAATCTCAGTATCTATATTAACCACAAATAGTGAACACTCAAAGGTGGGTTTGCTGCAGCCCAGCAGCGTAGGTGTGTGGCTATTAAATAACTCCATACATAAAAATTCAATAGCCATGGGACTAATGAATAAAAAAATATATCTGCATGTTCAAGCATTCAATTTTACTAGGTCCTAAAACTCCCTGAATCTATTTATCCCAGTTGTCCTAGGTGGCTTGATTTGGTGATCGTGCTCTGAGGACAGCACAACCATGGGACCTCCATGTGAAATAGGCATGCTCACCAGAAAAGGCTGGAGGACTACAGCATTAGGTGGAAGCTTCACCGAGATAGCATTTCAGTCATGCCTAATTGTCAGGTGTTTTAGACTTTAGGAAACCTTTGGACTGACTCATCTGAAGATGACCCAGTTGGACCTCCGATTTCACACAGATAAAGCAATAGGTGTCATTATGTAGTGCTGATAAATCAGCAGTCCAGTGACATGTAAGATACACATATACAGGGGACTAACAATAATCTTCTAGAGAAAATTCTTTAGGTCTGAGAGACCTGTAGTTAAAAGCAGAGTCTGGACGTTTTAGTTTTACACATTTAAATAGTGCAGAGTGGAAAATAATCTTGAGCATTGTTGATATTATTTCTCTGCAATAGTGGTCATGGGTTTGACCACTTCTATTACGAGCAAAGATGGGAAAAAAAGAGCAACCCTGATCCGAAAAGGGTGATAACCCCAAAACGGGGTAAAAAAACCAACAAAAAAAACACCTTCCTAAAATCTGTTTTCAAAATGTGGTTCAGGCATTTAGGAACCTATGCTCCATTGAATTTCAGCTCACTTTTCATAGAAGGGTGGAGATGGGTTATCATTTTTGAATGTATTGCAAACAGTGGGAATAAGCACCTGCGCTCCCTTTAAAGGCAAGTGTTTAGTTGTCTAGAAGCTTTTATTTGCCATCCAATTCCAGACTGAGACTCACAGGAGAAAAAATTCTGAGAGAGTCTTAGACAGCAGATGAACGTAAGTGAGGGCTCTATATCACCAAAATCAGTGATGTAAAACAGAAAGTATGAGTAGTTGTCACTGTCCGTCTACCTCTGCTTTACTGTTTGGCATTTTTGTTCTAGCTGCTATAAGACAAGTGATTCTTGCAGGGAAAGGCAATGGGGGAGGCTGCAAGAGATCTCTGGATCCCCAAGGGTATTTCATAGAGGAATCTGAGCCTGGAGAGAAAGCTAAGCAAAAACTAGCATAAGTGGTAAACTAAACAAAGTATGAGGTAGGCAGGATATGAAAATGTTGAGAGCTAAAAGATCAGGATTTTTTTAACTATGAGTCTCCATCACAATACCTTTTCCACACTGTAAAGGGCAGGAAAATATGGGAAGGGGAGATGACAGTAAGTGGGAATGGACATAGAGGCAGTATCAGAAAGGCAAGGACAAGAACAGGAAGAAAGTGGGGAGATGATATTTTACCTAGAGCTGATCATAATGAGGTGGAAGAAGAATTCCAGAAAATTAAAAGGAGGACAAGAGAACTTGGAAGAAGAAGGGATGTTTATGGGAAAGCCAAGAGGAGAGGAACTCGGGGCTGAAAAATTAGTTCTGGAAACATACAAGTTAAAATGATTGACACATAACTCAGTGAAACAGTCAATCCTTGTCTACCTTCACTAGGATTTAAATATGTCGTTACATGTGTTTGTAAGTGCCCTTCCTGTGTTCTGTCATTGTTGTCTCTTCATCTGATGAACTGAACTGCCATGAATTTTCTAAAATTTGACCAACACCAGATTACTGAAGTCAGAAAATAAATGTCTGTCTCACAAACGTGCCAGCTTGTCAGACTGTTATTACAGCAACCAGCATGAAACCTTACTGCTTTTTAGGAGTTGTATTTGGGTACAGATCTGCAGCAACTCTGGACATGACAGCAGAAGCAACAGCACGTACCCCTGTAACTTGTGTTTGGGTGAAGCTACCAGCTTGAGCCAAAGCATTTATCTGCTTTTCTCTGTAGCTTTACTTCTTTTCTGATTTCATTGAATATAGTGTATTTGTGCTTTGGACAGAAAGCTGGGGTCAGTTGGAGAAGTTTTAGTGGACGGTGCAACAGTGCTAGACAGCGAAGAAAAAAATAACTTCAAAGCAAAATGCATTTTAATGAAAAAATGAAGAGGAAGAGAAAAGAAATAAAGAGTTTACTAGGGTCATGGAATGAGAGAGAGAGAGAGAGAAGTAGCCAGAGTAAATAACCCTTTGTGTCCAGTGTTTTTTTCCCCAGCATTTTTTTTCCAGTATATTTTGATAAATCAAAGTGTGGGAAACTGAAGTTTTTAGAATCTGTGTCCTTTATCACTGGCAATCATTATTATGCAGGCTGGGCAGTTTAGAGCAGTATTAAATGATGCAGGTCTCCATCTGAGGGACTGGCTTAACTCCAGGTGATTATGTGAAAAACACCCAACCTTACATACTGTAACTAAATAAACTTTACAATATAATTCTGAGGGAATACAAAAAGCATTATTTATTTTGTGTGTGTATGAACCGAGGAAATGAGGTTGTATAGCCTACAGATGGACAGTGATTCAGGCAAGAGTCCTGAATGGAAATGAACAACCGTGACTGCTCTTCGGTCCTCCTCCAGTCACTAGGCAGCTCTGCCTCTCACGAGTGCAATGTAGTTCTTCAAACAAACCCCAGTTTTGAATATTGTAAAGGGACTTTGAAAGAAATTTGCAGGAGTTAAGCATTCATAACCCAAAGAAATTAAAAGACTCTGCCAGCTTTGAAATTTCAGCTCTCGCTCCTAAAGATAGCAGTAGTGTCATTCTTTAAAATGCTAGAGGGAAGTTTGTGAATCTGGGTATCACACCAGGCTGTTAGAACCACTTGTTTGTCTGCATTTCTGCCCACTAAAGGAGGATCAGGCCTATTAGATACCTTCTGGGGAGACCTTTCATTAGCCCAGCACTTTTTATATTGCATAAGTACTTTCACTGGTGCTTTGCGTTGCTTTTCTTTTTTCCCCTGATCTCATTGCTTGAGTGACATGGGAAATACCTCTCCTGATGCAAATAATAGCAGGAAAGATAATAGCTTGTACTGCAAGGCACATATTTAATGATTCAGAGAGTCTCTCCCAGATCACAGCAGTTCTTACTGGTGGGTGTAATGCAGACTAGCACATCTGAGTTAATACTGTTTACAATGGCTCATGTTGATGTGTTCAGAAGCTGGAGATGCCAGCTTTTCCATAGATGAAAGGTGGGTCTATATATGTATGTATATGTCTGTATGTTTCTATTTGGCTCAGTAAGAAAATCAGCATGCTGCTTTTGGTTCTAGTTTTTGTACAGCAGTAGGAAAGAAACCTTAAATAAAACAGATCCTTTGCTTGCTGGGCTGGCGACACCACTCCTGGAAGCATGATTTGCCTGAAGAAGGGCAGAAAAGGAAAGAAGTATCTCCTGTAGGAGCAATAAAAGAGAGATGAGTTAAGAGATGAGTCTCCTTCAGTCCAGAAAAGGCTCCTGGGTAGCCTTCTTTTTAAGGAACTAATCATTACAAGCTGGTACACATGCCGTGTGAGTCAAAAGGGCTGGTGAGAGAACTGATGTCATAAATGGGTTGCTGGTAGAAAGCTCTAGTGCAAAAATTGTGTGGAGCAGGAGGCGGCAATAACTATGGATGCTCTGAAGGAGCACACAAAGGCTCTGCTGTGGTAAGGAGCAGCAAGCCTACCTGTATGGGTTCAACATTTGCATGCTTCTCATTTTCTGTGCATGCAGATGTCTTTTATGACACATTTATGACCCCTTTTTCTTGGGCACCAGCATCTACATTAATTGCTCCAATATCTTGGCTATGAGAGAGAGGTTTCCAGACCGTGTGCTCTAACTTTACACCCCTACCTGCAGTCAGTGTTGCTAAACTGGGCCTCATGCTAAGGAGCAGAAACTACAGACAGCTAGCTAACAAGTTTTACAGGTAGGTTACAGGTCTGCCTTGGTACCATATTGCCCATGTTTCATCTTGCTTTTCGGCATATCTTTCTTTTCCATTTTTCTGTTGCATGTAAAATATTTAAGTGACTTTTTCTCTTCAAGCAAGTTGAACACTGTACTATCATTTCTGTTCATGGACCAGTGAGCACTCCAGCTTGTCAGTATTCAAATTACTATCAAACTGTTTAGTACCTGTCTAATTAAAACAGAACTCACTTGCTGATCTCTTCATGCTAAAGCAAATTAAATGCTAATAGGAAAAGTGATATATCACTTAGATCAAAAGAAAATGAATAACTATAACATAACAACCTCTTTTCTATGTGTTTTCCCCTTTTTCTAGAAGTGGGGGAGGGGAATGGCAGGCAGTTCCTCTTCTCAGATAAAAACATATATACTGTTGCAATCTTCTTATCATTCTTGGTACTAGCAAAATCCCTGCATTTTACTGTAGAGAGATGGAAATTTCCGTAGCTGAAGGAAAGCATAGTTCTACAGATGGAGAATGGGGAGGGGAAAAAGAGGTGACAAATAGAGGAGGAGAGCATACTGAGGAAGCGTAACATAGCCGTAGAATGTTTTGAGCCAAACAGGGAGCTTTTGCAATTGCTTTGTCGACTAAAGTAGGGCCAGTGCTCAGTGGAAGACCTCAATCCTTTTATTTGGTTCCATTAAATTGTTGAAGTATCCTAGGGGAAGGGGCTAGTCTGTGTGATAATCTTGGGTTATTGATAAAAACAGAGTAGAGAATATCTCCTTATTTTCAGTCTATTTGCATAGTTCTTCCTGGATCAGAATGGTCTGTTCTTCTGTCAACAAAGAGACCACTTGTCTTGGGGTATTCGCTTGTTCTATGAGGCCTTCAATTCTTTTCTCTTCTTTTTACTTCCCGCCCCCCAACCCCCCCCTTCCCCTGACCCTTCCTCTCACTGAGTGGTAGCACACTTGCCTCTGGCTAGGAATATTAATGAGCATTTCTTTTCAAGAGCTTATGCAGATTCTACTCTGTGAATCAGCTGGTAAGAGGTGCTGTCCAAGTAACTTACCCAGAGTAGTGCCCAGGGGCAGAGTGTATGAGTGCATGGCATGCCTCATTCCCCAGCCTGAGAATAAAAGGTCAAAGAGTCAACTTTCAATGTGGGGTGCCTTGTATGGCAGGAATGGCTCAAACAGAGCCCTTTGCACAACAAAGGTTATTTAAATATCTATAAATTAGGAATGGCTCCTAAAAATGTAAATTTGCATCAAGACAGGGAATGGAGTGGCTCAGGTGGTTCATTATTAACTTCATGAGCCTTTCCCTATTGCTAGCTCAGATCTGCTCCAAGTCAGAAGAGACACAGAACATAAAAACTATCTGAGCAGGGTTTACTAGCAGGCATGAAATTAATTTAGTTGGCTAAGTTGGGAGCGCTTTTTCTTGTAGAAGACTCTTAACCACATTGTGCACTTCCATTGTAGATAGACAAACTCAGTTGATGAAAATTAAAAATTCCCGAGCAGACTAGATCACAGAAATGGAGCACTCCAGTCTCCTGGGGAAGATAGGCCATTTGAGATGAGGGCTGTCAGGATGACAGTATAGAGAATTGCACACTGCTTTGTATTTGAATACAAATTGCTCTCTGTTTTCTAAAGACATAAAGCCATGCTTACTGTCGTCCTCTGGATCCTCCTGTCACCTTGCCCTTGGTGGTAGTGGTTCAGAGCATAGGTCTTTACGTTAAGAGTCTTCTTCTCAGGCGGTAGGTTCTATCTACAGCTCCCAGTGGCACTGGGCTAGCATTGTTCAGCTCCTGGCTGATGCAAGAAGTCTGAAAGAACGGGTACATCATAACATTCTGAGAAATCTTTTACAAAATTAGGTTAAATCCGGTTCTAAGTTATGGGGCAGTTCAAATTGTCTCTGGTAATACTTCTTGCTGGGGTCTTATCATTGGGAAGAGAGTTAGCATAATTTGACTGCAAAAAATGGGTAATGTTTCACCAGTAGGAGTCCAAACCAAGCATGTGCTAAGTTGAACTATCATGATTTACTTAACCTGAATAATAGAGACAAGATCCTTCTTAAAATATGCATTTTTGAAGGATTTACATGGTTCCATCTTGTGTTTTGGACTGGATTATGACAAAAAGAGTTACTTTCTCTACAACAGTCTGATATTTTTAACTGTCCCACTGAAAAACAAAAAAGAAAGAGAGCTATTTTTATACAGACCAGACTGCAGAAAAATATTTAGAACTGAACTGTATCTAGTGGGGTTTGTTTTTTCATTTACATCCTCCCATCTGCCAATATGGGTCAATTCCTGTACAAGCTCTTTATTCTGTTCCTGGGCCCGAGATGTGAGGCTTCTCCAAATTGTGTAAGGTTTTCAGAAAGCCAAATAGATACTTTCTTCCTTTGCACTGTTAGTAGGAGAGAAATGATCATCTGAGGACTGGAGTACTTGACAGGCTGTGGAAAACTAAGCTTTAGTTCCCTGTTCTGCTACAGATTTCTACACAACCTAGGGCAGGTTGCTTAACCTCTTTATGATGGTACATCTGCAAAATTAAGGTAATAACATAAAAAGGCATGTTCTGCGAGTAAATATAAACCTTTTGCTGGGAACAGTTTGATATTAGCAAGACTCAGGCTTAAATTTCAGGAAAGACTTCTACTAATAGGTTACTTCAAGCCCTGTACTGTAACCAGCAAAAATCAAACTTGTACTGTTCAATGAGTTAATTTTCCAAACTCACAAACATGAGTTATTGCTTAAAAAATGATATTATTTGGAAGGGAGAAGAGAGAACTCCATAAAACCTTTGTAGCCCAATGCTGGACACTATTGCCATCCAGTCTGGTGACCACTCCCCAGTCACATTCACACAAAATTACTTGACCTAAAGCTCATTGCACTTTTACAGTTAGCAGATTTTCTTCACTTCATGGCAAAAGTCCCTTTTTAACAGCAATGCCTCTCTGGTCCTTTCCACTATTTCTCCATCTCTCCATGAGCTGGCAGCACAGGGCTCCTCTGATTTTGGGAACCTTAGCTCCAGAGTTCCTTCCTAGGCTTTGTGGTTGCCCTAGGGCTTGGCTGCCTCCACTGCCTACTTGCAGTAAAGGCTTTGTGGTTGGATGCTAGGGACATGCAGACATCCAACTTTGCTAGGACGAGTATCTGGATGGATGACTTTTTTTTCTTTTCCTTTTCCCTGTAGGGTGATCTTTGGAAAGTTACTTAGCATCTCCTCTGTTTCTACATTTCTAAAGTGGGGAAAGAGTTTTCTCTTCATAGTATTTCAGTGCTTTATTAGGATTTTCAAGATATTCTGCTATCCCCATATTCTAGCAATTATTATTACCGTCAGTGTTTTAACAAAATTTACCAACTAGCCTGGATAGACACTGCTTTTAAAATATTAAATATTTCAAAATGTTCAGTAGCAATCTCATGTGTGGAGGATAAGCTTTTAAAATGCATTTAGTGTTGGTTTATTGTTTTATTCTTCTGACTTTTGTAGGAGCAGAGCTAAACTAATATAAAGAACTGATTATGCCAAGGAAAAAGAGTTATTGGATTATAGCTATAGTAGAAAGTACAGTATAAAAAGTAAGCAAAGTGATTAAAGAACATGTGTTCAGTGCAGCATGTAAACTTTAGATGTCTACCGGAGAGGTGGAGATTAAACACACTGGTAGTTAGACTGTGGGAGAAACATCCTTGATGTAACTAGCCCTTTCCAGAGCTGATTTTCTTCTTGTTGTACTTGAAAAATTTAACTGTACTTCCCTGTCTCCAGGGCATAGTTCTCTAAGGAAAATCACTTCTTTATTCCTACCCTAGATTCTTCAGTCTATGATCAAGTTACTTTTTGTGGAGCACCAGGAACATCTCAACTGAAGGGCACTTCTGTAGGTACTGTGGATTTTAGCTGTCAACATAACATACCAGAATGGAATTACTCTAGAAATATTTCTTAACATGATGTAAATTTGTTGTAACCGATCATGACACTCAGGTCTCTGAAGTTATTGTTACTTTCTTCCATTTTGCTGAAAATCAGTAACAGGAAAACAGATCATTGTATGTCTGGTAACAGTTAAGGGTTGCATTTTGTTTTGATTCACACCCTAATGCCAATTAGTGTCAGCTGAATCATACAAGTCAGATGGAAAACACCTATTAGATAATGGCAGGGCATGACTGTTCCCCCAGTGAATTCTCTAGTGCTTTGTCTCATGTAGTTTGAAGTTACTCAAGCAATTGAGGTGTCTCTGGGGAGGCTATTCCACAGCCTAACATACTTTGCCATTAAGAAAGATTTCCTCCTATTCAAACTAAACTTTTCCTTTGCTTATTTTTATCGTATTGCTGCTAGTTCACCCCTTGCTGTCACTAAACTATTCCCATTCCTCTCATGTGTTTACTCTTTTCAGACTCCAGTCCATAAATAAACATTCCCATCCTTGTTTGTTATATGCCCATATTCCCACCTACATTTCTTTCCTTTCACGTTCTCTCATAATATAGGCTCTCCTCTTCTGGGACCTCTTTCTGATGTCAGGCACCCCAAATTGAAACAGTTATCGTAGGAGCAGTCTCATCAGTGCCCTGCATAGGCAAGCTATCAACATAGTTTGTGTTGAGATGCCATTTTGACTGATGCTGGCATTTCTTGCTCTCTCATCACTGCTGAACGTAGGCTTTGTTCCACTCACCATTGGTCCTACGCTTTAGGACCCTGATGCATTGTTGTGAGAAATATATGAGGAAGAACAGGTGTTTTAGAGTTTTACGGAGGAATTAAGGTTGGTGACTCTAACTGTACAGCTGAGGAACATGATAGACCTCTCTGTAGCTCCTTCCACTGAAAAAACTCAAGTCATTTAAAACATAAACCAGTTGTGGAAGATTTCAAATGTTCTTGTGAAAGAATTAAGCATTTTGTACTCATTTATAATTGAAAAAATAATTGTCTAGGGCTCTCTGCCAATGTTTGCAAAGAGACTACAAATATTAGGTGGCTGATTTCATGCTGAACTTGAATCGGTTGTCTCCGGTCTGGACACCTAGAAGTATTTTGAAGCCCGACACCATCTAAGATGATGAGTGGGATTCAGTGCCAGATTAATCCTAAACTGTGTACCTTGTGCAGCAGAAATAATAAGCCTGCTTCTATGACTGAAAGGCAGCCTCTCTTTGCAAGCACTGTGGCTCCGCTAGCACGGCAAAGTAGCTGTACCATGCACAGGCCTCTGTTCTGGCCATGTCTTTCTTCAGAGAGCTGTGTTATGCAGGAACTGGCCGTTTCACTCCTGAAGGCTTTACTGAGCTCTCCTGCTCCACCCTGTCCCCAGCTGGTAAAGCACACCATTAATTCTTTCTTACTAATTGTTTAAAACGCAACCAACTTCCAGATTCAGGGCTGGAATCCTGAACCAGTCATCACCGAGACAGAAAGAGACTGTGGTCAGCCCCTGAGGTGGCAGCAGGTCAGGGCTAATTTTTACTAATCTTCCTTTTTATGTTTTTGTTAATGAAGGATAAATGTTTGAGAGTCACATATCTTGGTCCTCAGATCCCAGAGAAGATTAATACTTAGACAGCTGACTTAAAAAAAATAGTCCAGGAGTAATAGAATCACAGAATCACAGAATAGTAGGGGTTGGAAGGGACCTCAGTCCAACCCCCCTGCTGAAGCAGGGTCACCTACAGTAGGCTGCACAGGATCTTGTCCAGGCGGGTCTTGAATATCTCCAGAGAAGGAGACTCCACAACCTCCCTGGGCAGCCTGTTCCAGTGCTCCGTCACCCTCAGAGGGAAGAAGTTCTTCCTCTTGTTCAGACGGAACTTCGTGTGCCTCAGTTTGTGCCCATTGCCCCTTGTCCTGTCACTGGGCACCACTGAAAAGAGCTTGGCCCCATCCTCCTGACACCCACCCTTCAGATATTTGTAGGCATTTATAAGGTCCCCTCGCAGCCTTCTCTTCTTCAGGCTAAACAAGCCCAGTTCCCTCAACCTCTCCTCGTAGGGGAGATGCTCCAGTCCCCTCACCATCCTCGTAGCCCTCCGCTGGACTCTCTCCAGTAGCTCTTCATCTTTCTTGAACTGTGGAGCCCAGAACTGGACACAGTACTCCAGATGAGGCCTCACTAGGGCAGTGTAGAGGGGAAGGAGAACCTCCCTCGACCTGTTGGCCACACTCTTCTTGATGCACCCCAGGATCCCATTGGCTTTCTTGGCAGCCAGGGCACACTGCTGGCTCATGGTTAACCTGTCATCCACCAGGACACCCAGGTCCCTCTCCGCAGAGCTGCTCTCCAGCAGGTCCACCCCAAGCCTGTACTGGTGCATGAGGTTGTTCCTCCCCAGGTGCAGGACCCTGCCCTTGCCCTTGTTGAACCTCATCAGGTTCCTCTCTGCCCAGCTTTCCAGCCTATCCAGGTCACGCTGAATGGCAGCACAGCCTTCTGGTGTATCTACCACACCTCCCAGTTTGGTGTCGTCAGCAAACTTGCTGAGGGTACATTCTAACTCTTCATCCAGGTCGTTGATGAAGAAGTTAAACAAGACTGGGCCCAGTACTGACCCCTGGGGGACACCACTTGTCACCAGCCTCCAACTAGACTCAGCGCTGCTGACGACAACCCTCTGAGTTCTGCCATTCAGCCAGTTCTCTATCCACTTCACCGACCACTCATCCAGCCCACACTTCCTCAGCTTCCCTAGGAGGACATCATGGGAGACTGTGTCGAAAGCCTTGCTGAAGTCAAGGTAGACAACATCCAAGGCTCTCCCTTTGTCTACCCAGCCAGTCATGTCATCGTAGAAAGCTATCAGATTGGTCAGGCACGATTTCCCCTTGGTGAATCCATGCTGACTACTCCTGATAACCTTCTTTTCTTCCACTTGCTTCATGATGGCCTCCAGGATAAGCTGCTCCATCACCTTTCCCGGGATGGAGGTGAGGCTGACCGGCCTGTAGTTCCCTGGGTCCTCCTTCTTGCCCTTTTTGAAGACTGGAGTGACATTGGCCTTTCTCCAGTCCTCGGGTACCTCTCCTGTCCTCCAGGACCTCTCAAAGATGATGGAGAGTGGCTCAGCAATGACATCCGCCAGCTCCCTCAGCACTCGTGGGTGCATTCCATCGGGGCCCATGGATTTGTGGACATCCAGATCACTTAAGCGATCCCTCACACAGTCCTCCTCGACCAAGGGAAAGTCGTCCTCTTTGTAGGCTTCTTCTCTTGCCTCCGGGGCCTGGGATTCCTGAGGGCCAGTCTTAGCACTGAAGACTGAAGCAAAGAAGGCATTCATTAGCTCTGCCTTCTCTGCATCCTCCGTCACCAGGACGCCCGCCTCATTCAGCAGCTGCCCCACATTGTCCCTAGCCTTCCTTTTGCTGCTGATGTAGTTGAAGAAGCCCTTCTTGTTGTTTTTGACATCCCTTGCCAGCTTCAATTCCAGGTGAGCCTTGGCCTTCCTCGTCGCATCCCTGCATGCTCTCACCACGTTTCTGTACTCTTCCCAAGTGGCCTGTCCCTCTTTCCACATTTCATGGACCTTTCTCTTCTGCCTGATCTCCGCTAGAAGCTCCTTGTTTAACCATGCAGGTCTCCTGCCTCCTTTGCTAAATTTCTTTCTCAAGGGGATGCATTGCTCCTGTGCATGGAAGAAGTGTTGTTTAAAGAGCGACCAGCACTCATGGACCCCCCTGCCTTCGAGAGCCCTGGCCCACGGGATTCCTCCCAGTAGCTCCTTGAAGAGGGCAAAGTCAGCCCTCCTGAGGTCCAGGGTTTTGATCCTGCTTATCGCCCTGCTTCCTCCACGCAGGATCCTGAACTCGACCATTTCATGGTCACTGCAGCCGAGTCTACCTCCAACCTTCACATCCTCCACCAGTCCCTCCTTGTTTGTTAACACGAGGTCCAGCAGCACGCCTTTCCTTGTTGGTTCCTCCACCACTTGCATCAGAAAGTTATCATCGACGCTCTGTAGGAACCTCCTGGATTGCGCCTGCCTAGCTGTATGGTCTTCCCAGTTGATGTCAGGGTGGTTGAAGTCCCCCATGAGAACCAGGGCCTGTGACTGTGAGGCTGCTTGCAGCTGCCTGTAGAAGGCCTCATCAACCTCCTCCTCCTGGTCAGGTGGCCTGTAGTATACACCCACAGTAATGTCACCCTTATGAGCCTGTCCCTTAATTCTAACCCACAAGCTTTCAACTCGTTCCTCATTTGCCCCCAGGCCAAGCTCAATGCATTCCAGTTGCTCCCTCACATATAGAGCAACTCCCCCACCTCTCCTTGTTGGTCTGTCTTTCCTAAAGAGTCTGTAGCCATCTATGACAGCATGCCAGTCATGCGAGTTGTCCCACCACGTTTCTGTGATGGCGACCAAGTCGTAGTCGTCCTGCTGTATAATGGCTTCTAGCTCCTCCTATTTATTGCCCGTGCTACGTGCATTGGTGTAAACACACTTGAGCTGGGCTGTCAATCTCACCCCTGGCCTTGGCACTCCAAGCCTAGGCTCATCCCTAGTGAGCTGGGCAATATCCTCTTCCCCCTTCGAACCTAGTTTAAAGACCTCTCAATGAGCCCCGCCAGCTTGTGGCCAAAAATTCTTTTTCCCCTTTGTGATAGCTGAGTTCCACTTGTTGCCAGCAGGCCCGGTGCTGTGTACACCTCCCCATGATCAAAGAAGCCAAAATTTGACTGATGGCACCAGTCCCTGAGCCACCTGTCAACCAGGTGAGTTTTCCTGCCCCTTTCAGTGCTGTCCCCTGCCACTGATGGGATGGAGGAAAACACCACCTGCGCCCCTGATCCCTCAACCAGTCGCCCCAGTGCCCTGAAGTCCCTTTTGATGGCCTTGGGACTTCTTTCTGCTACCTCGTCCCCACCAACCTGAAGGAGTGTTAGAAATTGTTTTTTCCATCTTTCTTCATGGTAACAAGGAGTTTTGTTTTTTCCTGCTCTGTCTGTCTATGTCTGTCCATCCTTCTGTCTATCTGAGTGAGCAAGAATCTCCTGGTGCTGTACAACAGATTCTGTATTGTCCTTGAAATATTAAGACTGGGCAAATGCCTATATGTGTAGGGTGCTAATGTTTCTGCCTTTTAATTATGCAGAACACCTCCAAAGTTAAGGGAGAAATTACTGTGCGCATTAAGAAAAATGGAACTCTACAGGGTCATTTCTGTTTCTCTGACTGTTACTCCTAATGATGGCCGGCAGTTAGAACATTTCTAAGGAGGGTCCCAGATGCCCTCGTGGGCCATAAGGCTGGAGCAGTGGTGCAAAGTCCAACACCTGCGTGGTAATGCTGTGGTGCTGTTGTGGGGGCTCCAAAGCCCCCTGCAGATCTGCACCCACAGGCGGGAGCATGGCCGGCGGCTGCAGGGAGCTGTTGCTCGACCCCTCGGCAGGAGGTGGCTCCGCAGAGGGGTGGGGGGGAGCTGGGTTGGAAGAACTTATGAGTTTTCTAAGCAGCCGGACAAGGAAATTCTGTTTCGAGTCTGGGGATGGGAGAGAGCGGGAAAGGGTATGAAACTGTGTGTTTTACTTGTACGTGGAATCAGGAGCATTTTTGCTTTTTTTCCTCTAACTGGACTTTGGAAATGGTCCGGAAAAGTGTGCATATAGCAAGAGGTGACTACTAGGGTTGAATGCTTACAGTTTACTTGGTGAAAGGAGAGCAAATGATGGTTCATTAATTTAGATCTGTATCTGAATCCAGGTACCTTCCCGCAGATCTTGAGAAATGACAAATGCAGTATTTCGCTCATTGCTGTGGTTTATTTAGGAAGAATTTTTCATGATTCTCGACACTAGTAACTTCAGCTAAATGCAAAATTAATCAAGAACGAGAGGAGGTTCAAATAAAGTGAATGAGCTCTGGATAAATAACTTCTAGTTTATGTGCCAAGCCTAAAGCCATCTTAGGCTCCTATAGATTTTCTTATCACTGGTTGCTACTATTCAAAAATTAAAGTCTTAAATTATGTTCGTTGGCCTTGTTTTTGATTCAGGCGGGTATGACTGTGTGCAGTGCTGTTAACTTCAATAATGTAGTGTAAATGGAGAATGAATCCGCTTTGTTGCTTGCTCTTGGTTTGCACTTCACGTACTCCTTGTGCTGTGTGGAGGCTAGATCTAAATTCTGCATCAAGGCCCTCTTATTCCAGCAGCACCCTGGGGAATCCTGTGACAAAATGGGAATTCTGTGGCAGCTACAAATAAATTCAAGTTCAGTTCCTTTTTACTGAATTAAATATGTACATGAATAATACAATTGGTGCAGTAATCCTTGTAGTTTACATTATCAAATGCAAATCTTTTATGTGTTCCCTACATTTTCAACATGCCACAAAACTTTGTTATGGTAATGTATGTCTGCACTGTAAAAGTTTTCAGCAGAAAAAACCAAAGCTCTGTGCAGGATACACTTTAGATTCATTATATCCAGTTTGTGAGCTAATTCGAGTTTTGGACACCTGGCACGTGTCTCCTCACCCTCTTTCATTTGCTTTAGGTCAAAAGATACTTGTCTGGGCCTGCATGAATTGATAAGACCCAAGTGTTCCAGCTGCAATGTTCAATACTGCATCTTGAAAAAACAGTTTTCAAATTGTTCCTGAAAATAGTCAGTGCTGACATTTAAATAGCCATAATTCACTTCTAGACCTAACATGGTCTGTGTTTTGCGATTCTTTTCAGAGGCTGTTGATGCAGTGCCATGCAGTGTAACATTGTATTATGTGTGATACCATACGGACCCCAAGTCGGGGTAGACCATGATCCATGTATAAAATAATTTCCTTATAGGAAGTTTGTGTGCAGAAGAGAAGCAGTAAGAAACACAGTGACTCACCCACAACTGTGCAGTGGCAGAGCTGACTGTGTAGAGCTAGCGGTTTCAGAGGCTTTCAGTGTGCATTAGAGTGACATGTCCTCTCCTGAATGGTTGTTCCTCCCCACACACCTCCTTTCTTTTTAAGAATAGGCGACCTCTTTCACAATTACTTCATTAGGGATAATTCTAGAACGTGTTTTGCAATGTAAGTTGTGAAATATGTAGTAATAAGCTTAAAAGTTACAAAAGCATCTCTGTGTATTTCCTAGTGGAAGGGATACTTAATATCTACTGAGCCTAGTCGGTGGCCATGTAATTAATGAAATCTTTCCAGGACTTCGTAACCAGGTCTGTCATTTTCTTTCTGGTTAATAAGAAAATGGATGAACTTAGAAAAAATTCAGCTGGAGACCTCTGGAACTGAAAGTGCAATTTTGAATCCTCCTTTAAGGTAAGCATGGAGTTCAATAAAACACAAAAGCAGAATAGGTGAGTCCCAGCAATACAGTCAGCATTGATCTTTTATAACATTAAACCAATATCATTCTGGTCCTAATTCTTATGCCAGGGTAAATTACCCATTTAGGTTTCATTGTTCTAAGTTTTCTAGCATCTTGGAAGCTAGCGATGTAGAAGTCAGGCCAGGTCCCATTGTTCATCCTTCTCAATATGAATAACAGTTTTTATGGTGGATGTGTTGCTCATGTAAAGAAGCCAACCTCTTTTTTATATTGCCATTTTAAATTTATCTTTAATCATTAGATTCAAAATTAGAGAACGAATACAGATGGAGTGTTAAATTTGGTATGCTCAAACAGAAAGTGGGAAGGGAATATTGTTTGGTGTATATGTCAGAGGTGTCTATATCAGGGTATATGTATCACAGTTAGAACGCCTGGGGTCCTACCCTGCTGCTGCTGTGAGTCACTGGCTCTGTACATATAGTTAGTTTAAGCAGCTGCCTCTCGTTTGTAAGAAGCAGAAATCTTTATTACTGGGACAAAATCATCCTTGGTCTCAGTGGGTGGAACTTCCTATGATTTCAGCAGGAGTGCCCCTTGCCTACACGTGGGTGTGTTTTCTGCTTGGAGAGGAAGTTCTGGCAGAGAGTTTCAAAAGCGTGTCTTTAACAGAGCCCTGTACAACATTTTTACACTCTTTTCCTAACATAAAAGATGATACTAGACAATGGTACTGGCAGGACTTGCTTACACAGATGCTATTGGTAGTTTGGATAAACAGTAACACCTAGCATGCCGGATATTGTGATTCATCCCTGGTGCTTGCCAAACTGTAATTCATATTACATTAGGGGCTGCTGGTTATTTATTTTTCAGCCCACTAGAAGTTTAATTGACTATTCCTCCACCTCTTTTACCCCCTCTCCCCCCACTCTTTCTTCCTCTCATTTACTTTTCTTCCACCTGCGTTAATCCCCGTTTTGGCCCTAAGCATGGAGAAATCCTATCGGTCATTGAGGGGCCAGGTACCCTAGGCCAGAGTATCCCAGTTTTATTTAATGGTTGGCGATGACATCCAAATAATTTCCCATTTTCCTGTTGAGAGGTGGGTGAGGGGAAAAGCTGAAAACCTTTGCCAAGAAGCACTCTGTGGTGGATACTAAAAAAAGTCAGGTAGCAGATGTCCAATCCAAATTTTGGTGGGTAATTAGCTGATTCAATATCCAAAAGAAGCAGGTAATTGTTGTGATTTGTGAATGCTCTGCCAGGGCAGATACTTTACAGTTTGCAGATATTTCTCTAAGGAGGGAGGATATCGTGAGCTCTGAGCAGTAAAACACTGTTTTCTCAATGTTCAAAAAGAATGGCTGGTTTTTTTCTTTAGGGATGTTCTTGGCATAGACCGTTCATGTTCTTTTCTTTGTTATTTCTTGGAAGTCTTCTGAAAACTATTGATGCAGTATGCAAATTCAATGCAGGAAATGTAACATTATATAAGTGTAATTGGCCTTTTATTCAAAGGCGTTTTTATTCCTCCCTGCATATTTTAGTCCTTTCTTAAAAAAAAAAAAAAGGAAAAAAATGAGAGAGAGAGAGAGAAAAGGATAAAGTTTAAACATAATCGTATATTTCTTCCAAAAAAAAGTCAGAGGAAGGTGCTATAAAGATCAGATTGTAAAAAGAAATAGAGGAATTAGAGAAACAATAATAAAGACAAAAATACGGGTATCACTAGAAACACACAGAATGGGATTGTTTCAGGAAGAAAACAAGCATGCCTGGCTTTCGCCATTCTAGGAGAGCTAGACGTGGAAAGAAGAGAATGGAAAATAAGATCAAAGCTCTAAAGCCATCTCTCCTCCCTTCTTTTCAGGGTCATTTTATAAGAAGTGGGGAGAGAGGGAGCAGTGAGGGAAAGGGGGCCAGGAATCCTAGCAACCAAAATACTACAGATGCAAACACCTCAGAAACGTGCAACTGCTAGCAAAACTTTAAGAGGGTATGTTCTCTACTTCCATTTCTCTTCTAAATAGAGCAGTGTACGCTCACAAGCAGCATCATGAGTCTCTTTTCCTCCACTTCCCAGAGTGCGAAGTTATTGCCTTCAGGTTTGTAGTATTTTGATATACAGCAGTGTCTATGCAATGTTGGGGAATCAGAAAAAAATAACCTAAATTGACAAGAGGATATTGCATGTAGTCAGTTTGAAGAAATAGCTGGAGCAGGTCATGAGAGGGAAACAGTACTTTGTACCAGTCGTTAGCATTTGAGTTCTTTTTTATGCTATCTCAGGATTTCTTTTCCTTTCTAAATTCTATATACTTTCTTCCAGTTCCCTTTTTTCTGTGGACTTCTGTTTACTGTTTTCTTTGAAAACAGAAGTCTGGACAGAAGTCAGAGTAACTCCACTGAAGTCAGTGGACTTTCTCTAGGGTAAGAGACCAAATTTCCTTTGCTGTTCATTGTCCCTGTTCAATTTGTCCCATTTTTCACTGTCCACCCCAAACACGACACTCCCTACTGAATTACTTCTTCCTTCTCTTTTTTCATTCTTTCTGCTTTTTTTTTTTTTCACTCAACATTTTCCCGTTAGTATCTCTGCTTATTACTGTCAACACAACTGGCAGGCAGCTGTTGGTTCCTTCCATTTGCCAACAGGAGGAACTTTTTATGGCAGAACCAAAACCAAGCCAAACAACAAGCCCACAAATGAAATCACGACCATCATAAGCACCAGTGACTGTGAGAGTGCCAGTTGTCCAAAGTGGTGGACTTGGAAGGAAAATTCTGAGCCGTAGCGCACCACTTCATTGCAACTTACACATCTGGCCCCTAAAATTTCTTTGCCAGGGCCAGTATTTCAGTAATGGAGCAATAACTTATCATTGTTTGTAACTGCACGGAAGAAGCTGAGCTGTACATACAGTGAAAATGGACACTGTAATTATTGCTTACTTTGAGCAGGGCTCCAACTGTACCCAGATAAATGAAGTGACAAGAGTAGATTTACATGCAAATCATTCCAGTTCAGTGTAAATGTTGATTTACTGAGGGTGATAAGAGTTCAGCAGATTGTAACAAAGAATAATGGAAGAAATTTCTCCTGGAATGACAAAATTGGAATCTGTTCTAAGCCTTTTAAGGTCATGTAAGCAGTGCTTGTCATATTGCTAAACCACTCACATATTCTTCCAATCTGAGTCTTAAAATTCCTCCTAGGACCCAACCCTGTATTTCACTCATAACAATGCTTCTATATTCACTAATTGCATAAAAGTAAAAAAGCACAGCACTTCATTCATTGCACAAATTAATCCACATATGCAAGTCACTTATCTAATGCCAGATAAAAAAGACCTAAGTTATTAATAGTATGGTGTAGTAGCATTAGATTATCTTTGAAATGTTGACTGATCCAAGAAAAGAAACACGGTCTTAGCTGAAATGGTCTACTTCCCTCCAGTCTATTGCAAAAAAACTTCTACCAAAAGCTAATTTTAGGAAAGCTGAGTATGAGAACAAAATGATGGTATTGTTAGAAGCTGTCTGTTCTCCTTGCTTTCCTGCCCCCTGTGCAGAAAGGTCTTCCATATGTCATTCAGGGAAGGTTAAAAAATTACTGCATCTTGCCTAAAACAACAGTGAAGTGATAATATTACAGAAAAGAAACACTGTGGACAACATTAAAGTCTAACAGGGCTAAGGAGAAGGGAGCAAACTGAAAATAGATTAAACCCAGGTGTGGATTTAGACTCAGCCATATTTTTGTCTTATGACATGTTCATTGATAAAAGCCTTAGCTTTTCACTTTTTCTATTCTGAGTGGCTGGGAAAGAGAAGCTGTAAATTAACTGCAGCACAATTCACATCTTGAAGGCACAATGCCTTCCAAATTGGTTCGGTTGCTGGGAACTGTGAAGTACTTGCAGCATTTAATTTAACCCTGGATTCGGCAAAACAATTTTGAGAAAACAAACGTGAAATTTTGGGTTCCTTTCTGATTTTCAGAATGCAAAAAATGAGAAAAAAAAAATCGTTCTGGGTAAATACAGCATGTGCAGAATTAGGGCTTTTAAAAGAAGGGGAGAAAAATAATTATTCACTTTTTTTGTGTTATTTTTCCCCAAAAGGGAATATTTCCATCACTAACCTTCTATATGGAAAATAGTTTTCAAACTGTAATCCACAAAAGCACTCTAAGAGCATCAGCAGGGTAGTGTAGCTCAAGAGCAAGCAATAGAAAGCATGCCAGTTTTGTATCTGGGGGAGCTGAGAAGGAAAAGTGGGGGAGAGTGGGTTGAGAAACCTTCTGTTGACAAACCTTGCCAGTGCAGTCCCAGGTGGCAGGGGGAAGCCGGAGTGCCGGCACCAGGGAAGAGCTCCCTGCTCCTCTGACTCACCTGTGGAGGAAGAAGGGTGTTATTTCAGTCAGCTTTCTTGTCTTGCTGATTGTCACTCCCCACAGAATATGTACTGAAAAGCAAGACAAAACTGTGCTAACATCATTTTCTCAGTTACAAGCATGGACGTTACCCACACCAGGCACAAAACTTATTGTGTGTTTACTCATAGTCAAGTTCTAGCGTGGTTTCTAAAGAACTGACAGTCTTTCTCATGTAGATCAAATCTTTGAAGTTGTAGAGTAACTGATAGATATTTCTACGTACACAGTTATTATGTGCATGATGACCATGATTACTGCTTGGATACACTGTTTGCATTTTACAGTGCTATGTGTAGGATTTACAAAGCCCAGACTATGTCATGCAGCCAAAGTCCAAATAAACTTTGGTTTCTCTGTTCCCGAAGAAGGAACTTTGACAATAGAAGAAACAATTGCTTAGAAACAGTGTACACTTTCTAAAAGATGTGCTGACCTACAAAACAATATATTTTTTAAAGTTTACACTCTTTTTACAATGCTTTTGATATTTTATGCAAGCTGTCAACTAATGGAAATAATGACCTCAGGGACAAGTGTTTATCTTGGTTTTAGCCCACTTAAAATACATTTAGCCTTTAGCTTTTCCTTAGGCCAAAACCACATCAAATGGGCCAAAGATGGAATAAGCACACACGTACACTCCTGAGGTCATTATCACTTCATTGTGTTTTGCAGATGAAAAGGAAAACAAACTCTGTCTCTTTGCATTACATTTGAGACTTAGCATGCCCAAGTGATGGTGTATACACCATTTTACAAATGTTTTCTTTTTAGGGATGTGCTTTGCTTCTCTTTTGGCCCCTGCCATGTATTAATTGTAAACTCTTTTCTGTTAATGCTTCAAATTAATCTTCAGAACATTGAAAAGCTGGAATTGCAGAAATTAGAGCTGTAGTTGCCAGAGTGCAGCATTAGTAACTGGCATCCTCAACAAGCAGAGATTCAGAGATGGAAATATTTTAACAAGGAGAGTCAACATTAAGAATCTACTTCTCTTACGAACTGAGGCCTGGATATTGGATCAGAAGGTGACGTTTTGTTTGTGAAACAGTAAATGAACTCTGCACCCCAATGCTACTGGGGGTTACTGACCAGTACACTGTATGCAGCCCAATGTTATTACTACCGCTTTCCAAAAAATGGTAACGACAAACAAATTCTGCCAACTTACTGTGTTGAAAATCTTACTTTTTTTCTTGAGTCCTATTTTTAACATGAATTTCATATAGCTGACTTCTGTCATATTCTGACATAGTGACTGTGGACTACAAGAATAAGAAAGTTTTGCTTATCTTTTCAGAAGCTGTAGTTTACTTCCTAAGCTTTAATTAGGAAGGGGCAGAAAATAAGATGTCTCTGTGAAGCAAGCAACTTAAAAACAACCCCTCAAATATTCATTCTGTTGGAGTCACTGGTAATTTTTTAAATATAGATAATATAGTGAGGACTTCATCCTAAATCCAAATAGGTCTTGGACTCTAATGCTGTAGAATAGAAGTTTTTTGTTGAAAGTTTCAGACCTTGTCTCTGCACAGCCATCCGGCACAAGCTGAACTACCGTGGACTTCAGTGGAAATTATTTTAAAAAGCGCTGGGTTTAAGCACACACTTAAGGTTAATCACATGTTTAAGTGATTTCCTGTTTTGGAGTTTTAAAGATGGAAATAGCATGGTTTGAATTCTGGGCAGAGAAGGTGACCCTGGCAGCCACACTTCGAATGGAAAGGATGTGTTGTGTGCACACATAGGTTAATGGGAACTGTTGGCGCTCATGGTTGAGGCAAACTAAGGTCCTCCAAAACTCTGTGCTGAAGAGGACAGTAAGTTACTCATTCGTACACCGGCCTGCCAAGGGACCCTAAGCTGCAGGGTGGTGCGGAGGTCTCTCCAGGCAGAGCCTGGGAGCAGCACAGAGTGCTCTGAACCATAGTCACTGCAAGGCTGCACCTACTGCACCTCCAGTGGCTCTGGTGAAACACACTGCAGAAGTAGCAAACACGCCAGTTGGTTTCTCTTGCTGGTAACTGCTTAACAAAAGAAAAGGCTGTGCTCAAAGGGGCAAGGATTTGCTAATAGAGATGACCAAAATCACCGTCTGTCCTCATCCATGCATACAGAAATAGCTGTTATTCTTTCTCATTGCCCTCATGATGCAATGCTACAGTTCAGGCAGTTCTCCTGGACTTAAAGCCCTCTTTCTGGATGTTTTAGACTAGCAAGCACAAAATAATTCCTTGAGAGTTAACACCCACCTCAGTTACCAGCCCTAGTTTAATATGAAATCTTTGTGTTCATCATAGAGGTGCTGGCATCAGGAAATGTATGGTCTGTGGAGTACAGACAGCAAAGGCTGCATGCAGTGCAGTGTTTACCTGGAGGAGAAAAGACCTCCTAGCAGACTTTTCCCTTCTAAAAGCTAGGCAACATATACTTTTGTAGTGGGTTTCTATGGCAAGGTTTTGGTAGTGCTACGTAAACCCGATACAGTTTTTTAGTGAAAAAATGAATCCATAGTGTTAATACCACAATTTTACTTGTAGAGGAGTTTCCTATTTGTTTTGAAAACAAGTAATACCTGACAAATGACACCATTCAAGTTTGAAAAGCATCGTACCCTGGCATGCAGCTGAGCAAGCGAAATGGTCAGCCTAACACCCTTTCTTCCTCCCACCTGCCCCTAGAAGGGTGACAGAGCACTGGAACAGGTTGTCCAGGGAGGTTGTGGAGTTTCCTTCTCTGGAGATATTTAAGACCCGCCTGGACAAGGTCCTGTGCAGCCTGCTGTCCTGCTTCGGCAGGGGGGTTGAACTGGATGACCCACAGAAGTCCCTTCCAACCCTGACCGTTCTGTGATTCTGTGAAATGTGGAAGGGGAACAAACAAGCAGGTCTGTGAGTGGAAACAAATAAAAGTACGTGGGTGGAAACCTCCTACCCTTACTTGTCCTAAAAGTCTTAGAACGGCAGAGTCGCAGGCCCGGCTGTCCCACTCGATGGCCATACAGGGCGGCTCCCTTCCCTGTGGGCACCCCCTGCTCTCCACCGCGATCCCCCAAGTCCCAGGTCCCCGTCCGCACACCCCAGGGTTGTCTCTCCCATCCCTCTGCTTTCCACCCCTCTCTTGACTGTGAGGGTCAATATCCTCCTCCTTCGCCTGCCTCCCCTCTTCAGGGCTCCCTGTGCCAGGTTTGCATCGGACAAGAAGAGTGCGGTGGCCAGGCAGGTGAGGGAGGACAAGTCCTTCCAGAGGGCAGGAGGAGGGAGAGACTGTGGGGTGCAGATGCAGCCAGGGAGGGGAATCGGGGACTCGGCCTGCAGAGCTGCTCGGAGCTGTGGGAGGGTTTGAAAATGTCTTTACACATTGGACTCATTTTCATTTCCAAAATTCAGTGTTTCTGGCAGCACTTATTTTTAGTTTGAAGTTCTATTTAACAGTTTTCAAGATTGGGCAGTGTAGTAATTTAGCAGCCCTTATGTGAAGGAAAGAAGACTGCAGCTTCTGCACCACTTTTAATATTTGTTTACCATTTCCATTTTGGAGCAAGCCGACATTTAAATGTTCTGTTTGCTGTCATTTTGACACCTTCCCTTTATTTGTTTATTTTTAATCTGTGAAAGCGTAATACTTAGTGCTTGCTATTTATGATCTGGGGATTAGAGTTGAATTTTCTTTGAGAGTAGGGATGAATGTACCTGGAACATGGGTGAAAAAACTGGACTGGAGATAACTGGAGAGTGTTAGCTTCTGGAAAGGTAATCAACGAGTACCTTCTTACTTCTAGCTAAAATATATTTCAAGAACAACATTTCTTCTAGCACTTTGTTAGAAGTATCTCTGGTCTAGAAGAGAAAAACAAGTAAAAATTTTTGTTATTCGGTAACAATTAAAGGCTCTCCAAAAAAATGAAGAAGTAGATAAACTTTTTGAACGGCCAGCATAGTTCTGCATCTGATTATTTCATATTGGTAAATGAGCAAAAGTTTGATATGTTATATTTATCTGGACTATGTGGTGTGGTTCCTCCAAGAGTTTTGTCCTAAAATAATTCTTTGGATTTGAGAACTCCTGTTTCTTATCTTAGCCTTGATACATAATTTACACAGAATCATGTAATTCTTTGAGAACAAAATACGAAACAACACATCAATACGATCCTGAATCTCAACCCAAATGGTTGAAAGTTTTTATGAGCTGTAGAGCTTGGCATAGTTTTGTTCTTGGTTTCATCATTCCAAGTGAGACCAGGTAACCTTCAGAAGTGGAAAATTGGTTATCTTCATGATTTTTTAAAATCAAAATTCAAAGTAAAATTCAGAAGTGTGAAGCTCACTGAAAAACTCATTCTGAAGAAAATATTTACACAGTTCCTTGGAATGATCTGAAAGCTGAATTATGCAGAACTGTGTTTGTGAAAAGCTAACGATAAGATCTGTAAAGGCTACCAGATATATTCCTCTACAGGTAGAGAAAAACCCAGAAGACCACCTCTTTCATTATTTGTTTCATTTTTTTCTTTTGACGTATGTTTTTCTGTGGAAATCATTACTATGTTCTCACTTCTCTTTGATTTTAGTGCTTTATAACAGCTCACCCATGAGCCATCTCTGCCTTCTCTCAAACAGTAAATGTCCCTTACCTTCAAGCGTTGTTATTATCTACATCTACCATATATGAACAAATGAGTGTAACTAAGCACAGTAGCTTTGTCTACTGTGGCTAGATTGCAGTATCTGATAATAGGCTAGATCAGTGCACACTGATTATATTGTAGACAGTGTTTAGCCATGGCTGCAAAATTGTTAGGTGCAAAACCTAATTTTGGATCTTGCATGGAAAGTTGTTCAGAGTGGCAAAGTCAGGTTTTGGCCTACAACTATAAACACAATTTCGTTTGCTTCCCAGAGGAATTGTCTCCCGGTGCACAGAAAGGAGTGATCCTTTGTGAAAGGAAAATGTATGTTACTTTAACTCTGATGATTTTATGAAAATGAATTTTTATTGCCATATGATTTTCCACAAGGGAGTCCGCTGGCACCTTTGATCTTCTTTAGGGATATGTCGTCAAATATTCACTCGGGGATTTAGCTGCGTGGCCAGTGGAGGCTCAATAGGATCTGTATAGTTAGATCAGCTTGCTGCTTTGAAAATTTACCCAGTTGTGTTCTAAACTATGCGGTCTCATTACACAGAAATGAAGAGGATGTTTCTGATACCTTATTGAGATAGCAAACGTGGGGTTTTGTGTATTTTTGGCTTTACTGCATCTTCTTTTGATTAGCTGTCTATTTCTTGTTAAGCAATAATAGGAAAGCATTTCTTCAGGGCTTTTTTTCAGCTCCTGTCTTCTCTGTGAGAGTACAAGAGGGAGAATTTTAAAGATCTGTCCTGTGAAACTGTTATCTCTTTGATTAACATTCGAAATTCTGCTGCTTGTTTTATCAAATTAGTGTAACTTTGAAGAAAGGAAAAAGGCAATACTGATTTGTAACAATAGATTTTAATTAGGATGAGTGTTTGAGTCTCAGGAGTCTGTCCCGTGTGCGTTTTCAGATCTCTCATCCTCCCAGTGTCAGAACTCTAATTACTACCCTTACAGATCAACTTGTATTTTGAAGATATCAGAAAATACATCATGAAAGATTCTTCTTTTTAATTGCATCCTTATACCCCCTGCTATACGGTTTCTTTTGCTATCAATATTCTTCCGCTGCTGTTTCTGTGTTTTTACTTCCTTTGTTATAGGTGAGCCTGTCGGGTTACATTTGGAAGAGGATCTGTGTTTAAGCCTCTCTCTGTTCTCCCCAGCTTCTTGCAGAATTTAAATTCTTGGACTCCGTGTGCAATGCCTGGCACGTATGAGGCATTAGATCAGTACAATCCAGCCCCATCAGAAACAGGGGCCATCTCCAGGTGCGGGACTCACTGCAGGTTACTGCTGAGCTCCTCAGACTTGGCTTCTCCCTGCCTCCCACAGCAGCCACCGGCAAGGACAGCCCTCACCCCAGCAGCAAGAGCCGAAATCCTTGTCCCTTGGTCGCCACAGCTAGTGCATCAGGATTTGGGCAGGAAAGGAGGGGGGATGGTGATCCCTGACCAGGAAGCTGGGATGAAACAGCAACTCATCATGGACCCCAGTGCTCCTGCCCCAGGTCAGATGGGCCAGGGTCTGTTGGGGGGGTTCTTCCTCTGTTGTGTGGGCACAGCTTTTGGAAGCACAAAACATGACTCCCTGTTGCTTAAAGCATCAGCAGATCTTTTGCTTTCTGAATAAATGCTCTGAGCAATTGTCTTTTAGTGTCCCTTTCTCCCTCTTCTCCCCTTCCCGTTCAGTCGCAGGCTCAGCATCATGGTGCACTCTGAGACCTTTCATCACCGACTACAGAAATTTACTATTAACAGTTTTTGTTTGAGCTCCGAGTGAAGAAGAGTCTGGGCCAGCAGGGAGTTGGAATTAAATTAATCCTTTCACGTACCAAAGCAGAAACACCCCGGAAATCATGTTCAAGTCTGAATCCATGGTATCAGCCCCACTTTGCTGTCTCACGCTCACGGTGCTCTGCTGCTTTTGCAGCAACATCCATGACCATCAGAACTAGACTTATTGTGGCTGTCAGAGTGGGCTCTGTCTGAGAAGGCAGGGTTGGAGCATGAAGCTCTCCGCTTCTGCTTGTCTGGTGCTCTTCGTGGGTGGTCTATCATGTAGGGTGGGTTGGCTTCAGAGCAAAGCAGGCCAGTGTTTCAATTTCTTGAGAGATTTTTAGCTCTGCATATAAGTTTAGTACCCTGTAAAGTCCATCTACTGACACTACAGTGCCTGCATTAATTTCTCTTATATTCCTCCTGGATCTTGGATCCATTGATAATGAGGCTCGTTAGATGGAGATACTTGTTATTTAACAGTCTTCACCTGAGGTCCGAAAGCTGAGATGATAAGGGATGATACCTTTGAGTTGTTCATACTGCCAACTGTCATTAATTTCAGTCAGGTGAGATGAATTGAGATGAAGCCCCGTATTTCTCTTAGCAAGAGTATCAGTAGACTCAGAAGGGTAAGTCTACGTGAAGCCACAATTGTTTTCATCAGCAGAGGATAGAAAATTAACGATGCTAGAAGAACTCAATTTCTTTTCAAAGGCAAATGAGTATGTCTGAAAGAAGTTATATTATTGGCTCAATTGAATCCTTGTCTGTAGTGCTGTGATCAGCAAAACTTGATCATAACTAGGAGTACACTGCCTACACTACAGTGCGGGATCCTGAACCCCTTAGCGTGCTGTACAACAGGGAGGTGGCCATGTTCACTAACCACCATTTGCTAAGGGCTAAAGTGACTACTGATTCAGTATCCCTGAATTTGTTTGCTGGTTAGAAACCCTTAAAATATGGCTCAACATCAGGAAATGCCTAACATCTATTTTCTGAAAGTCAGTCTTCTTTTAGAAGCCTTAAACTAGGCCTGATAAAAGCCACAAAATATTATTAAGGTATTGGCAACTAGAAAAACCTGAGTGAAGAATTTGTATTTTTGCTTTAGTTTCATCAGTCACATAAAGCAAACATATACAAACTTGAAAAATTTGGACAGTATTATTGATCCGCTTAATAGGAAACTAGGAAGCGTATCTTTAAGAGAAATAAACCAACTTAAAATGTAGAATTTCATGATAAATATTTAGATATTATATGTATTTATAAATGCCTTAAGGAATATAATTACAGTGGTTAAACTTACAGCATGTTTTGTTGGGGGTTATTTCACCTTTTAAAGCCGATGTTTGTGAAATATTCATGCTGTGATTTCAATATCTAAACAAAATTCAGAAGGATTTTGATTGAAAACTTGTTTATGAAAAATCTTTTTCTTTTCTGGAAAGGCAGTCACAGAAGAATCGTATCAAAGGTGTCTATTTTTTTGTACAAAAAAGAGCTGCCGGCTCTTTTCTGGATAATCAGCTTCAAGGAGGAAGGTGATGGCCGTGGGGCGTACATTACGCTACTGTATATGCCTCACTGATCAATCCTCTGTGCAGCAGCCCTGACAGCTTGCAAGCATCTACAGAGCATCCCAAAAGGATGAACCTGAAAATATAATAGAAAAGAGATTTAGAAAAGATAGTACTGATAAGCTTTGTTATTTAAGACGGGCAGATGTCTTTATTTCATGTAGTGTGTATATATGTATAATCTAACTAACCGAAATACACAATTTACAAAACCTCTTAGTAGTTTCCTTACCAGTGGGTTTTTAACTGCATATACTTCTCAAATGTAGGGGACATCTAACACTCCCTGAAGGCAACATGGGCTTTGCTAAGCATTTGTCTTGCCCACAGTAAACTCCTTAGAAGAAGTGTTCATCTATCTTCCTTTAACATACGCTGTAGTTAGTGCTGGTATAGTCATCTAATATTCACAAAGCTTCTGATGTGCTTCACTGAGAGTTGCATTTTGTTATCTAGAGGCAAATCTTGGCTCTTAATGACTGCACTGTTTACCTACCATAGTAATCTAGTAACCCATAACAGGACCAGTTCTGTATATTTAATTCCTCATGTTGAAAATCATGTGGGGGGAGATAATTTTCCAATGCAGAGAAAGTAAAATGTTATGGTTTTCTTAGGTTATTTCTAACAGTCCTTTAAAAGTGCTTATGAAGTGACCTGTAAAGTTTTAAGTATGCTGTTACCTGTTGAAATGTTGCAAATCTTTCATCTGCTTTGGTTTTCTGACACTCTTGATTTATCTTTAATGTTATCACAGAACTGCCATGACAGTTAGATGATTTTTGATTCATATTGAGTTTTCCCATCAGTCTAGATCAATACAGTTGTTGGAATATCTTTTTCTTAACAGGATTTTTTTTTTTTCATTTTCAATTTTTGGATCCAGCATTTTTGGGATATTTTTCCTGGAACCTTGGCTAACAGATAATCAGGACTGCGCAGTTTTTGTGTCGTGGTGATGACAGTCATCTTAGCCATCCTACCTAGCCCCTACGAAAAAACCAACTCATTAACTTGTTAAGTGCTGGCAACCCGTAAGGACTTGTTGTTTCCAGTACTTTCTCATAGCCTGCTAGAAAGATAGAAGAACAGGGAAGGAAATTGTCCATCCAAGTAAATTAGTAACACTGAAAGGTCAGAGTGAGTCAGGTAAAGTGCTATTTTTCACAGAAAGAAAGAAGGATTTAAAAACCTTATTCTAGGGAAGAAGATTGTAAGAAGGACAGGAAATGGCACAAGATTTGAATCTTGAGATAAGGTTGTAAGAGGAGATTAAAAAATGGATAAAATGTCACAGGCAAAGAACAGCAATACGAGTGTCTAATCTGCATTTCAGAATTGGTATGGTATAATCAATTTTATGTTGGTTGGCAGAAGAAGTTTAGATGTTAACTTGCTCAGCTTTTTCATTTGTACTGGTAACAAGAAATTGGTGGTGACTGTTTCGGTTTTCTTTACAAATACATAGTTTCTTCCTCCTTATACGCTGAACTGCATTATGACAGAAGTGTAAAGTTACTTACATGTGGACTTCTTGCCACATATTCTTGTTCTGCAAGAATTTCTATGTATGATCTTCTTATTAGAGGAAGAGTGATAATATTCACAATCCTTGAGCTTTTCTCGGTGTGTGTAATTATTAATTCTTATAAGACCATGATTCAGATTTCCACATATCATTTGCAAGTGGATGCATTTCAAATCTATGGAATAATTCCACTATCTTACCTGAAGTCTGTATCTGGCACACAGAGGACTTGTTCCAAAGAGTTCAGTGGACTTTGCATTATTTTTGGAGTGCTAATGTGGGCCATAGAAATATATATAAATATATAAACGCATAAACATGTATATGTACATAAGTATATATATACATATGTATGGTTTTGGGGGGTAATACTGACTTGCTGACTGGAGGATTTTATACAGATTCCCCTCTATGACTTCCCCAGAGAAGCAGTTTTTCATAAGTAGGATTATTTAAGTCACTTACTGAACTGAGAATGCAGAATTGCTCAATATAAAGTGAAAAATTGGCAGACTCTAGTGGCAAAGATCTACATGCACCTCCAGCCAATGTGGAAGAAATGCACTTTAAATTCTTGGCTTTAGAGGAAGTCAAAGGCTCTATCTAGCACGGAAGCCTGCATTCAGGAAGTGTTAATTTAAATTCCCTGGATGAAAATTAGGAGATGGACATTGAAACTGTTCGTGGCACCTTGTTGTCCAAGCCAACTTCATTTAATTGTCTCTGTTTTGAAGAGAAATAATTTATTCCACAACAAATGTGAGTAGTGATTCACTAATATGAACAGCTCAATTCCACGTTGTAAGCTGACTTACAAGCCTTATTTTGTAAATATCAGTGAAGAAACAACTCACCAGCATGCAAAGTGTATAAACAGCACCGAGCACTTTAAACACACCGAACACAGTTTGTTCTTCTAGGAAGAAACCTCTGATGCAGGAAGGAGTCAGGCCTGTCTGAAGAAGCCAAAATGGAGAAAGGGAAGAGTTCGAAACCTCTTACGCAGGAGCAATACCCCTAGTAGACTTAGGTAGATGCTGAAGAAATTCCTCGTGAAGGAGGGTTGAACTTAGGAAAATAAGGACAGTATAGTCTTCTCATAGAGCTTCAGTGTCTTTATTTCCTGCCAAAGTTGCTCTATTAAGTCCGTACTTTGTGGCAAAATACGTCATCAGAGGTGTTTTCACTGAATGAGCAAATGACTTGATAAAGCACTCATACTGTTTGTTCTTTTATTGTAGTGTTTTCGGGCTGCCTTGTTGGATTATGTCCTATAAGAGCTTTCAAATGAGGCACATAAACTGGTGCACTTTCCAACAAGAAGTTCTTGGGCAAACATTTATTATTTTAATGGATGTAATGTGAAGTCAAAGTCTTGAGTCTTTTGGGACATTTCTGAAATCTTCGGTACGTCTCCATAAGGACGATGTGCATGTCAAATTCCTGAAGTTAAGAGGTATGCTGAATACCAGACAAAATCTAACAGCTATGATAAGTGTCATCTAGTATTTCAGAAAGAAATGCACAGCTAATACACACGGGACTTGATTCCATTCAATTTTTCATTCTCCCACTAACAAAAGGTAAATGCAAGATTTTTTTCTTATTTATTAATCCCAATTTCAAAAGGGTCTTTCTGTCTTCTGCAAAATTTCTTTGTCCTTAAACATTTTTCATAGACCGAAGAAAAGAACTTGCTCCTTTCAACAGAATTGTGGAGAAGATGCACTTTCCCCTAATACAATGGTAGTTTTTTTTCTGTTATCTCTTTTTACTCTTATTGGTAGCACCCATTTATGAGGTACTTGTTAGGTAAGAGGTTATAGTTCTAAAGTCTTTCTAAGAGGCAGAAACAGCCATGTTTCAGATTTAAGCATTTTTATCTCTGTAGTTCTGGACTTTGAAAAGTACCATCAAAAGATTGTTCAATTCATTGATTTCAAAGTTCTCCTATTGGTAAGAAATTCTATTTCTTGGTGTTATTTTGTTGCATTAGGACTTTCAGAAGAAGTTTGGAAGGGGGATGTTCCACAAAATCAGAGGTGGAGATCTCCTGGTATTAAATGGAGTGCCTCAATTTGGCTCTCATTCTCATATAGCATAAGATATTACACAGATGGTACTGGCCACCAGCCAAACTGGCTTTTGCTTGAGTCCCTCTGGGAGATGCTGGCAGGGTATCTCCAGGATGGTATTCTTTCTGTTTCCTTTTTTTTTCTTTTTTACATTCTGTGCTTTTCTCCCCTGCTCAACTGTTTTTCTGGTGGAGCATGTCCAGCATAATTAATAATATTGTTTGTGTCATGCCTAAACTTTTACTTTGATTAGGCGTTTCATATTTTGGAGGGTCTTATGTCTATTCAGTGGCTTTACCTGGCAAATCTCACTGCCAAAAAGATGACCGTATGTCACTACTTACCCACAGAACTGCTTACTTTTTCGGAAAAGGTCTGAAGGGCATCTCTCAAACTCAGCTATGGAAGGAGCTGTGATATATCAAGAGAGTGCCAGGATATTCCAGCAAAGCTGGAGTTCAGTTTTATGAACGGTAGCTTTTGACTTCCAGGCTTTTAAAGAGCTTGTTTCTAGACATTTTTTGTAACCTCAGACTACATTGTACTCTTGTTTCCTAGACTAATTAGTAAAGATAATTTGGAACTTTGGAAGTTAGTTTCTACTTGGCTAAAAAAAAATGGGGACATGGAGTCAGTATATTTTCTTAGCATAATTGCCGTGTATATAAAAAGTAGGGAAGAGTCTGATACCCTGAACAGAAGCAGCACATTCAGCTCACAGATGGTTTTCTTCTTGCCAAAGCCTCAGGCTATGCATCTTTCCCTTATCCTACCAGACCTATGCTGCCTATCTTGCCTTGCTTTCTCTCCAGAATCCATGCAGGCCATGTGAAAAAAATAGCGTATTTGGTGATTGTTCACATAGCAGTGTCTGAAGCTTGGGAAACCCAATTAGATTTGCATTCCCTCCAATCCATGTGCTCATTCCCGGCATCAAGAATTTACCTGCTTATTGATTTACCTCCGTAGTCAGATAGGCTTACAGTTCCCTCTGCTGCCAAGAAGACCTCAAAGTGCAAAAATCATTTTATATGAATATTCATTCCTTTAAGAAAGCAACAGGACAGTTGGCATATTTATGAGCACTTCACATGTTGCCAGTATATTTGCCTATATGACTTTTTGACCTGTGAACCAACACAGCACTAGTTGTTTCGAAATAAATACCATCTCCATTCCAGAAAGCTCTTGGCGCGTTGTATCTTGGTTTTATTTATGGTTTCATACTAGCTTGGACTGTTTTACTCTTGTAAGTTGGGAATGAATTTATCTGTTTGTTTCATTGCGAAATATCTAAGACACTAGATAAGTGATAGATAAATATTATTATTATAGATCTTTGTGTATTTCTGAGTACAAACTTGAACTTGCATTTGACAAAGAACGTTTTGTTCTGCCCTTTTATGCTATTTGATGGTATTTTCCATATATAGAGCTTTGTAAGACCAGTTAACTCCTAATTATAACACAGATAGTAGTGAGTTGTAAGAATACTGTCAGATGTAGATGACTTAGGATGGGATAGCTTAGATAAAATAGGTCTCCTTCCAAAACTTGAATCAGGTTTTGCTTGAAGTTCAGAAAAGTGCATGAGAGCACTGTTTTCTTTAGTGCATACTTCAGTATCTCTGGGTAATGTTTGGGAGGGGAGACTACCTTGATTAGAGATATTTAGACCATCTGAACTTAATATGCCCGTGTATGCAATCTGCAAGTTCTTATATTACCACTTATTTCTGGCTTTTTTCACCTTTCCCTCACTCCTACCCCCCAAAAAAGCCCCCAAACCAAACACCTCCCCCCCAGCCATCTATCTCTTAATACATTTTAGCTAATCACCTAATTCTTCACAACTGAGTGCAGCCTGCCAGGGAAGCTGCGAAAGTGCTTGGTCTGCGGGGGGCACCTTGTGCACCTCCAAGGGACAGCTCGTTCCCCTGCATAGCTCTCTAGTGCTAGGTAAAAATCTCATGAAGTTTCAGACTGATTTTTGTCAGACTGAACTTTAATTGCAGTGAATCCCCCAGATGCTGCTGAAGCTTGGGTGTCACCAGCCCGCATCACTTGTTACCCTCTGGTGTCAAGGTGCCTCACAGCTGAAGTGCCAGCTTTGCCAGGAGAAACACAGATGAATTTTTATGTGGAGTCTCATCAGAAGGTAGCAATTCCTTTATGTTTTTCCTGGAAGCTACACGAATTGAATCCCAAATCCAGCCTGGTTTTCACTGTTGTTGACTTCGATAAGTTTTCAAGGTTGAATTTGCTCAAAATAGTGACACCTAACGTTACCTGGAACTAATTCATGCTCTTCATTTTACTGGTAACTGGGGGAGAGATACAGGGAAGTTATTGCCCCTCTGTTACACAATAATTCAGTGCAACTAAAAAATCTGTTATTTAGGAGATAATTTTAGCTTGCCGTGGAAGTTACAAGGCAATAAATGGCTCCTTGCCGTATCCTCAGAGTTTTCCCAGCATATTTATGAGGCTATTTATTTCCCAGTGTACTTAGAACCAAGCTAAATTATCACTACTGTATCAAATCTACATTAAAAAAAAAACTTTTTTCATTCATCCCTTCCTTTATTTCTCTTCTCTCTCTTTCATTGCCAGTTACAGCGAAGAGCTTACTTCCTCTGTATAGCTTTTTCAAATAGAATTAAAGCAAATCGTATTAAAACACCAAAACATTTTGCATGTTAATTGCTGCTGGATTTTATAAGTTCCTTGATTGTAATTGGTTAAAATTTTGTAGTATTTTTTTTCCTTGGGGGAAAAAATGTGGTCTTGCTACAATCAATTTTGTTAAAAGGATAATTAATTGCTCTAGTATATAAAGTGAAGTGGTTCACTTACTAAAATACTCTGTTCTGGATCATAACCAACTTATAAAATTCCTTTTATATGAAAAATGTCCAAACTTCCATGATAGTGAAAACTATTATTCTAACACTCCACCTACCTTTGTTGTCTCTCAAGTTAGATAAATACTGACACAGAGTAGGCAGGGTTGGGATATTTTTTTAATGGTACTGGTACAAAAAGTTTCTTTTATAGTTTGAAAGATCTTTTGTATATTTTTTGTACTGTGTGGTATTGCCTGATTGATTTGATATAAATGTACTAATGCTTCTGCTTGTATACCACTCACCTCGACCGTAGTTTTATGATTTCAGTTTACTCTGTCCCCCACAGATTTGCTGCTTATTTTACATGCCTTTTATGAGGGCTGCCTGACACATGCACATCTAATGTATCTGGCTGATATCCAAAATAGAACCAGTTTTGACAGGTGTTTTGGATGGCAGTTACAGAGCAAACTATCAACTTTGTCCCAGCCATAGAGCTGAGTATGTGGTCTCTGCCATTCTCTGGGGCTAGAAGAGAGAAGTGGTAGCCAGGAATCCTGTGTTTTAGTTGTGATTTAATTGTAAAACTGGAGATCAGGACACCCGGAAAGCTGTGCTTGATGTATGCGGGAGTGCTAACATCCATGGGAGGCAGAAGCAAGGAAGCTAGAAAACATGTAGTGTTGAACAAGCCTTGTGGCTTGTGATTAATCCCGCTGTAGGGTCCTGGCTTTTGGGTCCAGACTGATTTCCTCCTGGACTGGAATATCAATGTCAGTTCTGGCAGAGTGCAGCACACCTAACAAGTCATTCCCTGGCTGAGGAGCCTATTTCCAAGGCATTTTGTTAAAATCTCCACAAGGTGTATCCAGCACGGTTGTTTAATTTCTTCCTGCCACACTCTCAGGTTTCTCATACAGTAAGCGTGATGGGCATTAGATCAGTGCCATGGTAGCATTGCAGTGCTTTATTAATATAATACCAAAGCTGCCAGGTACCGGTAGGATCACAATAGTTGTGGTGCTGGTGTCATGCATTGCTCTACCTCTGGCCAAACTCTTTCTCATTCGTACAGACTCCTGTGTACCTTCCCAATTCCCTGCTCTTATACTGCCTCTACTCTTTCTCTACCTCAGCCAGCACAACTCCTCCTTCTTGTCAGCAACATATTTAGAGCTGGGAAGGGCTCTGGGGGGGTCCCTGGGCCCCAGGCAGTGGATGAGCAAGCTGGCTGGTCTGAGATGGCAGGACCTGGGCAGAAGGGAAAAGAGAATCTTAGCAGTTACCATGGGAAGAAGCCCTAGAAGGGCTAGAGTCCCCCCTAGCAAGGTCTCATGATCTTCTGTGCATGGGGAACTCCAGATAACAGTCCTGGTGTCTTGTCCTCTTCCTTGATTATCTGTAACATGTCCTAATGTGTTGGTATTGTTAAAAATTCATCTGGAATCAGCCGTCACTAAGCCCTAATCCTTTAGTTAGGTGTATCCCAGACCTGGCCACCTTTCCCTGAAGGCAAAAATATTGTGCTGGCTTTTAGGATGTGTTTTTTCATTAATACTTTCACTTTTACTTGGAAATGAAAAAAAGATATTCCTTCTATTCCTAAATCAGTTCACATCTGTAAATGATTGCAGCAGAGCTGCAGCTGAAGCCCAGCCATGTTAGAAACCTCCAGCCTGTTATGAAGCAGCTCGTAGCTGAATTGGAAGGTACTGGTCTTGACTTTTGCAATACACCCCTGACATCCAGTAAATACCAGAAACTAATTTGTAAAAATAGGTCCTTTTTTAAACTCTGGTATTTAAAGTAAAACTCTGTTTATAATTACACATCAGGTGGAAACAAGAATCAGGCACAGGATTTCAGCTGCTTTTGTGCAAAATATAGAAGCCCTTTCCAAGGGGATCTGGTGATGAGGTGCGTCAGTAACACTTTCCCGATTTCCAGATGCTTTCTATATTGTCACTCACGGTTACAGATGTTTTCTGGTGTGCCCATTTCTTTAGGTAAGAGCACAGTGACTTGAATTTAGTAAATTTGTGTTCATAGTTTGCAGGCTGTGACAAGTGCAACATTAAACAGAAGTGATTTAATTTTGAATACCATTGATACACCACTGGGTAATGTTCCTAATGTGAAAAAGTGTTGTCAAATACTCTAACCGCTGAAGTTCCCACAGACATAGCTAATGTGAACTCTCTGTGTGGAAGGGCATTTTTGTGCATATGTAAAGCAGAATAAACTGCAAACACAGCAAGGATGATATGTTGGCAGGTTATAATCTCTCCGTTTTAATAACGCTGACCGGCTAATATCAGACATACACTCCATAGTCCCCTCATGCAACATACACATCTTTAATCACAGTATGTGATTTGGAGGTATGTGTTAGCCATTATATTATCTTATTGGACTGCAAGATAACTTTAGCAACAATTTGCGTTTATGTGAAGAGTAATTTTTTTTTTAAGGGAAGTGAAGAAATTCTGACTCATAGATGATTCACTGAAGGGACCAGAGGGCTCTGTTTGTCATGGTTACTAACACCTAGCTTCCATTTCCCCAATCTCCTGGACAGAATCACAGAATGTTAGGTGTTGGAAGGGACTTCTGTGGGTCATCCAGTCCAACCCCCCTACCGAAGCAGGGTCACCTACAGCAGGCTGCACAGGACCCCGTCCAGGTGGGTCTTGAATATCTCCAGAGAAGGAGACTCCACAACCTCCCTGGGCAGCCTGTTCCAGTGCTCCGTCACCCTCATAAATGAAAAAGTTCTTCCTCATGTTCAGACTGAACTTCCTCTGCTTCAGTTTGTGCCCATTGCCCCTTGTCCTGTTGCTGGGCACCACTGAAAAGAGTCTGGCCCCACTCTCCTGACACCCACCCTTGAGATATTTGTAAGCATTTATAAGGTCCCCTCTCAGCCTTCTCCTCTTCAGACTAAACAAGCCCAGCTCCCTCAGCCTTTCCTCCGAGCAGAGATGCTCCAGTCCCCTCACCATCCTCGTAGCCCTCTGCTGGACTCTCTCCAGTAGCTCTTCATCTTTCTTGAACTGGGGAGCCCAGAACTGGAAAGAGTACTCCAGATGGGGCCTCATTAGGGCAGTGTAGAGGGGAAGGAGAACCTCCCTCGACCTGCTGGCCACACTCTTCCTAATGTATCCCAGGATCCCATTGGCCTTCTTGGCAGCCAGGGCACACTGCTGGCTCATGGTCAGCCTGTCGTCCACCAGCACACCCAGGTCCCTCTCCACAGAGCTGCTCTCCAGCAAGTCCGCCCAAGCCTGGGGCATGGGGTTGTTCTTCCCCAGGTGCAGGACCCTGCACTTGCCCTTGTTAAATTTCATCAGGTTCCTCTCTGCCCAACTTTCCAGCCTATCCAGGTCTCGCTGAATGGCAGCACAGCCTTCTGGTGTATCCACCACTCCTCCCAGTTTTGTGTCATCAGCAAACTTGCTGAGGGTACACTCTAACTCTTCATCCAAGTCATTGATGCGGAAGTTGAACAAGACTGGGCTGAGTACTGACCCCGGGGGGACACCACTAGTTACAGGCCTCCAACTAGACTCAGCGCCACTGATGACAGCCCTCTGAGTTCTGCCATTCAGCCAGTTCTCAATCCACCTCACCAACCACTCATCCAGCCCACACTTCCTGAGCTTCCCTAGGAGGATGTTATGGTAGACAGTGTCGACAAAAAGGACTTTTTTTTAAGCATATCAAATGTTAGGTGAAGTTGTTTCTCATCTTATAAAGATTTCTGAAAAAAGGATGATGTGGATATTCAAGAAGATGTATTCAATAGTTGTTTCAAACTTCTCCAGCAAGATATTCCATAAATTGCCCAAAGGGATGTCAAAAACTTTCAGAAAAATTAAAAAATTATTCTTAGATACTTTTGTTTTGTAACAGTGGTATTGTAAAGAGGCACAAAAAGGAGAATGATAGAATCATAGATTGGAAAAGACCTCTAAGATCATCAAGTCCAACCATTAACCAACAGCACCATGCCTACTAAACTATATAATGAAGTGCCACATCTACAGGTTTTTTGAACACCTCCAGGGATGGTGACTCAAGCACTTCCCTGGGCAGCCTGTTCCAATGTCTGACCACTCTTTCAGTAAAGTAATTTTTCCTAATATCTAATCTAAACATCCCCTGATGCAACTTGAGGCCATTGCCTCTCATCCTATTGCTAGTTACCTGGGAGAGGACCCCAACAGTCACCTCACTACAACCTCCTTTCAGGCAGCTGTAGAGAGTGACAACGTCCCCCCTCAGCCTCCTCTTCTCCAGACTGAACAGCCCCAGTTCCCTCAGCCACTCCTTGTAAGACTTGTTCTCCAGACCCCTCACCAGCCTCTTTGCCCTTCTCTGGACACGTTCCAGCAACTCAATGTCTTTCTTGTAGTGTGGGGCCCAGCACTGAACACAGTACTCCAGGTGTGGCCTCACCAGTGCCGAGTACAGGGGCATGATCACCTCCCTATTCCTGCTGGCCACACTGTTCCTGATACAAGCCAGGATGCTGTTGGCCTTCTTGGCCCCCTGGGCACACTGCTGGCTCATGTTCAGTCGGCTGTTGACCAACACCCCAAGATCCTTTTCTGTGGGGCATCTTTCCAGCCACTCTTCCCCAGGCCTGTAGCATTGCATGGGATTGGTGTGACCAAAGTGCAGGACCTGGCACTTGACCTTGTTGCAGCTCAGGCAGTTGGCCTCGGCCCATCAATCCAGTCTGTCCAGATCCCTCTGCAGAGCCTTCCTACCCTCAAGCAGATTGACGCTCCCACCCAGCTTGGTGTCATCTGCAAACTTACTGAGGGAGCACTCAATCCCCTCATCCAGATCGTTGATAAAGATGTTAAACAAGCCCGGACCCAAAACTGAGCCCTGGGGAACAGCACTTGTGACTGGCCGCCAGCTGGATTTAACTCCATTCACCACCACTCTCTGCGCTCGGCCATTCAGCCAGTTCTTTATCCAGCAGAGAGTAGTCCCATCTAAACCATGGGCGGCTAGTATCTCCAGGAGGATGCTATGGGGAACAGTGTCAAAAGCCTTACTGAAGTCCAGATAGACAACATCCACAGCCTTTCCTTCATCCTCTAGGCAGGTCACCTGGTCATAGAAGGAGATCGGGTTGGTCAAGCAGGACCTGCCTTTTGTGAACCCATGCTGTCTGGGCCTGATCCCCTGGTTGTCCTTCACATGCCCGGTGATCACACTCAGGATGAATTGCTCCATAATCTTGCCCGGCACGGAGGTCCAGTTGAGAACAGTGACTGTGATTAATGAAGTAACTTCAGAGCATTGTATATACAAGGTGAGGGTTATTTTCACAATTGTTAACAAAGATTGTTTTGATGCAGAGAGGTTATTGTTATTGTATAAGCAACAAATTGGTGTTTCTTGTGTGCAAGTTCAATACCCTTGGTTCAGGGATTGTTTTAAGTTTGATAGATTTCTACATCAGCCTTTTCAAGTTACTAGTCAAGGATAATGTGATGCTGTTGGTTGACTTTTTCAGCACAGGGCTGCCTCCTAAGAGGAAGCTTTCCTTGATACTCAGGTAGTGCTGGTTTATAATCCAGTCATTACAGTAGCAATGGGAGATTCTTCATTGGTTGTAAAACGGAGTTGGCAAACAAGGAGGAGAAGCCATATGAGGAGGCCTTTGGACTCCTTCCAAGCACCCCAGATTCATGTCTGGGAGTCATTCCCATCAGGCACTATATTATTAGCACCAAGATGTGTGTGTTAGAATGGATCCTACTATGGAGTCTACTGAAAGAGCAGCGTCCTAATTGCTTACAGTAGTCCATTGGTTTATGTGGTGTTTTATGGAAGAAGAAAGGAGACCAATGGCAAAGTGTCTGTACCAGTGCTTTAAAATATATCCACTATGGTGGCTTTGAATCCTTTTCTGTGACCATACAGAGAGGATCCTCATTTGAAGTAAATTGGCATAACTACTGATGTCAATTACTTTACGTGAGGCTTGCAGAATTCCATCCTTTCTGGTTATTGGGAGTGGGATATTCTTAGATTTTGGGTACATGGATCACCCAAATAGTGAACAAAAGATCTTCAGAATTGCCAGTGGAGTGGCAGGCAAGGAGCTGCTACAACTGCTGCGTACTTTAGTTCCTGTTCCATTTCTTAAAACAATTGGTGTGATTAAGATAAAGCATAACTGCATGAAGACTTTTAATAGCCAGCTGTAGCTGGGGAGGCTGCATTCCAGAACACAGGCATGGATTTTTTGTCATGTCCCTGTACTCTGTAATTAAATTTTCATTGAATGACTGAGTCTGACTATTATAATGTAATCACTTATAGCTCTCATGTGTAATTTGTTAGAACAATAACGAGTTTCAGTGAACAGTCTCCCCACCAGTGATGAACTCTGAATGATTTCTATGATAAAAATTCATTTGGGAGGATGGCAGACGTAAGACAGACCATTCTATGCCCAAGCTCTGTGCAAACCTATGTATGAACAATAAATACATCTCAGGCAAATGTAAAATGTTGCAGCATTTTCTGAGGTCATTGGGAGAGGAGTTTCTCTGCATACTAGTACTTTAAAACAAGAGCTGTTTTAAAACAAATCACTTGTAAGATTATAGGAATATCTTTCTGCATGTTACTGACTCTGAGCTACCAACAACGCCTATTTAGCGACCATCTGTGCTACATAATTGGTTATCTTTGTTACACAGCATTGTTTCTGCTCTCTGTTTGGGTGGCATAAAAGAGCTTTCAGGATGGCTACCAAATGCCTCCAGTACAGACATTTCAAAATATTCTTACTGTGCCCTGCAAAAACTAAACCGTCTTGAGAAGTGTTTGCAGGAAGTGAGTACAGTTCAAATACCGTAGGTGCAATCTCACAGACAGTATTTGAACATAAAGTGCTTGTAAGTCACCCAGCACTAGTACATTCAGAAGCTGAAGTACATGCAGAGCTCTGTACAACAAGTTAGCAGTTTGCTTTCCTGGTGATCTTTTCTTTCATTTGGACATTCATACAATTCGTTTAGATGAAACATATTTGAATCTCTCAGATTTTTTTTTTGACATCTACATTGCAGAAAATACTTAATATCCAGTGCATTAAAATGATAATCTATCAGCCTTGCTGGTGAACATGGATTTGCCCGAAGTTGCTGGACATCTTCTAGCAGAAGAATTTTATTCTTAAAATTCCTTGAGTTGAACTGTTCTGCAGGAACGTTCAGTGGAAAGTGTCTGACATCAACCATATACGTGGGCTGGCCAGCCTATCTTCCTGCCACAATTTTTGAGAAGACAGCAAGACTTCCACCGACCTTACAGCCCAGTGAGTACTTTATCTCCAGACTTTCAGATTACAAATTCTGTGATGGACCCTACAGCTTAACAGGCGATCTGCCTTGCTTGCAGCTCCCCTCAGCCTCCTCTCAGCTGGTGCCTGCTGCCCAGGCCAGGGAGCTGCCTGTTTTCCCTCCTCTGCTCTACCAGTTTCCCCAGGAGCCTTGTTACCTGGGTTCTACATTTCGCCAAATGCAGAGACCTGAGCATCCTGCCAGCTGGGCAAGCGGGAGCCAAAAAATCTGAGAAGCATATTTCTTTTCGGATTGTTCCTACCTTGGGAACATTTTGGAATTTCCAAACTGAAGCTGCCTTTTGGGAGGGAGGGGAAGGTTTTGGCTTTTCAGCATTTTTCATGAGTTGGGAGTTCCGTTCTTATGCAACCTCTGTGGTTTAATTATTGATGCTTTGGCAACACAAACATAGGAAAAGATCAAGAATTTAAAGTACAGGAAGAGTCAAATTTCTTCATCTGCTGTTCTTTGATTTTACCCACAAATATGCAAATGAACTATTTTGTAAAATAGGTGATGCTGCAGAAGATAATCTCTCTAATGCATTTTTAAGGTTTCTGAAAAACCCAGAAGTTGAAAGCGAGGGTTGTACACATTTTCAGATTTTTCTGTGGAAAATGGGAGTTTTGTATTCTGCCTTGACTTGATTCCATTAAAATATACCAAATATTTACCACACAATGACAGTCTCGCAATGCAGAAGTCTGTCTTTCTAAGGAATTAGGAAGTCCCATAAAACCCTGAGAGCAGACATCGTTTGAAGAACATACATTGTTTCGGTTCTCAGATAGTCTGTGTTTCAAGATGACAGAGAAAACTTACCATAGTGCTTCACATGTTTACAGGCAAAATAAATGATGGATAAAAGCTGGAAAATTAAACCTGTATTTAGAGGGGCTGAATCAGTGGGGCTGTGCTAGGATCGGTCCCCAAAAGATTTAGCTGATGTCCTTCACCAAAACCAGAGAAGGCATATTTTCTGATTACAGCTTCAATTTAGCTATTACGTCATTATGTCCTGCTGATGATCACTAGATAGTGACACAAGGCGGTAAGGATCTAGGAAATGAGGGTCTTGCCAATGATTGTTTAGAAAAGGGAACTGTGTTACAGACAACGAGATGAAGGAAAGGAAACATTTGAGGCAACTTTTTAAACACCTCTCTGTCCTACAAAGAGCTGTTGTATTGTTGTGTGACACATGTGCTGGAAGTTTCTTGCTACTGCCTCCAAAAGGTGAGCTTTTAAAACTAGTAGTGTTGGCACTGCAGCCAAGCTGGGACATTCCTAATTACACGTTCTGACAGATAAAGATGAATTGATCACTGAACTAGATGGTTGCCTAGGTGCAAGCAATCATGATCTAATTTTATTTGTTTTGTGCAAACAGTATTATTAGTCTTGGTGCTTTAAAAAGGCCAATTTCCCAAAGCGGAAAACAATCATGAGCAAAATTGAGTGGGAGGAAAAATTTAAACACAAGAATGTGCATGATAATTAGGAATTGTTTAAGAATGCTTTAGTAGATGCCAAAAAACCCAGCTCTGCAATCAAGGAAGGTTTCTATGGCTGAAAAAAATCACACTAAAAAGGGAGGTGAAGAGAAGACAGTTAGAAAACCCCTCTGAAAAGCAAGAAACCTTACAAAATTACAGTATCTAGCAAATGAATAAAGGAGAAGCTCATCATAGTGAGCAAATGCCAATATTTAGGAAATAAAATCAACTGGTAGAGGAAATTAAATACATTAATAAAAAAACTTTTGTGCCCAAGAGGGTACTAAATCCAGAAAAAGATTTTTAAAACACATGAGGAACAAATCAAATCTTAGTAATGATATATGCCAAATAGTGGATAAAGATGACAGAATTTTCTAGCAATATATGTAAAGATGTGATCAAGAGATACTATATTTTATAATTGGAAAGAGACAGGATTATATTTTAGTGTGATACTGAAATATCTTCAGCTAATATTTAGGAGATTAAATAGCAATGGTTTGAATGAAATATCTCAAAATCTTCATAACTGAACAAGTTAAAGCCAATTCTATTAAAAGAATTGTCCAAAGAATTGTCTTAAAGTAAGATTGTGGACACTGAATTAATCTTTAAAGATGGGCAAAATGCCAGAGTACTGGAGAAAAGGTGGTAATATCCCAAAATAAAAAAAAAACAAACAAAACCTGAGCAGGCTAGTTAAGATAGAGAGCCTGGCAAAAATATGGAGAAGCTGAAGTGGTCCTTGCCATGAGAGTGGAATGATGGGGGCCTTCTTACTGCTTGTTGGAATGATTTTACGTAAGAAAATGTTTTCTCAAGCATACCTGATGCTCTCTTAATTTTGTTGTGTATTAATACAATGTAGCTGTGTTGATGTACTAAAAATTATTGTAAGTATTTGATGGTGTCTTGCAGAAAAACTGTAGCAAAAACTTAAGTCATATTGAGTTAAATTAATTGCATGCATATTAACTTAATTATAATCTTATAAAATTGTCTCAAAAGGAATTACAAATGGGAATCATCACCTGAAGAAGACATTTATAAGGTCATATCTGATTAGTCTGTATCTTTTGTCTGGAAAACATAAAACAACTCTTGGCTGACATCTTTAAGAATACAAATGTTTGTGAGGTGGAAGGCTGTAACGGAAGCAGGTCACCTGTTGCATGGATTGCTTGACATAATGGGCACATTTGAACAAACATACATTTTAACTCTGTGAAATATATGCTTATATGTCCAAAACTAGTGTAAACCATTTTTTACAGTCTAGGGATTTGTATGCAGGATAGAACAGTAATAAGAAATCTTTAGAACTAATAATTGAAATTAGCTACTTGTGTGAAACTTGAGTAAAGAGAACATAATGATCTTCGGCTGCGTGCCCCAAAACTGTTGTCTAGGAGTAGGAATGTAATATTGCCATTGTATTCAGAATTAGTGAGACTATTTAAAGAATACCATATGATCTGGGAGACTAAAATTGGGGAAAAAAAAAGCGGTCTAGAAAGCATGCCCCTGGGAAACTTCAGAAGCATAAACTATCACGTTATCTGAGACAAGGCTAGGGATGATTGCTGGCTTTAAACATCTGCATAAGGAAAAGACTGGGGAGATGTTCACAGCAGAAGGTCAGCCGTTGCAACGATTTGTGTAAGGATGTCGTAGTTCATCATCTGAAGCTTTTCTGTCAAGGATGTCTTTAAACTTGCAGGTTATATTCAAGTTTATTGAACAAGTTTCTATGATCTGCATAATCCCAGAGGTCATGATGATATCTTCTCTCCATTAAAAAATAGATTGCATCTGGAAACATTTAGCTTTCTTTCAAAAACTTATGGAAGTATAATCCTAACAACTTTGCACTAGTTTCATGGATCATACAAACCTCAGGAAAACAATGCATATTCTCTTACGGAATTAAATGGAGTTCTTTCTCTGATTTCTTCAGTACATACCTCTCTTACCTTCATAAATCCAGTGACAATCATGAGCTTCAGCTTAGAACGTCAGCTCACCAAAGTGAAGAAACTGTCAGATAAAATTTCCTGTTGAAGCTTTTCTCTGAATAGAAGATAGTAACAAAAGCAAGACAATAATTTGTTTGCCTTTTCTCCACCTAACCAGGAGGTCCTCCAATATTGTGACTACGTAAAAAGCTATGTAAATGGAAAAAGTCACATATGGATTGCTCCTGTATTTAGCTATGGAATACATCTTTGTGGCCAAGTGTAGAGGCAGTGAAGGTGATGCTGAAAGAAACAGCTCCTGAGGTATCAGAATTCTGCATGAAGAAGCCTGCTGATACTTGCCAATGGCTAGTTATTCTGTACAGAAATGGGGCATATTCTTCTGGGCAGAGGTTTGATCTGTTCGCTACCCAAGGGAGTTCACTGAAAACTTGTTCTCGTGTCCGTGCACAGTGCAGATCTGAGGCATAGCTTAAACATGCTGGAATGACAAAGCACGTTTTTGCAATACACTGTTCTGTAAAACACATATTTTTCAGGACTGAGAGTGAAACCAGAGTCAAACAAGAGAAATCTAATGGTTTGGTGGTAAGAGTAGAATTCAGTTTAATATTTTCTCACTCTGTGTAGTTTTTCTGCAGCAGTATACTTTAAGAGCTTACTTTCCTTACACAAGATATGATTTTATCATTATGTTTCTGGGCAGTGCATATCCTGCATCCTCCTATGAATTTCCCTGGAAGTGATATGGCATGCAACAGCCAGCAGGCATTCTCCTGCAGTCCCTGTTTCCACTAATCTCATCAACGCGTACATTTGCAGTTAACAGGGGCCTCATATGACAAAATGGGGCAAAGCCTTTTTATCTTACAGATATATTAACAGAACATGTAAATATATTGACTTCTTTCTGTCCTGCCTCAGTTCAGTCTTCTGTCTTTCAGTTATTGTCATATCCAGTTGAACTTTGGTCTTGCTAGTAGGCAAGAAATTCATGCTCAGTTTATGGGGGTATTTGCACAGAGTTTGTCTCACACATACTTTTAACAAAACTCAGTCTTTAAACAACAAAACTTTTAAATACCTGCCCATGTTTATCAGGTAATAAAATCATCAAAACCATCAGGCCACTAGGCTTACATGCAAGGGTTGAATTTCATCATGCTGGTGGTCCCTTCTAGTTCCTATGAAGTCAGGGGGACAAAGATGCTTACATAAAATTAACCACATGTTTCAATGCTTTCTTGAACTTAAATTACGATCAGCTAGGGGGATGAATTTATCATGATTTAAAAATATAGTGTTTCATGCATCTTTATGAGACTGCAGTGTATATCCAAGATATGGCAATAAATAGACTGTACTATCTCTGTAGGGTGCTGATATGTTTGTTAGAGATTGGTCAGATGCGATCTCTGTTATTTCACAAAAATAATGAAGCAGATCCATAGACCTACGAGTTTCTGATCTGATTAGTGAAGAGAAAGCTGGAACTTTCCTAAGAAAAATCACAAAATAAGGCAAGCAACCAAAAAAACGTTTTGCATTTAATTCCCATAGATATTATAAAACCAAAGAGACGGGAACTAAAGCTCAATTTTAGGAATTCCTTCTTTAATTTCTATGTCAAATAGATCTTTTGATAATGTTCAGAGAGCTTTTAAACTATTTTATTTTCCTTTCAGGTCAATGTAAGGTTTGCCTAGTGGTCAGCTTTCTAAGCTATTGCTCTTCCCATTTAAATGGGAACATAAAGATCATTACATTGCACTTGGCACACATCAGGGTTCCCTGATATTCTACCACCAGATGAGATTTTAGAGATTTTTGAGCTGTTCAGGGGTTGAAAAGAAACCCAAAGAAGTCATTTTATCTAGCTGAAGATAACTGATTTTTCCAAAGGAAAGGTAAATGAAACGTATGTATTTTGCATAATGAAACAGATGACAAACTGGGCAAACTGATCTATTAATGAGCTTCCTGTAAAGCAGGAATGCAGGAGAATGAGCAAGGAGCAGAAGGAACCACTCTGATCTTAAAATTTAACAACCAACTCTAATCAAACCATCTTCTAGGATACATGAATTCTTCAACTCCCTCCAATGGTCAGAACTATTTGAATCAAAAATAGTGCTCATTACAAGCAACTTCTTCAGGTATGCAATATTATTATTTGTAGGACAACTTATCTGTCAGGTGTTAAAGTACTGCAATTTAGATATGGTAATTTTTAATGCTAAAAAAGAAATATAACTGTGAAGCAGTGAATCTGATCGATCTTGCCACTAAAATACTTCTGTTCCTTCCTCCTTGGGGTGTTTATTGTCTTTGTGACGGTTCTTCGCCATTCACTTTACTACAAGCTACCTCCAAAAACTGAGTCCAAAAGTGCTGAAATGGATCGGGGTCTTTCCCATTACTCAGATGGGCTTTGAAATAAGGTCTGTATCAGTTTAACTTGTGATCCTGTCTTTTGCTGAGCGCTCTTATGGAAACCTCCTTAAATTCTGGTGCTGTTTTCTTTGGGCACTGTACCTTTCCTCCACAAGGGAATTGCAAGACTGTGTCTTCAGTAGGTTATGTATGTGTTCAGTGTTGCATGGTGAGCCTGTGGATGCATCTTTGCAAACACCCTTTGCTTATGGAGCAGCTATATCCAGCTTTACAATTTGCACCGAAGTCAGCTGGAGCTGCGTGCCAGCTTTGATCCCTGTTGATTTCACTGTGACCTGCCACTTCAAGAGGACTTTGCTGATAGACATATACTGGTGGCTAGTTGTAAACTTTTTATTATCTAGGGCATGGGGTCTCAGTTATGCCAGCAGCCCACTGTGCTCTGTGCCGCATAAATACGTGGTAAATGGCAGGTATTGCCACAGAGAACTTAAAAGCGCTTAAACAGTCTTTATGCTCCCATCCCTATGGTGTCCAAGCGTCATCTAGAACATAAGACTATCGAGCTGATAAATCTAATCCTCACCTTCTCCTAGAAGAGTGGGGAGACCTGATATCTGGAAACTGCTGATACAGAAATGAAGTCCAAATACAGATTGTGCTGTTACTGGAAATACAGATAATAGAGAGCTTTGCTTTTTGGGAACTATACAAGCAAATTAAGTATCAAATAATGAAGCCTGTAACAAAGATCAATACCTTCAAAATAATTCCCAGTTTGTTGCTGCCCAAGTCATCTATCAGTCTGTCCAAAGAGGCAGTAAATACAATGTAAGAATTAAGAAAGGAAGAATGAAGTCAGGCAATACCATTATTTCCTTACAGCTACACACTGCTGTTTTCACCCCAGATGTAGTTATATGAATCCTTCGTGAATATAGTCTGGGTTTATTTGGGCTAGTACATGATCTATATGTTAATACTTTTATCTCTCTGTTTCTTACACTGGTAAGGTCTTCCACACATACTTTGTAATATTTATAACAATACAAACTGGCCGAGAGTTCTCAATGGCCCCCAAGGCTGTGCTCTGTTCTGCATGCTTAGACAGTCCAGAAAAAGTGGCTTATTCAGGGTAGTTGAGCAACAGCAAACTCCTTTTCCCATTTCTCTGCAAGTGATGCTGTTGGAGAGTGCAGCAAATGAGCCATGGCTCTAATAGGGAGTATAGAGTTCTGACTGACCAGGACAGGAGCCGAAGGTAGCCGGAAGCCGAGGGTTCATAGTTGTGGAGGTTAGTGATAGTAAGGAACAGGAAGCCCAGCTGTGTTTGATGTTACACCTATGTGACAGTGTGACAGTGAATTTTAATCTAAGATTTTTGCTATTGGAAGAAGAATTATACAAAGTATTTCTTCCATTTAGAAAGAAAAACAACAGTGGAAATGTCAGGATGTCTTTATGAAACATGCTGTACCGGAGATATTGCTTAGGATGAGAAAGGGGGGAAAGGCTTTGGCCATGCATCTTCCCAGAACGAGATTTTGAGAATTCTCATGGGAGGCAAAAAAAGCCCTCAGTCCCAAAGCTCATGTTCTGTCCTTAGAGCATCATAAAAGAAAATTAATGCCTTTCGAACTAAAATCAAACTGCATATAGAATCATAGAATCATAGAAAGTTTTGGGTCGGAAGGGACCCCTAGAGGTCATCTAGTCCAACCCCCCCACAGTGAACAGGGACACCACTAACTAGATCAGGTTGCTCAGAGTCCTGTCCAACCTGGTCTTGAATGTTTCCAGGGATGGGGCCTTCACTACCTCTCTGGGCAACCTGTTCCAGTGTTTCACCACCCTCATTGTAAAGAATTTCTTCCTTTTATCCAGCCTAAACCTACCCTGTTTTAGTTTAAAACCATTACCCCTCGTCCTGTCACTACTGTCTCTACTAAAAAGATTGTCCCCACCTTTCCTATAGGCTCCCTTTAAGTACTGAAAGGCTGCAATCAGGTCTCCCCGCAGCCTTCTCTTCTCCAGGCTGAACAAGCCCAACTCTCTCAGCCTGTCCTCATAGGAGAGGTGCTCCAGCCCTCGGATCATTTTTGTAGCCCTCCTTTGGACCCGCTCCAACAGTTCCATGTCCTTCTTGTGCTGAGGGCTCCAGAGCTGAACGCAGTACTCCAGGTGAGGTCTCACCAGAGCAGAGTAGAGGGGCAGAATCACCTCTCTCGACCTGCTGGCCACGCTTCTCTTGATGCAGCCCAGGACACGGTTGGCCCTCTGGGCTGCCAGCGCACATTGCTGGCTCTTGTCCAGCCTTTCGTCTATCAGTACCCCCAAGTCCCTCTCAGCAGAGATGCTCTTGATCCTTTCATCCCTCAGCCTGTATTGATAGCGGGGATTACGCCGACCCAGGTGTAGGACCTTGGACTTGGCCTTGTTGAACCTCATGAGGTTCACACAGGCCCACCTCTCCAGCTTGTCCAGATCCCTCTGGATGACATCCCATCCTTCTGGTGTATCAACCGTACCACTCAGCTTGGTGTCATCTGCAGACTTGCTGAGGGTACACTCGATGTCGCTGTCCATGTCATTGAAAAATATATTGAACAGCACTGGTCCCAGTATGGACCCCTGAGGGACTCCACTCGTCACTGGTCTCCATCTGGACATTGAGCCGTTGACCACTACCCTTTGGCTGTGACCATCCAACCAATTCCTTATCCACCAAACAGTCCACCCATCAAATCCATGGCTCTCCAAGTCAGAGAGAAGGATGTTGTGGGGGACCGTGTCAAAAGCTTTACAAAAATCCAGATAGATGACGTCCATTGGTTTTCCCTTGTCCACCCTTGTTGTTACACCATCATAGAAAGCCACTAGGTTGGTGAGGCAGGACTTGCCCTTGGTGAGCCATGCTGGCTGTCTCGAATCACGTCCCTGGCCTCCATGTGCCTTAGCATATCTTCTAGGAGGATCTGTTCCATGATCTTCCCAGGCACAGAGGCGAGGCTGACAGGTAGGTAGTTCCCAGGGTCTTCCTTTCTACCCTTTTTGAAAAGGGGTACAACGTTTCCCTTTTTCCAGCCACTGGGGACTTCCCCTGACTGCCATGACTTTTCAAATATCATGGGGAGTGGCTTGGCAACTACATCAGCCAGTTCCCTCAGGACTCTGGGATGCATCTCATCAGGTCCCATGGACTTCTGTACGTTTGGGTTCCTCAGGAGGTCCCGAACCTGGTCTTCACTTACAGCTGGAGGGATTTTACCCTCCTGGTCTCCTTCATGCCATCCATTGACTCGGGAGGGGTGAGGAGAGAGGTTGCCAGCAAAGACTGAGGCAAAAAAGTTGTTGAGTACTTCAGCTTTCTCCTCATCTGCTGATACCAGTTTGCCGGTCTTGCTCATGAGCGGGGGTACACTTTCTTTGACCATCTTTTTCCGGCTGACATAATTGTAGAAGCCCTTCTTGTTATTTTTCACATCGCTTGCCAAGTTCAGCTCCAGCTGCGCCTTGGCCTTCCTGACCCCATCCCTACACAACCGGGCAGCTTCCCTATACTCTTCCCAGGAAGCCAGTCCCTGCTTCCACTGCCTGTGCAGTTCCCTCTTCTTCCTTAGTTTGACCAGCATCTCTTGCCTCAGCCATGCCGGTCTCTTGCCTTCTCTGCCCGACTTCTTACACTTGGGGATCGAGAGCTCTTGCGCTCTCTGGAATACATCCTTAAAGACCTGCCAGCTCTGTTCTGTTCCCCTGTCCCTGAGGACCGTTTCCCAGGGAGTCCTTCTGACTATCTCCTTGAAGAGCTGGAAATTTGCCCTCCTGAAATTTAGGGTCCTGACTAAGCTCTTTGTTATTCCCATTTCCCTCCGTAGCGTTAGTTCCACCAGCATGTGGTCACTGCAGCCCAGGCTGCCTCCGATCTTGACATCCCCAATGAGCTCACTTGCATTGGTGACCACCAGGTCTAGTATCACATCCCCTCGGGTAGGGGTGCTTATTACCTGGCTTAAGAAGTTGTCCTCAATGCATTCTAGGAACCTGCTGGATTGCCTACATCTTGCCGTGTTGCTTTTCCAGCAGATGTCGGGGTGGTTGAAGTCCCCCAGTGGGACGAGAGTCTGCGAGCGCAAAGCCTCCTGGAGTTGGAGGAAGAACGCTTCTTCTGTCAGCTCCTCTTGATCTGGCGGCCTGTAGTAGACACCAGCCACTAGGTTCCCTTTGTTGCCTCTCTCTCTGATTCTTACCCATAAGCTTTCGACACATAGAGGGTGAAAGAAGAGTATCTCTGCCTCCTATCCAAACACATACATAAGTACCCTTTAATTCTATCAAGTTAAATATTTAGCTTAAAGATTTAGTGCTGAACCGGGTATACTGCTATGGGGAGTGACCACATGTAAAATCTGGATGTGTTCCCAAGTCTTTTTCCAATAGCACACCTGTCATTTTCCTGTTTTAGCTTAGACATCGCGATTTCTTTGCATGTGCAGATAAACTTAGACTTGAAGCCATTATTAGACAAACAGGATGGGATGTAAATAATTTGTAGTATAGGCTGACACTTTACTCCACAATATTTTGAGGGAAAGATCCCAGAAAAGTGTGAAGAAGAAAACATATTAGTCCTAGTTAGTATTCTAATAATTCAGTAGTAAATATTTTATTATTGTTTACAATGTGGTGATGGGCTGTGATAGAGGAAGGAGGGGACTTAATATCATATTAATAGGAAAAAGTAGCTGCTTAGACAGATACGATTTTTCCGCTCATTTTTGATTACTGGTTACATCCAGAAGATGCAACAATTTCTGTTTCTTGGTTCATTTTCCATACAGAAAAGAGAGGTGGGGTAAGAATAATTTCTAGTATTTAGATTAAAGCTTTTTTTTTTTCTCTAAGAAATTACATTTTTCTTGACTGAAGGGTAAACAATAGCAGCGACAATAGCAATTTTTATTACTAGAAAATTAAAAGCCTTTATTTTTTTCTCAATACCCAATAACCAGATACCTATTCTGTTAATAACTATCCTTCAGTAAGTGCAATACTGACTTGGACTATAGGTGCTCCTGTACACTGCAGAGAAATCCTAGTGTCTTTACAAAAACGTTGATGGATATAGGGTTAGCTGATCCAGTCCAGTGTTCCTACTGGTTTTAGTGTGGGTTTGAAGATATACTGTTCATTACTAAAATGGACATGGTAAGATAGATCATAATCAGCTAAAGTTCTATTGTATTTAGCCAACAACATGCTGCACATGGTTTTTCCATACCTATAATAGCAAAGTCCTGCTCATGCCATTTATATTGTCCTTATACAAAAGGGAGTACGTTCCCTGCTCGGATGTTGTTCAGTGTTTACTTCAGAAAATACTCTGTCAGCTAAGCAAATTTCAGAAAAGGTCAGCTTTTGATTTCCGCTAAGTTTTGGTGGTGTGGTTCTTTTTTTGTTGTTGTGTTTTTGGGCCTTTTTTAAGTATTCTTTAATCTCACCACAGAAAATCAATTGTGTTCGGTCTTTTTTTTCTTTCCTAGAGTGAATTTTATGTCTGCATACTTTCATAGACTCAAATATTCTCATTAGAGAATTATTATTTTTAGAATTATAATGCAAATTGAATCTCAGATTGGTCTGAGCCTCTAGCATAGCTGCATATTAAATGAAATGTCTCTACTTGCAGCACTGCATTTAAAAGTATCTTGTGCTTTGTATGTGTTTAGTTCTGCACAAGGAAGACCTTGTTGCTTGAGGGGGAAAGGAAATCAATTTTTACAGTGATTCCTCCATTAAAGACAGATGTATCAGGGGTCATTCTTGATCCATATGGTGTCATTGTTTATTCACGGGGGGTAAGGTAGTTCTTAAGTTGGGAGAGAAATTTTCCATTAGGACTTAATGCAGCAGCTCAAAAGACAGACGTCTTAGTGCACTCTGGGAAAATGGTGAATTTAAGTCATTACAGAATCACAGCAAGGTCTTGGGGGCCTCTGTCACAATGACTTGGTGTCACCTGAGATAAAATAGAAAGCAATTGTCCAGAGGAAGAACAAAAGAAATGAAACTCTAGTTACGAATCTATACTATTTACACAAAGACCCACCATTAATGCAAAGTGCAGATGAGGAACTCTAACTCAGTTCAGCCTTTGAACCTCAGTGGGAGTAACTCTATTTTTAAAGTCTGGATTTTTCTTTTTTCTCTCCTATTCTGTCGTTAGATCTTGTTGTTTTGTTTTTATGCTTGCAGAAAAACTGAAAATAAAAAAGCTACAACAATTCTTTGCCATCTACAGGGAATAGTACATGGGTCATAGACCAAGGAACTGTATTACTACATTCTTGCTGAATCTCACCAAAATTAATTAAATACTTAAACTGAAGTAAATAAGGTAGAACTTCCTGTAAGATTTCTGAAGAAACCTTGCAGCTAGCAGTGGCTTTGAAGTTTTACTTCTTTTTTTTTTATTATTACTATTATTCCAATCTGATGTGCTGGTGTTCGGAGTCCATGACCTACGTACAGTCCCTTGAGGATGTCAGAGATCTGAGATCCATTGTTGTGAATGTGTTCATTAGGTATGAAGTAAAAGATACTGATCTAAATGTAACAGAATGTCAAACCTTTCCTGATTTTGTTGTTGTTGCCGTTAAGGACAGAACAAAATAACAATCCAGAGCTGGTAAATTTCTGTGCTTTGTTCTTGCAGAGTAAAATTAAGTATCTTTGCTGAACTACTTAGCTGAAAAATTCAGAAACCGACTGTATTTTTCAGGGGTTGATGGCATTAATATTAAAAACACACGTAAATGAAAAAAACCCTACTACAAGGTAATGGTTCTAATCCTGCTCTTAGAAAAGTCCATTTCAAAACTAAAACTATTTCATTAAAACACAGACTGGATCTAATAGTTCTTGATGTTTGTAATGATAATTTTCAAACTGCTTTGCAAACATTCAGTGTTGTACGGTAACCTCTTTGGAAAAGGTCCCTGGATATAATTGTACAAGATTGTTGCTGGTGGAACTACCCTCACAACTCCCTTTTTGTTAGGCATAGTATGCACATAAAATTATAGACAACACGTGCCTCAAAGGGCTTAAAATCTAAGGGGATATGACAAACAGAGGGAGTATGATTATGCCTAGATTATGGCTATAAATGTGAGATAGAGAGAGAGACTCTCCTGTGCAAAAGAATGTGCGAGATCACCACCCACAGTCTGCAATGGTGTTTAGGTATGTGTTCAGTTCACACTGAGATAAATGGAAATTAGGCGTTGTTCACTGTGTACTGGACACTTAGGTAACAGCTCCAAGAACACGTAGGGACAGAAAGAAGTCACTGTGCCCTGTATCTTGTATTCACCATGCGGGCTTACCCATAGCTCTGTTTGAGTGCTCCGGCTCCCAAAAATGCCACAGTTCTTTGGTTTGGAGTGCTTTCAGCCAATTAAGGGAAATTTCCTTAAATTTTTTACCTATGTGATATGCATCCTAAGCACTGTTTTTGTATTTCTGTCTAGCTCACTGTCTCCTAACTCTTTTGGATGCACTTCTTTCTTATGTTGCTCATTAAATAAAAAAATCCCAATTACTCAATGTAAACAAATGAAGAGGAAGTGTGGGGCTTCAGTACAATTTACTTGAACAGAAGGTAGGAAACATTAGTATCGATGCATTCCAGGACTTGCTAGCAAAGCGCAACTAAATTTAGCAGCCAGAGATATTGATTTGATTAAAAATGGTTTAAGACTTGTAAATGTCACTGGAACTTAGCAAAATGAACATTATTAAATCCTTCTGGTGATGGGGAAAACTAACAAAGGGATTTGCAGTGGTTTCTGTAATTAATTGCTCTGTCATGATTTATATTAACTTACAGTACAACTCCATTAGCTCAGACCTGTCATCTCTGCTCAAGGAACCACCAAGTAATCACTACCACATTAAAGAATAAATTAGTTTTTGGCTTGGAGCCTAGTTGTAGAATGTTTCATTTGCGTCTGCTGTAGACATATGTACCTAATAAAGTTGGGAAGAATGAGTTAAAGTATATATATATCAATGTCGCCTGACTGTATTTTAGAGATGATATAATCAGCATTGTTCATTAGGCCTAATGAATCACTTAATTTCTGTTGCTTGCCTCCTGTTTTGGTGAACACCTTTTGATGAACTATGAAGCAGATGACTGAAAATAGGTAGGTCTCCTGAGACCCTACTTCCTTCACATTCTGCGGCCTGTGGTTGTAGTAATAACTTCATATGGTTTTTGTTAACACTTCATTACCCCAGACTTGGATAAATTATCCTCCTGCTTCTTCCCCAGTTGCAGACACATGGATGAAGCCAAAGACTTAGCTACTACTTACAGTAGATTATGGGATTTGTGAGGTTCTATCAAATCATCTCCGACTTTGATAGTTTGAAGATGTTTTAAGTGGTTTTTCTGTTGGTGTGTTACAGCTTGCGCAAGAAGTTGTTCTACTTTTCCATGTATGCTGTAATGGCCTTAAGCAGTCTGCAAGCTGTCTTCAACCAATTTCTTGTTTGTTTTTTTTTCCCTGGGTCCTGGAAAAAACCCCCGCAGTACCCTTGAGGCATGTCAGTGCGTGGCCAGGAAGGCAGCAGTGGCACTTTGAACATGAGGGTGGCTGTTCTACTGAAGTGTCATGTGGTTAAATGAGCGTTGTGGGCAGACTTCATGACTTGTGAATGTGCATCACGTGTAAACCCTCAAAGCGTTTGTTGTGCCCTTGAAGCTTTCAGTCTTTGGACCAACTACTAAAATTCAAAATTTGTCCTTTATTAGCTCTGTTTTTTGAACTGGCACATTATTCCCTCCCTTTAACCAGCAATGGAAGCCACACTGACAGCCTTGCTGTTTTTACTGTTTCTTGGTATTTATGGGGTGTCGCATGTGTGTCAATTTTCCTCCCTGACCTCAGTAAGAATGTTTGCCCTTGGAGCCAAAATAAGGAGCTGTGTGTCAAAACAGTGAGCAGGACTTGCATCTGCTACCTAATGACACGTGCAGCCAGGTCCTAGATGCTCTTGTAGCAAGGATAAGTTTGGACCTAAGCTGGTCAAGAAGGCTAACAAGTCTGCAACCAAGACAGACCCAAGAGAACTGCCAGAATTAATATGCCAGCCTTAATATGCAGAAGTTTAGGGGTGGGAGATGAGTCAGCATGGCAACCCATGCAGAGGGAAAAAACTGGCCAGACAGCAGAGCTGTGGGCTGTTAAGTGGGTATTTTGATGAAGTGTCACGGACACAACCGATGGCTTGGAGTGATGTCGCATTCCTCCCGATCAGCTGCAACTTGAGATAGTTACAGCTGCAGCAGGGTCAGCTGCAGGGCACACATACACCGAGAGTGCTGCTGCAATATGCAGTGTTTTCATAGGTTCTACTGGGCAGTGATTATAGGTAATTTTAAACAATTATGTATTTTATATTAATGATAATTTCCTAGTGTCCCAGAGAAAGAGCCAAAGCCATGCTTGGTATGTTCACAGAAGTGGTCAGGGCACAGATTGTCATGAGGCCTCCATCTGTTGATGCCAACACAAGGACAGGAAGGAGTGTGAGTTTCATACCTCCTTTCTACGGAGGGGTCTGCGCAACCCCCACTGTTTTCAGTAGATACCTACAGTAAAATTTGACTTTTTTTTTTAATCTGTGAGTTTATCAGATCTCTTGGCATGATGACTGCTGTGCCTTTATTTGAATGCCATAGCACAAGCATTAGGTTTAGTGGCAAGAGACACTGTCATTTGTAGTGTCCCAGACTGCTAATCTTTAAATATTGTCACATCAGCCAGCTCTTTTCTACACATGCCATCCTGACTGGCAGTGCCAATCTACTATTTATGTGGATTATGTTCAAACCATCTGTTTTAAAATAATAGTAATGATCTCTTGAATAGAAATAAGCATGTTGACGTAAAAGTACAGGGCAGTGCTAGAAAAGCATTACAAAATGGATGGACGTTAATTTACAAATGTTCAGTGATGGAATAGATGTATATCTATTAAGTAGTCTCAGGAGGAAGAGGAAAACAGGCCAATTACGCCCCCTCGTTATTTTGTTGGACATAACTTGGATCAGAGTTTGTTCCAGTGTTTGCAGACAAGCCTAGTTTTATTTTTCAGTTCAGACCTAGTGGGAGTTATTCGAAGTAGAGCAGTTGTGGTCCTAATACCCCCCACAAACTTGCAAAAAGTACAGATCACTGTCCAAACTTTGTTGTTTGATCTCATATTTCTCATGCAAGTTTTCAAAACTAGCCATGAAATGAAGTAGTGCTTTTGTACAAACTTTATGGAAACTGGGAGGTAGAAAATCTCCAGAGAACATCCGTTGTCAGGAGATTTCAGTATGTCCTGATTTCACTGGGAATAGAAAGACTGTGACAATAGCTTTTCTTTTAAAGATGGATCTAAACCTCTAGCTTTAAATCTAGTCTTCTAGACTCCTGGCTCAGACCCATCACAAAATATTTTAGCGCTTCCCTTCCTTGTGCCAGGCAAAATCAGGCACTGTTGTCTAATTTGCATTTCCAAAGAACCTGTAACTGCAGTCTCTACAGTGAGTGTTGAAGTGCAGAGACAGACAAAAACATTTTTTTCTTTTTTTTTTTTTTTTTTTTTTTTAACAAATCTCGGAGAATATAATGATCTAGTTTAGGTCAGTTCTTTATGTGAACATACTCTTAAGCCAACATGGTTCTTGGCTGTACTTTGCTATTGCTAAAACTAGCTGTTTAAGTTTGGGAACATATTTGCCAAGTTAGTGTCTGATATGATCATAACAAGCTGAGGGGGTGTATTCTCCTCTCATATACCTCCATTAACATCAGAGTACTTCCCTCCTGCTAGTCAAGAGAAGCTTTACCGAAAGATGGACTAAATAATGACCACTGCCTTTGTCTGTGGTAATTTATAGCCATTTAGGCTGTTTCAGACAGAGGATGTACTTAGGCACCCTATGCTGTGTAGCCAGCACTGCTGTGCTGCTGTGGCCACTTATGTTACCTGGAAAGGTTTGCTGCAAGAGCAGGGTCCTGGCAACCTGGGATCATTCTCTTGTCTGTTCTTCTCTTGTGACAGCACTGAGGTAAGTGGTGGGTAGAAAGAGAGAGACAGAACTAACATATACCTAGGGTTTCTAGATTGCACAGGTGAGGTGTTTCTCCTCTGCCTGTTCTTGTCTCTGCATTGCAATCATCTGTCACAAAGAGAAACCTCTCTTTTGAGGTTTCAGAGGTCAAAAGAGAGGCATCTCTTATGATAGATAGTTGCTTGTCAGGTCTGCTCCCCTTTTATCATTTTCCCTGCCAAGGTCTTCTGCTGTGAAAACGTTGGTGGAGATCACAGGACTGTTGTAGATAAGATCCATGTAAGGCTCACAAGGACACTTGCACAATTGTTTAGGGGTGTCTATATATGGGAATGTGGCAATATCTTATATGAGTAGCTCTTGTTTTCAGGCTTTCCTTCAATATCCTAACTATAGAAATTGAGGAAAATGACACATGAGACAGTGAAATGACTAAACCTACTAAAATGACAATGCCTTTGACCCCTAGCCTTAAGCAGAACCTCTCAGTAGGTGTCTTGGTTTATGTGTTAGGTCTTTTGCATCACTTGTCCTTGGGGAAAACAGCACAGATCTCCCAATGTTCAGAAATCTCTGTGCTAAATGGCTGGTCAACCCAAATTACTTTTTAATCTTAACAGCAAAAACAAAAAATATCCTAGTCAATTGTCTATGCACGTATCTGTTTTACCTATTGCTCTGAATACAAGCGATTTAGTTTGTTCTCTGGGACTCTGTTGCATTATTTTACCGATACAAAGTTCTTCATTGGATTCTTTCCCTCTGCAGTCTTGCCCCAGCTCCAGCTGAATTGCTGGTGGTGAACAAATGTTGAATTTAGTGTAGCTAGTGGTAAAATTTCAAAGCGAGCAATATTTGCATTGTCAGAAGAGTAGCTAGAAGGGACTATAGGAAGCTTTTGCCCCTTTCGTATATGCTAGCACCTGAGTCTTTTCAAACACAGTCACAAGTGAAAGAACACATAACCTTAGTCAGTTATTACCTCTTTCACACTCATATTTTAGTGTGTGCGGGAACTGTTCTTACAGGCAGAATAATTCATATTAATGTTGCTATTATAAATTATTATTCTGCAATCATTGCCTTTTAAGAATGGGCTGATGATTTATGCTTTCCATATAAGCAGGGGTTTCTTTAAATGGAAAACAGTCAGTGAAAGTCAATCAGGTTTTAAACACATAAATTTAATCACTCATCGCACAGTAACTGATAATCTCAAATGTAAATATGTCACATTACCTATTCAAAGACGCAAACTACATATGCCAAAAGAAATAGAGTCCACACGTAGAGTTTAAAAAATTAATCGAGATTTTAAGTATGTTCCTCAATGGTCCTACAGTCCAATAAAATCTTTGGCCATAACCTGACACCAGGCCCTTTTCACTCTGGAGATTGCTCATTAATAGAGCTTAATAGTTTTTGTTATGTGATACTGAAGTATATTATAGTATTATAGGTCCTGTTGGATGCTTCCTCCCTGCTAAGACCAGTACCCTAATAGCTCAGAGACGAAGACGTTGCCACTTGGCCAGAGCTTTGTCTTCTGTTTCCGCCCATTCATGCAACAACATTGTGTCTCCACCTTCCTCATTTTCCATCATAAAAACAAGCTTTATTCCTGAGAAAATAAAGTCCAAGTGTCATCTCAATTCATTCCCTTTGCCATCCCCTGTTCCACTAACTGTTTCACTAGTTCTAATTCATGGGCAGAGACAGTTTACTGTCCTTAATTAACTATATGGATCTGTAGATTTAGACCATATGTGTAAACTTGATCTGAGAAGCTCAGCAGCTAGAGAGCCTGGGAACATGGTGCATGGTTTCAGAACAGCAGAACTGGAAGTGGTGCACCCACATGGTCTGGTGCTGAGCATTTTGGAAAGCAACATTACCAGCAGCAGTGTTAATTAGCTTTACACCACACCACTCCAATGCATCAGCATCACTCCTGGTGCTCATTTTGGCTCTGGACCTTGTAAAATGTTCTGTTGCACAGTCTAGGTAACCTTACTATTTCTCAGCTCCAGGCATTGGTCCATCTTCATGCTAGCACATATTTCTTTAGGGGCTAGAATTTAGCTGTTATCCAGACCCACACAGTGCTGCCCTGTTTTACTCCTTACATATTTCTATGTGCTGAGTAACCTGATTTCTGAAGGTGTCACTACCTGTCCATCATTTAAAGAACTAGTCTAGTGCTTTGCACGGAGAAGATGGCATGTCTCTGCCAAAAAGAGCCATCAACCAAATTAGCAAAAACAATTGGGAACAAATGCTTAGATCCTAGCATTTTTCAAACTTTCAGCTAAAACGGAACAAAAGCTGTAAATCATGTAGACACTCCTGAGCTTTGCAGAGGTATTTCTGCAGTGTTCTACCAGCGCCTGTCAGATCAGATGTTCTTGGACTCGATCTTGGAAAAATGAACTTAAAAAAATATTAAAGTAACCCAGGACAGAAGCCTAAAGCTAAAATAACTGGGAACACTACAGCAAGGAGGCATTTTAATGGTGTGTTTTACATTGCTTTATATGGATAATCTTTGGCTGGTAGGGTATAAGGGAAAAAAGTTGACACTGAGAGGCATGTACAGAACCAAAGCACAGAATCTCTGCAGAGCAGCTCAGAAAAAACTACAAGGGGTTTGGCAAGTGATCGGGCAGTAAAGCTGTGGCAAAATCATGTGACGTGATATCTGGAAGACCTGAGGGAAATCAGCAATGGGGAGAAGCTGTGCCCTTCCAAAGCAGCAGCAAACACAGAGACAATGGTACTGGGAAAAAACATAATATGTTTGAGAGACCGTGGCTGCTTCTGCTGCACGGAAAGTAGTAGCTGTCTGGGAAAGAGATCTGTGACTGGAGACTGAAGGGCAGGAGGCTGAGACAGTTGTAGCCAGCAAAGATAAACTGACGCTTACGGTATTGTGGGAACCACTGAACCAAGCAGACTGGCAGACTAGGAAACAGCTCTGTGTTTGTTAGGCTGCATCCAAGATACAGAAAGAAGTGAAATGTATATTTCTCTGGAAATTTGCAACAAACTGTATTCATTACCTACTGAGTACTTACTCTTGGCTACTTCTGTGTAAGAGGGGTCGGGTACTCGTTTTTCCCCACTTAAATTCTGATCTGGTGGACACCCAAAGCCGTGGCTTGGATCTGTAAGGGAACAGGCAAGGGCCCCTGCTTCAGGGGAGTGAGGTGTGCATGTGTGTGTGCGCACCAGCACCCATGGGGCCAGGTGACAGAGGAAGATGGGAGCGTCTTAGGAAAATGCATATGCAGTCCTGTAAACCTACGCCTTTCAATGCGATGTGCTGTTCTTACTGCATTTATTACAAAAGAACATGCTCTTTACTAGCAGGAGAGTGAGGGCAATATATGCTACAACTTTTTCTTTCTTTTTTTTTTTTTTGGTATGTGGTACCACAAACTCCAGCAATTAAAGAGCTGCAAGTCAGAACTAGAAGCTGACCCACCTAAAGATTTCAAGGCAAATTTAGAAGTCATGAGTGTTTACAGCATTAGTTAGCTCAGGATTTTTGTGTATTTTTGTGCACACCTTTCAACACACTTATAGATTGCACTTGTAGCCTGTTGGTCTTTTTAGGGCAAAAAATCCAGCATATAAGAAACTGAAAATATAGGTTCTCATATCATCCCCTAACTCCAGGACTTCGAGCCTGAAGTTTTGTGACATGGAAGGGACTGTCAGCAAAGCTTCTGCCCTTCCTGGGGATGTTCCTGCCTGCCTCTGCCGTCCTTCCCGGGGGCTCGGGGCGGCCGGTTGAGCTGTGCCCCGTGGAGCTGTGCAGCCACAGCCATGTCTCAGCGGGCAATGCTTGTGCGCAGGGGGGTGACGGCAGGCAGCCCTCCGCTGTCACCCCGGCTCCTGCGTCTGCACCAGGTGTCCTCTCCCCCATGCTAACAACCGGGCAGATCAACTCTTTGCCCAGCCTCCTCAGGAAAATAACGACGCAACTTCCAAAAGCAGCTTTGGGGCTTTTTTTTTTTCCTTTTTTCTCTGTGTTACAGTAAGAATGAGTGGACTCAGGTGACTCATAATGCTTGTCCTGTTTGTCGGCGGCCATACAGTTCTTGCAGGGCATCGTTCTGAGCCCCCCAAAACTGGTGCAATATCAGGCCTGTTTTTCTCTCAAGCACCAGCCAAAACTTGTCCCTTTCTCCGTCTCCTGTCCAGCAGCGAGAGAGTTTCTGCTGTCTCCTTGCTCCTGCCAGGTCAGTTTTGACCGTGGGGCTCCCTTAGCTGGGGCAGCTCCGAGCTCTCCTTTCGACAGCCCCCCCGGGCTGGCCCACGTCCCACCACTGCCCAGCCCCACAGCAGCCCCAGACGTGGGCAGAGGAGGCCGGGGAGGGATTTCTGGGCACGGAGGCCCCGCAGCAGTCTGTGGCCCCTCCAGGGAGCCGTGGGGGTGGTGGCCCCGCTGGGGAGCCAGAGGTGTGCCTCTGAGTCACCGCGTCCCCCGGGCTCCTCGGGCCTGGCACAGCTTAGTCACCGCCGCTCGCCTGGAGCCATGCCCGGGCTCCCCCCGGCCGCCCGTGGCACCCGCCTCTGCTGTCCCCGTGAAACCTAGCGTCCTCACACCTCGGGCAGGATGGCGGCACCGCAGCGGGCCCCAGCGGGCAGCCCTCGGATTTCGGTCGCGCTGACGCAGGCCTGCCATTGCCAGGGGTTCTGGGAAGGCCAAGGAGGCTGGGCACCATACTGCTGCCCGGGCCCTCCGCTGGTGCCGGCCGGTGGGGTGGTGGGAGCCCGGCCTCGGCTGCCAGCACGGATCCCCTGTAAGTTGTGCTGAAAGCGTATCTTGTCAGGAAACTTGTAGCAAGCCGTGGGAGAATTTGGCACCGAGTTCTGGAGTGGAAAGTATTAACAGCCTGTAACAAAGTCTGGCTCGTGCTGCTGTGGGGAAATCGGCAACTGGCGGGGGTACAATTACTGTAGGAAACTCCTGAGCTCCTCTGCGAGAGGGCTGCGCTCGTACTGTGCATCGAAATGGGAGCTGCTGAAAAACAACGTCAGATTTTGTGATCACCCAGAGACGAGGGCTAGAGCCAAGTTGCAAAAGAACACTACAGTAACTAGTCCTCCAGTCCAAAAAAGTCACAATAAACAAAACCAAAGTAAACTAGAAACAAAAAAAAGGAAGAGGGAGAAAAAAAAAAAACGAAAGCAAGCTCAGCTCTGTGAAGATGGCGCCTTTAGAAAGCCGTGTTGGCAAACTGGCACTGAAATGGTCGTGCTAAATGTAAAACACTGCTTCTCTCCCACCCCGGCCCTGCTCAGCGTGTGCGAGGGGCAGATTTTCAGAGGTGTTTGGCTTTGGCCTAATTCTGCTCTTACTGAAGTCACGTGAAATCTTCAGAGGCTTTTTTTTAAGGGGAAGTTACACCAACACAGCGTGTTTTTAAAGAATCCCATTCAGAATCATTTGTGCCATAAACAATCCATTAAAATGTTTATGGCAGTGGTATTCACTCAGCTCAGTGCGACACTGACTGTGGTACTGTTAAATTCCCATCTGGCTGCATCTGCTCCAGAACTCTGATCGAGCAGCTTGGCTGGATGTGGCCGTGGCAGCAAAGCACCTTCCCTCCCCAGCTGTGTCCCCTGCCTCTGCGGGACGTCACCTCCACCGTGGTGGCACTGGGAGAAAGGGCCCTGCCTTTGCCACTTCTCCATGCACGGAAGTGGAAGGAAGTTTACGGCATTTTCTGTTCGCGCACTGGGCTGTCAGCTGCCATGGGTGAGAAGCATGTGCCCTGCAGGCTTCTCGGTGGCTGATGACCTTTGGCAGGGGGACACACCTGACAGCAAGGGCAACTGCTTCAACTGCATCCAGTCCAAAAATAATTCTGATAATTTTTTTCCTCTGGCGCTGCGCTGAGGAATATTAGTGCTGTTGCTGTACAGGTGTGACCGCCATGAGCAAGCTACTTCTAGAAGAGGGAGCAATGCAGAGTCAGATATTTGGACTTTGTGAAAAACTCAGTAATCTGACCTAGAAACTCCAGGTATGGCTGATTTTTTTCTCCCTTCAAGGCCAGATGCTATCGAAGTCTACAAAATATAGAAGTCAAATATTTGAGTTATTTGGCTCTATTAATTCTCTTACACATCTATTGCAGTTATTAAAGTTTTTGTTGGTTGTGGATGACTTTGTAAAGAAAAAAATGTTAATTTATGGATGATTCAAGACAAGAAGGGTTTTTAAAGTCCTCTTGTGATCCAGTGGTTTACCAGTGCTTCAGAAATGCCGTCGAAGCACATACTGCATATGAATGCCAATCTAATATATCTTTCTGCTGATGTGAAAACATCATTTTCACATACTGTTATAAAAGTTGCCCTCAAAAGTGTCCCACTTAAGAACTTTATTGAAATAACCTTCAGGTTCTACATAGACCATCAATGCACAATGACATTATAATGTTGCATTAGACACATAAACTATACTTAAAAACTAGAAAATGCTAGTGTTAAAGTTAAGATCAAAGCCCCAAACCCCAAAATGTTAACAGGAAAGTTGGGACACTGAATAAAAATAAATTGTCTGGCAATAGTCACTTGATTTGCTAACAAGAACTTTAAGAGTATTTGCAATTCTAGCCTAATTAAGATTTTGCTAGGTAATGCTAATAGGCATTGAGCCAATAACTTCATTTATCTAAGTGGAACACTGCAATTACCCAATGTGAGTTACACTCTTATCAAAGAACACTCTGAGGGAAAAAGCCAAGCCTGGAGTGCTGCTGTACCTCATGGACCACTGCCTACTAAGCCAGCTACTCACGGATGTTTTGCATTTCCCTGGAATCTGAAGCGTATATCTGTTGAAGTCCAGGGATGAGGTGGGGCGTGAAGAAGTGCAGGTACCTTTGTCCTCTCTCTCACTTTGCAGAGGGTTGAGCCTACAGAGAAGGGGTGTGGGCTGCGTGATACGCACCCCAGAGCCTCTGCAGCTTGTGGTGGATTCCTCTGGAAAATAAAGCGTGGATAGATACTCATTTTGCAAACATCTGTGTGGTGAATATATTATGGGCTTCCCAGCTGCTTGGGAGGTTGCCTACCAATTGCGAGCTCTCACTGCCTGGAGAAGCCAACGTGTGAATGCACTCCAGTCAGCCCCAGTGCCGACTCAGCAAGGTCAGCTCAGTCTTCATCAGCAGATTAAATTAATCTACCTAATTCTGTGCTGAATCAAATGAGAACTGCTCATAGATTTCTTACTACCGTGTCTGCTGTGGGGCAGGTCACCACTGGAAGACTAATGGCAGCCAGCAGTTAGGGAACATTAATATCTGAAGTGTCACTGACATTGATAAACTGGGTGCATACTCAGAGCCTAAGAAACCTCTGTACGACAGCTCCTATATAGCAGCGACTCTCAGGACTCTGAGTAGACACTGTTTAATGTGGATTATGCCGTCTGGCTCCTCTGCCTACCCCTTTGCAACCCTCCTGCCCCGAGTATCAGGAGAGTTTGCAGGATCAAGAGCAGAGCTTCCTCCCTGCTCTCCTGCTGACAGATGTATAGATTAAGTAACGCAAATACGTGTTCTTCACCAACCACTCTTCTTTGTGCAGAGATTACAGATCATGGAAGTGAAAAAGCAACCTCTATTACTAATGAAGAGAATTTATGGATAAGGATCAGATTGCGTTTTATTAATTTTGAATGATCAAGGGTCCGTCTGAATGTACTAGCAAATGCTCACACTTTTTTATCACAAGTTTTCACAGGTTCAAGGAGATTTAACCAGTTTGGTCCAGTCTGTAAGACTGCCATGATCCAGGAATAACTTGTACATATGACTACATGTATATGTGTAAATAGTCTACTTGACTTTAAAAGGAATATTTAATTTCTGCATCCAATCCTTTCGAAAGTGGTGCTTATATTTGTTTTCATGCTAGCAATTGTGGACTAACAGATCAACTGTACTCTGGAGAACAGATCCTAGGAATAGTGGTAATGTTTAGTTATGACAGAATACAACAGCAGAAAGATTGTTTCTTTCAACAAACTTCACTGAACAACTGAAAATCTGAGCTACTTTAGACTTGAGGGGAGCAGGGTTGTAGAAAATAACCCTTGCGAAGAGCGACCATAAGTTGATAGATTTAGTTCAAAAAGACAAGCTCTAATAATTGTAGTTTTAGAGGAGCTGGGCTGAGAAACTATGGATTTCAGTGAGGAAGAAATCTAGAATTTCTTTAATCCACACTTCAAAATCTGCTAAGAATTTGTATCTCAGCAAAAGGGGAAATGTTACCTGACAAAAAAATGTGCCCAAACTGCTTGTATAGTAGAAATAAGCACAAAGACTAAGAGGAACAAAAGAAAGGAGTGAACAGCTAAGGAAACTGTGTCTTAAAGTTCAGAAGTTGTATTGATAGAGCAGGACTTGCCAGTAGTAAAATTATCCTATGCTTTGCTTTTATATTCTTTATAAAACCAAATTGTTAGAGTTTTTTTTCCGCAGGCATATAAATAGGAAGAGACAAAGAAAACACAAAACAGTATTAGTCTACAGTAGGATGGGACAGAGATGAAAAGTAGAGTAAGGCCCCTAAAGAGGGATAAAAAATTTCTTCCGCTATTAACATAAGAATATTTAATATGGAAGGCAAAGGTAGGTGAGCTAATAGGAACAAAGGTATGGAAATGAAAGTGGAGATTATCACATGGAAGGTAACAATAAGGCCCAAAGAAGTGAACCTGTTCAAGTCTTGGGGCACCAGATAACTTCCATTCAGTACTCTGAAGAAATGATGTCTGATTTCTCATCTGTTGTGGCAGAAATGGCTGCCAAGTCAGGACAGTGCTGTGTGAAAAGAGAATAAACATATATGTATATACACACATACATATATACACATACTTATTTACTTACAGATTTGCAATATACCTATGTATTTAAGAGTAGAAAAAAGAGTATCTGGACAGTTGTAAGCCTAGCTGTCTGGCTTCCGTTGTGAGTCAGGCTTTGAAACAAAGTTTGTAGAATACAGTAAGGATGGGGGATAAATAGAAAAGGAGATAAAATGCAACTTGGGCTTACAAAAATAGATTATGCCAGACTAAACTGATAGCTTGCTTTCATAAAATAGCTGGTCTTTCAGGCAAACAAAAAGTGGTATGTCCAGTCTATCTGAACTAGTAGGTAAGGCCTTAATATGTAATAAAAGAGGTATTTGCCATAGCAACAGCGAAGGCTTTATGCCACTGCAGAGGTCCTGGGGAATCTGCCTGGAGCACCTTGCTCTCTTCTGGTAGAATTCTGGTCTTCTCTGTTCAGGAAAGACTAACTAAATCTGGAGGAGGTCCTCAGGCAAATTGTGTGTTAAAAGACTAGAAGACACTTGCCTGTTTTGCTTAGAGAAATGAAAAGCAAGAAGAAAGATTTTTCTTATCAAGCCATCACATGAGGAAGCCTAATGGCAGGGGGAAAAAGGAACTGCTTAAACCAACACATGATGTTAGCATGCAGGCAGGTGATATAAACTGACCGTGATTAAGTGCTTCAAAGAAACAAAAGGAGGACAAAGAAAAGTAAGCACAAGCAGGCTTGTAAGTATTAATAAGCAGAGGCACCTGAAATTGCTGTGCTATTGAACACCTGAATCTGGTGGGACTGGCTGGATGAGTGCAGTGTAGGGAAGCATCCAGCAGCTTTTCAAAGGATGCCCTGGAGTCCCAACATCTTTTGAAAAAAAGATTTGATATCTTTCCTGTCTGACAGTCTTTGCTTTGAGGAAGCTCTTTTTTCTCTTTGGCCAAAGTCATTTGGCCGTTTCTGGGTATGTGAAAGAAATAAGTGATAATGTAAAATTCACCACTTCATCAGGAAAAAAAAAAAGTAGATCTAGGTGGGATTTGGTAGATAAGACCTGGATGGAAAAATTCCTGCATTTTTTGTTTGTTTTCTTTTAAGATGTAAATATTTTAAGTAGGTGGTTTTGATTTATTTACATTTTTAATTAAAAGAAAATTACAGATAAAAGATGCTATAGCAATCATCTTCCTACAAAAGCAAAATATTCCAATGTAATTAAAAGGGCTCCTCAAATTATAATTAGATTTGAAATTTAATTATGACTGGAATACTTCATCCCTATGCACAACTGACACCTTATTGATACATAACCTTTATTGTAATTTTATTACATTTCTGCTGAGATCTTAATCTATGGACTAAATAAGATCATCAGATTTCTGTGAAGGCTTCGATTTAGGTGAAGAAAGCAACACAATATTTTCTTTTATATATTATAGTGTAGTTCTTTACTTGCGTATTTCTGTTGAATCAAATGTCTTCTTCTTTAATTGGGCTCAGCTCCTCCAGAGGAAGAGAACTGGATTCTGCAATACTTTGCCTTCAGTTATAAACTGTGAAAAAAAAGGAACAAATGCCAGCTGAGACGAAACTGGCTTAGCTCCTTTTCCACCTAACCTGTTACCGTTTGGTTTGCTGCCTCCTGTGGCTAAATCTCGTTGTGGCAGTGTGACTGCATCTGCTCCACACACATTTTGCTTGCTCAAATTCTGTGAAATCCATAGATACTTTCTGTAATTATTTCCACATAAAAGATCTTCTATTCATTGTGAAACGTATCTTCTGCTGTAAAGAGGAATGCAAGCTGTTGAGTAGGACACTCTCAGGTGTTCTTTAATTGTATTCTAATTTTGCTCAGAATTTTATCCATGTAAAAGATTATTCTTCTGTTAGCAATAAAAGCAGAAAGGAGGGCCCTGGAAATCACTCAGATGTCCAGTCAGGAGAAGTGAAAACACAGCACGCAACAATGTCTCTTCCGCTATGTAAAACAGACTGCAGATCCCTGTATCTCAGTATCTTCTGAGAAAAAAAAGCTTTTCAGTGGAAAAGGTTGTAGTACTAATACATGTCTCTAGTTTTTCACTAACAACTTACAATTTGTTTTAACATCCTTTTCTATCAGTTTTTGAGATGACATTTAATTTCTTTTGATAAAAGAGTATGTTCTTTTTAATAGAAAGTATTGTAAGTGCCTATTAAATAACATTCAGCTATGAATTCTGAAGTAAATACAGGTGCATGTTCATTAGTGAACTACTGAAATCAAAAGGTGTCTGCAAAACATGAAGTAAAATAGGGCTGATAGGCTGAAACTTCTAAACCTTTCTCCCTCAGTTAAATGTAGTACAGACTAACAGTACCCAGACAGAAACCATGGCTGACCATCTGGTTAGGTTGTGAGTTGTATCATGCTCATGGTGTGGTACCTTGGAGTTGTCCTCGTGTAGACAGACAGAGCTCTGCTGAGTCTCGGAGAGCAGCCGCAGTCACGGAGACATGGAAGCGTGGGCATCAGTTTGGAGGAGCACACAAATGGGAGCTGCCTGCAGGGTACAACTCTCACTCATTTGCTTGTGCAAAAGTTTGTGCTGCTATCTCTACATTAGTCATTATCTGAATGAAGTTTAGTAAGAAAAGACTTCAGCATGTCAAGTAGTAACTATTCAATCGTATCATCTCTCATTTTAAAGTAAAAGATATCACCAGCTTTCTACTGTTATTCCCAGATGTATTTCTTATAACTGCCACAGACAACGCTGGCAACTCAGTCAGCGTAGTGCTTATGTGACATTAAATATAAAACAAAATTGTTAATATGATTAACAAGTTGATACTGTAATACTGTAGCAATAATTCCTTGCCAGCTAGAACAGGATTTTACTTTTTATTGCCTGTGTTTTCAGCTTTGTCAAATATAACACCTATGGTAAGTTCTGAAAATTTGTATTCTTTATCTTTCATATTCAGATATGGCAAGGTAACCTTTCGGTAATCTCTAGACAATGTTCAACTATTTTAACTAACACCATAAGAAGTTTCTCTTATAGTACTATTATATATATATTATATGTATTATATATAAATAGTACTATTATCCTACTTAGGTTAAGCAGTTAGCAATAAACACGAACAGCAGCTTTTACAACACAGTTTCTTTTTGTCCAATCATATGGATGCAAGGGTGAAATCTACGTGACATATAGCTGTTCTCAGCAGTAGACCTGAAAGCATTTTGTGTAGATGGGTTATATTTTTGTTATCCATTTACAATCTGGGGAACATAAGACAAAAAGACCACTACCTGGCAGATTCATGGTAGAGTAGGAAGAAGTCCTATTGACTTCTAGGCACAGCCTGTGTGCTCAGGACCAACGCTTTCTTGGGATATCATTGCAGTCTTCTGCTCAGGAACTATGCTAACAACTACACTGGTAGTGATAATAGCTCTATTCCAGTATATTCGGGGCAATTACCACCTAGAAAATACCCCCAGCTTCATATATAGTTACACAAAGAAACTTTTTAAGAATGAATAAGCCTGAGTAGAAAGAAATCACAGGACATTTGGCTAAAGAGCCATTAGGTCTTACAGTGAACCCTCTGTGGGCCGCTGCAGAATGATTCCCAGGAATACACTCTCCATTACTGTACTTTGTCCAGGACCAAGCAATGACTCTGTGCCCTTTGAAAAACTCTTCAGATGTCTAACAAATTTACCTCACTGTCGTGAAAAGTCACTGAAAGAAAAGAAAAGTTGTCCTTCCTGTTCCTTCATCTTTTTTGCCTCATGGTGGGTGGGCATCAGTACAAGACCCCTAAAGAGACCTGAGGTTCCCATACCTTCAGCTCTGCGTATTTGTTTGCTCCATGTTCAAGACCACCAATCCCTCCATGGAAATAACCTGCCTTGAATATGAGGGGTGACAGAAGGAGCAGTTGGGCTGTGATTTTAGACAGAGTCTCATTTAAAGACTGGCAACTTACCCCTCTGAGAGGAATGTCAAAACACTGGGCCTGAGCTACTTTCAGGTTACATTTTAGAAGGATTAAAAGATTTGAAAAACATAAAAACTCACATTGTTCAGGTAAACTGATGGAAAGAAGTCAAACTTTACTGTTGTTTTAAACTGACACAAATTAATTAATTTCAGTTTTAATGTCTCCATTATATTAGAGTGATGTAGGTTATCAGATTATTAACTGGCTTTAAAATAAATTCTGGTTGTTTTAAGCTGTCAGCATGTCATTCAAGTTTAATAAGATGTAAAAGGCCTTGTGTATATTTTACGCTAAGGGCTTTAAGGTCACAAGACAGTTGCAAAATGTAATTCATAGGTATGCATGCTCATCTCTTCACAGTTGGATTCGTTTGTCTAGACATCTCAAATTCTCATTAATGTCTTTCTCTCTCAAGTAATCCAGAAAGCAGAAGCAATGCAGACATATTCTGGGTGACCAACCACTATAAATATAGAATGGCAAACAATAAAAATTAATATGGTCACTAAAAAGACCCCAGAACATAGACTAAAATATCTTTTTTCACAGCCTATTCATCCAACAGCATCAAATGACAAAGGCGTTAATGAAAAATCAGTCAGTGGCAATTTGCAAACAGAAGAAAGGGTGACATTTACCAGACATACAGTTTGCAATAGAGTTCTCCCTGCTCCACACAGGCAACATGTTTCTCTATCGATTCTGTTTAAGTGGACTCAAGGGCTGAAGCTAAAGTGTTAAACAAAACCAGTCACGATGCCAATAGGAAATAGTCCTTCCGAACGCTACACCATGAGCTGCACCTACATATCAACTGGGCAATGCCAGTGAGGTAAAGCTGTGGCAGGGCACGTGCTAACAGCAGAGCATGTTGCCTGCTGGTGTTTGGAATATGCTTTTGCCCTGTTTTGTTTCCTAGCAGAGGTGCAGCCTTGGAGACCTCGGAGCGGTTCATTTCTGACTAGCAATCTGTTCCTAACCACAAGTAGTTAATGCAGGAAGAGGAATTTACTCCTTTTCAACCCAGCCAGTGTCACCCAGTTAATCTCGCATTCCTTCCTTCCCATATGAAAAGCATTTTTTTGAACAAGGAGAAAGAGTTGATGATCTAATCTCCTATTTGCCTTCTGCATTCCTGTTGGATCTGATAACACCTGTATACTTAGCTTTACCTTGCCTTTACAAAACGCTCATGAAAATGTCATTTCAGTCATCTAAACTGCAGTGGAGAAACTAAGTCCACAACAAAAGTGGCCTCATTGTGCTCAGCCCACCTACTAGTCAGTGTGCGAGCCATTGGGAACATTACCCTGTGTTTCTTTAAATACCTTCTGTAAGCTCTTCTCTAACTTGTTGCTGGATGTTTATTATAATATCTACTTTCTAATTTGAGATAACCGACCATTTGAAATGATGCTACAGGAACCCTGTTGTACTGCCCTAATTATAACCTATTTGTGTTTTCTCTGTTTTCTCCCGATTGCTCAAAAATTAATGAGCGTTCCTTTCAAAGATAATGTATTGACCCTATTTCAGTCATGTTTTTGGCCTGCTACATTGCTCTTTTCAAGGTAACCTTGATATTGTTATAGGCATACATTATAATTTTTTATGCTGGAACTATCTATATTGATTTGACTGTGGCCTTTGATCCAATAAATCACAACATATTGCTATCTAAGTTTCCCTCAATTTGGCTGAATTTAACTGCAGTGGAATGGTTCTCTGGCTACATTAGAGAGTAAACACCAGTCATTTTGTTTAATGGTGTTGAATCTGAGGTGAAAATGTTACATGCGAAGTTACCTCAGGAGCTAATTAGAGGGCTTTTACTTTTGCAGTTTTTATTAATGACCTGTCGACACTGTATAGTTCATGAAAGATTCTGTACATCTACATGCTGATGATGTGACCTTGTACATAGTAAGAGCACAGAGAAGGTATCAGACCTTGACTGCTCTAACTCAGAATTTATGGAGTGATTTTCACAATTTAAAGATACAGTTTTCTGCAGAAATAAATTGGCTTAGAATCTTAGAAAAACATAAAACATGTAATTAGAGGGGTTGTCTGTTGTACTACAAAAGGATCTAGGTGAACTGGTGTGGAAAATAATATTTCCCTCACCTCAGAAAATACATCAACCGCTGAATAAGCCAAAGCTATGTTTTCGCTCTCCTCAGAGTAAATACTGACAAAGCTGGAAGGATCTGGAGCTCAACATTTCTAAAGACTAGGGTCCTTCAGATCTAGGAACACGTCTTAGCCTACTACATGGATGGTATTTACTCCGCAATAAATGTCTAAATGCAAAGGTTGTTAAACCTCAGGAGTGTGGGGCCCAGGCTTATTTATTTCTCAAGCTTCAGAATGTTCAAATCATTTAATTTTGTGTCCAGTTGCTACTTGGGACAGGAATTATAATATGGGAAATGTAAAAGAAAAAAATCAGTGCCACGTTACACATGAACATGTAGAAACAACCTGTGTCGTGCTGATTGCGGGTCAGACTGTACAATATGAGAGTCTCTGCTGGTTTCTGTATGGAGTCTCTACCCCTAGGAGACCGCCTTTTTTCTCTCACCGTTTGAACAGAGTTCAGATGAGATGACATCCATGTTGACTGGTTCAGTCAGACAGTGCTACACAGGCTGGCCAAGGTGTAGGCTTTCAGCACAGGCCTAGGTACCAGTGATGAGCAGCATAATACAGGTAACATTGGTTCAAATTCAGCTCCAAAATAGAAAGCTGTCACCTTTATAGCCCAGATAGCCTCAGTAGAGCAGGACTCATTTCTGCCTTAGATCAGAATTTGATTTATGGCATTTTGGAGATATCCAGTGAGAATGCAATTTATCTGTTTTGACATTAGTGGATATTTTGCTGTTGACTTTAAGGTTTCAACCTGCTCGCTTAAAAACAGCCATTTGGTGCCATTTTAGATATTCTAGGTTACCCTGTTAGACCTCCACCTGCCATTGCAGAGGCAGGTGGGTCTCCGGTGTCATATCCTTCCCTATCATGTCTTCAATATGCCAGCACATCTCAAACAGCTGTGGCAACAGTGGGTTAGCCCAACGAGAGCAATCTGTTATGATAAAAGTTTAAGATGATCAAGAAGCCAAAGTGCATATTGAAGTGGGTGAGAGGGAGAAGTAAAAGGGATTGCTGTACCTTGTAGCCTTCCTGATCAATGTTTTTCAAGTTGTAACTCCTCTTTTTCTTGCTGCATAAATTATATTAGCCAATGGTCAGCTATGAACCGGGCCTGAATTTGGTCTGGCTCTGTTTGCAACTGTAGCAACAGTTGTGACCACGATCTAGAAAACAGCCAAGCACATGCTTGCAAAGTTGTTTTCGAGCCAGCCACGTTTTAGTGTTTGGGTTTTTTTTTTACTACAGATATTCATAGTGGTAGCATTATCAGTATTTGGCTATTCTGTTTGCAGGAATGCTAGTGATTTAGTCTGTCTTCTTGCAATGTTTGCTTTATTATTGTTTTTAGACAGTAACACTGGAAAAAGATCCTCAATAACAAACCCCATAGTCTTTCATTCTTGGCCTAAACTATGCGTGCTATGCAAAGAACAATTAACCAATTACATAGATAGGTCAGTATCACATACTCTTTCATCCCTGTATTTGAAACTGATGCTTGGAGCTTCAAAGCTTCTAAGTTTTGTGAAACTCACTGGAAGCTGGATCATTCTTTAAACATGCTTTTGATGTTCGTTAGCAAATCACTTAACCATGCCAGGCTGATTCCTCTCCTCTTTCTTTCTCCCTGTCTTCCTTTCCCCTGCTCCTCTAGTTTTTCAGAGGTTTAAATGCTTACTTCACTAGATTGCAGAGAGAATTAATTATTTTGTCTCTGAGAGTGTTTGAAATTGAACATGTGCATTTGTTTTTCCTTACGCATTCAGAACCTTTGGTTGCATTTTATGGCTAAACAATTTAGTAGAGTACGTGTTTTAATAATCCTTTTCAGTTGGACTCGTGTTCCAAAGACACTTTGGTGGTTCTGAGAATTGTATTTGATAGCTGCTTGTACAAGCCTGTGTTGCTGATGGAGGGAATTCTTTATTTAAAAACCTATACGCCGATTCATATCTTCTCTAGCTCATCAAGACATGAATCAGTAACTTTCTCTTCTCTCCCTGACCACTTGGATTATGTATAAAGATATACTGCTTTATATCACTGCATCCCAGGATTCCTGCTGCAGGCAGTTCTGAGGCTTAAACAAGCAGAGAAGAGAGATACACCAGGCAGAAGTGCTGGGAGGTAGCACCTGCGGAACGAGAGAATGGAAGCCTAACAGTTATCTCTTTCCCGTTGACAAAAGAGCTCACCCTCTAATATTTTCAAATTATTCAGCATGTCTTGTTGAGATACATCATGAACTTCTCCCTGTGTTCTCTCCACTATCACAAGTGAAAGAATATATTTTTATTTACTGAGATGATCTTGGCCACACAATCTTGTGAGACTTCAGAACTGCAACTCAGTCCCAAACAATGGGAACTCCAATACAAAAAAGTGTTAGTTTTGTTTATTCCAGGAAACTCTTACCTTGTCACATTTGCAGTACCAAGTCTCCAGAGCTTTAGAGGGTGTAAAACACTTCTTCAGTTTCTCTTTCCTGGAGCTGCTGCTATAAAGAAGAAAAGAGAAAGATGGGGGGAGGAAGAAGGGGAGAAAGTAAGTTGATCAAGTGGTTTAGGTACTGGAGGAGAAGAGGGAGAGAAAAAACCTGCAGCAGAGGAGAGAGCAAGATGTAAACGTGGCAGTCAAATAAATGGTCTAAATGACTTTGGGTAGAAAGAGAAACATTCAACCTTTGAACAACATGATAATGTGTTATCAGCTCTTGAGAAGCACACTACAGCAGGGAGCTGCCATGAGAACAGAGACAGATCAGTCCACTTCAGGAACAGTACATCTGGCTGTTCACATAACAACATTGTCCTTATGCAGTGCCATTTCTTGTAGTTACTCCATGGTGGTTAATCCTAGCAGCTCTGTTCTGAGCAAAATGTCTAAATGCTACATGGATGCATGAAAACAAGCTTTGGCTCCAAACACAGTTCAATGTGTAAAGCTCCACATACAAGATTATGTTGCAATGGTCTAACAAATTGCCACGGTGAGTTGCTGCATGCAACTCTTAGCTGTCATAAGGTAAAATTCTGTTCTTAAACCCATTTCGCTGAGGTTGAAGTTAGTGCATTTTAACTTGCATGTGCTGTGGCTTAAAACTATGCAAATAACTACTCTGGCTCAGCTAACACGTGGTACTCATTAAGCTGTGGCAATTTGATTATGCATCTGAGCCCAAGACAAGAGACAACATACGGCTGCAAACATAACTGAGGGCATTTCAAGGAAACCAAGGGACGATATAGGTCAGCATGGTAGACGGTGGTCTCAGCACAATGTGAGTTTAACCATTGAGAAGTTTTTCCAGATTTCATGGAGAAGGAATGTTTTAACAACTTTGAAGAAGAACACTGAAATGATATTTCTCTATGACCATAAAAACCTTTTGTTTTGAAGACCGTGAGAAGAACCTGTGGGACAAACCATGAAAGAGTTTGTTTGAAATTTTAATAGACCAAACAGGAGTAAACAACTCATTAATGAAGAAAAGCTGATAGGAAGTGTGAATGAGATCAGCTATGAGGTTCCTTTAAGATAACAAGTAGTTTTGTATTCGATGTAATAGGAAAAGGATGCTAACAGAAGAAAATGAAAAGAGGGAGCAAAATGGTTAAAAAACACAGGCTAGAAAATTATTTTTGCCAGGCATATTCTTAATGGACATGAGGATGATTGCTTTTGTCAAGGCCAGAGAAAAGAATGTTGCAGTAATCAAGATGTGCTGTGATTAGTGGATGGGAAGAGCTATATATTAGAGCTGTTATGCAGAAAGAATGTACTAGATAGAGACATAGCCTGAAGGGAGTGGTTATAGAGAGAGATTCAGCTCTAGGATGAGACCATCTAATAAAAGTTTAAGTTTACAGGTAAAGTATAGGTTTGTATTTATGCTGGCTGTCCTAACAATGCTAATAAATCTTAGTTTAATATGCAACACATTTTTTCCTGCTCAAACTTGAGTTTTGCCCCTGAGGTTTGCCAAAAATAGAACATATCAAAGTTTATTTCTTTCTTTTTTCCTTGGTTCCTCTGTCTTTTTAGAAACTTCTATTTCTCCTTTTATCATAAATTACAAGGAACTTTCCTTTGTTGCTGCTCCTTTAATTTTATATCAGTCATGCTGAGTTAATCACGTGATGTGCATAGCAATGCTAACTACCATACGTGTAACCCTCCTAGCTTAGGTGAGCTTAGGTACACGTTACATGCACAAGAACTTTGGACTCATGCTTGCAGGGCATCTCCTGCCATCAGGCTGCTGTGTCGCAGGTCTGGCAGGATGCACGGGGCATGCTGTCTGCGTGCCACATACCAGTTGCCGCATGATAAATGCAGTCAAATCATGATAACTACAGGCACATACAGCCTGTATGCTGCAGTTACCACTTACCAGTTGCCCCCAACCTGTTATTCACTGTATCAGAATATAAAATATTGGTACTCTGATTATTTCAGGTGAGAGCATGGGGCTGGGGTGGGGAGATTTGGGGAGGAAGAGGCATGAGACAGAAAGGAAAGTGGAGCTGATGGAGGGAGATGTGGAGGTGGCAGGAAGAGTGAAGAGCAATGGGGGCACGTAAGGCTTTGAGTGGGGCACCAGTTTCTAGTGAGAGAAGATGGGTCCCGGGTGGTGAAACCCAGTCTTAGACGAGCCTTCATTGGCTCCCAGATGAGAGAAAATGAAACTAAAGTTTGTTAAAGAAACAGATTTCTGCACTAAAATTAGCTTAGGGTCCTGATGGAGCTGGTGAGGGAGGGATGTACAAGCTGTGCCAGGACTGGGACAACAGAGCATGCTGTTGGGGTTTCACAGCTCTCGAGATCCATAGCCAAAAGTCAGCCACAGGGAGATTTTTGATACAGCTCTCGGCACTTTTTGCTCTCAAGTTCTTCAGTGTGGATATTTACATAGATGCTTTCACAAATGTGTCTTGAATTCATTTATAGCTCTGGAAGAAGTCATGTGGGGAGGCTCACACAGCATGCAGAGACCGAGCATCAGTCCCGGTCACCTTCCTGTGACGCTCAACCTTACTCAAAAGGACAAGCCGTGACTCTTGGTTTGTGGTGCTAGTCACACATGAGGGGGGTGTTATTAGACATTCAAGTCATAACCTTCCAGGAGCCAGAAACATGCAGAAATCATTCATAGCAGGCCAGTTTGCGCAGGATCAGTTTTAGATGGCGCTGCCAACAAACTCGTCTTCCTCGAACAGGAATAAAAGCACCAGCGTGCACAGGGCAGGAACTGATTTCAGCACAAACGCGGAAGTGCTGTGCAATATTCAACACTACTGAAATTCTATGAAAACATGAAATGTAAAGAACATCCTAAAATTGCACAGTTAAATGAAACAAAGTATTTATTCGCTAATGACAGAGGCCTAGAGCTACTTGTCATACTTCATATGGATTACTTTGCATGAGTCAAACAAGCAGGGTTTCAGCCCATGGGGGTGAAAACCAAACTGTAATAACCAAAAAAGGTGTAGGACTACTTATTTATAGACATGCGTGTTAGAAATGCAATAAAAAGTCACAGTACAAACTCAATAGACAGGCTTCAAACACCAAAAATGGCTTTAAGTTGTTTCTGAATTATGGTGAGCCCTAAAGACGACCTAAAACCAATTAACTTTTTTTTTTTTTTACTCTTTTTATGTTTTAAAAATGACCAAAGAGATCTCTTTGAAAATATATTACCAAAAAAAAAATACTCCTAGAATTAAACCTTTTGTGAGAAGCTTCAGCCTGGAGCAAAATTTAATGGCTGAGCTATAAAGCACTGAAAACTTTCATAAAGGGGTTCAGAAGAAACACCAACTGACCCTGAACCCAAGGAGGTCTAGCAAGCTCCACTGTAATAAACACAGGACCTAGTTAATTTTCACTTAAGGGGTGTACGACATTTGAGTAAGATGTGGCTACTTTATGTTCACTTTCAGCACATATGTCCAGTAGATATAAATGACAGAAGGGGATACTGCCATCGAGAGGTCTACTGTAAGTTACTGCTAGTCCTAAATGAGGTTATAAACTCCGTTACTCAGGGACTTTGCTTTTTCATGTGGTTGTAGGGTGCCTAGCATGACTGGACAGTGAGACCCTTTTTATCTACATTTCCTACTTCTATGCCTCCTCTAGACTAGAAATAGACAGTGTGGGATGTGTATACTGCTCGCTCCCAGAGCAGTTACTTTAAAACTTCAGAACTGCTGTTATAGTTGCTTTCACTGCTTTAATGTTTATGCCATGGGAACTGCCACAATCTAGACCATGCTGTCTCCTTACCTGATTGATTTTAAGTTAGATGTAATATTTAAAAAGAAAATTCTGTAATTTGGATTAAATAGAAATAACTGTATGCTCACTCACTCTTTCTAGAAACACATGTGTTATCTGTATGGAAATACTCTGTTCATGTGTTTCTCTGCATTTAATACAGGCATAAACACAAGCAATGTGTGAGGCATGAATATGAGGCACAGAAATCCTTCATCGTCTGCAGCTGCTCAGACATCATCCATGCTTTTATAACACATTTTCTTACACCTCAAGGTGTTTCTGCTACTGGTGGCTTCAGGACTAGTATTTCACCCAGAGGAGAGGCAAAATCTTTTCTAGGTCATTGCCTCCTCTCGGCCAGCGAGGGATGCTCTTGCACTAACAAGCCATCTGTGCAGGGACTTTGGTCTCATCCTCTCCCTTCATCACCACCCCTCTCGCCTTCTCTTCCCTCCTCTCCCCTTCCAGCCTTAGCCGCTGCTGGCCTTCAGGCTAGATCTCCCGGTACAAGTAAGATAGAGCTTCAAAAAAGATCCAATTTTTCAAGCATCCTACATTTCATTTTAAATTTGTCATCTTAGTATTGGTCAGACTTCGTTCCAAAACCAGACAGGAAAGTGAAGGAAAGGCAGATGTTTGTCAAGGCTATATTTAGGAAGCAGTTGCTTAAATGTGAAAATGAGTTATACTTTAACCACAAGTGAGAAGCACAAAAAGCATATTTTTTCCTTTACATGTGTTTGCAGAACACTTCTCTTTTCTTCACCTGCAATAGTGATCTGTTCCTTTACCCTCTACCTCTACTTGATTATCAGTAATGTATTGTGGGTCTGACAATGGTGCCTGTTTTCACAATACTTTGTGGAATAATGCCATCCATCCCCATGGATTCATTGGTTCATGAAGGTATTGGTGAAAGGTGGGATAGATTTACTCAACTTTTCAGCATAATATTGCTATTGTTCACTGCTAGGTCATGCATAACGAATGGCCTTTAGTGTAAACAGCTCAGCCACTGAGCTCAGTGATTACTATGAGGGGTCTGTTTGAGGTGGATATTTCTAGTTCTTTGATATATGACTTATTAAACCCACTCTATGTAAGTATTGTTTACAGTGCTTGCTGTGCTGGTGACTTGCATCTGAGTGCTTGTATTTAATTTGAAAGGTATTTTGCCTGCACTTAGCAGAAGTCTTTAAGTGCCTAAACCACTCTTACATTTTTCATTATAAACCATTGGCAGAGGAGTGAGAAGGAGCTAGGAGTTTCTTATAACAAGAGGAATGACCTTTTGTCTCTACAGGCTTCCCTTTGAACTCACTAACCTCCTGTCAACAGAAAGCAAACAGTAGGATAATAATCTCTTCTCAAATTCTTCAGCCTTTTGTCCTCCCCAAGATGCACGGGTTGGCCTTGGTCCTCAGTGCTTGCCTGGCAAATAAGAGGCAGAGCTCGCAAAGGTAACTACACAGGACTATCATGGCCTAAGTTTATTACATATCCTAAGTTCTTATTAACTTTTGTGCTTTGACACCTGCAATGAAATTATCTAAATTATAGATTGCCTTTTTTATTTAATGGGTTGTGATTACATGAGCCCATTGCTTTTGCTCAGAACCAAAACTGCTCTGATCATGATAGGTCTATAACAACAGGAGAATCCATTTAATTGGTGCCTTGCTGAAATACACTCCTCCGTCTGTGGCATGATGGCTGTGGAGCAGAGCCCGCACCATTGATCTCATTCCCTCCAATCGATGGGTAAATGGCACACCTTGTCAGGTTTAAGTGGCACACTTGTCTATATTTTATTCACAGTGGTTAACAGCTATGAATCAATGCTTGCTACAATAAAATCCTGTTAGCTTGGCCATTACTAGTTTTACCCTAATACTTTCTTGTACTACACCTTTAACTTTGCCTTTGAGGTCACTATTTTTAGAAGTTTAAAAGGCAGGTCAGTGTCTAGGATAGTGAATAAAATAACAGATGAAAGGAAGGTGGAATTGTTGAAGACAAAGGCTAGAAATTATGTTAAGACTTCTAGTTCGGTTTCTCTCTGTCTTTCACTGTGGCCATGTTGCTGGAGATAGATTTGATCTTGATATACATACCTTCCGTACCGCCTCTTCTGACCTGGAGTCTGATTTTAAAGTGGTTAGAATGAAGTCCCGGAGGAGTCCTTCTGCTTGGGAAATCTTTGCTACAGGCAATCTGTAGAGATTCCTGTATCATTCCCTGGTTCAAAGAGTATATCCAGCTACAGGAGAGCTGAGACCATCCTTGCATCCTCTGAGATTCTTGGAACAGGCCCATTGTCTTCACTTACAGCAACAAGCCAACTTCTCCACCTTGGATTGAGGCCAGGTCTCTGTTCCCTCTTTTCTCCTCTACACATGCACTGTTCATGCGCATGCAGGATTTGGAGTCACTGAGCTGCAGGTATTTTCAGACCATGGATCAGAGGAAAATTTTATCTTGCGCATTACATTGTTCTATCAGTCTCTAAAACAGGACAGATGCTCCTTGCAAGTGTTGTAGAATATTTACAATCCCTGGATAGAAGGAGTGTCATAGGTTGAAAATACTGTTTAGTGTTTTGTATTCCTCAATACTTCATAGATTTTTAGTAAGCTTGAGTATTCCTTGTTTGATATGCTTGTTTCCCAGACAGACCATTTATGAGTTCCTTATGTTGCTCACATTAAATGAACCTATTTGTATCTTTATGATAGTTTCCTCCATCCCCCCCAATTTTATTTTCTCCCCCGAAACTCCTGAATAACTTTAAAAGTTCTAAATGTAAGTTAGATATTTTTAATACTATTTTTCTATGCATTATGAGCACTTTTATTATCAAGATTTACTGTTACAACAGTACACAAAGGCTCCTGTTCAGATAACCTGGGAATAACCTGTTGAAATCTTGGATAATAACTCCAATATATCTGAGAAATTTGTCACCATGGATTAATTGTTGTTCAGGAGAATTGTTAGCCATACAGAGCACACCATCTGAGGGAACATTCAGAAGATAAAGCCAGGAGGGAGAATCTTGTCCCAGTAATAAGTTTACGGTTTCCTGCCTCAAAATCTACAAACTTCTGAAGCCCTTTTGTAAGTTAAATCTTACATATCGTTGCTAACTTCTGTTGCTTACATTTCTGCTGAAGTTAATGTACTCTGACATTGTTACAAAGGCAGTACTTCTTAACAGGAGTGAAGGATTTTTCGCCCAACTTGTCCTGTGTACGAGCCACAAACAGCACATCGTTTGTGTGAGCACGTGTTCGAGACCTGTCACCTGTGAGTGAGCACACCGGTGGTCACTGGGCTGTCTCCATTTATTCATCATTAATGCTGGAGTTTTAATTTTTTTTCCTACATCACCTGTTCTGGGACTTTCCAGTGTCCTGAGTTAATACAATGTGGATAAAACTGTAGGAGGCAGGTTTCCAGGTTACTTCATCAATATAGATTAGTACTTACTATCTTTATAGCCAGCAATAGTTGAAACAGGACAGACAACATATTTTTCATTTGAGTATGCCTAAACTCCTGGAAAGTCAAATGCTTTCCAGGGGTGAACTGTAAATTCTAATGAAGCCCATGTAAGATTCTGACTTGGATGTCTTGCTGTGATTTTTGTTCTTCTTTTAATTTTGCCACTTCTGTGCTGTGTTCCTCACCAGTCTGCCTCGAGTCGGGAATCCCAGACTGCCTAGGACCTTCAGTTCCTCCTCGTAGAGAAATGTATGAGTTTTCTCAGTTTTTGTTTCATATCTGTGCAGAAAATGAATGTTGAGTTCTCAAACTGTACATGAACTAGACATATTTTTCTCTGGTTATCTTGAATCATTATTCTTTATAGGCAGAATACATGTTTCTCAATGCTGATGAAACAAAAGTTGGGATGCAAAAACATGAATTTAGGAATAGTAGCAGTAGTATGTAGCTATATGGCAATAACATTTAGAGGCTCAGTACTTCATTCATTATCATGTCACAGCCTCTGGATGCAGAACAGAAGTTTCTGTTCCAAGGAGCTTTCAGGAAAATTTTAAGGCAAGAGTAGGGGACTTAGCTAAGACAGGTGGACACGACAGACATTTTAGAACTACTGCAGAGTAGATAATGTGTAGAAAATATTAGTTACTGATAGACGTTCAGACAAAAATTTTTATTCATTGAATGCTTATATTGCCTGCACTATGCTGTGTTATCCAGCTTCTAGGTAGAAATGTATGTAAGTGGTGAATGTACATCTAGGTAATTTCTGTTCATCAGGTATTGTACTCATTTTATTGGAAGGTGAGACACAGAGGAGGTTATGGCATGCGCAGAAGAACAAAGGATTGCAGCAGAATATAACGTCCAAGACTTGCAGTTTCTTGCTGTCCCACCAAGATGCACCTCCTTAAGGGACATTTGTTTCATGATTTCATGTTCTGTTTGCCAGGAATGCTCAAAAGCACCTACACTGCTGACTGCCAGTGTGTAAGCAGGAAAAAGAGAAGCTGATAGTCATTCTTGTGATCATCATTAATAAAGTGATGAGCTCTTGAGCTGCACCCTCTCACAGAGGGAATGTAGTTGTCAATGTTGGGTTTCATTGGGTCTGTGGGGGCAGTGGGATCCCCTCATTCTGTGGTTTGTTCTGAGTTCAGAATAGGGCCCATGTCCATTCTGTGATGGTCTGTGGTGGCAAGAGATTGGTGCTTGATAACCTTTGGTAAGGCTTAATAACCGGGGGACCTCTTACAGTTCCTGTATTCCTAATGTGCTTGTGTCTGCTGTTCCTTTATACTGTCAAAAAAGAGAAGTCATCTTGTTCCCCTGCAAATGGTAAATCAGAATCTCTCTGAATGGTGGTTAGTGTCATTCTTTTACTTTACTTTTCCATAGCTTTCCCTTTTATTTTTGTTTTTCTATCACTGAATAATATGCAGCCCCACAGCTCTGGCATAGAGAACCTGATGAAAGTGAACATATAAGAAAAATATTAGTGGCTGTACTCTTCTTTGCAGAGGTAATGGCCATTGACATTAATGGGAATTATGCATGTGTGGAAGAGGAGTATGGCCCCTTTACTTAATAGAGCCCTTAATATGTTTTAGTGAGCCATGGTGGTGTTCTAAATATCATGAAACCCAAAGGAGATAGAGAAAACAGCCTCTGGCACTGATGAGCTGGATTCATTGCTCTGAGGTGGATGGCTTTTTAGGAATGTTCTGGTTTCTCCTCCTCTGGAAATAGTTCTGCATGGACTATACATTGACATGAAAGAAGAAAAGGTAAGGAGAGTGGACAGAAAATAGGCAAAGGAAATACAGAGCAATCCAAGTTGTTGGATATCAGACTGTCTCATAAATACACAAAAGTTGAAATTTAGCATAATACTCACACATACCCCTATCTATAAGTTTACGTGTACAGTATTTTTGTCTGTTTTCTATTATAATTCTGGTCTAGCCCTGCTTTACACTATGTTCTGTTTTATGAAAGTAAAATGTGAAAATCTACCGATAAGCCAAAATAATAAAAACTTTATGGCATGTCAGGGTTATTTTTTTATTATTATTTTTTAACCTTGATCATGTTATAATAGTGAACATATGTATCCTTGGCCTTAATCACCTTGTCGAGTTAAAGTGTATATTCAAATTCATTTACATGACATATGATCTAATGCTGGAGAACAACAATACCATTGTAGTGCTAATTGAAAACTGTGAGCTGAGAGCCAGAAGAAACCACTGGTCTGATTGCTGAGGGTCCCAGGGAAAGGGATTTATTCCCACACCTGCAGTTGGTCCATAACACTAACATTGTTACCAACATCTGGGTCTAATCAGCACAGAGGCCTTGATATGCTGCTCCTGTGACACATAAATTTAGTATTATATTCATTTTAAAGGCCCCCTCTTTCAGTTTTTTAAGGACAAGATAGATTCATGGCTCCACAGAGTCTAACAAAGTAAAAACCACAAACAGAGTAAGTTACTGCCAGGTTTCTTAGACTATACCTACCTAGTATATGCCACTTAAATAATGGAATTTTATGCTCAGTTCTGGTTTTCAAAAATAGATCTCCACAGAATACAAAGTTCAGCTGAAAAACTATGTTTAAGGTAAAAGCAAACATTCTTTTGCCAATTTGCATATATCAGTTTTTATGGTGACATCTGAGCTGTGTCAGCCAGAGGAATGGCCGCGGAACCGGTGACGGTCCTGGTGGTTCACAGGAAGAAGCGCAGCTTTGCTGGGGTTGGTGTCCAACCCCAGACCCAGGGAGCGGCGACTGCGCCAGCCAGTGCCATCCTTGCGGGAGAGGGTACCTCAGTCTCCAGTTCAGTGCAGGATGGACTGAATTCCCCGTCCACGGTTTGGATCTCAGGCTCACTTTTACAACCAGTGAAATGCCTCTGTGATACCGTTTTCCTGTACGTGGTGTTGTGCATACGGAAGGCAGCGGGGAGGGCAAAGGCAAGATGCTGCTGGTACACCCGTGAGGGCTCAGCTGGGCGCTACATGGTTTACTCCACTCATACACGACAACCTGTGGGGCTCATGTGCTGCAAGAGATGATCTTGTGCACAGAGTGCTGCTTCGACATGTGAGAAAACTGGGTCTCTCTTGCAATTCAGCTTCTGTGACTTACACTTGACAATGCGCCGTGCCTTACTTGCTTAATTCTGTTGCTTCACAGGCCACTGTGAAGCTAAAACCCCATTCATAAATGTGATGAAAGCAGATCATCCAGAGCAAACGGAAACTGTGCAAAGAGAGAGAGAAAAAACGTAGGACTGAAAGCCAGGCTGCCTAGGCCAAAGAGCAAAATTTAATTCTTCATTTGTTGAGGATAACCAGTGATTATTTTTGCTAATGCATTCCTTGGCTGTCTCTATAACTATCCAGCTAACTGGCTGTTTGCCTTTGTATCTTCTTGTATTTTCCTGGAAAGTCTTTACAAACAATGGGACAAACAGGGACACCATTACAGAAGGTGGGTATTTTTTCTGCCATTTTTCAATATCTGCAGATCTTTAATATCTGTAAATGGTGAATATAATTACTCAGAGAAATTTTGTTAGCAGATCCAGAAATTCATGGCTTCTAATCCTACCTCTGGCACTGATCTTATGTAGCAGCATGGAGTTCGTTTAACTGTTGCCTCTCTTACCTTCTGTACCTTCTGGGGATAAATAATGCTATAGAGGACTGTTTACCTAACGTTTCAAGATAGAAAAATGCTACAGGGGTATAACAGAGGCTTAACACTGTGCCACTGACAAAAGTGTAACTACATCAGTTGACTGAAACATAGGGTTTTGTCTTGGTCACTCTAGCATCAAGAAGAATGTCCAACTCATGAGAAAACCTCTTTATCATAAAGGCACAAAATGTGTAGTTGTGTAACAGCCACAGCCTTCTCAGTACCCGCAGGATGGTGGAAGAGGGCGTAATTTCCATTTTATTACTAATAACTCCAACTGGAATTTTTAAACTGAGGAGTCATAATTTAGAACCAGAAGATGTCAATGGAGATATTAACATGCTGAACCGGATTCTCAGCCACTATAAATTGAGGTAGCACTCTTAATTTCAGTAGAACTACATTTCAACCCTCTTGAGGAGAAGGTGCATTATTTACAGTATGACTGCAAAATCTGTCACTTGATTTACCATAGAAATATGTTCTGGCACTAGCAATTGGTTTTGGTAGTATGCCAGTTTGCTGGCTTTGAAGGATTTCCAGTAGCCAAAGGGGAATTTTGGCACCCAGCATTGCCCTACCCCCATGCTCCATTTCTGTGTGCCTGCAGTGGATTTGCCCCTTTTCCCTTCCAGCTGCATCGATCCGTTGTCAGCTCCGCTGTCGTTCAGCACAGTGCCCGCAGCCCATAGAGCTGCCGAGTCTCACCTAATGCAGTCAGCAAGAGCTGTTCTCGGGGGGTCAGGAACAGTGCTCAGAAGAGAACCGCTGGGTAGGATTGTTAGAGACATTCAATTTGTACCCTTCCTCATTCTTGTTTCATTCACTGCCAGGAGAGAGAATGCCTGCTGTACCATTTTTCTGTACTCCTGACCGACCGACTTAGTGACCAGAATGAGAAATCTGAATTTCAATACCTGTGGTCTAACCACAGGTTCCACACACAGGAAAACCTCCCACTCTGCCCATGGGAGATACACGGGAGGAAGAAATGAGATTCGGATCCCTCGCTGTCTGTGTGAAAGGCTCTCTCTGTGCAGTTGTTTTGGCTTTTTAACTTCTCTGCATTGCTGTGTTATTGAAAGTCCTACTTAAATGAATTAAATTAATTAAATGCTAATTATTGTAATAATTGACTCATCAGTTTTGATAGGTCTTTCCTTATAAGTTGCTCTTATAAAAGGGGAGGAGTCTGGCAAAGTTAACAAAAGCAAAAGGATCAGAGTAATGCAATTTGCTGGTGCGGCTTTATTAACGCAACACTCGAGCCTCACAGAGATCTGACATTTGGGTTGAATGAGGTAAAAATGGCATAAGCACACAACCGGGTCGTATAACTGTATGGCCACTGTGTGGACAACATAAAGTCCAGGCTTGTATTTCAAGTACTTTACAGGCACTTTACTAAAAGTGTATTGTATCTGACTTCATTACATATTCTTCACGATGATGCAAGTAAGATACAACAGCTAGATTAGAGAGATTTGAAGAAATAATCAGAGTATGGAGAAGGCGTCTCACATCATTTCGTGTTCTTCAGTCAGAGTGCAATTGGTGGTGTGTCACAAGTAGAAAAAAAGTTGTTAAGCTTATGCTTTTGGAACATCCTGATCACTCAGTCGTATTTATTTTAATGTGTGAAATGCAAAAATATTATCAGATACAGATATGTTATTATTTTAATCATAACATCTTACTGCATTTTATGTAGTTCCTTCTAATGTGATACCAGGAGATCTAATGAGCTGTTTAGGGTTTTTTGCATTTCAAAGCACGACCTCCTAAAAATCAGGGTATTTCTTTCATCCAGGATCATTTTGCTGAAAAACACCCAACTTTTCAAATATTAACATATATTTGATGTGGAAAGGGACATTGGACTTATCACAACAAATGAAATTACTTGATTGTAAAATGCATCCATTAAATGAAGAAAAATTCACAAATATTATTCTGATACTTTCTCAGAACACTTGTGATGGCAGTCTACAGCTAAGCCCCAGTTCTGCAAGTCATAATATGAGAGTCTGCCAGGCACAGTAGTATACGCACATGATGCTGATTGCAGACCTGAAGACATTTCCCTGAGGTGTTTTCTAAAAATAATTTTTTTTTTGTTATAATCAAATTATCCATCCATTTTATTCTCTTTATGAATCATTCACAAGCTGAGGCTGGTTTCTGTGACTCTGTTTGTTATGTGCAACTAGTATAGAAAAGATAATGTGAAGGAATATCTGACTATACGATGCTCATAAATTGTACATTTCAGTTTTCCAGTATGGTCAGGTCTTCAAAAGGAACTGGAATCATTGCAGAAATGTTGCCAGCTTGTATATATCATCCTTTGAATTAGGAATCTGCTGCTATCACCTATTTGCCCTTGAACATCAGAGCCTTTCTTGTGCACGACTCTGATGATTCACCTAAAACACGATTCGGCTTCTTAACCCTCAGTGCATGACTGAAACATTCTAAGCATCAAAGTCAGGAACAGGAAGAAAAAAAAGAATTAAGTTTGAATATACAAGTAAGGCACTCTGCTCTTGCTAAATTCTGTGATGTTCAGGCACCCAGTTTCTCTAGATTTTTGAAAATCCTAGTTAGACTACTGATTATTGCAGCAGGCCATTTTTAGACTGCAAACATTAGGGCAAAGAAAAGCAAATGACAGAAGCTCTAGAAGTAAATGTTAAGAGGTATAAGAGTGAGCCTCATTCAAATATCCAGATACATGTTCAGACAGAGTTTTTGTCAGGTATTTACCCACTTCTAAACTTTCCATAAAAGGGATATCTGTATCTGTGTTCCATACAGCTTAATGACTGTTCTGTTTCAAAAGATTATAAAATCCTTGTGTTGCGTACCGCTATTTTATTAACCACAGCGATACTTTTTCCAGAGTATTCCAACAGGGTTTTTATTAGTACAGAAAATGACAAATTTTCTTAATTTGCAGTGTTGGTCTTCTTCAAAATTCCACGCTTTCAAATTGAGCAGATGATTAAAGGCTGAAAGACCATAATGAATCAGATCTGCACTATATGATTTTTGCATTCACAGAATCACAGAATCACAGAATGGTAGGGGTTGGAAGGGACCTCTGGGGGTCATCTAGTCCAGCCCTCCTGCCAAAGCAGGGTCACCTACAGCAGGCTGCACAGGACTGCGTCCAGGCAGGTCTTGAATATCTCCAGAGAAGGAGACTCCACAGCCTCCCTGGGCAGCCTGTTCCAGTGCTCCGTCACCCTCAGAGTGAAGAAATTCTTCCTCATGTTCAGATGGAACTTCCTCTGCTTCAGTTTGTGTCCATCGCCCCTTGTCCTGTCACTGGGCACTACTGAAAAGAGTCTGGCCCCATCCTCCTGATACTCACCCTTGAGATATTGATAAGCATTTATAAGGTCCCCTCTCAGCCTTCTCTTCTTCGGGCTGAACAAGCCCAGCTCCCTCAGCCTCTCCTCGTAGGAGAGATGCTCCAGTCCCCTCACCATCCTCGTAGCCCTCTGCTGGACTCTCTCCAGTAGCTCCTCATCTTTCTTGAGCTGGGGAGCCCAGAACTGGACAGAGTACTCCAAATGGGGCCTCACTAGGGCAGTGTAGAGGGGAAGGAGAACATCCCTCGACCTGCTGGCCACACTCCTCCTAATGCACCCCAGGACACACTACTGGCTCATGGTTAACCTGTCATCCACCAGGACACCCAGGTCCCTCTCCGCAGAGCTGCTCTCCAGCAGGTCCACCCCAAGCCTGTACTGGTGCATGAGGTTGTTCCTCCCCAGGTGCAGGACCCTGCATTTGCCTTTTTTGAACCTCACCAGGTTCCTCTCTGCCCAACTTTCCAGCCTGTCCATGTCACGCTGAATGGCAGCACAGCCTGCCGATGTATCCACCACACCTCCCAGTTCTGTGTGATCAGCAAACTTGCTGAGGGTACATTCTAACTCTTCATCCAGGTCGTTGATGAAGAAGTTGAACAAGACTGGGCCCAGTACTGGCCCCTGGGGGACACCACTAGTTACCGGCCTCCAACTAGACTCAGAGAATTGTGTACAACGTATAAATGATGGGTGACAGGAACAGAAGAAAGCAAGTGTTTCCATGTGATGATAATTCTTAAATGTGTTTCGTGGTACCTCAAAGAGCCCATGCATCAGAGCTTGCATTAGGGTGGATTATAGCAAAAGTTGCATACTTTTATTGCCAGCTTATTACATAGCAGTGTTACTTGCATCATATGTTTAATTACCACATCAAATCATGGTTTCTAAACATCAGTTCACAGCAGGATCCTTCTCTGAAATCATATCTTCTTTTATCTTTGGCAAGGTAACCAACAGCAAACAGGTTTCCTCCTTTTCCCTTTGTGCTCTAAATTCCAATTTTGTGTCCATAATACTGTCCTTGCCTAGTGCAGCAACTCACTGCTTACAAAAGCGCAGAAGGGAAAGTGCTTTTTTTCCTTGAATGTGCATATTCCTGGTGGAGCTTAAAAACTTCCATAAATCAATAAAGTAATTGCTGCATAATGACCTATTGTTGGTGAGCGTGCCCAGAATGATGTCATTGGGGGGTAATGGAGCTACTGAATCAAAAAAATGGCAGCTGTTTCCAATTTATTTGAGAGTCAGTTGGACAGAAAATTAAATAAACACATAGACAAGCAGGACAAGGGCAAGTCCTTGCATTATTCTTATGATAGTTTTAATTCAATCCTAGAAGTCAGCAGGCAGCTGATTCTGTGGCCCAGAGTTTCAGTAATTGCCTGTCTCCTATCTCAGTCAGACTGCACATGCTCATTTCATCATTTCAAGCTTTTGTGACTTGGATTAAAAAAAAAAAAGACCAATGAAACAAAGATGAAACTTAGTTCTTTTTTCTCCCACCCTCCCTCATCCCTTTACAGCATAGCAGGCTATCTAGGAGATGTATTAATAGGGAGAAATTTTCATTTATTTCTCCATCTGCCTCTATGGGGCCTCTACCCTCCTTTCCTTAGGATACGAAGGAGAGTTTTCCTTTTTTTTAATCACTCATATGTCCTTTGGGAAGCCCCCTAAAGTTTCTTATTCGCTGGGGAGAAAAAAAATGCCACCCGGCTTCACACTCTCTTCTCTGCTGTGAATAACAGCTTTGATGTGTTCCTTTGAAGTTACTGGCTTGAGGCCGCATTAGGAAAGCATCGAATGCAGCCTTAGCACTGTGTGTGGAAGCTGGTAGCATGTAGTGTTTGCACACCGGACTTGGGGGCACCTAACGTGTTCCTGGCAGCCAGATGAATGCAGGGGAACACAACAGCAGGTCTCCATCACAGCGTACCCTTTTCTTTTGCAGCTCCTATTCCCATTTCCTACTGCAATGCCTTGAGAACACATCAACTTCCTTGATATTTTCCAGTTCCTACAGCTTCTCATGACAGCCTTGCACCCTTTAGGAACCCTGCTATGGGTCACAGTGTTGGAACATCACATCTGACTCCAGTCAGACGCAGGGAAAATATGGGTTTGGTTCTCTGTTTATTACTGCAGGGCAACATGGCTTCAAATCCTGCTTCAGCTATTGTCGTGTTCAAATCATCAAAGTGATTGCTTTGGACACTAGAAAAAGTTAGGGTCACTGATTAGTTATTTGGCTTATGGTAAGAATTAAAATGTTTTTTCCTTGGTATTAGGACTCTTAATATGATGGTCTTCATATTTTTAAACTAAGTGTGGGGTTTTTAATTCCCTGTTCTTCCTTCACTTAAAGAAGGCTCTTTTTTGTGTGTGTACGTGTATGTATGTTTTCTGTGTCTGCATAATCAGACACAGTGAAGCTGATGTTTGTCTCCAAGACAGAGAAGTGCTTTTCCGTATTTGTCATCACAGATCTCTTCAGTCAGACATCTTTTTGATCATTTTAACTGTGTTTTATATGCTTCGTAATTTCCTTGCTGAGTACCTTATGTTACATGTTACTTTATAAATCAATAAATAATAGCAATAATTAGAAGGGTGTGCTGTAGTAGGGAGCTAGATGAAAAAATAGGTTATTCCATTAACCTTTTACCTCTAGAGACAGGAATTTCAAATTTGTGTTAGGTCACAAGAGCAAATCAGTTGGTCTCTTGTGAACTTTAGTCCACGTCACTAACCACTGCATCACTTCTCACAGTCCCTCTCGACTGACAGCTTCAGTCTGGAGGAATAACAGATCTTTGGCAGCTTGGAAGACTGAGATTCAATGGCAAAGCCAGCACCTACGCCTACAGTGGCTTGTTCTGCGCAGAACCTTTTGTGAAATAACCCTTCCAATGCCTTTTATCCCTACATACAGCCAAAATAAGCTAATCTAATATTTAATTATCACAGTTGTAACTGGTAAAAGTAGGAAGTAACTTGTGCAAGTAGGAAGTTTTTCTTTTTTTAGCCCTGTCCTATAAAACAGTGATGAGAGAATACAAAAAATTTATCAAAAGAAAATTAAGGAGGAGTTGATGGCGGTGTGTCACTGTATACCCAAGCGTAGGCAACATATGTGTTAGTGAAGGGCTGTCTACTCCATCAAAGATCTGACTGATTACACGAACTAACAAACAGATCTTTAGATTATTATCACATTCATCTTCATTTCCACTTCTGCCTTCCTCCATCAGTTATTGATGCAACTCTGTTGTCTATACTCTGAGGAGGTCTGAATGGCCAAATGAGTTGTAAATGAAATAAATACTGAACATTCACAATCAGATAGTGTCACAATACAATGGTATTTTTTGTGAATTACTCTGAGACAATTATTAAGTAGAATCTCATTTTTAAGGTGGAAGCTCATCTTAAAAATAAAAGGTAGCACAAATTTTGGGGGAACATTTTCTATGGTAGAAAAATGTGCATTTATACCATCTGCTTGCTTGTTTTACACAAAAAGAATTGAAAATGTGTTTTTGCTGTTGTTTTTATAATTTGATAACAAAAAGGTCTTGTATTATGTTTTTTCATTACAAAATGGAAGAATTCTAAAAATTGTAAAGATGCAAAAAATTCTAATTTTTGACTGACACATTTCAGCCATACCTACTTTGAATAGTGCTTGTTGCCAGTTCTCTTTCTTTCTTGCTGTTTCTCAAGTCTTTTTCTGCTAGAATGCCCTGGGACCCCGATCTGTCTTGTAGGTGAGACTGCTTTGGTTAAGTAAAGGTTTTTCTGGTATTTCAGGCACTTTTCCTTTAAAATAATATTTTAATTAACCTGGACTTTGTCAGCTATATGTATGAGCCATTACACATGGTGCTTCCTGAGTTCAAAAATTTGTATAAAGTTTCTTATTCCTGAATTCCTGAAATTATCTGGGGGTTTTACTGGTTTTATGTAAATTTAGCATCACCATTTCCTGCTGAGAAGAGCTCTAAGAAATACAATAGGTAGAAACACTCATGGTGGAGGTCTGTGAAACTCTCTGGTATTCACACTGCCTTCTTCCTTCCGTCTGAAGGACTGAGGCTCATTTACAGAATCCAAGGGGCTAGGTCAAGTCCAATTATAATTACCATACATATCTGCAGGTCATACCAAGGGAGGTATACAGAGCTTTTTGTTGACACTTGCAAAAGATGCCCCGGAGTAGACTGTACCTTTTCATCTATGCTATTCCTGTTGCCAGGATCTCACAGACCTTTTCAGAGCTGGTTCTTGGTGAACACTTCTATTTTCTTTACTGCAAACCGTTTTGTATCTGGACAGGACTATGGTTTGAAAGTGGAAAATTACTGAAATTTTATCAGTACAATACCTTCAGTGACTTAACCTCTTCCTCCTACCTGTAGCTCCTATTTTGAAAGTATGACAGTGACCTGGGGAGGCCTTCCAAGGACATTGTTTTAGGTTTTATGTTGTTGGCCATCCCAATGATAATCTTAGCAAACACCTACCTTAGTAGACTTAGTAGACAAAATCAGTAAAAACAGACTGTGTATGTTTCAATTCTCAGCATTGAAACATTGTCTGTAATAAGGACACAAAGCTGTTTATGATGGGAGGGGAGTCTAGGCGTGTTGTGGGAGATTTGAGTAAGGGCTAATGCGGAAGTTGAAAGAAAAGAGAAATTTTTAGGACCAGGAAAACAAGTGTGACTGTGAAGTTTGCCTGTGGTACCTCCAAGAGAGATGATGCAAGAGTCTCCCAGGGGTTGGTCTCAAGCCTCCACCCTCCTCAACCCTTCAACTGGTATTCCCAGATACCTGACCTCCAGGTTTAGTGGGGAGTCAAATGTGCCCCATGGCTTCAGACCCCCCAGTGAGTGGGGGAATAAATGCCTTCAGTAAGGATGTGATTTTGTAGCTCTTCACAGCACTTTCTGAATAGAGTGGCTCCAGTCTTGTGTATATCCAGCTCTGTCTTGCACCACCATCTGAACTTTATTGTCAGGCCCTAAGGATGACAGGAACTTACTGATGACTCCTTTCACATATATTTTGGGCAGAAAGGGGAAACTGGAAATAGAGCAGTAATGAAAAAGAGTCTGGTGGGTGTAATTCTCTTTCAAAGAGTGCTTCTGACAGAAGCACAAACCTTTTCCTGTAGTGATGAACGTAGTTGTTCTTTGCTGCCTTTTGTCAGGCACATGGGTATATAAAGGGCAGCTGTAACATTTTTCAGCATTTTTCAGCATTTTTCAAGGCTTCGTAAGCTTTGTGATGCAGCTTTCATTCAGCCATACATGGTGGGGCAGACAATACATTTTATTTGCAGCTGGAATTTTCTTTCCCAATTAGTTCCATATGTATTCAGCCGACCTAATCAGTGAAGCACATAGACAGCTTTTCACAACGGTTGATATGTAGGTCTGTCACATTGGTTTTTCAGTCTAGGTTGATTAACTTGTTCTTTGTGTGAAATAGGCTTGTTGCCTGATTGCAGAACAGTGCGAGATTCATTTTGCCTCCCTTCTCCAGCCGTGTGGTGCTGTAAGTGTCGGTCCTAGATCGGTGGTGAAACTCAGAGTGCTTTTCATCTCAGCAGACTTCTCTGTATACGAGGTTTATTTACTGCAGTTTATCTGCGAACTCTTCTTTTTGCCATGGCTGCTTATTTTCTTCCCAGGTTGAAAATATGTACATTTAACCCAAAGTTTCTCTTTAGTTTAAAACTGTAAATCCTGCATGTGAGATTTCCCATTTGTTTGTCAGCCTTGCCAACATTTTGCTGAAGAATTTGTGAAAAGTAAGTGAGTGCTGTTTTGCATAAAGGCAGGCTTGCTTGTGGGGGGTGACTCCTCAACCAAAGCTGCTCGTGAAACCTTTTAACAGTAGCTTCATTTTCAGCTGAAGCTGAAACTGGAAGAAATGGTAGTCCTTCGGGAAGAAACCCGGTGAGGTAGCAGTGGGCAGCTCTGCTGGACTCTTCTACAGCACTGATGCAGATAAGGCATCTCAGCATCACAAATTTCTATGATACTACTAAGCACTGGAAGCAAAGGCACACAAGTGTTGGAGTGCTGGTGTTGGAGATCTTGCTATTCTTCTCTCCTTGGTCCCCTTTGCAGCTCCAGTTAGGACCGCTGCCTGGCAATCCTTACAGTGGCCCTAGAGCAGAAGTGGCAGTGAGGTGTCTAGGACCTTCTTCTGCTGTGCCCTCCCCACTGGGTTTGAGATGTCCATATACTAGCACAAATGCTATCCAGCTTGCTTTCTTGCACCTACAGCTGCCCTGTGGACGATACAAGCAGCTGTTCTGCTCTGCTCCAGCACATTCAAGAAGAGAGGGAGCAGCGTGGTTGGCTGGAGAGAGGGAATGGGTAGTGTCCCTCAGCTCCTTCTCTCTCCTCCTCTTTCCTGGAGAAGAAAGGCTTAGCAGGTAACACTCTTCCAATCCCCAGGAAAAAATGGACAGAGGAGGAGGCAGAGCAGCACTCAAGAATATTTTTATAGTTATCGTAATTTTGCAGTTAATGTGGTTGGATACATTGTCTTCACATCATGTGTGCTCAGTTTATTCCCCTTTACCACTAATGAGATGAAGAAAAGCCACCAGAGATCACCATCAGTATCAGTCAATAACTAAGGACTCCCACACACGCTAAGGAGAAGCAGAAATGTGAGTGAGATTTAAGGCGACATGAAGGAATCACAGAATCACACAGAACCACAGAATGGCTGAGGTTGGAAGGGACCTCTGGAGGTCATCTTGTCCAACCTCCCTGCTCTAGCAAGGTCACCAAAGCCAGTTGCCCAGCACTGTGTCCAGTCAGGTTTTGACTATTGCCAAGGATGGAGACTCCATAACCTTCCTGGGCAACCTGTGGCAGTGCTCAGTCACCCTCACAGTAAACAAGTTAAAAAGGAATCTGGCACTATCTCTCCTTTCCCATGTCCCTGAGAAACCAAAATGCCATGGCCATGAGTATGGGCAGAGGCTGCTTGGGAAAAAGTGTGCTGAGCCAAAATCTGCTGCTGATGACAAGAAGCCAAGGATCTAAAGATTTTATAAGGACTTCAGAGAAAATGTCAAGCTAGAGGCAAGCCCCTGGGACGCTTATCCTGACTCTGAAGCATCTGAGTTTCTGACTCAGCCCTTACTCAGGAGCTGGTGAGGAGCACCTGGATAACTTTTCACACCTTAGTACCATTTTCCTCCAGGTATATACTTGGGGCGGGCAGGGGGGAAGCAGCTTCCCTATCAGTCATGCATACAAGATTGGAAAGCTTGGCAAGAAAATATTCAGCACAGTAATTACGTGCAGCTAGAAAGGAATCGGAATGGAAATGGGACCCATTCACTGGGCTTAGCAGACATTTCCTGGAGGTTTTCAGTTTAGGATTTCTCTTTTCCTTTCTTGTTTTGTGTGCTCTTTGAACTCTTAGGATTACAGTATCTCTTCTATTACTGTAAGAAGATTATACCTATAAAATTTACTGAGCAAATAAACAGCTGCAATCAAGAGGTAGCCAAGACAAAGAAAGTTTCAAAAACTACCAAGTTCTCTTTATGGATAACTATGATGAACTCCAGCATACCATTTAAAGCCGTTAGTTATGTGTTAAAAATAGTCAAATTTCCTTGAAAATACATTTTAAAAGTAATACTCTGTGTAGTCACCCCACATCATCCTGAAGTTTCGAAAACTATTTGGTTGAAATTTTAACAGCTCTGCTTAAGAAATGCTAAACAGCAAATACTCTTTCCAGAAATACCATCCACTGTGAACCTGTCAGACTATTACTTAGCTATTAACCTTTCTCGATGAAATTGTAATAGTGCTGTTTAAAAGAATGCTGAATATCAGAAACATTTCACTAATACATAACAGATGGATACCATATCCAGAAATATTTGTACTGTAAACCAAAGCGCTTAGCAGTTTTACACTGAGAGGTCAAAGATGGGCAGGAAACAGTTTTCCCATCCCACAAGAATTCTAGTTTTTGTATTTTCCTACTCTGATGAATGTACAGAATATTAAAGAACCTGGAGTTTCTCATAATATAAGAGGATGAATTTTTCTAAGTTTTTATTTCTTAGCTTTTTAATACAAGCAAATTACACACTTGTCTGACTTATCCTCCATGCACATTACATATTTGTTATTTAACACATCTTTCTTGGGTACAGACATCCTGCTCTGAGAGGGCTTCAGGTTTAACAGTCAGTAGGTTTTCTTTTTCATCTCCATATCCTTGACTGAAAACCATTTTCCTAGTAGATTAAAAGAGTAAAAGAAAGTGTTAGAGCAAAACTGTGACCCAACTGAAATAGAGATTCCATATGTCACATACCTTTTATAACTCTCCATATGTGAGAATAACTGATTTTTCCATCCTGTTTACATGGCTGATTTCACTGTTGGACTTGGTCCTGGGGGTAACCTTTATTTTGAAATAAATGAATTCTGGGAAAACTTAGAGTTGCTGATTTCCAACCAGTTATAAGTATGGGGAGGGGGATACTTGCATTTGGAAAGTCTTTGTGAAGATGTGCTTGATTTTTGTCTTGTGTGATAGTTCTACCCGTGGCTTTAGCTGGCAATCATGTTTCTATAAAAGGATGGAATATGTGTCCAAACAACGTCTTAGTTCAAAATAGTTGGACACTTCTTGTGAAATGTAACTACAGCTGAAAAAAGTACACTGTGTCTTCCATTTAAGAACCAGTAGACACCCTGTTAACAGATTATGTCACTGAGCCTGAAGATCTGGATGCAACAGAGAACAAACTATTATCATGTATATATCTGTAATATGAGAAAGTAGTACATTTCATGATTTATTTTTAATAACTATGAAGGAATATGTTTTCAGAAAATGTTGATTTGGTGCAATGGAAGCAGAAACCTTGTGTTCAGAAAATGTTTCATCTTGCTATTATGAGAATCTGATGTAGCCAAGATGTTTTAGCAGTGATTTTCTGCCACTGGCGGTTTGTGCAGAGTATCTTTCCTGATTGACAAATACATGGAAGAATAATGCATTGCCTTGAAAATTTTTTTGGGGGAGGAGGGGGAAGGGGTGTGTGTGTTGATGAATTACCACAATAATTTCCCCTCCAGATTTATGACCAAGGCTTTTAATTAATTGAAGTATGAATTCATGTAAATTTTGGTTCCTCCAAAAGAAGAACTGTGTCTTTTTTATTCCTGTTTTTCGTGAGGTGTAAATTCTACTGCGTGAGCACCGAGATGATGAAGCAAGAGGTATTGTAACTTTTCTGTTTATTAAAGGCTTTAAATCCAGATGGGTGTCTTTAAAAATATATTTATACATTTACATAGATACACGTGCAACTTCATTTGTACCTTCTATATTTTGATTCAAGAATCACTAGGTAAAATCATGTGGCCTATATTATTCAGATAGTCAGTCTAGTTTTCATCAATAATCCTACAATGTAACCATTTATGTTAAGCCATTTTACATTTTTGTGTAACTGGCTTCTCTCTATTAAGTATTTACTACGTGTGCTGTTAGTTAGTTGTAGGGATGTAATCTGGTTAATGTCATTCTCTAAACACTTTTTTACATTTTTTTTTTTCAAAATATGATTTTTTCAGTGACAAGAAAATTACCAGAGACTGTTCAGCATTTTAAGCTAACAGCAACCCTGGATAGATTCTTTCAATAGCTGGAAAAAACGAATTGTATATTTTTTTTATTTTCAAATTTGTCCTGTTCTTTAAATCTCTAAATTCTAAAATTTCTTTGAACTAGTGAACCCAAGATGTATTATAGGTAAAATTTTTTAAAAGACTACAAAAATGCCTTTTTTGTCCAGGGAGAAAAGCTATTTAGAGACACTACTGAGAAAAAGCAGTGGTACAACTTTAAAGCTGAAAAGCTATTCCGTAGGTGGTTTTTTGTTTGTTTTTTTAAATTATTATTTTAAAATTTACTAAGAGATACACACTCTTATTTCTTATAATAAAAGTACCTCTGGCAGAAATACTGAATTCGCTTTGATGTACTTTAATCAGCTGTATTTCTGGTTGTGTACAGGAGCTGTGTCCCCACGGGCCGACAGTACAGGGTTGCCATTTGACAGCAACAGCCAGGCAACACTCCTTTGGCCTGTAAGTTCGTAGGGATGTGCTTCCAGGTTTCCTATGCCTCCGAAGCCTTCTTAGCTATCGTTAAAACTGTGCCTGATTTCTGTTAACTAAAAATTAGACATGATTCCCTCCTGCTGAGGGAAGCTTCCATCTTCTTTTGTCATGGCTTATGATCTCTCCCTCCATTTTTGGGTGGAATCTTTGTGTGTGAGTGGGAAAGTTGCCTTCTCAGCTATTTCTAAGTTTTGCTAGCAAATTTTGGCTGTTTTTTCTTCAGCTCCACAAAGTTGTTGTCCTGTGACTTGTTGGTCTTCTGCCTTACCTAGTTCAGCTATCTTAAACACTGTATCATAACAGAAACAGTGCTGTATCATATTTTCCTCCTTATCGCACCCAAGTGTGCTCGCCTCTGACATCTCCATATCTCTTCAGGCATGAAGTTGTCACCCCCTGGGCTGCCTCCCTCCCCTCCCACAGCCGGGGTGGTCACCTCGCCTCCCACTCTGCTCTCCCCAGAGCTCACCCTTCTCTCAGTACCTCTCTTTTCCCACAAGAGCTCACCCTTCCCTGAGCACCTCTCTTTCCCCACAAGAGCCTTTATAACCTCTTTATTAGTTTTACAGCATGGGGAGAGAAGGACAGAAACGGTTGAGTGTGATTGTGCCCTCGATGTTTTTTAGGAGGTTGCTTGTCTGTAGCTGATTACGTTGCTTCCTTCATTGGTTTTCTATCCTAGCTTTCTGTTAAGATACAAGTATACATTTATACAGGGAAGTTCTACAATTATTTTCCCTACTTCCCTAGCAAAACATTAACAAAATGTTAACGCAGCATGTTGCATAAAATTGCCAGTACTTTCAGGCTTTTAATCTGATGTTGTAACAGATACTAGTCCTGCAAATTCCAGCTAACTTGCACTTCACATGTTTCCAGTATTTATGAGCACAAGAAATGCTGTGCCATGCTTTTCTAGCACTGCGCACGTTTTTTTTGTGCGCTGTAGTGCAATTGAATCTCAGATAGAGATTTTAGTTGTTCCTGACCAGCCTTTTTACCTTTGTTAATCTGGGTAGTAGCCTAAGAAGGTCTTGAATTCTTGAACGTGGGTCACTTTTAAGACAAGTTTTCTTTGTGAATCAAGAATGAAGTGCACAATCTCTCTGAAGCAGCATGGATTGCTAATTCCTTTTTTTTTCATGTACATATATCGTTTCTCTCTGATGCTTGTGAGTGCAGACACACAGAGACACTGTAAGCTTTTCGTACTTAACAGGGCCCTCGGCATTTTTAAGCCTTAGTGTTGACTGGACTTGTTTGTTTTATTCTGCTTTCTTTCTGTTGTATTTGCTAAGCATTTGAGTTTAGTTTAAGTGAAGTTCCTTGTGATCATTCTTCATGAAGGGCACCACAGAAGTAACACAAGAATGATTGAACTGATTGAGCGAATATAGTCCTTCCTGCTATGTTCTCCTCTTCATAGGTTTTTAAAAGAAAGAGGGATGGAGAGCTTTGTAGATGCTATTTGGACTACGTATTTTTGTTGTGCAGTCTTTCTACTGTTTCTGTACTGACAGCTTCAAAATATTTAGCTAATAGAGTCATCATGAAACATCGCCTGTCTCTTCTTGTGCAGCTTGTTTTAAACCTAGAGAGAAACCACCACAAAGGGGGGGTATTCTTAATGCTCTTTCTCAGGACACCTTTGTAGTGGGTCACTGTAATCTGACAGACAAGGGCAAAGATTAATGGCAGTCAGTCAAGTCTTCCCGTAGCTCCCTAAGCTCCATGAAACAGTGTTCTCTTGTACTTTCAGAGTCCAGCAAATGAACCATACGAGGCTGAGCAGGGCTGTATTCCCAGTGCAATATGGGCAGCAAGGAACATAAGTAAATGGGCTCTTGCCAAGTAACCCAAAGGAGATAAGGACGTTCTAACACGGCTGCAATGTATGAGACCTCTTCTGAAAGACTGTACAGGTGAGGTCAACCACATTCCAGAAAGTGGAACTCAAGCAAAAGCATGTTCACAGAAGGGCCACCAGAAGAGAAGCAGAGAACCTGTATCTTGAGAGGATATTAAAACCAACCTGGCTTTTTTAACCTAGCAAAGGAATATCTATGAACATATCAGGAAGCCATATGCCAGGGAGGGAGAAGAGACAGTTAAACTCAGTATCAAAATAGAAGATTAAATGCACTTCACCAGTCACAAAACCTGCAGCAAGTTAGAAGACAAAAGAAAGTCCTCAAACATTAAATTACTGAGGTTTTGAACAGCATCTTCAGAGATGTAGTGGGAATAAAAATGGAACTGCTTGTAAAACACAGTTCAGTCAATCTCTGTACAAGAGATGATATGATGTGATTGCTTATAATAGTTGGATGGTTGTCTGGCCTTGATGACTCAAGAGGTCCCTTCCAATCTTACGTTGATAGATGCATAAAAGAAATCTATTTCGTAGAAAAATGGTCCCAGTTGGAGCAATAGAACAAATGGATCTTTCACACTTATTGACAAATTCTGCATTTTTTATCCATAAACTATTGGACTGTTAGAATTATGCTCTGAATATTATTAACTGAGTAAAAATAATGTTCAAAACATTTATGATGAGGTGAGGACTTCTGGACCCCTTTGGGCATCTGTCATACTGTTGTAGGTGGTTATCTCATCAGAGCTCTTTAATGTAGCAATTTTGAGTGAAGCTTGGAGTTGGATAATGGGTATAGAGAATTGCCAAGTGAATCTTTGGCCTGCCTTCTGAATCAGTAAGAAGCAAATGTTTTGTCGGATAAATGATATCAATGGATCTGCAACTGCCAAGAAGGTACATTTCCAAGTAAAACATAAAATAGACTTCTGTATTTTTACGGTTATTAAAAACCACAGGGTGCTTGGATATCCTACCAACCTGATCAGAACCTGTCATAGGAACTATTATTTTGCCTATGTTCCTGTAGTTTCAACTGTAAGGTCTTTCTCCTTGTTCTCCTCCTAAGACAGTGGTGCTCAAGTTTTTTGGACTGATGACCCGTTTCTCAGTGTTTGTAATGCCTCAAGCACTTACCTGTATTAAACACACCTCAGTTTTAAAATACCACTGGGGCAAGTATGGGTCTGTACACTGCTTGTACAATACTTATTCAGACTTTATGAGTCAGTGTTAGAAAAGTATGTTGTTGGATTGCTGGAACTATTAAGAAACAACTATTTTCTTTCACAAGGTGGCTATAATTCATGATCAACTGCAGTAGTAAAAGATTTCATATAGTTAATAATTTTTGCTATTTTTTGGTATAAGGAAACTTTTTTTTTTTGTTTATTCTCTTATTTTTATAAATGTGATCGTTCATTCTTATTCCTGTTGTTGCTGCTGTTCTTATTGCACTGTGCAGTTACGGGGCGTCTTTGGGATTGTGCACAAGTATAGTCTGCTTCATCTGTGGTCTTTCCTACCTTGGTAAGCAGGGCCATTTTTATGGCTTGGTACTGTTGTGTTCTCCACCAGGCTGAGCATAGCTGCATAAAGAAGAGTAAGGCCCTGTTCAGTCCCCAGGCCTGTGATGAGCTAAAAAAGGAGGAGTAGGGAAACTTTCTGGCATTAACGCACCAGGTCTGTGAGAGTAGAGGACACTTAGTAACTATTTTTAAATCATCTTTTCCTGTCTATTTGAATCAGGCTTTGCCAAATGCATCACTGTTGGAAATATTATGCTATTGTAACACCAGAGGCTGTGGTCAGATGTAAAATTAATTTTCCGTCACCATATTCAGCCAAAGTAATTTTGTATGATGCATGCGTGTATTTTCCCTGCCAAAAAGGGTGAGGCCAAATCCTTTTCTGGTGTATTTAACCGCCTCAGTTAGGTAGGTTTTGTGTGGTTCTTGCTGTGAAGGTGTGGTCACATACCAGTGTCAGTCCCATTCAGTTGTAGCTGCAGACCGTACTGCCTGTAATACAGTTAGCTCTGTTACTAAGCAGCGTGTGCCGCTGCGTAGTCACTGATGTTTCAGACTGCCGCATGCATGTGATAGATTTCCTCAACTTTCTGGTCTTCTTCTAATTTAGCACAGAACTTGTTGCAAAATGCTAATGTATGAACAGCAGCCCCTCAGGAAGTGTGTATTTGGACCTGGAGATGAGTCTGTGCCTGGTCAGGCTTTGAGTAACGTGAAGGGATCCATCAGGATGAGGGATGTTGCATAAGTACAAGATATTAACGCAGTGCTAAAATTTGTCTAATTTATGCTTCTAAGACAATAATGATGATAGTTTAAAAATGAAAGTGAGTACTATATAGTAAGTCTCACTCTTATTTCCTAACCAGGCTAAAAGTGGAAATTATTTGAAGGACACATATTATTGAAGAAAAAACAATGCTGACTGAGAACAGCCTCATTCTAGAAAGATATCATTCATGGACCACCCAGGCATCATTTTTACAAGGCCCAATTTACTCAGGAATGCCAGAATATTATCTCCTGGGGTTATTGAAGAAGAAATTAGTGTCTGTGCACTAGAGGCTGTTTGTGAAGTTATAGCTCCTAAAGAAAAAAGAAAAGGGAAGAAAGGATGGTAAATTATTATTATTATATTTAAACTACGATTCTCCATTGCCTTTGCCAAAACCTTTTATGGAAAGTACAGTGTTACAAATACAAATGCAGTCAGTAGAAAAAGCCACACTACCATGAGTACACCCATATGGCATGTTGCAGTATAGGCAAATATATAGATCTTACTGAAAAAAGACCCCAAACCACAGAAGCTGAATGATTTAAGAGGCAAAGCTGAATCTTCTGTGAGGATATATACTGAGACCCAGCTATCCAAACAATGATTCAGTTGCAGATGTTTATGAGGTAATTGACAGTCATGATGCACAAATGCCGCTTAAAGGGTGTTACGGAGTAAGGGTGGAAGCGGCCTTTTAACTGTGTGCGGCACTGAAGCAGGGAAGCAGGCAGTGCAGGAGAACAGACGGGATTTCTTACTGCTGCCTTTTACTTGCAGTAGTGACTTCTCTGATGAAGCTTTAAGTGCTTTCGTGCTGCAATAATGTTGACAAAGAGCCAGAGAGTGTATTTATTATTTTTGTTTGGGGCTGATATGGAGGTTTCTTTGTTTCTTATCCATAAATAAAAATTCCATACACTTATGAATACCCACCCTGCCCAGTGGGCTGAGGAACACCTTGCCAGCGCCTGGTTTGCAGTAAGTCAGAGCCTCCCAACCCCTCCAAGCATCTAACAGTTTGCCCTGGAGCTACTTTCTTCCGTATGGGGTGTCCCCAACATGTTTCAGGCCATTTTGCAGCCTGACAAATGTCTGGTTCAAAAAGGAATCTTTCCCATTTCATGATACAAAGTCGCTCAATTTTTGGTTGATTCGGGTTTTCTTTTGGTTGTTTTTCTTTTTTTTCTTTTATTCTCATGTGTCAATCACTGGCCAGGCTTATCCAGAGAACTTCCCTTTGAGGTATAAAAGTTTCCCAGAAAATTTGCACTCTGCAGGTGCAATGCTGAAAAACTTATGAACGCTGGAAAACAAGGGGTTCTACTGGAAACTCTTTGACAGCTTCAACTACAGCTGTCACTAGCATCCCAGCTATGACCTATGGTCCTCTACTGTCACAAGAGCTGGGACTTCTGACACAGTAATAATAGCCGATAAGCACCTGTACCCAGCTTCTCATAAATAGCAATCATGGAGCATTATCCAGTGAGTTTTGCAAGGCACACTACCCTAAAACCTGAACAGCAAATGAAAAAAATCACAGTGCATGCCAAAAACCTCAGCCCCCAAACCAGACTCTACTGCTTCAGTCACCATCCAGTTTAAAACATTCATGACAGAGAATACGGACAGCTCTATAGCAGCGCACACAGAACAGACTTCTGGCTGCAATAGCCTCCACTAAGGTTTTCTTACTGCCCTGTGTAGAGTTAAAAAAAAAAGAAAAGGAAAAAGAAGAAAAAATCCACAGTAACAAACTTACAGAACATAGGGATCAGTCTCATTAAGGAAGAAAGGCGAGCTTTATGAAATATATTAACAGAAAAAGAAGGCAAGAAAAGCAAGGGAAGAGTACTGTACCAACTCCACTAGGGAAATAAAAGAGATGACCAGCCTTATACCAACAGAAAGAGGCACAGAATTACTAGAAAAACAACTATAAAGACATAGTAAATCAAACAGCATAGAGTTTAGAACATCAAAACCGCAGAAATTTTCATCTATTATTAATTATGATAAAAAATTCTATCTCAGAATATTTTACACAGCAGCTGTTGCCAAAAAAATCTACATCTTCTTGAGCTGAGAAACTTTAAAATCAGAAGCAAATCTTTGCATAACCAGTGGCGACAGTGTAGATATTAACACAGTATTTCAGTGTCTGCTTTCCATTTTCCAGTCAATTAAAAATACAAATACGAAATACAAAAACTATTTTAATTTTATTTTGATCTTATTTAAATATTTAACTGAGCCCCAGTATCTTGGTGTCTGTTTCGTGTGTGTGTGCACATGTTAGGAAACTCCAGTCCTCTCTCTGCAATTGAGTTAAGGTCGTTAAACCATGTGGATTAGTAGTTCTAAAAAGTAATTTACTTCTTGTTTTATTTTTTTTCCGTGTAGTAGTTATGGTGAGGTTGAGAATGATTTTCGAAGATGGTGTCAAAGTTAGAATACATCAGATTTGCTCCCTTCTGAAGCCTGTTAGCACCAACTCTATTAGCTAACCTACAGTGACAAAATTGTTATTGTTATCTTCTTATTAATGTGTGTGTATATTTTCATATATTTTAAGGAACTGGTTCAGGACTTGGGTCCATAAGTAGAGATGCTTGCCTACAATTTCCTGAACAGGATTCTGACCAGGGACAGGATTACATTTTGTACAGCTTGAGACTTTGGCCTCTGTAATCTACTGCATCTCTTCACACATTTTGCCATGTGTTAATTTAGATGGCAAGTTCCTCAGGGCAGGAGCCACCTCAGTGTTTGTGTGCTATAGGTGTGGGTAACACTTACTGAAATGAATAGAATAGAATAGAATAGAATAGAACAGGACTATTTCAGTTGGAAGGGATCTACAATGATCATCTAGTCCAACTGCCTGACCAGTTCAGGACTGACCAAGTTAAAGCATGTTAAGGGCATTATCCAAATGCCTCTTAAACACTGACAGGCTCAGGGTATCGACTGCATTCCCTGTCTCTTCTCAAAACAAGCTGCAAATAACTAAAATTAAGACATACAGAGATACAGCTGAAACGTCCATGTTGCCCTGTCCATCTGTTTCAGGGTGGACCAGAGAAAAATCAGTTTTAACAGTAGGAGACACTCTAGCCTCTATATGCATTCAATGCCTGGCCTCTTGTCACAGAATCTTTTACAGCCATTTAAGTAGCAAATTACGGTTCTTGAAAACTGTTTAGTTCTTATATATCTAGCTAAAAGATAAGGCATACAAAAAGATTATTAAAAACTAGCTTGGTTAAACAGAATGCTCCATTTGATGGGTGGGAGGAGAATTTCCAGGGGAAATACCAGTTACAGCAAACAGCAATAACCAAGTCAACTCTCATGGTTAGGATTTGTCAACAGTGTAACACATTTGCATCAGTCAGGAAAGTCATCGAAGCTGTTCACTTGGAAGAACTGCAGTCTCTTATTCTTGAAGCAGTAGCAAAATGACAACCTATAAAATGCTTGCAAAGAGTTGAAAGGAAACATTTCAGGCACTGCCTGGAAAACGTGTGACTAAGGCTGTGAGAATAATTGTGTTTTTTTTCAGCTAGAGAGCCGAACCTAAAAAAGAAGGAGAAAAACTAAGTTAGAGTCAAACCAAATGGAACTTTTTTTTTTGTTTTTCTTGCCAAAATGGAAATCTGAAAACATTTATTTTGTGTAAAATGCAAACATACATTCCATTTCATCCAAAACAAAAATGTTCATTTTGAAGCATGAGGAGAGAAAGTATAGGAAATCAAGGGCTGTGATATGCCAGGTTTTTAGAGGTGGCAGTGATTTTTACCTAGCAGCTGGTGGTGGTGGTGGGTGTCTTATATATATGACGCTTATTTGAAAAGTGACCTCCCAGCTCGTTATGTGACCTTAGCACAGGGACAGAAAACACAGGCTTTTGCAGGGGCGAAAGTCTCTTCGCCAACTATCTTTGTACCCAGAACACGGTAGGCAGAAGGTATATTTCCTTCAGCGCCTGATGTGAACCTCGGCATCCTGCGAGTGCTCCTGCTTCACCTGGCTACCAGATCCTGTGAAAGCAGGTCTGCTCCATGCCCTGCGTGTGGGGCTCTTCCCTGTCATCTCGGGGACTGCATGGAATGGGGTGTCAAACGCTGCTGCTTCACCCACCAGGCTAAAAATCCTGTTTCTCCATAGCTCTTTCTTGCTCTTTGCCATGGTGATTATTTAAGCACCTTGTAATATTTCAGCTTCATAATAACATGGAACAGCTCTCTTCAGAAGGATTTAGAGCCACTTGCTTGAATACCCTGTAGAGAGATGGCAAGGGCACAGGAGTAAGTGGCAGACCAAGGTCTCTTTCGAGTCTGTCCAGGTGAGGGTGAGTTCTCAGGTGGTTTGTACCTACTGTTTGTGTATTAAGTGTATTGAGTGGATCCCCAAATTGATGCCATCTGCAAACTTGACAGGAGCGCAACCCTTCACCTCCTCCAGGTCATCCGTAGAGATAGCAAATGCAGTCCAGGTCCCATTGCAGGCCCCTGCACTACTGCACTCACCACAGGCACCCAGACAGAGTATGACCCGTTAACTATAACCCTCCGAGCCTGAATATCCAACCAGTTTTTTTACTCAGCTAGTTGTCCACCCAGCTAGACTGTGACCTTTCATCTTGGATACAAGTGTACTGTAGGAGACAGTACTTAAAGCCTTGCTAAAGTCAAGGTAAATCACATCCACTCTTCTCTCATTTTCCATAGATCCAGTCATTTTATCATAGAAAGAAATCAAGTTGGTTGGGCATGATATACTCTTGGTAGATCCATGCTGACTGAAGTTTCTTTACTCAACTAGGCAAAATGTAGCAAGATAAGCAGAGAAAAATAAGCTAAACAGAGAGTATTTGGCTTGTCCTAGACCACACAGGAGGTCAGTTGTGCAACCAACAACAAAACTCAAGTCTTCCTAATCTCATTCCAGTCCCTGACCTAAATTATGTGTCTCTAATTTTTAGTTAAAAGTTAACTTCTAGTAAAGTGTTTAATTGCTGGAAGCAAGAAACCAAACCATGGACCATGTGGCAGATCCCCAGAGACGGCTAACAACCAGTAGAACATGTTTTGAGAACTGCTACGTTAGACAAAATTCAGCTATGAATTGATGAGCATTTCTCTTTAGAAATAAATGACCAACACAATTTGGCCTTCACATTTCCTAGACTGCACATGGCTTAGGAGCTTCAAAAATTACACTCAGGCTAGGATAATAAGGAAGAATAGAGTGATCTCTTTTGGTGGTAGTAGGAGAAATGAAGTGTGTGTCATATGTAACTGCCTGACACAGATACTGATATCTGTAAGCAAATCGTAACTTTAATTCCTTAAAGTTCAAGACCGTAATCTGTTTGCTAGTGAAGACAGGAGGCCAACACATTGGAGAGACGAAAGACGCAATATTTTTCATGCACTAGAGTGCCAGACTGTCTAGTGTTGATGCCCACAAGTGGATCCATATATTCAGGAGAACTCTTTTGCCCTAACAGTTTTCTTGTGAGATTTATGGCCTTATTTGAGAGGAAACTTCACCTTCATTTCTTGGGTCTGTTGAAAATCTTACAACTTTTTTTGTTGATTTGTGTACGTGTGTTCTGCAAAGTTCATCCTAAGGACACAGCTGAAATCTTTGACGCCTGACTGATGTCAGGAGGATGCAACATCTTTTATACAGAAATGTAACTTGCATTGGAGAGTAATGCCGCATTCCAGAAGAACAAAATAGAAACAGTCTTTCCCTAGTGCACCTGTTTGAATGCAGCCTTTAAGGAGGAATTTTAGAGGTGTTCAGTTTCACGCATGAGCAGTAATGGCTGGCTCATTTAACCTCTGGGCCCATTGTGAGACCACAGCCACAGGCAGAGGAATTGCAGTTGGACTTTTTCAGTGAGCTGCACCACACGAGTGATGGATGCACTGAAGTCCACAAAGAATTTTCATTCAACTTAGTATGTTACATATTCATGCCTACCATCTATCTTGTAAACATCTTTCTTTTGGTTTTTTTTTTGGTACCCATTCACAGGTGGCTCAGAAAATAACTGCATATTGGGTCAGATGAGCGCGGTCACATTTTTGTCCTATTATTCAGTGATCATGGGAGCCTCCATTACATACACAAATTGCCCAAAACTCTTATAAAACAGCCTGCTTGTGCCACAGGCTGGTAGGAACATGCTGCCTCAGACCATGATGTACCATATTGTTTCCAAACCATTTGAAAATTAAGCCCTAATGCATTAAGAGAAAAATAATTTTGCTTCTCTTGTTTAATTATTACATTGTTAAATACATACCCATTTTAATATATTTATCTTCCATGACCCATTGTTAACTTTTCATACCCCACAAGGTGATATTTCTCAGGCTTTAGGAAAAAATGATCTGTGATCACTCCTCTGCTTAAATATTTTATTAATTATTTTATAGTTAAGCAGTTACTATATATTTTTGCTTGGCATTTATCATAATTGAGTAAATAGTAATTTATGATGGGTTAACCCATAAAAAATTCAGTGGTTTGAGTGGCTTTCAGTAGGTATCTGAAACCCACTTACTGCTATAGGAAAGACAGGAAAACGGGATCTGCAGATTACGTGTATAAAACTAGAACAGTCCTGATTACAGCAGGAATGGAAATTTGAAAACTGGTTTGCTAATTCCTCCCACCCATGTATAAATGCAAGTTTCTACAATTTTCTTCTTTACCTTCTTTTTCTTAGGAGCAAGGCAGAGGGAGGATACATGGAAAGAGAAGGTAAGAAAATTTGGAGATGGGGGATATTGAAGAAAGGAGTACAAAAATACAATGAAAAAAGTTTTTAGTATGTCAGATCTGACCTAACCAAGAAGCGTTAGAAATGCCATGCATCAGTCTGTTCATGCAAACAACCCCATTCAGTCTGAAGAAGAAGAAGCTTTACAAGTTTGAAGAGCACTAGAATGGGTCCTGTCCTACCTCACTCTTTGTGAATTTTCGTTGCTACTGAAGTTGCAGAAGGTAGAAGTCAACACAGAACACGGCCCATTGTCTTGATGGTGAACCAAAGGTTTCTATGATCTTAGCGTTATGTAGAGAGAGAAGGTTGCAGTGGGTTTCAAATCACCCATGCAAACTTTCAGTAGAACACATGAGGGACTGGTTGAATGATCAGCCTTTTAGCAACACCATTTTTACTATGCAAAAGAGTATTTTGGACTGAAGCCTACATCTTCCTGTAAATGGTTCTAATTCCAATATTAATGAATTCTGGCTTTATTCTTAGTATTTAGCACTCTTTTCTGTAGTGTCTGAAGACTAGCAGGGTCAGAGATCCAATCCACACAGTGCAGCTATGCAGGAAGTTACTGTGCTCCCTGTACGCAGATTCACAGAACAGTTTAGATTGGAAGGGACCTTCAGAGTCCCTCTAGTCCAACACCCTACTCAAGGCACTGCTGTTTAGAGCAGGTTGCTCAGGGATTTTCCCGACTGAATTTTGAATATCTCAGAAGATGGAGATCCCATAGCCTCTCTGGGCAGTTGTTCTAGTGGCTAATCGCTCTCATCTTGAAAAATTTTTTCCCTAAATCTGACTGGAATTTCCTATGCTCTGCACTGTGCCCAGTGACTATCTACCAATCAGAACTGCAAAAAGTCTGGATCATTTTTAAAATGGCTAGAATGAGGAAAATGGTTGTAGTAAAAACAATATAGCATATGAAATCCAAATGGAAATCCTTTGCAATCAGCAGAAATGCTTCTGTTGATCTCAGGAAGGTTGAAATGTTCAGTCAAATTTGTGGCAAAACCAGGGTTTTTTTTTTTTCTCTTTTGGACTGTATAGTTTCTGAAACATCAAAGTAGCTATGAAAAGTGTGCTGGATTCTAACTTTGTATTTTGACTCTTTTTCATCACCAGTGCATGTATGAACATGATTGCAAAAAACAGAAGGAAGCTGGTCTGAAATTTCATGCCCCTGGCAAAAGTGAGCTGCTAACAGAAGTTTGGTGTGTAGAAGAAGGCATTTTTGTTATGAAGTCTCTGGCAGAGAATGAATGTGTCTCTCCCCATCATCATCATTAGAGGTACATTTCCTTCACTGTAGCCACTTCTGGGGTAGCTTTCGTTTCCTTACTGTAAATGCCCTCACCATGCAAATATGGTTCCATGCATGAGGCAAGAACTCCTAAATCACAGTTTGTGCTGCGGAAAATTATGAAGAGAAAATCTAATTTGGCCAGATTGCTGTTTTGCCTATAAAAGAAGTTAAATGTGGAATAGGCTTGTCAGATCATTGAGCCATTCCCATTGCAAGTGGATACAATTCCCAGCAGAGAATGTCTTTGATTTTCAGACGCAAATGCCTTTGCAGGGATGAGCACTGTAGGACGGTCTTTCTCTAGGAAAGCCGGGGAGCCTCACGGGCTTGTAGGATAAGAGGGCTCTGGGGTGGGAGGAGGGGAGAGGAGACAGACGGCCACAGGGAAGCCTTTCGGCAGTTCAGCGAGAAGTGTGCAAATAATGCCACATCTTTCCCTCAGTGCTCCAGCACTCCCCTCATGCAAGGCAAGACAGTAAATCTTGTCTTTGCATTGTAGACCATCGAATTTTCATCTTCCCTTTCTTGCCATGCTTGTCCAGATTTTAGTGAGTCTGTGCTCAGTTTCAATGTCCTTTTTTGTTTCTTTTTTTAACTTTCACTGTGCAGCTGCTGGGCACATAGGCCCACTTATACAGCTCCTCACAATGAACCTGCCCCTTCTTTGCCCCGTCCTAGTCACAAAAACAAAGGAAGATGGGGGGAAGCAAACTTGTTGCTAAGCCCACTCTCCTACTGCAGAGGTCTGATGTCTGAGGTGTTAATCTTCATGTTCTTTTGATCTGAATAAGGATAATAGATTGTTTTTCAATATTGTTTCTGGTTCATGAATATGTATGTTGTCTGCTCCTTTTTTTTTTCTCCTCCAGAAAACCCTTTGAAGATACCTTTGTAGCTTCCCTTCTGCTGCAGGCCTAACTTTGACTTTTCCGCTGTTCATTGTTTTTCTCTGCGTTTCATGTTCTCACTCTATTACAGCCACTTGGTTGCTGCAGCCAGGGCTAAAGCATCATCTTGCCTTCTTTCTGAGGAACAGTCTAACACAATAGCACCGTCTCCTGCAGCCTCGCTCTATGCAGAAAACTAAACCAGCCATGGCCAGGCAGCATGGAATAAGTCCTAGAAATAATGCTGATGTCTCAAGATGTGTAACGCTTTTTTCACATTCTCTCATCTCAGACAAGAACAGAGGATACAGTGCATCGGCCAGGGCCAAAGGACCTGACACCCCAGCTCTAATAATGGCTCAGAAAGCCAGATGCCAGCATGCAGTGGGGTTTTTGCAGGATGCGTCCAACCTGTTGCACCCATGGAGCACGGTGTATCTCTTGCATGCACACGTGACTTCAAACAGCTTGTAAGGTAGCCTCTAGTCCCCCTGCTACATGGTAAAGTTCCTTCAGGACTCGCTTAGTGTGTGCAGTCCTTAAGTTCCCATGGTTTCTGCATGTGGCCCTGGCGAAGCAGGTGTCACTGAGCAGACTAGAACAGGAGACCACCGCTGGTAGGCAATGGTGCCCTTTAGGCATTCGTGTTTCTCCCTACAATTAGTATTAGACACACAATCCTTATTACCTGTGCTAAAGTCTGATTAGTGTTGTTTCTGGGCACATTTACATAGTTGTCATGCTGTACCCCGTGAAGGTGTGAGACAATCACTATCTGGTTTCAAAGGCTGCTTGTGGTGAAAAGAACATTAGGTAACTTGATTTCTATTTTTCTTTGGAATACACCTTCCTATTCACCACCCTGTGGGAATCTATACTCTCTTTTGTTGAAGTTGTTTCTGTTCATATGATTTCATGTGTTTTGGGGCATTTCAGTGTTCTTGTTGATCCTTTTTTCCCCCCTGCCTTCTCTTCCTCTGTGCCCTCTCCATCTTTTTGTGGTATTTTTGGCAAAGCTGTGGGTTACACCCATGTTTCATCTTGTTGTTTTTGTCAGTTATTCACCAACTGAGCTCAGAGGAAGGATTTGTTTTTCCGTAAGATCTGGGGACTTTTTGTTTTTTGTCTTCTAATAATTTTATAGTTTTGTTGACTAAAGCACAAGAAAATTGAACAACTTGTCCATGGTCACACAGTGAGTCATTGCTTCTGTCAAAATAAGAATCTTCCCAGAGCTGCCATAGTTTGCATCTCCTCATTCCAGCCATCAGAGAAACTCAGCTCTTCTGTGAATTTGTCACAGGTCTAATGAAAAGTTTTTTTTACATCACCTGTTTCTATGGCACTGGATAAATTTCACAGGCATAGCTATCAACCACACTGTGTGATAGACAATAGCAATATGAAGCTCTGAGAGAAAGCAGAAGGTGTTAGTTCCTGGTCTCCAAAGAGTGTTTTAATAAAGACCTGTGAATCTTCACCATCTAGGTCCAGCTCTGCTTCGGTCCAGGATCCACTGAAGAGAAAATCCTGGGAAAATGAATGAAGGGGGACTGAGGGTCTCAAAGTTTTTAATTTAACTTAAATTGTTGCATCTTTTCCCAGCCCAAGACCAGAGTTCCTGGGCATGTTGTGGGCCAGAGCTGCTCTCTCCACTGAGACCCATGGGTCAGGCTTTCAAGAGATGAGCCTGGAATAGGGAGGGAGCTCACTAGTGATCACTGCTTCAGTACTACTCATAACAGCAGATAAAAGAGCAGCATTGCCTGCAGAGACCGAAGAAACTGTAAAAACAGAATCTATGAGCTTCTGGTTTTATAAAACAACAGGGAAGACAGGGAATACTCTAGACATTCCTAGTATTCCTACTACTCCATCGCATTACTGGCTGGGAATTCAGCCACAGAAAAATTAAAACTGTCTTCAGGCACAGAAAGCTGTTAAACAATAGGACATTTTTTTTGCTGGGCAAGTATCTTTTCACTGACCTACAGACAACCTGGCTCTATCCAGAATCCTCCAGCACTTTTCCAGTGATGGTGCTGCTTTTGGTACAACCTGACAGTATATTTGTCTTTCTTCACTAACTGTTGTAGACCCTCTGACCCTTAGGGTTCCACAAGTCACAGCTTGACGGTGGCTTCGGGGAGGTTGGACCCTAGACAGAACAACCTCCTCCACTCAGTGCGGTCTCTTGCCGCTGCCTCTTCAGGCTGCTGAGGGTGTCTGTGACAGAGCTAAGAGCTCACCAGCTCTGAATTCCATTTCCAAGTGTAAACACTAAAAAACATACAATGTGTAACAACAGAAGACAAAAAAAAAAAGTGGAGAGGAGTACCAATGTACCTCTGCTGGTTTTATAGGCTGAAAAATAATCAAAATCTCCTGGAGTAGTCAAAGTCACATCTCTTGGTGGTGAAGAACTCTGGGAAGGCAAGTCAATGAAATTAGAATATGGCAGGACTTATAATAGAATTATCATGGGCCAAATGAAAGACTAATTTAAGTCTTATTTATAGACTGTGGGTAACATTCAAATTTCACTTCATCTCCTTTAAGCCTTTTACTCACTAATTTTTTGAAAGGAAGACTAATTAAGAAAAGAATCCACTTGGCAATTTATTAGTTTTAAACTCTTTCTTCTTTACAGCTTTTGTCACTACTGCTTCCAAAGTCTTTTGGAAATTTTTCTTCAGTTTATTGAAGTGACTTCAGTTGCCTCAAACCTTTTTATTTTAGCTCATTTAAATACATCAGCCAGTTTCAAGACCTGATAAAGATGAATGCAATTAAGCTTAGAGGCCTCATAAATGTTAGGCGAAGAGCTTTTATTTTGACAAGAGGGTAGAGCCAAATTAAAAGAATATCTGGTAACTCTGTGAAAATATGAATGTGGGAATTTCTGACTAATTAATTTTGTATGGGGATTATAATGACTTACATTTACATACAACAAGGAATGCTAAAAAAAAGACGTTTTGTGTGTGAGTGTATATTTGTGTGTGTATAAATGTGAAATGCAATATTATAATGTGACAGTGTGTGCTTTATCATTAAGATTGGTACTGAATTTCCATTGTTTCTATCCGCCACTCCAGTACCACAAAAGAAATGAATACTAGCAACAAAACCAGCAGGCAACCTAATCCCGGCCTGCACTTTTCCAGCTGAACATGAGTTGAATGGCAGATCCTAAATTATCATATTCCATGAGATAATACCTCTGTGAAGTTGGCTTTTCAACACCAATCTTAAACTGCTTTGTAAGGCAGGTCATTAGTATTGTACCAAAGGCGAAACTGCAACAGCAGAGGTAGAAACAGAACCTGTGACCTCTCGAGTCTGAGCTTGGTGTTCATATCTACCTGGGAAGCCACACTACCTCCTAACACAAGCTTTCCTCGAGCAAAAGCAGAAGTCTGGTGGCCATTTTTGTTCTTTCAGCCACCTGACAAGGAGGAAAAGCAGCAAAGAGGATCGAGGTGGGGGGAGCAGTCTGCTCTGCAGGGGACAGAGGTCTCCATCACTGAACTTCATTAACTGAGGTTTGAGGAGCACTATTAACTGAGGTTCGAGGTGCAAAGCTGATTTCAGTACACTTTGATTTCTGCAATCAAAAGACTTTTGAGAAGCAAACCATGAAATAGCATTCATAAACACGGGAAGTGCCAGCCACAGTAGACGTCATTTCATGGAGACTTACATTTATTTTATTTCAATTTATTTTAGGAAATAATACCTACAGCATTTTGGTTAGGACAAAACCAAGTAACAGTGGTCTCAGTTTTTTGTTTCTTTTAGAAATAAAGGACAGTTTTCTCAAGAAAAATATGCTCTTATTTGGACAACATCTGGTCAGAATGCACAATATAAAGTAATAATTAAGAAGAATCTTGCCCCGTTGGAAGCCATAATGACATCAGGAAGTCTGACCAAACTTGGGTCCTTTGACAAGCCCAAAGACTATCAATAAGAGACCTGGAGTCTGAATTGATTTTTATTTTTTCTACCTCTTAAATATTTCAAGTGGCTGACGATCCAGTCTTAGCTTGTTGAGGATGAAGTCTTACAGCAGAAGAAGGGCTGTCTGGGGCCTGAAGAGTATTCTTAGGCTAGCTTTCACACAATTTCTTAAGCACATAGTATAATTATTATGGGAACGGTAGTGGTACTGCCCAGCAAATAGAGAGGAGAAGACTGAAAGCCAGGATGCGTATGCTGTTTTCTGTACTGTGTCGCTAAATGGCTCCATGACTTGGGGTCAAATAAATTCTTTTCCGTGCCTCAAGTTCTATAAGCTTGATCCTCCTGATATACATAACAAACTTGCACAGTGTCTCTGCAGTAATACCAGCAAAATTACTTCTTACCCCATCTTCTGTAAGTGTGCATGCATTTCAGAGCTCTGTCAGTACTGGTGCAGAATGCATCGGCCCACTTTTACAGACACTCTTTGAGGTCCATGAATACAGGATGCTTTGGAGTTGATCTTTGTCGAGAAACACAACAGAACTATGAAGCATTAGGATTTTTTTCTGTTTACTGTTTGCCTGCTCATTTGCTTTAGTCTTGACTTCACAATTTAGCAGCTTGGTTTATAACTGAAATATGAAAACTTAGGGAGGGAGGTTGCTGGACCAGAGTGTGGAGCAGAGCTGACCTTGAATAAGACATGCCAGCTCTGCAGAGAGCATACAAATGTGTTACACTGTATAATATGCAGAAAGGTCTTGAGGTCTCTCCCCTCTCTTTAAACATCAAAGATGGGATAATGTGTTTTCATCCTTCAACATTAAACATTCTGTTACAGTCTTGGCAAAGGTGGAGAATTGTCTCTGGGATCTGCTGCCATGGGAGGTCATGGAGTCAAACAGAACGGCTGGATTTGAAAATGGAGAGGAATAATTTTGTGACCAGTAATAAAATGTGTAGCAACACATGGTAAAATAATGATAGGGCTATAACCTGAATGCTGAGAGAGTCGGGGAGGAATTCCCCCCCTACACCACATGGAAGCACCACATATGTAAGATGGTCGATTTAGGGGGTGAAAAGGCGGGGTCACCTTTTCTTGAGGTAGCAGATAAATCAGGCTTGATGGACAAGACCAATTCTAATTTCTGAGAATATTTGTCTCAAAGTGGGGAATTGCAAAGTCAGTTAAGAGGTCCTGGTAAAGATTTGCTATGCAGATGTGCCTGGGGACACAAACCATTTTTGTAAGAGCAGGAGAGCATTGCAGGGAGGTGGGCTGAAGGCTGGATTCCTTTGTGTGGATTTATAACCACTTTGAAATCATAGAATCATAGAAAGCTTTTGGTTGGAAGTGACCTTTAAAGATCATCTAGTCCAACACCCCTGAAATGAGCAGGGACATCTTCAACTAGATCAGGTTGCTCAGAGCCCCATCCTTGTTATTGTTTCTGGATGTTTGTTAGAAATAGGGAGGTGAAAGTGAAATCTTGGCTTTACAACCTTTATGAAAGGGTTTGACTGACTTACATCATAACCAAGGAAGAGTAGCATAGAAAGATTGTTTTTTCAGCAGAGAATCCAAGTGAGATGGATAGATGGTGAAAAAGAAAGGTGGAACTAGTGCTTTAGGAAAGAGGGGCGTCAGCAAAAAATATTGCTGCTCGGTTTTGTATAAGTATGTATCTGCGTGCTAAGAAGCAATGGCTCCATCAGGCCCTTTGCTGAGTGTGGCCAGGAGAGCATTTTGCTGCTTGAGGCAGGGTGATGGCCATGAGAGTGGGAGCTGTTGATCTTTTGTTCCAAACTACATCCCAAGTGAAGTTTTTCTATTGTTTTCCTTCCAGACCTGTTGGCAACAACTGTAGCTGCTTCATGCCCTGACATAATAGTGATCACATCTTCTCCTTGTGCTCCAGTCAGCTTTTCTCCCATCCAGTGGGATTCAGTACTAGATATTTCATCAATGCAATAATGTTACCATACATTTTTAGACCTTAATTTCTTGGAGAGCTGCCTTCAAGAGCTGTAACATTCTGTAATTGTTCGGCACACCTGTTTCCAAATACCTCAGTGTGAAACTATTTGTTTTTTCCTGTGAGAAGACTATAGTACATGTTCTGTTACATCTTTGACACCTAGCCAAAAAATACACCATTCATTTAAACTTGAGCATTAAAGGCTCTATTCACACACATACAGAAAAGGATATTTCACACTTTTCCAGTAGAATTTTAAATGGTAATGAGAGTGCATTAAAATGTCACCTAGTCCAGCACTGAATAGGTATCTACGGGTTGATGTGCTGAAACTGAATGCACAAAAGATCGAAGTAAAAGAGTATTATATAGATAATACTCATTCTATACAACTTTAGAAAAATTAACAACATGAAATAGGAGGGCAAGACCTTGGCCTTAAACCTCTGCCTATACTCAGGGAGTACGAAGGAGAATAAAATACTTTATGGTGACAACTTCTAGAATCACCATAGTGGCTTACAGTCTAGGGAAGATCACACAATATTACTTCCCCATCACGAAGAAGGTCCTGCTGTACAGCACTAGCACTAGCATTTCCACTAAGTGCCAGGCTTGCTGTTCACCTAACGAAGTCTTCCTTTTACCCACCAAGGCTGCCTCAGAAAAGTTCAATGATAAGTGAAATTATCGCTATATGCATATTGGAAAGTTTTTAGATCTTCCCACGGGGAAGATTTCACTGAAACATAAGGTGGCTATTAGTAGTAGCAATACTCATAAAGTTATCCAGACTTTTCAATATTCCGTCATGCTGTTTGGTTTTATCACCTCCTGATACAACAGAAGAAAAACTGTATCTCAGAGGATTACAATTACAGTTTCCCCAATGTTAGGAATGTGGATGGCCTTAGGGCACAAAAGGGGTTAAATACCTGCCTATATTTTCTCCTTCAAGGTGAAAAAAGTGTGAGCTAATTGGCTACCAACATTCCTTAATTGCGAGAGTTATTAGTGCAGCAGAAGCTGAACCAGGTTGCATTTGAAATGTGCTTGTTAAACACATGTATTTCTTCTCGCTGGGAGGATGACTATGCATATGTGATGCATATTTATACGTGCCCTGAAGCTCATCCTCTTCCATAGGGGAGGTTTCTTGTAAGCCATCCTAAACCTAGTTACCTCTCCCTAAGGGAAGTAGTTTTTCCTCTATGTTCAGTAAACATATTGATATTTCAGTCACTTCTTGAAGACATCAAAGGTAAAAGGAACGAGGGGCTGCAGATCTTCTGTCTCTTTAGAGTACAGACACTTTACTGTTAGGTGTATTAGGAGTGCAATATATATAGCATCACTTGAAGTGACCTTTCTTTCAGGTTGAGAAGAGCAAAAAATCCCAGAAAAAACATAAACCCAGAAAGAAAGAGAGAATAAATGTAAAACCTCTGTGGAAGAGTATTGAGTATACATCTCCTTTTACAATCTGTGTTGAGCTTTGAGAATAAAATGGCTTCCCAATTCAGTAGAAGTACAGTGCATAATACACAAACCAAAAGCTGTCACAATCTGAAAACTGCATATCCTTTCTCTATGCATAAAGAGAATCAACTCGGGTTATGATCCAGAAATGCAACCGAATATCTCACCCTGATTTGGGCTTTATGCTCTATGAATTTTTAGAATAATCCTAAGAAATATGTGCCTGGCAGCCAATTTCATTCTCAGGTGTTAGTGAAGTCAGTATACGCCCAAACATTGTAGAAGAACCTCTCAAGATTATGGTTGCACCCCAGAATTTCAGCTCATATTTAATGTATCTTGATAGTAGAGTAGTTGGTTTTGGTTGCAAAGAAAACCAAGTAGAATTTGAATTGAGGGTAACCAACATGGAGTTGAGCTTTTAGAATGCATTTTACATTTCTATCCACGAGGTTTTAGCTTGGATGATCAGTACTTTAAAAATATCTTCATTGATAACGAGGTCATATCTTTTATAAGAAATTAGAGGGATGATTACAGACTTGCATAACATATTGCGCCTGAAGTTATTTTATGATACAAGAATCTGGGGGAAGGGCAGATTGAGACATTGTGCAATTATTTTCTTGACTAACCAAGAAGGAGTCAAGCTCATGGAAAATGTAAGAGAGAACCAAATTCAGAGGACTCGGGGCAAAGTTTCCAAGCAAGCCCAGCAATGCTAACTGCACAGCCTGTTTTGAATGGGTGCATTGCATGCGGCTGTGGGATGCAGTTCATTTTTCAGAATTAACTTTTCCTTTTTCCATTTTTGCACCCAGGAGAGACTCAGATACTAATAAAAAATGCACTCTTATTAGGCCCAGTGTACACATTTACTCTGTTCTGCCATATTTTTTAACCCATCCTAAAATGTTGTGTGGTTAGAAAATACAAATTCATTCCAAATAGAATGCATTTTGAATACAAATCCATTTCAAACAGCATGCATTTCACAGCAGTGTTTTTCAGGCACGGTCCTTCCCAAACATATCTCCAGTAGGATGGAAGCCATTTAGTGGTGATTAAAGCCAGATTGCATTCTGTAAAAGGGTCCTGTGGCTGCTTCTACAAAGTCAGTGAGAAAGTAAGAGGAAAGCAGGAATCTCTTGGATGTATCATGGCTCCAAACCCCAAATACTGCTGGACATGTTTCCTGATCCTCTGTTATGTATACCTATGTTTTCTAAATAAATACAAAAACTATAACTGGAAAGAATGTTGTCTTCTTTACAAGCAAACAAACCTTTGGATTCTTTATTTGGAAAAAAAAAAGAAAAGAAAAAAGTAAGACTCTTGAAAAATTTTGGCGTGAATGTGATGAAAGCTGAAGTCATTTGTTTAGCCCCAGAACAGGTATGGTACTGCTCCAAGAACGTACCTCACTTCTGAGCTGGAAGGACCACCTACAGCGATGAAAGGGCACTTCAAGACCCAGGTCCATACAGTCCTTGGCTTCCCCACTGAGAGTTCCTATCTGGGTGCCAGCGAGTGCCAGTCAAGCTAGTGGTTTTTACGATGTGGACAGACATCCAGCAGGGACTTGACTGAGTTAATATTGTTTTAACAAAATTCTTCTGGTATATAAAACTCCACTAAAAACTCATAGTGCCATGGAATCAGCACTTCAAGTCTTGATGCATCGGTGGAGAAATGAATGTTAGTGCAACAGGAAAAAAGCCGCAGTCTGCTGAAAATCTACCCAGCCTGGGATCAAATTTTTTGCTCTATATCTTTATCAGATAAAATTTACATAAATGCAAAATGCTTCTACACTGAAGCAGAGACTTTCTTGTATGAGAAAGGTCATTAGGTCATCCTGCCATTAGCAAATGACAATGTATTGTGGTGCAGTAGAAGACAGGAGAAAAAGATGAAATGATAGAGCAAATGGGGAGGAAAAAAGATTCTTCTCAAATCCTAAAATAATCAACGTGTGCCCGACAGCATGGACTTTGCTTGACTTCCGTCAGAAATGAAAGTTAGCTATCAGGAAATGCCTTCCTCCCCTGTGGTACACAGTTCAAAACTATCTACTCAGATTATCTTTTGATAATCATAAATAGCAATACTCAGCATTTTTCAACTTCTGTTTATTTAATAAATAATTGTTCCTGCATCCCGATGTTACGTGTGTATTGTTAAATTCAGTAGGGAAATTGAGGCATGTAAGTTGTTTTTCCAGAGGGAAAAAACCATGGAGTAGAGTCAGAATTTAATGCTAATCCATCTCCCTTAATTCTCTCTGAAAAGCAGCAATTAAAGCAACACAACAAGATTTGAGCATTTTACTGCGATGACACTGAATTTATTGAAATTCCATTGTTCCAACTGGATGCCTGTATGACTTCAGTCAGATCACCAAATCTAGCCCTGCTGTGAGCTTGTGCAACTCCTGCATAAGTCACTGGGAGTTATGGCTGGGTTATACCAGGCCTAGACTTGGCACTGAGAAAACATCCCTCATGATAATGAAGCAAACTGATTTCAAGTGAATGTTAAAAATTCCTGGCAAAGTAAAGCTTCTCTCCTCCTGCCAAGTGTCATCAACATTATTTTTTTGGGTGGATTCGAATCTCTGAGAGCAGAGTTTTCCATGACATGTTCCTAATTGTTAAAAATTGGGCCTGCTATAATACTTGAGAACTAGTCTGTTTAGTTGTACTTGTTACCATAACACCAGGGTGAAATACTGCTTTTCTCTCAGCTGGTTAAGCCACAGAATACAGTAGCAGCCATGCTAGCAATGTCAAGGCATTAGACAGAGGCAAAGCAATCCACAGTCAACAGAATGAATGGAACAATTCACACTGTTGTACATAGATATAAAGGTTAAACCCAAACACATGAAAAAGTGATGCTGGAAGCACTTGGGAACAGCTGGGCCAGATGAATAACTCAATTGGATGCCATGAGGAACAAATTAAACAACTGACTGGAGACCAGGCTGCTCCTGTGACAGACACTTTAATCAGGAAGTCAAAAGCTGATTGACAAGATGAAAAGCTAGATGACATGAAAAATGGAAACAGAAGGAACAACACAAGAAAAGGGCACCCTGGGTCAGCATGCTGACAAAAATAATCAAGTACGACAGGCCATAATCCAATCTTCGAATGTTTGGCATGGTGCTAGTTATGAAGGTCTGCAGCCAAGAGGAAAGAAAACTATTATTAAGTGAAGGAAATTATCTGCCTTTCTAGAACTCACTAGTACATGTTCATCAGAGATCCTCTTTCTACCCACAACACATTATAGATATATACTACAAATAGCTTTTCTTGAAGAATAAGAAGTAAAATTAAAATAAATAATTTATGTAGAAATCAAGTATTTTTGCAGCAATATTAAAATAAGTCATTGTGGTTTTTTCAAAATTCTACAGCTAAACAGGTGTTGACACTGAGTAGGTGTGGAAAGTGAAGACTATCACAATGTAGGGGTTTTTTTTCTACAGCTGAATGTAAAGCTATTGCTTTCAAGTTTGCTAGAGGAACCTATTCTAACTAAACTTTGAGACTGGCTCTGTCTGGTGCTGTATCTGCAAAATGGAGGGAGAATTGAGATGCCCCAGTTGTGCACATTTGAGAAGATGCTCTGCAGATGCAGTTCAGTTACATGCCCCCCAAGACCAAGGGGCTGCAATGTGATGATTGAAGGCAGAATTCAGCCTTTCACTGGCTCAAGACTCAGCTTCTTAGAAGAAGAGCATCCTGAAGTTAATGTCCTAAATTCATCATTTGATACCTAAAATATAGCTGCTTTTTTCCAGAAGTGCTGAATAGACTGTGGCAAAGCGCTACTGGTACTTCTGGAAATAAGGTTACTTGGGAACCTCATTTGGCCCAGCTGTAGAATGTTTGCCTTAATTGCTTCAGGAGGTATATGAAATCAGATTCTGTGTGCATTGGCAAATAACTCTTAACTACAATAGGGCGAGCCTTGCTAGGCTCTCTTCTATTGTTGTTTTAGCTTCTTGCCTTTGGTCAAAAGGGGTGTAATGCGTCTCCTAATTGAGCTAATAACATAGGGGGTTTTTTATAGAAGTCTCCCTGCTTTAAAGAACAATATTAAAACAATACTCTGCATGTCAGGCTGAACATAAACACTTTATGCTAGAAAGAAAGCTACCAGTAAAAGAACCCCACTGCCACCAAAAAATTGGTGAAAGAGGAAAAATCTGAATTGGCTATTAACTTCTCTGTAGGTTGTCTTCTCCTATCTGCTTCCCCTTTTCCTGATTTGGCATTTTTGTTACACTTTTGTGGCTTTTTTGTGTCTATACTTTTTTGTTTACTTCCCTCACTGCAACACTGGTCTGCTGTTTCAGTGACAGTGCAGACCCAGGGTCTGGTTTCACCAGTTCCCTGTTTGTTTTCCTGAACATTGGTAATGATCGCCAGAACAAATCCTCTGCTGATATTCAGCTGTGACTAGGTTGATGTTTGCCATAAACAATGGCGTGAAGCTTCCTGGAAGTCCCAAAACTGCTGTTGACAGAGAAAAACTGGTGTTTCAGAGGGTGTGGTAAGTTAAATGTTTCTAATTTCTTCCTTTAGCTTTGTCCACTCTTGCCCAGGCATCTGCCATTGTGATGTCTTTCTTTCAGGCTTTTTAATTCTTTCTTGTCCTGTAAAGTGTTGCAGAGGTGGGATGTGCTGTGCTTTGCTCTAGGAACTTTGTATTTGTGCTTTTCTTGTCGTGCTGCTTTCTTACTCAAAGATAAAGATCATCCTGACAGGAAGCATGGTATATGCTTGCTATTGGTGTTGGTAGAACTTCAGGTAAATGAGCTTTGTGCTTGATTTAAATTCTGGTAGACCGATGTTTCTGCTTTAAAGAGTTCCACTGTACTTGAGACAAGTTTTTTTTTCCTTTCTGCATGAAGAAATTAATGACTCTTCATATATACAGGGAGCAAATAAGCTGTTTGCCCCTACAAGCAAATCTCCATGCATGGCCACGGTGTAGGAGAAGGGATTGTGAGATATTGTTGCCCTGACTGAAAGATGAGCAAGGTGAAAGAAGACTGTAGAAAGCAAGCGTTATCAGGCTGTAGCATATCCTCGTGACGTAAACACAGCGAATCCTTAAAGAAAACGTGCACAAAATTATTTTGGCCAAAAGTCTAGTAAGTTTATGCTGTAATAAGCATTGGTTGAATGGGGAGTGAAATGTCAAACTTCCGTTTCATCCAGTTTTAGGGTTATGTAGCCTGAATCAGCATGAAATTTGCAATTTAAAAAATGAAGTGGGGGGGTATGTGCTTATATACATATGTGTGCCTGCATGCATGCCTGAGAGGTAAGGAGGAAAGGTATTTGTCAAGTTTGTCTCAAGATTTCATGATCAAGAAAGACGGGCCCCTGGCTATGATGAGTTCAGCTTAGGTCAGACAGCTGGGTTTTCCCAGTTAAAAAGAGCTATTTTATATGGTGCTACATTCCAGAACTTTTAGTTTATGAATAGTTTTATTAGATGAAAGTGAATAAATTCTTAGTGTATGATTTTTTTCAGCAATTTCCAAAGGAGAGGAGAGGTTTTATTAAATTTTGTTTCATAATTAATTTACTAAAATGTATGTTTCACATACTTTTGCAAATAAGCTGTGTAAAGGGAAGTAGACCCAGGCTTAGTCCAGAACTAAAACCCTTGCAGCATGGCCCAATTGCAGGATCAGGACCAGAGCACTGACCCTGAGACAGCAGACAAACCAGTGCTGAAAGAACATAGAACCTGTGCCCGGCTCAGCTTCGTGCTGAGCTTGCGACCAACTGTGTTGCCAGCACGCCAGTGGGGTTCACACAATGAGCAGGTGAAAATGTGACAGTCGGGGAGGAAATGAGGTGTCAGAGCAGAGCAGCCCTGCACAGCTTTCGTTTGATTTACAGGTGTTAGGGGCAGAATCACCAAGTCGAACGTGGCCAATGTGTGATGAAAAATTTTCTAGAGATCAACACTCGCTGAAGTGAAAAAAGAATATTATCCTATAAGCACAGAGATACTGATTGATATTTTAAGATCTCTTTTTACATATTAAAAAATAAGCAAGGTGCAATAGTCTATATTAAGCAATGAATGGATATCTTTTTTGCAATGGAGTTGTTAAAGTTTTGTGTAATTATGTTTAATTATAAAAGATGTCTCTATCTCTCTATCTGTAGATCTTTATTGGCATTAGGCAGTGTTGTTAACATTAACCATGATGGATGTAGGAAGACATATATTTTTCCCCCCTAATAAAACAGACACCTCTTCATTAGATCATATTCATAATAGGGCTGATTGATAGCTCTCACACAGCTTAGAAAAGAAACAGAAAAGTAGGTTCTATCAAAGGTAAGGGAAATACAGGTAGCCATTGCCCTAGCTGCAGTTTGTTCAAGAGCTCATTTTACAGGTTTTTTTATAAAGGAAATTACACTGCCTATTTGGGGGTCTGACCACCCGTCCTCTTCCAAAGTTTTAAGTTTTTGGAGAGTGACCAATATTCAGTGCCTGCATCTGGCTTTGGTTCTCTAGCCTAGATACTCTGGCAGGAGCATCCTCTACAGCTTTGCTTCTGAGAATGGGCATCTACAATCTGGCTACCACACCATCTGACCGGGGTGCCTGCTGTGGTGCCCTACGCCGCCATCCCAATCACTTGGATGCTGGATGTCCCAGAAGCTCCAAAAGGCATGAACCTTCTGATATAGGCTCCTTTAACCACAATAAAGTAAGTACAAGGAAACAAAACCTGCAGATTTTACAGAACAGTCACATGCATCACCTGTTTGGTAATGCAAGAAATATATCCATGAGGATATCCATATCTGAGCAACCTGGTCTAGTGGAAGATGTCCCTGCTCATGGCAGGGGGGTTGGAACCAGATGATCTTTAAGGTCCCTTCCTACCCTTACCATTCTATGAATATATACATGCTCAAGTTTCACCACCTCTGGTCCTGCAACATGACAGGGTGTTCTTTAAGCTGAAGCTTGCACTGCTGGAGTGCCTTCATTTTGTATGGCAGTGCATTATTTGTTGATTGAGAGACCTTGCTTTTAGTTTTGCATACCTGACTTGAAGGTCTGCTTTTATTCCGTTAACTTTTCTGTCCATTTTGCATGGCCTTTGACCTGTGAGGTATGTATTTTAAAGCCATGCTCACCACTCAACAGCTTTGAGCTCTTAGTAACGATCACAAACGCATAATAACTAGCCCACTGTCCAAAGGGCTCTCCCTGATGACATTCGGTTGTTCCTGACTTACCCATTTATGTCCATGTTAGGTCAAAGACTGGACAGTTTTCACACTGAGAGCCTCATAATATCAACCATGATTAATAAGCTGCGTGATTACAGATACCCCTCCCTAAAACATTGCAACCACTATGAAATAATTTTGAAACTCCTAGCAACGTTATCACTTCAATTTTCCTCTGAACTCACCCATCTGCTTATTAGCCAGACACAGATCTGTCTAACTTGAGAAATCAAAGAAAAAGGAGGAAGTATAGTACAGAATTTAGGACTCTATTTGGCTTAAAAGACTGGTCTTTAGCAGGCAGCTTTGAATTGGATGCAGAAAAGAGTTCAGGCAACATAGCATCCAACGCCTATTCAATGTATAGGATACCCCTAACTACTGAGTTATGGGGTGTTTGGGGAAAGGTCAGACAGGTTTTTCTTCTGGACCTTCCCTGGGGGTTGTGTGGGAAGGCTCAATCCAAGAGGAGTGCTCCAAAATGACATCCCAGCTCAAATCTTGATGGGCAGGGCAAGGAGGTGTCCTTCAGCCCTGGATCCCATAGCACGCCCCTGGCTACTTGCTGCTGTCAAAGCTGGAAGTGCTGGGCAAGTCTAAAGCAGACCTTCAAATACTTAGCAAAATTGCTGTGGAAAAGCGTAGGCACTGTGTGCCTTTGAACTGTGTAAGGACTAGTAGCAACAGGAGATTTTGTGGATAGAGAATTCATCATTCACAGAGGAAATGAGGCAAGATTTAAGCAGCTAAATCATGCTGAAAGTCTGCCATTACACCATGGACAGACATTAAATTAGCAAACAACTGTGTGCTTCAACAAATTGCCATCATTCACCTGCTTGCTTTTTCCCTTTGCCAGTATTACTACCCTCATTAGTTTCTGTGAGCGCTTCTTAACCTGGAGCAGGCAAAATTCAGCTTATAGAGCTTTAAGTGGTTTCAGACAGTGTGACGGAGCTTACATGCCATAGGTATTGCGAACAACCAGTCAGCCAATAATAACTTAGGAGGTTGGTGTGTTTGACAGCACCTGGTATTAAAACACATCTGAATCGGGAAGACACTGTCTAGAGCCTTAATATGTCTTAAAGTTCTTTGTTTGCAGAACAGGAGAATAGGCCTTTCTAATTTCTTTTACTTTTGAGAGTTGTTAGAATAAATACCCTGAGACACTCATAGCAATAATGGAGACCAATTTTAGGGACAAAAATGAATAACACAGCTCAAGCTGGTTTGGAAGAAGACATTTTTTATTATTGGGAATAGCTTTGTATTTTGTGAAGGTTTGTGTCTTCCGTGTAGAACAGGTACAACACAGACATCAGCAGGACAAGCTTTCCCCACCTCAGTTGCCACTGTGGTTCAAAGGTTTTGTGTAGGAATTGCTCCTGAGATGCTAAAAATAGTTCAGTACATTGCTGCTTCCACTACAGTGCCTGTCTACTGCCAGCTGAGCCGCAGATAAGCACCTAGTGAGACCAGGAACAAGGGAGCTGCTTGTTTCTGGTGGGCTCCCAAGAACCACCAAATGACTGAGACCTTCAGTCACTTTGAACTACTACTAGCAAATGTGGAGAAGTAGCCTGGCAGAGGTGTTCTGGAACAGCTTCCCCGCAAACGTGCTATGCTGAAATAGGCCTGACTTTCTTCCAGAAAAATGACTCTACCTGAAGAGCTAAAAAATATAGTGGAAGAGATGAATAGGCTCAACAACCCTGTAAAGTCAAGGTCCTAACTGAAAAAAATCTCTCCCTCTCTGAATTTACTTTGAATAGACACATCATCACATTAAAATCAAGAAGCATGTGGCCATTGATTTCAATGAAGGATCTGGTGTTTTGCCTATGTTATGAATTAGCATCAGCAAAAATTCTGGCTGATGCAGAACGGTTACAGGAAATGTTTCTGACTGTAAAGCAGAGTCCTGCATTATTTTAAGCATTTGCTCTGATTTTTTTATAGTCTTTCAGTCTTAACTGGGACTGGCTGAAACATATGGCACAAGGGTGAGATAAGAAATACTCCAAAGGTGATACAAATTTTAGCTTAACAAGCTGCCTGGAAAAGCTGCCTTTGTTACTATTGCTGCAACTTCTGTACAAAGGACACCTCATTCTTGTTCTGCTTAAAGTAGCTTACTGGGGACACTTGTTCTTTAGGTAAAAAATGTCAGGAATTATTCTGGCTTTTGGAGGACCAGCTTGAGATGCTTTGGGTCTGAATTTGAAAGGTGCTGAGACCCCATCAGTCCCCACTATTGCATATGAGCAGTGGGTACCGAGACCCTCAAGAGATAATTGTTGCTTCAGCTCTTACCTTTGCACACACCTCTCCTGAAATTACAATCGTGCAAATCCATTGTAACTTCTGAGCAATTTGCAACAAACTGACAAATTAAAGAATTGTTTAATAAAATCCAAAGTGTTCTGAACACAGAAGGCAGATGAAACTGCTTTGGTCCTAGTTCTGAAAACAGATTTCTTAATTATCCATTGCAATGGAGCAACCATCTAATTAGATCAAAGAAAAGTAACACTACATAGCTCAGGAGAATGAATATAAGATTTAAATTACAGAGGCAATGAGTGTGGGAAGGCAAAGGAAATGACCTGAAGTGGAAATTTGGCCAGGACAGCTTAAGCTAACAGCCCTTTTCTTGTGGAAAATATACCATAGGACTTATAATTACCATTGTTGGGAGGAGGGTGACGGGATGAAGTACTCGCAACCTTGTGCCGGTTCCAAATCAAGGCACATCCAGCATTATGCTAGGGCAGTGGCTCAGCACTGACTCAGGCATTACGGCATCAGTCAGCGCTTGAGGCTCTGTATGCCAGCCTGGCAGACTGCTCTCTCTGGCTTCTAACTGTCAACAGAAATTTGCGGTACTGTGCTTGAAAACTTTTTTGCAGAAAATCACAAGTAGCGCAACACCCATTGGGAATGCAGCTTAACCACAAAATGTGGAGTACAAGCTTTGTCGGGCAAAGGTGCCAGGGCAGATGCTGCAGCTGGTGGTGGCAGCTGAGGGACATTTACCTCCCTTGGTGACTGCCTGATGCTGCACCTAAGATATTTTTGTGACACTAGAAATATGTCAGGAGTGGCAGACCGGACCGGTGGATGTTTTTCCTCTGCTGTCAGGGCTGGGGAAGTGTAGCTGCCTTGGCTTCCAGAAGAAAAGTTTTGCCAAAGCTCAAGCAGAAGCTCCCACTTGCCAGCACAGCCTGTTTCTTCTATGCCTGTGAGTGAATCTTTCTGAAAACAGTTCAGCAGTTATCCAATTACAGGATGGCCTAGAAGTTACTTAAGCTGTTCAAGAAGCTTTCTCAACTTCAGCTCTACAAGACCTATTGTATTTTTTTGCTTTTGAACACAAATTTGGTAATTGATTAGTTCATCAGATAGTATGGTCTCGTATAGATGTTCTTAACCATTTTCTTAGTGCAAACCACCGCTACCAGACAAAAATGTACAAGCCACTTCCTCCCACAGCAGTTGTTTACTTGGAAAAGGAACATTAGGAAAGTATTTAAGGTATTTTTAGCTGCCTTTTAATACAGTTTAGAAGCTGGAAACAAGGAGCGCTCTGGTCTAGCTATATGATGCTGTGATCTGATGTATAGCCATGCAGCTGCAAGTAGGCGGGGATGGCCAAGATGCTTGGGCAAGCCTCATCCCCAGTTATTCACTAGCAAAGCAGTTTCCAAGCAGTGAGGCAGCTCACCAGGGAAGCGTGAGCACACTGCAGCGGGGGCGCAGGGCAGGACCCCGCTGCTGGGACCAGCCCGGGTCTCGTCACAGCTCCCAGAGGGGGACCGGGCTGCCAGCTCGCCCAAGCGGCCGCAGAGGAGGTCACAGTGGTCTGGGTGGGCGCATTCGGTCTGGCTCAGCTCTGGAGCTGTCAGAGCAGACCGCAGCTCTGGCAGGAGTGGAAAGGACGTGGCGAGCATCCCTGGGAGCTGGGAAGAGGCAGTAGCAGTGGCATCTTCAGAGCATAGGAAGAAGGGCAGAGGGCCGCACCAAGAAAGCTGTGCAGTTTTTCTCTGAGTGAGGCCCAGCTACAGATTACTTGTCTGCCTGTAATCACAGAATCACAGACTGTTAGGGGTTGGAAGGGACCTTTGTGGGTCATCTAGTCCAACCCTCCTGCTGAAGCAGGCTCACCTAGAGCAGGCTGCATTCTGGAGGAAAATCATGGGGATTTCTCAGTAAACAGAAGTAATCTGAATATATTCATGGAGAAGAAAGGTAGGCAAGAAATCCTAAAATACTTTCCAAAGCTAAGAATCTGACTTATGCATTTATCCGAATGCAACTATCCACGTCCGCATCTTCCCCAGCACTTCATCCCCTCTACAGTAAAACAGTAGAAGATACTAGCAGGGGACAAAAAAGACCCAGCACAACTAAAAATGTGTATTACTTTGGCAAATGTAATTATCCATGCTGCAACTGACTCATAAGACTCATAAAGTGACTCATAAGGTGGTTTTTCCAATTCTCCCCAGAGCAGCTGTGACATCCTTTTTACAAGGTGGCAAGCTCCAGCTGCATTGTTTCACATCCCGGCACATTGTCAAAGGCAGTTAAAATTTTTAGCTAATAAGTTAGTTTCTGACGAGTTGGGAGAAAAGCTCAAAGTGATGATGGAGTAATGTTAATAACTCACCCAAAGTGTGGTTTTGTTTTTTTTTTTTTTTTTGTTAATTCTTATAAGTTTTGAGATTTTCTAAATTGGGGGAGGCTGAGCTTGTCTTTTTTGAATACATGACAATACTTACTGAAGATGTAAGTGCATTTGTTTTTTCTATTCTTCTCAGAGGTGGTACTTCTAGCAGCCTGACGTTTAATCCACCCACATCAGATGTTACTGAGAGTATTGTCATGGTGCCATTTAAGCTTCCTAGCACAGTCCAAGGGACTTTGATTCAAATAAAACTCACGAGAAAGGTTACTACTTACTAAATCACCAGCACCCCCCATGGTGACACCAGAGGTACCACAGGGCATCCTAACCAGGTTAGCCCTTGAGCTCTGCTAGGCTAGCAACATATGGGGGGCAATGAGCGCAAATACACCTGCCTTATTGCTTATGAGCAAACATTGTTTATACCACTGCTCTGTAACGCAGTGTCTGGAACAGCAAAGCTTCAGTATCAAAATAGACCTTCTACGAGAAGTGGAAAGGTCTGCCATCCACTGTTTGGGTCTGTGGTCTTTTTTCATTGAAGTCTTCTATCATTTTCAAAGTAAAAGTTATTTTTAAAGGAAAAAAGTATGCTTCTCTTTCAAAATCAGGTGAAGACTGAAAGCGCTTGAAGGACCTGCTGCAAGGTGTATACAAAGAGACATTTTCTGGGGTTTTCCCTGACAATAATCCCTGTAGAATGGAAGCACAGTCTAGCAGCAGCTTTTATCTTAGAACAAGTGCCTCGTTATTGTAAACTGTGCCGATGAAGTTATAGGAGTTGATAGATCAACAACTTCTATCAAGCTGCAACAGCTCTTTCTATGGTTGTCTGAGAATGCGATCAACATAAATTGAATAGGGAGGGTGGGATCACATATTCCAACAAGTTAAATTTGTCAGCCTGTAATGCACATAAATGGCATAAAATATAATTGCTTTTGAATTTGGGCCCCTTCAGGCTTCATGTTGATTGAAGAAAAAAGAACCAGATGTTTCTTCAGCAGGAATCACAGAGGCAAGATAAATATTCTCTGGTCCATGACATTTTATAGAGTTTCCAAAAGAAACCAATTCATTATTTAATTATTGGGTGTGTTGATCATGTAAAATATAATTGGCCCAGGGCAAATAGCAGTACAACCCTCGGAGCTGGCTGACTAAGCTTGTATAATACACTTTTTGCCAGCTTTTTTTTCTGCTGTAAAAACATTGTAAGATGAATTAATGCTGCTTAATCTTCCTTCCAGTGTTTCATAAATAAAAAGGCCCAAAACATAGACTTTCCTCCTTTCTGATCACCACCTTGCACTAGCAAGTAACTTGGAGACAGAAGAGTAGTAGCAAGCATAAATATTGTGATAGGAAATGATAGCTTTGTTTAACTAACATCACTTTAAAGAAAAGGCAATCTGTTTAAAACAGCCACATTTAATCCTCAGCTCTGTAAGCAATTCCTCACTGCACGGACAGCAAAGAACCAGTTCTTCCCCTGTCAGCACCAGTGGGGTGGGTCTGGAAAAAGGAATGCGGTACAGGATTTACTGGGACACCATGCAAATCTAGGTAATTGAACCGATTGCGTTGAGTTGAATTAGCAAGCTGACATAGAGTTTTCCTTTATGATGTTTTATAAGCAAATATATAAGAAATAATATGTAATTTCTTTAAATCAGCAGCTACTTCTTAAATGATATCTGTTCTGTTCCAAGCTTTCTCTGTGTCTATGTATGTTCCTGCACTTAATCTGTGGTAACTATTTTCCTGTTAAGGGGCAGGAAGTAATTGAAATGAGGACTGAAAGAAATTCGTGACTCATGTCCTCATGAGTCTTCCATCCTAGCTTTCTTTTGTGCTTGTTCAGCAGCTTCTGACGTCTGGAAGGGCATGCTGCTTCCACTGGGTTTATTACGATCATATCTTCAGGCAGACTGTGGGGGGAAGTCCACTTGTCCAGACACTGGGGAAAGAAAACCCAGAGAGAAAACATAAACCATGATCCCTGCAAAAACAGTTTCAGATTGTTGGGAGCTTATTTTCCTTGCCATTCCTGCTGGAAATGTCCTGAGTACTCTTTCTTTTCCTGGTCCGAGGTCAGGATCATTCCCTTACCTTTCTTCCAGTCTCCTCTCCAGATCCAGTGGTTCTTGCTGGATTAGATTTGTTCTGTGATAAAGAAATGTGCAAAGCCACAGCCACTTGAAAATGAAACAGCAGTCCCTTACCAAGGAAAGGACTGGCTTCTGAGCTCCCTCAGAGAAAGACAGAAAGCGTTATCTGCTTGGATTTACCTGTCATGTTCCCATTCTTAAAATAATCGGACGGCTGATTTCAGCAGTCCTAAGCTGAACAAACTCCCCAGAAAGTCAGATCTAGCTATTCACTTGTACCCAGAGCAAACTTTGGAGTTTTTCCCCAAAGGACTTCAGCCATGAGGAGGATGAAGGTAAGGGTCAGAACACCCATCTACAATCTGAGGGCCACAGCTGAGACCCTCAAAATCCCCTTTTGATACTGGAATACACACCAATACTTTTCCCCCACCACCTGGAGTCATGCACATAGATACAGAGGCTTCAGGCTCACATTTTCCACTGTCTGATTCAGATGTGCTGCTTGCTCAGCAGATGTTACAGACAGGTACCTCGCTCTCCCCACTGCTCCATTGAGGTGCTGAATCCCCCTGGGGTCAGGGCACTCACCAGTTGGAAGGACTAACTCCAAGCCTAAATCCCATGTGTGAAGCAAGCCCAGGTACCCTCATGCACGCTGTTTCATGCCTTGTCTATAACACAGGAGCCTCTTCACTATGAATAAACAAGTAAAATGTTTTCAGCGTAAGAGCTCTTTCAGGATGCATTAAAAAATGAAGTTCTGCTTTCCACAAGACTGAACCTTACTCTACATCTGAAATAGCTTTCTTTGACCATTCAAATAAAATGTTTTCAGCGTAACAGCTTTTTTAGAATATATAAACAAGATGGAAGCTTGCCTTCTAGATGGCTGAATTTTATTCTCCACTTAAAATGGCTATCATTGACTACACCATCTGCAGCTATATTGAGGAAGGAACTGCTTTCCATTTCACCCTGTATATCATCTTACAGTGACATTTTCTTAGCTGGGAATTGCTTGGTGATTTGCCAGCAGACCAATCAGTGCAGGAAAGGGATAAATTGATCACATTCATTCAGCTCTGGAGGTAAAATCCAGATCTCAGTCAGAGTCCTGCTTGCATTAAAAAGCTGCCTGTCCACCTGGTAAAAAAGTGTCTGAGGAGCAAAGGATATGCAAGTGCAGTGAAGACAAAAATATAATTCATATTGCTATAGCTAATCTCGCTCCTTAAATTATAGGCCCAGCAGAAGATATTATTTATGAGTTTTGAACGGGAGTTCATGGCACTGGGCCAATTTTCTTCTTTTCTACATATCCTTCTTCAGAAACCTCAAAGAAATGGCACTGAGTTTACTAACTAAATGTCTCTCTCTGTAACTGGACAGTAGGCATAGAGCCAGAGACAAATAATCGCTGTCTGGAGTCATTTAGCTGAAAATGAAAGTTAGTTCAATCAGTCTGAGGATAAAAGAGAAAGGTATCAGGTTTAAAAACCGTAGGTGGTGTTACCATTCACAAGTAATAGTTTTTCAGTCAGACTTTGGTCACTGAAATTCATTTAAGTTAAGAAAAAGGGCAGTAATTTGAATGAGAATCCACACCTTGAGTTTCACCTGCACCTGGCCAACTTTCTGACACTTTATGCCGATTCAAATCATCATGTTTAGAAATTAATGCAAATGTAATTTGTTATTACTAAGCCTCTGCACAGTGGGTAAAACTCACTGTGTCCAACTGGCATGCAATTACACTGAGGAACAGTGAAGTTCAGTGACTTGCACACAGGCATCTGGTGATCCAATAGCAGAGACATTTCTAGAAGGCAGCAACTCCTAGGCTTCATGACTGTTGGTGCAAGTTGGCTACAATTAGTAGATCTCTAATTACACTGTTTCATCATCTCCAGTGTCGAAGTGTGGAAACTGAGGCACTGTGCAGGGAAAAGTCAGGTCTAAAATTTCTGCGGTCCAGCGATAGAGCCAGGCCGGGAGATAAATGTGGGCTTCCCAAATCTCAGCTCGATAACCTGTCAACGTTTCTTTTCAAAACTCCTTTAGCTGACAGATTAATATGCTTTTCTGGGAAAGTTCAGCATACGAGATTTGCACAGTCTCAGCAAAGCTTCAAATCTCGTGCTTTCGCAGTAGTTCGAGGGCCAGTGATTTTCCAGTGGTTAAAAGGTTTATTTGCAAAACAGCCTGTTGGAAATCATGGTTCTGGTTCTTTGGCTTGCTGCTGCTGGTGTGTGGGTTGGTCATAACCCTCCTGGCACCACGGGAGTTTCGCTGGGATCGAGCCCCAGCACATTCAGTAAAACAAACTGGTAACAACTACCATATCGACACGGCTTCGCTTGAACAACTTAAGCAAGGAATCTATTTGAGCTGGGAATTAAAAGAAGCTATTACAACTTTCCCTCTGGTATTTTTATTTTGTTTACTCATGAGACCTGGCTCTTGCCCCTCTGACTTGCATCAAGTCCATATTTGGAGAACTCTGCACTCGTTAGCATACTTATGCTCAGGCAAATTTTAGAGATTTTTTTTTTTTTTGTATACACAATGTGCTTTTCTTATTTTTTTTCTTTTTTCTTAAACAATTTAAATCAGAAGGTTGCCCCTTTCATTTCGCTTTCAAAACATGACCAAAAAGGGATCTAACTGCTTTCTTCAACTACTTGATGCTAACGTTTCTCTCACACTTGTTATTGCTCTCTGACCACCATGTCCCATCCCGCATCTCCTCTTGGAAGAGGAAGCAGACCGCGCTACCCTGAAGCTGCAGCGGGGTGGGGGAACCTCAAAAGTTTGAGTTTGGGACGGTTCAAAGAAGCAGCCCCGCAGCCTGGATGTGCTGGTGAGATGCAGTGCCGTGGGGCTGGGCAGCAGGTCTCCAGGGAGGGTACTGGGAACCTCTTCACGTTTCCAGGACATTCTGTTAATGCCCAAGGCGTGGCTGTCCCCGGAGCTGCCACTCTTGCCCAGCAGTGAGCCTCTACGTGGGGGAGAAAGGAAATCTAACAATCCCGTGGGATTTTTTTTCTCTGGTGCAATGACACATTCTGTCTGTTAAGGCTGTTAATACCTCATGCAAGCCATTCCCACCTATTAAAGATACCACAACTGTAGTGAACCTGAATAAATTCAGGTTCTAAATCAATAGGGTTCTGTAAGTGGCAGGCAAACCACTTAATGTGGGTGCATGTTTAGGACTATCGTGACCGCAGTGGTTTTAGGGATGCAGCTGGCAGACTTAGCTCAGGAGCGAGCTGACCAATGACAGCAGCCAGCACCTGTCTCTCAGCCCCCCTGCGCAGGTCAAAGGGCCACTCAAGCAGGAGGGACCTGCAGGTCTCCAGCCAGGAGGACAAGGGGCAGCCTCAGCAGCACCAGTGCAAAATCCTGCCCGTCACCAGTACCTGAAGCCCTGGAGGAGGCGCTTGTGCTAGGGAGCTGGCAGAGGGGCTTACCTTACCCTGTGGGCACCGAAACTCTGCAGCCAGGTCCCACCTGGGAGAGGGACAAGGGCAAGGGGCAAGTACCAGCTGGTTCCCTCTCCAGGAGCCAACAAGCCTTGTTACAGGGTGGGATATGGGTGCATCTCATTGACGTGTCTATTCACAGGAACTGCCTGGGGATTTAGATCCCCTCAGTAAGATTTTAATGTTTACTAAGCCCTCACTTCGTTGCCGCTAACCTCAGATGTAGCCCTGGAGATACCTCCTTTTCCATCACTGATCTTTGTATCTCCAAACTCAGCTTCTGTTCAGGCCCAGAGGCTCCTGAGGTTGGACTGGGTTGACCTGCTTAGTCTCTATTCCATTCCCAAATTGAGATCAGAGTGCCTGCTGGAGGTGAGCACAGGCAGGTGTTCCCAGCAAGCGGCTGGACGGGCGAGCTGGGTGCCGGGCACAGCCACGGAGGCAGATCTCTCATCAAATGCCGGTAGAAGAGATGCCTTCCTCCTTCCTCTTTCCACTCCCTCAGCCACAGTGTGGGAAACTTCTTTTCATGCTTGTTTCTATTCTTAAGGGATTTGAGCCCATGCTCCCACTTCTGAGGAGAGGTCCTGCCTTATTATCAGGGGCACATTTGTGGGCAGTTTGAAGCTAGCGCGGGAATAATAAAAATAACTGGGAAATAGAGAATGCCTCTCAACAAGCATTGTACTACACATATTTTTATACATCTAATAAGGAGAATAAGAGTATAAATGAGAATATACCTAAAGGTTAGGATGTTTGAGTGCAGGGAACAAGTCCTACTCCTAGGAATAGTTCTTTACTTCATTCAATATTAGACAAATTATTGCTGGAAAAACACTTACAGTCATTGGAGTAGGAGCTGCAATCCAGAAGCTCCTGCCTGAATGTCTAGAGTGTTGAAATCCTTCCATCCTTCTCTTACTTTGTGACCCAAAAGATCTTCAATTACTGGGAGCAGTATGACAGCTCCAGTGAGATGGAGCTGCTGAGTTTTTCTCTTTCCCAAATATCCTTTAGCCTGATAGTCCGAGCTTGGTCTGTGCCTGTAGAGATGTGAGTCCCTCAAATCTGCAGGCATGGGCTGTAGGCAGCTGCCCTGCTTTCTTTCTCCTGCTTACCCAGTCTAACTGTTAAAGAGAGATAACCCTTCCTCCTCCTTCACTGTGTTAATATGGTCTTCCCTGGCCCCTTTTTTGGATGAGGGGACCAGCGTGCACGCCTCACTCCAGGGCAGGGGTCCAGGCTGTGAGCTGAGAAGGTGTGTAGCTGCCTGATGCCTGGCCTGCACAGTAGCCCCAGAACAACTCCTGGTGTAGCTGGTCTGCTGACGCTGGCCAGAAAGAAGAAAGGTGAGCGCTTTAACCAGCTACATTCTCCTGCTGTGTTTGTGGACAGCCTGGTCTCTTGCCTCCTCTGAAAGTACTGTCTGAAGTGTCCCAGGTATTGCTTAAAGCAAAACTTGACCTCCAGATATTTTGCTATTGTTCAGCCTAACTTCTTTGTCTGTAGGGCAGAGGAGTATGCACAACTGTCAGAAAATAATAATTTAAAAAATATATTTATGTATTGAGAGAATTTAAACTGTTAGGTACAGGGGAGCTGTTCGCTTAAGCTGTTCAAGAACATGTGGATATACATACAAGCAAGCCACCTCATCCATATTGTTAGTATAAGGTAGCGTTACGCTTAGTCCAAGCAAAGAATGTGCGTATTGTATTTTCAGATGTGCTTTAATAGACTTTACAGCTAAGACTGTTACAGCTTAGACCAGTTATTTAATTTGGTACTTCTATATTGTTGTTACAGTAGTATCCAATTGCCTCACAATTTTGAGTGTGTTTTTTACTCCTGTTGTTCTTTTTGTTCTGCAGAAAGTGTTTACGACTTCTCACAAGGCTCATAAGGTTTCCTTTAACCCAGCCCACTGCAGTCAAGAAGGAAAATGTCCACAATATTCCTATCCTGCAGTCTGGGGGCAGAGATGGAGAGAGGTTATGATCTGTCCAATGTCATAAATAAAGTTTCTGACAGAGCAGGGCATGAATTCAGTTCTTTTGAGTTTATACTTGTCTGCTAGGTTAAGCTGAGACATTTTCTTTTTTCCCTCTTACAGGAATTTTTTCTTTGTAGAAAAATCTGATTATTATTCTTTAATAGAGTGTTCTGAATAACTTGATAGGTATCATTTCTACAGTATCTAAAATAATGTAAATGACTCAGCAGAAAAGTAATGGCAAAAGAGTGTGAAGATACAGATGTAGATCCAAAACTCATCATCCTGGTAGTCTCTGGAGTGCATGAAAAACTGGCAACTGGAAGATACTTTTGTTTGCAGCCTGGCATCTGATTGTCATCCAAGGAGGAAAGGAAGGAATTAGAGAAGAAGATAAATTCTCGCTGCCACAGTCATCCTTTGTGTCCTTCTTGTTGAAAGCAGGGCAGGACTGTAAGTGAAAAAATCATGATGAGAGTGGAAAAGAGTTAAAACCACCAGCAAAACCGTTCCTTCTCTGTTCACTCTGTCTCCCTCCATATTTCTTCTCTCAAAGCAGTGCAGAGAAACACGTCCCAGTGCAGATCTTTAGCACAAAATCGCTTGTATGGAAGAAAGAAAGGTGTATTATATTATCTTACTGGATCTGTACAGAATTGAACCTGTCCATTGCCTAGTGCCTTTGCCAGGGAAATTCAAAATTACTTCTGTCATGGAGGCTTCCACCTCTGAAATAATATTTTGGATGGACAAAGTTATTTTTCTTAGTAGTTCTTGCCATTACAGTCACATTTCATTTAGGTTTTGGCGACCATTGTCCTAACCCAACAACTCAGTCAAATCCCTACATGGTTTTAAAAACAGAAACTAGAACTAGATCAAGTAAGTCTGACCAAAGAGTGGTGAAAATTATTCTCTGTAGGAAGCAAAATGTGCAAAATTGTACTAATAGACAGTGGTGCAGAAAGGCTGTTTGTACTTGGACACGCCATCCTTACAGCATCAAGTTCTATTGCCAAGTGTTCATCATACTATGTGTGGCAAGCTACTGGTTTTGCGTGTATTTCACCGGGAATGCACAAAAATGATGAGGACCTAAGGTAGGCGTTCCAAGCCCTTACTTTGTTTTCCTTTCCTTCATCCTTTTACAGAGCTGCTTAAACCCAGGTTCAGAAGAGTTAGTAACTGTGTAAAGATGCAATAGTTGTCTAATGGAGACTTGCTGAACACCAGTTCCCATGATTTTCAGTGGAAGTTAGGCATCTCCTGGACTGCTTCTTTCTGTAAACCTGACTAGAAAGCTATTTGCATTTTTTTGGCTTACACGATATGTAAAATTTCGTATAAATAACCTGGGAGCTTTAGCAGCAATGGGAATCAGACAGATGCTTTTGAAAATTCTAGCTGCCGTCATATACAAATAAACAAGAAGGTGTGTTGGTAAAGATCAGAATTTTGTTACAAAACAGTATTAACTGAATGATTCCCCACATGTAGTCAAGGGGTCCTGGCTGGTTTCATCAAAACTATTCTCTAAATTAGCACTGTAAAAGTGGAAGCGTCTTACTGTAATTGTATCAGGCAAGGACCATCTTTCTTTTGTATTTCTGAAGTGTCATAATACAAGATTTCCACCCTTGATGGAGCTAAGAAGCACTGTCCTGTTACTACCACTCCTGTCACTGTGGCTACAGTTACAGGAAGTCTTCCCACCAATTTCTGAGCAAGAGTTCCTACAGTTTTGAGGTCTGTGCTATGCCTCAGAACCCTACCGATATATAGCATATAAAATCTAGATTTGCACGATAAAGTGTCAGATAAAAATGAAAACCCTAATAAGATCACTTACAGAGCTTTGGTACAGCAGAAAACAGTGATTTCAAAATAAAACTTCAATTAAGGATAAAAATAATTTTGCAAATAATACTGTATTTGCATGGGAAGTATGCAAAATATCATCATGCAATTCTTAATCAACTAGAGAGCTGTCAGACGTACAACAATAAGTTAATTCTGCTGTTAATATTGCTGCACATTATAAATATTAATTGAATGCCATTCAACATTAGTTTCATTAGTGTTTAGCAACAGTTTTAACTCTCCCCCACCTTTTAAATTGTCAAATAATTGACTTTCTTCTGCTCATGTCTGTTCTCATAAAGTGGATTAACGTGGAAGAGCAAGAAAACACCATATAACACCACTTAAAGGACCAAATAATTACGTTTCTAAACACATTGCGAGACTGTCCTATTTACCTAAGTTTGATAAACCATGAAGCAAAGTTTTGGACTGCTGGCCAAGCTCAGTCTGGCTCTAGGCATCCTTCTGCATTGAGGAGAGTATCTGCCATCCTGTGCACCTGCTGCATACCATGGCTCTGACCAAAATTCATGAAATGCCTGAAGAAAGCTGACAGACGGCCTGTGGGAGAAACTGTCTGGTTTTCTCATTAGCAAGAGCTAAAGGGTCTGTATCAGGGCCTTTCATGTGGTAAAAAGAACTCATTAATTGCTTAATTCTGTGGTTGCTATTTATGTCATTATTTATTAATATTCTAGATTCTGACACTGGGGCAAATTTTAGTCTTAGTTAATTTAGTAAGTTAATCGTAAATTTAAAAAGTGGCTTGATGCACTATTGTTCTTTTGGATTTCTTCTAATTCAAACAAAAACCTAGACCATTATAGGGTTTCTTCCCCACTATCGCAGTGCATGTATCCTTTTTTGTGTTAGCGCAGTATTACATTCCAGTGGTGCAGCGTAAATCCCTTCGCAGGTATTCATAGAATCATAGAATCATAGAAAGTTTTGGGTTGGAAGGGACCCCTAGAGGTCATCTAGTCCAACTCCCCTGCAGCGAGCAGGGACACCACTAACTACATCAGGTTGCTCAGAGCCCTGTCCAACCTGGTCTTGAATGTTTCTAGGGATGGGGCCTCCACTACCTCTCTGGGCAACCCGTTCAATGGCTTTGTATTGAAACAGAACGCAAGGTTGATGAATACAGGTCTATTTTACAGACATGAAGATGAATATACCTAGACAGCAACTTTGCTTGCTGGAGGGCACCTTACTGAGACCGTGCAGAACCTAAGAAAAAAACCAGGATACGAGCCCTTGCTGTAACCACCAACACATTTTCTTCATCACTGGACTTTACTAGCTCCTCAGCAGCGATAGTCATGTTGGCCAGCGATGTACAGCCATAAACAACTTGGCTCTTATTTCAAGCACCCACAAAACATCATGTTTCATGTTACGTATGTTTTTATGTCATTGAGAAATCCAGTCATCACCCTGAGGAATGGGTTACATTTGTATAACGGTTCAATCGGACCTCTAGAGACCTAATCCAAAGTGCTCAAAATGACTGGACAAGAGAAGAACAACCTCATGCAAGCCAGCTGGCGTGAGATGGTGCAAGAGTTGGTTCCCTATCTTCACCCCAGGTAACAAGCAGATAACACGCCTTAGCCAAACACAGGTTATTGACCATCATACAAGAGTAACTGGATGAAAACATGGAACAGACAGGTGATCTTATTGCTGCTTTCCCCCTTCAAAATCATGAAGTGACTTTGCCTTTGCTTTATGAATCTGAGAATGGGGCATATTTACACACTAAAAAAATGCAGCACTTTTACCTTTACTTAATTTTTTCATCTTAGTTCTCTCACCATCATTATGAAGCATGTAAGTAGCAAAGGGACAAAGGCTGAGGATCCTCAGGCTGCATGAACTGGCTCTGTGGAAGAGCAGGAAATTGCCTTCCATGAACCATTTCAAAAATGCACCCAGAGTCTCATTGCTCTGAGATTTAATAACCTTTTCTCATCTTAAGCCCAAAATAATTCAGGCCAGACTATAGCAATTTTTTACTGTATCAGTTTTATCATTTACTTAATGAGCTCTTCTCCCTCCTAGTGTTTATCCTCAGATGTAGGCAGAAAGGAATCACCACCCTCACAGAAGTATTTTACAACGTAAAAAGAAGTAAGATCTTTGTCTCTGTTCATATGATGTGCTCTTCATTTCCCTCATCTTCCTAGCAGTCTTTCTTTGCTCATACTTTAGCTCGTCTTTGCAGACTTTGATGTCCAAAAGATGTGTTCTGTATTCCTGATGAATCCTCACCAATGCTGTCTATGATGGCAATGATACTGCACTGTCTCTCCTGGAAACCCCTCTCCTGACACATCCAGCGATTATGTTCGCTGTCCATCACCCCGCACACGTTGTCCGTCCCAACCTGCTGATTTTCTTACAAGTTGGGATGGGATTTTGTGGTGAGACCAACTGCTTTGTTAGGAGGGCAGTAAAAACCAACATACTCTTTTGTGTGATTGCCAAGGTTCAGCACAGTAACTGACTGGCAGGATTTCAGATGAGCATTTTATGCTTCTTTAAGACAACACAGACCAAAATATGCTTGGAAAGGTGAGCACAAGAGAAGGAAGAAGAAGCGCCGTTTATGCCTGTGCTATGACCTAGTTAACATGTTACTTTTGTGAGAACCTGAGAGGTACATAAATTGATGGTTATCTTCCCTTCTGAGCTGTCAGCCCTCGCCTGGATGACACACTGATTATTACTTTAAGCACAGATGGGTATGGATGGCTGCTTCAGGGAGGAGCGGGCTGTGCTAAGCAGCAGTGTGTGTTGAGCGCACAGTGGTATTAGCATAGAACAGGACCGAAGGAGGCATAGTGCCTCTGCTCACTTCTGCTCTATGGGAGCAAAATAAGGCACTTTTGGAAAGATGTTTAAAACACATAGAGGTATTTCTTACGTGTAGCTATGTGTACGTCTACTCGGCATTCACTGCACAGCTCCCTGTGTAGTGAGTCCAGTGGCTGCAAGAATTAAAGGTCTGTGTGACCGGCATGTCCATCAGTAACAAACTGAGGACTTTGTCTCCTTCTATTTGGAAATAAGTGAAAACAAGAACTGGAACACTTTGGTTAAGGCAACAAAAATTAATACCTCAGAAGTCACACGGTTGTCGTAATGCGTCCTACCAAAGAATAACACTACTTTGTATCCATATTTTGCTATTCTTTGGCTTGTGCTTCCTTCCTTTAACGTACAAAGGGAGTGCAAATTGCTGAACGTAACTTCAGCAGCCACCCTAGCCACCAGCATGCCTAAGCTCTGGCTGACCAGTGCGTTCCCAGCACAGACTTTCAGCCAGGAAAGGCACATCCAGGTCAGCATGTATTGGTGTGTACCCGTGTAGGCACCAGTAGGTTTCTTCTCGAGGATTCATGGAGAAACCCTGATTTGGGAGACATGTAGGGATGAGTCTGGGGAGGGGATGTCTGAGTTAACTGCACTAAACTGCACTGAGAAATACCTGGGTGATAGAGAGTCCAGGAAGAAGCTTAGGAAAGCTGCCAGTAACGTAGAGATCCCACAGAGCAGTGTGGATTTCAGCGGCATAATAAGTCCTCTCCTGAGGGTCTTCATTTTCTCAGGGTTTTTGTACTTACAGAAGTGAGGCATAGATACCATTTGCTCCTTCTGACTTCACAGATAAAGGTATAAAATGCACATGAAAGATGTAGAAACCCCCAAACAATCAGGAAAAATAAACAAAAATAAATTAAAATACAACAAGATGCCCATTTAAACCTTCTATGTGATAATTATTACAGAATCAGGTTTTCCTTAGATGTGAGGGCTAGGGCTTTGGCTTTGCTTGCGATTGCCTCCGTACCATTAGCACAAACCTCTCCAGATGAGCTGGTCTAAAGCCGAACGAAAGGGACGTGGCACGTATCCCAGCGAGTCCTGGCAAGGCTTGCGAAATGCCTCTTCCCTTCCCGAGGCAGTGCGGGTGGGAACTGCTGGCGGTGACGCTCCCAAGCCCCGATGCCACTGCCTGCCCTTTTACAGCATGAAGACGTGCCACGTGCCTTGGCCTGGGTGCTGTTCTCAGAAGGATACCGGGCGCTGGACCGAGGTCCATAATAGGAGTCATGAAGGAAGAAAATTTTAAAAAGTCCAGGAACCAGCTCAGAATGTTTTTCTTTGTGGGCATACATTGCTTGTGGCAGGGGAGGGGTGTAAAGCTGTCGTGGGGTCGGCGTACAGTGACATGAGACAACAAATAAGAAAACCTGTTGATGTACTGGGAAACTCTATTCTTTCAACTCCCAGTTAAGGACAATGAAATTTTATTTTGCATGCTCTAGCTCTTCTTATTTCTTCCCATCGCATAATTTTTAGCAATATTTGCAAAAACTTTGAGGCATTATTGCCGCAAATACATAATGAAGATTTGATTACTCATTCTCCTCCACTATCATGTGCCAGACACACAGCCTACTCTGACAGATTACTGCTCTTAAAGTTGTTACAGGAAGGTTAAATAAAATGTTACTTTTATGACACTGAATATCTTTATGATGTTTTAGCTAAATCATAGGCTGTTTGGTGATGGCACAGATGTGCCAGGTATTAAAATCAGACTGGCAAAATGCCATCAGTCCTTTAGTCAAGCTATCATGTCTCTGATCTCTTAAGCACCCACAATTTTTGATACTGCACCTGAGGAGCCCAGCCCTGCCACACATCCTCCTGCACGCTGCAGGACACGAAGCAAAATCAAAACACGTCAAAACTCCTCAAATAGTGGGAAGTCTGAACTGAAGCCACCAAAAATCTCAATTTTCCAAATTCCTGTCTGCTGGGGTTATTAACCATCCCCTTTCAGGACCTTCCTTCACTAATTTATTTCACTTTTGAAGTCTCAGGAAAAGGCAGGTACCATCCCAAAGTGGTAGCTAAGGGTATATATATATATATGTGTGTGTGTATGTGTGTGTGTATATAGTCTATGAAAAAAATAATTAAAAATAAGAGACGTAGCTTCCAAGGCAAAAGCAGTACCATGAAAAGAATTACTGATACTCATATCTTTACATGAGAACATGAAAACTCAGAAAACGAAGATTAAAGAAGACAAGGAAAGTTCAAAATCTCGGTATTGCATCATTGAACTTGTTCTTTAAAATACAGCCTGAGCCGGACAGTGATGTAGAATGGATATTTTGACATGTTCTTGGTGAAAATTTCATATTTATATAAGAAGAAAAGTAGACTGAAATGTTTGCAGATTTTTTTATTCTACTTGCTGTCTGCTCTAGCTCTATCTGTTAAAAAAATATAGATAAAAGTTTTGTCGACACACTTTAAGTGATAATGGGATTTCTCTTGAAATAATATAAGCAATAAATTACAATGTAAATGCTTGAAGGCATTTTAGGTCTCAGCAATTTTTATAGTTTAATTCAAGCACAAAGAAAGTGAACTTATTCAAATATTTTGAAATCTTGATTTTTTTAGTATTGCAATCTATTTTTCAGCACATTCGAAATGTTTCAAGAGATGAAAGTATCTCATTTTTAAATCATTCACATACTTGTGCCAAACTGGTTTTTTTCAAGACTTAAAGGAAAGCCTGGGCTGAAGCTGGCCAGCTATTTGAAGAGCCATACTACGAAGATACTGACAAAAAAAGAAAGATTTCAAAGTGATTTTATATATATTATTTTGAGAATATAAGAACAACAGAATTGTCAGTGTAAGCGCAGACTGTAAAGGTCTCTGCACCCACTTTCAGCCCCTTCCCGTCGATGTACTAGTGTGAATTAGTCACAGTATGGATTAAAAACAGGTCAAAAATATTTATTTGCTAGCCTTTACTGTGTTATGTGTGTGGTGCTGCCTTCAAATATTTGCGATTGACTCACTGAACATACTTTCCTTAGCCAAATAATATAGACACATACTTCAAGTAAAAAGTTGAGACCAGAGAAACATTTTCTACCTGCTGCACTGAAGTAACACCCAAATCTCTCCTTAATGTTGATGCCAGTTGTGCGGCTAGCTCTTCACACAGCGCCCTGTAAATCTGCTTTTAAAATTCCAGGAAAAAAGAAAGGATTCCTCACTGTCATAGGACTCCTGTCAAATTTAGAGCACTGAAGCAGAGCAAGGGTGATCGTGCTTTGTGTTCCAGAGTAGAAGAGAAATGTCTCATGGCCTGGAGATGATGCTTTTTCCCACCGGGTATTGCACATTTGGGCTGCGACTTTATGGGTTTCTTTCTCTGAAGCGCTCAGTACTTCAGTGCTGGGCACCATAAAAACCACAACAGGGAGTTGACAGACCAAGGGGGAAGCCACATCTTCTGATTATTTGAAGGCTGGTTTCTCTTGGTTTGCATGGAGAAATAACCCAAAAAAATCTTTCGCCTGGCCACGACCAGCTGCCCTGGGTCACCCAGCACACATCTCATTTATGGCAGGAGGCTACTGAGGGTTGTGTGCCGCCTTAACTCCCTACCCAGCTACAAAACTGCAAAAATATTTTGAAAGAAATTTGCATTGTTCTCCTCCTAGCCAAGAAAAAAGATATAGGTAGGTAGGGGGTCCTCTTTCTCTGGCAAACCAGGAGAAATATTTCAGCTGGGTGCAGTCTGAGGGCTAAGTGACCGCTGACAACTGCATCGCTGTTAGAGGTTTTACCTAAATGAAGATGCTGCAAGAAGGAAACTCTTTCTGGTTAAATAATGGGTGATTTATTTCCTTGTTATGTAAACAAATCAGTAGTCAAGTTGATAATAGCTGCAAAGAAGTGAGATACCTCTTTTCACAGAGGATCTTGACATTTAAATAAATTTAAGAGAAAGGGAAAATCCAGTAAAGAGGTATTAACATTCAGTTGGAAACTGCTTGGATTTAACAAACCTATGTATTTTGAGATCCACAGGAGGTTCTGTCTGGACATCAGGAAACTCTTTTTTACTGTGTGGGTGACTAAGCACAGGAACAGTTTGTCCAGAGAGGTCATATAGTCTCCATCCTTAGACATATTCAAAAGCCATCTGGACACGGTCCTGGGCAACTGGCTTTTGGTGACCCAGCTTGAGCAGGGAGATTGGACCAGATGACCTCTGGAGGTCCATTCCAACCCCCCTTCTGTGATTCTGTATCTGTCACAGCACTGCTTAGAAATTATTTTTGACATTGTACTAGCTTTCAACTAGCTCATGTCTGTACATAGAATAGGCTTCAGTGATTTGGTCTTGTCTTTACTATTTACCATTTTGATTGTCTTTTGCTTTGACTTTGCTGTATAAATCCATGTTTAAAATAGCCAAAATGCTGGAACATCAATGAGGATCTCCAGTTTATGGGAGGGAGCTTCTGGCTTCACTGGTTTTATTTGCATTGCTCCCCATTGAATTTCATGTCCACAGATTTTGTGAGTTTATGTTCAGTCTCAGAGTTTTCCCAAACTAATTTCAAAAAAGAAAAATGTAAAGGAAAAACAATATGCCATCTTCAGTTAACTTTGTATAATCTGTTGCTATTTCAGAAGGGGCAAGTAACTGCTCTAGTGCAACAAAGATCCGTATTCACAGCTACCATTCCAATGACAAAAAAGGAGATAAGGAGAGGTAAGGCTGCTGAAGCAGAAATTCTTTGTTATTTGCAAGCAAATTTTCTCAATTTTCAGTAAATCACACTGCATTATTAACTAGCAAAGATTTAGCAAAGCCACAGCTACAAGAGAGAATACTTTGTACTTCAAGCCTTTAATCCAAGACTATCAAAACACTTCAGAAAGGCAGGCTTTGTTACTACCAGAACACAGATGAGGAAACGGAGGCACACAATTCATGTGGTTTGATCTTGAATGCAATGTAAACTCATCCACAAATGGAAGAAACTTAGGGTTTTTTTGTTTCCACTCTACTCAACTTATCTTCATGGTGTAACTGTATTTACTTACTGACACTACTATGCAGATTTAGGGCTTGCTGAATGTCTAACATAGTACATAATGAATAGGAAATTATCTGTTGAATTACAAACAGTGGGTACAATAATAAATGATAGTTAATTATGTGTAATAGATTTGATCGTTTCTTGCTACAGGATGTCAGTAATAAAAATAATTTTAAAAACTAATCAACTTCATAATCTTACAAAACAAAATATATTAGCTATCTGTTACCTTCCTTTCATGGTTTGTTATTAATTTTCTATTGTTATCCGAAGGCAGGACACAACATAACACACAAACCGTTCTTTGCTATTTAGAAGATATTCTTGTAGTTCAGGTACGTACATGATTATTGAATCATCATAAGCAGAGTGGTTTTTCAGTTATTTTTCGAGATAAAAGGAAACACTGGAATAACGAAAAGGGGGGGGGAGAAGCAAGAATCAAGAATCACCAATAAGTAAACAAAAACATGTGGAAAACAATGTGAGATGCAGTATTTAATTGTCTTCCAAAGAATCGTTTGTGCTAGAAATCCAGCATTTTTACTTCAAACTTTTAAACTTCTTGGGTCAAAATTATACTTACCTGAGGACACCCTTACACAGTTATGACACTAGAAACCCATCTTTTTGCAAATGAGAAATCAGGTCTAAAAACTGCAGATTCTGAAGGTCTCTATAATCAGCTGTCCAAAGCTGTCAGCCAAGCTGTAAATGAGCAATTGCCCTTCTACCTCTGCAGCAACAGACTTTTTTGGTTAAATTTAGTATTATCAATCTACAAGGGTGTTTTCTCCCTTTTTTTTTTATATAATATCTGACAGCTTTTGTAACAGAGTTTTTCAAACAGGACTTCAAATTAGTTGTATTTTCTTGTTAATGTGACCAATAAAGTGGTGTGAATTTACCCAAAGAGCTGCCATTTTATACTGAACATCTCTGGTTGTCCATAAACACTTTGAAATGAATTGAAGGGAGACCTTTGAATGAGACAGCAGTTAGTAGCATAGACCTGCCCTGTATTGGCTTGAGTCACCTGATTAAGTAGCTTTTTACTTTCAAGGGTTTCAAGTGAAAAATGTATTGGTTACAAAATTTGGACAGTTATCCCATTTATGGTAGAAATCCTATTAAAATTAATCAGCCTTTCCATTTAAAACAGTCTGATAAAATTTAAATTATGAAAATACTATGCTACATTTAAACTATCGTTCAGTTAGCTCATTAATGAGATCAAAAGTTACCACTTTTTGTGACACTTGATCATCTGAAAGCATGTCAAGAACTTAAATCAAAGACCTTTCGAATGCAGTACATTTCCATGGAAATAGTCATATCTGAGCCAAAGTTAATACCTTTTCTCTCAAACCAGTGCATTTGTCCAGAAAATAGCACACTGAATGGAACAGGAACTAATTCTTCACCCCAAAGGCAAAAGCACCCAGCACAATGAATATGTGGCCTGAAAATGATACACAGTTTAGCACAAGCGCATCTGGAGCACCATTCCTAATCAGGTCTGGTTTTATAAAGAGATTCAAGTGCTCTTTCTCTTACCATAGCAGATTTACTATGACTATGACAACACTCACGTGTCGTGGCCATCATTATAGGGGGATTAGACAGTGTCACTATTTATGAGGAACAATCAGAGGTGATAAAAATCTTCCTAATCAAGTGGTAATAATCACTTTACGCTGCATTGTCAAATACCTTATTTCTGTTATCAGTCTTCTATTTTGTCATATGTCTGTGAAAGTCTCACCCTATTGCCCTTTTCAAACGCATTCACTACTATGGAAAAACTTCTACTCCACTTTAAAAAGTTCCTTATTTATTGATAGGAGCAGTTCGAATGTGTGGCTTAGAATGTGTATAGGCACCAAACTCTGATGTGTATAGGCATCAAACTCTGATCCAGATGAATATCAGTGTTGCACTGGTGTGAATGCCTTTTAATGAAAGGCTAAACCAGGGGTTAATCTTTTGGTTGGGTGCATTGGTTTGCGGGTTATTCTACTGCCAATGAAGTACTGCTTTGTCTGTGAGCAGTGTACATCGTTGCACTTGGGTTTGGTTGCTATATAGTATTAGCGGGGCAGAAGTAGGTTTCCTGGCAGCTGGGGTCCCCCAGACTTGAGTAACACTGATGAAGGGGCACTGCATGCTCGGGTGAGCCGTCAGCCTGCCTCCCTAGTCTCTCCGCCTGGGTGATAAGAGGCCAAAGAGCCCCAAAAAGGAGGAAATAGGAGCCCATGGGAAAAGTGAGGGGCCAGAAAAGCCCGAGGAGAAAACGGCCCCACGGTGGGGAGAAGAGAGAGCCACCCAGGGACATGCTGACCAGGGAGGGCAGCTCCCTCGCGGCAGCAGGCTGAGCATCCGCTTACTACCTATGACAAAACCTGGTTCTTGTCCCTGTCCATTTGGTCACAGTGCGGGCATGGAGCACCTTCCTGAAGTCCAATCTCAGCAGGACCTGCAAACAAGGTTATAAGGGAAAAGCAACCTGGGGGGAGTCTCCCCGGAAGCAGAAGAACCTGGTGCTGAGCTGCTAGGGTAAAAAGGGGAGGCATGAAAATGAATAGCGTGGCCCAATATCTGGGTTTTTCAATCTGTAGATAGATCTTTACCGTTATGCATCATATGTACGCAGTGGAGCATTATCCATTGTCTGTAGGGCATCCTGGGATGCTTTGAAGTAAGGCAAAACACCATTTCTGGGAAGAATCACAGAGTGCTTGACTGAAAACTACACATACGAAGAAACTGTTCACATCCTAAAAAAAACCTCCAACAAACTACAAAAGATGTCATTATTTTGATGAGAACTCGCTAAATTTATATTTTTACCTCGTTTTCCTTCTGGGACACCTTATGAAAAACAAACTTTGCAGCTGACTCCTAAAATGGAGGCGCATACCAGAGCCATGTTGTTCAGTAGGTTTGTTTATCTTGGGTTCAGTTGATTTGTTGCAGAAATATGCTAGACCCTTAATCCCAGTAGGAAACTGAAACTGTGAGAAAGACAAAGTCTGGCTGACCTCCTTCAAGAACAAGCAGCAAATCCTGCTGAGAAACAGCAGTAGCAAAAACAGAGGGTATTACCAGAGAGTTTTGTCTTGGAGGATGACAACTGTTTAAAAAATGCAGTGACTGAAGGAGTAATTCTTCTACACCCTCCCACTTTGTCTGTATTAAGCACGTAACAAATGGTGAATTGAAATCTATACTGGTAATAGTGTCAATGAGGGATCAGGATTATACATGATACTTCCTCAATTTGTTATGCCTCATTAGCATCGTGGCTTATTGCAGAGAATGACACAGTTCCCAGGCATTCCCTCATGGCCTGTCCTGATGGATAATGGAAATAAAGAAAGGCAAGACACGGGTGACACACTGCTCTCACAGCATTTATCAGGGGCATAGTTAGCTGGGTTAGGTATGCTTCATGTCCTCCGTCAGAGTCACATATTGATCTGAATTAATAGTCGTGCTCGCTTGGTACTTTTCCAAGGAGCACCCCATGTGGAAGAGGCCATGGTGCTAATGAATACACAAGTTTATTCTCTGAAAAAATATTTACAGTGGCATGAGAAAAAGCAACAAACATGGCTCTTTGCATCAGAAACGCAAACTCCCCCCCATGTAAGCTGTTCCTGCTGACCTGGTTTCACTGGAGGCAAAATTCTGCTGGCATGCAAATTAAATGGATATATTCATCTTACCTGAGCTTAAACTTTAAGAATAGCTAAATGATAATTTTAGAAGATGGGGGGGGTTTGCGGTTCATGTGGAATCCGGATTTTGTTTCTGTAGCATGTCTTTGCCGCGCCTTGGCACATGTGAAAAAGAGTCTCACTACACACATTATCAGTCAGGAAGCCCCGACTTCAAGTGAAAGGGCAAGTTTAGGAAGAAACTAGGGACTGAAGTCCCTCATGAAACAGAACAATGCTGAAAACTAAGTTGGGGTACGTTCACACCGTTAATTAGGATCAGGCTTCTGTCAAAATGAGAACCTGAATTTTCAGACCACCCAGACTGCTCTGATTGCCTCCCAAGGGACTCCGCTTGGAAACCTGCTGGGAGGTGGCCTGGCCTTCCTAGGAGAGCACTAGCAGCATAGCGGGGTAACTCATGACCAACATATCTCTTTCTGTTCCCCAGCTGAGATTAATGCCCACCTGCATGAGCATTTCCCCTCCTCCCCTCTGCTACAGCGCGAGGTTGAACAGAGTAGTGTAAAGTCTGGTCAGAGGAGTGTGGCTCCAGCTCCTGGGATCAGCCAGCAGGTAGCTTTAAAGTCATCTTGCGTCCTATCTGCTTCTTCTCAGATGAGAAGTTTGCCTGATTGCATCTGAATGAGATTTTAATTGCATCCTAGTTGTATCCTAGTGCAGGTGGGCTGAGAGCTTCCCTTAGGGCTGGACCAAACAGGCAGGGGATAGGTAAAGGTCTTAAGAATCACAGAATCATAGAATCACAGAATGGTAGGGATTGGAAGGGATCTCTGTGGGTCATCTAGTCCAACCGCCCTACCGAAGCAGGGTCACCTACAGCAGGCTGCACAGGACCTTGCCCAGGTGAGTCTTGAATATCTCCAGAGAAGGAGACTCCACAACCTCCCTGGGCAGCCTGTTCCAGTGCTCCGTCAACCTCAGAGGGAAGAAATTCTTCCTCATGTTCAGACGGAACTTCCTGTGCTTCAGCTTGTGCCCATTGCCCCTTGTCCTGTCACTGGGCACTACTGAAAAGAGCTTGGCCCCATCCTCCTGACACCCACCCTTCAGATATTTGTAAGCATTTATAAGGTCCCCTCTCAGCCTTCTCCTCTTCGGGCTGAACAAGCCCAGCTCCCTCAGCCTCTCCTCGTAGGAGAGATGCTCCAGTCCCCTCACCATCCTTGTAGCCCTCCGCTGGACTCTCTCCAGTAGCTCTTCATCTTTCTTGAATTGGGGAGCCCAGAACTGGACAGAGTACTCCAGATGAGGCCTCACTAGGGCAGTGTAGAGGGGATGTTCTCATCCCTCGACCTGCTGGCCACACTCCTCTTGATGCATCCCAGAATGCCATTGGCCTTCTTGGCAGCCAGGGCACACTGCTGGCTCATGATTAACCTGTCGTCCACTAGGACACCCAGGTCCCTCTCCACAGAGCTGCTCTCCAGCAGGTCCGCCCGAAGCCTGTACTGATGCATGGGGTTGTTCCTCCCCATGTGCAGGACCCTGCCCTTGCCCTTGTGGAACCTAATCAGGTTCCTCTCTGCCCAACTTTCCAGCCTGTCCAGGTCTCGCTGAATGGCAGCACAGCCTTCTGGTGTATCCACCACACCTCCCAGTTTGGTGTCATCAGCAAACTTGCTGAGAGTACACTGCTGAAAATAAAGTTTGGGGCCAGATTTCCTTTGATGTTAGTGATGCCAGTAAATGCATGATTTTAGGCCTCTGATTTTTAAAAGATTAGCTAAAGTGACTGTCACAGGAATAATAGCAAACCAGGGCATCATTTCATGTTCGAGTTCAGCACTTTTAATGTCAGACCCAGATAGCAGCAAGTCAAGCCACTCTCAGAAGGTGTGCTTTCCCTCCTAGCTCCTATTGTGGTGTATACCATTTTAATAACAAGTTACAGAGCAAAGAACTGAGGTTTAGGAGAAAGGAAATTTTATCTGCTTTCTCAAGGTTTTGGGAGAACCAGAACTTGAAGTCAGTAAGTGTTAAAATCAGACAGAGGGAAAAAAAGACCTAAAAGAACAGATTCATAATTAATGTTAGCTACCAGTAGACATCTTGTAAGGGAAAGAAAGTGGTAAGCAGCTTGTGCCTTTATCTGTCAAGAAGGCAAAGAGCAAGACTTGTGTGAAACCCACTCTGGAGCACTGGAAAAAAAAAGAAATCCCCATTCATCCACACGGAGTCTGTGAGGAAAAGAATAGCAACGAATTGAACGTATATGACCAGCAGATACACAAAGAATCTGCACTCAGGTTGGTCCACAGCATGGTTGTGTGATATATAGAAAGCTCTTTTTTTATCTATGTTTTCAATACTCAGAATTTCACTGCCACTTCTTGTAACAGCCATGAAAATTATGGTGTGTCCCTCTGATCTCGGTGAGATCTTAGCACTGATGACACAAATGTCAGCACTTCTACCTGTTCCATCTCTTGCATGAGAAAATACAATGAACATCAGGGAGAGCTACGCATTTTGTTATGAATTGGACTTCAGTGAAGCAAAGGGTTGGTGTTTGGGAAACCCCACCAGTGAAGAAGGCTAGGCCTAGGAGCTTTGTTAAAGTTATACGTGCATTTACTGTCCAGCTGCTTGAGAGCTAGATGAACCTCCAGTAAATGCACAATCATAGCTCTACAGAGACTCTGCGGATGGTGATTCATTTTAGCGACCTGTATGGGTGAAGCTGGAGTAGTGGGAGAGACTCAAAGGGTAACAAAGCCACCTTTCTTGTCATATGTGAGTTTTGCTGAGGCACCAAACGCTTGAGGTACATTCAACAGTTCAGCTGATGACTCACATGAGGGTTATAAGCCTTTTGATGTCAACAGTGCCCACAACCCTGAATACAAATGGGGATATTATTGTTTCTGGGGGGGTATTTGTAGTCTTCCATTCAAGACACCTTAGAGCAACACCTGAATGGTTGTGACAGTAAACTGCACTTTCTTGGTACCGATCATACACTGTGACCTGGTCTGTCAGCAGCTGAACTGTGCTTACATTGTCCAAACTGCAAAGTTTCACAACTAAAATCAGAAAATGTAGACAGTGAAAAATCTTTATTGTGCTAGAATCATCATTCAAAGCCAGTTCTAAAAGTAGCAAGAATAGCATTAAATGTATATCTATATATCTTTTTAACCTTTATACAGACAGCAGGAGCACTGCAAGCTAAATTTGCATTTCATAGTGGGAAACAAAACCATCCCACAAAGAGATGATAAATCATCAGAGGAACAACGAGGTGCCCTGACACATGCATATGTTTTTCTAAAATCACACAGAATGAAGATACGAGACACAGAACCCAATCTCCATCTCAAAGGTTTATTAACTATAACCAAGCCTGACTACATCAAGAGCAGTCTCACTGAAATTTGAAATAAGGATTTATTTCCAACAGTTATTCCATATCCTTTTTTATTATTATTTTTTGGACAATTAACTGACCTAGTTTTCAAATCATAAGAATTCTTAAGACAGTCTTTGTTATATAGGTGCAATGGCAATGCAGATTTACTATCAGTGATATTTTGGTTACAGGGAGAAAAAAAAAGGCTGTCATTCCTGCAAAGCTTGTCATGCAAGAGAATTATTCATTCTGCTTCAACTTTGTTGACTTCCGTGGAAGTATAGCAGATACAAGTTCAGAAAAGTAAATTTTTAAAGTGAAACCAAATGTAAAATTTCTATAGAAATGTTATTTTGACAGAAGAAGCAAAAGAAACACATACCAAAACATTCCATATGAAAATTTCAATTCACATTTTAAGTCTATTTTTTCCTATAGAAAACCAAAACAAAACATTTCCGTTTGGCTTTGTTTGACCCAAATTAGAGTATTGGATGGGGGTGGGTTTGAAAACGAAGCCAGATTGTTTTAAATCAACTGCCTTGGCATAAAACTGCATTTCCTACCAATACATTTACTTTGCCAATCATAGTTTCAGTCCCCCATTTCTTCTGGGCCAGCCTTCCTAGAAGACCACATATCCTATAAAGTAATAAAGGGATTTCACTGACACATGGCTTGTCTACGAGATAATTAATTCTCAGTAAGCAAGGATATGAATTTACAGTGTACTAGCTATGCTGCACTGACTCTCCATATGGACATCCTAATTGCATTGTGGCTTACTCTATCTAAAGCACATTAAGGATATAACTATGTAGACTTGTTACTGGGAAGAAAGCGAGGATAAGGGTTTACTACTCTCCTACGGCATTAGCTGCTACGCCTGAATTGCCTTGGTGAGCTCTCCTTTCTTGCAGTAACGTGAGAGAACACTGAGTGTCCAAGCTGGAATTACTGCAGACTATCTAATACGCTACAAATCCACCTCCTGACTTGCTCTTCCTTCGCTGACCTCTTCACTGAAGCTCTGATCTGTGTGATGCATCATACCCCAAATCTTCTAACAGCTTACTTGCTCTGCACACTGTGAATTTCCTCCTATGTGGCAGCATATGAAAGAGAGGCATCTCTACAGCATCCCTTGTCAAGAAGCAATTCTGTATGCATTCACCACCCAGTATTTTTATTTTATTAGCATGTACCACATGAGGGCCATGTTCACCACTAAAGCCTTTGGTCCTTACTGTGGTTTCATCCTGCGTATAACATTAATGCCAAACCATTTTGAGCATACCTCAGAAGGGAGGTAGGTGATTCAGCCTGGATACCACGTATTAACTGACCTTACTCTGGGCTTTACAGCTGCCCTCCATTTCCAGCTGTGTTGGTGCAGGGAGGTGATAATTACCAGCAGCTTTGGTAGGAGGCACCTACTCGTCAAGCTCAAGATTTTCTCCATGGCAAGCACAGCTGTAGAAGCTCAGGCTCCCAGTGCCAGGTTATATGCTGGCACTCCTCTTCCTCTCAAAGTCCTCCCTTGTTGCCTTTGGAACAAATATTGTAAGCTAAGGAATAACAAAACCCAGTTTGCTAGAGATCTGTATTCCTCCCCCCAAAACCTGGAGTCTCTCCTCATCTTCAGAAATTGCCCTCTATTATCCAAACACCTCCAGACCTCCTGCAAGGCTCTGTGCTCTGTGCCACAAGGATCTCATTGCTCTTCCGTACTCCACATGCATTTTCCTTTCTTGGGCCCGGGCACACATGAAGTCTGCAGTTACCTGCAGGTCTGCTCCTTCTCTGCCTTTCCCTGCTCAAAGGATGGTCAGTGTAGGATCAGGTTTGAAGCTTGCTTTGCCTGCGTGAGTGCTGCCCTTTGTCTTGCTAGCCGTGCCATTCACGGTGTGGGAAAAAGAAGTGTTTGCTGTATCTGGCAGTCAGCAATGGCTCCTTTACTCCCGTGCTGATTTTCACTATCTCACAATCTTTAAGACTTTTGACAGATTAGGCTGACAGTAGGTAACATGTTCAAAACTTATTGGGGCAAGATGTGGGAGTAGTGAGAGACAAACAGCTGAACAGATTCACATATGGGACAAAGTGATAAGCCCCATTTTCTTAGAAAATCTGACCAAAAGATCCCAAGATTTTGTTCATTCCACGTGTGCTTCTTCATACGTACCACAGACTTTCAGAAGTTTGTGCTTAGATCCATGCTGTTTTTATTTCTATAGGCAGGGATTGACATATTCTATGCTTGTAAGGAAAATTAGCAAATGTCACATCAAAATGTATTTACAGTGAGTGGCCATCCTAAACACACAGTTAGACCCAAATAAACATGAATTTGCAAGGTGCTTTAAATCTAAAATTAGGTCTTAGTTATATACATGTATGTGTGTGTACATACATATTTATATAGGTAAGATCTACTGTCAGCTGATGAATAGTGTAAACCAGCATTTCAAAACTTTGGGACAGCAGCCTGGTATTGCAAGGAAAAAAATTGCAGCCAAATTCCTCAGCATCAATTCTTCTCAGATTTAGACCACCTAAAGCGTGCAGCACAACGCTGGGGAGACTTGACGAGATGTAGTCATTTGATACAGCAAAGACATGCTATTAAATCTGAAGTTTTCTACTGTATATAGTTCCTTTTAGTCAAAATGGATTGTAATGTTATGTTGCTTTATGGGAATAATTTATGTAGTGAATATTGCACTTAGAGTTTGAAGCAAGAGATTCTCAGATAAATTAAAATGCAGCGCTTTTTTTTCTTGCAAAATTTGACTCTCCAGTTTTTCAGCCTGAGGAGAAAAAAGGAGTCTCTAGGAATTAATTTCTAATGCACTTGAAGAAATTTCCGTTCATGATTCATTCATAGAGAAAGAAACAGTGAAACCCTTTTTCCACATCAACTTGCAACTCCATTCATATTTATCAACCGGTTCTTAATCCATTTAATCCGGCCAGAGTGCCTGTGAAAAGGAGAGAGGTATGGTGTGAAATGTGACAGCCACTAGAGCAGCAGGAGGAATCTGTTATTTCGTACCCATCCTTCCATGCCGCAGTAGTTCTGCGGCTCCCCGCGCGCAGTGGGATAGACGCTTGTGTGGCAGCGGTTCCCATGGAACTTGTGTCCTTGTGTCTGTCTGCAGCCACACCTCAGCGTGGCTCTTGACGGCTCGAAAAAGAGTTTCCTGCCCCACCTACTGAGGCAGCGTTAGGCATGGGACAGGTGGAGTGTGGGTGCTTGGAGGTGGGAAATGTTTGTTTTCATTAATTTTATTTTTTTTTTTTACTCAATCTTGCTGTTTTTTCCACTCAATCTTTTGACTTCAGAGGTCTGAGTGACTGGCTTTGTCCCTGTGCCTGTCCCATGACCTTTACGATGGTACCCCTGTACAGATCAGTTTGAAGGATGGGCTGGGTGTGAGCAAAGTTCAGCCGCAGATTCTGAATTTTGCGGATGTGTGTGTAGATTTGAAGTGCTTGTGTTGTTAATAATGTGTTTGAATCGTGAGCCCCGTCTCGAGCTGCAATGCTGCTGCGCTCAGCTCTGTGCTTTGATGGCATCGCAAGCTTTGTTCTCGCCTCTTAACTGTAATCGGTACTTTCGTGGCACTAAACATGTGATCAAATTTGGGGTTTGGTGGAGAGGTGAATTTCATCCTGTAAGAGAGGAAAAGCTAAAAGTTATACCTATTAATAATGGAAACTCTTATTAAATTTGGATGCTTGCAGCAGAATTTTAGACTGTGTTAAATTACCCAAGCTAGAAGAAATAAAAAAAGGTATGTTCTCAGCCTTCCAAATTGTAGTGATGGCTAAAACCTAGAGTTGGTAAATGCTTATCACAATGGCACAGCGTCGTCCCAAGGTACCGGCTATGCCAGTCGCATGTGTGCATACAGCGCCGGGGAAGCAGCTCTTACCATTTTTTTTCATTTGATTTGCCTAGTCCCCAGCCTCCCAACAGAGCTCCCTGGGACACCAGGGTTAAACCTCCCACCGTCCCTACTCCTTTTATCTCCTTGGTTTGATGGATCCCTTTGCTCCTCTGCTGCCAGTCCACTGCACAGGAGAGGATGCCTGGGTCACTGGGCCAAGAGGGAAAGCCACCACTCTGTCTTCTCCCAGTCCTCTGCCTCAAAATTGACCTGTTAAAAGGGGTAGCAGAAGGAAAAGGACAAAAACTGGAGTAAAAAAGGCAGGGGAAGGGGCCAGGTTATAGGAGCAGTCTGGGCTTGGTGAGGAGGGTGAAGGGAGCTGCACCTGGCAGGAAAAGAGGCATTTTATCTCCTGCCTGGTCGCAATCTCACCTGAAGTGTGCGGACTTCAAATTAAAACAGACTTCATTTCATGCCGGTGTGCAATGTCTAATGCTGGTTTTATAGAATTATGTGTAAACTCCACGCAAATTTGCCTTCAGGCTTTTCTGTGGCCTCTCACAGGCAGCTCTTTCCTCCTCATTTCAATGCTTAGCTACTTTACATTTTACTGAAAAACACAGGTGAAAGATTAGTTTATCCAAATTCACTGTCAAATGGTTCCAGTGCACGACTAAATTTTGTTTTACATCTAAGTATGTAAATAGAGAGCATGTAAAAGCATGTAAATAGCATAGAGGGGTGTTTGGAAATTTCCACCTGGGCTGCTCTTGCACCACTTAAGCAGGTTTAAGTGCAAACCACTGCTTGCAGCAGAGAGAAGGACTGATTCCAGGTTCCCTTGGCTTATTTCAATTAGCTAGCCTAACACAATCCCTCACTGAACATTTCTGATCTTCAAGGTGTCGCATTCGCAGGAAAGCAATAGAGTCAAGAGGAGGTATCTTTGTTTGCCAGATTAAAGAAACTAATTAGATTAAGGATTTTTTAGCACTTAAAATACAAGAAGTGGGTGTTCCATGTCGTGCTACAAAACATCAGCATGGTGACCCCATTTAATTATTTCCCTCTTTCACACAGCTCCTAGATCTGCAAGACTTCTTGCATCTCACAGGGACAATAGAATACTCCAAAGACAAAAGATCATGTTTAAAAAGAAAATAACTAATTAGATGTCAAAGCTTTATTTAAAAGATGCTCGGTGGAAAATCAATGAATGATTTTTCTCAGAAATAAACAGGAAATGTATTCTATTAACTATGCACCTCCAATCCATATATCCACCCAGAATCTAGTCATTTTACCCATGAGCCAGTCTGGGTTGCATTAAGAGGGAGTCAAAAGCCGAGTCAGGGATGTGTATTGGTATGGTTTGATACACCTTTTTTCATATGTGGTAACTTTTGTGCATGAGTAGCTTTCCCAGGATGATTGCTGAAATGAAAATTGGATACCACATTATCAATCTTCCTGTATGTCTGCTACTAGTGCTTCTGCTTCCATAATGCTGTTGAATTTGTGTTTGTAATGCACAAATTCATGCAGTTTTCATTATAGTAGAGAGAAGGTAAGAGGTAGAGAAGGTAGAGAGAACTGGAAAATAGGAAGGTACCAGTCAGCACGTTTCCAAGCATGCATATGCTCAACGTGTAATTCAAAACCTTAGTACGGCACAAGGGACAATCTAATATCATTTTAAGGCATAAAATTGTGGAATATTTTTCCTCAATATTCAAGCTGTGGTTATGGCAGAAACTTACGTGATGGCGAAATACCACATATGTTATTAGGAATTCTGCAGCATAGCTACAAGGAAAATTTTTTGCAGATTATTACATCAAAAGAACGAAACAGCAGTTCCTTGATTCAAAAGACTCTCCTGGGAAGTCACCAAGAAAAGCTCCAACTGGAAGAACAACAAGTAAGGTGAATAGTATCTTTTTCAGGAAAAAAACCCCCCAAAACCAAAATATAAAAAGTGCTTGAGACTAAGGACTTGTGAAGTGTTGGTAATACACTACATGAAGATTCAAAAGTGCAAAATGCTACTAGCTAGAAGATGATGACAGATCTTTGCTCTTGTCAGCAGAGAGACAGTGACTGTAGCAAGTCATTATCACCCAAGTTGTTACTGTGAAGTGTAAATAAAACAAAAATAGCGACACAGAAGATTGTAAGATTGTTGATCCAGATTCTGGGTATTTGGAAACCAGCAACAGAAGATTCAACCAAGAAGCACCTTCATCATAAACTGGAAGCAGAGTTTAGAAGAGTGCTATGTTTTATCATGAAAAGAAAAATCATCCTGTATCCAGACAGCTTGTGATAAACCTGACACAGATAATCTAGCACTAAAGACAGTCTAAAGCAGCCAATTCAAAAGAAAAATACCTTCAAGTGGTTCTGAGCAGAACAGCTTTACAGATGAGAGATGACATCAAAGTAGAAACTGTGAAAGAGTTGTTGTCTTCTTGATGCTCAGAATTCAACCACGGTTCACTAATTATACTCATTTCAGTCACAGTCTTTCCTGCACAGCATTAGCAGAAGAAAGATTTAAGCCCATCAGCCATAATACTTCACTCACTTGAAGTTCTGCTGCCAAGATTTAGTTTATGCAGTCACCTGCTGAAAGAAATCCATCCACCAAAGCACATTTTGCTGCTATTTATTGTTCAGTCTTTTAGAGGCAATGTGGAGCTTATTTGACTCTGATGTGGCATATTTCAAACTAAAGGGGCTAATACAGCCCTTTTTATCTATAAGCTAGGATCAGCCTCCTCAGAAGAGCTGGTACTGTCACCATACATTGTCTGCCATGTGTATGGTCTACTGGCTTGTGATCATGCTGATAGACTTGAGGAGACAGTACGCAGAGAAGACACATCACTGCTTCTCAGCCTCTGTTTGCTAGGTAACAGCAAGAAAAGCCTCTGGGTAATGCTTTGAAGAGCAACAGAGAACAATTACCATTGCTCTGAGAGACAGCAGTGTCAGGTGAAGGACAAAGGATTGCAGTGCTTGAAGAGCCTGGTTAGGATGCTTCCTTGCAGACATATCAAAAAACCCTTTGAACACTTTGACACTACCTTGAATTGATGACTGTACACATGGACTTTTACGTATGCTTGCCAATCTACCATGTACAAATAAGTCTTCTGATTATTTGCTATTCATTTATCCATCTCTATCATAAATGTGGAGGACTCTTGGTTTAGATTGGTTCCCTAACACTCCTTGGGGAAAAAAAACCAGTATATTAGATCATTGAGGAGACAATAAATAAAGATACTCAGATTCAAAGATGTAAAGTGGTTTACTATCAAGTCAAGGGTAGTCAGTAAGTACCAAAAGGAGAAACATACTACAACTTTATAACTGCAGTTCAATTTAAGCGTATTTTTAGATACCTAGGATTCACTGAGACTGGGCAGAAGTCGAATGTGCACTTGCTGTTCTTGAGAATAGTTGGATATGCACAGGTGGTATTAAATGGACTGGTTTTGTCCATTTGTCAGCTGGTCAGCTAGCTTGCAAAACAGTGTAGATTGATAGCCTATAGATAGCTACTGTAAGCACAAAGGGAAGAAAGCATACACTGATTTCATGAAAAGACTGTATTAATAACTTGTCTTCATAGAAATATTATGACCTGCTGTCCAAGGAGAAATTTTGAATATTTCAGACATCGATGGTAAGAAAAGTATTACTGAGATTGTAGGAGAGGTACGCGTCTCTGAGCAGACAGGAATTCACCTTGAAACTTAACTGTTGCTCAAAGAAGAGTATTAGAGATCAGAGAAGTACTGTCATGCCCACGTAGATCCTGTCCCCCGAGAGATGGCAATATGGAAAAACTATGAAAAAAAAGCATGACAACTTTAGGTACGGACAAAAAACCAAAATGCAGACCCTGCTGAAACAATCCTAGGTCCATATCTGCATTTCTGTGAAATGGATGGTTAATATGATATTTGCAGAGCGTGTCCCGTGATTAGCCCTCCCTGGCAGTGCAGAAAGTTAAAAAACTGATGTACTTTTCATTATAACCTGGGAGATACCACAAAAGGTCTGAGAGAAACAACAGAGGATCCAGTGCAAGAATGAATTTTAAGGATATAAAGCAGGGCACATCATCCAGCAGGAGGAAATATTTGGGTAGGGCATCACTAGTCAAACTCTACTGAGCAATTTGCTAAGGAATGGTGGAAAAAGGATTGCAGAGAGAAGCTGCGCAACAAACATTCTCCGTTTCCCATGAGATCTGTACTCCATATGTACTCCATGTTTCAACTGGTGAGGACAAATAAGACATAATCTTTTCTAAGACAAATTTCTTTGTACTCCCACTTCCACAGACAGCTTTATCTTGTCTGATATATGAGCAGGTAGGACCACGGGTGTAAATGAGTTCCGCTTCACTCAGCAAAGCACAGTGCAACACTGAAACAAGCATACAAAAGACTATGCACAAAGTCTGCACACCTCTTCCATGCTTTTAGTAGTTTTAGTAACAGGGGAAAGCTGGGAGCCTTAAATCAGCTGCAAAGAGGGTATACTTATGAACAAATCTTCTCTAAGCTTGGGCAAGCACAGGAGAAACAGATTTCTTTCTGCAATTGAAAAAATCACAAGCCGTCTGTCTGTCCCTAAAAGTGCAACAAGCAGTATCAGTGAATGTTGCCACCAACACTGCAGTGCCAGCTGGGGTTAAGCGGTTTCAAGCCAGCTTCCCACCATATACACTCGCTTTTCCAAAAGGCACTGTGTGCATATTCTCAAGCAGGAATTTGAAGATAATCTTTTCTCCGTCAACCCTCTTCTGTTTGGCTCTGCAGTGTTGGCCAGAATGCTTATGCCAAAGGAAATCTAAACTATCCAAAGCTGTCCTGAAGTCTAGGGAATGGAAGTCCATCCTGTCCATGCCACACCAAAGCATGCGTAAATCATGAGAATGACCCCAAGCACTTGGGCTGTGTACTTAGCAAAGCTATGCTCAAAAAGATTGAGGAAGAGCTCTACAAAGTGGTTTTGATAAAGATTTAAATGGGAGAGATTACTACCTTTAGGAGTATACATCTACTGTCTTGTATGCTCCTTACAGTACAGCTAGTATACTTAATCAAAGGTAAGGGCTCTTCTCTTTCTTCATGACATTTTTTTCATGTTTTTATTAAAAATCTACTCAAATAATAAACAAGTCAATTCTCACCATGCAAAATGAATTATAAATACGTACATAATTGTTGGACAGTCATTAAGAACAAAATTACTACTGCTACCAGTCACAGAAGGTTATCATAGGTAAATAAAGGTAAATGGATAGAGATGCCTTCAAAAAGTATTATTAGAATTTGCCACCATATGCGGCAACAACAGGACTCCCAGCTTTGTTCATAGGCATATTTAGCAGCGATTACTTAAAGACAATTGCATATACAGAGTAATTGAAAGACATGGATATTCCTATTTCAGGAAAAAGTAGTGCTGCTTTTCTGAAGACAGAGGAACACTAAGGGGAGTACAATACCTAAGCAGTAGTCTCAGAAAAGACTAAATTAAAAGTAATTTAATTTCTTGAAACATGCAGTGGTTTCAAAACATGCGTTCAGCCTGCATCAAAATAAAATGAAGATACTTTGAATTTTAAATACATCTGTACTTGCAAGAGGCTGCCATAGCTCCTACTAGCAACACATCTGAGAATTTGGTTCAGAGCCTGAACTTTGGTGTCCTACATCCCTCGGTGGTACTCCAATAGATAGCATGGCCGCTGCTGTCAAGAAGGTTTTGGGGTTCTTTCCCTTCCCTCTGCCTGTCCTCTTCTCCTTTTCCTGTATCGTGGATCAAGGAAAACTTCTCCTTGGACCTTTTGGCAACACTTAAGTGGTTTGGTTTCAACACATACTTCCTCACAATAAAACTCTTCCAGGACTCATATCTCTCTTGCCAGTTTTGGGTGACTGGAGGCTTGGGCGGTGCCCGGAGCCAGGTGGCTGTGCCATGCTTTGAAACCCTGGCATGGACACTTCCAGCTCAAGAACCACCTTGCTGTGGTTTTGTCCCTTGCTCATTCAAAGGCCAGCAGTACCTTCACTAACACTACTTCGCACTCCACAGTTCCTCAATGTCCATATCACAGACGGCTAAACATACTCCAGGTGATTCCTCCTGGGTGAAACAATGAGAACATTTACTGAAATTGAGCAGGATGGTGAAAAACCACTTCCACATTTTAAAGTGGAATCCAAATCTGTATTTTTATATTTTCCAAAGGCTTGTGATTTGCTTCTTGTCACTGTGAAGTTTGCTAGATTTGAACAGCCCAACCTAGTGATAAAATGCTTGTTTGCTCCTTTTAATGCACTCCTGAATTCTGCTGAGCAGCAGCTATCATTGCTTATAAAAATTAAGACAGAAATACGAGATTTCTGCTATGTTATGACTCAAATCCCAAGTAATAGGGAAGGCTGACCAGGTCAATTCAATGGCAATGCCACCAATTTCAATGGTAACAATGTCTGAGGACAGAGTGCGGGAAAGGGACATTCTACATTCATTTCTAACCTGTAGTAACACTTCTATGAATTCATTTTATTACCCCTGGAAATTTGGATCAAAAGTAATAACGGAAACGCTGACAAAATCAAAGTTTTGTTACTGGGGATGGTCTGCAGGCAAAAATATTCTGAAGGTAGTTTAATACTAGTAAAACTAGTCAAGTATAGAAAGTAAGATTTTTAAGTCACATTGAGTCTAACTTAAAACTTTTTATGTTTCTGCTAGGCAATACTTTGAACTACTGTATGGTATCTCTACTTGGAATTTCTTCAAATTTTGCTGTGCCTGAAAGCAAAGGAATTTGAACTTTCTGGGTTTTATTCTGTATTTCTGTCAAAGTAAACTGTCTTACAGTCTAATATGTCATCAGTTAAAATATGTTGCAAAGAGAAACAGCTATTGAATACTACTCTCCTCTGCTTACTTTCTCCAGTAGGTGGTGAGATTATTGTCTTCTGTAACATTGTCTATTATAAATTACAAATAGCATAGTTGTAACTTATTATGACATGAACATTAACGCTCTCTCCTGATGTTCTGATTTTTTATTCCTTTTTATGATTTTGAGAGTAGGGGACAATAGAGTCCAAAAGCTTAATTTAATATCTACATAGCAGAGATAAATTACTTCATGTATCATATGTATGCACCTCATTATACTACATAGTAGAATATCAACAGTGTGTATTATACTTTTACTACAGGGCCAAGAAGCGAATGGAATATGGTATGATCTCAAATGAGGATCCCTTGATGTGATTTCACATTAGGGTTCCAAACCTACAAATATTATACCTAGCGTAACTTCCCTTCAGCAACCTCCAAGTCAGTAGGATGACCTTTATGCCCACAGTGACATACAGATCCAAACCCCAAGAACTTCTGAACATGCCTAACTTGCAATCCCTGGCATATTTTGTTCTTTGAAGATGGGACATGAGCTTTTTGTTAAAATGGTAATTATTCATAAGAACAGAGCAGGTTTTAAACTGATCCAGCTCTCAGCACTTCAAGAATAGATTTGGTGCAAGAAAGCTCAAAAGTGACAGGAAAAAGAGATAAAAGGATGCAGTAGGCAGATATAAGTATCTATAAAAAAACCATGCATCTCTCTCTCTCTCTCTGTATATATATATATAAAGTTCGTGAAGGGCATATTCCAACTTTGGTCCACCAAAATCAGTTACCTGGCTCCTACTTTGAATGATGCGGCTTGTTACTGTATCACAGTGAAAGAATTGCAGTGACAGAGGTGTCCAAAGTCATCAAAGCTCTTTAAAAAACGTTGCAGAATACTCAGCAACTTAAATATGCAGGCAAGCAAACCCTTAGCCTCATTGTTTATGAAGGACACAGCTGTGAAATTCTCTGTAAGATATCAGTGGAAAGTAATGTTGTAATAATTACATCAAAATTAATCATTAGTTACAAGTGCAAACTTCATTCAAAGGCCATCAAAAAGGATGTAAAGTCAAACACTAAAAATCTAGGAGATGCCAGAATGAAGGCTATCTGTGTACCCTCCATTTAGCCCCAATAATGAATCTACCATGTAACGTAATCTGCACTTCTGTGATAATACATTATTTTCTGTAGGATCATTGCCTCATTTGGTTCACAGTGAGGATTAAGTACATGAGAAAACCAAAAGAAAGAGAATTTGAGAGCTTTCAGAACTTGGACCTGCTTCAGTTGAACTCAGTGACAAAATTTCTCAAGATTTCACCCCAGAAATGTTCTTCAATGGGACTGTTAATTTTGTTGTGGAAGCGTGGCCAGCAATCATTTGGAAATGACCCAAGGGCACTGAAGGGGATCCCCCCCAGCCTGTTATCCTTCCTTCTCCTGCTGCTTTCCTGTCCCCTCTGCTGCAGTTATATGCCTCCCCAGTTAAAAAGAGCCACGCAGACAGCTGCTTTCACACTGGGCCCACGGAGGAGGCAGCAGCTCTGGATGAAACGTGGGGGCATGTGGCCGGCGGTGGGGACGTGCAAGAGCGGCCATTCTGCTAGGCAAGGGGCTCCTCCAGCATTAGCAGGCAGCATGCATCCCACCCTCCCCGAAGCCCCTCCTTTCCCGACCTCTCCCTCTCTGACCAGGCTTTCACGCTCCCGGTGATGCCAAATGTAAATCGTCTGTTTGCGTAGCTGGAGTCCATTGCTGTGGCCTCGTCTTGCTGCAGTAGGAACGAGCAGCCAGGGTCTGGAGCTAGGCTGTAACCTCTCTAAATAATCATCCAAATAGTCTACATTGCAAAAACAATAATCAGGAGACTACTTGTTGTTTCACGCTGCTGCTCTCAACTAATGCAGATTTCAGAAATGGAAGTTCAGCACCGTAACCGCTGCTGCCGTATCGCCCTTTGAGCAGGGCGCGCCGGGCACGCGGAGCTCCCAGTGGTGCGCTGGCATGCACTGGTCCAGGCAGGGCGTGAGACCCGGCTGCTGAAAAGAAATCCACCTTGTAAAAGGTAAATCTTTTCTGAAAAAAGCAGTGTGGCATTTTTGAAAGGAGATAATGCTGTGAGCAGATAGAGGTGAAGTTATGGACATAATCTGCTTGGATTACAAAGATTAAATGACATTTGACATACTTCTGCATATTACACTGGCACAGAAGGTCAGGAAGTGCAGGACAGAAAGCACCTTCCTTGTCTGCTTACAAAACCATCCAGAGGCAGATTTCCCTGATTACAAGTTGCGAGTTAATAACTCAGAGAAAGCCAGGGAGTGGAATGGCACATGTACATACCGGTTGGTGAATTTTACAAGTGCCTTTTTGCCAGGGTGGATGGGAGACAGGGACGCATCACCAGAAGACCAGACAGGATGCCGCGACAGTGTGAAATGCTGCCATTGGGGGGGTTCCTGGGAATAAGTCACCCATTTGTGAGGGGCTCCCCTCGTGGGAGGATGCTCTGGCTGGCAAACGCCGCACCGAACGCCGGACGGGCCATGTCCCACAGTAGCAGCCCTGTCTAGGAGAGGAGCGGCTGCAGCATCCCTCCAGCTGCACCACCTCGGCAAAGGACCCTCGCCTCTTCCTTGGCCACAGCAAGTTTTCACCAGGCTGAGTGCAAAGCTACTCAAGGGCTAAAACACCCTTACTCTTACCTCCCACCCTTTCATTCCAACCACCCAAAACCCTTTTGTTCCACTTAAGGCATGGAGAAAGCTGCAGTGCGTGTGATTGAGGTTAGTGGATTTCTTTGCATTCAGAGGAAGGGCAAATTATTCAAGAGAAAGGAATTAGATCTTGAAAGGCGAAAGGCTCAAACAGAAAAGTTGATACCACTTGCACGTTTGACTACTTCCGTGAGACTGGAATATTATATAGTTGGGAAGATAGTCTGAAAGGCAGATGCTGTATCTGCTATGCAATTGCAAAGAGGTTTCCACAAACTAGAGAGAAGAAAGCATCTTAGAGTGACAGGAAGAATAATGGGAAATCAAGGAAATTTGTGGGATAATGTGGGGATATCAGTAATATTCCAGCAATTAAAACACTCCCAGAAAGTGCGCCCTATTTCCTGAGGGAAACCCCCTGCTGTCCCCCTGGGCTGGTGCTCTGGATGAGAGTCTCTGTCTCCTCTGTCTCCTCTGTCTCCTCTGTCTCCTCTGTCCAGCACAGGCCAGTGTGACAAAGAGGGACAGATCTCCTGGAGGCCGCTGGACCACAGGGAAAGCTGGGGCAAACATTTCCAAAGTGGAAGCTTTAAGTTGGATTTACCATTAATCCTCAGACCAGCACAGGCAGTGAGAGGCAGTGAGAATACGGCTCTGCGAGGCGGCACGTAGGCACCCGGCGGGTTTTCAGAGGGTTTACGTCTCCCTGCTGGTCCCCCAGAGCCGGCTGGAAGCTGGCAGATGCCCAGCTCTTGGAAAAAATCAGGCTGCTTCTGAAAAGTGCAAGAAACTAATTCTAAGTGGCCATTTTTAGAAATTTGGCCTTTGTTTCTCTGCCAGTTTTTCATTTCCCCATACATCTCTAACAATAAAATATGTTCAGCAGCAAGAAGAGACAAAAATCCTTAGCAGTGGATGGGGATTTTTCCAGGATCATTTCAGTGACAGCTATGTATAGTCCTAAACAGTATGAGGGCATGATTCAGTGATCCAAACAAACTTTTGGGTTGAGACCAGCTGTTATGAATACTTTTTTGCTCTTTTTAGGAATAAAAAGAATCTATGTGTATATTACACTCGGGCTGAGACTTGGGCTGCTTCTTGTTTGCTTTCCATCATGTTCATGCTTATTCTCATTGTTATTTTATTGCTTTCATCTTCGATAAACAGAATGTTTTTTTAAAAGCCCAATGCCTCGTGTATCTGCTACTCAAGATTCCTTGCGACTTGGCGTAGCTCAAAGAACTGCAGTCGAAGTTGCTGACCTGCCTCAGATCTGCTTGCTTTCTGGTTGCTGCTTGCATTTTTCAGTGGTAGGAAAGTGACAGCAATGTGTAGAACCTGAGTTAGTGTGTAGCTTTTTCATTCTGCTCGGATAGCCGAGCCACCAAACAGTGAGTGACAGGAGGCAAATAAAGCTAACAAAGGAAAGAAAAAAAAACCAAAAACGACATGACATAAAGTAATAAGAAATGAAAAAAATATGAAATTCAGGCAAGAATAATAAAAGCAAATCCTAAAATAAATGGCAGGATTTGATTTTTGCAGTGCTGGCTTACAGCCAGGTAACTGTCTGGAAAGTAAAACAAGTGAAGCAGATACACCTAAGGTAAAAATAATGTGTGTGTTCTTTTGAGGGAAAGATGAACTAGAAGAAAATAAAAAGACCCATCAAGAATGATGGAATTGTGTGACTTTAACCCCTTCAGTCCCACGTTGTGTAGAAAAGCTGTTTCTATTTCTCCCTTTTGCTTTTGAAGGAGGCAAATTAGGAATAGAATAAGAACGGTAGTCTGTTGTGAGCCGAGGGAGGAGCTGGAAAGGTTTGAGGTTGGATGCTACCTCCCTTTGCACCCCTCTGCGATTTATACTGAGGCATGTCCTCCCAGCTCTGCTCCAGCTAGAACTCCTCTGGTCCCCTCAGTCTGGTCAACAGGTCTTGTGAAACCGTCTCTGGAGGACAGATGAAAAAAGATTTGTTCTTCCACAATTCAAGTACTTTTCTGCTCGTTCCAGGAAGCGCCATAAAACAAAATATCTGCTGAACTGGATCCAATCGCCACTCTGTTACATGGGTGAAAACAGAATCTGTCCCATAGCAGAACGTTTTTCACAGGAAAAAGTGTTTTTTCACCCACAAACTTTCAGTAGTAGCTTGTTTGGATTCTGGCACATATGTTCCAAGTCAATTTTAATCTTAATTCCTTGTATCCCACAGGGATTTTGGTTTTTTTGACCACTTGACTGGGAGCTATATTTCCGTGACTACACTTCTTGAAATGCTTAAAAAAGCATTCAAAATTAAATGGCCCTCATGATTTTTTTAGCAAAAGCCAATCCTAACATGATAGCCAAATCTAAAGCAACTTTTCTATGGCCGGGAGAATTCCTCTGCTCTAATCCCTGGAAGATGTGAATTTTACTGCTGTTACTGTCAACTGTCAACTGATAGGAGCAGACTGGCTAGGAGGAAGCAGGCAAAGATGAATAAGGTATTCTTCGGTCATAAACTCATCCTTTACATACATGTCAATGGAGCTAGGAATCATCAGATGCCAAGCAAAGGGAAGCTCCCACAAATGTCCTTCTCACAGCAGGTTTCAGCTCTCATTTACTGGGTGATGACTGGCCACAGTTTTGATGCAGAATGGACACAAGCCCCAGACGAAGTTCCACCGTGAAGGAGCCTATGCAAATATGCTTCTGCAATGAACTCTGCCTGCCGTTGTTCTTTGCAGCAATAACAGAAGCCAAAAGAACTCCTACAGTCTTGTTAAGCTTATATGAATTAAAAGCTACTTATATGTCTCTGAAACCACTTCATAGCGAAGATGGGTAAACATTGGCTTTTTTATGGCTACTGCTGCATACATTTCCCCCCTTATCTTTATGCAGATTTTCGGCATATCAGTGTATAAATAAAGGCAACCTATCCATTTCCCTTCCAGATTTCCAAGAAAAGTTACAAGCCAATTAGCTTTGTGTCATAAGCTTTATTGGCAGCAGAAAGCCAGAATCACAGGAACATTTGGTTCCCGGGAATTTGGATCTTGTAAGAGAGGGCCAGTGCCAATGCTAACCAGAGTGTCTGCCAGTTGTTGTTCTTCACAGCTACAGCTGGCTGCCATTTCCAGCAATGCTGTAGACTAAAGATCAATACCTGATCAGATTCATTCTGTGAGAGGTATGGCATCAGCAGAACATAAGGCTGTTTACGGGAAAAAGAGGTGACCGCCACTCCGCCACCCTCTAAGGACAGAAGCTAGAGAGAGAGATGAGCAAAACATCAAAACCTGGAGGGGATGGTGAATTTGAAGGCAGGCTTGCAGGGTCCCCCTGGCAGATGATGTGATATCTGTAAGGTGTAGATCTTGCAAGTATATTAATCCTTTGGAAACTAGATCATGTGGCTCTCAGTAATGAGTCCTGCACAATTTGCCTCCTTATACTTTGATCTCAGGATCCTTTCTTCCTCCCTCTAGTCTTCTTTTCTCACAATAAAAGAGTGATATTTCTGAGCCTGTCATAGCCCCTGAAACATGTCAGAACATTATTGTTGTAATAACTGCATCTTAATATTCCTCCCTGTGCAGTCTCCCAGGATATAGAAAATACTGCCTAGGAATCCTTATTTATGTCTCTAAAGCAGAAGGGCAAGGTTACAGCTTAGATACATGAAGTGCCCTTCTCCTTTTGCCTTCAGTGTCCCCAGCAATTGCCTCAACAGAGGAGCAGAAGAAAAGTTAAAAGAAATACAAATGGCCTTGGTCTTGTTTAACTTTCTGGGTCACTCTTTGTATCATTATATTCAAGAGAGCATTCATCTTTGGTCCACGAGCCCCACCCGCAGCCCCACGGTGCCCAAGTAATTAGTGTCTTTCATCTGTGAAAAGGGGGTAGTAACACTTCTCCAGCTCACTGCAATGTTGTCAATATACCTAGCAGACTCTGAACACAAGAATCTCTGTGTAAGCATCAAAGATTATTAGCGTGTGGGTATTGTCGTTCTGTGACACGGCACCGATCGGAAAGGAAGCATTTTTTGTTTGTTTTGTAATTTCTGTATTGCTAGGCACAGCTAAGCCAATCCAGCCAAGTGGTATCTGAGTTGCGCCGTTCCGTGCAGATTTTAGGAGGCCTTACTTCTCACTGTTTCAAGCTGGGTTACTGCAGCGATTTCCAGGGAACCCATCTGCCTCCGCAGTGTGCTTCCCTATCTCTCTGCTTGAGCAGCCAGGCCACCGGCATGGAGCGGGGAGCAGAAGCAGCATGCCATTTCCCAAACGCGGTAATTGATTTAGCAGCAGTTTAAAACAATGTTGAGCATTGTCAAGGATGTTCCTCTGTGGCACTAAATCAAGTTCCTCGAGATGGATTACATACTAACTACATACTATCTAAAAATCTCAAGGGCTGTTTATTGTTCAACAATTTATGATAGCCTTGTTAGAGTACTGCATATCAGGCATCTCTGGAGTACGAGAAGAAACAGAGACAAATAGCATACAAACTATATTGAACAATTCATTACATTATATTGTCGAAACCTAAGCACAGCATGCAGATAACCCTTTTATGCATGCTACCTTATTGAACAATAATCATTCTGTAATGTTTCAGATATTTAAATCATATTTATAATCACACATTTTAATGCAACATCCCTCATAAAGTTCTCAAGGCGTTTTACAGGATGCATAAAGAATGGAAAAATACAAAATTTTAAAATGCAGATTCACCTACCACAGGCCCTGGAGGCAGGCTAATGAGGTAGATATACAAAACTCTAAGCTGACAGTTTAACTGTTTAAGTAGTGTATATAATAATTCAAACACATTTTAAGATATCCTTAGTTATAAACCTGTTCTTTAACTAAATATTTGGGCTAGGTTGTATAAGTGCTTATTTTCAGTTTACAATTATGGTGAGAAACAGCAACATTTTTTGATTCCTTATTTAGAATCTTCTTCTTAAAATCTTTCACGGATGCCAAGCTGAAAGATAAATTACCGGGGGAGGTTTCCAGTGTCTCTGCTGAGCAGTGCTGTATATAAAAGCACTGCTCCAAAGAGGACCAAAGACCCTGCCTTGCTCCATGGGCCACAGGACCATAAGTCATGTCTTCACAGTCACAGCTCCTCTAGTGATATCCTGCATTGGCTGGAGCACATCATCCTGTGCCTCGGTTTCCCAGAGTATTTAGACAGATTTAATAACACTTCTGTTTCAAGCTTTTGATACCCTTGTGCGTACGTGTGCATGGAACATCCCATATTCATGGTCATTGATGCTGTTCAGCCAAGGGTCCCATTCATCCTTGTCTAAAACAGCCCTTAAGGATGCTTTCCCGAATTGGTGACCAGCACAGCTGGCGCTACACTGGGCTTGTGAAATGTGCAGTCAAATGACCATCTTTTAGCACTCCACAGCACACAGGCACCTGAGGAGGCCTTGGTTTGCCCAATGGTATCTTAATTATTGTTATAGAAGTGCTGTTCTGCCTACCAGAGCAGCTAGTAGCTAGATTACTGACAAATTAATCCCTTCTCTTTTATTCGTGTTATTTTTGGTAGACCACAACTTCCAAAAATCAAGCTTAGGTTAATGAACTGTGACAAAAGTTTTTCTGAGCCAGAACTGCGCCTCTGTGTAGAAAATTCTGGAGGTACTGACAACTTTGTCTTTTTTTTTTATTTTAACATATTTCACCATGGCCAGAAATATTTTTTAATATGTTGTAATGTGTAAAAAGTGTGGGAGGATTGGGATATTTTTCTTGATGGCACTGTGTGCATGTGTCTGTATTCTCATGACATATTTGTGGCTTGCTTTCAAACTATAGATCAATTCTCATTTCTCTGCTTTCAGACATTTCCCCCTTCTTTTAAGACAGCACTTAAAAATACGGATCAAATGTCAGGGAACTTTACATACAAATACACAGTATCTTGATGTTTAAGGATCTCAAAACCAGTACCTCATAATTTGACGGGAGATAATTAAGCAAACAGAAAACCAGAAGCCAAATCCCTTCCAGAAGAAAGAGAGGAGAGAGAGACCCTATGGTGGAAAAAGAGCCAGCTGATCAACAAAGCCTAGGGATAGGAACAAATTTGGAGGATTCGTGATTCTTCGTGATATTTTTTTTTTTAAAGATTATAATTCTATTTTTGCAAACCATTTATGTCCTGAGAGATGACTAAGGAAGCCCAGTGAGTTATGGGACATATGTTTTTGGCTAACACTCAGAAGTACAGCGTCTTCCCCTGGCTGCTTTTGCAGCAGGACAATAAGTGGCAAGGCAGCAGCCAAGGGCAGCGGGCAAGGAAAGCTGGTCAAAGGTTTTTGTAGTTTACTACCTGCCCCTGAGTCAGGTGTGAAGTACAGTGGTACACGGTGTCATGCCACACTGCCACATTTTTCTCTTGAACTTCTTTTGGAAATAGCTGCGTCTAGGACAACAGGAGAAACACAGCAGGAGTCACTGCCATGCGCGGAGGCCGGGTACATATGGCCAACTGCTCGTACAGGTTTCCTGCAGGCCCTGTCACACAGAATGTTAGGGGTTAGAAGGGACCTCTGTGGGTCATCTAGTCCAACCCCCTGCCGAAGCAGGGTCACCTACAGAAGGCTGCACAGGGCCTTGTCCAGGCAGGTCTTGAATATCTCCAGAGAAGGAGACTCCACAACCTCCCTGGGCAGCCAGTTCCAGTGCTCCGTCACCCTCAGAGTGAAGAAGCTCTTCCTCATGTTCAGACGGAACTTCATGTGCTTCAGTTTGTGCCCATTGCCCCTTGTCCTGTCGCTGGGCACCACTGAAAAGAGTTTGGCCCCATCTTCCTGTCACACTGGTTGGTTTGGGAGACACTGTCTTTCACAAGGGCAAAGCTAAGCCAGTCTGCTTTTCAGTGGCATCTTACTCCCCTATGAGACAGCAGCCTGGGCCCACAGGTCTTCATGGACCCTGAGCTCAGTTGGATCCATGGTCCCCAGTCAAAGTCGTAACTCGTACTTCTGCTTCAACCTTTTCCAAAGGAATGGTTATAGCCTATCCTCACTCTGTCACTTCAGACACTGTTTCAGAGAAGCATTTTATCATCCTTGCAAAACATCTCTATTCATACATATAGGAGATTGAGGGAGAAAGGAAACTGACCGAGAAATGGCTTTTCTGGAGTCTACTGCTGGCACCCAAGAAAGAAAGCTCCTGCCCACAGCTTGCATCAGTTCAAGACAGCCTGAACTTGCCCGTGCTTAAGAATCCCCTTCTGAAATGCATAAATGATGCTGTGTTACAAACAGCAAAAAGGGCTGGAAAGACTGTTTCTGTGTCGGCGTGAAGTTACAGTTGGAACCAAAACACAGGGCATCAGTCATCAGCAGGGACAAACTGCAGAGACGGTTTCAGATGACTTTCCACATAGTTGTGCCGACACTTCCTCATTTCTGTCTGACTCAAAAAAATATTGCTATTTTGGATGCAAACCTATATTGAGCTTTCTCTTGTACTTTTCTACATGTTTTTGTTGTCTCTTTTCCTGTCTAGTCATAATTTTCACCAAAAACAACATGTGAGGATGAGTTTTAGTTAGTGGCTTGAGCACATGGTAGGTTATAGAACTGCAAGCAGTCAGAGACTGTCAGCCTTACCTAACGGAATAACAGATAGAGGGCGAGAATAATAGCTCCCTTGTCTGGTAGTCTATTAATAGAAGAACCATCAATATTGCAAAATGACTGGTAATAAGAATATTTTAAGGATGGGGTGAACTGTGGAAATAAATGAACTTTCATTGCTAGCAGGATTGTTACAGCAGAAATTAAATGCTTTGAGAAATAGTTTGTTTGGTTACCGGGCAGAAATATAGTATCAAATGTTAGTTATTGTTGTTATGTTTTATTATTCTGCTTTTTTAAAGTTTAGTCATTCTTTTTTCCCTTTCGCATCCATGTCCAAAAAATACATAGAACTTCTGACCTAGGAATATATTTATACAACACTACAAAGCTTTTCCATGGCAACAGGCCTTGTCAAGCTGTCACAAACACCACAATGACAGATTTCCAAGCAGTTCCCAAATAAATATGATCCCAGCATGTAAATGGAGAAAAATGCTTTTCATCAGTGACGTGTAGTTCTAAGCACCTGGGCCCTGAGACAGGGTGCAGGTAGAAGAGTTAAGAGCCAGTATTGCACCATGAAAACTAGTAGGAGATCCAACATTCCATTAAGACTAAAGCCCATACATTTGCAAAATAAATGAGAATAAAGGCTAGATCTTCAGAACTTTTTTGTCACAAAACTAAACATGACTGACCTCAGTCGAAAGAACTTCTCAAATGATTAAAGACCACTTGTCAAGAGTAGAAGGACCGGACCCTGCCAAGTGAAGAAAAATTTAGAATGATAGCTGGCGCTGGCTCTGCAGTACGTAGTTCTTCAAAAGTCCCCAAAGAAGTCAAGGAATTCAGGATTGGGAACTCAGATCTAAAAAATTATCTGGAAGTCACATTCTGCCTTTGAGATGTTTGTTGTTTCATGCTGAATTCCACTGAAGTCAGCAGTACTAGTAGGAATAAGGACCTTGGGAAAAATTTTGTTTAGAAATGAGATGCAGCTATGAGTTAGAAGTGAGCTTTAGGCTGTCCCTCCCCTCCGTATTTTACAAGCACTTACGTTCAAATAGGATGTCTCTTAAGTAGACATACTCTCATCAACTTACCTGTCAACAAAGTACCTGAGCATCCCAAGTGAAGCCAGATGACATTCTGTGTATTATTTTAACTTAATGATCATAACAGTGGAACTCTGATACTATCTTTTTTGTACTACATTTCTTCTTCCATCTGCCTTCTCAGAACACCCTCCAATAGCCTTACCTTGCTCTTTCCCTCCCCTTACTCACCCTCAGCTTTATGCCTTCACTCATGCTGCTTCCTAACACATTAAACAGTCTCCATGACCTCATCTGTCAAACGTCCTTTTATTCACATCCAAAAATCTCCTAAAACCCACCTCTTCCAGTAAGCAAGCTTTCTCCTTTTATCATTTATAATTCTGTCTGTCTTATTTTTCTTCTTGTCTTTATTTTTTGCGTTGTAACAGACAGAGCTGGTAGTATCATCAGTAGCTAAAATTGCCTGACATTTCCCATTACAAGATTTTGGTTTTAGTTGCTTATAATTTCACAGCTTTAAATTACTTGGACTGAATTTTTCCATGCCAGGTGTCTGAAGCAAAATTTTTTTCTGGAAACTTTCGGCTAGACTGGTTTAGACAGTTCTGAAAATGCAATTAAGGAAAAATGCCACGGCTTAGCCATTTGAAAGAGTTCTTACAGACACCTCGTTCAAAAGCACTAGCAGGTCCGTGTTTTGGTGTAGAGGTTTTGAGGATTCATTGAATCCCTTGTTTTTGCCTGGGGTCTGCCTCTGTCTGCACCCCCAGAAAATCGTCAGCCTGTGGCCCTCCCCCCAGAACTCAAAGTCATGCTTCATGGAGGCTTGTGAGACCTTGGCAGCTAAATTCGCTAATGCTGTAGGGGCTGGAGTGGAAAAAGTTAGGAAATTCCAGAATTAAGGTCTTCTTGATAGCTTTAATTAGACCCCCACCTTGTGTGTAAGCTCTAGCATACTATATCTAATTGCATGATAACATACAGAATTTTTTTCCCCACTGGACCCGGCCTCACGTGGGGCACAGGATGAGCCTGTAGCCTGTAGCCTACGGTGAAGAAGGGCTCATTTGTTTCCCCAATGTGAAAGAGGTAAAATTGCTTGTACTTTGTGTAGCTGAATGCTTCCTGGAGATTTGGATGTTGCCTCTGTCCCTGCCAAAAGAGGGAAGATTTTAAGAGGTATTTAGCTGGGTAGCTCCATGGAAAATATTCAGTAGCTACTGTTCAGTGAATGAACAAGGGATTTTAGAAAAATTTGAATCTGATCATACATATAAGGGCAATATGAAAGCATGCGCTTGAAAGAGTCTGAATTAAAACTGCAGAGACTTCTGGTCTGATTTTGAATGTTCTACTCTATAGCCTTCTTTTCAACTACAAAAATGTGTATTACACCATTAAGCCTCCACAGCAAGTTAGATCAGAATCACACAGAATCAGAGAATGGTAGGGGTTTCAAGGAACCTCTGTGGGTCATCTAGTCCAAACCCCCTGCCGAAGCAGGGTCACCCAGAGCAGGCTGCAGAGGACCTTGTCCAGGAGGGTCTTGAATACCTCCGGAGAAGGAGACTCCACAATCTCCCTGGCCAGCCTGTTCCAGTGTCATCAGGACCCCACCTCTCTAATTCCTGTCAAGGTAACTCAGGTAGAAAGCTGCACTTCTGAAAGGCAGTTTCATTAGTGGGGCAGCTGACTCCTCCAATATGTGCAAAAGAAAAATTATCTTGTTTAAGACAAACTGTTCAAAAACCTTGTTTAAGACAAACTGCCACAGCTGGTGTTGGGAAAGCAGATCATTGCAAGCAACAGAGAACTTCAGCGTATTCACACAGAGTTAAGGCGGGGGGGGGAGGAGGTATCAAGATGTCACAAAGATTGAAATGAAAATCTCACTCTCATCTGTGCAAATTCAGCTCTGGCAGTGGAAAGCAATGCCGAGGTGGGGTGCAAATGGTATTGCAAGGGCAGTGGGAGTCTTTTTCTGTAAACGGGAAACTGCTCCATGGACACAAAAATGTTCATTTCAATAAATGCTCGGGAAAACAAATAAGGAAGATGCTTGGCACTGTGGCAGAGCTTTATCAAACTACAAAGTTTCTCAATGTTTTCCATGAGGCCCTGGACATGCTGCATATACAGCAAAAGAAAACAACAGCTAGCAATGTTTGGTCAGAGCAAGAGCTATATCTCAGTAGATACCAATTAGTTGCCAAAAACTACTGTGTGTACATGACAGAGGTTAAAATAGCTCGGAAGGTTTTATTTCTGAAGCTACTCTCTTTGTAACATAGTTTATTAGTCACATCCAGTTAGCACTTCTCTGGAAGTGAACCTGACATCATCACATTAAGAGCTGAGAGCAAAAAGGATGATTAACCAAACAACTAAACTATTTCCCAGAATTATTATTCAAATCTTTAGTAAAGGATTTATGCTTTTAAAACACAGTCAAAGCCTTTTATCTTGAAGTAATTTCTTTTCTTTTATAGAAAAGTAGCACAAAACAGCTTCTATATCGGTCAGACTCTTGTTGCACTGAAGTCAGACCCTCATTTTGGGAAGATGAGTGGATTGGTGTACCCCTCACGTTCACATTTCTGTACACAGGAAGGCAGGAAAGCTTACTTTAAGTTAAGCAAAGGTAAGCCTCATTCATGAAGGCAGAAGTTTCATGAACCTTTGAATTTATCTAATAAATATTTTCGCTGTGTTTATTTTCAAGGATTAATTACAAAAAATGTCTAAAGGAATCTCCAGAAACTCCATCATCAAATTAACTCAGAGCTGCACCTCTCTGCTGTGGAACAAAGACCCCTTCTAAATGCTAGACATGTTGAGAGGGGTGGATCTCTGTAAAGAAATTATTCTTGCTGTGCTTAATAGGACCTTTTCTTGACCAGCCTTTTTTCTTGTCTGTTATGCTTGTTTTCCCGAATATCTCCTAAGCAGTCTGAGAGCTTAGTAGAGGCTGAGCAATGCCTTAGACTCCACAGTCTTCCACTGAGTTTCTAACTAGGTTAAACACATTCACCCACCCTTGTTCTGAATTGCCATATGCCTGCAACTTCAGTGAGCTTTGATGGATGTAGCTGTGAGGAGGCATTTCATAAAGACTCCCAGCTCTTATGTTCAGCCTGTTCCCCACCAACGACCAAATAGTTTACTCACACAGCATTTTGCAGTTCTTGAGAATTTTTGATCAACTGCGCTGAAATTCCTAGAATTTTTGATCATTATCCACATAAGCAGGGGACAAGAAGTAAAAAACTTATTAACCATGATTTACAGGTGACAAGACTGAGGTACAAGCACATAAAAAGGCTTGTGCAGAGTTGTACAGTGAATTGTTTTTTCCATCATCTCCAAGATTTCTGAATTTCAGGACCAGACTGGCTGCTATGTGATTGCATACTGGAACTTGTATCTGGTCTTTGATCAAGGTAAACTGGTACTCTGGACAAGCATGGATTTTGTTCCCATGCTCTTCCTCCCCAGAGATGACACAGAAGTGCAGTATCCTAATTCCAGCTGCAACAAACATCTGTTTGTGCGGGAGGACCCAAGGTCGTGGCAGTTAATCTAAAAGATGGTTTCGCAGTGGATTATCTCAGATGATGTTTTCGAAAAAATGCTCCGTATCACACATGGGCCAAAGTTCACGTCACTCTTCCTCTGGACCCTTCTGTCTGTCGCGTCGTGTTTATTGTCACTAGTTGGTTAGCATCTAGGGGAGAGCGGTGGAGGCTGCCGTGTCTCGTGGAGTGTGGCACGTGTATCAGGGAGGAGAAGAGAACGTGACACAGCTTGTGTCCCTTCGCCTGAGGTGGCTTACATATTGTCATTGCTTTATCGAAGGGGTGAAAAAGTTTTTCTGCCTGACACAGTCTACGTTGCAACAGATTTCAAGACAGTAGAAGCCACAGTTGTGCTGTGAGCTAAAAGTGCCAGGCTTTTGCCTGGGTAGATGGTTTCTGGGATATTTCTGCGATCCAGGCATCTTTTCTGTCTCCTCATCTGGAACACAGAAGAGTTTAGAGAGGCCACTTGTCCGTGAAGCAGAAGAAATAAGTCATTAAGGACTTGCCGCACATAAGCTGTGAGGATTTTGACTGTAATGAATCAAGGCAAAAATATGAACAACTGAAGGTCTAGGTCACTGGATGACCTACCCTGTAATACATGTGTTTCAGCTTGCAGAACCCCAAGTCCTGAACCAGTACACTCTTACGTAAGAGTTGAACCACCATCTTAAAACCCACCTTTACAAGCCTCCAGATTTTCATGTAGACCCTTCTCACAGGACCTGGAAATCAAGGGATGTGAAGTTTCTGAAGGACCTATCTACTGACCGCAGACAGTGCTTTACACATAAGTGCCTTCCCTCTTCATCTGTGAAGACATCTCTTACGTGCACAGAGAAAGGCTGATTAGACTGCCACGCTTCGGGGGAAAATGCAAATGCTGTAAAAATCATTGATTTCCTTAATAGAGTGAATACTATCAGTAAGGTGATGATAAAAGACATTACAAAACAGTCGTGGGAAATGCTGTGCTGCTGAAGATGGCGTGAAACAAGGGTCCCGGCTATGGGTTGTTTGTATGTTGTCCTTTTTGAACATATTCTCCTAAAGCCCCGTCCACCTGTGAGCTGCTGCCTTTTCCCTAAGCTTTGCCAATTAGACACCCCCTCATATCTGTGATTTTGTGTCCTACTTTGCTGCTTGGTATCACCATGCCCCTCCAAGCCACACTCCATAAATACAAACCAGTCTCTTGTCTTCAGCAAAGCCTGATTAGGTGCATACCAAAATGCAGCCATGTATAATGACGGGCCCACCCCTGTTTGCCCAGCCCCATGCTGGCCCCATGGGGTGAGCCTGGACTGAGCTCTGGGTGCAGCTCTGCAGCATCTTCAGGTCTGCTTCACCTCCCTATCCAGTCCTGCTGCCTGCTGCAATTCATAGAAGGTTTGGGGTTTGTTTCTTGGATTTTCATGCTACCATGCTGGTAGAAAGATGATTTGTGTGGGGTTTTATCTGTGTCTGCCTTTTTAATTTTTTTTTAACAAGACCTTTCTCTATGCCTCTGCAGCCTCCAAAGGACAGGGTGGTTCTGTATGTGGCCATGGTTAGGCAAATGCCTTTCCCCGTGGGTACCACACCCTAGCAGGGCCCAAACCCCCATGGCAGCATCTAGGGAGTGCCGGGCTCACCCCTGCCCTGGGGTCTCCATCAGCAGGCTTTGGAGAGGGGGTAAGTGTGACAGGACAGGCGGGGGCCCTCTCAGGCCCTCTCACAGATCAGCAGCAGTGGGTACAGCTGGGTCTTACGCTCTCCAGGAGGACTCTGGCGTGAACCACTGACATACAAAATAGCCAAGCTGGAGGCTCTGTGTAGAAGAAACACGTATAATATATATGTGCTTTACTGGAGAATCTTGTGTATTAATGCACAATATATTGACATTTACTATGAGAATTCATGCTTCATAAACATGGAATTGTTCTGTTTTCTCGATTTGTGCCAGTTTCCTATAAATACAGAAATTGGGTAGTTATCCTTAAAGCTATCTGATAGAATTCAAAAATAGATAAACAAAGAATAGCAATGCAATTTGGTCATTAAAACTGAAAAAAACCCAAACAAAAAATATATGTGCCCATTATCCTTTTGATGAATCTGGCCTTTTGCCTCAAAACCACTACCAATTTCAGCTGGCATAAGAGGCACATTTTATGAATACTACCCAATGTTCACTGCACTGAACTGGAAATGCTAGTCAATAATGGCTCATTATCATTATCCAGATGAGAGGCAAATTAAGCATGGGAACACTATGCAAACGTAACATAAAGGTTGAAATACAAAGCAGCAAAAGCAAGAAAAATTTGGGCTGAGACTCTCTACACAACAACTTAAGGAGTATTGTGACTGGATCTGAATTTGTGGGGTTTTTTAACATGCTGGAGCACTCTTGCAAAGATATAGGTGGAGCACCAAATGTATTCCTACATAATTTCTCTTTTCCAAAGAATGCTGATTGTCAAAATTAAAATGTTTTGCAGGAAAGATGGAATACAGTCAAGGCTCTATCTAAAATTGGCCTTCTTCCTTGATAATTTGTCTTCCCACCACTTAAGCAGCCCACTTGAATGGCCTAGTTCCCAAGATCACATCAACCCCTCCTGCCAGTTATTTCTCAGACGCTGTCAGTTTTGCACCTTGATAACTCAGTAGACCTCAGCTCCCATACCAGGCAAGCTTTCAAAACTCTAATTCTTCAGCATTTCAAGTGGGAGGAGAAGCAGCCAGTTTGCAGCTCCCCAGAAATTAGCACTTCTGCTGTTTTGAAGAGGTTGTGCTCTGGAGGTGCCTCTGCAATGATGTCCCCATGAGAAAGCCCAAATTTCAAAGTCTGGGTGTCCAACCGAAGTACACCAGGTAAACCTGAACTTTGTGAGTGTTATTCTCCACAATTTCAAAATCTTAGTTTGGAGTCAGCATTAAACCCACATTTTAGAGAACAAAGTCTTTGAAATGGAGGCTGCACCTCCTTCCGTGTGTGAAGTCAGAGCAGTAGCACCGGCACTCAAAGCAAATTCCCCATTTTCCCCTATGTGTTGCACGTTGGTTTGGTTCACAGTGCTGCCAAATGTCCATATGGGATCCCACGGGGAGGCAGTTAGCCTAGGTGACCCTTCTCAGGTGTGTGTGATAAATGTCAGCGTCAACATTGTGACTTCTAAGAATTCAAAACCCCACAGATCCACCCAAACGAGTGGGCAGTGGAAAGGCTGTGAACCACATACACGGGAGAGTCATCTGTCCAAGGAGAGCAGACTAAATCTCATCCAAAGGAAAAACAGCCACCACACCTAGCATAGCTGTGTGGACCTCACCATCGGCTGCTTCCGTCTGCTGATCCACCCCGATTACACCAAATTACCAGCTAATGTAGATGTAGCCAGACTCACTGGTGGCCAGAGGCAAAATGCTCCTGAGAAGAGAACACTGAATGTGATAATATCACCTCTAACCATGCCGAAGAAGGCAGAGAGCTTCAGCACTCTCCTTGAATGATTATAATTTGGATAACTGCATGTTATATTTTAGAGCCTTTCATCAATATGTACAGATACTTTGCTTTGCAAAGTAGGGTTTGTGGGGAAATTTAACCTTTACAGCCTGGGGCTGCTGGAAGTTGAAGTGAACTGTGGTTTGGCGAAGAGGGCAACCTGGGCCCAAAATACAGAGGAAACATTTCCTTTCTCCTGGCAGCTGAAACATCACCGACCTAATAGACCTTACCTGAGACTTTAGGACATGAAGGCTTGATTGGCATGAAGAGGACTGCAGAGAAAACTAGAAATTACTTGGCCCCAGAGCCTAATAATCTTATACTGAAGAAAAATAATGAAATGTATACAAGTTAAGTTAATTTGGACATGAGGACACATTTTGCGGAAGTGTAAATCATGTGAGGTCACAGCTGGAGCTTTTTTAGGCAGAAATGACATACAATTATGAAAAAAATAGTAATCTACTTGCCCCTCGACATCCCTACTTCCCTGATCAGAGGTGATTAGAATTCTGCCTGGGCGCATAGGTGTCTGTATGTATATCTGTGTACTTTGTACGCAACTGTATTTTATTTCTATCTGTGAAATCCAGCGAGAGGACAGACATCCAAATCCTGGACCTGCTAATTCTAGTGTGGATCTAGCTGGTGGTTTTTTAGTGGGGATTTTGGCTCATACTGGTTTCTCTTTTAAATAAAAAGTAACCCAAAGGTAAAAACGTCAATGGCAGTGGGTTCAGTAATGGCAAGTAAAGGAAATGTTAACGTGGCAAAATCCTCTAAATTAGACTACAGGGTAAATCTAAATAAAAAAGACAGTCAGTGTGATAAACGACTACACATCACTGTGGAAGATGAGAACCAATGCAGCTATTTTATGTGACAGATTTTCTATTCAGACTAAATATATTCTGTCTTGAGCATATTGTGTATTGCCCTGACATAATTTTGCCTTTCTTCACATACTGTGTTAATGCTATCTACAGCGTATAGACTCCCATTGACAGCATTTTGCCTTTCCTCAAATCATAACATTGTCTACGCAGACATCCACTGACATTGTTGTGCCTATATTTTCCACTATAGACTCACAGTGACATTGTCTGGCATTTCATTCTGTTACATCTCAGCAGGATTCTGCGGGATTTTACACCAATTATTAGAAGTTGTAGTCAGGCTCCGGAGTGCTCTAATAACACAAGCAGACTTCCGCGTCTTGCTGAAGGATCACAAAATAGTTCTTTCTCAAGGTATTTATAGGTTCCTTAATTTTTGTTCAGCCAGGAGAGTAGGTCCTAGACGAGGAACCGGAACTCCTCATCCTCTGGATGAAGAGCGGGGCCTCACTGGCTGCCAGGCTGCTCTGCTCTGCCAAGTACTGCTTCAGGTGCCCGCTGGCTGACTTACTGAAACACAGGTGCTGGCCAGGCCACCTGCTGTAACTCCATTCTGGTGTTGCTGCTTAGGGAACTGGAAATCAGTGGCCAAAGGAAAGTGGTTTTTGCAAGGGGTCTGTGGGTGGAGAGCCATACCAGTTCCCGTGCGCATCCCTGGGGAGCAAGGCGCACTGGGGCAGGGGAGTCCTGGGGAGGCTGGGGGCTGCAGGCTCCTGCTTCTCTTCTCTGCCTGACCGGGCAAAAAGCCACTGCTTCACAGTGCAGACCGCTCTGAGCGACAGGGCCCCTATCTGTCCAGCTACACCAATGCTGATTAAAGTTCTGCTTCTAAATATATAAATTTCCAGGTGCTTGAAAGAAAGTGTCTTGCTAATTTGGGAGCACTTTTACAATATAGTTAGTGTGATCGCTGAAATTTGGCTAGTTGAGATGGAGTTAATACCTATATAACCGGGCTTTTTCTCATGTAACAAATTTCAACTTTTATTGGTATGCCTAAACCAAAGAAAAAATTGCCAGCAGAGACGGAGTTATGCGAGTGAAACCGTGGTCTCTGCTGGCATGTATGTTGCAGGACAGCACCTCTCCTCCCAGCTGTCCAGGCATACCTCTCCATGCCAATGCACGCAATGCAGGCTTAGCTTCACTCTGAAAATAGGTGTGCAAAACACTTTGTGTAACACAGGGGCTAAGATGAATATGGTGGCCTCTCACTGTGCCCTGATATTTCTGATATTACTGGAATCCCCTGTGACATACCGAGTGTAAATGAATTAATGTCGGGAACGTGAATTCTGTGGACGCAATGCTGTATTGTCAGCTTGCCCCATTTTTGTTATTTTATAATACATGTGAAGTATTATGATGGTTCAGAGATGTGTGCATCCATGGGTTAAAGAAAAGCTCAAATAATTTTGTTTTGAAAAGACTTCTAGGGTTTTATAATGCATTCATTCTATCTGGTAAACAGAAAGCTGATGTTACTTCCTTTTATTTTCTCTAAGTAAGGAAGCCTTTCCAAGGTATAGAAACCATTTATCTGCTTTAGTCGAGGTAATTTCCATACCAAGGCCATTGTCCCTGCAGTGAAACTGTGATTATGCGGAGAGTAATTGTTTGTGTGCATGTCTGTATATCTTTACATTGTTTCCAGATAAAATTAATGAAAAAGCCCACAGTGAATACAACGAAATGTGCTTTGCCTGCCTTTAAGAGCAGCATTAGTATCTACTTCATATTTTAATAAATTATTGTGCTGTGTGAAAGCTGTACCTGTCCATCGTTTGCTGAGCCAGAATGGTCTTCATTATGCTGCAGACAGCTTGCTCCCATGAAATTCAACACAGTCTGAGGCACTATCATCATCAGTAGCAAAATAAAAGCTTGTCATGTACAATACTGACAGCAAAATGGAAATGCTTGGAAAAGACGATTATCTATTGAAATATATACAGTCCAGAGGGCAAATGTTCATTCAGCATATTGACAACAAAACACGCAACATCTTTTATGGAGGCTGTCTTTCCAGTTCTCTTTGTGCCTTCGGACACCTCGGCATATGTACGAGGCATTATTTCATACGTCGGCCCAAACCCTGAGCCAGAGTCAATGCCATTGCTCTGCCGAGTCTGCGAATGCAGCCATCTGACTGCGGTTAACAACAGCGCCTGGTGCTTGTGCCTTGCGTGACACAAACTTTAAATTACTAGTCTAAACTCAAAGGTAAAATTAAATTTCTTTTGTTGGGGTTTTTTTTCCTAAAAACATTATCATTTGTAAGATGATGACCTCTTAGTTCTTTTTCTAACATGGACTGGAAAGTTTTTTATATGAACTTTTGTATACAGTAACATGAAGCACTGAAGAAACATTGTACAGTAGTAATTTTTTTTTTTTCTTAATGCAGTCACATATGACCGTGGCAGAAAATGATTAAAACAAAGTGAAACTGTCAGACTTTAAAGTGGGGTTTAATTTCTTTATGAGCTTTGTCTATCATCTGATTCATAATTATTTTATTTCATACTCTCATCTTAGGAGAACTTGTCAAAAAGCTTTTGAAATCCTAGTAAGTAGGTTCACAGGGTCTTCTTTAGCCACAGTTTTATTAACCTTTTCAAAGAAGACAGAAAGCCTTTAAATTAAGCTGATCTGCAGGCAGCTGATTTTTGTAGTGTCAGAAAATCACCGACCTCTGTAGTTCGGGCTCCTCTTTCATATACAAACATTTTAAAGAATAAAACTGAAACAGCTTTTAATGCAATCTGTGTTTACTAATACAAGCTAATAAACTCACATAACATTCCTCTGTATTGTGCTAATGGGTATTGCATTATGCTATATGAATGCTATATTTATTGATGCATCACTGCAGCACTTGCTGTGCAACTCAGAGGAAGAACAACTCCTGACTTTGCTAATACAGTAGAATTACCAAAGCTGTAAAAACCCTTGGAGACATGAAAAGATGAAAGATGTATTAAAGAGGTTTATTTGCTTTGCTTGTTATTGCATTACATTAATTTGGGTTCAGCATGCCATGTAAGAGAGGCATTTGCTACCTGTTTGGGGGATCCCAGATACACTTTCATGCAACTTCTGGGAGCAAAATCTACCCCTCAGCCTGAGCTGTAGCTGACACAACAGTGAAAAGGTGGGAGCAAAGGTGACTTTTGCCCTTTTCAGTTATATAAACACATACTTCTAGTTACATATATGTGTATAAGGCGTATATGGATTTATCCACGGATGTACAATATCCTGTATGTATATAACATATATGTGTATATGTGTGTATACACACATGTATAAAAATACTTCTCTATATACCCAATGTGTGTCTATGCTCCAGTATCATCTGATCTTGCCAGCTTTGGTACTGCTAGCAGCTTAAGTGCTAGAAGCCTCTTGCTCAGCACAATCTGCAAACCTCTCTACACAGGCTGGATAAATACAATGACATATTCCCCTTTCTAGATGTGATGCTTTTGCAAGTCCTGTATTACTATTCCCCAAAAGAACTAGTCTAAATTGAGGTGAGCTCTACTTCTGTGAGCTGCAGTGCTCTGAGCATAGAAATATCCCATGGTCTGTCCTCAAATTTGAGGCAATAACAGAGAGATACTGAGAGCTTCCAATGACTCCCTAACCTCCAGTACGTGGCTTTATTCTTCCTTTGATGAAAAAGAGAGCAGGACAACAAGGTTCAATTTGAAAATTTCTCAGCAGATACATCTGTCAAAAATTTGACTGCAAGCTGCAGCTGCACTTACGGTACTGCAGTCAGGAAGAAGTTAATTGAAGGAATAAAGAGCTAGGCCAGGTATAAAATTATCTCAAATAGTCATTAGCATAGTCTTCAAGTCATCAGATAAAACTTTAGCACTCCAATAATTCTCTTTGCATTGAAGCTCAGCCAGGACCGATTGAACCAAAGGCAAGAAATGAGTTCAGACTAAGCTTAACAGCAGGGTAGTAACCTCGTAACATCACCGTTGTAAAGCCAAGTGCTGAAGCAGCAGCAATGGGCCAGGAGGAAGAGGTGAAAATTGGGTGCCACTGCATGCTTCTGCGCAAAGCAGAGAAGTTAGCGAGGGCCAGAGGTGGACTGCAAATGGTGGTCACCTCCATGGGGAATCTCAATTTATCACTGCAAGGATAATTTCAAAACAATAAAAGAAAGAAGGAACAAGCTTCTTGTGTTTTCTCATCTTTCTGAAGTAAAACTTGGGGAAAAAAAACATTTCCTAAAATCAGATGCAGCAAAATAACGATAATTATCTCAAAACAGATCAATGACAACTCATGGTAGCAATGGGCAGAGGGAAACTACACAACAAAACCCCAGAGTATGGAGGTGACCTAAATCTAATTCATAACCCCTGCTTAATTTCAGCACTGGTACTGTTTCTGTATTGCGGATTTTAAGCAAGCAATGGTTAAGTAGGATGTTCTGAAATTCAGTGAGTCTAATTTAAATGCACACTTCTGCTGAACAGGGTTTGAGAGCTCCTGCAAACCTATGGTGGCAATGATGTAACCTGACCTATTACCTTCATAATTTTATGTGCCCCACTATGCAATTCATGCTTGGAATCACTAGCAACAATTACAGGAGCATTGGGTGAGATATAAAGTGATGCAATGTGACAGGTAAATGGTAGTTTTGTTTGTTTATTATCTTGAAGAGTCTTTACTGAAAAAAACAGACTTTCCACTTTCCTTCCTCATAGAGCAGTTGTGACACTCAGCATCCACTTGTCTCCATGCTTTGACCTGGATCTTTCGCTGTGTAGTGAATGCCTGACATGTTTGACATACCTCAGTGCTTAAAATGGGCATTGGTTTTACCCATTTGCTCTAACGGTAATACTGCTGTAATGACACCACTTCAGTTCATAGACTGTTTTACTGGGCAGCTTCCTCCCAAATGTTGAATCTTACATCTGGAACACAACATTACCAATATATATCTGGATGCACATTTCATTGATTAACTTCTCAGCTGCTTAGTATTCTCCTCTTATTCTGTCTAATTATTTCAAGAAAAGGAATAGCGCAAGATCATGCCACTTTTTACACAATCTATATATTGTCTTCTAGACTATTTAGCCAGCATTTGTATTTTATATCAGCTCACAGGCAAACTCCACTACTTTTTTATTACCACTTTTGATGGTCCCAGAACATCATTGTGCTTGAAAGACATACAAGCTTCCCGACTGCAGACATCTGCAGAAGGCGACCCTACATGAAACGGGACAAATGTATTTTTGTTGAGTTTCCTGCATGGACGAAAGTCTCTGTATACATTGAGCCCAATATTTCTGGGACCTGTCAGGCTTGCTGCTCTAGTACCACCAAGTTATCTGCACAGACGCATGAATTTTAGTGAGTGTGCGGCGTGTCAGGCTCATCACACCGTGTAGTAGGAGCGCCAGGTCTGATACTTCTTGGAAGTTCCCAGCTTGCTGGAGAGGTGTGGCAGGGTGGCCTCCCACACTTTGGGACCTCTGAATAGCCAGCAGTGCAGTGGAAACGACTGTTCTGTCCCAGCTGATGCAGAGCCCTATGAAACTCCGATTCTAACATCACAAATATTCAAAGTCAAAAACAAGCCCTGTCAGCAGGAAGCCCATCTGTGTGATAGCTCTGAACTGTATGGCACAGTCCTTTCACAAATTAAAAGCCATGGGTAGACATTTTGGGGTATCAAAACATTTTAGGCACCTTGAATAAGCACAAATTCCTACTCCCCAGAATGCCATTATTAGAAGAATAAGTATCTCTAAGTATCTCCAAATATTCATTATTACTTTTGAAGCACTTCAGTTTCTCCTCCCTTTTTGGCAAGAATTCTGTAGTGCAGTGTTAGCAGTTAAGGATTTGGCATCTCCAGTGATAAAACAGTCCTTTTCTAATTCTGTTCAGCTCTATGTTATATGGTGAAAACTAAATTAATTTTGCAGCTCCAGATCAGAGATCAGATGAGCAGCAGTAAGACAACCACGGAGTCTTTAGATCAAGGAATTCTTTTTCTTTAAATATGCACTCTATGAAAAATGCAAACGCTGCCCTCGGAACGGTGATTCATACTTATCCAGATGTCCTTATCTGCATTAGAAAATACGACTGTCCTTCAAAACCTCGCACTCGCTGTTCAGTGTGTGCGTTTCACGGCCTGGGTCCTGGGACTGGAGCTGTTGTGGAGTGGAGAGACGAGGTAGCCCATGGGCAAGCACTCCGATTAATTTGCATTAAACAGCAGGATGGAGCGTGGACTTCTCCAGGCACATCAGTGTGCATCAATCAACTTCGTTTCTCTAGTGTGAATGTGTGTGCTCAAGTTGGACACTTTAAAAACCCTCAGCATCAGTATTGTTTCTGCTTGGAAACAAGTTTAGGTAGCCAGCAAAACCGTTCCTTGCTTTTGTAGATAGCACTGTTGTCTTCATGGATCGTAGCAGAAAGCAAGGAAAAATTGCAGCCCGTACAAGAATAAATAATAATGAGAAGATTTGCCAAATACTAGCTGATTAATTAGCAGAGGGATTTATGCTGCAGCTGCTGGGTCCGTGCAGCTTCCATGAGTATCGGTGAGAACCGCATGCGCGGAGGCGTCGCAGTGCTGTGTGCGGCCGAGCCGCCGCGCTCCAGCGCAGGTAGTCCTTCCAGACTCCGAGAACAAATGTTTACCCCTCCAAAAGACACATTCTCTTTAGCTCTCTCAATCACAAGTTCAAGACATGCATTGCTCAATCTCCCTGCTAGAAACTAGCAATTCCAAAGTGGTTTGATTTGTTTCTATTTTTTAATGAAAAAAAAAGGAGCAGGAGACAACTTTTTTTGGCCCTGGACAGATGAGAGCCAGTGAGCTACATTAATTTGAGAAACAAATTGTGTTAAGGGGGGGGAGCGGATAGATAAGCAGTCATGGGAAATCTATCCAGAGGGAGGACAAACGAGCACAACTTGACTTTCATGTAACCCTTAATCTATTTATAGGAGGAAGAATCGGGAAATGAAGTACCTCTCAACAGCAGTTTAAGTCAACAACTAAAATTAATTGCCTGCACTTCCAAACTGCAGTACTTGTGCAGGCTGCACATGAACAGCCAATTTCACACTCCCAGACTCTGGCAAAACATCGACAAAACAGCTCTTCCTCTCAGAAACGGAGGGGAAGACAGCCCTGCCTTTCCCAGCTTTTAATAAGACTCCTGTTTGTCGAGGGGTGCGGGAAGTGATGCCGCGCTGCGGAGACAGGAGACCTTCATTAAGCTCTGCGCAGTTTTGCCTCTGCGACTCGAGGCTCTAAAGCGCAAATGTTTGTTGGTACCAGTTTGGTAGCAGGTCATGCTAGCACGTATGCCGGTGTAGTGCTGCACACCTTGCGCCCAAGAAGCCCCGCAACGCCAAAGGACTGGCTGAGCAGTTACTTGAACCCTGCCCATCGTGAAGCAGCTCTTTCGAACTAGGCCAAAAGTGGGTCCCATCCCACCTTCCCACCCTCTGGTGAGCTGCTGGGGCAGAGGGCTTCCCGACCCCGGCGCCTAACCCTGACGCTGTAGGGCCCCAGCCAGCATCGGTGCCACCATTCCCAGCTGCGTGGCTCCAGCCTCGGGCTTTGGGACACGGTGCCTCTGCCAGCTCAAGTCTGCTCCAGGGCCATCGCCAAGCCTTCGCTGCCTCCCGCCCTCGGCACCCCGGCTGCCCCTCAGCACCGAGCTGCAGGGCAAACCACATAGCCTGTGAGCCTGAACTGGTCAGCTAGTCCCACTGCCTTTGGTGGATCTGATGCATTAAAAGCAGATCTGCGTTAACTTCAGGTTTTTTGTTTTTTTTTTTTTATTTTTTTATTTTGGACTGAAGGTTGGGACAGTCATTAACTTTTTGCATTTTTCTCCCTTCACGTAGCTTGATGTCATACCAACTCCCTGTCTGAATGCTCAGCCCGCTGCTGCTGTGGGTATTTCTTACCCACAACGATATTTCTCTCTTCCAAATGTTTTAGGTATAGAGCAGACGAGCTGAAAGCCCAGCAGTCCGGCCCCTTGGTGCTGCTGCTTACCTGCTGCCTACCCTTGGCCGGGTCATTTAAAATCTCTGTGCTTCATTTACCACACATGAAGACTGAGGCCTGGCCGAGTCACTGCTGCTCTTTAACCCAATTTTTACACCGCGTGTGTTTATTTCTGCAGACTGAGGAAACACAAGCTGGGCGTAAAATTAGATCTTTATTATTCGGCTGTTAAATGAGTTCTTTTTGATGCACCCGCAATCTGCAATGGGAAGTAAAACCTTGTCTGCCACCCTTAGTCTACCTCAGATCTACTAAGTAACTCTTAAAATAAATGGTGGTAAACATGGGGTATGTATATGCTTATTTATATGCCGTGTTTAGGAGAAGTTTTGAATTCCATCCCATTGTTTGTAAATATTCTATATAACTCATCTGTTTTTATGTATTAATTTGTATGTGTTCATTTATTTTTGGTAACAACCTGTTTTATGGAAATATTTTAATAAAAATCTGTGAACATGAGGAAAAGTAGAGCACAATACAGATGCACAAACAAACACTCGCTGCATGACTCTGAGGAAAAAAAAAGTGCACATGGGATTCACACATCATCTAAATAGAGAAACGTATAAAATAGAAACACAGAATGAACCGAGCGTGTAAATAAAGGCTAAACAGGACCATTGTCCGTCGGTCCCGCTTTCCTGCTGGTCTACCTGCCACGCCATGGAAAGGAAGGGTGGGGGCCCACCAAGGCAGAGGCTCGTGGGGATCCCGATGCTCCTACGGTGGGCAGGCACGACCGCCAGCAGCCGAGCGCCGGACCCGGCACCCAGGCATTGCGGAGGGCAGGAGGCCATGGCAGGGGGGCCACAAGCAATACCCTGACAGCGTGCTACCCCGACACGACAATCTCGCTCCAGCGTGCCTTGATTTATCAGTTTGGCTGGGTTTAATACGTCTGTCACAACATTTCCAGGCTCACTGGGCGTCATGTGTCTTTATTAAAGTTTGCTGAGCATTTTGCGATCCTTTGACGAACTGTGCTAAATGCCAGGTGTTATTTTCACTTTCCCCCAGTCGTAGTTAATATAGTTGTCTGCTGTTTGGCTGATTGCTACAGTTACTGCAGATAGAAAGACGTGCTAAGTAATAAGACTATCAATCAACCAGTGCACAGAAAAGCTCAAGGGGTGCTTCAAAAAGTACCAAAGACTGTCTTTGCTTTTGCAGCAATTTAACCTGACGTGTGGGGAAAGAGAGCAGGTAGGAGCCGGCTTCCCGTCGCACTGCAAGCAAGCGGTGTGTGATGCTCGCGGGGACGGCTCTGCCCCACACGTGGTGTCCTGCCCTCGGCCTTGGACTCGGGTTTGCATCAGCTCAGCTCCAGCACAGGCACTTAGCGGGACTCGTGCCTCCTTTCTGTCTCTGCCCATCCCTCACACCCCTGCGGGTCCCCCACACGGCTCTTGGAAAGCCTTGAAGGACGAGGGAGGGCCATCTGACCCAAAAGTGGCGCTTGCCCGTTTTTTTGTTCCTATTCAGCAGTGTGATGTGGAAATCCCAGCCCGGATTTCCTCGAACGAAGCCCTCTTGCCAAACTGCAAAGCTGGGTGCGATTTCTGAAGTGCTGACTCCTGCGGTTTCGACATCTCCCTTTCCTGGCGCTGGCTGTGATGGAGGAGGCTCCACCTGGAGCCAAAACAATTACGGGGGGAAGACATGAGTGACCTTGAAATTTACAGTAAGGGGTGTTTTGGAACACAGTGGTGAATTTTGTAACGAAATGCCAGAGCTGTTTACACTTCAGAGAGGATGTTTGACCAAGTTCCACATACAAGGTTAATAGTAATGTTTTGGGCACAGGAGTCATAGAATAAGTAAAAAGTTGGCTCAGGCATTAATGATGAAGAATGGGAAAACAAAGAAAAGAAGCGATATAAGATAAATTATAACAGGAGGAACTGTAAACTAGCCCAGAAATTAATGCACGAAGATACAGAAGATTGCAATCACATCAAGGATAGTAGATAAATACGAGTCCTTCAGCATGCTTGTTTGACATTAGCTTGTGTGTGCCATGAAACACTGGAGGGAAAAAAAAAAGCTATGGAGCAGTCAAGGCTAAGGCTTTTGTCAGTATAAGTACATATCTTTTTAAAAAAACTCTGTTTGAGCATTTGCCCAGAACTTGGAATGAACCCATCTGCAACGTTTACAAGCTTCATGCAGTTAGGTAATATTTTTGTTTTATTTTTCAGTTCCTGGGTGATAATGGAGGTGACAAACGAAGTGGTCTACATCACTTGTGAAGAGGGTTGCTCTGGTTGCTGGCACTGAATGGTGCAGTGATTGAAGAGAAGAGAGATTGCCCAGCCGCTGCGGCAGGGCTCGAGCGATGCAGGGTCACATCCTTTCTTCCTCCATCCCTTCTTTCCTACCATGGCCTGAGGTACCAGGTCAGCAAGTTGTTTTGCCTCCACTGAAACCACCAGCTGTGGACACCTACACACCTCTCCCCATCTGGCCGTTGGTGTCCCTCTCGCTACACTCAAGGTGCCTCTGGAAAACCGAGATAAAGCTCTTCTGTCCTGTGCCGAAGTGCTGAGATAACGCAGTACCGGTGGGCTTGAAAGTACTTCACGTTAACTGAAAGCACTGGATCTGCCCACAAACTTGTGTGCAATCACGGACGCACGAGCAGAAACAGAGGCACGTAAATCCCTTTGCTACACTGGAATGCAATCTCCCTCTCAAAGTGCATTCCGATGATGATGCTGGTAATGCTGTGTAAGCTCATCCAAAAACTCAGCATTTTTCACCTACTCCTGCAGTTCCCTGTGGCGGTGGTTTCCAGCGAGTTCAAGTTTTCCCCTGCGAAGAGCTGAACAACCTGGAGTCAAAACCTGCGCATGCTGGCTACTAACGCAAGGGTACAGGCTGGATCAGGGCAAGGAGCTCTGCTGACTGGGGGTGGGAAAGGTAGATCCTCCTGTACCATCGTCCCTGTTTAATAACATGAACTTCGCTCTTTTTAGAAAGTCTTCGTAAAAATAGTAAGCTACAGTTTGGAGGAGGTGATCATCCAAATAACCTGGGAGTTGTGAAAATGTATTTTAAAATAAAGTTAGCATTAAAAGGTAGAATAGGCTGGTGGTTGACAGCAGAGTGTCCCAGTTAAACGTTAGCTAAACCACTAAGAATTTGAAAACGGAATATGTGACTGAGAATTTAAAAGCCTTTGTTTACCATCACATGGTAAGTATTTCTCGTCTATGTGGTCCTAGAATTACTATGTCTTCTTTTTAACTAGCTTCAATCTCTGCAGGCCAAGACATATGTTCTGTGGTAGCTCTCTGTCTGTGAGCACATCGGTCCAATCCAACGTGCTATTGGAAACTTAGACAGCATAAATCATGAGGGCATGAAATGGTTAAAAGAATAAAAGCAAATGATGCTTTCCCATGTGATGCTCAGGCCAGACAAATTGCGCCACTCCTGCGTGTCACTGAGTCATGGTAGCTTCTAGAACAACATGATTTTTTTTTGCATTGAAAAACTCTGTAGAAAGTCATTTCTTTTTAATGCAGGAATAACATTTTGGAAGATAGCTGTTGGAAGGGCAGAATCTGAGACATGGGGAACTGTGCGTTTCAAATCTACATACTTACTTTCTTTCTTTTTTTTTTCTGTTTTTCTTTTCAGAAGAATGCCTTGCAATGCAGTTACTTTCCAGCCAGCTTTCAGCTGGGAAGGAAAATATTGTGGCCTGCAGTCTGCATCACTTACAGCAGGGTTAAACAGGAGTCACTCCATTGACACCAGTCCTTACATTGGTGTAAATCCCATGTAAGTGAGGCCAGAGTGATTTCAGAGTAACAAAGAATGTGACAACAGCAGCTTTCAACCAGGGCCTACCGGTGGCCCCTACTGCATGGGTTTTCGGGAATCAAAGCCTGGTGTGTTTGAACCCGTGTCAACTCAGGCAGTAAAATAAAGCAGCCTTTCTAGTCTGCTTCTCAGCATGATAATGCTACTACAGTATTACTCTAAGGTCCTCTGAGTAGCTGCATTTAATAATTCTTTACAGTAAGGTTCCATTTATAAACACTTCATTATTAATAAAGCATGGCAATTTGTAGCATGCATAAAAATTATTTATATTCATGTGCTAACCAAGCCCATAGATTTAATAATATTGACGTCTTGCAACAGGCGTTGTAACAGCTTGTCACAGCATCATCTGTTAAGCATTTCTTACTAATGCATTTCATACCATGCCTTATAATAATTTGTTAAAGGATGCAGCTGCATCTATTAAGCCTTTCATAAATATGAATAGCACATTTTCTAAAATGGCACCATATATTAAATTATTGCTGGATATTCTAACTGGAAACAGAATTTCTCTTTCCTTCTTTCCTTCTTTCCGTCTTTCCTTCTTTCCTTCTTTCCTTCTTTCCTTCTTTCCTTCTTTCTTTTCTTTACTTTTCTTTCCTTTTCTCTCTCTCTCTCTCTCTACCCCCTCCCTCCCCCACACCCAGTCTGTCTGTCTGTCTCTCTGTCTCTTTCTTTATTCATCTAAACCCCTAGCTTTCTCCTTCTGCTTGGTGAGGAGCTGTTCCAGCTCAGTAGTCAGGTACCATATAATTTGGGCACCTCAGTGTGAAAATGGCTCAGAGGCAACTTCAAGAAGAAGTGAAGTCCGTGGAGGTACCGTACCTCACTGGGACCTACAAGAGAGCCAGCTGTGAAAGGAGGAGATGAACAACCTTCAGTTTCTCACAGGGATGGGCTCATGACATGCTGCTGAGCTGGGCAGCAAATGAGCAAACACGGTATCAGTGGTTCCTCTTCGCTGCTCAGGCATCACCAGTCTTTGGTCTTTTTTCTTACAGTGGCTACAAAATCTTTTTTTTTCATGCAGAAAATGTGTACAGGATTAAAAATGAATATAATAAGAAAGCATCTTGTTGTCATGAAGGTCCAAATGCAAAAGATGTGTTTCTCAATTCTCCCAGCAACAGAAGGCCTTGTGCCTCCCTGGGACGCAAGCGGCAGCGAGAAGAGAGGGCGCTTGTCAGAGCGAGCAGTACCTCCTGTGGCTCTTGGGGTAGTTAAGGCTCGTGAAAATACTTGGTTTTCTGCATATGTGAGGTAAGTGGCGTTACAAAATCTGTGAGCACAGGTTAGGTATCAAACCCTCACATCTGCCGCGAGACCCACACACGCTCCTGGGATCTGCCAGCCATCCCGCTCCGAAGCTGGACGCTGCCGTCCTTCAGTGATTTTATTCTCACCTGTCACAAAATTATGTTCCCTGACAGCTCTTGGATAGGAACTTCCACCCAAGCGACAACTCCTTACCCCAGCTCTGACGTGGGTGCACTGCTTTTTTTCCTTGATGAAACACTGCTGAGTGCTGCTATACAGCACTTGCCTGTACTGCTGTATGCGCATGTACAACGGCCGGGTTATGTTTTGCGGCAGTTCACTTCTGCACTTTATTCCTGCTCAGGCAATACCTCTTTATGGCTTTTTTTCTTCTTCTTCTTCTGTGATATAATCTAAAAATGTGGCACCCTGCAATGTTTTTAGAGATTAAATTCTTAATTATGAATTTCCTTGCTTTTGTGAGTTTGCCTCAGATCCTTAACATTTCTAATGTCATTTTTATGCGAATTTCCATGCTATTTTAATTCATTAGTCATGGGCTATCATTTTTCGATGTAATTACTGTAATTTCATCAAGTGACATAATTACAGTAAATACTTTGAGTAATTACTATTCATATGGAAAAAGATATCTGGAGGTGTAATAATGTCATATAATAAAATATTTATGATGTGTAAAGACAAATTATGATGACATATTTACATCACGTAATGGCATGACAGCATTCCGTATTTACATTGGGGGAGGATAATGACATAAAAGTAAGTTTTAGTGACATCATCTGTTGGTAATGATTACAAAGAGTTGTGCAGCATCCAGGTACAGCAAATTCAATAACTCTTGCCTTTTAAAAATAAATACTCTTCCCTCACCCCCTGAAGTGCCACTAAGAGGCAGTGGGTTGATCTATTGCCAGTTGAAGTCAAAGGAAGGATTTATGCCGACACTGACATCAGATGGCACTGTGCTGGGCCGGGAGTTCTTTCTGCAGGAGAGCAACTGCCTGCTGCTTGTAGCAGCTCCAGGTAGAAGGGAGACATTTTGAGAGGAGTCAACTAGTATAAAATGCAGTTTAGAAAACCTTCAGACGGTGTGAGGAGCGTGCATAGGTACTCGTGGGTGTGCATGAGACGACAGATACGCAGCGATGTTATGAAGCACTATGGAGCTTGCCAGGCCAAGCCTTCTGCAGTTAGGAAATGCCAAATTCTATCGACAAAGGCTCAACGTACCATTTCCTGCACAACCTCTGCTGAGTGTGGGCATCCCGTCTCACTGCAGCAGCTCGTGCCTGCTCCAGCTGAGCAGGAGCTATGCAGCAAAGGATCTACCTTTCAGTGAGACCTCTGCCTCCTGCATTGCTGACTTGGGTCGCAGTGGGGTACCAGAAGCAAAGACTTTCAACGGGTGAAAGAATAAAGAAAGACATGTCTGAAATCTCTACCTACCTGGGCTATTCTTGACAAGAGAGTCACAATTTACCACTGGTTATATAGTCCCCATTTTCTGAATCTGGGGCTTAATCTACCTGGTGGAAAGGCCAAAGAAACCAGACTGGAACTCCTAAACTGTTATAACCAACAGGCACTGCTATCCACTTGCATGCTTAAAATTAGTGAAGATGTTTGACCTCAAATGCACTATGCCTTCCCTGTTCGTCAACAAAATGATGCTTATCCCACCCTCTGAACTTCCAGAGATCTGATGAAGACACCAACCAGTTGAGAAGAATGCAAATAATGTAGCGGTGCATGCCAAAAGGTGTTGGCAGGGCTTTGTGGCAGGGCTCTCATGGTGGGCCATGGTGGAGGCTGGGAGACCAGGTTAGAGTTTCAAGGGAAATGTTAGCTTTTATTCTGTGTTGAAGTCAGTGTATCTTGTGCTCTGCGCTAAGCCAAGGCCCCCGGAAGAAAGGCAGGCAAATAATCATGAAGTTGGAGACTAGAGCACAATACTTATGCCTGAGGAGCTCTGCATAAGTGCACAGATAATCCAGTTTTTGAAGCTTTGCTTCTGTCAGTGTTGGACTACCCTCGCAGTAGCATGATTTGGGACACTATGTGCACCTAATGTGCATACAGCACAGTGATATTTTCTTTTACATGGCTTGTTGTATGTGTATGCAGTACTACTTGGCATGTGTTACAGTTGAACTTTTTCTCCCAGTTACATGGTGGTTGCACGGGAGAGGGCTCCTGACACACGTTAGTACCATGACATACAAGCCACCCCTGTGACATCCTGCTTATACTTCGGTCCAGGGTCTTGTGAGCAGTCCACCCAACCATGTTATCTTGAGGATTATGAAAGCAGTATGGAGGCTGGAGGCATACTAGTAGAAGAACCATTTATTGATCTACTGTAAACTACAGCAGCATTCATTTTCCTCTGTGGGTTACGGATGGCTCTTCTTGCTTTGCTGGGAGGGGGCGGCATCTTAGTGGGACCTTACTGTAAAGCACTATCTTTTCCTCTAGGTATGGAACAAACACCATAAAATTGGTGTTATCCTTTGTGCATCTGTGAATCCTAATAAAGTCTCCTAGGACAAAAAAAAAAAAAAAAGGTAAAAAAAGTGATTTTAGGAGCAGAGTAATTCTTCAGAGAATCGGATGAAAATAACTCCGATGCTGTGCTGTAGATCACAGAATCACAGAACGTTCGGGGTTGGAAGGGACCTCTGTGGGTCATCTAGTCCAACCCTCCTGCCGAAGCAGGGTCACCTACAGGAGGCTGCACAGGACCTTGTCCAGGCAGGTCTTGAATATCTCCAGAGAAGGAGACTCCACAACCTCCCTAGGCAGCCTGTTCCAGTGCTCCGTCACCCTCAGAGGGAAGAAGTTCTTCCTCCTGTTCAGACGGAACTTCCTCTGCTTCAGTTTGTGTCCATTGCCCCTTGTCCTGTTGCTGGGCACTACTGAAAAGAGTCTGGCCCCATCCTCGTGACACCCACCCTTCAGATATTTGTAAGTATATATTAGGTCCCCTCTCAGCCTTCTCTTCTTCAGGCTGAACAAGCCCAGCTCCCTCAACCTCTCCTCGTAGCAGAGATGTTCCAGTCCCCTCACCATCCTTGTAGCCCTCCGATACTATCCTAGATACTTGGGATTAGTCATGTGTTAGCATCAGGTGTCAGCAGCGTCATTCCCTTTAGGAGCAGAGAAAAGTAGGACCTGGATGCTAAGGTGAAAACCAAAAAAAAGTCTGCTTTTTTTTTAAAAAAAAAAAGTCAGAGAATCTGATTGACCTTTAGAGTCTGACAGATGCCGTCTTTCTGCGGCTTTAGCTCGCTAAGTGTCAATGCCATCATTACGACGTACAGCAAATACCTCATGTCACTCATGCCAATGGCATACTGGGGTGCATTAGGAGGAAGGTGGCCAGTAGGTCGAGGGAGGTTCTCCTTCCCCTCTACACTGCCCTAGTGCAGCCCCATCTGGAGTACTCTGTTCAGTTCTGGGCTCCCCAGTTCAAGAAAGATGAGGAGCTACTGGAGAGAGTCCAGCGGAGGGCTATGAGGATGGTGAGGGGACTGGAACATCTCTCCTGCGAGGGGAGGCTGAGGGAGCTGGGCTTGTTCAGCCTGAAGAAGAGAAGGCTGAGAGGGGACCTAATATATACTTACAAATATCTGAAGGGTGGGTGTCAGGAGGATGGGGCCAAGCTCTTTTCAGTAGTGCCCAGCGACAGGACAAGGGGCGATGGACACAAACTGAAGCAGAGGAAGTTCCATCTGAAGATGAGGAAGAACTTCTTCCCTCTGAGGGTGATGGAGCACTGGAACAGGCTGCCCAGGGAGGTTGTGGAGTCTCCTTCTCTGGAGATACTCAAGACCCGCCTGGACAAGGTCCTGTGCAGCTTGCTGTAGGTGACCCTGCTTCGGCAGGAGGGTTGGACTAGATGACCCACAGAGGTCCCTTCCAACCCCGAACGTTCTGTGATTCTGTGATTCTGTGATATGCATGTCATGCACACCTTATCATAAATATATGTCATTTGCGATTTTACACATTAACAAAACCAGATCCTTACGTTTCTGGAGAATGAACCACTGCTTGATTTACAAACTTGCAGAGGTTTTGAAAGGTGTTAATAAACTTCAGTGTGCTGCAGACAATGTTAAATTGCTTGCCAAAGCCCCAGGCTAAGTTGGTCTTGTAAAACTTAAACCAGATCCTTGGAACTTGCAGACAAATTGAAAGACCAAAAAAAAAAAAAAAGAAGAAAGAAAAAAATTAGAAATCAGATGCTCAAGAGAGAATATTCTTGCCAGTAACATGACAGAGTCAAGTTAATTCAAAGTGATTCAACAAGAAAGATGACTTTTTTTTTTAGGATATTGCTGGCCAGTTCTGCATCCTGAATCTGATTGACATATGATACTACTAGGCTGAATGAAGACATTTTGCACATGTTTTTGCTTTAAAGAGCAATTGCTAGGGGTAACACTGGTTAGTTACAATGTGGAGACATGCCAAACTATTCCGAATGAGAGTGGATTGCTGGCTATCTCCTGCTTCAAGGTTTGTAGGGCTGGGTGGATAATTCTGCATTCCTGACGTTGCTGTGTGGTCACATAAACTCGGAGGGCTGGAGAAATTAATGTGGAAGCTCAGGTTCCTACCGGCTGTGCTGCCCAGTTCCGTAAATGGGCCTTTCCACTACAAGAAGTTGAATGAACTCCACAGTAGACTTTATGGGCATCTCTGACTATTCTTGAAATTTCACCACAAAAAGTATATTTGGACATAATTTTTTGACAGGGCATTTTGTTCTTATTTTTCTAAAGCCCACCTCTTTTCAGTGCAGCCTTTATAACTATTCACCAACTTTGCCACAGAGATTTACTGGGGTTTTTAACAATCTATAGCTTTCAGAATATTGTTTCCATATTCGTAGTTTTTGGAAAGATTTTCCTGAATTAAAGCTCTGCTGTCCTACGAGGTGTTGATGCGTTGTTGCGAGCAGCAGCAAATTAGCTCACTAATTCTTAACAGCAGCCTGAGCCTGCAGAGGCAAGCTGGGGTGGGAAAGTCCTTCAATCTCTGTCAGCATTTAACCTCTTTTTTTTGTTTCCTTGTTTTTCAGCCACCACGGATGCTCCTCCTGTCAGACTGCCTGTTCACACTTTTGAGTAGCTTCACTCTTCCTCGGCCTGTGTATTTTGCATCAGGTACTTCAGCAACAAAATGCTTCCAAGGTTCTGTTTAAAAAAAACACCCATAAATCAAGCCCAAGATGATTCTACCTGAATTTCAAGCCTACTAGCGCAGATCACATGTTTCTTCCCAATTGAGAAAGAAGAATCTGAGTTTCTGAACCAGTCCCTTTCCTAAGGATTACATGGCATTAGCACAGGGAGCAAGTGGGAGAAAACCACACAAACTAAATCATCTGGCTCGAACTTCACCTGGCAAACCACCTAATAGCCAAGACTAGTTAATCTGTTTCCCATGTTCAGAATGGAGATGTTCTAGTCTTTTCCAGCCGCCAATTTTACCTTACATTGGACAGCTCAAGCTCTGAGTTATGAATCCGTATTTTCAGCAATGGGTCTTCTGCTTTGTGCCGTTTAGTTCCACATTGCTCATATTTGATCACTCTGTGCATTCACGCGCGCTAGTGCTTCCTCTGCTTTTTGTCATGCGGGGTAAATTGAGAGCTCCCCCTGCGCGGCTAAGATCAGGCCACGGCCCGACATCTCCAAGGGATTATTTGCATCAGCGTACACACCGTGTCAGAGCATCGTGCCTTAATCCAGGGAGTGCAGTGACAGGGCTCTTGATGTGACAAGGCAGATCAGGCGATTCTGTACTTGTCTTGCCAGTAGTGGGTAACAAATGTGGGGTGGGGGGGAGTGTGTGGAGGGAGTGTGTGTGAAGAAAAAAGCAGTGCACGGAGCAATGGAGATACCCCTCTACCACCCCCACTAATGACGGCTTGGTGGACATTGCCACCCGGCTTGGAAATATATCCACATCCTAGCAGCAGGTTTTTCTCGCCAGGCCATTAACACTTGTTTCTAGTCTTCCAAATCGTGGTTTGTTAACTAGCAACTAGAACTTAAAGTAAAAAAGCCTAAACATCTATAACTGAAATAAGTCAGCGCTCTGTTTCAATAAACTTAAAAGTGGCATTGGGGGGTTTTATTGTATTGTCTTTCTTGAAGGCATTTGCTTCCAGACTGTATTAACAAAATATGTTGTTTGGCAGATATCATCTCAGCAGACAGGTTGCCTAATGTGTTTTATTGACAAATTGACTTATTATTTGATCAACTTGAATATAGTCTTCAATTTATATTTCTATTATAAAAAAAGTAGACGGAACAGAATAATGTGTTTAGTCCATCATCTTTCAGCTGTCATTTAAACACTGGTGTGTCTGTAAGAAAAGAAAAGAAAAGTTATACAGTTGTTTTGATCATGTTGTCAGAATTGTCTTTATTGTCTGTGGGGGAATCGCCTATGTAATTTCTTCTTCCTTGATACGATAATATATTGACCTCTCTCATTCAATCAGAAGAAAGCAGGTTACAATGACTCTACCCACCACCTACATGAAGTTTCATATTCTATCACAAGAAAAACAAAGCATCTCCAGGAGCCAGAATCACTTATACTTCACTTCCCCTGTGTTCTCTTTCAATGGGACCTGGAAACAAAGTGAAGTTAAAAGGTTTTCCTCACCAAAAAGTCAAAAACGCTTTTAAAAAAACAAAAATAAATTCCTAGGCTGTTCTGTTACAGTCTTTTCATTACAGGTGTGTGAGGGGGGGCTGCTGGTTATGTTTATTTTTAAGTCAGTAAGTTATACTTGAAAAGTTTCAAAGATTCAAAGAATACAGAAAACTTAAAATCTGGATTAATTTGGTTATCAAGGTAAACGTGACAGCTTTAAGATTGCTCTTCAGCTGAGTGTTTTGGGAACCTTGCTTGTGTCTTCGCCTTTGCTGCCTGCTTTTGATGGGAGAAATCCCGCTCACCCCCGCCCCGTGAGGCGCTGATGTGCCCTGAGTTCGTGCATGGGCACGGCCACAGACACCAAAGGAATGATCAGATCAGACACGATTTAAATTTGAACCAACAGAAAAAACTACTACCTTTAGTCGTTTGCTTTTAAAACTTCACACGAGGAAGAAACTACTACATGGGGCCAAGGCACTCACTAAAAAATGCCCTCCATTTAGTCCAGCTGCGATTGTTCGTTGCAATTTATCCATTCGGAATTGTGGCCACAATAGGTGGAGCAGCTCTACCAGGGGTAATAAAAAAGGCCCCTGCTTTGTGTGTTTTGAATCCCTCTGGATTCAAAATAACTACCAATGATGAAAATCTTCCGCCTTTTCAATCAGACGGAACAGACTTTTCATTGGGAGAGTAGATGCTTAAACTGAATTTTAAAAAATGTAGGTAGTCAATACAAGGCCAAATTATTTTCTTCTTGTTTAATTCAGCAGCTATGTCCTTAGAGGGAAGTTGTACATGCTCTTGAGCCACAAAGTTGGGCTTTTTGATAAAAAGAAGCCAAACTTCAAACAGTTCTGTATGCGACCTGGGAGCTCTAGAAGTGAGAGCAAAATTGGGCCTTGAGCTGTATCACCCCTGGCCTTGGTTTAGCAAAGCACAGATCTGACTAATGGAAACCTGGCCACAGAAAAAAATTCAAACCACCCACAATTTGCTCATCTTTGGGCGATTCCCCCCCCCTTCCTATTTTTTTAAACCGCAGACATTTAATGCCATGCTTGCCTGAGAGCTTTTTCCTGTAGCTAATAATACTTTGCACTGCTGTAGTGCCTTTAATCCAAAGATCTCAAAGTGCTTTGCAGGCATTAATGAATTAAGCCTCATAACACCCCTTTGAAGTAGGTATTATTATAGCAGTCCTAGAGATGGGCTGAGTAATTTTCCTGAAGTTGTAGAGCAAGTCTCTGACAGAGTCAGGAATAGCCTGCCGAAGTCCCGCGCCTCAGCCGCTTCTCTACCCACCACGCCATTCTCCCAGACTAAGTCTCTTAAATCATTTTAATTTTAAATAATTACTTTGATTTACTTACTGTATTTAAGTCATATCTCTGTTAAATACAAGGGGAGGCATTGATTTATCCTTGGTGGGTTCAGCATTCACTGCCTGTGAAAGCTGCGCTGATAACGTGAAGTTAAACCGACACAAATCCCTGTGTGGGGATGTTCTTGCAGGGGGATAGGAGGGGCTTCTCAGGGCTTAGTTTGAGCCCCTGTCTTCACGTACACACTCTCAGTACTGCACAGAGACTTTGGAGCGGCTGGCACCCACCCCAGTTGCCGGTGCACCAGCGCAGCTGCCTAAAACCACCAGCGCTATTTTCTGTGGGCAATGAGCTGTACGGTAAATGGCTCTTTGTGCACCTGGAACTGCACCGACGTGAGCAGTATAAATTATTCGCGATAGAGCAGCCCTCCTTCCTCCTTCCTGATGTTGTTGACTAAGACTAAACACCTAGTTAGGACTTCAACCAAGTCTAACTTAGCTCAAAAAGCAACTCAAACTGCAGCTTGAATTGCCACACAGGGCTGGCAGAGTTTTAACTAAACCTTAAATACGTGTTTTTAATTATATTTTCAATTAGGTCTGTACCATTCTAGCGCCATTAAGACCCAGCTGCACAGAAAAGCTCCCTGCTGGAAGTTTTTTGGGTTTTGTGGAGAGGTGCACCTTGGTGTGACCATCTACCTAATCAACAGGGCCTCCACTGGGTCAGTGCCAGCCTTTCTGAATTAGGCGATTTTCTTCTCCCTGTCCTTGTCGCTAGCTTGCGAGCAACTGCTGATTTCAGTGCATGGCCATCAGTGCTACCATCATACCAACAGATGTGAGCGTAAGCATCCTGGGGACTGAAATGAGCTGCTCCGACCAGCTCCAGCCCACCAGTCTCAGGCACTAGATTGATAACCACGTTCACAAGACTTTCTGTACCTTTTCAGCATGCACTTTCCACTGGTTGGCCTGACAGCCACTGCCTGTGCTTCTCTCGCATTGGTTTCCTACAGTATTGCTGAATATTGATTAACTGCAAGCTTACTGACAAGCTCCCGTGCACTCTTTCTCACTGACGCCAAAGTCACAGCGCTGTGCCTCCTCACGAGGCACATATGCTTCCCATAACCTTTCATGGCTTCCGTGGGGGGTATTTTCACTTGCCTACACACATATAGCTCTGTATGCTACTTTCTTGGTAGGAATGCGCTAATTGTCACACGTCTTTCTTTTTTAGATAGATTAATGTCATAATTATCCTCATTTTCTTCCTTCCTGCTACAGGCAATTGCTGGAATGCTTTAGCTTTTTTTGAAAAAAAAAAAAAAGAAAAGAAAGAGGAAAGAAAAAAAAGGAGAAAAAAAAATCAAGCCCCCACAACTTGTCTGCCGAAAGAATTGTTACCACTCCCAAGCATAGGCCATAATTTCACTTAAGAACTCTGGAATTTTTTTTTTTTACTTCAGCAGCACCTTTAGGGTTTAACGGGTCTTTATTCCTGTCTTTGCAAAGCTCAGCCTTGTCCACTCACGTTGCAATTCAGATACATCTTCAGGTTAGCTTTTCTCTTGTTCTCCTAGAAGTTTCTTCCCGCTGGTTTAGGGAACATTGCTCCCCCTGTTTGGTACCAGCCCAGTCACAAAAACAAAGCAAGCAGAAATCGTACGCCCCTCCGTCTCCGCACAGGGCGGCGAGAAGGCCCACGTGTCCAGCGACGCTTCGGGTGGGCAGCGTGTGCCACGCCAGCAAAGGCGTAAGATCGCGGGGCTTTGGCAGCAGCGTTCCTTGGTAGAGGGTCATACTTGTTAAACGGGCTGGGAAGCAAAAGGTTTGCCTTGGCTCACGTCGCAGGTAAGGTTTGAGGCAGGCTGAATGCAACCTACCGCGTAATTTGACAGCCACACTGCCCAACGCGGTCATGTCTGCTCCTCCGGCCCTTCAGGGGCTCCCTGCATCACACCGATGGCAGTAATGGATAAAGGGATTTTCAGTGGTTAAAGGATGCTGATGTTTATCAGCCTTTGCATTGTATGGCTCTGCTCAGGCTCATTTCCACTTCCACTGGACGGGCACCGTACGGCACAGGCTGCATCCCGAAGCTGCCAGAACAGACCTCAGGTTTGCCCATGGGATGTTTCAGGTGCCATCCTGCTCCCGGGAAGAACACAGAGGACAACCTGGCAAGTAAGAGAAGTGCGGGCAGGTTTGCAGGACCTCCACCAGCTACCTCCTGCTTTCCCAAATATTGCCTTTTCCCTTCAGGAAATCTGGAACCATAGAGTGGCATCTGTCAAGCCGTAGGCACTTGAGAGTAAGCACCCATCAGAATAACTTACTGTCAAAACCAGGTACAAATTCATTTCATCCCACTTGGTGCCATATGCTGCTGTCAAAACTTCATGAACTGTTTAGGCAGCATGTTGGGACATTTTGACTAACTATGAGCAGAGCTATTTTTTTCATCGCTTTGTGTCATCGGCATTTATAATTGGGTATTTCCCTGAATTCACTTTGGTCTCCCAACAGATCAGCCTGTAGCAAGTGAACGTAACCCGGGAAGGTGGGCGTGGGCCAAACCTCTGAATTCAACCATCTCCATTTCTGAGGTGCCCTGACTGTGAAATTGTGCTTTTGTACGTTGTTCAGGAACCAACTTTTTCTTCCTGTTTAATACTGGTATTTTAAAGATGGGGCGAATTTTTTTCCCACGACTTGATAAAAATCTTGAATTTTGGAGCAGACTGGTAAACTGAATCTAAATCTCATTTTTTGCTCCTTGAGCCCAGGTGTTTTGGTCTCCTGAAAACACAACTAACTAGCACACCCTTTGCTGTAATAAGTGGGAAACAGACCACAGTGTAGGTAAAGAACACATTTGCTGTTTTATTGGTGCCTTGCAGGGCAGTAATACTGAAAAAGGGGAATGCAAAAGAAACAAAAAACCAAAAACCAAAAACAAAAACCGAGGATGGTGGCAACCCACATTGTATTTTTTTTAAAGAGTACATCAACTCCTGTTTTTTTTATTTATTGTGGCATGAATGATAACATAAAACCAAAACATGAAAATATACAACTTATATTACACTATGTGTTATGAACAAAATATAAATCTATAACTCTATGTTATATTTACATAATTATTTCTTTATTAAATTTCAAGTGAGATGGTAGGTTGCACATACTTTGTTTTAAGCTCCAGGCATTTGATTGTCTCTATTTCTTTTCTATTTTCATTTCACTTGTAAAATCCAAAACGTTAGAAGGAGTAAGAGCTTTAGAGCCAATGGAGCTATATAAATACTGTTTCAGCAAACCAGTGACAAAAACACTGGGGAGTAGAGAAATCAGTCAGTAGAAAAAAACCGAACTTGACGTGTTCTTCAATCTGGGAAACTGACAAGTTAAGATAAAGTTGAAAAAATGTAAATATAAACCAAGCTAAACAGCCAGCCCATGCCCTGTGAATTGAGGATACGCTTGAATCCACAGCTAGTGAATTACACGCTGTTCTTTGCAAAACTGAAGGTATGATTCTATTGAGAAGCGGGCAGACAAAAATACTTCCTACCCGACACATCATGCCCTTAAATGTATGAGATATCATAGAGTTGCCATTCATTCTAGAAGATGAATTCTTGCTAAGTAAGGTCTACATTTCCACGGAGTATAATTATTTTTGATGTTATGAACGTGATGTCAGAGGCTTCTTCGGGGACAATAACAGCTCATCTCTTTGGATTAAAAAGAAAAAGCTCTGAAAACATGCTGTAAAAAGGTTAAAGACAATTTACTTTCTAAAAAATGATTTAATTAAAGAGAAAGTCTACTGCAGTAACCAAATCTTCGAAATAATGTCTTCGAAGAAAGAATTTCTTCCATATGCATTTGTAATCAGAGGATTTGGTTACAAAACTAATTAAATGCTATAATAATAGCTAGTGTTCTTTTCTGGGGGCCTGATTAATATAGCGGAACGGTTAAATAAAGATGTTAAATGCACTTAAAAATCCTATTTTACTAATATAAGGCATGAATAAATTGAAAAAGGATATACTCTGTGTTATTTCATTGAGCTTAGAAGCAAGTGCCTCAGTTTTTTTTCCTTCTTTCTTTTCCCCTTATCCCCACTGCTGGTGGTGTTCTTTTGTAAGCTCGCAAGGTGCATGGCGGAAGCGGCTCCCCCGATTTCGGAGGTGATGGCCTGTACCCCCCTTTCCCCGGCAGCTCCCCATGACCATCCTCGCTCGCCAGGTTCCTGGGAAGAGGGGAACGAAGCCCGCCTCAGCACGAGGGCCTTGATGCGCTTTTAGGTTAATACGATCCTAATCTCTTCTAACCTGGTTTTTCTACATGCTCCAGGGCACAGAACCCAGGAAAAAAAAAAAAGAAACAAGACAAGGAGATCTTTTTCTCAAAGTATGTTCTGCTTTGTTTTGCTTTTTTTCTAAGAAATTAAAGAGGGACAATCAGGGCCTTGATTTCACATCTGGTCTTCTACTGCCAAAGGATAGATGGGCGCTCATCTTTGGACCCAACAAAACATTAGCACAGGTGGCAAGTATTTCACCCGCTGGGGACCCCAGAGCCTTTATTTTTTTATATGTTTTTTGCCTTTTTTAGCATTGCTGCATCAGTTTCAACATCCAAACGCAGGATGTGGACAGCCTGCTACAGCTCCCCATTCGAAAAGCCCGGCCGAACCCCAGGCTTCGGTGCAGTCTCTCAGAGGGAAACAGGTGTGGAAACAAAAACCGGCGTCTGCCCGAGCCCAGCCGCTCCGCGGAGACGGGGCTGCCCCCGGGAGCATCTCCCGCTGCGCAGCCTGTCCTTGGGAGCCGAAACTCGGTCCCGTCAAAGTCAGAGGGCCCTTCTCCCACCGACTGCCCCGAGGCCGGCTTCCCAGCCCACGCACCTACCACTTGCTCCAATCACGCCTGCCGCGGCAGCACCTACCTGGAGCTAAAACAAAGTATTCTGGTAGCCCAAAGCGACACAATTAAACCAGAGAGTCTCTAGAATGGGGTGGAAATCAAGCATCCAGCAAATGTGAGGTGAACCCACAAGAGTCAGAAGCAATTTGTTCACAAAGACAGGGAACAAATTTGAAGTTTAAAAAAAAAAAGGAGCAAATATCTGTTTTCACATTGTACATAATAATGATATAAAAACAATTGTCTTTTTTTTTTCTCCTTCTTATCCAAACAGAGTGCTTCAAAAAAATTGGCTCTAGATGACTGGTGTAATTAAATAACTAAAATGAGTGATGAGAGAGCAGAAGTTAATTAAGATTGAAAACAACACTCCCATTAATTCACTCCATCATAATAAACATCAGAAGTTGACATGGCTGGGGCCAAAATTAAAATAAGAGGAATGGTGTGAGCAGAAGAAGAAGCGATTTGTTTTCATATGTATATATATATATTTATATATATATAAAAAGGCAAGGTGGGGAGGGGTATCCATTTTAAATAGCCTAACAGCTTCATTTGCTGCACTGCCAAATTAGAACAGAATAAAATAAAGTTAAAAAGGGGAGGGGTAAAATAAATTATACATAATTTACTAATCTGGGAACAGCTGACCATTATTATTATTATTATTATAATTACCATTACAACACTAGCAAGAAGAGGCAGTTCAACTGAAAAAAAAACCCAACACGGTCATAAAACACAAACAAAAAGAACCCTCTCTGACATGGAGGATGTGATCAGCTACTCCAAGCGTAACTCCAGAGCAAATCTTCTGAGAGAGAGAAAAAACAGAAAAGAATTGTTTGAGGCAGAAGTGGAAATCAAAAAAGGGAAAACAGGAGAAAAATAAAAGAGATATTGCAGGGTAAAACCATCACACGTCCAGACCGCTCGTCAGAGTACTGTCCTAAGTCTTCAATGGCATTTGCTCATCTGCTTTGCACGAGGTCTGCAGAGGTCAAGTTACACTTCAAGTGGGATTTCAAGAGGCAAAGACAGACACCCCCGCCTCCTCCATGTCCTCCTGCCCAGTCTCTCCTCCTACCTGCCCCTTTCATCCTGCACCTGGATTGAAACAGCTGACTGCACCAAGCTCTACATTCACCTGATTAAGGGACCATTTGCAAAAGTACTGAAGACCACAGTTGTGGTGAGCACTTGGGCTGGGATCTCGCCAGCACCAAGATGCACGGGGCTATTTTTACAAGCTAAAAGCGGTAATGACAGCAATGACTCTCTCTCTAGGAGTAGGACTTCACCAAGGAGCAACATGAATATAGAGGGGGCATCCTCCGTTAGAGAACTGATTCAGAGGAAGGCTTTTTTCTTGGTACAACCCTAAGACTTTCCTTCTCAGGCCAAAGAGGAGCTCCTGGATAGCTGCTGTTAGAAACGAGCCTTTTTGGTCGGCTGGCTGGTTTAGGTCTAATGCTTTTGTCCTGCTACACAAACCTGGGGCCTCTCCTTCTACAGGAAGATTGGAGTGAGGAGACGAAAAGAGACTCTTTGATTCACTTGTATTTACATTCTTTTTCTGAAAAAAAGCGTAAGATTCAGTTACCTTCTTGGAAATACAGGAGGCTAACTTCTGGTCAGGTTTACGCTTGTGTAAATCCACCTTCCTCACCTGGTTGCCGTTGCCCAGGGAAAGCAAAACTGCCCAAGCAACACATCTAAGGGCTTTAGAGCAACGCTGAAAATATTTTAGCCCAGGAGAACAATTTTTCATTTGTGAGAGGCAGCAGCTAGGGAAACTCGGCACCGCAAAAGGTTTGGGTTCTTACATGCCCACTTTGAATACAGAAATCTCTTCATAGCTATTAGTCTTCCTTCCCACACAAACATCCCACTGATAAAAATGGATTTCTGCAAGTGCAAAGAGGAAAAAACGTCAGTTTAAAACCAATCGCCTTGTGAATCAGAGAACAGTACTCAGCAACCCCGAAGGTACAAGTTCATTAGAACTGGACATCACGGTAACCTAATTACACTCAGCGAGGAAGTAACATTTCCAGCTGCCCTGTCCTGTGCTGAACAAATCACATTTTGACAAGCCTTTTTCATGTTGGATCTGCTGCCACTTGAAGTGTAAATGAAAAGCAAAGGCTCCTTACAGACCAAGTCATTCGGAGGGTGTGGGACTTCATTCTGGAACATGCTTTTTGCTCACAATAGTCAAATATTATTCTTATTAGTACCATAAACACTCACACATGAAAATCCAAGACCATAAAATATTTTTTTCTCTAAATTTCTTATGTGTCTCTCTCTCTTTTCACCTGAGAACGGCACCTACAGTTTCCTTTAAAAAGCAAAAGCAAAAATATATGTCTAATCTCATCAGCTGCTGGTATATCAGGTTCTTCGAGGGATTGTCTAAGATACAACACTGTCCTAACTCAAGACAGAGCAGGAAGCGAAAGAAAAGCAAAAGAAAAACAAAGCAAGAAGAGACCAACCAAAAAAAGAAGCAAATTGGACTAGTTCAGCGCTTTAGTACAAATTTGGCACTTGCTCAAAGACTCAGTATGGTGTGCAACTGATGAAGAGAAGTCCTGTCTTGAAAGGAAATAATTGCTTGTTGGGGTTAACAGAAACAGACTCCCCACTTCCTTCCTTGCCAGCCACGCGCACAGGCACGCACGCACACACACACACTTCGGACCCAGATTTGCCGGGGAGGAGGAGGAGGAGGAGGAGGAAACAGAGGGGGTAAAAGGAATTTTATCTTTTTTCTTTCCTGTCAGGTGCATTACCAAAAAAAAAAAATTATTTCTCTTTAAACTGTAGCACAAAACAACAAAACACATTCACAAGCCACTTGTTGGCACTGTGTACCTGAGTGAGAATTTCTAGAACATTGTAGAACAAACAGCCATAAAGTTTATTTGAAAAAAAAAATAATAATAATAAAAGGTCGACGGGTAAGACTTCAGTGCTTGGGTATAGCAGCTGAATTACTGGCATTATTTTACCCATAGCTTATATCGTTCTGTTGTTGTTGTCGTCGTTGTCTTTGTTTCCTTTCTTCTGAGCCTTTTTTCTTCTGATGCAGGCTGATGTCTATTAGTCAGCTGATGTCCCAACTAGTTAAGACTAACAGTTAAAGTAACAGTCAGTGTATGAGAAAGTTAATGTGCTTGGCCACTGGCAAGGATAAACCAGATGGGGCTTTATTTATTTTTCTTTCCTCCTTGAAGTCCTGTAGGTCACGAGACATTTGGACCCTGATCAGTTGGCTTGCCCCGCAATGTGATTTTCACTGTCACTGCCATAGTCCACATCGGGGTCATCCTCTTCCTCATCGTATTCATCGTAGATTTCTCCATTGACGTCATCGGTCTGCATCTCTTCCTTGATATGAGGCTCCTCGCCTTTGATGCCGTAAGTGCTCTGGATGACGGGCATCCCGGGCTCCGGGCTGCTGGACACGCTTGAGTGCTCGGAGGGCAGATGTGGGGAAGGCATTCCTGCCATGGCAATGGCTCCTGGGTAAACTACGCCCGTGGTGGCAATGGGAATCTGTGCTTGTTGCCTGCCGTGGAGAGAAAGTAAAAGGGTGTTTGAATACTGGAAGGAGCAAAGGGAGGGCAAGTACAGCAGCACTTTGCCAGCCCACAGCATATGCTCTAGGGCATGCAGAGGAAGCGCCTGCATGGCCTGTGCAAGACAACCCTTATACATATCTCTCTCAATATATATCAATACATATATCTCTATGTATATATATGTATCTTAATATTCCCAACCACCAACTGATGCTCTTGAAACAAACATCAAGACCAAACCAACTTCACTGATAGGAAAACCCCATCTCTGCAAACACCTCTAGCTGGACCTGAACCACACAGCTTCAGCTTGCCTGCTCGTGGTGCAAACTGCTTTACTGGGTAAACTGCGCGTCCCCTGAGCTGCCAGCCCAAAATAAACACCCTTTCAATCACGGTCTAACTTAGAAAACGTGTATTTTGAAAATTATCCTTTTAAACAATCCAAGGTGCTGTCAGGACTAGGCGTAACAGTAACACGTTGCCGATGGGAGAGACGTGGCGCTGGCAAGGTAGTTCGCACAGGAACGGGGAGGGGCTGTAGGAAAGTACTGGTGGGTGAGGAGAAAGCAAGGCAGGTCTGTCCAAAGAGGCAATGGTTACTCCACGACCTGGCCATGATCAGGGAGAGGAACAGTGGGCTTTCTGAGGCCAACGGGGGTTTATAGGATGATCACTAAGGGCCTCCCACTGGAAGGTGACAGTTTCCACAGCGAGCGGCATTTGCGAAAAGCAGAACATTTGAAGGAAGGTGGATAAAACTGGGAAAAGGCAAACTTAAAACACAAGCATGCATTATTTAAAAATAAATAAAAAGCAAGCAAGCAACATGAGCATTTGAGAAAATCCTCTACAGGATGCCTTTATGCGGCGTCTAAGCCTTGGAAACCTGTCTGCAGTAATGAAAGCAGGCCATAGAAATTCCCTTTGCATCAAGAACACTAGCTGTGTTATACCAGTGTTTGTTTCCCTGAGAAGCTTCGGGGTCCCAACGAGCCGAGAGGTTTAAAATTCATGCTCCTTTTGTTTCCTTGCTGCATGAAGTAATTCCATTGCAGTAATACTCTCCCGTACATGCTGCACATTGTAATGTCATCAGCGGTGTGTCCATCTGCACTGAAAAGCCTTGCCACAGGAGACAGGGCAGAGTCTCTTGAGATGAACATTCTTAATTAAGAATGAAACCCTCCCCTGTTCCCCTGCCTGCCGGTGCCCTGGCTGTACAGTAAGCCTTGCACAGTACAGTGATCCTGAAAGACTCTCCACTGCCAAACAGCTTTACATTTGTTTGGAATCACTCGCTGCGTTTTCAGATGCTTCCTGCCTGCCGTTGGAGCGAGGCCTCCCTCCCCTCAGCCCCTATTTCCGCGTTTCCGAAACAAGAAGTTGTCTCAGCTGAAGATACAGCTCTTCAAGTAGGGAGCGGATCTAATTTGCATTTTATTCTTTATTCAATAGGAAGGCTTTTGTTTTCTGGAGTCAGCATTTCTGTAACAAGATTCAGCACACTTAAATTGCTTTTAATATTTAACAATAGGAACACTTTGCACTTAAATGGTGCTTTTCAGAGTGCTTTTCAAATATTAAATAATTTAAGAATAGTATTTTTCCACTTCTATAGGATGTCCACTCCAGAGGTTCTCAAAGCAGTCCTCAGGCACTAACGTGTTAGGGCTCTTGGCAGTCCGGCAAGGTGAGCTTGCCGCGCTGCCACTGAAGATGAGGACAGCGAGACAGGGAAGCACGAAGTCCAAGAGCTGCAAAAAATGCCCAGTCCTTCCCACTGCCTTCGGACGGGCTTTCAGCATGTCCCAGCAGCTGGCATAGCCACAGCTCTTGTAAACCCACTTCTTTTGGTGCCCAGGCAGGAGCTGGACCGGCATTTAGAAGTTTCGCCCTAAATGACCTGTACTGGGCGATGCAGCAGATGGGGAACTAAAACCAGGAATACAGCTGCAGTGCTGTGACTGCCAGCATCACCGACCCCGCTTTGTCGGTAGCTTCTACAAAGATTTCACCCCAGGTTCTGTGCTCTAATGCCCCAGTGCCAATTATCTCCAGAAACGTCTTGATTTCAATGTCAGCCTTGCTTGGAAAGATAAATAATATGCAGAATGTTACAAGGTTAATTTTTTTCCCATGATGAAGCATGCATGTTAACCAGATAAGCAGTGGTTTGGGGGCTCTGTTGCCACCTATTCTTTTTCCAGAAGGCCCCGTCCTCTTTTTTTAATCTCTTGATGCCAAATGTTGGCTGACTTCCCTGTGTTTGTTTCAGTGCTTACCATTGGGATCACCGGACCTGCCAGCGCCACAGGGTTAAGCAGCTCAAATTTCTCTGCTGAGCGGCTTATTATAACAATGCACACTGGAGCTGTTCAAAACACAGTCTGATGACACTTCACAGTTGCTGGACAGATATTCCCTCCTTTATTGCTACTTCTAGCTGTTAACTAGAGAGATGTGTAACTCAGTTAATATTAGAATGATTGCAAGCTCAGATGAAACGGAATACAAATTCCATTATTTCTGAGGGTCATTCTTGTTGCTGGTTTTGCTTTTTGTAAGACCACTCCGTAGCTTTTAATTTTCTGTAGAAATATTACAGAATATTTGACTACTTCCGATTCTTTTGATTTGCTCTAACCAAAACCAAGGATTCTTTGCAGAAGGAAAATACATGCTAGTTTTCTAGGCACATTTTCTCTAATCATATCAAGCTGATCTATTAGCTCTTTATCAGAACCAGTCTTCTTGAAATGTATGCTCAACCCAACACATTTAGCTTACTGAATTGGAAGACACTCCCTAGTATGACAAACGCCGTCACGATGAACAACGCAGACAACCTCATGCCTGATATGAATTAACTGAGCCAAGCCCATATTCCAACTCAAGTTCAGTATGTTCAGTAGTCCTTTTGCAGACCACTCGCCACAGATTATATTGAATGCAAACTTGTATTTTTGGCTTTGGGATCAAGAGGCGCTATCATAGATTCATTCAGATATGCCCTCTGAGGCCCCACAATAAAGTAATACTTAGAAGGCCTTATTAGAAGACTTACATTTCATTGGAAATTTTTTTTTTTTCTTTTGTGTGATCAGAGTGGAAATGAGACAGTCGGCCGAAGCTGTAAGATGAGGATATAGCAGAGCCAACAAAAAAATCCCTAACTGCCTAACTTCCTCCTGGAACACACTGTTTTAAAGTATAAGCTTCATATTCTGTTAGCGATATATCATGTTCTTGCCAATAAAATATAACATTTACCACACTGAATTAAGAATTCTCCCTGAAATTTTCTTTTGCTGAAATGAGCGGTAATTTTTAAAGGTCCCATACCCAACATTAAAATACTGCCTCATCTCCTGGCGTCTGTTGCGCATGATAGCCTTGTACTCGCCAATGCGTAATTTTTTGCCATCTACAAGGCAGGTACGCTTCGGCCTTGGCTTGTACTTGTAGTCTGGGTATTTCTCCAGGTGCTGTTTGCTGAGTCGGGCCTGCTCCTCATAGTATGGCTGCTTCTCTAGGTTTGTCATAGCTTTCCAGCGAGATCCTGTCACAAAAAAAAAAAAAAAAAAAAGAATGAGAAATGAGATTCTACTCGTCCACAAACACTGAAAGGCAGAGAAACAAGTAGGTCACCCAAAACAAGATACCTACGGTCATATCGCTTTGGGCTGGGAATCTGTCAGAGCTTCTACACAGGGGTCGGGTCTTGTTTGTATTCGACTGGTAAACCTCTTGGGTATGGCCAAGAGGCAGAGACAGATGATGCTGGAAGTTTTGACTCAGTATTTTACTGCAGCTTCTCTACATTATAATGCCTTTTAGATGGGAAGTAAAACCATCATCCTGATAATATGCAGTCCCTGACACTTTATTTTAGAAAACAAGGCAGTGTATTTTAATCACAGAATCATTGGAATAGCCAAAGACCCCTTAGACACACAATGTGCCGTGCTAACTCCCTCTTGCTTTCCTTTGGCCAGGGGCTTGTTCCTGCCTCCCAACCTGGAGGAGACAGCACTCTCGCATGCTGCGACCTACTCGCTGTGCTCCACCACAGCTGCATCAAGGCACAAACTCTGGCTACACGCCTCTCTACAGCGAAGTCTTTCATGTCAAATAACATATCTTTCTAGCTGCCAGGTTTCTGAGAAGCAGAATGGGAACTGATTGTAAATGCTATGCTGTTGGGTACAGGAGCCTGCAAAGACCCTGAAGCAATGCCTCTAAAAGCTATAAACCATCCCCTGTGTCTCAGTAGGGTTTTAACTCCAAGACCAAGTCCTAGTGGACACTGCCAGCTCCAACTTAAAGAATTTAGTATGTGTCATGATGGGAAGAGAGCTGGGATACTGGCACACCTCTCCACGGAGCCGCACTGTGGCTTGTTCGCTGGCAGCCTTGTTTCTGACACTCTGCCTATGTTAGTGCGGATATTTGAGCTAGGGAAATAATGAAGACTTTACAATCGCTTTCCAATACCTCCTGAAATTCATAAACTAGTATTTCTTAAAGGACTTAATGTGGGAGCAGAAAGTAAAATTTCTTGAATCAGTTATCCTACTTTATTTTTCCATGAACTACAGAAGTCCTTCAGGGTAAGATATATTTCAAGTGACAGGAATGGCCCAAGCTGTGAAACAGGTGGCCTAGAAGGAAAACTTTATTGGAAAACAGTCAATTTTCCCATTGGAAAAAAAGTTTGAATAGTTTCTCAATTTAACGGGTTCAAAATGTCATATGTCATATTTGACTTCCTCTTGTTCTTTATTTTTTATGGTTACTCATACTGTACTTAGCTCATGCTATTACTCAGGCTGGTGTTAGCTCACTGTGCCCCCAAGACTCGCAACACAGAGAGCGCAGTTATCCCTTCCCAGGAAAGAAAACAGTTTGGTTCCCTCTGGAAAGGCCCCTTCTGATTACTGACACCATTTCCCCCAGTGGTGGTTGAATCTTTATGTCAGGCTGCAGCTGGGGCTGCCGGGGCGAAGGGCTAATAGGCTGCTACACCTAGAGATAACTGATGCGTAAGTAATGACGTCTTTGTTCTGAAGGGGAGTAACAGACATCCCTGTCTTAGCAAACATTACTTTGGAGTCAAAACCATCCCTTTTTGTGATGTATACAACACGTAACATGCAGAAATCCCCCAGCTAGTTCTGGAATGGGAAACACTCTAATCACATTGCTGTTAGCTTAGGTGCAGCGCCGTATGAGCGTGACTAGATGGTTTCTAGGATTGGGACTAAAGCTCCCGCACAGCACTTTGCATGCCATGCAGAGGCCGCAGCTGCACACGGGGATCTGTGGAAGAGGTCTCTGTTACACGGGGCAGCAAACCTCTATGGCCAGAATCCTGGTCTGCAGCTTCATCTCCTACAGAGAAATTATTCCCAGCTATTTCTGGCAAAGAGGGTGGCTAGAGAAAGTGACACCAAGATTCCCCAAGTAGCACCTCCTAGATTTTGGGCTAAATGACAGAGTGATAAACATGTGGAGCTTGCCAGAACACTGAACGCCTACTAATGCTGTGTAAGATGGAATCATAGACAGGGCCTGTGTTGAACGATGTGAAGAATTCAGGGGAAAACATATGAACTGCACAGGAAGACATCCAGGTGTAGGTCTACTCTCAAATCCTACCTCGTAGACACTGGCACACTGGTGTTTTAGCGTATGAAGAAAGTCAAAAAAGTTAGTCCAAATCTAGAGTCCTCTATCCATAGACCTGCTGCAGTCCCAGTGGCTTAGAAAAACAGCCCCGGCCCCATTTCCTGCTGATCCATCAGTTTTTGTTTACAAATATTAAAGCTGAAAACCTCACAGACTTTAAACAAATCTCAACATTTGCTTTACATGCTGTGAGAGGACCTGCAGTGTATGAACTCAGCTATATTTGGAGACAGACAGACAGAAAAGTACAAATCAAAATCAGTTGCTGCAAAATCGCCATGCAAATGTTCTACCCCAGCACAATTCCTCTTTCACTGTGCTAGCTCACCTGCTGCAATCCTACAGCCAGATCTGGGCAGGCAAACTCCTACCCCTCATGTGAAAACATCTGTAAATAATGGGTGCAGTTAGGCAAACATGTAAGTCTTTGTAGGATCAGGGCCATGAAACCTGAAATTTTGATGCATAATATTTGTACATACAGTTACACATACAATATTTATACAAAAATGTCATGTGTTGTGTTTTTCCTTCTTAATCTGCAAACTCAATACAACAAAAATCCTGGCAGTCTCACCTCTCTTCCTAGCAAATTTTAATAGCTGCTTCTGCAATGATACTTCCTCTTACCATGACTTCACTGTTTTTACAAAATCTACTAAATATAATTTACTAGTATGTTTTGAAATATCATAAATAATTAAACAAACAATGCTGACTAAATTTTGAAAAAGGGCATGTTTTCTGATGATAAACCCTTGGTTTTGACATTTTTATTATTTTCACTTACTGTCTTAGTAACACACAAAATCCAACCAGCTCTCTAACTGGTCTTCATCTGAAATTCTGAAAACTTAAAAAATATACAGTTCTGATTCTTGAATCTGCACCCACAGGCAAGCCAAGCTATGAATGAGTATCAACAATCAACATATTAAACCCGGTTAAAAATACTTTGTGTTTCGACAAAATATATTTGTAATAGCTTTCTCTGCCATTCTTTTAGATCTCTATAAACACACAGAGGCGGGAATGGGTACCTATGCAGAGTGCCAAGCCCAAACAAGGTGCAACTGAAGAATCTTGAAAACCCTTTCTTTTTAAGGGAAGATTTACACTCTTGGGTGAGCTTTCTGCTCACCATATGTGTTAGAAAGCTTTGAGTGGGTCAAGTATGCAAGGCTTGTCTCCTTGACTATGAAAACAAGAACCCGCTTCCCTCCCTGGATGCATACATAATAACAAGCAGGAATCTCGCACAATTCTTCCTGATCTGGTGGCTGAAGTATTTAGAAAATTCTAAGACTTTGCAGCTCCAAAGAGAGCTAGAATACTCAGAGCTGTGCCCGCATGATGACTATGAAGACGGCTGTAGAGGGCCAGCTATCTGAGTTCAGGGCAGCAAAGGGATGCTCCCGCATGTGCCCTGGCACTTGTGCTCGGGCAGACACGCGGGCGACCTAGGTGGGGTTAGGAGCTCACCGCTGATTTTAAGCCAAGTTTCTCTGACAAGGATTTTCAGCTGTTTGCAATATTTCCTAACTTTTAGTCCATTAGACTGATATTTTAATCAGAGTATCTGAATCAGGCTGATTTTATGTTTAAAAAATACACACACATACACAAACACTTGTATAATGTACAGGTATGTATCACAAACATACACTTCCACGAGAGAATTTCTGAAGGTAGTATCTAACTACAACTTTTCCTAATCTCTTTATGTAGATTTCTCCGTGAAATTAATTATTTACAAAAATATCTAAACAATGCATTATTAAATTGATAGGGTCCAGCAGACCCATTTTAGCACTTTTTTAACAATTTACTAAAAAAAAATCATTATCCGCAAGTTGCAGTGAACAGATGGATGACAAACGTATGCACAGATGAATTTAGTGACAAATCCATGTATCTAATTTTTATGCTCAAAACATAATACCACAGTGTCAAACATAATCCCTAGAGAATTCTCATGCTGGGAAAGGCACCTCCTCTCATTTTACTATAAAAATGACCCTTGATCGGTGACAACTCCATCTAAGCTACTCTTCGCGACAACGAGCTCTCTGACCTCAATGTGTAGCAGTGCTGCTAAAAAAATGGTAAGGAAAAACTGTGGCTTTCTAATAAAGAGACCCTAATACCTGGCTGAACTGTAAGCTTCTAGTTGCTCACCCCATGCCAGTTAAGAGAGAGCTCCCTGCTGACTTCAAAAGACGAGCCTTTTGCAATTGAGAGAAGACCTTTGTAACGTTTCTGTCAAGAAAGAAGACGTCAGGACACCTCTCTCCATTGCCTAGGTGGAATGAAAAAAATTAAAAGTGATGCCGGAAAGAAACAGAAACATCATCTCTTACTGCCTCAGACCTTGCTTTTCCCCATATCTGGCAGCCAAACAGAAAGAGTTTAGAGTCAGCTATACTGTCTGTCACCTCAACAGGATCTGTAATGAATTTGCACATTTTACTCCAACTACTGTATATCTAATCAGAAAAAGATGTCCCTGTATCTCCCTGATCTAGCGCCAAATAGTAAAAGGTGATTCCTTATGTTAACAATTTCAGCAGAATGGCTTATTAAAACCAGATTTTAGGGTATTATAAAATGCTTAGAAGCCCTTTAAAATGTCAACCAGGATCCCCAGAGACTGCGTAAAATGTCAGCCCAGCTCAAGCGCCTGTTTTAAGCAGAATGAATTAGCAGCGTGCTGTCGGAGGTTGTTATCCAAAACAATCAGTTAAGAGGGAAAACATCAAGCTCTCTTTGTACTTTCTATATGAAAAGGGCCATTCAGAATGATCCTGTAGATTTCTGAAGCTGATTATTTAAAAACAGGTTTCACCAGGTCTACTCTTAATTTAGAAACAGACCAAAACTATTACTGCCCTGTCCCCAGTCTAATCGCATCATACACCTCTGACCAGTATAATCCCTTTTAACCAGTATAAGGTTATTTTACCATCAACATAACCAATTTAGCCTTCTAATCCTGTTCCCATAACTAATCTAAACATCTCGTACCACCCTTTTAATCATGGGTTAATATCGTCACATCTGCCATCCAAAGTCAATACATTCTGCCTCTCCGACCAATTTATCTCATTTCCACTTGCCCCCTGCTAACTTTTCATAATACCACTCTAATCAAGCTAAACTTCAAATCTCTGGCCAGTCTGAGCTCAGCACATTTACCAGCCCTGCAGCTGGTTAATGCTGCCATCACAATTACGCTACATCTCTCGAGTTGTCTGCAAAACCAGTGAGACCTGCAGCCCAGGTAAATGCTTTCTGTTATTAAGCTTTTACCCACTGGCCTGAGGGACACTTAGGTCCTGTAACAGAGTCTTTATCAGTAAAAATGCAACATCTCCACTTTGCTCATAGATATTTCTTATTCTGCAGATCCTCAGTATTGACCTTCCGCATCCTTCAGCGTGTCACAGAGGAATAACTTACGACAGAATGTGATCCTGGAAATTTGAGAAAGCAGTGAAAAGTTGGAAGACAATGGCGTGAAATTCAGTAGAGGATGTTCATGACAAACACTGCTTGGGATGTGAGGAGCAGAGGATATGGAAATTAATTCTGATGTTTCTTTTTTGATTTCAGGATTCTTTTCAGAATACTTAGAATAAAAGCAGCTTGTGACAGAGATTGTGTACTAAAGGGAAATTTAATATAACAGGAATATAATAAAAGTCCTTTAAAACTGTCAGTGTATAAAATAAAAGGATGTATTTTAGGATCTTTGCCCCACGGTCATTGATTTGAACAGAAAGGGCTATGGCACAAATCAAATACTGTGGAGTGCTACCCCATAGAATCTAGTTAGATGAAATATGTGGAGAAATAAATGACAGCAGTCATTTTGTGCTTGTTCAACAGCCAAATGAAATGAACTGGTTTGGTCTATTCAGTCTACGTGTTCGCACCAGACCCGCCACCACAATCTCAGTAATTACAGAGGCACAACAACATTTCAGGTTATGGTTAATGTATACCGCTGGGCAGCATGGCAGAAGCTCATAGCACTGTTGGTGCAGTCCTTAAGTAGCAAAATAGACATTCTAGAGGCAATAATTCTGTTGTGTCAGGTGCTCAGCTCTATTCAGTCAAAAGTTTTCGAGTTTTGCTACTGAAAGAACAGTGCTCTATCATTCTTACCTAGTATCTTGCTGATATTGGAGTTGTGCATGTCAGGGAAGGCTTGAAGGATCTTCCTCCGTTCATCTTTAGCCCACACCATGAATGCATTCATCGGGCGCTTGATATGGGGCTCATTGCTACCACGCCCTCTGGATTCCCGATAAATTCTAGATTCTGAAACTCCTGCACTTCCTAAAAAGAGAGAAAAACCATTCCCAGCTTGTGTTTCATTATGCAGCTTCCTCTGCCATCAGTAACCTATGTCAGGTGCTGTACACTCCATGAGTCAGTGTTCGCAACAGGTTAGTGGTGTTTCTTCTTTTCACTTGAAGCAGTAGAGAATACCATATATTGTATATTATTTAGTTTTTAGTTATTCTGTTGATTTAGTAGCACATAGCATAGACTTGATGAACAGTTTCAATTGTTTTTTTAACACAAAGCATTAAACAGCTCTTCTAAACCATCTTTTACTACTTAATAGCATAAACCCAACACTTTTCAATGTAGATTTTCTTTTTACTTTCTTCCTTTCTTACAGGATGCTGGTCATATTATTTTACCTATCTTCTATCTTTTTTGTGATGGGAAGGGGGTGATACATGGCAACTTCAGACATTTCTTCTTAAGCAATTCTCTAACTAGCAAGTGAACATTTACACGTCTGTGTTTTTGTGCTTACCTCTGTGCAACAACATAAGCAATAGCAGAGAAAGAAATGAACATTACGCTTGCTTCATGAAACCAAGTTCCTACAGATGCAGAGCGTGCATCATCTGTGGATGATCAGGTCTATAACTCATGGACTCACTCTGTGATCTCATTTATCCCACATTTATTTGCCTCCATTACTCCCTTTTACCAACAGAAATACATTTTTGGTCCAGTCTTGAGAACTGCAGTATACAGACAAGCAGGCTACAAATCACCTCCAGACTTAAAACACCACATGATGAATCGTTTTTTCCTGCCTTGTTTCATAGTCACTTATTGCTAACCGCTCTTACTGCTCACAGGCCTCCAAGGCACTTGGATTCTCCTCCAGATCCCGTTGATACGTACACACAAAACTGGAAATAAGGATAAGCCATTTGTACTGACCATCAGAATCTCCACTCATGTTGAAATCCATCATTGCATGGCTAAACTTCCCGTCTTCACTCTGTTTTACTGCCAGTTGCTGAGTCAGGGTCTCCAGTGTTGTTTTGTCCTATATGGGCAAGACGATGGGATTTGGATCAGGAAAATAATTCTATTCTAACTGCGAAGTCATAGGCAATTTAGACGGTTGATAGGGAAGCTGGATAACAATTAATTCACAACAGTTTACTGAACCAGATATTTAAGAATACATAACGATATATTTTCTGGAAGGAATACGGCTGCAGACTCCACCGAGTCCTTTTTAAAACACACTTATTAGCTAGCGATGAGCAAACTTCAGAGTGCTGAAAAGATTGGTTTAGTTAGGCATGATAAAATTGGCTGCACTTCTGAAGAACACTTCAACCCTCTGTGTCCCTGGGATTGCAAAACTGGACTGGAACTTTCGATGACACACGCTCTTTTGCAATGTATTTATTGTTTTACTCTATTTCCAGCCTGCAAACAAAGCGCAGAGACATGGGTAACTTTGCCCTTTTTCTTTTTTAAAAGGCAGTATTTTAGGAAGTAGCCAACAGGGAAACCTGCCCCCCCCGTAGTTCCAACTTCTTCAGGCCTTGGGAAAGGGTCAGCCTGAATTAAGTGTGGTACTTGGGGCAGCAGTTTGTGTTCCTGTCCAGACTGTTTTGCCCAACCCTACTAACATGCCGTCCATCACTCATTTAGTCAGAACTATCTGTGAACCCTGGATTGCAACAGGCTAGTGCACGCTGCCAATTCATCTGTCACGCTGCAGCGGTGTCTAAAGACATTGCCAGAACAACGTGCCAGGGCCATTAATTCCAATGTTCTCTTCAAAACACCTCGCTTCCTCCTGAACTGTGTGACTTTACCAATACAAAGGTGTCCCATATTCCAACTGTTTTTGTTTTCCCAACGACTTTTACTCATAAACATTCTATCTTCCTGACAATCATATGCTTAAATCTTTCAGGAAAGCAATACTAACATTTCAAATGTTAGGCACCGCGCCTTTCGCAAAGCTAAGAAAATGACACGATATGGCATGATAATAAAGTGGCTCCAGTCGAAAAAATTCTTTTGAGCTTCTTCCTGAAAGCAAGATTGCTGTTTTGTTGCTCTATTCCACTCCTGATGACTGCAAAAGATCAACAACCTAAAAAAACTTTCAGATTTCACACGGCAACCAGAGACTTTACAACTATTCTATGTAGCCTAATAACGTCACCGGGTTGTATTACAGAAGAAAACAGAAAAGAGAACAGTATGAATACAGAAACGCTTCCCGCAATGTGATGTCCCTGCATCTGCAATTCAAAGAAGGGTTGAAATTCACGTAAGCCACTTCACAAACATTTGCTTGAGAGAGTCAGAAAGGGGGCTAATCTGCCAACTTCGTACACTCGTGCCGTTTAGGGAAGGTGAGGTGAACTTTCCTTCTCCTCACACTCATTTTCAGTGTGGATCCCCCTTGCTCTCCCCGTGCCCTGTCTGTAAGCAGACACATCACCACCGACACCACGCGAGATGAGTTAATCCTCTGGGTTTTTGCAGGAAGAGCTCCTGCAGCAGAGTCCGCCTGTCACAAGCAAAAAGGTTTCTGTAACTCTACTGGGCACAGCAGATCCAGAAAGCTCGGAGAAGCTTTGAGTAAGCACCTGAACTACTCCAGCATTGAGCTTTCCCAAACTCTTTGATCTACTGGTTTTAACTCAGCTCTCATTTCCAAAGCAGCCTGTCAACAGACAGAAAGTCAGGCTTAAGTTGACTTTGTATTTCTTCCAAATGGATCTCAGCTATATAGTGCAAGTCAACGTTTTTTCCTCAAAAAAAATCTATTTACCATCAACTTCATAATGATAGAGTTAAAAAATTGTTATGTCAGAATTCATTAAAAAATGCCACGACTAACCTAAAATATAAAAGAACATCTCCTCTTGTTGGGTATATTATGGGGGAAGGGAGGAATTCTGTTGCAGACTTTTCTTGAATCATGTATAAACGTGTTAGAGAAACAGAGCTGAGAGCACTGAGAGCACAAAGGGCACAGGCTTAACAGCTTTTTCTTTATGCAGTAAATGCAGCTGTTGAAGGCAGAGGCAGTTACATTCTGAACCACACTCTGTCGACATGATCTGATTGAGTCTTAAGGTCAGCGAATACTCCGGCATGCTGTCTGCAAGGTACACACCGGGCACGGCTCATTTATCAGAGTCTGACTTAACAAGCCTGCAGATGCTCTGCCGCTCTCCATCTTGGGCCACGTTTTGCATTTTGAGGTCCAGTCACATTCAATGAAGTGAGCGAGCGCAGGCATGATGGAAGAGGGGCTGCGAAGGACTGCCAGGCGAGTGCCGAGCTCCTGGGCTGCGCTGCTCAGCCCCAGCACCTGGAGGTGGCTCTCTGGACAGCCAAAATGTGGGTCAGCGTGGAGACCACCCTTCCAACACCGTGACAGTTTACTCCCTGCTACTCGAACACAGAGAACGACACCATAATTCAATCAGCAACTATCAGGTGGCAGTTAAAAAAGAACTTCTGCACGACGTTGCACTTGAAACAGAGGATGTCAAAGCAGTCGGCTCTACTTTTCTCTGTTAATGTTTAGAAATGTTTAAAAAGTACTCAGGCAAGAATAAGTCTAAGGCCTGCTCTTTCCTAAGCCTCTGCAACAGCATTAGGAGAGCAGAAGGAGATCAGCAACACCCTGGCAGGATGCAAAAGCCTGACCATACGTAAGCGGCGTTCCGACCTCCTGTCCTACGCTCTTCTTCTTAAACACCTGGCAGCTGATATTCCCCCATCCTGACGTACAGAAGTGCTTTTACAATTACAAAATATTCAAAAGGGGGCTAACCAGCATTCCTGTGTTCTTTTTCTTGAAAACATTCAGTTGATGACTTACTGCTTTTTGCTTGATGGAAGAATGTCTTTACTTTTCCTACAGAGTCTTCCAGTTGATGGAGAAAGTATTTATGGAAGCTCCAGAGAAACAAAGGAAAAAAAATCATCTCTTCTTCCCTGACCCAAGTAAAATGGCAACCTGCTGACATTGCTAACCCAGCCTCCTCACACAGAACCTATTCAAGAACTTCAGACAAGAGATCCACAATTGTTTCAAGCTTATACAAAAGGAGGATCTATTTATCATGATTATCTTTATTCAACAGCAAATTATGCACTCTTAAAACTGCCACCACTCCACTGTGTTGGGTTAGCTGTGTACAGGGGAGCAGGCTGTGGTACCATCCAGTGATAGCAGGTGGAGTACACGCATGCTGGGTTCAGCAGCACGCGTTATTGAAGCAGTTGTGATACAGCACTACAGTTCAGGAGGCAGTGGCACACTCCTGCACACTGAATTATATTATCATTATATCAAGCTTTACATGCAATTGTCTTGCTGGGCAGAGAAAGAAATGGGGAAGAGAGCTCAGCTGATGAAATCGGACATGCTTTCAGTTTTTTAAAGCTACAAGAAAATAACCAGCCCTTCGTTTCAGAGTTGTCCCACAGCCCAAAGGTATAAAATGCTATTCATCCTATGAGCAACGCATGAGCTCATAGGCATCAGTTGCAGCCTAGAACGAATATTGCTGAGAAGAACAGGCAAGGCTGGTCCAGACCCAGGGAAGTGCTGTGAAGTCTTGCTTGTTAGACCTACTAATCAATCAGATTGCATAAAGCTGAGAAACAAATGGTACGGAATGATTCTGCTCTTGCAGGAGGAGAAACATAGGGATGTCCTGCTAAAGATGAAGTGATTCTTCTAAATTTCTGAATTGCAGATCAGGCCTCATAACCATCTTTTTCCTCTATGAAAAACTTGGGCAGAGGTGGGGAAGAACTATCCCCCAGTGGTCATTTCTTTTGGATTGCAGGAGAGACTCTCCACAGGGGCAGTGAGAGCTCTGCTATCTGGATCATTCAGAACTGTAATGGACAAACCACAGAAAGTAATACTGTAGAGAGCGATCAATCCCACATCAGCCCAATTGTTCAAAGTATAACCAGAGAGGTTTCATCGATGGCCACAATGTGATGAGAAGTTTCTAAAACTTTATTAATCTAAGAAAGTAACCAGCTGGAGAAGATTGATTTGCACCACAGTTCCTAGCAATGTTCTAATTGTATTTAAAAGAACAATGAAAAACATATACATGAATGGAATGTGTCATGTAGAAAAAAAATGTATTAAAAATGACTAAGCACCGCAAGTCAGACTCAGTTTTGTGGTCAGCTGCAGAAGTTACTTGGCTCTCTGTCATGGATAGCTGTCATAGTTTAACAAAACATTGATCTAAAAATGACAAGAACTTGGTTGCAGTCTCTCTCATAGAAGAAACATAAAACAAGAAGAATCAAAACATATGTAGAACAGCTTGGTAACGTTTGCCAGAACTCCTCCCACTACCATACAAATGTGAAGCAAAACCTTGGAAGGTCCGAAAAATAAAGACATTCTGATATATTTGCCTGCTCCCCCCTGACCTCGCTGCTCCCATCTCGTGCTGGATCGTGATACCAGTGCTCAGGGTGCACCTTAGACCATGCACATGCCTCCACTCCTGAAGGACTCCACGGTTCCTCCAGGATACTGGGAATGCTGCGCATATGGCAACGGATCCCTCCTCCCCCTCTTTGAGACATCCTTTTGGCTGGGGTATTTGGCAAACGCTGACAGTACTCTGAACTCCGTCAGAATTGTATTTTGGCAAGAGCTGTTTTTCCGATTGCATAATTCAAGGTTAGCAGTTTTGCTGAAGCAGTCCACTCTTCACTTCTCTGCTCCCCTAACCCTACCCCTATTTCCCCTGATACGAATATTCTTCCTCTCAGTTTGATGCTTGCAGAGACACAGCCAGTGTGCAACACCAGAGGAGGAGCGTTCAGATACATCTCTTCGCATTCCTGCTTTTCTAATTCCAAGTGAACCGAAAGGCCAGGCAAAAAAAATGTGTTTGCAGAGCAGCTGGAGAGAGTCAAACACGGTTACATATGGACTGCTAGGAGAAACTCGCTCATCAGCTCTTGCACCTAAGAATTACAAAGCCACTGATGGACAGAGTGCCTGCTACCTTTGTTCCCTTCAGTGTCAAGACATAAAAAGAAACAGATGGCTGCCTGTTACTGTCCTTTTTAGTGTCCCACTTACCCCCCTCCCTCTCCAGTTTGTCCAGCTATTTATCATCCTGCTCTGTGGGAAAAATTCCAAAATCTAAACGCTAAAGGTGGTATTTCAAAATAGACTGAGTTTTGATAAGCTCATTTTTATCTTAAGATTGTTGAGCAGGGCCTGTGACACCATCTGATGTGGATTGTGGTGCTGAGGCAGAAGCCTTCTCTCAGCAGACCTCAGTAAATATCAACCGTTCAAACACATAGCTTGGTCAATATGCACCAGATCTTGAAGCACTGAGCAGATTAGCTGCTAGACTATGATCCTGCAATGAAAGTTCATTTTATGACAGAAAAACATCTTTAATTATCAGACACGCTGGTGGTGCCAGGTGTTCTCCATTCAACATTATGATAATTTTCTTAGCTCTCCAAAAAGGTGAAGAGTCTTATCCTATATCTGACATGAGTGAAGATTTTGTAAAAGTAATCTTTCTGTGTAACTCCTCTGCCTCTTGCAATAATAAACACCAGAATAGCTTGTGTTGTAATATCATCATCCACAGTTCTTCAAAATGTGGAAAATGGGAGGTAGGCAGGCATTACAGATGACAGAGAGCTGGAAGAACTTCGAGGAACCACTGGCAGTAGTAAGAAGTGTGCCCAGAGCTTTGCACGTGACAAATTATTGGCAGTCCAGGCTCTACTCCAGCACATTAATGCCATGGTACTTCAAAATAGGACCTGTAAACACTGTCTTGTCTCAGTCCAAACCATGTTGCAGTCCAGATCATGTTACACCTACAATGGCTGTAAGAGAATTTCTGGCTCTTTTCCAAGAGATCTTCTATTTGGCGTTTTCTGCGTAACGATCACACTGCCCAAGTGTTTCGCACTCATCGGTGAATTTAGCCATAAAATTTCATAAAGAAAGGCGGTACTAGTAACTCTGGTTAACAGATGGGAAACTGAGTCTCATGTTCTGGGCTCTCCAGTTCAAGAAAGATGAGGAGCTACTGGAGAGAGTCCAGCGGAGGGCTATGAGGATGATGAGGGGACTGGAGCATCTCTTCTACGAGGAAAGGCTGAGGGAGCTGGGCTTGTTTAGCCTGGAGAAGAGAAGGCTGAGAGGGGACCTAATATATACTTACAAATATATGAAGGGTGGGTGTCAGGAGGATGGGGCCAGACTCTTTTCAGTGGTGCCCAGCAACAGGACAAGGGGCAATGGGCACAAACTGAAGCACAGGAAGTTCCGTCTGAACATGAGGAAGAACTTCTTCCCTCTGAGGGTGACGGAGCACTGGAACAGGCTGCCCAGGGAGGTTGTGGAGTCTCCTTCTCTGGAGATATTCAAGACCCGCCTGGACAAGGTCCTGTGCAGCCTGCTGTAGGTGCCCCTGCTTCGGCAGGAGGGTTGGACTGGGTGACCCACAGCGATCCCTTCCAATCCCTACCATTCTGTGATTCTGTGAAGTGACTTGCCAAAGGTTGCTTAGTAAGACTGGTAGTTTTAGGGACTGAAACTAGCACTCCTGAATTTTATCTAAAAATTACAACCTCCAGCTTATAATTTTTTGTGAGTGTGGAATTGTGACTCTTGCCGATGGCACATGTTACTAGGGAAAGCAAAATAAAATAAAAATAAGAGCAGTTACAGATTTTCCATTACAATGGACGTTACTTAAGTAACTCTTGCAGGGCTGTAAAACTCATAAAAAGCACATGCATGAAACAATAAAATAGAGTGAGACTTTCAAATGTTGACTCAGTAATTGTTAAAACCCTTCCGGCTGCACAATTTTATAGTCTTCTACTGTACTAATGAAAAGAGAAGAAACAACAAAGAAGGGTTTTAGCCTTCCAATTATATAAACTCTGTGGACCACCAAAGAAGATGAAAGATTATTTATAATGTCACAGCAATTTATCATTTGGGAGATTTTTTTTGTTGTTGTTGCATCAAAGTTGAGTATGAAGAAACAATGCATTCACCACCCTCTCAGCTCTTTCAGTCTTGCTTATCTGAGATCCTCTTTTTCATGGAATAATCCACCCACAGAACCTAAAAGCAGCATTAGAAGAAAGAAAAGAAAATAACAATCTTTTGTGGCTCTTCCTGATTTTATGGTACTTCTCTCAGAATTATTACATTCAGTCTTAATCGGGGCTGCTTCACTTGGTAAAGCAACCACATGTTTTGGTTGTTTTAGTAGAGAGGTGTTATAGGGAAAAAATCAGATGGGTCAAGTAGGTCCAGACATCTAATTGCACTCCTCTCCGGAACAGACACCCAGTCACAGGGGGAATTTGCTGAAATTTGCACAGTCATTTTCTTTGCTGTACATTGTGGACGTGGGTCTTTGGTTTCTAAGAGCTCTCTAGCAGGTACCTTTCAAAGCAGTGATGACAAGACAGAGTCCACTGAAATAAGAAGAGGAAAATCCTCAATAAGATGGCAGAGGTCAGGTCCGTCAGATTTTTTTTAATTCTTTATTTGAGAAAGAATGACTTCCTCAGTAAAATATATTACTTGACCTGGAAACAAACTACAAGGAAGTAGCATTTCTGCGGGAAATGAGGACACTGAGGTCCTCCTGTTCTTTGGTGGTGAGCTCTGAGAGACAGCGTAAGTCAGGATTTTTAAATGAAAACGCAGGCAGGGCTGGTCCAGTCTATTACTTTAAAGAAGAACTAAAAAAGAAAGCAAAAGCAAAGCAGAATGATGAGACACTGCTTCCTTCCTACAAAAGTTTTACAGTGTGAGCATAGGCATCGACCTCAACCAGATCCAGCTGTAATCCGCTGATTGCAAATAGCTTAAGAGTTACATGACCCAGTTTCTCATCTAGACTGCTTTCTGGGCTAACATGCTCTGTAACTGTGTGACTTGTTCAGTCGCTGCACCTTAGTTTCCCCAGTTAAGCAGGATGGAGATCATGACATTTTCCCACCATTGTGAAGAGTTTTGAGATCTCTGGATGAAATCTGCCATGTAAATTTTAATGAAGGATTTCACAGCCAGTCAGAAAGAGCTGCTACAACTGATCAGCAAGGCAAGGAAGGGTTAATTGAGGAAGAGAGGTGGTACACCAAACATGCAACAAGACAAAAATCACAACCCATGCAGCACATCCTGGGAAAGAGGGTCTACACGCATGTGAAGAGAAAGCAAGAACACTGTCTCTGCTTTCTTGGTGATTGTTTGTTAAAGAATGGGTGACTCAGCTGCGCAGCACCATTACAGATATATCGACTATTCTGTTTTTTCCCTAGAAGGTATTAAAATTATGAAGCCTGCTGTACCTTTGCTTACATTTCTTCCAGCCTTAATGGAGAAGCTGACATGCTATCTAGGCTATCTCCTTAGACAGAAACCACAATGATTTTCCAGTCATGAAGTAAGGCTTAGCTTGTCTACTCCCCAGCATCAGCATCAATACAATTCAAAGTAAAGTTCAGCACCCCCAAAGCACACTAGTGGCTGTTTGTCACTCGGCTAAGTGAACACCTGCCTACGGGGATGGGCAGAACAGGACAGGCTGATCCCCCAGGAGACTAAGGGGACACAACTCACAGAAGAATCGGGCTCATCCTCTATTACGCTGAAGAGAGGTATTGCATTGATGCTGGTGTCCATGCATGTGCTGAAAGCCCTAGCTATTGGAGGCACGTGATTATGCAAAAATAATAATAATAAAATCTCAGGAAGTCATTAGCACTTGTAGCTGTAGGGTACAGCTTAGAACTTAAACCCAAAGACTCAAAAAGCTCAAAAGACATAGCAAGAGCTCCAAATCAACTGTATGGTTATTTTTCAGGAGGAAGTTGATCCATCTTTATTGGGCTTAATAAAATTTCCACTAAGGTATAAAAAGCTGCAGTCCTCCCTGATCCACATTAGCCTGTGCATGTTTTCAGTCTCTGCCCTTTGGAGTGAACGAAGACCTGAATTCCCATTCAGACTTCAGCACCTGCAAGGATCCAGGGTTATTCCCTTGCCTCTTTGTGTGCTCTTCTCCTTGACTTCAATGGGACTTTCACGCACACGTCTGTGGGTGGAATTAGTCCCTTCCTCTGTATGTTTCATTTTTTATTAACTAACCCTGCCCATGCATCCCTGCCATAACGATGTACTGAAGACACACATGCATAAACACTTAATTTTTCTCTGAAAAATCTGTCTGGGCATTTAATAGATGATGGTCAATCAGGAAAAAGGCATTTTCAAACAAAGAGCTAAAGTCCTTGGGGGAATAATAAAAATCCTCACTGCAAGAATCTCTCCCTCCCATGCGTAGGCACTTGCGAACTGAGAGTAGTGGCACTGTGACAAAAGTAGCAAAACCAAAGGCAGGCTTTACCAAAAAAAAAGGGGGAAGGGAAGTCTTCCACTGGCCATCTGTGAAAATAAGGCAGGTGGCCATTAAATGCAGAGGCTGTAAATATAAATATACATAGGCTCCACAAAGCAAATGGCAAAAAAAAAAGTGGGTGGGGGGGTGAAGAGGGGGAGGTGGGAAGGGAGGTAAAGGGAAAAGGAATAAACTTTTGGTAGAAGCAAATCATAATGTTTAATGCTTAGTTACCAGCGCTGGGCAGAAACAATATTGATCTTTCAGGTGTGCAAACTTCACATTGTTTTTAACTAAATTTGAGAAAAGTTTCAGGAGAAATGACAACGGATGCAGTAGCCCTGTTGAACAGAGGACTCCTTGAACATGAATGATCCTGTCGAGCCTTGCCGGTTGGACTTGCGGAAAGGCTGCCATACAGAGCGATGGATGGGTGCTGACATAATACCTGCTCGCCTTCTCATCATGCTTTTTGAAAACTGTCTGCTCTGTTTTGTAGCATTAACAAAGAGGACTGCAACCTGCATACAAGAATTTCTGGTGGCAAAGAATCTCAGTAAGATGAAATTAGGAAGAGGGTAGGAAAAAGGGTAATAAGAAGGGGACATGCAGTTGTTGGGACAACACCTTAACTTTTGTGCTGTGGGACTGTAACAGTCCATTGTCTGCAAGGTACTCCCTGGTCCCCGCATTGGATAATAATTATGCCAAACAGAAGGATCTCTGCTCACACTGCCAGAAGAGAACAAAAATATTACACTGATCATCTTTCCTAGTATTTTACAGGCCAGTGAGGAATAAAGTAGGCTACAAAATACAAGACATATATATTAGCAGTCTGCTGAATTTGCAGGGATAAGCGTGTGTGTATGTATGCAATGTCTGTGGGTAATACAGCCTCTGCTAGTCACTGGGAATGCTAAAGTAGTTTTCCAGTAAAGTACTACAGAGATTATGAAAATGGATGGGTTTTAACTCCTACAAAGTGATTTGGTTCATGATGTTAGTACTGCACCTCTGGACTTCTTTCCAGTGGGTTTCTCCTGCTTGGGAAGCCTGACTTGCGCCAGGTCCTGTTCTTCCCAGTTTCAATCTTTACAACTTCTTCACTCCAGTCTGACCCATGGACTGCCAAGAGTCGGGCGTGGGGTCAGATTCTGTTTTACCAACCCTTTGCTTTTCTCCTCCTCCCTGCTCTTCTCTCCACCAGTTTCTTCTTGACTTTCTGGTTCAAATTTAACCATTAGGGGAAGAAAAAAAATGTTATTGAAGTAAAATTCTCAACTGCAAGAGAAATTTAAATCCCATGAGTTAAACCAGCTCCTCCTTACACCTTTAGTAAAGTGAGCTCCAGTGTTTTATTTCTCAAAGACAGCAGGATATGTGGGTTTGAGATTCTTAATATCCCCCTCCTCCCTGAGGGGAGAGCAGGGACAGAACTCATTTCAGCACAGCAGATCACAGCGGTTTCTTAAGAGTTAACTCCACCATCGTCATCCATCAGGCAGCCAGTGAGGCATCAGGAAGGAATAATGGATGTAAAATTATTACAGGGCTGCCACCCAATATACTTACTGCCATTTGTAACTAACGCTGGAACTGACACACTTTTTTCATTATTAAACATCCACATTAAGTCAACATTGGTCACTGTCATTTCATGTTCAGCACTCTCTTAAGGGGAAGAGGGAGAGGTAGGGTGGGGGCGGGGAGGATGGTGGGAGGAGGGTGGATGGGAATGGGAGGAAAAGGCACCCTGAACCCACTGTTCCGCAAGCACGAGCAATAAATAGGCTCCAGCTCACAATGCTGGAATAAATATTGTTACAAATAGCTCTTTAGTTACAGCCCAGCACACAAGTACATGTCAGAGCCTTTTAAAAGGCCACACTCCAAGCTGTAACAGGGAGAACTTGTATCACAGGTTAAGAAACACTTCAGCACAGGACATCTGCCTGCTCGGATGCACTCATCTCGGAGCGCGCTGCGAGTGTGACTGCGTCCATGCACATCTGCAATGCTTGCGGGGCTGCGTATACTCCCACACCCGCCCCAGCCGCCGGCACCTTTAGCAGCAGGCGCCAGCATTTGGAAACCAGCACCTGCGTTTGCACCAGTGTCCACAGACACACGCTCACCCTTCCTCACAGAATCACAGAATCACAGAATGGTAGGGGTTGGAAGGGACCTCTGTGGGTCATCTAGTCCAACCCTCCTGCCGAAGCAGGGTCACCTACAGCAGGCTGCACAGGACCTTGTCCAGGCGGGTCTTGAATATCTCCAGAGAAGGAGATAAATCCTCCTTTTTCACAGTTACCAGGGTACACACACTAATGCTTGAGAGCCTGACTGTCTATCATCAGAAAATCACTGGCTAGCTCGGTGCATGTCTGTGCTGCATAGCTCTGAAAGAGTGCACTGCAGGCTGGCACGCACGCACACACGTGCTGGCTCTTGGTGTTTGTGTACAACTCCTTCGCAGTGGAACAGGCAGTTTTGGGGCCGAACAAATGGACCAGAGTACACTTGCTGATGTTGCCTGCTGTGGTATTCTCACCAGATGAAAATCTGCACTCTAAGCTACATGTAAAAAAGCTAACATTGTTTATGTATAGTACATATCAAGCTATAATTAACTGTAGATGATAATTACAAATAAAACTATGGTCCTGGGTTTCCAAGAAACCAGAAAAACATATACACACACTTCTCATTTATACATGGAAATGTTTCCAAGAAAAGTAATGTAAAAATATGTTTTATTGCATTTGCAATTAAAATAGGTTTTAGTAAAATCCATGTTCATCATGATGCTCATAGTTTTTACTGTAATCCTCTGAAAATCAAATCCCTCAAGATGGTCCAAGTCAGATGCCCATAAAGTGACTCACCCAAATCATCTTAGCCATTTTTAAAAATCTTTTCTCATTTATGACTCCTTTTATACAGTTTCTCTCCAATTCCGCAAAATTCCTGTCTGACTACTGCCTTACAGCTGGCAGGTCTGCCTGTCCACAGGGATTAACCCATCTGGGAACACGAGCCAGATAATGGGTCATGTACACGTGCGGAGAAAAGCCCCAAGAGCTTTAACAGAGACTCACAAAGGTGATTTCCAGCCCTGAGCCTGCCCAGCTACCCCTGGCAGCTAAATCCCTGCCAAGAGTCTAACATACGTGTTCAGAACTGCACAGAGCCTACCGTCGCTGGTAGGCTGCAGCAGAAATTCATGCAACAAAAAACTCCCCAGTTCTCACAGAATCGTAGGTCTCCATAACTACACTAGCCACTGCAGCAAAGGGAGAAAAAATTGGGATACCTCCAGATAAGCGTTGCTTATAAAGATTGAGATCACTATAAAGAACGGAGAGTCTTTCTTCTGTACATAACGATAGACATAATATACATTTCTAAGTGCAAATATGCCCACGGACACATAGCTACATTAGGCTAACCCTCTTTTAATTCCTTCTCCCACCTCAAAACCTCCCTGTCAGGAAGCAACCAGTGAGCAAAGGTAACATCCCAGAAGTTCAGGGGGCTGCCTCTAAGTCTCCCGGCAGGACCTTGAGCTTTCAAAGGGAAACCCTCAGTAGGTAGCATCCTATTTCTCACTACCCGCTTTCCCAACTATCTCTTTTTCCTCCCCCTGAAAACTGGGAAAACCAGAATAAAATATAACTCAAAATGGCAACACTTGCCTTCCTCTCAAATCTTGCTCTTAACAAAAGAGAAAACTTTAAAGTCCTAGACCAGACACAAACTTCAGAGAAGTTGGGGTGTTTGTCTGGGTCTGAGCTTCATAGCTGGACAGTCAGTGGACAGCCTGGAGCATATCTGGGTAAGGAGAACAAGTACCTAAACTTTACAGCCTACATCTTTTCCTCTGTCGGGTCAAACGCAAGAGACAGGTAAGGATACCCCACAAGTTAAAAAGTGCAACTTCTTAACTAGTGCTTAGTGGCTGAAGTGGTTACCACAGCAACTCAAATGCCACTGTAGTCTAGGAGAGCTCAGACTTGGTTCTGTCCTTTCCTGTCTACTTTAATAATAAAATAAAATAAAATAAAATAAAATAAAATAAAATAAAATAAAATAAAATAAATCAGTGTGCCCCAATAAAGTTTTGGCATTTATTGTATCAAAATCCCCAAACCCTACAGTCACTTTAGAAAAATTTTCAATTGAGCAAACGATTTTTTTTTCCTGCTGCCTTGTAAAAGAACTCCTCTCTGCCCTCCACGAGCCCACCAGGAGGCATGAATTAGAGAGGAAAATAAACTTCAACTGGGGTTGAGGGCGTGAAGTGAAAACAGAAGGGGTAAGGAGAATCCCAACAATAGGAAAGTAACAGAATAAAGTGAATGCAGATGGTTCCACTCCTGTTACTTAATCAAAAGGCTGTGCAGAGTCACTAGAGCCAGCATAAAGTCATGTGTTAGAACAACAGCTGATCTGTATTAAAGAAGATTAACTCGCAATGCCATGGTGGAGGGCCTGGGATTATTTTATGTACTTCCATTGCCGAACAAGCCGTCAGCACAATTACTGCCCTCCGATGTGAATGACTGATCTGTAACCACAGCTAAACAGCATGCTGCTTAGGGGCCTGGGAGCTTCATGAAGATGAATTTCCATACCATCAAAGTGCTTTTAATGGGCTTCCTGATCCAACCACAAGGCCTGCTTTGCAAGTATATAGAACCCAGGATGAAGGCTTCCTGTCCAAAAGGATTTGGTCGGTTGTCACTTGACAATTCCCAGCCAGCACAAGGGAGGAGAGGGGGGAGATAGGTAGAGTTGTCTCTGCTTTGGAGGATTAAATAAAAAAAAAAAAAAGCAAAAAAAAAAGAAAAAAAAAGGGTACAGATGCTTTCTGAATGCAACCACTGCTGTATCCACAGCTGAATTCAATGCGCTTAACAAATAACGGCAATTTAGCTATGCTTGCGAGGAATAGCTTGAGTCACTTTGCATTAGCATCTGGCTGAGTGTTAAAGTCATTTCTACATGGGGAGCAGAAAAAAGAAATTTCTGCTTCGAGCATCCTTTCAAGAATGCTTAAATATTTGAATATAAATTCCTTTGTGCTTGTGATCACTTCTTCTTATATCTGACACTCTGTTTTTCCCTTTTCCCTTCTGGTACTCTTCTATGTGAAATGCCGTAAACATGCTCCATCCCTCTCTCTCTTTCTCTCTCCCCATACCAGCGCTCTTACTCTTCTAAGTGAGATTGTACGTACTGCCAGGTACCTATTACGCTGACCTCTTTTTTCCTTCCCTTTCCTCTCAAGAAAGTGCGTGAAATTGGAGTCATTTCTACATCACTTACACCCAGGATAGGCTGATGAAAAAAGTACAGTAGTGAGAGACTCACATGTACCTTTAACATTCATTACCCAGACTGCTGGATTCTCAGAGCTTATTGATCAAACTCCATCTAAAAACAGGGAAAATGGAAAGCTATCCAAATTAGCAATCTGCTCATTCTGGACAATATTGTTTGACTCACATGCTTCCTAGGACGACTGACTTTCAAGTTTCTGCTAAATAGCTGATCATTTTTATTCATTCTATTTATCTGCCTATCTCAGGGATTCACACAAGGCCTTACAGTGAAAAGCCACTAGCAGGGGTTTCCACAAAAATCAGTTTACACTGAATGCAACAGTGGTCATCTTTGTTATACCGCACGACGAAGGCTGTGTCACCTCAGAAAATACTGCGGGGGAAGAGAGGAACTGAGGAAAAGGTCTTGCTAAGCCTATGATGCTGAGACGCACGCAAGAGTTTGGATGTATAACTTCGGTGGCAGTAATAGAAGGACAGCTCACTATAACTGTGGCAGCAAGGACTGGCAGGTCTATTTATCCTCCAGAAGCCAGGGCAGCGCACAGAAAGACATCAGGTATTTCCAGCAGCAAATCACTACCTCTTTGACACATGTGAAGGCTGCAGTACATACACATTTCACTGAAGAATATTCACTTAGTCAGTATTTTGTTACAGCACAGCTTCACAGGCCAGTTCAACAGCAGAAGGTGGTAAGGCCCATATGTTCTGCTGCCTCTAAGTTTCACTGCAAATATTTGGTGCAGTTTGTGTTGTCGATTCTCCACTTCTTCATTTTTCTTAAGTCATCTAATGTGACATGGCAGTGCTACATTGCAATGGTCATAAAATATCATATATGACAACCTCACAAGGCTAAATACCCAGAAGCTGAGCCTGAGCATCAGCAAAGCTTATGTTCCTAAAGAAGCTTGAATATTTTCAAATCCAGCTCATCTCACAAACACATATAAGCATTTCCATAAAGCAAGATTTCCACTTAGACCCAGAGATTTCCAAGATCACCTTTTCATAATACGCACTGACAGGCTGGCATAGAGAATTAGTGGCCTCCAAAGTTCTCGTGAGGGCTTTAACTATCTCTGCCTCCTCCCCGCTCTCCCCCGAGCGTCTCCAGGTCTCTCCCTCATGTCATCTTTTGGTTGTGGTTTTCATTTTACTTTTCCCTTTTTTTGAAAGAAGCAACTATTCTGTTTAGAAATGGGGAAGAAGAAAATAGAGCAAGAAAAAGGAGGGGAAAAAAAGGAGGAAGAACCTACGCATCTGTAGGGAGAGCCAAATGCCATCTCTGGCGCTTTGCAAAGGGAGTTTCGGAAACTCACCTTTTCTGTCCTGCAGTTATTGAGACCCAGGCTGTTCACAACAGCCACCTTCCCATCCAGCACCTGTTGTTCCCTCCGAAGTTGCTCCTTCATCTGTCGGGCCTCCTGGATTGCCTTGGTAACAGCATCGTGGTCATTTAAATAACCTGACAACGTGATAGAAGAAAGGATATCTTAAAAAAAGAAAGTTACAAGAAAACACTTTAGCTTTCATCGTTGAAATGCACCAACAGTTTATCATTATTAATCAGAAAGAGTTAAAAAGTAATGCCCAGAAACCCATCCGTGCTTTGTAATTCTGTTCTTGTTATGATACAGCCACCTGGACAGCAAGCATGAGAAACCTCACTGCCAAAATCGTCGTCCTGATACTGGATCCCATTCGTTTCAATATTTCCCTGACGCTGCAGAGGTCGGCCCTGTGGTTTGTGTGCAGCAGGATGTAACTGGAGAAGAGTTCCAGGAAGCTTTGATCACGCCAGCAATCTCACACTCTGAAAAATAGACTATTTCGTTCTTCCCCTTCTTCAAACTTGTGAATACATTAAAATAAACCACAGGTGGCGGTGGTTTGCTATAGATATGAAATGCATAATGGCTGGGAAGAGAAACCTCATCCACTGAAAGCTCCCCACCACCACCTGTCATTCAGAAATGTGTAAGAAACCACAGCTACACAGACCTACATTCCCACTCCTATTCATGCCGCTAATAGTAGGTCAAATGTCCACTGTTTTGCTGCAAATTCACAGCCTAGGGCTTAGCCTTCGTAGTCACTGAATTATTTCCTTTTAAAATGTTACAAGCATCACCGGCACAGCTAATACTATTTAATTTTAAATGTGACACTTTGTCATTTTTTTCCTTTAGCGTACTGTAGGTTATACTTATTATGATCTGCATGTGATTTGTGGGATAGAATACTGATGGGAGACTCCTAGCCCCAGTCTATTTTTCAAACATTAAAGGAGAGGCTAATATCTCTCCATCTCCCTCCCCCTTTCCACATCCCCATGAGCGCGCGCACATACACGCTTCTTTCTGTCTTTTAACTAGGGCATAAAAATGGCATAAAATGAATCTGTAATATGAAATTGCCCAGAAAAGGGACTTCTGTTTGTGACATGAGGCTAAATCTAACCAGATCCATTGGTGAATTGTGACAGATGGAGGGACTGTGAGACAGAAGGCAGGCACTAATCACACACAAAATGACCGGCTTGCCTCAACATGTTCCATGGATTCCAGCAAACTTTACACCCTAATCCATTTTTAGAACAAAAAACATCTGGGCCATAAATCCTCTAATCTGCCAAAACACGCTATTAAATCCCATGATTTGTTGAAAAACACTAAGATTAAAGAAAGGAAATATAAAATGGCTAACTGCCGTGTTAGGAAAGTGTTATTAATACTCTTTCTTTGTCTCAATTATGAATGTTCTGTTCCTAAAGAGCCTTGTCTAATCATGTCAGATTACACATCCTTGTTGTCTTGCTAGACTCTTCTATCTGATCCGCTGATTGCCAAAAAACGCAGGACATTGTCTTGCTGCTTCAGACACTGCAGGGGAAGAAGCTGATGTCGGATTAGTTCAGTGCTGCGCCGCTGTCAGGATTTTGGTTTGGTTTGGTTTTTGATTGTTGGTTTTTTAGACTGCAGATAGAATGGGACTGGTATTTCCATCTTCCTCCGTGGCAAAAACTAGAAAGTTTCTGTGCGGTTTGACTGCTGTTAATTGTACTAACAGTTAGCTTTTGGCTAAACACCCAGGAACCCTGAGAGTTTTGTATGAAATAATTTGATCCATATTGCTTTTATCAAATGACCCATTTCAGTAATTCCCAGCCAACGGAATTCCAGTAACTCCAGCTTTCCCAGCATAAGGAAGGATATAACCAGCACCAGCACAGTGCTGCCAGCTGATTTTTTTTTTTTTTTACCTCCATTTTATCAACTTGCTTGGTTTCTTCCCCACTTTGCATCTGTTACCAATCAAGCTTGCGTGTAGTCAGAATAAATTAAAAACGAAGCAAACAAACAAACAAACAAACTGTAGTATTACTGCTGGTTGTGCTCTCGATTAGGCTAGGTATAATATTTTCAATCTGTAATACAGCTGAATTTGCCTAGGAACTGGAATTCACGCCCTTCTCCAGACTATTTGGCTTTTCTTGAATACTGCTATCTTTGAGACAGTTTGGCACATGACAGTGAATAAAAGCAAGCACTCCTTATGTTTTTCAGTAGCTGCCAAGATGCTGGTGTGCAGGCAAATGATTAATATAGAAGCGAGTTGAATGTAAATTATTGTTGTTTAGGGTAGGTGGTGAATTATTGACAGAGAGGGGAACTGCATTACATAAAATGTACTTAGTTACAAGGATTGCCAAACTAGCATAGAGATGTTGAAGATTATGGCAAAGGGCAGAGAGAAGTTGTTTCTGTTTTTAGTACATGGACATATGCCTGTTCCCAAAAAGAAATGCTTGGATTTAAAGTCATACATGAAGCCACGACATTTGTGACTGCTCAGTCTGTAGCAGAATTTACAAACTACAAGGATAGCTCTAGAAAACAACGACATATCTGTATGCCCGAATGCAGCCACACTCTTCATCACAGGAGGCTGTAAGTTTACGTTCTCCAGAGACAACGGAACAATACATCAGCATTTCTCCACACCACAGGAACTAAGCAGCCTGCAGAACAGCTTTCAGAGCACAGTTTTAATTTGAAGTCAGCGGCGGTGAAAAGCGACAGCTCAGCTGCATCCCAGCCAGGTGGGGTGTGCACACCTAGGACAGACAACCTGTGCCTTGCATTGGCAGCTCCAGTCGTTCAAATGGTGGAAGTAACTGTATGGCAAATGATGGCATGTTTCCCAGTGACCTTTCCTGAAGCGATCCATCTCTCCAGATCAAAGAGTGACCCAGTTTCTCTACCATTTTTAGGGACCTTAGTCCCTTTCCTAAACATGCTGCCAAAATTCTTTTGTGGCGTAGCTCCTACTAGAGGGTGACTTGAAATTTCATGTGCATTAACATCGCCGAATGGTTTTAACATGGTAATAAGTTTTACTTGCTGTAACTTTGGTTGGATCTAGCAGTTAGCAGGAAAAGACCCTGTAGAGTGTTCACCAGCCTTTTGTTCTTCCAGGCCTCCATTCAAGGATAGACTTTTGTTAGAAGTAGGCTACATCTGCCCAGCTCCTGCACCACAGTTAAAGACTGCTTATCTTCTATATACAGTATGCACAGTGATACTGCTCAGCAACCTCGAAAAGTCACTTTCTATATTTGTAGCCAAGAGATATACAGCAGTGAACTCTATGTCATTAACAATAACTTAAGTATGTTATCTTTTGCTCCACACTTTTCCATGGTTTATTAATGGTATAACACATTAATTCTTCTTACTAGAGTGACCTTTAAAGCTCCATTCATCCTCACAGCTTTTATTCAATTACATTATCACTCATTACAGGTACAGTGTTTCAAAATCTGCATTTTGTTAAAAGAAGTAAATTGCGGGGGTCTCAAACCTATGAAAAGTATCAGGCGTGTAGGGAAAGAAGATTGGAGCGGAGAGAACAAGATATGTCCTGCCACTGAGATGCAGGTCAGATGCTAAATTCCACATCTAACATCTAAATGTGATGCTCACTCTATTAGTGACAAAAAAATTAATGTCAAAAAATTGAATCTCAATGCATTGTACATGGAAAGCAGCAGGGCCAAGCAAATTAAAGATGAAATACATTATTATCTTCCACAGTTTAAAGACTGTAGGGCTAATAATAATATATGCATTAACAATTAACAATGTGATTATTTACAAAATATTTATATAATTGTAGCATGTCACATCAAATAAAGTTATTTTCTTTTCTAAAAGGCATAGAAGCATATTCTCTGTCTCATATATGTAACCATCATCAACATTAGCGATAATCACGTATGCACACTGGAAGAGTAATACAGCAGGAGCTAGATCTGCTTTGAACATTGGACACAACGATTGGTCTTCCTCGTGTCTATGTAGGTAGAATATGGACTACTAAGAGCTTGGAAGAGACCCACAGAGACACACAAAAAATTTACTACATAGCACTGAGATATCACAGAAACAGCTTCTGATAGGTTTGACCTATGGCTTCATTTGTTCCTTGTGCCATCTCTGAAAGTGGCCCCCAGGAGATGTTTTAGGAGCAACAAGACACATGGTAGCAAAGGTACAATCTACCTCACTTAACTCCCTAAACAGAGCTTGATCTATGTCCTGAAATATTCATTCAGGTTATACTCCATCACTTCATAGAATAAAACGTTTCAGTTAGAAGGATGAAAGTGAGGTGTGTACACATTTTGCTTATACACACGAAGAACAATCCCTTTAACACATCAGACTTGTAAAATCACTGCTAGGACTGTTACTATTTAGATGGTCTTTAGCCAGAGGTAATTTTGACAAGAGGAAAAATTCACACTCCTTTGTGGAAAAATGTTAAAGACAGCCAGTCAAGACTTTTTGCAAGCTGTAACATCAAACTCATTTTTCTCAATGAATGTGGTGACTGTTTTGCATACTAGACCAAGGTAAAATAATGCTCCATGAAGCTTTTTATCAGACTAAGGATTCAACCTATAATTTTGCAAAGATTTATTTGAATATGTAGACTTTTAACTTAATGGTAACTTTTTTTAAAGTCAGCCCCTGAGAGCTCATAGACCACTGTCTGGCACTGGCTGATAAACGCCCACTTTCCAATAACATCTATTAATTGTTATAAGAAGGGACAAACGAAACTGAGCTTACCTATTGTGTTAGCCCTGGCTGAAGGACTAGCTAATGCTGCTGGCATGGATGACTTTAGTGAACTGGCCCCACTGTTTATTCTCAGAGTTGGCATATGAGGAGAGGTGGGTGATGTGGGAGACTTGCCATCAGATGTCTTGGGTTTGGCTGAAAGGTTCAGAGGCTGGGCCACTTCATCCTATGACGAGCAGAGGAGAAAAGAACGTTACCAAAAAACTGCTGCTGGCACACCACCGCCCAAGCAAAGACAGTTGTTTTCAGCTCATATGAACTTCTAAACCTGAAAGGTTGTATGATATACATTAAGATCAAATGTGATAGCATCTTGTCATTTCAGTGTGGAACTGAGATGACTGATAAACTGGAAAATTAGCATGACATGATCAGAACACATCCTCCATTTGCACTTTGTATTTAAGAATTGTCTCTGAAGAAATTATTCACATCAACAAGATACATTCTTCTACCATGAAAATTAAGTGCATTTTTACAGTTAGATTTTATTGTTATTTTATTTAAACTTTATGTGGATGAATTAAATAAGAACTGAAGAGCATTTTCACTTAAAATTCAACCACTATCACCCAAACTGGGCAAATGTGTTTCACTGAATGGGTTTTCAGTTGAGATTTGTTGTTGGTCTTCTGTTTTTTGTTTTTTTGTTTGTTTTTTTTTTTTTTAAATTTGTGCTTTCCTCTGAACTTTTCCAGGCTTAGAATTTCAAGCACAAAAATATCATAGGAAAGAGATACTTCTCTTCCACCACAACAAGAGAGCATAAAGAACCTGCCCTTTCTTTCCACAAAATTTGAAACAATAACATGGATAATTCTGCATAAGCCCCCAGATTCTTTCATCTTCTGCAGAGCTGGACTTCAAGATTTCAGTAATTATTATTACGCAAAAACAGAAAAATTGGGTGACATTTTTTTGCAGAGTAACTGGAATTATCCTAAACCTGGCTTGATTACAGAGAGTAACAGACAGTGCTGTAAAACACATTAAAATTCTACATCATGTATTTCTGTTTGACCAAAATAAAGTACAGTAAGGGAAAAAAACAAAGGGAAGGGAAGGGAAGGGAAGGGAAGGGAAGGGAAGGGAAGGGAAGGGAAGGGAAGGGAAGGGAAGGGAAGGGAAGGGAAGGGAAGGGAAGGGAAGGGAAGGGAAGGGAAGGGAAGGGAAGGGAAGGGAAGGGAAGGGAAGGGAAGGGAAGGGAAGGGAAGGGAAGGGAAGGGAAGGGAAGGGAAGGGAAGGGAAGGGAAGGGAAGGGAAGGGAAGGGAAGGGAAGGGAAGGGAAGGGAAGGGAAGGGAAGGGAAGGGAAGGGAAGGGAAGGGAAGGGAAGGGAAGGGAAGGGAGAAAAAGCTTTTCAGCAAGGCAGATATTTCAGAAGTGATTTTAACTGACTTTTAAATAGCCAGAACGAACAGCTATGGCATTAGATCCACCCATCACATACGAGTTTAGCTTTCCTCTGACACCGTGACTTAGGAAAGCCATCCTTTAGCTACAGGAGGTGTTACATCACACAACTGGGCTTCGGCTCTAGGCACTGAAGAAGCTGATTCTGATCTCCCTAAGTTGCAAGTACATTCACTTTATAGCATTATTCCTAACTTATAGCAATGCAAAGCTGACTGGAATTAGCCTCATAATGTTTGAGTGTTTTACTGTTACCACTAAGGTATCTGTATATATATACAATACATATATATATATAATACTGATTCTTCTCCACAGAGGGTGGTGTGCTGCAGTAAAGAAGGAATTTTATAGTTGCCTATTGCTTGTGGAAGGATGATGTAGATGTGTGTCTCCAAACACAGGGCAATTCTGCAAAGCGCTGTCATATAACTTTTCCATTACCCTAAAGAAGCAAGCTCTGAGCAAAGCCCTTTTGTTATACTTGATTATTTCTACACTTTTGTAGTAGTCATGGTTAAAAATAAATTAAAGCTTAGGAAACAAATATATCTGGGCCATCAAGGACAAAGCTGTCATCATTGGAGTGGTACTGAAGCCATCCTAGATGCAACTTGTGCATAAAATAAAGGGGAAAAACGCTAACGCATAAAATGGACTTAGGAGCCTATATTCTGTATTCTCAGAAGCAACTTAGACACTTTGAAGGTAGAATTCTGTTGATCTTCTAGGAGACTTAAGCCTTGGGGTTAAAAAATGCCATCCAGTTCAACCAGCATTTGACATTTTAAGAAGGTACTTGTTACTTTACAGAAGTACAAATCCATCTGTATTAAAATAATATAGGTTAACATATTAGCCAAATGGAAGGGGTCTTGCTCTGTTGTCCCACCGATCTCCATTTAAAAAAAAAAATAAAATCCCCCAGCAGTGCAGCTAGTATGTTGTAAAATCAGTACTGAGATAGCTGCGTAAAAGTGTAAGTGCAAACTGGCCAACGCACCACCCAAATGTGGTGCCCCTCTGCCAGACAAGGATCCCTGAAGATCAAAGTCACCTGTTTGGAAGGCAGAATCAGAGGTAGAGCACACCTGCCCACAGACCTGTTGCGTTTCAACCCAAGAGAGGTTAGTTTCCATGTACAGTCAATTCTTGACCTCTGTTGCAAGTCTCAACAAAAGGGGCCGATTAGTTTCAGATACGGCAGTAAATGCTGCAGTGTGCTCTCCGGCCACGGGCAATCTGACCGAGAGCAGCATTTCAGCTCGTACAGAGCAGCAACCAGTCCCTGACGGGAGCGGCTCCCTCTCGCTGCAAAGGCAGCTTGGATTCCAACCTGCATCCTCGTGCTGGAAGGGTTTTTCAGTCTCATCCTTTGACTCCATCCCTCAGCTATCCTGTCGCTATAACGTTTATTTCCTTCCTTTCTCTCACTCCTTCTCCCTTTCCTCAGTTCTTCTGTTCCCCTTTTTTAGCTTGGTGTGAAGGCAAGGTCTTGTGCAAGTCCACTATAGAAGAGCGGTTTTGGTCTCATTTAATGCAAGTTAAGCTGTCTGTACTGTAACTATTCTTGGTAGTAAGAATGCTCTTCATTCAAGTCAGCACAGCCTTCTCTGGAGCCAAGAAGTATAAGGCCTTGTGGAAATAACAGAAGTCGACAGTTCCAGAGCTGATAAATGTCATTCCAAATTGCCCCTTCATTCACTTTCATTGTGTGTTCAGGCTAACCGTAAATTAATCGGAGGTCACAGCAGCTTGGTTCTCATAAAGGAGGATAAGTAAACAACTTTCAGCTACCATATGTATTTATAAAATGATATGACTTCACTGTTTCATCCTTATAACATTTTTACTTCTGTTATTTCAAAAAGCATTCTCAAATCCTCACTGGAAGTCAAACACATGAAAAATTCAGTCAGATAGTTTAAAAATCCTACGTTAGATCATGAGTTGATAATAATTTAAGTACTTCTCTTCACCACAGTGGAACCACACTGATTTATTCCTTGGGAGTCTAAAAAATATCTGGGAGACAGGTAATAATATACATTTGTGTTAAGTGTGAAGATGACTGTTAGGATCTTCACTCCTATACTCAGTGAGCCATTTTCCTCTTTTTCCTATTTGCAGACATAAATTCAAAATTCTCTGCTCTTCTAGTCTAAATCAAGACCTGTACTGTCTTCATTATTGATTTGCACCTGCGTAACCACATGAAGAATCAGGTGTTGGCCTTCCTTTATTTTTAACTACAAAATCTCCAAGCTAACAGTCTGCCACATTACAGACGAGCAGGCTTCACTCTCCGTTACATCAGGGCTGTGCGTAAGTGCAGCATGACAGCTAGGGCAAATAAGAGTAATAAAAGGAAAAAAATAGATGTAGAATGTTCACTCTAGGTAGATGGTATCTTTCAACAGCCAGGAGATTTGATTTTATACAGTGGGATAGCAGAATCTAGAACTACTCCCTGCACTTAGTTTTTATTAGAGAAAGCTCAGTATTGATTGGTCCGTGCCTTTTTCTGACATGCAGTTATTCTAAGATGCCATTGATAATGATTTTTTTTCAAGCCAGTATTTTTTAAAAAGTTAAACGAAGTCAAACATTTAATTATGTATCAGCCAAAACGATTAATACTTTGACCAGAGGATGTTAAGACCCAAAAGGCTTGTAATAATATAACCATGGATGTGACAAAGTAAAATATGATCTTGATTAAAGGTTAAGAAATGTTTCCTTTAAAGTAGCTCATTTGTCTAACAAAACAAAACACACACAAAAAAATAAATGTAGAGAATAAAGCATAAGCGAAAGCACACGACGGAGGGCTAATAAAATGAAGTACCCACAGCAAGAGCAAAGCATTGATAAAGAGATTCCTATCCCCTGTATTACAGCTGTGTCAGAAGAGTCGCTGTGTTAGGGAGAGCTGGTAGTTTGCTTCCCAGGACTGGAAGACTGCCATTAACCAAAACTTCGGAGCTCCTTGATTTGCTCTGGATTTTTTTCCCAGCTGATCTCTAGACATGCAAGGGAAGAAGTAAGAACCCTTCACCCACACAAGAATTTGAAGGGTAAACAATATCTTCCAAAGCTGTATTTTGTAGTTTCACTCAAGCTGGATTTGTATAACTTCGAGATTTCATACTTGAAATCAGACTTCGGAAATCCCCAGATATAAGTGCCTGAAAAGCAATATTTAAGCAGAAACACTGCTGGTAAGATGAGTGTGCATCACACTGCTTTTATAAGGTTTATATGGTCCTTTGAAAAGGTAAAATGCTAGGTAAACACAAAGCATTTGTAAATATGGGAGGGAAAAATGCAAGAGAGAGAAAAGAAAAGGATTTGGTCGCAGTCATACAGTAACGTAGCAGCAGAGTTTCAGATAGACCCAGGAATTCTGACTCACATTCCCCAGTGTTGCAAACAGTTGGCTGAAGTGGTGTCTTTTCTAAACCTTTCAATCATGCTGTCTCTGTTTACCTCCTCCTAAGATAAAAGGTTAATTTATCTCTATGGAGAATGGATATGGGAAAAGAAGGGAGTAAAATCTGATTTTGAGAATCTCTGTAAACCGTTTATTAAAAATGGCACTATTTCAACACCAAGAGTCAAATATAAGACTGACAGCCCAGATGAACGAACCCATCTCAGAGAAAAAGGGTGGTAGTAGGGAAGAACCAGGTGATTCATTTGGATTTCATAAACTCACTTCATTTCACATATTTTGAAGATTAGTATGTTATTAAGATACAGTTACTGAATTATTGTACTGTCATTTAAATCCGAGTGCTCTATCCCACTGTGGCACACACTGAAGATCCAAGTTGCACGGTTTATTACAAAATCATGAACTACTCTGGGTATCATCTGACTGGCAATACAAATGTGCTTAAATGACCTGGCATAAGCACAGCCTAGCATGCTCTACTAAAGAGGCTTTTCATGACCTCTGGGAACACATCCGCCACATCTTGCTGCCTATTTAAATGACCTTGACAGTACAAATTACAGCCAAATGAGTTAGAAATAAGAAGCCGGAGAGGGGATTTCTAAAAGAATGCCTCTGCCACCTCACCAGAAACAAAACCTCACTCCCCCAACCTGTTTCTGTTTCGTGGAGATCTTCATTTCAACAGAAATGCAAAATATGGAACACTTACTGGCATGTCTGCGGCAGAAGACAACGATGCTATTGTCGCCCACTAAACAATGCAGCCAGTCAGCGGCTTACCCACTCAGTCTCATGCTCATCCAGAAACATCTAACCAGCATGTATCAGAAACCGAGGTGCTACAGCATACATGCAAAGAAAATCCTTTAGCATCACTGTCCCTCAAGACTACTGTTGTCCACACAGTCACGCAAAGATAATGGCAGCTTCCTGCACATCCCCTCCCCTTCCTCTGATGCCACTCATGGTGAAATTCTCAGTAGTGATAATAAGAAGCCGAGAGGTAAAGGCAGTTGTGAAACATGTATAAATGAATCATGCTGCTGATATTATCCTCACTGATGAAATAATTGTATTAAATTAAGCAGGGATGTTCACATGACAGGATGGGTGAATTAGATAATGCTCATGTGCAGCTGTACCTCCTCCTGCCATATTCTTAAGTTTTGATTAAGAATAATGTGTCCCTTCCTGCAAAGGTGGAAATATCTCTAACTACATAGAAAAAGAAGTAGAGACATATAAACATGCATCTTGGTTATGATAAGATAATAAACACAACAGAATTATTCTTCAGGTTCAGAGACGTCAGTTTACCCTACTCTTGCCCACGTGTCTCCGTGCCAAAAGCAGAAGGTACATCTAGACTCTTGTCAGCAGGGAAAAGGCACCAAAGACAAGGCAGAGGGCAAATATTAGGAAGAACTGTCTTCTTTCTTTACGATCCTGCAAAGTGCATAGACTTTTCCTTCTGTGATAGCTGCAGAGACATCTCAGCCTGGATTTCTATCTATACCCAGAGCAGAATTTTTTATGGTGTTGTTTTGCTGAGTATCTTTTGCTGAATGCACTGCTCTCAGAAGGCAGACACGTTCTGGACTCCGCGTGTGTTTCCCAACCAAAACTACTACTTCCAGTCTTTGCTTGGTAGTGCCCATATAGTGCTGTTCATGGCACTCAAAACAAGGGGGGCAACTGAGCTGCCTTATATTTGTGACAAATAGTCGTTTTGTTCTCTCATCTGCCTCTTGTAGGGGACTACTCAACAAATAAATTACTCTCAAATGCTGATTTATACACTGGGAGTATTCTCACAGAATCTCCATTCCTGCTCATGGGGAAAAGTGGTGCAGGAACACACCACCTTCATCTGTTTTGTAGTACCAGGGACAGGCAGGATTTTTTCCCAGTCCTTTTTTACAACGCTAAGGGCGCTGAGTGGGGCTATTCTCTGGGGACTTTGTCCTCTCAGAAAGATCCCTAACATCTTCCCTTTTCATTTTTCTTTACAGGAAGGCTGGCTGCCGGGAAAGAAGTCTGCAGTTACTAACACCAATTTGCTGCCCTGGAAACCCCTCGCTTTGATTTCGTCTAGTCCACATGTTGTCAAAGTAAAAATAAGAGTGTTGCTGGGTGGTTTTCCCTTTGTATTCAGCACTGTTGTTTCCCGAAGTTCTACACGGGATTCACAAACAGATATAGGAAGAACAAAAGAGGAGCATCCAAAATGACCTGTCTACAAATGCGTAAGGCCCCAGGAACAAGGATGCCTTCTCCTCCTCCCTACAACCTTTTTATCCGACGCACAGTGCTTACTCTGTAGTAGCAATCTATTCTACGAGCCACAGAATACAGATGCTGAAATAACTGAGGACCAAATGCCAAACAAGATTCTGGGCTGTTTCACCTGGAGGGCAGCCTACAAGCCATGTGTGTGGAGAGAGCTATGTAACTCCTCCTCAAAGTCTACACTCAACAATAACCCGGGGCAAAGGCCTTAATTTTGTTTACCAACTGGTCAGAGCTCTGCACACAGAACCCCAAAAGCAACTCTTCAGAAGTCTTCAGGAAAGACAAGTGCTGCACTGGGACCTAGCCTGCTGGGTCTCGTGGAGCTCAGGGCAGGCTGTCTGGCCAACAGAATACACCAGGGCATGCAGCTTAGCCAAATGAGCAGACTGGTATGTGTTCACTCAAAATTCATTCATTTAATTTCTAAAATCCTCAGGGAGGCACCCTCCAAACCACACTTGAAGCTCTGGCTGGCTTTGGACTACCAGAACATTCACCAACCTCGTGAAGCCTCCTAGTAATCTCCACAGACAAACAGCACAATGTGTTTGATGAAAGTGGCTGGTACGAGCTTTCTAGGCTATTTTTGCTTGATCATGAGTTTTCAGTCACGTCATCCTCTAGGGAAACCTGATGACTTATGGATACTTGTCCCAACTCAGAGCCAAACTTCAAATACTCATTTTCATCCACCCAAAAGTAACTGACTTGCTCCTGTTGCTGTTCTTCTGCTGTTTGGGCATTTGCTCCGCTGTTAGGCTGAAATCAGCAGAAGTGAGAGTTGCTCGCCACACTGCTTAGGACCCAGTATGTGGATTTTCAGTACAGCATGAAGCAAGATTGCAGCAACAAAGAGTTTTTAGCATTTGCCTGCACCTCATAATGAAACAGCTCCTTCTCATTCTGCATTTCTGAGTGAGTGAAAATTTAACTCACTCGCCTCATTTAGAAAAAACCTTCAGTAGGGCTTGTTCTGAGCAAATCCTGCCAGGTTTGGCCTGAAACGAGAAGGGTCTATGTTGAGTAAAGATACAACATGAGCCAGCGCAGAGAGACTGGCCACTTGGGATTCTGCTGGTCCATGGTTTGTGCCAAACTTCGGTCCTGTTGTTAGCCTTTTGCTTCTAATAATTCAGCTGTATTTCTCACACCACTGCTGTACCTATTTATTTGGTATAATGCTATTAACAAAGTGCTTCTCTAAGAAGGCTCACGTCAGCTGCTAAGAAGGAAGAGTGACTTAGGCACAGGCCAGCAAGGATTGACGCAGACACTGCAAATCTTCAGGGGAACACAACAACTGATTTTTTCATGCTTTTAACCATGCAAATCATGTCACAAGAGCTAAAAATCTCTAGAGACGGTCACAAAATAGTGGGCGACAGGAGGGGAAAGGATTTTTTCTTAGAAAGAATGCTTCTTCCAAACTGCCTCCATTGAACTACATGGCAAGTAGTGAAGTGCAAGGGGGAAAAAAATCACTTCTCCGAGGTACCACAGGTATATTAATTCATTAAAGCTCATAACTACTCTGACAGCTTTTACCTTATTTTACAGATGGGACGAACAAGGCACAAAGTGGCTAAATGATTTGCCTAATCTCACACAGTGAGTAAACAGCTGAGTCATAAGGACAAGCAGAGCAATTGCCACTCTTATTCAGACCAGTGTTCTGGGGTTTTTTTGACACTGTACCAACAGACCACTGTTTTGGGTTTTTTTTGATACTGTACTGAACCTCCCAAAATGTCCATCTGCTTCAAAAGAAGTTGCAATAAAAAGCAGATACTTGTCAGTTTGTTCTGTGGCATATATTCCTGACCTAGTGCTGGGTAGAAACTGGAGTGGCCCATGCCCTGCAGCATGACGCCTTGTGGCTTGGGTCTTGGTTAGATGATTTCTTAAAATCCTTGCTACATAATTCCATTCCAATAAAACTCAGAAGTCCACACATGTGGTGCCATGCCCTTAATAACACCCTCTCCCACCCATAACAAGGCTGTTTAAAAAATGCAAATAGACATTAGACTGGATTTTGTTTGCTGCCTAAATTGAACTTGGAGTCACCACTTTCCAACGAATAATCCCCAGTAAATGTTAAGCAGAATGAACAGCAATGAAAACAACAAAACCTGAAAGGACAGGGAAGGACTTGGAAGGAAATAAAACAAGGACCTGTAAAGCCAAACAGCATTACAAACTGGTACATTTTAAATGAACAACAAGAAAACAGAAGCCACACTGATCAAAGCCTCCCACCTCCTCTCTGTGGTGGATGACACCTTCGCTGGGAGCACACCACCACCTCTAACCCCACACCTGCAAAAGGAATTAATTTCAAAAAGAATACAGACCAAAGCGTACCATATCAAAACAAATTAGCAACAGACCCCTCCTCCTGCTGTGGTCAGGCAGGAGAAGCAAAGATACTGCATGGATTCTAGGATTTGGGGGGGGGGGGAAGACAAAACAAAACCAAAAAAATGCAGCTGTTGAAAACTTTAGAAGAAACAAGTCAAAAAAGCTTGAAAGAAGAGATTTCAAACAGCTTGGACAACTGGCGGTGGGCTAAGAAATTTCTTTTCAAAAACCACCTGTGCTTTCTCTGACTTTAGATATCTCTATGTATTCTAGGCAGATTTTTCACAGAGGCAGCGACGTATGCAGCACTACAAATAAGTAGTGCAAAGATAACATGCACTGTTTTTATTTATAGATACGTACAAATGTAAGAAAAATGTCAAAATATGTTTTGCAACTGTAGATATGACCTGCTTGACAATTTGTTTTTCCAACTAAGAGCTTTTCAAAGGGAAACTATCAACACAAAACTCATCCGTCTTTAATGCTTGCGTGCTATTAACAACATCCCAGATCACTACAATCAAGATGACTTTACAGCTCTGTCTTGCTGGGTATTTTTGCATTTCACCTCCTTTTAGCAGTAAGATGAAATGTAATCAACTGTTCCAGAAACTGGAGGGAGTTTAACGTACTGTAGGGAACGTTCGAAGTAAACACATGCTCCACCACTGAATACTGCACATATAGAAAAAGAATTTGTTTAATATCTATACCCCACTCACAATTACATATGTGGGGTTAACTACTTGAGCGTATACCTGTTGGGAAGGGTCGTTCCTTTCCATGTGCCACAGTCATGCTTTTATTTATTGTTGATTCCTAGGGTCATGCCAAAGAGACTTGCATTCAGTTCCTGACTTTCCAACAAACATTCTCTGTGAACTTGAATGAGTCACTCATTATCTAATCTTCTTCCGCACGTGGTCACTGACATCTTTGGGAAGCTATGATAAAATATTACCTAACATAAATGTTAGTGTTTTGCACAAGTGCAAATGGCTACAGAAAATAAAGAGCACCTCTTTCGTCTCAGTTCTCTACTTAAAAAATTGGAGAAAATACATACTTTAATCTATGAAAAGGGTTTCTTCTATGCAAAGTGGGCATACATCATATATATGTTTATTTAACTGCATGGGAACACTACCATTTACAACCCTTTAAGTTTAATAAGTACTATTGATATTATATAATTATTCTAATGAACATATTAATCAACCACAATAATCATAATTAAAATCGAAATATATTGTAGTTCTTTTTTTTTATTTGCTGCTGTCAGTACTGAATGCAGACTACAAGGAGAACAGTGTTGAAGAAGTATTCAGCCCCCCTTGGTGAATAGACTTCAGATCCTATTCCTGATTCACACCAGCAAAAATGAAATCACCATCAGGACTGGTATCGGGGCCAAATTGCTGGCAGGCACAATGAACCACTAATTGCTGGATTCATTAGTAAGACTCATAGTTTGTCCCCATGAGATGCTGAACACTTTCAGCTCCTTTTAAAACCTAGCATCTTAGAAATTAAAATTAACAACTGCAAACTAGTATTTCTGTTACACTGTAGAAACTCAGCATGAATTTGAAGTCAGATCACAAGAATGCCAAAAATCTATTATGTAGAATTAGGCAGATTTTTATCTACCATTTTCCTGTTAATTCTGGAGAACACGCATACATCCATACACAATAGATATTCCATGCTGTTCCCCAAGCCTAAACAATTGGTTAAAATAGATTTTGTAAAGCTGAAAGAAGACAACCGCCTTAAAAAATACCTTTCAAAGAGCCCTAGCATCACACTGTTAAGATTGGCCTATTCTTTTCAGACATAAAACAAATGTCTATTTAAGAACACATCCAAATGCATTTCCATCATTCAGCCAGAACACATTCACCTCCCAGAAGCTAACACTGTAAGAGATGGAAAGCGGAGAGAGAGAGAGAGAGGAGACCTTTAGTCCACCTACTGGCTTCACTAAAGGCAAGGAATCCAGCCCTAGCTCATTTCAAGTAGGCTCAACTGTGTCAAAGGTTACCCACAAGCTACTTCTTGATGATTTATAGCTGATGTCTACCAATTTCCTTTTATTTTAATGATGACTTCAATACAGATGTTAAGACATTCTTTGCCTTCACAGCAGTACACGAGAGGGAAGCTGACATCTCCAAAAAAATTCCAAGAGGCTGATTCGCTATTTCTGAACAGGGTCAGCTCTGGGCATTTTTTATATCATATACAGAAGAAAAAAACGGGAGGAAAAAGAAGCCCTCTTCATTCTTTTCTCTGGCACTAAAGCTGCTGTGTTTTTGTGACTTATTCTGGGCACAAATCCTAGAGCACTGACTCAATATGTATGCCACCAGTTAATTACTACCAAGACAAGACACTAGGATACTCGGTAAGCATAAGATAATTTTATCGCTTCACCAGTAATAGCATGTATTTATATAGCATTATTTTCCTCTGTTTGAGCCCAGAGCAATTTACAAAGTGAGTCCCAAATGATACTATCATGGGAATCCTTCCACCCAGCACTGAACTGTAATCATTTGGGGGTGAAGAACAACAGCACAAGAAAAGCAGTAGCAAGACACGCTGCATCCACCTGAAATTTAAGATACCAAGCCAGTAAAACCCCTGAGAGTTGTCCAGATGTGAGATTATTTTTAGGCTCAGAATTAGTCTGTGTGCATGTACGCGTGCAAGTTTGGCACGTGAGGTCTGTGGGCATGTATGCACGTTTGGCAATCTTCATCTCTACAGACGTTCTGAGCGCACCAGCCAATCTCCATCAGGTTTGATGAAGTCCTCAGAGGTCCTACATCATTTGTGTAGAGGGACAGTGTGGTAGGGTAGGGGGATGCTCCCCTCAGGAGAAGACTGCTATGCCTCCCCACACTTTAACAGGCACCAGGGAATGCCCTGGAGACAGGTATTCTACATCTCCAGCCAGCACCCAGATACTGTGAGACTTCACAAACGAAACTAGGCGTCGCCACTCCTGACACTCTGGGAGCATCTTGCTCATCTTAAAATGAAGGCAGCAAAGAAAGTATCTATTCAGTTTGTTCTCCTCTGTAGGCCTCTGAATATCTGTGCTATTTTCTCGCTTAGGCTAGCCAAAATGATGTGGCTGTAGCCCTCCTCAGCCGCTAGCCCCAGTGAACTTGAGTCCTTTGGTAACGTGGTGAATCTCCTGGGTATTACACCGCCACATCACGCTGCCTATGAGCTGCAGTCCACTGGGAAGGCTGATTATGTGTAGAGAAACTGGTATTTTTGAGGCTGTGAAATTAAGAACTGTAAATCCAGGCATGAAGTGTAGTGGGCAAACAGTCATGTGACACCATTTTAACTTCTGACATCACGAACGAAATGCTACTTGACATGCATTTCGTAGCCAAATGCATGGGTTGAACTTCCCTGACCCCAAATTAGGTCCGTGCCTTTTACACACAAAGTTGAAAGCACAGGCTTTCCGCACATCTACGATGAATAATCAATGGACAGAGATGAATTAATTCCTCCCAGAGTTTTAATTGCAGACTCTGTTTTCAGTGGACATCAGAAAGTAGGATAGGAATATTCAGAAAGGGAAAGAAGATAATTTCAGAGAAGACTAAGAATTTTGTAAACAGGTGCAAAAGGGGGTCATTCTGATCTGCAAGCCAAGCAGAAAAAACTATAGAGTTCATACTAGAAGGACTCAAGATTTACTGAGGCAACCAACAGCCAAATTCAAAATATATTAACTTACAGCTGTAACCTGAAGTCTATACAGCTCTTATCATGGCTAAAGACAAAAATAATCACTGACCTGGAATGACTGCAGGTACCTTTGGAGAGACAGGAATTCACATGAACTCAACATAACAAAAATACTCTCCAGAAATGCTATATACATATGTTTTCTTCCTAACTGTACACTGAACTAAAGCTGCTTTAGTAGTTCTGTCACTACATTACTCCCTTTTCCAGTACACTGCTTCACAGTTTTCTCTGGAGCATTTTGGAGATGAATAAATGTACCCCTGAAATTCAACTTTAAGAAGCTTTTTGTGCCATTTTTCCATGGATATGTCATGTTGGGTTGTGTTTGTCACTGTGTAACTCCTGTTGTGCTCTGTTAGCTCGAAATCACGTAACATGATGTGGCTGATGCATGCCGTGACATGTCACTGCCTGGCATGTCAGTTGAAAGCCTGGACGAACCCATGTACTACATCTCCATACACACATAGCTCCTAGAAATGGTCCCTTATTTTAAATCTACTAGCAGGTGCTGACATATCCACTCAAAAAAGTTTAGGAAACACTAATAACTTCTGAAATACTCAAAGTTATATTCTTTCGGTAACATCCTGATTGGAAATTGAAAAGTCGTCTCTCCATTGTCCCCATAAGAGACGAGGTCTTCCCCTCCATGCACACGGCATGTCAAGATACTGAGCAATCTTTTATGAAAGATGTTTTTCTTAATAATTTTTTTTTTCCAGAGATAATAGTCATGGCACTAACTTATCTTTCCTTTAAACACAGCAGGGAAAAATGTAGCAACTGAAAGTAAACAAACAGAAACTAAACTCCTTCATTAGTACTAAAAGTACACATTTCAATTCATAGTCTGGCAGCATTAGTGGATAAAGGCACATGATCAAGATAAAAATTTAAACCAGTTCCGTATCTTAAATCCTGTCAAATTACATCAAAACCCAAAATTGTTTGTTGCATCAGTTTGCTTGCCTCTGATGTTCTCCGATGTTCTCTCTGGATACTACTGAAACAGTTTTACTGGGACATACTATGGTAAAAAGTGTAATTCTGCTGAGAAATATTTATGCCTTAGCAGAATTCCTAACAATGAAGTCTTTTATGATTTGAGACTGAAAATGAATCCCTCTTGATTAACAGTAACTCATAGATTCACTTCATTTGTTAGCTGCTTTCTAAACCTTTGGGATACATTTATACCAACCTGCAAGTTTCCGCCGTGACAGCCTGAAGCTTTTTGTTTAAATAAGATTCTTACATATTCACATGACTTCAGGAGCTGGGGCTTTAAGGAAGCTATCGATCATAAAACCACAAGATGTAGGCACAGTGCTTTGAAAAATATGTGTACTCTAAAGTGATGCTTTCCACATAATTTCTCTGAAACTCTTTTGCACCATTTTATTTTACACTGAACAATTCGAACTGCATTCTGTACAACGAATGTGCAGTTCTGAGAAACTTCAGTGAAATACTTATCAAGAACTTCATATAATTCTAGAGTTAATACTAATCTATAAGAAACCGCACCTTTGAATTTGAAAATAAAATAGATTTCTTCTCCATTCTGCTCCTGAATGTTTCTACTCTTCATATATCCACAGCTACCAGGGATTGCAGATTAAAATGTTTCCGATTAAAAAATGTGTAAAGCTCCCTTGTGAAACCATAATCATTCAGCAGTGGGTACAGGAATACTTACTGCAAAACATCTTTCTTTGATGCTTAGCCTGAACTGCGTTCTGCCTGAACGTGTAAAGAGGAGCTAATTTCAAACCACCCTGCTGCAGACAAAGCAAGCAGCTTCTGGAAGCTGCTAGACTGATCACATTCGAGTTTGATTCAATCACCTCTGAAATTTACTTTCTGTGTTGAGAAGATGTTCTACATTTGGTAAAAGATGGCTACACTGCTGTCCAGTAGACAACCCTGCCAAGGCAGCCTATGTGCTTTATTTTTGATTATTAGCACATGCCACAAAATATCCAAACACTTAAAGCTGAAGTTGCAAAAGGGAAGATTGAATTCCTGAAGTACCTGACTTCCTTCTAGAAGGATCTGGTAGAATGAGCGTCCTCTGCTCCATTTCAAGCCATCTCCTAATCCACGAAATCAGTACATTGCTACAGTGCTATTTATATTTATATTTATTTTGCTATTTATATTTGCTCCTGGAATAAACATATTCCTTGATTTAAAGAGTGTAACAGCTCCTCAGAGTCTGAAAAAGAAGTCTCCAGAATAAAGGATGACCTTCACTTTATAGGAATTTCACATTATGAAGGAAACTAGACATTAATCTGATATTGGCGTAACTGGCTGGCTTGCTATCTATATTTAACTTGGAGCTAATATTGGTCCTTCATCTTTGCAGTGCTGTGATACTCTGCAGCCCTCAGTGAAGAATGCTACACCCCAAGCTGAACTTCATGTATTTCTCCTCACGGTTGGTTCCTCTTCCATAGCAGAAGGAACCACTCATCAGTATTTTCCAACTCTCCCCACAGAACAAGCCCACCCAAACATGAGGATGACCAACAAAAAACACTGCAACCAGAAAAATCCGATTTTTTCATTACGCAGCTCTGGATTCCATGCTCTCCTAAAGCCGTTTTACTGCTATTCTTAGGACTGCTTGGCCAACTGGCAGTATCGGCTCAGCAGCTATCTTAGTGGCATTAAAAAAACCTTGACTTTGTGTTGCTGTTTTCTTGTTTGGGACTCCTCCAGTCTTCTCTTCCAGAATGCTGCCGTTTCTCATGCAAGCTCTTTTGTCCAAGTGACACTAGACGGGCAGCTCTGTCCTAAATCTCCTGCAGAAGTTGACGCTGGTGTGTTTCTAAGTAACAGAGTAAGACGCAGAGCAGACACAAAATGTCAGGTCCCAGCACTTCCGAACACCGAGGGATTCTGTAACTCAACCCGTCTTTAGTAGCTGCCTCCTGAAAGTAACACTGCTCAGTGTTGTATCTTGGTCTTCAGTATCAAGCCAATTCTGTGGATCATTTAACCAAAACTACTACCTGCTGCCCACTCCACCAACTTTCCCACTTAGGAAAAAGCTGATGTTTTATTTATCCATACCAGGTAAGGAAGGCATTAGCAGGAAGGAACAGCAGTGAACTAGTAAGAAGCACACATTACATGTTATTACCAGTTTGCTTTACATCTGTTGTTCCCTGCCTTATTTCTGTAGATGTCTCTTTCAAAAACACAGCGCTCTTGCTTAATTTGTGTGCCTTGCTTTTGTTTTGTGATCACAGATTTCAGAGGGGTTTCTCCCCCTTTTTCTTTTTGTTATATTTTCTTCTGAGTTTTTGTCATACAAAGTGTCAACTGGGCCCGACAAGGGCTAACTGGCTGGCAACTCTGCTTGCAAGACAGGCTCCTGCCAAAGAGACACGCTATCAGGAAACAGAGCTGCAGAGAGTTAATCTGAAACAGCATCCTAGGAGCCCCTCCACGTATTTACTTTATTTTGGGGAAAGTAGGGAGGGGTGAAAGGCAGGAAAAATACCATGCAAGTCCCTGTTGCTGCTTCTTTTTAGATACTGCTGTTAACATCACTTTTATTGTTCGGAACATTCTCTATTTTGGAAAAGCATCTTAGGAAGTTCCATTGCTTCATTGCGCTCCACCAAATGGTTTAAAAAGGCATTGTTTATATGCCTGGACGTTACAGGAAGAAGAGCACGGAAGAGGAAAGTAGTCTCAAAGATTCTGGCACCACCTCCATGTTCTGTTATTTGGGATTAAAAGCATGGGCAGCAAAGGAAAAAGGCTTCCAGGTAAAGAGATAATTAGCTACAAGGTCTCCATTAAGAATGGATACAGACACTAAATACGTAGCATAGCACCAAGTAACACAGCACAGATAACGCAGATGAGGTCTCAGTTTATAGCTCCCTATACATCACTGCATCCACACTATAAACTTCTCCTTCATTATCTTACAGCTATTTCTAACCTGTTTGATGCACTGACAAGGGGATTACAAAACGCAAGCATTGAAAAATATTTAGAACTTACTGATTTATAATATTCTAGTGCTAACTGTAATTCTGGTGCTAAAAAGTTTAATAGATTAATTTACAAGGTTTTTTTTAATCAGTGGCATATAAAGAATTGTGTCCAGCCCAGAAATTCTCAAAAATAAAAGAATCCTTCAACTCTTGCTGATAAACCTTTTGTAAACATAGCCTAGATGTTCTAGCAGGGATGGCGCGTCTTACACCACTTTAATGAGGACTCTTGTTCTTCACTCTAAAATACCCCAGTACTCTCTTTAACGAAAATAATGATGCCTTAATTTCCTCCTCCTTGGATAAGCATTCAGCAGCTGCCGAGCTCTCCAACCAATAAAGAGGACGGTAATTGCCATTAGTATATGAGGTCTCACAGGTGCAATGGGTTAGTTTCAGGCAGGTTCCTCTTCTCTTCAGGGAACAGAGTTTGGCCCCATCAAACACAAGCAGTCACGCCCTCTGATCACCTGTACGCAGCCATGATCAGTCTTCTTTATCACACAGCTGTCCTCTTTATAGCTGAAATACTTCACAGTGCTGTGCAGAACAATTAGCTCGGGTTTCCAAAAATATTTGATATAACTAAATAGAAAGTGTTACAGAGGAAACACCAATACCCTTCTGCATTTAACGAGTAATGCATCTATCGGCTGTAGAGCTGAAATTAATACTTTCCTCTAACGTGTCCAAAACCGGCAGCTCTGAGGGTACGATGAATCTGCACATCTACTTATCAGCCAGGATTCTGTAATCATCATAGCTTGATGTGGCAAGTAAACTGATGCAGCTATGTACATAATGGAGCTTAATGTCTTCCGCAAGATCTGCCCAGGATAAATTTTCACATTCTGCGCTATCATACAAAAGAGAGTAATGCAGGAAAGGAGACAAATACACCCAAGTTAAGAGGGCTGCTTAGGGCAGTCATCTAAAATGAAGTTCAAGTCAACAACTTGCCCAAAGTAGAATCAGCAATATCATCTAGGCCATTTTAGGGCCTTTTCCTTTCTCCTTCCCTTCAGACTTTTTACTTCTTTTTTCATCATGTTTTTAACCTGAGTCAAGAAAGCTTTCCTACTGAAACTGGGGAGTGCAGTCCCATCACCAGTTTTGACTGGGACAGGAAAACCCCCAACCAGCTCCCTACCGTAAATACTTTACTTGTTTTTCCAAATGACACAGCCTGTGGTGTGTCTGAATTAAAACGTCCATTTCCAAAGACTCCTATTCTTTATTTTGTCCCTGCTATCAGATGTACTTGGTAAGAAACTCAGTAGTGACTCGGTTGTAGTTTCATATCCAGGCTTACCTTGCCTGGGTGAGAACGGAGCCAGCACACTGTTAGTCCCTTTCTATCCGTCGTACACTATAAATAAGACGCAGGACACAGCTGGTGCACGTGGCAGCAACTGCAGCATCATCATCATCAGATATTCTTCAAAAATGGAAAGATGTTCCCCTGGAAAGTCCCCGGCCATTTTAAGGCCAATCTATGCTGTGGTAAAAAGGCAAGCTCTAAATCTTTCCAAGGCGATTGTATTGCTGACTATAGGCAACATTCAAAATTTTCAGTCCAATGTTTACTCTGGTGATCAGAGGATCAGATAATGTGAAAATAAAGTACAATCTTTGGTTAAGGATTCACACCGATATTTGTCTGGATATTGCAGCAGAGGAGAATCTGATTGTGTATATCCAACTGCTTAGTGCTGTTTCTGGCTTGTCTGAAACACATTTCCTTTCCTTGTCACAACTCCCAGGTGCTACTGCTGAGCAAACAGTAACATCACTGCCAGAAGTATTTGAAAAGAACAAAAAAAATTATTTGGAGAATCTGTGTGCTGTTGTCATTGATGGAGACACAACTGTGAGTAGGGTTAGGGCTAAGGTCATAACAAGGTTAAAAGGAAAGTGCCCAGGAATTCTCTCCTGTCACATTTCACACTGAATTGCTCCTGTTTTTCAGCAGATGCTACAGACAATGCACTGTGCTCCATTAAATACAGGGAATCATTTAGCTACATTTACAAGCGACAATGAAAATTCAGTCCAGAATTACTGTACTTGAAAGGTGACACAGAAAGGGTTAGGATATCGCATCACGCAAGCACTAGACACTATATTTATATGTGCAACACAAGAAGCAAGGAGCAAAGGCAGGAATGAACAGGGCCCTGGCGGTTTACAAGGGAGGGTGATGTTGCTGTCCTTGTCAAGAGAACAGTGCCCCTCATCTGAAGCCAGTGAAGAGCATAGCTATCAGGTGAGAATCCTGGTAGCGTGGTAAAGGTCACTGTTCAGATAAACATATTCTCTATAACATTGCTTTTTTTTTTTTTTTTTTAATTTCTGTGTGGCCCTGTACAAGCAAGAGGCTTGAAGTTAATCACAAGATGGACTGGTAGGTTGTTCTGCCTAGCCCTTATCTTCACCTGCGCCTGTCCTCGCCTGCTTACTTGGGAGCCTGTAACCACCTTGAACACCCAACAGAGCAGCATGCAAGCATTGACAGGATCAAAGGCAAAATGTGCTTAAGACAGACTTTGGAAATCCAGCACAATTTGGCAAACTTCAAAGATAGTTGCCTTTCAAATGGGTTGTGGAGGAGGCCTTGGTAAATTTGAATGGTATGATTAGCATACCGGCTGTTTTTAAAACTGCTCAAGAAGAAGCTGTGTTAAAATCCATTTCCGCAAGACACACGCATTTTCTTTTGGACAGGCTCCACTAGCTCTGTTTCTTAAATCAATTCTTCTGGCACAGATTTCTTCTTGGAAGAATGTACGACACCAGCTCAGTTTCCTAACCAAAACTTGACAGAATGTGTGCAGCACAGCATAATGGCATCTCTACTTCATGGCTTCCTGAAAGTTACAGTATCGCTACCTAGGAAGCAAATTTGACTATTTCAGGTCACATCTGTTGAAAGGCGAGCAAGACGACAGAAGATGCCAGGGTAGTCGGCCCAGCACAATGTTCAAACACTGGTGAGGGCCACTGATAAAAGGTTTGCCAAAATGGGAGTTGCCAAGGTCTTAGAGGAGTTTCAGGGACGTGTTCAAGTCTTACTAGATTTAAAGGATGATCCTTGGCAAACTCCCCCTGATGCTTCTCAGCATTTCTAGAGCCAACAGTTGTTCCATCTGCTGCTGAGGCCGACTTTGAAGAATCCTTGCAAAGAGCAGCGAACAAACTTTAACACTATACAAGAGAGAAAAAACCACAGCTTTTCAGAAGTGACCTAGCTGCTTGCCAGTAGCTTGACACACTCGCAGGTAAGGCTGTCTCCTTGTCTCCAAACACTCGAGCGCATTACCGAAGATGCGCCAGTGTAAACTGTGGGCTGAAAAGAGAGATTCAGCAAACAGCATCTATTGAAAGCTTGTCTAAGGCACTAACTGTTCATCTGCAGAGGTCTGACGTGCAGTAACAGAAAGAAAGACCACCATGAACTAACTTCATGAACCAAGTTTCTGCTGGGGATTAAAAAAAAAAATATTAAAAAATGGCTGTGAAACCCAGACAGATATTCCTTGCTAACAGCTAAAAAAAACTCAATTAAAAAAAAAATCAGCAAACACAACAAACTTTTGGAGCTGCTGAACACAAACAAGCTTTCAAAAAGCACAGGAAGGTTCACAGAGACACAAACGGAGGTGTTTAGTTTCAACACATAAGCTTCAGTTTCTGCCACTGTGACAGATTTGCCAGCATGCTTTCCGAGCTAGGCCACTGCACTATTGTATAAGCTTTATTCTAATTACTGTAGGCTCTATAAAGGTTTCTTTATCATTTAGTATGATAAATAATTGCGCTTCCAGGCTGGAGTTCAAAGCTCAGCCTAGCACTCGCACAACAGCACAGGCAGGGCAGGTGACCTTTCTCCAATTCTCCTCTCCCTGGTGCCGAGGACAGACAAAGTGATACGTCTGTCATACGCCATTACCATTAGAACAGAATCTTGTTCTTTTATTACAACTGAACTCCGCCGGATTTCTCAGCAGGAATGCTAAGTGAAATCAATGTCTTGGATTTCCAGGCTGAGCTTGGAGGTCACAGCCACTCTATCATTTCTCGGCATTATCCCTTCTCTTTCTCTTGCTCTCTCTCTGAGTCTCCAACTGGCACACAGCAGATTGAAAACAGCATGCATCACAGGGCTCACGCTGCACAATTTTACAGCCTTTTGGAGCCCCCTTCCTTTCCTTTTGGCCCACTTGTTTTGGTGTTTTCTTCTTTGCAATTTGCAAATAAGTTTTGTTTGTGTCCTACAGAACTGCAAGCCAAAGGCACTGGAACACCTACAAATACGAAAAAGCAGTAAAACATAAGGGAGAACAGAGCTGATCTTGACAGCTGCCAGTAAGACAGTTCAGCTTGACGTTACTGGTAGATATGGCAGGCCTTCTAATTCCACAGTTGCCACAAAATAAATACTGTGTCCCCTTAGATCTCGTCAGACATTCTGCTTGTGCATAAGAGATCCAAAAACAACACCGGGATTTTAAGCGCAGTGGATCTCGCAAGATGCTAGCCACGAATAAAAACCCCCTTGTAAAGCGCACAAAAATCTCTTGTTAACCATAGACATTACTTTTGGGGAAAAAAACCCAGAATTATTATCGAGCACTGCATGGTTTTGTGACTCCTTGCTCTACAGTATATAAAAGAAGAGGCGGCCAAGCCAAGGATAAACTTCAGGACGTCAGAAATTCTACACTGAGGAGAGAAGAAAGAAAACGTAGACCCAGAGCTTGATTCATTAACACAACAGCTACTAGTTACACACCATCTATTTTATTCTTTGAACATCTATCTCACTGAGCTGACAATGGTATTATTTATTTGTCTGGTTATTTTTAATCCGTGCTGTTTTACTGTTAGGGTGAAAACACGACACTACTGTCAATTCAAGGAATCTTCTCTGACAGGATAAAAGACATGGACAGCATGCTAGAGGACACTAACAAAAAGAAAGGACAAGTTTTTATCAAGCTCTTGCTGTCATCTAGATGGGACTGCTTTCTCCCTGCATTCCTTAGATAAATTCTTCTTAGTTGTTCTGCAACACCTAAGATGTGCCATTCAATTTTGAACCATTACTTTTGCTTATCTATGGCATACACTGAGCTCATCTTCTTCCACTGGATATATTCTGTCTCTTTTCCAGGTATAACTAGGCACACACTGATGGTGTTACACAGATGTGACTACAAGATGCTAATTTGACCTCTTAAATGAGTATGGACCTAACTGCCCAGCTACAACAAAGATTATTCACCAGAGCTCATCGCTTCATGGACAGATACCAGCCCTGTTCTATGACACGACCGACACTGCTTTGGAGACAACTTCTTCCACAGACTCACACTGAACCCCAGGACAGGATCTGGCCGTGAAGGAGATGCCCCATCGCTTCCTATCTCTTGTTGACACCCTGCTAACCGGACTCCAGCTTAGCGTTCTGACAGCTGGAATAGAGGCTGGTCACCTCAGCCTGCTACCTGTTACTGCAGATGGAAGAAACAGCAGTGTGACAGCTAGGACACTGCAAGGGAAACCACTGGACCTCAGCTGACGTGGTGTCTGTTACTGACGTCACGTATGAACGGTTGTTTGGTGCTATTGTGCTGCGGTCCTCCTACTGGAAAAACAGCACTACGAATATTCTCCTATTTTAGAAAGCCGTCCCGAACAAAGACGCCTGCAACTGAGAGGCACACAGACACCCTTCAGAAAAAAACCCCACATGCAGGTACCCACATGGTCAGAAACACAATGCTGCAGGACCTGGTACAGTACCTTGCTTTTGGGTGGAGGACTGTTTGTGCTCTTGTCTGTGTGGATGCTGGTAGGGGATACAGCAGCACCAAGGTTACCCTGGGGCATGCCAGGTATCTTGCCTCCCGGAGACACTTGCATCGCAGCAAGTTGGGCAGCATACAACTGCTGTAAAAACAAACCAACAAAAAATGGGGAGGGGGAGGGGGGAGAGAGAGAAGAGACATCATCAATAAACAAGCAATATTCCCCAAACTTCTCCTACTGCAGATGATGTATTTTCCTTCTGATGGGTATTTTTTATTTAGCACACTGGTACATTTCAAGACAAGAACTGCCATCTCAACTTTTGTGACTCATTCCTCAAGCGATGAATGACAGACGTCACCATGAGAAATGTCCTAGCTTCCCTCTATGTCGAGGGATTCGAAACAAGGAACAAAAGCTAATCTTCATGGTTTGCCTGAGCCACTGGGCAATCTTTCCCTTCCTGAGACAACTTGGGCATAATAGCATCTCCACCAGCAATATGCATCGACCCCTAAGAAATTGATACGATGGGCTCTGTGCTACCATTTTAGATTTCTTTACCTTGCTGTGTTTGCTTGTTTGCACACGCTGTAAGGTGTTTGATACAGGGAATGTCAAAATTTTTGTTTAGCACTTACTGTGAGATCTCAACTCTTAGTTGGATCCTGGGGAATGCTACCGTCAACATAAAGATACACTGTCCATTAGCACCTAGAGGCTCCATTCTAGACCAAGAACCCTTTCTGTGATAGATTAAAAGCAGATACACAGTGAGAATGTTTTTCTCTTCAAAACTGAACTAGCAAGGCACTTTAAACACATATTTGATTATTAGCATGCAAATGCTTATAATCACAGTCATCTGTTTAAAGTTAAGCCCTACAGTAAGAGTTTAATGCACAGAGGTCAAAAGCACAGAGAAAACAGACAAACTGGCAGTGCCTGGAAGCTCCCCCGACCTCCAAACAAAAAGTGGAGAAAATAAACATGGTGGGCAGGAGAAGCAGCAGTTGTTGCTGCTTTGTCAATAGAGAGGAATTCAGGCGAAGCCAAAGAGAAGTCAGCTGCCTGAGACAGCAGGTAATGTAGTAACAAAGGCTTTCCCTCCTCGGTCACGGTACCGGTTTCAAAGACTCATGCTATGTATTATTTGTGCTGTGCAGTACATGTGTAATGCATAACACTGAACGATGGTGCTCTCTGCCTGAAGGTGCTAACAGAGCTTCTGAGATGCAACGTGACAAGAGATAACACGCAGGAACATGGAAGTGGATGTGAAAAAAAAAGGGGGCTTCAATAAGGTTCATCTAAGAAAGCCTTGTTAATGGTGCTTCATTGTTTTGCCGTTGTTTTTTAGCTAATTGTATATGCTGATGAAAGATCAAAAGTCAGATAGGAGGGCACAAAGAAATGCTAAGCCAAACCAGCAAGTTTGAAAGAGGGAAATGAGGATTCATTACAGGAATATTCCACATGGAGCTGTGCAAAAGGTAGACAGAGACAATGCCAACGCGAGTTCAGAGTACATAAGCCCTGTAGCAAACACTTAACTTGACCAAATGGGCAAGATATACTGCTCTGAGTGTCAGACAACTCATTAGGGGTGAAGAAATGAGTAATGAGTGTGCATCATCCCAAACTGGGACATGGTCCCACGGTTCCCTGTTCAAACTCTTCCCTTCACTGGTGCACAATCCTAGCCCTTTCACATAATTAAAAGTATCCCATTTCTGCCCTGTTAGGTGTAATCAGGCACCAAGTTCTTACTTCTTTCTTTTTCACTCTTTCTATTCTTTTCAGATGTTCTATTCTTTTCAGTTTTGAACCCTTTTTATTTCTTTTCTCTACTTTGATCACTGCTTGTTCCTTATTTTTCTGTAATTCTTAATCACCATTTATCCATCCCTTTCTGTTTAGTCTCATTCTCCTTCCCTATCATTCATTCCCTCATTCATTCAACTGTTCTCTGCCTGCTTCTTCCTCAAATTTATTTATTCATTCATTCTATGTGTTACCCCCAGTGAGTCTGAGCCAAATAGATGCAAATCATCTACAGATAAAAGTCATCAAAAACAATCCGGCCACAAATCAGTCACAGATTCAAATGCACAGATTTATCAGCTGAAGTTCATATCCATTCATTCTTTCAAAAGACAACTAAACCCAGCAGGGAGAAAGGAACATGCATCTGTGTGAACCAGAGAGGAACTGTAGCAGGCAGTTCAAGGAAAACCAAGCCAGCTTTATGTATGAATTAATATATCAGAAGGGCAACAGTTGTTTAAGAAATAGGATACATGGCTAGGGAACAGCTCAAACATAATTGGACTCTGGTGATGACAGAGTGGATCTAGGGAAGGCTTTTCCCTTTCTTTCTCTCCCTATTGAAAAAATGACAAAACAAATTGAGGTGACTACAGGAAAAAGACAAAAGAAAGTAGACCAGCTGTTGAGCAGGAAAGGTTCAAGCTTGTTGCAAATCCATAGATTAGAGATCAGAGAATACGGCTAGTCCACAAGCAAAGGTAAAAATAACAAAGTCCGTTTGGACACAGCAGTTCTGAGTCAACTGGAGATCACTGAGAGGCCATACAGCAACTGGCCTGTTGAGGACAAGCCTCCTGGACATTGGGGAAAACAGAACCCTTACCCTGAAAAGAGTGGCAAATCTCTACCTCAAACCTAGCTCTCAGCTTTCTGTTGAGGTTCAAACAGTGAAACACAAGCACTGAACTATATGAAATGCGCGTGCAATGTGGTGTCGAAGAATCTGTATCACTTCACACCTGCTCAGCAGTCACTGAGAAATGTGCTGGAAGTGATGGTTCCTCTTCCAGTATTGTCATCAACCACCTTTTTGACGATGCATGCAAAGCAGACGATGACTAAATAAGCTGGGGTATGAACTTCCCTATGCAACAGCCTAGGAGAAAGCCATATTTTTTGGTGATAAATGGAATGTGTGGAATTTCAAATATACGCTTTATTCTCAGTTCAGGGACAGGTATACCTCAAGGGACATCTCTTACAAGACAGTGAAGCACACAGTGTAGTAATAGAGTAATCTGGAAGGAGGGGTGGAAGAAAACCTATAAAGCCTTAATTCATGCTTTGTACAAACTTACATGCTCCTGCTATCAGATTCAACATCTCACCTCTAATTAATTCATTCTGAGAATTAAAAACAAACATTAAATAAAATCTTATAAGAGGTCCCTTGTTAGAGTGCCCTCTTAACAAGTCCCTTCTTGCAACACAAACCAACTATTCTACTGAAAAGCACCACCAGGCCCAGACCTAAAGTGAAAAACAACTAGTTTATGAAATTGCAAGGGTCTGAATCCTATTTAACCACTAAGATTCCACCTATATTTTCACCCCCCATTTCAAAAAAATGGACAGAAATACACAACACGCAGCACATTTCTTAGACTGTCGATATTTTTGAGCTTTGACATTACTGAACTTCTCCATTCACATTTAGTTGTTTTAGGACATGATGACCTTTAGCTTATACCCAGGGAAAGGGCAACAGTGTGACCAAGTGCTATGAATCAAGACGGCAAAATGACAACAATTTATGCATTCATTTCATAGACAAACTGAATTCAACAAAAGAACAGTTCTACCCCTACTTCCTCAACACAGTTTTAGATTTTGAAACGGTGTATCGTCTCTGTTGGAATATCCAACCATCATCTAAAATGTACCCTTATACTTTCCACAGTAGTGAAACCAAGACCTCAAAAAGTGCAATGAAAATGATGTTATTCTGTATCACTGCTGTAATACACTGTCCTTGTGCCTCTTAATTTGTACTCTAAACAGACTCCTGAAGCCACTCCCACTATCTTCAGCTAACCTAAAGGTTCAGCCCCAAATTCTAGCCCTCAGGGAGGTCATTTTGCTGCACTACAACTCACACAGGACTTTCAGTCTATGGGGCCTTGACTGCTTTATTGTGACCAAGGCATTCAGTTCGAATCAGTGCAGCACTGCTCGCTTAGACAAGTTTATTTTTGCTACACGTAATAAATAAAATAATATTCTGCATTTAATAAGATAGATAACACTTCTTCAAGAAGGCGGAATTGAGCTTCTGAAAAAGCAATTAAAAAGTAACATCTATTGTTTGTTTATAACTAACTATGTTTTAGCTCCCCTGCCCATGTGCAATATTGCATGTCTTGCTAATGTTTTCTCATTTACCTCTTATGAAAATCTCATGGAAGCAAAATAATCAGAACAAAAGCATAGTATGATACACTTTAAAATGCGCAGGAGGTATAGTTATTTTTGTAATGTTGCCCCTCCGATCTTCAGCTGTTTAACAAAAAATCCCCCTTCTCCCTAGGTCACCACCTAAACCATTTATAGTTCTTCCAATATATTAAGCAGAAATATTCAGCTGAACTCTCCAAATGGACTAGCTCTAACCGCTCTTGGCTTGATGACTCTGTAGTACATCAATAGCAAAGCCTTAAGGTTAGACTGGCTTTGAAAACTTTCCCCTTGGGCATTGCTGTTACATGTTAACAATGCTCGTTACTGCTTTGAGGGTACACTAAAAATGAATTCTTGTTCTATTAATACAGAAAATGAGAATGAGATTTAATAGCAATTTTAAAAAGGGTTGAATAAAGTGTTAGCAATTACATACGTAGAGATAGTTGATTCAAGTACCTATAGGCATTTGGATTACAGTATTATCTCTTATTAAAATATTTTTATTAGTGAACAGTAGAGATTAAGAGCTGTTATTAAAAAAAACCCACAGAGAGACAGAGACAGGTGGCACTGGAAACCAAATCAGTTACTGCAATAAATTTGTTTCTGATATAAACTACTTTTTCAGTGGAGTTACCACAGCGATGAATTTGCAAACCACTGTCCTTAAATGTTTGAACTGTTGACTGATCCAACACTTCAATTTCTTTGTCATTCTGAGACTCATCATTAAAAATATACACATGAATGGCCATGTTCTTTGATTTTTGCATAATCTAGGGGGAAAAAATGGTATAAATTGAGATTCTCTCATTCAGCATACATGAATTTCATTTTCTTTGCCTCAAATTTTATGCTTGTATAAGGCATGCAAACTGTTTGATTACGGCATAAAAAATTTTGGATCTGTTCAGGTGGAGTTTTTTATTTAAAAAAGGTCACAAGTAATTAGAAAGAAAACCGAATTCACTTGAACATTTGACATACATCCCACTGTAAGATAGGTTTTCAAAAGTACTGACAACATAGGAAAAAACATAACTATAGAAATTAGAATCAAAGCTGCCTTCATCAGTGATTGATAGCGATGCTTTCTAGATCTTCATTTAGCTCTTCGTTATATATCTGAAAGGTACAAATGCCAGATTTTCATCTTTTCTGTGTCTGAGTTTCCTTCAAAGATTGTTAGCCAAACATTTCAAAGGGACACACTGATTTGTACATTCAGAACTTCAGCAAAGGCTTTAATATGCCATTTGTTTGCACCAACTGGGAGGTTTTCAGAAAACAAAGATAATATGTGAATGCAAATTCAGTGAGCTTCTTTAAAACCTTGCCCAAAGAACCTGTTACAAGGCGAATTATACTCAGCTTCAGTGCTTGAATTTGCCAGCTTTCTCATTAAGCTAATTTCAGATAAGAACAATATAGCTCAAGATCCTGAGATTCACTTAAGAGTATTTTGGTTTATTTTGTTTTCATTTTATTTTGTTCTTTAGAATTCTGAGCCGAGTCGGATCATTACTACTGTTCTACCTACCGTATGTCTTTACCACACCCGTTTCGTAAAAGACATTGCCCTGGCTCCCAGTGCTGAGGTATGGATCTGTCCCCCAGAGACTCCTTCTGGCAGGGGACCTTGCCTGAACTAGTGTTTTCCTTGTTCACCAAGTCAAAAATAGCAAGCTGGATGAATTCGTCCCAAACTTGTGGACCACACAGAGATGAGAGAAGAAACACTAAATGTTGAAAAGCTACACTGTTCTTTCCCATGGCCACAAAACCCAGCTAACTTCCTTTGAAAACTCCCATCCTAGTTTGCAGTGCATTTAGCCTAAGGGGGGAAGACAGGTAAGTGAATCATGAATCAAAGAACAAAAACAAATATTTGAAAGTTAATTGTAATAGATGAGTGATATGCTGCTTTTAATCAGAAAGTATTGGTAGCACTTGGAGGAACTGCCTAGAGAAATGGTGGATTTTGACTCTTGGTGTTTCAGTCAAGATCAGATGTGTTCCTGAAAGCTGAACTTTAAACAAAGAGTTTATTATGACCAATAACATTTTACATCTTGTTTTGTCAGACTAGACAATCTAATAGTCTCTCTAGCCTTAAAAAACCTGAGACTTAGAAATGTTAAGAAAAACAAGTTTTCATTAGAAAAACTGTAAAGCATTCACCAACCGAACAAGGCTTCATTTATACACTTCTTGCATGCAAGTTACAAGCACAGCCTTGTAACCACCATCTCTCTCATGTTAGAAAAACATCACTTTTAGAATCAGTAACCACAAGTCTCCTTAAAATATGATTCTGGTAGCTGATCTCTAGGGTTCCAGGCCCACAGCCCTTATTCCTGAGAATAATCTCACTGTAGTCAACAGGACTGTTTTGCCCGTGCCAGGCTGAATGCACTAGTTCTCTTCTCATTTGGAACTTCCATGGTATGACCAACTGGGGATCCTTGGCATCCAGAAACAAGGCTGGAGTCCAGGTCGCTGAAAAACTGAATGAGCTTTAAGTCTGCTTTTGAAGTAACAAAGACTTCTGTTATCACTGCAGCACATTCAAAACAATGCCTGCTTTGCTTGTAAAACAGTGGATAAAGTAAAAAATGTAGGTACGATTTATGGTAGCTCTGAGTTTTGTGAGAAACTAATGTGATTTCGATGGACAGGACAATCATTTTAGCTAAAGCACAGCTATATTGGTATTTACAGCAGCTTCCATGGGAAAGACGCTAACCGTAACACTCTACAAATGTTAACAAATTCAGTTTTCCTTGAAAAGCAGTCTTTAGTTGTGTCAGTGGATAAATGCTATTCAAACCTTAGCAAGGTGAGGCTCAGCACCCATGACATCAACTGACCACTCCCGGTGACACAGGAAGACTGTAGGAAACTCCTGATTAGAGCCTAGACCTCATGTCTGCTTTGTCCCATGCCTTAACAAGAAGACAATCCTTCTACAGGATGTAACTGTAGGAACTTATCAATAGACGCTTCCTATCAGAGGCTAATAAGATCTGTTAGTTTCTGTGATAAAATGTCATTGTAAACTGTGTGTTTAAGATTGCCTGCTCTTTACAAATGAAGAGTTAACTGGAAAACTGTCCAAGTGGCCTACATATTCATACATATCATGTTCACACTATATGACAGTAATTGAAATAGAGTGACTATATGGAATGCATATTGGAGAGGGAACTTCTGGAAAAAGCTTGTTGGATGAAATCTTGCAGATGAACAGTGTCCCCTTCAAGGAAAGTAATTAATATTGTACAAATTTTAAAAAATATATAATCTGGCAACAATTTATTCCTACAGTTTGTTGTACAGCACCAGAATGTAATGTATTCTTGCTGCCATTACTATTATTTATTTTTATGGCAACAGAACTTCTTCTGTTAGAAAAAAAGATATAATCATTTCTTTAAAGTAAGGACATACTTTTGACAGCATATTCCTTAATGACTATACAGCAAGATGGGCAGTGGTACTGTAGAAGACAAACAAACAACAGGGATGTGTAACTCAGTATTAAGGGGCATTTGTTTTGTAAACTGTATTCCTTTTATCACCGACTATTCCGTGATGAAGAATAGAGCTGACTGTTCTGTAATGAAGATGAAGTGTTTGTATGAAGGTTCCACATGGAGACCTCTGTCCCAGTACAGCTTTTCCAAATTAAAGCTTGAAGTCAGTAAAGTGGCAGAGACATTATACTCTTGTAGGAAAAACCTCACTACTGCCTATTTGTTTACCACAAGTATGTTTCCCAAGAGATCATTTTTTGATATAGCCAGATTTTTGGCAACTAGCTCAGAGCACCTGACTCCAGTAAATGTAATTTCCCATTTGAGAGAACAAAATTCTATGAGTGGCCATTTGACAAAATACTTATTTCATATTACATTGCTTTACTTGACTGGTACTGTACACAATCATTCATTGTTATCCATTAAGTGACTAGAGTAGTTAATAAGCAAACACTGCCAGCAGAATTACTGTAAATAAGGTTCTATATATTTCAGATTGCTGAGCTATAATTAAGGCATTTCACTATTTTATACACATCTCCTTAAGCAACTCTTTTTCCAGTTTTTATTTATAGATTTTCTGCTCGCATTTTAAGTTGCTGTATTCAACAGGGAATTAAGTCAGGAAAACTCTGCGCCTGCTTTAGGACTGATATTGAATTAATTACTCCAAATCTGAATACTCTGCTTCTCCTGAAGTTAAGTGCAGAGCTCATGGCAGAAGGATTAAGGTCAACTGCATTTCTTATTTTGAGAACAGGGATTTGCTCACTTGAATGCTGATATGGTGTCAGGTTCTTGTATCTTGATGATTGTCAGGTTCCTTGGTGACTTGTCCCTCCTCTTCTTCAGGAATAAAGTAGCGAAATAGGGATTTTGCAGTAGATGTGGACCATGGCACTCAGCCTGCTCTAGAAACTCTTTTCTGACAAGCTGTGATAAGAACAGAGCCCTAAAATACTGAAGTCCCTCCTTCAAGGTAGCAGAAAGATGATTATCACCTACCAGAAGCAACAGTGTCATATTACCAAATGATAGTGTGTGGGAGGGGACAAGAAATGAATGAAACATCAAAATCTGCTGAAAAAAAATTCACTTGGATATTTTTCCCAGTGAATTTCCTAAAGCTCCCCCATGGTTATATCTTCATTTGTTAATTATGATACCAAACAGTGGAATGAGAAACATATTCTTTCTACTCTGTATAGAATATTTCTGAACCTGGAGTACCATGCAATTGTATCTGTTGACCTTGTAAGTACAAATTAACATTGTTCCTCAGTTATCTAACATGTACAGGAGCTCAGTGACATCTGCTGACCTCCTCCAAAATCTTAATATGCTCTTTGAACTGAGTTGCACTATATGGTCAAAGCGTCTGGATAAAGACACAGGAGACAGAGTGAAAAACTCTTAGTCCATTGTAAGCAACTTTCAACAGAGCTCACTTTCACAGGCACAGAGCTCCACAGCTACTCTCTTCCAGTTTGAGTAGATACTAAAGAATGTGACGTTTGTGCCTTAAAGGGGAACTAAGGACTGCATTTGAACTGCTTCCCTTGTGCCAAGCCTCCCTAAAAAGAAAACATAAAGGAGGAAGTACGGGTAGAAAAAGAATATTGAAAGGGAGGGACCAGTGATGGATAGACCATCCAAGCTGCAGAAGAAAGCGTACTTACTACAAGAGCTAAACTAAACCAAATTCATTCCTAGAATAGTTCTGAATAAATTTTTTTCCCCTTCCCTTTTTCCTTAGCAGGGAGCATTAATAGGATGTGACACAGTATCTTTATTCAGCTGCAGCAGTTATTTTATTTTATTTTTGGAGGTGGAGAAAGTAGAGCAAGGTTATTATTTGGGAGAGAGAAGAAAGTCAGTCCTGCAGTGCTGTCTTTCCAGTTTAAGACTTTCCGTACTGCAGAAAACTTTCAGATAAGTTCTATCAGAGTTCAACAGCACTCCATTTACCTCTCACGCAATTTTTGTTCATGTTCGTTGCCTTACATGCTCATTACCCAAGACCTCCAGCAAGCTAACAAGTCCTGTTTCATCCTCTGGGATCCTGCCGTGAAGTCATGTATCAATACGGGGCACCAGTTCTCCTTCCCTGCAGCACACTGCGATCCCTTTCCATAAGAGCAGAATACACAACAAGAACTGTGGAAAGCTCCAGCACACCTGTACTTTTCCTTTGGCTTTAACCCACATGGAATCCCCTCTTCTTCTACAATTGAAAAACACTAAAGAAGTGTTTGTGTTCTAGGTATCACTGAAGACAAAACTTGTAGAACAGGTCGATGAAACCTAATAGACCTGCAGGGAAATTGTAATTGCAACCAAGGACATAGAAGTTGACTCAAACTTTGATCTATAACATTTTGAGCCTCACTGAATCACAGCAAATCTGATTTGTGTTCCAAACCAGAAACCAGCTGAGTTTCGCTTTGGTCAGACTCCACCTAATGCTCTCAACAGTAAGTCCTATCCACTTTAAACTCACAGGAGTACCTAACTTCAAACTAGCCCTATTGCTATAAGCTGGATAACTTAGGTGCTTAAAAAAACAAATGCATGTTCGGTGAACTGGGATGCTTGAGGATAGGAGATGACAGGCTACAAAGAAGGGATGCTAAGAGTGCGTGGAGGAGAGTACCATTATTTGTTACCAAAATTGCTGAGGAGAGCTAAGAGAGTAGAAAAGCACCCAATTAATTTCATTATTTTGGAGTTTGCTTCATCACATCAAAGTCCCCCTTTAATAAAATGAAGTGGTAGCAACAACCCAATAGCTGTTCAATCTTTTTATTCTTTGATTTTATGATAAAAATGGGTGTGGTCTGTAAAACTCCCCCTCCAGTGGAGCCCATAAAACTCCAGAGAGCCCGAAACCTCTGTGAAGATTTGGCAAGCCTCTCAGGAAGTAACATAAGAAGCTGTTTTCTGGTTCATCTCATTATTTCCATGTTTACACTGATGTAATGGGAAGAGCGACACTTAACATATTCCATTAGGACATGTACAGCAGTTTAATTCCTAATTCTTAAGAGACGTTGTTCCCCCAGAAGTGGTCTCTGAAAACATCTGAAATCCCTCAGGATTCAGTTTCTGACTCTCACTGCAACGAAACCGCGAACACCAAGGTCCAATGACACTGCATGGTCAGATTTCAGCCCACGCATGAAAAGCCTTAAATCTAGCCTGAAATTCACGCCAACATGCCTCTTTTGGCACATGCTGTACTCAAGGTTTAAGAAGCCGCAGGCACAATAACATGCTTGAAAGTCAAAGGGAATTATACTTTGGTTTTATTTTCCTCACATGCTACGCAGCACCCAAGCACACGAAGAGCTTATACGATGAACTTTGGAACTTCACATTCAGCTAACAGGAATACAACGGCTGCTTCTAGTTTTACCAATCCATATGGACAACAAAGAGCTGCCGGAGCCCCATGTTCCCATATCAAGTATGAGTTCTCTACTTCTCAAACTGACAAAGGGAAATGCAATCTTCTCCACATTTCTCCACTGTCACCCCTCCACCCTGACGAAAGCTGTTAAGTCTTACCTGGGCTACCCTACAGAAGCGTCTTCTCTCTCCTTTAAATCTGCAGCATTCTGCTCTCAAATCTAGACAGGGTGAATGCAGAAATAGATCTCTCTAAACTCCTGTTCTTCAGGCAAAAAGGATACCATTCATTGGCAACAGGGCTGTAACCTCTAACTCATCTCTTAAAGGATTCTACATAGCCACATATCCTACAACCAGTGACGTGCATGATGTGAACACTACTTACGTAGTCACAAGTTCTATAATCCATTAGTACATCTGATCCATCTGTGACTATTCATTAAAGTTGATTTTCACAATTTTTTTGAGGCACTAAAGTAATTTTTTTAAAAAAAGACATAAAAACTGCAGACTCCTGAGGGAAAACAGAGTTTTTTGAAAATGGTCCCCTTGACACCAATTTTTAGTCTGGAAATTTTTATAACATAAAGGTGAATCTGCTTCTCCAAAACATTAAATACTAAAATTACTGTGCATGCTTAGGAGACATTTTTCAATTGTTAATAACGTGGCTGGGTTATAAAAAGAGGTAATCTGTATTTTAAATTGTTCATCTGGAAATTTGGATTAGGAGGAAAAAACCAGCAATTTTTATGTTTTAGAAAGCAGTACCAAAACACTAACATTTTTTCAACTCAAAACAACAGCCAAAATTGACGTAAAATCAAATTTTAAATTGCTTCTGGCTGAGCAGTTGTCTGTAAAGCAGAAGGGGTGGAAGCACCGAAGAGTTTGCAATGGATATACCAAGAAGCTCTTAACTGTAGTCACACTAACAAGAGCTACTATCCTGAAGTAATAACATTATCCAGAAATCTTTGTTCATTACCTCATTCCTGATGCCATCTCATTTCACTTGAGTTACTTGGGTCTGATGATGGGGTTAACAAGCGAGGAGGTGTTTGAGTGGGTGTGAATTAGGGGCGCTGCTAAAAGAGAATCTATTTTAACAGTTCTGTGTTTAATATAGTCTGAAGCTCTGTAATTTTTTTTCAGGTAAAATACTCACACGTTCCAAGGCTAACACTGACTTTGGCACAGCACAGATAATACCTAGATTCATATTACACGGAGTATTACAGATGGACTTGTGCTTCTATTGCTTTTCTCCCTATCATTCCACCACAAGTCTAACATAACAGGAATGCTAACACTTTCATTTCCTGTGTTCAGAAGTTTTCCTCAAAAAATTTGGATATTTACAGTGACCATGACAGAAAACATCACTGACAGCTTCTCTCCTGCCATCCCTGTACTCCACAAGCCGTCTTCACATGCTGCACAGCAATCCATTACAATATGTTCTAACATCTGCCTCCTCATATGATGTACGACCTATTTCATTGACCCTTTTTATGCTGCTCCAAGACTGGCTGTTCATTACAGTGGGAGGGAGAACAGTACTCATTGCTTCTTCATTTAACAACTGGTAAATATGTCTCCATTTTGTGAAAGACTGGGATCCTCCTCACTTCCCTCTGTATAGCAATGATCCCCTCCATACAGTGCCTTCCTTTATCGTTAATTACGTGTCACATTTCAATCCAGAACAGGGAAGGTCTCTTGCAGGCCCTCGCATCTATCATTAATATATTAAACATTTCTGCCAATTAAATTTTTCCATGACAAACATTAACATTACCCAATGTTTGTGACTCCAGCGTGGGAAGCATGAATAACGCAAGAAACAGTACAGTCCTCCATTACGCAGGGACACATCTTGTTTTTGCCAAAGTCAGCAACTATAAAATATCTCTCGACTTCTCCAGTTAATATCACGGCATAATCCAGGCTTGCAGTCAAAGTGATCATATTCACTACAAGAAAAGGAGCATCTAAGGTAGCATGGAAGCACTTCCCAATATCGTAGGCATTAAATACAATCGTTATTCTCACCATTTATCTTTCCATCGTGTATTTAACAACATTAACACACTTCAGGACCACTGTTGATTGTCCACTTGGCATGAAATGGAATGAATATGGCTACGAAAATGTAGGGAAGCAATGCCCTGACCAGCACAATGTGGTATCTCCTCTTTCCAAGCACAAAAATCTTAGCTGACACAGGGAAGCTACACATATTTGGTGGTTGTCTGCACTGATTCCAACTCTGCATCTTTCAGAAATTCCAACCAATTCCAACCACTAGAGAAATACAAAACCAGCTGGCCGTGAGGCTCCATGTCCCACCAGCAATCACAGAAATATTCTGACTTCGTTGTCCACTCTTAGTTGCTTACTAACTGAAATTAACTGGACAAATGAAAAAGGAAACTGAACCACAGTAGAGAAGTGACACAAAGTGGGGGTAATTGGGGGATCCACCTGACTAGGTCTGAGCTAATCACCCTCAGATCTCTTTATAAAAACTAGAATGGAACCTCCAGCTTTAGGTGAGATGAATTATATATGTATGGCATCCACGGCTAAAGATGATTCTCATCCCACCATCCCAAGTACAAACCAGGAAAAACACTAGCTAGTCTGTGCTCAGCGTGTCTATGTCATTTCTTAAATTCTGTGTCAGCAGCTGAATTTTTTGAAGTAAAATATATCTGTCCTCTCTGAAGTTCATGAAAAATACAGGTTTCCTTTTTTCTTGTTACACAATTAAGATGGAAAGTGACTTTGTCTTCCTCAAAGCTGTACAACTGGTAAGGCATACAGCTACATTTTCAGCACAGAAGATGTGGGAAAGGGCATATAACTCCCCCAAAGTTGCCTGCAAATTACTTCAGATTTGTGTAGAGAACATATAGGTTAACATAAAGTAGAGTGTGAACCCAAGGAAAATTAAGACAAACACTGACAGCTGGCCAATCCTGCCCTTCTTTACTGTGTTTGCCTCAAATATAGTTTGTTTGTAAGAATGCGTGAAATGCTTCTGAAAATAGCAGTTATACTCCACTTAGTTTTAACAAGCAAAGGAACATACAATTTACAACCCTCTTCAGAAGGATCTGATTTGCTAATAATATTCACGGAGAGGAGCCAGGAAGTTCCCAGGCGGAGTTAGATGCCTAACTTCTACAGTATCTTGCAAAATTTGGAACACGGCTGTTGCATTCTGACTTTTTTCTCATATGTCCAAGGTTACACTGATTTTATATAATGATTTCTTTTTAAAATTTATCTTCAATTTAATGTTCCAAAAAGAATGAGACCAATGCTTATACAATATACGGTATCTTTCTTTCAACACTGGGGTGTTATCACATTTCAGAAGGACACTGACACCAGCTACAATTTCTTTTTCGGAACAAGACAAGATGTAGCAGAGGGAATCTCTGTCACCTGCACCCCAGCAGTGACTGGAGACAGCCTCTCTCATCCTCCTCTCTCATCCGCCTCATAAGAGACTTTTGAGAAGCAGATTCATATCATTAGGATACAACAGACATATGCTGCATGGCTCATCCCCAATTAAGTAAGACCAATTATGATAAGATAGATCTTCGTCCTCAAATATACTTCTATTACGCAACTCTTAAGCCTTGTCCCCAATATTTAATATACCACAAGCACAGGAAGGATCCACAGGAATGGAGCTTCCCATCGCAGAAATAAGAACTATGACTGGAAAACAACAGTCATCCTCAAAGGCCTTTTGCTTCAATTTACTGTGTAGGAGGATTATGAGCTTAGAATCATTAATGTCCTAGAGGACGTACATCACAGATTTTCTCATAAGACTGAAAATATCTAACCTTCCAGTATAGTTTATAAATAGTGTCATTGTCCAAATCGCTTCCCTGGGATTCATTGTTCCCATAGATGACAGCTATCAGTGTCGTCACTGACAGCGTTTCAGACTTATGACCATCCCTGAAAGTAAAGCATTGCATAAACTGTAAATTGTTTTAACTAACAAGACTGATAAGTGTGAAACATTCAGGGATGGTATAAGGCGTACTAGCAGGATTATATGGAATTTGTAGACATGGGGGGGAAATCACTTGCTTTAGACTTCCACAGTTAACTGTAACATAATTAAATTGAATTGCCATTTCTGCAGTAGCAGAAACAAGCAACCCCAAGGACGGTAGCTGCTCTCATTAGCCTAGAGGAAATCTAAGAAGTTGTCAGCGGTATTATCCTTCCTCCCTCTCCCCCTGCTTGTCTTCCATATTCCGATGGCTGTTTATGAGCTCAGCTGTCATTCTTTGCACCAGGGAAAGATAGATGGGACACACCAACCCCAACCTAAGTGACCTTTGGATGTGACAAGATTTTTAGGTCAGTCCCGCTAAATGGAAGCCTTGGTGTATCGAGACTCGCCTCAGGGTGAAATTTCCAGTGAATTTATTATCTCCCAATGCCCTTTGGACTGCTTCCCACCATCAAACACCATGGCAGCACTCGGAACAGGAAGAAATACATTAACTGGAATCTGATCGTTTTAAAAGGTTACAGCTGCCCAAATATAATTTAATTTCATACTTGCCCTTTGAGGGTTTGGTGTATATTTTCATTTTATGACTGCAAATGATAAAGCTCTTAAGATTTCAGGCAATAAAAAGGGAAAGGAGGGAGAAAGTATTTTAAGGGTTAGAAGTCTATTCAGTTCATAGTCAATGAGCAAAGTGACAAATCAGCTATTTTTTAGTGTAACATTTCCTCTTTCTTTAATATTCATCCCTTTCTACACTTGATCACGAACAACACCTCTTCGTGAAATCAAACCTGTAATGCCACCCAGTGTGATATGAAAGAAACAACTGATGTGCAAGCACCTACCTGTCCTACAACCATTAAGGACCTGAATCAGAGCAGCGATTAATGTGAAGTGAAACGAACTTACCTGAATGAACTGATGCAAAAAATCAATCAGACTTCAGAAAATGCTTAAATTTAAGCATAACACCTTGAGTTTTAACTGGGTCGGCTATGGCTCGTTTCAGAATCTCTTCTTCTTTAACCTTTTCTGTCTGAGCTGAGGTCATGTATACAAGTTCATCTACCCATGCCCACACAGTCTGATAAAAACCAGGGTACCCAACACTGCTTTTGGGGCAGCATTCAGTTTGGTTACAGCCCCCACACCTGTGCAATAATGAAATGCTAATGCACAAGTAGATGGGATATGACAGATATCCTACTACACAAAACAAAAAGCTGGGAAAGTATTCTCTTTTTCCCACTTAAAGTGAAAGCAAGCACTATGCATTCATGCATAAGCTATCACACAAATGTGAGCTTTGCCAGCTTGCACCAGAGGTAGGAAATGCTGAGTACTCACGTCTGTCACTATATCCAATGAAAACTCAGCTACTGAATGAACGCCACCACACTATCAAACATTGTGATATAATTTTGATGACTGTTTCCTCGCCACAAAACTAATCACAGGAAAAATAAAACAGCAGTGGAAAGGAGGAAGGATTAAGTGTGAATGTTGCATAACCTACTTGCAAAGCCACCGTAAGAAATTAATTACTGCTGGGCTCCCATATCCCTTTAGGCCTCTAAAAATCTTATCCAAACACACATTGCGATACACCGTCTGAATTACTTTCGCCACCAGTATATCAGACCAGTGTATAGGAAGAAGCAAGGCTGCTGTGAGAATGGAAATGGGATGAGTAGAGCTGATTGCCCTAACAGGAATCCCAGTGCAGCTACCGGTGACCCAGCAGGACAGCGAGTTAAATGTGTGCTACACGTAACATGGCATACTGCTCACCCTAAACATCAATACACCCTGAGTTTGTAAAGTAAATATCGGGCTACTGAACAAATACCAATGCGGAACTACTGTGGAGAAAGAAAGAGATATTTAAAGACAGTTTAACCTACTACAAAATGTAGCACACCTATTACTGTTTCTATTGTGAATTTTCTAATTTTCAGAAGTTTAGAGTTTACTGGTAAAATCAACATCAGAGATAAAACAGGAGTTCAGCTATGTTCTTTTGCCAAATTCAGCTAGATCCATTTGGTTCCCTTAATGAAATAAATATGCTGCTGTATTCTATGGTAATGGCCCAAAACACTTTAATAACACTATCACAAGCTGTAATGTTTTGGTGCATTAATGGAGAACACACTGTTATAATTTGTAAAGGGCGTTTTGAGCCATGAAAGGGAAAAGAAAAACTAGGAAGAGGAAGAGAAAAGCTTTGTTGCCAGATGCTATTTTCACACTCCAGCGTGGAGAGAAGTGTAACATGCAGAGTGGACGCTTTGTCTTCAGAAGGGCACAGAGCCGCTGGCCTTGCTGCCCAGGCGGGCTGGGGAACAGCCGGCCTCCCCTGGCATGGCACCCATGGGGAGGAACACGGGGACGCTGCTTTTCAGGCCCTTGAGCCCGTCAGGTGGAGGGACGGGTACCACCCCTCGAGGCACCCCACGCTGCAGAGGGCTGACCCTCATTCCCTTGAGCACGAACTGGCAGTCCCAAGCCCCTCTGGGAGAAACAGGTCCTCCACTTACAGGCAGGAGCTGAAAACAGCCCCTCGGCAGCAGCCCCCAGAGACAGCTTGACTCCCTGCATACTTCTCTGCATACTTCTCTCCTTAGCTATCTAATGAACAGACAGGAACAGAAACAGTAAACCGTCAAACAAACAATTCAGTTCTGCAGAGCGAAAGGGATGCTTAGAAGCTAGTCCAGGAATTAGACTCAAACTCAGGAGACCAGCAGAACTCATGTGAGCTGCAAATGTAAAAGCTAGTCTTGAGGAGCACTAGGAGCTACAGGTACTGCTGCCTCCAAATTTCTTGTTCAGACTGATCTTACAAAATCCACTGGAGTGGAAAACATTACAAACCTCTGAAGGGAGAAAAGGAATTTGAGGAAACTGAGCCAGGTATTGGGGTAATAATTGCACTCTGACTTAACCTCAGGAATAGGCTTATGCCATCCAGGCACAACAGAATTATTAACACTCCAAAAGCTACATCTCCAGATACCGTGGTATCTTCTATTGAGCTAAGTTCAGTTGATTGCTTTGGAAAGAAAACAAACAGAACAAGCATTCCGACCTCAGCGGTTTGATTTCTAATCCTTAGATCTGCAGTCTACGGTCACTAAGTGTTTCACAGTTTCAAATTGTACCTAATATCAGCCTCCATTCATAAAAGATGCTAAAATACCCTGGCTGGGAACAGTCAACCCTGACAAGGAATCAGACATAAGAAAGACAGGATGACAATAAGAGCACGAGAACTTTTAACGGCTTGCACTGTTTTTCTTATATGCAATTTACATCACTGGGCAGTGACACGCTCCCTGTGTACACATTTACTACGCTGTTTGCTTATTTCTATCCCATTCTGCCTTGTCAGCTGGAAATGACCTAAAACTTTGGAGAAAAAAGAACTGTGATAAACAAGACTGTAGTAAGAAATAAGACATAAATCAAAACTCTTACAGGGTTGTATATTATATTGATTTGCATCTAACAACAAACCCTGTCATCTGACCTAGGTACAGCAAAGCTGGTAAGATTTCAAGGGAGATTTTCTCGTGTTAATTTTTGGGATGCGTAAAATGCAGTACTTTGATTTGTGGACCTAAAGGAGTGCCAGTCAGCAGTTCGCTTCGTGTAAGGCAGCTTTCCTCCGTGTTGTTATTTGTTATCTGTAGCACTGTTCCGCAGGCTCTGCAGAGCGTGCGTGCTGGTGGTTTGCAGTTTGCCTGTGTGTCTGTCTGTCACAGCGTTCTGCCGAGGCACTGTAAATACACACTATTGGCAGAGCTCAGCATGAAGACAATGAAGTCCCAAAACATCCAGAAAAACTCACTAGCCTGATTCCAGCTCCCACGTTTGGTAGGAGGCCCATAACCCCCCCAGTTTATGGTTTCAGAGCGAGCGTCCCCGCAGCCGGCCAAGCCCCACTCGTGCGGTTTCCCGCACTGGTGTGTGTGTCCTGTCCCCCCCGCCCCGCTTGCTCAGGATTATACAATCTCATTTGCATGATTATATAATCTCCTTTTCAGCAACATTCCCCTGAAAAGAGCAAACAGCAGAATAGGAAAACCAGCAGCCGAAGCCAACTATTTCAAAACCCGGCATCTGGAATGTGCACAGGGCACAAAGGTGGGGGGGGGAGTTTTTTTGGTGTCGTCACCAGATTTTTCATACAGATTTCTCCAAGGAGAATTAATTCCAAATGAATGCAAGCCACAAAACACTGTGCTCTGTGAAACACAAACACTTCACAGGTTTGCTCTGGTGCCAACAGAGGGAGGAAGGCATCGTTCTGGTTACCTCAAGGTGTATGTACAAAGGTGGCTACTCTCTTCTTTCTCAACAGAAGCTACTTTGGGGCAGTGTAAGACACTTCTCAGACTTCTTCCCCCAGCTGAAGACTGTGGCAGGCAGGTGTTGCCATTGCTGCTATTCTGACACAGGTTTTATCCTGCGGCTGGTTGAACTCCTAACATCGACATCACCATTCCAACCATCCGACTTCCCGATTATATTGCACAGAAGAATAACCAAAGTCCTAGCTGAGACACATGCCTCCACTCCTCGAGTTTTCTCTTCTTTCATACACTTCAGACTTTGTTCTAGACAGGACACGGTGTAAGTGAAGACTGTCATATTCCAATCTGCAAACAGGCTCTTCTGCTAGCTGCTAAAACTACTTACGATGTCAGTTACTTCAGCAATATTCATCTAAAATTAATGCCTTATAAATAATCAAGGAGTAATCTGCTTCCGTCTGTCAGGCTAACCCCAAAAAGAAAGAAGTGTAACATTTTTGCGAGAGAAAAGAAATTAAGGATGACCTGACCTCGCAAGGATGCCTGCCAGACAGTTTCAGGCTCTCTCTTGCATGACCTATTTTTCCCTGCTCACACCGCAGAGACGTTTCAAACCAACGGCCAGTAATTTAGACTGCTTAAAGCACAGGGGTTGCCACCCAAACAAAACAGTTGGGCATCTTGATGGCTTTGTCAGGTTTCCAAAAGTTTTTAGTGACTTGTTATCTCTTTTCAAGTTGAAATAGAGCTCTATTTATCTAGTCCTTAAAGGACAACGTCAAATGTCATGCTTTTCCAGAAATTAGTGTGCTGGGTATGGATCATGGCCTAATATTTTGTTGCATATCACAGCATGTGAATGGCTCATGGGAAGAAGTAAACTGCAAGTATACATCTAGTATACTTGGTGTTTCAGCTACAACACCAACTAACACAAGGAATAACTTATAGCTAAAGAAACTATTTATAGTTTACGTAAGCCTTCCTATAGCCTAAGTTCCAATGCTGGAATACTTTCAAGCCGCTTTTGAAAGATGCTCAAAACTATTGCCTATTAAATTCCCATAAGATTTAGACAACATCTGTTTCTACTACTAGAATCAGATTCTGTACCAGCTATGAAGATCCACATGGTCTGTAGTATGAACTACTTAATATCTGTGATTTTCAACCTTTCCGGTTTGAGAAATCCACAACCTTCTTAGTAGAGACAAAGACCAACATACCATGACACACAAGCCTATCTACAACAGGCGAACTTTTCTGAGACACCTTTCAGACCCATTAAAAGTATTAATGGCTCCCTAGCATAAAATCACTGAATTCTACCATTATGAGATATTTAAGGTCACTACAAGAAAAAGGCAAAGAAATGGTCATCTTTTGCTAATTCACAGAAGTCAAGGAGATAACAGAAAGCTTAAGAGAGAGAAAGACAAAGGAAAATGGAAACAACGCAAGAGATGAGGACAAGGAAAAGCAGAATAAATGCGTGCATATGGAAGACAAGGCAAAGGACTGTGTTTCTTCATGCTGGGGCTTATATGTCAAGAGACAACAATATGAAGCTGAAAGCTGGCAAATATGAAACAACATGAAAAAGACCCTGCTTGTGCTATTTCCATTGTCCAAATGTCAAACGCCTTCTGGGAACCCGGGGGGTAGGGGGAGGAGTAATAGCTGTATAAGCATCTTGTAACAGGTTCTTCCTAAAGGGGATTTCTTGAAAACTGCTAGGCTCTGATGCTAGCCCATACGGGCTCAGGAAAGTCAGAGAAAACGCTGGCTGCACTTTTTCCAGGCTATTTGCATATGTTCTTTAGTATGCAGAATGTCTCTGTATGTAATTGAATTGTTGTTTTTGCCTCTATTAATACATATGCAAATGAGTCACTACTGCAGCTGTGCTGTATTAATCATATGTGTGCTTCTGTCTGTCTGCCCTGCAGGCTCAGGGTCGGAGGGAGGGGGACGAGCGAATTCAGTCTCTTTAACCTACAAGAAAACTCACTCATGCAGACAGAGGTCTGCTAGCAAACAGCAGGTCTGAGTTACAACTGGAAGGAAGATAGGCTGGTCATTTTTCAGGCTTTTTCATTTTTCGTAGATATGGATGGAATCTGAAAGTTATGCAGAAAGGACTGTTAATCTAGATGAAATGAATATGCTGCCACTGCTAATTCTTTCCCCTGGAGGGCTGGGGAGGGAGTTATAATCTGACAACCCACAGAGTAGCCTTGATATTGTTTTACCATGTGTATTTACGGTCTGTAAATGTCCACTGTGTGTATGTTCAGCTACGCAGAGTGCTCAATAAAATACAAAGCATTTATACACAGTCTGCCATAATCCTTGTCTTTCATAAATTGACTGGATTCCAATAAAATTATGTGACCAAGCTTTTCATTCAAATCTATTTTGACAGAATATATTGAGTTTACCCATAACATTGTATAAGATTATATCAAAAGCAAGTACAGGCTATTTAGACGCCAACTACAAAGCACATTTACCCACCACGAACAAGATTTATTTGAGCTGATATGTTCTGTGGTTCATGCTTTTATGCAATCTATCACGATCTCTAGCTCTCAGCAGGTATCCGCAAAGTGAGGACTAGTTGCATCCTGGCAGTGTGAGGCTTGCTTTTGAGTTACTTGGGAGGAACTTTGTCTGTTTAAAAACACAGGGATGCTCAAAAACACTCTTGGAAACCGATAGCCCCTCACCCAACACCTTACTCACACAGTTTTAAAAATATTTTAAAATCATCACCAAGACTTCCTAATAAGTAAGAAATCTTGGAAAGTTCAAATTTTTGAAGACAACTTGCCCCACACCCACACAGAGATCTTCACGCTGTTTGGATGGTTGTAGCTTTGCTTACATGAACAGTACTATGCCCTGTTTTTCTAGCTGAAGAACTGGACCTTGGTCTTCAGCAATCTCTTTTAAAATGGCCATCTTTGCTACTCATTTGCAGAACAGGTGGCGAATTATCTAGTGGCCAACACATTCACTTACAAAGCCAGAAAGAAGTGGCAGACAGAAGCAGGGAATATAGAATCTGCATGAACGCAGCAATTATAAAAACTATTTAAAAGGGCATCCAACAAAAATGTATACATATTATGTTGTTTTATTACTCCTATTATTACCATTATTTGTGATGGCCATCAGAAACAGCATAGCAATACACTGAGCTAATGGCAGATGGACAACTGCCATATTTTGGTTATGCTAATGAGCAATGTTGCTTTTCATGTACTTAGCTGTTTTTTTTCCCCAGATGTGTGTGCTCACAGTGAAAAACTAATTCCACTTTTTTATGCTTAAGTGGATTGCGTGAGTTTTATAATATTGTCAATAAACTGTGCACTAATGATTCATTCCCTACAAATTAAGCTGGAGTCCTATTAATAAGAACAGGTAAAGTAGAAAAGCAAACAGGGAAAGGATACTGACTCTTCCTGTTGAAAAAGTCAGCTTAGATGGTATTTAGAGGTAGACACTGCCCAGCAAATAGAAGGAATAACTTTGCACTGCTAAGAAATTATTTACCTTCTTGTAGGCAAGGAATTGGTTACAGTAATATCCCAAAGAGATCATGAATATAGATTAGAGAGTAAATCAATAATGGAAAAAGTATTGCCATCTCTTGGCTACATTCCGTAGAGACACTTATGGGGCATGAGACTATTCTTCTCCATCAGAAATAGTTCGTATGTCTTTGTAGCTCTGGGGAGTTGGCCCCCCAGTCAAGGAAAGAATCAAGCTTTCAGTATTCACTGAACACTACAGTGTTCATGTAGTTTTTTCAGCATCTTCTTTCACAGAATTGCGGTGTTGTAACACTGGAAGGCCAACTGCTTAATCTGGTCAAAACTGGTTATGTCTACAGAGTATAGTAAGAAATCAGAAAGAGATATGCAAAAAAAAAAGTATAAGGTGCTTGACAATTAATGCATGAAAATATAGTGCCACCTCTTTAAGAGAGAAGGGAACTTCTATCACCAGCAACATTTCAAATGAAACTTAAGGAGATATTTCAGAGAAATAAACTGACCTGGCAAGTGGAGTGATACAGCTCATCCCTGCAATAGTGCATCAGCCAAAAGGAAGTTAGCATGTCAGAAAAAAAATGGTATCTGACTGAGCAAGCAGTCCTTGTGCTTTATTTTTGTTCCATAGGCAACAGATGTTTTATCTAATACTTGTATGACCATTGGAACAGTCTATCTTCTGATCAGTCACTGTATACTTCTTAAACAGCTCTATCCTTTCCATTTGCTTCAAGTAAAACAAACATGGAGACCACAGATGACTATGTGACCCTTAAGCTATCTAGAAGCAAGGTTTTCCAAAGGAAAATTTTTAGTGAGTCAGACACCTAAATAACAGCAAAATGAACAACTCTGAGAAGCACTCAGACTCCGAAGGGGTTTAGTTTTTCTCAAAATCTAGCCACTTATGTCAGTGCCTGCACATGGTCCAAATGCTTCTAAAAATGTGGTCCAAACTACATATGCTAAATTCCATTGATATTCAGCCCTTGGTATGCATCCTCCCACACTAGTGAAAAGAACGGGTTTGTAAGTAAGAAAAAAAAATTGACCCAAGTACTTAACAATGAAGTGCACACTAAAAAACTTCGCCAAATTTGTTTTCCAGACATGCTTGAGGTCTACATCTGCTCATCATCTTTACACAACTAGCCAAAGAGAATCAATCAGGATTCATCAAATGGCTGGTCTTCAGAACTGAGACCCAGCTAAAATGGTTTTCCACTCCTATGCTGACATGAAGTTCTCTTGATCCATATACTGATAGGTTTTGTCATAATGTTGACCACAACCACCAATAATCCTGATGTCCTGTTTCATGCTAAGATGAAGAGTGAAGAAAGTTTGAACTTGGGCACTCAGGACTTCTTGGGGTGTTCTCCCAAGGGCAGATGTTTGCAGGAAGTCTGTATTTCATCAGGTTGCTATACTGTTTTGACAGGACACAAAATGTCCATACAGTAACGCTATAAGGGCAGCTGTCATTATACATCCAGCATTATCTTTCAATATAGTTATGCGTATACACAGCACTTGTATTACTGCCAATTAATCAGTCATTGTCACTATCTAGTTATCAAACAATCTGGGAGATCTGAACCATTTGCACTCCTAACGGTACAGATTCCTCCCAATTTTCGGATCAGGTGATTAGCTCCCTTGTTTCCTAGTGCTCAGAAAGCACTCAGGAATTGTTTTTTCTCAGGAAAGAAACCATCAGATCATTTTATACTGAATTTGCTCAGACTTCTGGAAACATCTATTTCATACTAGGTATGCCCAAGATGACCAGTATTAGCATAATCACTTCAGTTTACTTTGTGTAAAACTTGTTACATGATATCTATGCTTACACCTTTGAATACTGATCTTCAAGATGGAGGAATTTAATTCCCTCATCTGCTGAACCATACAGGAAAACATCATGCTCATGTAACAGCAGTACCTTCGATGCATTAGCCTTATTCAGGAAAACACAGAGGCAAGGCTATGCTCAGTTTTGTTCTCATTCATTTGACAGAGAATCACCATGCTGCATCAGTCTTGAAGAACAAGACTACATGAAATTTACGGGAGGAAAAAACCAACGTAAGGAACTCACGTGCTAACCAAGAGGGATTTTACTGCAAAGAGAGTGTATTTTAAAATGACACTTCACAAAATGTTTGGGACTGCATCTTCTCATTAACAGAGGAAAACCTTTTTTCAAATGGCACGTCATTAAATGTGGGTATGAGTGAATATACAGATATCTATGCTGATGGACAGCTCTTTATCAGAGGACAGGTTCAAGCATGCATCGTGTTAGATCCAGCTTCTCCAACATGGCTCCATTCATCTACTCCTTTCCTGACATCTAACAATGTAAGTTTTAGTTTCCACTCTTACTGAGTCATTAGTCTCTCTGTGGATACTGGAAATAAAGGCAATCACGTATGGCTAATTGTGGCGGATATCAGATGACAGAATCTGTATACCCCAGTGGGGACTCAAACGCAGGGAGAGAAATGGAGGGCTTCAGATTACGAACCTGTCAGTGGGAATCAACAGGGCATTTCAAAATGAGAGATTGTATTTTCACTGACGAAGAGCATCTTTTCCACAGGAAAACAATTATGTGTTAGCTGTTCTTCTATAAATATAGTGTGCATTTCATTTATAAAACCAAAAATCAATTTTGATAATCAGGGATAAAAAAAGTACTTCCTGTTGATCTCACAGTACACTACTAAAGCCATGCCCTGACTTAAAATTCTCTAATGAAACAACAAAGACAAGTTTATTGCTATACAAACAAACACGAGAAATTCCTTGGCTTTGTCTTCACTAAGATAACGTTGTGTACCAAATTCTGCTGGGAGCAACAAACTGAGTATTGTGTCAGGCTCTTTGATCTCCTTTGAAAACTACTGCTTTAGTATACAAAGCCTGAAAGATGAGTGATAGGGAGGATAGGAAAAGAAGAAAAGGAGGAGCATTGTACTTTTCTGACCTTCGACTGTCTGATGACCAGAGGACAGACGGTTTGTAGGGAAGACAACGGTTATGTGTAATGTAGAGGAATGTCTGAAGTAAGAAGAGTTCCTCCTTGATAAAGCCTGTAATGGCTGCACATTCACTCATGTAATTTAAAGGTGGTTTGGGACCAGTTATTCTTGACAAACATCATGAATGTTTCTTCATGACTGAAGAAACAGTCATCACTGAGCTAAACTGGATTTGAACACACTTTGAAGGCACAATCCTGCTAGGCTAGCAGCTACTCTCGATTCAGCTCCACTCATGTTAGTGAGTCCATTCTGAGTAATGCATCAAAAAACATTTCCCAAAGCACATCTAGCCTATCTGACTCTTTCAGATGGCACCAGAAATTAAGAGGCACGTCCAATTTGTATTAGACAGGTTGTGCTGATCGCTAAAAAACACTGTTCAGACGTGAAGAAAGAAGACTAAAATTTTTCCAGCATATACACACCCTTTGAGATCAAGTCTGGAAGATCTGAAGGTCTGTACAGAGTTAGCAATTTGAATCTCTTGCACTGACTGGCTGCCAAACTCTCCCTTTAATTCCAGACTAAATAACCTGTAGCAAAACAACATAGGTGAGTTTGGTCAATACTTTCTTTATAACTTTCTCCTTTGCACAGAAACAAGAGGCCTTTGAGGTTTTCCAATTTTCCACAACTTCAACTCATTTCAAGACATTTCTGAAGTCAGTTACATTTGCACAAAGCCCACTTTTTCACAAGGAAACTGTCATTGTGATAAAGCCTATTTTAATCAGAATACTTCTGCCTACCACATGCAGAGATACAGCCCAAAGCTGGTCCTGAAATAAAGTAAACCATCCTCCCAACTTACTGGAGCACTGATGCATTATTTTAGGACTAGCTTGAATGACCACAGAAATAAGGAGAATTAGACTCAGACTTCTATTTTCTCATTGCTAGATAAATCCCTTTTTGTTTTTCCTTTTTTACCCCTCTTTCTTCCATATGTGTGTTCGTGTGTGTTTGGCTATTATAAGCACTTTATCACTGATGTTACTCCTCAAAATTCATTTCAGAGAGATGACTTTTATGGCTCCCATGATTCTTAAGCCGCCTACGGTATTTGTAACTCACAGAATCAGAAACTAACACACAGACAGTGTAGCTTTTCATACAAAGGCACAATAGGAATGAATGTATTAACCTCTGTGGTGCATGGAATGTGTCAGCTTACACACTGGCAGCTATTTCTGTGAAACTCCGCTAACTTCCGCTGGCTGTGTTAAAATACAAAAAAATCTTCCCCAGAACTATGTCCCACGCTCTCGTACGCTGGCCAAACAACTGAAATATCTGATGCTGTAGAGAGTCTACTTCGCACTAATGCTGGCCAAACTGAGTTGGAGAACGCATTTTACATGCACTGCTTATAAATGCAGAGCTTTTCCAAGCAGGTATAAAGCTCTGCCGTTCCATGTGACTTGGCAAATAATAACGAGCAGGGAGACAAATTAGCAATGGAGAGCACGGGATTTTTTTTTTGTTGCTACAAAAGAGTGGCAATCCAGATTTTGCAGAACTAGAGATGATTTGGATCTTGATTTTGTTCTAGTCCCAAATTTTACCCTGCTTCATCCTACCAGCAAAGCATACATGGCAAGTAACAAAATCCAACCTTTGGAGATCGACATCACCTTTGCTTAATTTCAACGACCTGACAAAGGTTGCGGGGCTGATCAGGACCCTAATACCTCCAAAATTTAGAATTACATTAGGAGTTTAGAACCAGATACATCTGGCTCCCAGACCAACTCTGTAACACGGCTCAAAAAAAATTCTTCAGTATCTTTCCAGTGTTTTCTAACTGCCTATGTTAAATTAGTATCATCGCTAATTATCTGCACTCCAGCAGTGCCTAAAATGGGCTGGGTACCATAAAACCCTGTAGGAAGGGCCAGCCATTGCTCTGAAGAGCTTACAGCCGAATAGGACATCATCACGCTAAGCGACTTTTCAGCAGTTTCAAAGTGCTTGTCAGGACAGAGCTGCTCTGCCCGGCAATGCGCTTCCCGTCGCTGGCTTACACCCAGCCAGCCTCCAGAGCCTGCATCGGCACCAGCGGAAGGAAGAGGCAAGCAAAAGTACCGCTCTGCCGAAATTTCAAGCACAAAAATAAAGACACAGAAATGTAAGGAAAAGTTCCCTCCGGGTAAAAGCAAAACGTATACGATTTGATGGCTACTTTGCTTCCGAGGCAAACTGCGTGCGAAGGGAACAGAGCAAACCCCCTCCTCGCTGCGCTGTGTTCGAACGGGAGGGAGAACTGGTTTTCGTATTTACTTAACCTTTGCCTCCTCCGCATTGTTGTCGGACTTACCTGCAGTTGGAGTGGGCCTAAGCCCGGCGTTGCTGCGGCAGCAGCTGCCATGGTGGTTGGGATCAGCTGAACGGGGTAAGGGTCACCTAAGTAAGAGAATAATAGAGGCGTCAGCACCTTTTATCTACTCTCCACCTGCAAATTAAAGTCCTGCATTCACTCTTTCCAAAAGCCTTCTTTTGTGTGCCTTGTTGAGGCCTAATGAAAAGCTCTATTGTGCAGCCTTTTACTAACACTCTTTTCACAATTCTGGCTGAGAGAGGAATGTGAATAAAAGGCACAAGCAATTAAGGCGGAAACCTCATCCTTTTTCATGATGTATTTAGGGAAATGGAAAAAAAAGTACACATTGATCAGAAGCAAAAAAAAAAAAAAGGAAAGAAAGAAGGTGGGGGTGGAGGAGAAGAAAAGGAAAACAGTACAACCTTGATAAGATCGCAGCATTAGAAGGGGACAAATTTACAAGCTTGTCCAGAATATGAAGTTAACCAAACTCTGCTCACTGTTAGTAAACTGAGCCTCACACAGATCAGAAATGGCACTCCCTTGACTAATGTGTTTTCTTTTAGGTGAGGAAAAAAATCTCGCTTTAGGTTCAGGGTTTGATCCTACAAGAAAAAGCATGTGAAGTTCAGTAAATCCGATACAAGTCTCTGAAATCCCTGCGCCAGCTCCACTTCATCACTTGTGAATCAGTTTTGCTTCCGAGGGAAAACTACTTCAGTTTTAGTAAGAACTGCGCCATGCTGAACGAGATAAAGGGACCCAGTCAAGGTTTAAGAAAAAGTTGCAGGTCTTTATAAAGGAAAACTACCTGAGATGGCAAAAATCAAGATGGACACAGGCATGTTTTAACACTACGCAGCTCTCACTTTTGGTCATGCCTTACATATCTGATCTGTTCAAATAAACTTTACACTAGACCATCAACAAAACTATTAAGAAAACTGGCAAAAAATAATAAAAAACATTAAAGGCATTATACTGGATGGAGCTCTGAGCAACCTGGTCTAGTGGAAGATGTCCCTGCTCATGGCAGCGGGGTTGGTACCAGACGATCTTTAAGGTTCCTTCCAACCCTTACCATTCTATGATTCTATGATTCTATATTGCCTCTCCAAATGATAAAATGTTTAAGCACTTTCCACTCAAACAAGGATCACCAGAGCACTTCTGTATGTCCCTGTGTTCTGGAAGCGAGCATGATTTCTGCAGGATTAGAACAGCCACCTGAAATGAGAGTCTGGAAAAGGCAGAACACTATCAGGACAATCTACCTAAATGTTCCTGCACGTTTCATTAGAGAGGTAGCTTAAAAGTTTTCCTCCTTTATCGTGCTTTTTTGAGCGAACTGGGGGAAAAAAAGACAAATTAGGAAGGCAATGCAGGCTGTTCCGTAGAGTCATTGCTAGTTATTATCAAATTAGAGTTTATAATGGTATCAAGCCTAAGTTACAGGAAACAGAAAACAAAGGAAATTCACCTCATATTTTTTAAATGTTAGAAATAAGCTGTGTTGGTGTATACACATTCAAGAAAGCTGCTAATGTTTATTCTTCCCTTTTATAATGCAACCTTCTTACAAAGATCTTTTCATTCAAGCATTTTGACCTCCTGTTAAGAAATACCCTAACTTTTAGAAATGGAGGGCCAGAAAAAAACTGGGCTGGCAAAGCATCTTAACAGATACTTCACTTCAAAAAGCGTGCCTGCTTATATTTAAGAACATCTTAAATAATGCTTTGCTGATTGAAACCTCACAGTCTTTCAAGGCTGGGCAGCCAAGCAATGGGAATCCAAAGGTTCACCCAGGCATCCCAGCTCACAAATGCCTTTGCACCAGCACCAGGCCACAACTTCTCTATTTATTTATTTATTGTCAATGGGCAACAGATTTCCTGACTTGCTTGGATTTTCTTTCCCCCAGAGGATGCCATTGTTTCATATTTTCCCATTTTCCTTTGCTTTAACTGAAGCATCCACTTTCCATTTCATATCACGGACTGAACGAAACATTTCTCTGACTTGAAATTTTCTGGGGAGTTTAGCCTGTGACGCAAACAATGGCCCTTAAACATACGAAGACACAAAGAAGAAAGAGACCATGGTCAAAGACTCAGAATCAGTGGTGTTTAGCTGCTTCCACACCACTAGCAGCTCAAAGGCTGTATTCCAGTATTAATTAATACAGAATTATTAATTTCTCAACTGCAAAGAAAAGAACGCGGGAAAAGTTTCTCACTAGAATGTTGATTGTACAGCCCATTAAAGCTTCTTAGTTACAATGATTTATATGACAACATAGATATTAAAAGATTAACTTCAGTGCACTGTCCCACATCCCTCTTCTCTCCACACACACATATAAGCCCGAGCCCATCTTCCCACAACCTCATGCTAACTCATAAATCCCGCTGTTCTCACCTCCCTAAACAGTCAGGCACATTCTCATACCCTGATCTGCTGTGGCAAGTCCTACCTTTTACGGTTCGTTGGGTAGATATATCAAGGAGATGCTTCTGAGAGAATAACACACTAAAGCCCCCATGGCCACGTGCGTGGTCACGACCACTGGCTTTGGTGATGTAGGTCATGCCTCTGGGACTCTTCAGGAGACCATGCTAGCAAGCGACTACTACATCAATACAGGCTAACATAGGTTTTCAGAATTCTAAGGACAAAGCTCAAACTCATCGTAAAAACAGATTCTAGCTGTGCAGAGCTAGGCTCTCCTGTTTACTAGGTTGCTTTTTTGTTAGTTCACTCTTTAAACGGTTTTACATTTTTCCAGTGCTCCAAAGTATTTCTAAGAAACAAAACCAACAAAACAAATCTGAAAGGCGTCTGTAATCTATTATGAATCTTTCCTTCATTATGCCTTTGTAAATACCCTCTGCTATCTTGTGCTTGTCTCGGGGGCTTAGCAATTCTTTTCATGAAGAAAAGCATACCCTGCCTGTGCTGCAATTCTTTCACAAGTGCTACTCATACACAGTACATTCACATCACTTCTCCCATGGTACAGACACGGTAGCAGCCAGGAAGGTGGAGGAAGGCACTATAACGAGCAGAGACACCATCGGGGACAGCCATCCACTGTCTTTGCCCTGGTACAAACGTCTAACAAATGATGGCCTCTGTCTGGAGGAGCTCACCGTCCACCAGAGGCAAACCATGAAAGAGAGAGGAGTGTGCCCCAGCACCGTGCAATGCCCTGGGTCACAAAACAGGCCAGTGGAAGAGCCAAGATCAAAACACACAGGCAACTCGTCAGGCAGCATCCTTCCCAAGGAAGGATCCAGACCTGTGTCAATGAGCAGGCCAAGCACTTCCATGCTTGCATCACATACTGCAGGAGCAGCTGCCACCCCGCTAAATAATAATGAAGGCCTCAGGTCTCCTCTGACAAATCTGGACCTGCTCGCTTTTTGCTGTTACTCTAGAACATGACTCTGTCTTTCCACTGTCCTTAAATCTACTTCCATATCAGACTGAAGCAGTTCTAGTTAATTCTGCAGTCTGGGAAATGCATGTCTTAACTATTTCATTACTTCTTCAGTAAATATCTTGTTTTTAGACTTTAAAGGTCACTAAATTTTTTTCCCAAGCTCTGGAAACGTTTCAGGAATGTGAGGCAAGATATACAGTTATTAGAAATAGATATTTGCCAAGCCATTCACAAGTTCGCATCATTGATAACACCAATAAATTCTCAAACAACTACATTACATTACAATTCACAAAAATCACTGTGGATCCACTAACGCACACAGGCAGGAGTGTACCTCGCTGCATCTTTCAGCTACAGAGAATACATTTTGTGCATTCCTTTCATGTACCAACCATCTCTTCTCATTATGAGTGGACCTTCCTTACAAACAAAGCATCAGAGAGAAGTTTAGTTGTTTTTCTGTTGTTGCCGCTTTTCTTTAGTACACTACAGGGTAAAATCTGGAGTAAGTCAAAGGATGGGATTATTATCTTTAACAACAAGGTAAAAATTATTTCATTAGCTGACATATTTGTCTCTAATATATAGTTATTTCCCAGCTATTTGGTGACATCACTTTGAAGAACAGAACTATTCAAGACTGACTAGATGAGAAGAGCACAGAAGGACATATGTACTGGTGCTACAGCACTTAGAGCAGTGAATGGGATGCGTCAGCCTGGGGGAGCTGCTGGGGTATATCAGAGGTGTTGGTGCACACTGGGAGCAAAGGAGAACACCAGTGGCTCAGGGAAGAAAGAAGGCAAGGCTGAACCTTCAACTCTGTGCCAATTCTTTATTTCTCTACTCTCCTTTTGGTCCGTCTTCCACAAACATACCCAGAACCTCTTTCCTGATAATTTATGCACTGCAATTTCTTTCAATTTCAAATCACACCTTCATCCTTGCCCAAAATAATCTTCCAAGATCTTTCTTACAAGAGGATTTTTCATGAAGTATATTCACTTCTAAACCACTCATTCTATGAACTTTCTCTATCATCCTCCATTGAAAGCACTTTTCGCAAAAGTAAGATTTGGTGCAGAGCCAAGTGGACATCCTGTCCGCAAACGCAAAATAATAAACCCTGTGTGTTTAGGAACTCGGTTTTCAACTGACTAGCTATCAAGTTCATGGATTTGAAATGATTGTGTACTTGTGGAAATACAACAGTGGCACTTAAACCATGGATATGTCTTGCAAAATTCCATCTAAGGAATTTACTAAGTTAAAAAACACTAAGACTTTTTTTAAAATGAGGAAAGCAAGCATACGAGCTACCATTATGTGTGTTGCACCATTCACCTAAACTCATAAGATGTTTTTTGTATTCCTATTTCTGTCACTCATCTCATTTATTCTCCTTCATGGTGCAATCCCCCCTAGTGTCTTGTCTTGTCTCCTGACAGGTTGCAAGCTCTTCAGAGCAGGCACAATTGTCTTACTTGCTATATAAATCAAGTTACATGCTAATGTTAAATTATAATGTTTTGACAGGATTCTTAAGTTGAACCTGATTATATGAAACAATAGAACTCTCAGGGTTTTTTCCTGAAATTTTCTTCTTTTTAAAAAAATGACACCAGAACAGGAGAAGAAGGGGTTTTATTTCCTATGATTTTTTTAAAACTTCTTGTTTTCCTCTTACCTGTCTTTCAGGGAGAGCAAGTGAAAAAAGTTGGAGGTCGTGGAAGAAGAAGAAAAAAAGAAAATAGTGTAAAGAATATGAAGAGTAGGAAAGAAAAACAAATTCTTAATTTATAATTTCCAAAACCAGAATGCTGAATTCCATGAAAAATACCAGAATAAACATTTCCTTATGGTAGATTCTGTTGAATGAAAAGGAATTCTACGTTATCTTTCCCCCATTTTTGACAGCTCTAGAAAATGCCACAGTAATTTTACACTCAATTTATCGCTTAAGTATATTTATAACGAAAAATCACAGCTGATGGCTAACTGACAGGTAAGCCACTGCATCTCTTCTCACCACTCGCTCACTCTCATCCTTATCACCATTTTCCTTTAGTTTTTTTGGTGTGATGGTGGACATGTAGTAAGACTAACAGAAGGCTGTGCAAGACACGAGCAGTGTACCCAGACAGCTGGCTCTAGGCAGTAGGGATTTAGATAAATAAGAAAAAGAGTATGAAGAAGATACCACCAGTGGCTTCCAAAAAGAAACCCAAACTGGTTCCCTGATTTTCTCTGAGTATAGTTCTGGATGGCATTTATTGAGTGCTGCCAACGAGGAATTAGCCTATTTTGTATTTCAGAGAAACAATTCGGTCTACAGAAGGGATGGCTTTGGAAGGACCTAAGAGCAGCCTTCCAGTTCCTATGAGGAGGTGATCAACAAGACAGGGCCAGGCTCCTCATGGCAGTGAGGAGGACAAGAGCCAATGTCCATAAAGCGAATCAAGAGAGGATCAGATTTTCCCCATGAGGACAGCCAGACACTGAAACAGGCTGCCAAAACAGGGTTGTGCAGTCTCTGTCCTTGGAGGTTTTCAAACCCTGTGTAACGCCCTGAGTAACCTGGTCTTATCTCCTAGATGACCCTGTCTGGAGGAAGAGGTTGGACTACAGACCTTCTGAGATCCCTTCTAACCAGAATAATCCTACGATTTTCAGGGTGCCCATCTTTTTTTTTATATACCTGTTGAATAAATGAAAGTTATTCAAAATCTCTGAGTACCAAGGAAAGCCCATGTATTTCCACAGAGGTTTGTACATGCTCATGAATTTAAAAATTGAGACTTTTATTTGATTGCCAAACTATGGATAATAATGCTATAACACCAGACATCTTTTATGGCCTAGAAACTGAACTGAAACTATCAGTCTGTTATCAGAGGACCCCATTATTTTGTTTGTCTCTTTTGGTTTTATTAGCATTATTGTGAGAAGCCACACATAGATCAGGGGCTATGGGATTCTTTCAGTTAGAAATAGTCTTTAGTTGTGCTGTTATTTTTTGCAGTTTTGATGCCTTCCATTGCATTTGCAGCATTACAGAAGTGACACATTCTCATGTATGCTAAAAGGCAAAGTTGTTACCAAAAATTCCTCCTTGCTGTTTCTATCCACAATGCTATTACTCTTTTCTTATCCTGGGGGGAACATGAGGGTTTAGTCATATGCTCATTCTTTTCCAAGGCATAAACAGTAGCCCTGAAGGATGACTAGCATCTTTATAAAGAAGCTACAGTATGTGGTCCTCACAACACATGGTTCCTATTTTTGTTATTCGGATAAAAGCATAGCAATGTCAATATTTTTTTCTTGTGATTTAGTGATTGTTGGTGACCTGTATGTCAGCTGATATAGCTGACACTGTTAAATCAGAAATTAACGCTCAGCCTCTTTAGAAGCCAGACACATGGACACTGAGCACAAGAAAAATTATAAGACAGTTCACATGATACTCCATTAAACAATGAAACATGTGACTGACTAAAAAACAGAGATACATCAGCAAATTTCCCTGAGGAAGTTTATGGTATTTAACTCCTAAACATTAATTTTATTGTACTGTACAAGGAACCAATTAACTGATAGTTTCATTTTTATTGGACATCAGAATTATTGTTCAGAATATAGATGAACAGTAAATTCAGCATATTTAAATTTTATTAGGCTTGGCTTGTTCATCTCATACGTTTTTGCCGATTTTAGAAGGTAATTAGATATTTCATCAATAACTTTGTGTGCAACACTTCCAGTAGCAACGAGCTGATATGTAAGACACATACAATGTACCTATTGTATATTCAGATTTTTCCCCCCTAATTGGATATTGCTGAAACAGTGATTAAAGTGCTTTCAGAAAACCTCGTGTTGATAACATCTAACTGGGAACACAATATGATTACAACAAAATTATCCACAGGGGAGAGCAGGAATGAGGAAAGAAAAACAATTCTTGTTTCCAAAATTTGGCATATTTCCATAAAAATAAGAAAAATCTCGGCAAATAAAAGGCTACCTAGAAGCTTTCTTGAGAATTTGTGAATAACCTGGAAAATATATTTGGGGTCAATCCCACTTTCAGAAATACAGACTTAGTAAATGTTGTTTCCTGAGAAAAGCAAACAAATCCTAGATATCTCCATATAGTATGTATATATTCCGTATATGGAAATCCGTACAATCCTCCAGAGAAGAAACTATCTGGAATTCCACAGCTTCAATCCTACTGAAAAACCTCAGGACTGATACAACATACCGCACCACCATAAGTGGCTAGTTAACGTATCACTTCCTTTTTAATGTGACCATTGAACGCTTAAAGAAGCGACGGAGTGCAGTTTCCAAAATGAATCTTACCTAGCACCTTTACCTGTGGAGGACTCGCCTTCTTCACAGAGTTTGGGCTATTCTGTGTCTTTTAGTGGAAAGCTAATTGTAGACAGTGCTGCAAATGTAGCACCACAGAAGCAGCACGGAGAAGCATCCTGCCCTGTTGCACTCTGCTACTTACGTTGGTGGAAGAATACCCAATCCACCACTGTTCTCAGCCTATCTCCATCTGCCTTTTCTGTAAACAGGTCCCCAGAAGCCCCTTTTGCTTTTCCAAATCTTTATTTCATTCCCTTTATTATCGCTTATCCAGGAGAGACAATCATGCCTTACTATTCCACATACAAATCTATACATATGTGCAGTAATAAAAGGATTGCACTACCTATGACTACTGAGCAGTCTCCTCTGAGGAGGAAGCATGCAGTCTTTAAAGTGCACATTGCAAAACTTCTTCTAACACTTACACTGGTTTTATACTTACAAAGCGCTTCACAAATATTAATTAGCTCTAAATAAATTCTAATTATTTCTAAGAGTGGCCCTAGCAGATCTGTATCATCTGGTGTGAAATCTGACTTCAGTGAAGTCAACAGCAACAGCTCCTCAGACCTCAGCAAAGCTGACATTTCACTCGCCATTGCTAAAATGCTGGGAGCCGTGTATGTTATCTATCAAGTAACACAACTGGAGCTGAACTGGTAACAGCAGTAGTAACAACTGATACGGTTCAGGAATGCTGGCTGAGAATAGAAGCAGAAGGGTTAAATGACCTCAGCCAATCTGCGTAGCCGAAATGTGGGAGAAGCTTTGCCACAGTTTGGGATTTGCAATAATCAGGCTCTCTCTGGTTTCCAAATCAGCTGAAACAGAAGGCGCTCACCTGCTGCTAAAAACAATTCAGATACTTAGGATACGGGGGTTAAACCCTGATGTCTGCTCATGCCACTGGTCACTACCTAAGTTAATACCCCACTTTGGAACATCAACTCTTTATAAAGAGATTTGCATTATACATCAATATAAATATTGCATATTATGCATGTAATAAAGTACATATTAAGAGGTTTGCATAAAAATCAAAATACTTAAATTCCAAATAGCACACAGTGAATGGATAACCAGGTATGCAGCAAATAAGTAGGTAACCAGTATTCTTCTTGCTAATTGTGGACAATATAGTCCGTCATGCACTGCCAAATTATTTTTCTTACAAGAAAAAAAATCCTTGGGTTGTAAATAATAATATGAAATATTTTACACACCATGCAATTATATCTAGGTATGGAGGTTAAAAATCATCTGAAACCACAGATTCTGAATCTTTTTCTCAAATAGAAATGTAATCCTAATAGAAGTTCTTCCCTTTTTCTCTGCCAACTTTACCACCACACAATATGCCATAGAGAAAAAAGGGGAAGTGTCAACTTGTGTAAATTGTCCCTTATGTAATGCAAACCATCTGTTGAAAAAACAAAACAAAATGAAAAACCAAGCCACTCCCAAGCATGATCTGCTATGGAGAAAAAGAAAGAAAAGGAAATTCACTACATCAAACTGGAAGCCAAAGACCATGCCCTGCCACGTAACCATGGAGAAAATATTTACCCCCTTCCTCCCTGTATTTACCCAATTTTGCAAAATATTTGGAGAAGTATAAGTGAATAATTTGCTCTGCACATATTAGAGATTGATATTGTTGTATTCTTTTTGCATTGTTGTATTGTTCTCAATAGCAGACAGAACAGGTCTCATGCAGTGATGCCATCAGTGAAGTCCCAAGCTGCTGGAACCTGAAAAAGTACAGGTGGATAAAGTATCAGTACCTGTTCTTCTCTTCTTCAGGTATCTGCCATGAGAGGAAACTAAATGGACCCCTGCTATGGACTGTTATGACTATTTTTGTGTTATCTTCAGTCAAATCCTCAGAAAAGAAATTACATGTAGAGAAAACAGTGCTGTGCCTTTCCACAGTCTCTCTCTGGATAAGTCATTAGTCCATTGGGAAGCACTGGCTGAGGAACCCTACCACATATACTCTCTGCAACCCCTAGGAGACACACATTTGACCCTCTGTTGCTCTAACATAGACAGGTGAATCAGAAAGCACTGAGTAAGTTAGTTTGGTTTCATTATCTCAGCTGAATGAAAGAAAAATAGCAGTATAACTTGGTTTTCACCATTTTTTCTCTTTCACTGACATCGAGGCTTGATCATACATTCTCTTCCAGCTGCAGCTGTGCTGGCTGAAGAGGCCACCATCTCCAGTCACAGCCTCCTGCCAAAGGTTACCACTGTGACCAAGCTGCTTGTTTAATCACTTCCCTACATGTTTCCATTAGAATGAGCCAGCTCAGTTTAAGCAATTTTAACAGAAAGTCCTTGCTATCCCAGCCTGGACAGAAGCAAGTCAGGGAGTGCTTAAACAAGAAGCTTGGCCAGAAGTTAGAAGCTTGTCAGAAGTTAGAGGTGCAGTGACGAGTAACCAGAGACAGTTATCTCCTCAGCTACCCGGCCTGCAGACAGAAGCTGTCAAGTAACCCAGTCATCACGTGTGACCAATAACACAACTGACTAGCAATCTGCGGTGCCTTAGATGACACGCTGCTGATTCGGAGACCCTCTTTGGAGATCTGAATTTTCAAAGGGGCAGGGCACGTAACAGTGTAAATGTCCCTCAGAAGGTGTCTCCAACTGGATATCTATAATCAAGGTACTCCGCATCATCAGTTAGTGATAAGAAGACTGGCTGTCACAACAATTCCCTCTTCTTTCTCCGCCAAATTTTCAAATCTCCCCTTTATTGAGAAACAGTATATGAAAACTTTCACAGCTCTTTGTTGTCTGTGACTGGAACTGAATTGTCCCACGGAGATTGTTATCGTCCCTATGTGCGGGTTGTTAATGCCACTAAACAACAGAATCATCACTAGGGAATTCCCGTCAATCAGCCATACAAAATAACTCTGAGAAGCTATCAGTCCAGAAAAAAGGGCAGGTTTTCCAAAAGGACTGGGAAGATGTAGAAGTGACGTTCCACGTTCACAAGGTACGTAAGCCAAATTTAAAACATACAGTGGCGGTCAGGTAAAGATGCTGGTACTGGGGTCTTCAAACGTTCATAGGAAGGCCTTGCATCCAAAAGCAAAGTCAGTGAAAGGCATTTAGCATGCTAAGAAGCTGAGCAAACTGATCTGCTGTACGTTCTCCATTGCAGTGCTATGCTGGTATCCACTTTAGCTCAGTTCAAGCTAGCAAGGTGACTGTAGTCTGTAGTTTACAGTACAAACATTTGCTAAATGTGCCTGAGACGTAGATCCCAGCACCTTTTGTCACTCTTCAAATGAAGATTCAGTCTCCTAAATCACTCACATGCTTTAGAAAATTTTACCCAAAGCTCTTTGGTTTACAATCTACCACTTCTTTGCCAAGAGGACCGATACAAAGCAGGGCAAGCAGAAAAGTGGGAGAAACATGCTTTAATGGCCTGTCAAAAACATTACTTGATGTGAACATGTTCTAGTTTTAAGGCAGCCACATTTTGCACTGCTACAAGCATTCTAGGTGTAGCTAAATCAGTATATGCTTTTTTATTTACACTAAACTGTGAGTGAAAAGAAAAAATCCTTTAGACTACTTATCACTCTTCCTCAGCTTCTCAGTCAAATTCAGTCAAACATGCCAGGGAATCACCAAACACAGAGCTGTCTTTTTTCACTGGCTTCTGCTCAGTCCTAGACCTTGGCATGCTGTTAATTCCAAGCCTTACTGCCAGGAGCAGCAGCAACTTTGGTCTTTTTTCTTTCTCATTTTCAAGGTTACACAAACATGCGATGTCATATGTATTTCATGGATGTGAGGAACTATACAACCGTCTTACATGCAGCAAAAAGAAGGGAAAAAAATCAACCTCAACTCTTTCTATCCAAACCAGACTTCATTAACATGGAACTAATTTAATCTGCCAGATATATCTAACGGGTTGCTTCGCTGACCTTTTCCAGGCCTACAGTTATGGTAGCATTCATATTCAGTGTGGCTTTCTGTTAAAGGTTCTCTAACATGAATCACTACTTCTTCCATTTGAGAGAGACGGAGTGTGAAACCACTGGGAAGAACTGAATGAGCCTATGCTTTGCGACTGCAGCTGCTGTGGGACGTGAAGTGTTTTCGACAATAATTTTCAGTAGTGGTCCCAGTCTGTAAAATATTAGGAAAAGGGATTACTGGCCAAAGAAATTTCAGGTCACGTCCAAGTACGATATCTACAATGTTGCAGAAATGAAAAGAAACCTGAAATTGTGGGCTAAGCCAGTTTAACTAAAGGAATCTTTCTGTGCTCTAGTTTTATGAAATTGCTGCAGTGGCAAGTGTTGAGTAACTCCAAACAACTGATGAACTCATGAGTTAGTCAATGATACAGATGGAGACACTGACATGGACACGGTAAAGCTAAACACCCATGCTAGAGACAGAGAACGGTAGAACAAGCCGGTCCTAGCTAACTCCGCAGGCAACTGATGTCAGAAGGGTTATACAAGCACAAATGCATGAAAGCAAGTTAAGAAATTCAAGCTCTAGTTAAGTCTGTTCATGGAAATGGAGTTCCTTGATTATTCCTTAACTCGTATTTATTACATTCCTGTTGACAGGAACATAAAATCCTACAGAAGGCCTAAATAAAATTTCCAAAAAAATCTGGGGAGTGTAGAGAACAATACAAATCTTTCAAAGATTAAAAAAGTAGATGCCATATTTTTTAGTGTTAGGTTCTCATAAATATACTCCTAGTTTGTGTTAGCCCATCAAACTGAAAGGCATATGCTATCTTTGATCTCTGTGCAGAACCCCCGCTGAGATTCATGTGAGTTCTGTGTGAAGAAAGAGACGAGAACAGGCCCTCAGTTCACAAATAGTAAGCAGGCTGCTTCAGGAAAAAAACATATTTTCTTACAACAGTGCTGAAATTTATTGGGAAGTTTCAAATAGCTTCTCTTCAGATGTATGTGTGTTTGTCTGGTCATGAGCACGTTCACTTGTCAAAAATATCTGTCAGAAAGAAGGTGCACAAATCTACTTGCCGTGTGAAATGTTTTGCTGTCACGTTGAAACACATACTTTCTCTCTGACAATCATTTCTCATACGATACCGACTAAATCTCTATTTTACACTCATCTGTGCAAGTTAATGGCTTTGTCCATCTGGTGAGAGAGGTGAAGCCTTTGTACAGATTGGCATGAAATTGTGCCCTATGCCCACTTCCAGCTAAAAAAATCTACAGGACTTACTGCATCCCGCTTTGTAGCTGAAACCAGGAGGAAGAAGGAATCCTTGCTGTGCAGCTGCTGCTAGGGTTCGTTGATCTGGAGGGAATACGGGAATCATTAATGGAGGCAGCTGACCCTGGACCTGCTGAACAGGAGAGGGAAAATCAAAGGTGGAATTTTTTCTGGGGAAAATGTCTGCTTACGTGCTTTCTCTTATTTCTGATCTGCGAGGTCAGGTTTGAATATGCTCCTCTGTAACGGGGTGCTCCAGTTGCATCAACTGTTCAGCCTCATCTTATCTACCAAAGCACTTCATATGAATTACATTCATCCAAAATAAATGGAAAGATTCCACTAACATACCTATTAATTATTCCCCTCCCAGTCCATAATGCTTCACGTCTCTTTGACTGCAGGGTGGGTTTTTCTGCTTGTTGCCCTGTGTAACACTATCTCTGCCTCAGAGAGTAGCTTTCACCCTGAGAGAGCTCAAACACAGATACACACACACAGAAGTAAAAATATGCACATAAGTAGTGTACAGCACCGTTGGTACTAATCATCTGCCCATTTACATGCACTTATTTGTACATGTGAAAAGATAGTCTCTGAGATGGTAAGAAAAAAGGCTGGTACACTTTATTCTCAAATAAAACACAGCTATGTCTGAAGTATTAGCTGTTCAACTTTGCACAGCAACTCTACACAACCATGCAAGTCAGGAAATGGAAAATATTATATTGTAAGTGGATACTGCAGGGGACTTAAGATATGCAGAAATTAGTCATCAAAACTGGAAGTTGGCCATGGCACTACATCTAATACTATTGCTTTTACCCAGTTCTGTCAGTATTTTTAATTGCTAGAAATGGACATCATCTTTGTATTTCACACAGATGAGAAACAAAAGGTTGCTAGATTAAAAAATTAAATGGCTGGTTTTAATTAAAAAACCCCACTGTACTGACCGGATCAGTCACTAAAGGGAGACCAACTCATTTTTTAAGAGCGGTCACCTAGATTTTTAATGGCATTGTAAAGCTGAGGCATCCGAGGTACAGATACATTATCAAAGACTGAAAATTAGTTTGTGGTCTGTAGCCTTGAGAAGCAAGGAGAATTAGGGTGTTGATAGACAACCTTTTTTTGGTCAGAGATACAAGAAGTTGTTGCTCCCTTCATTACCGCCTGTGTAGCAGAATTGGCAAAAGAGAACCTGTGCCAGCTCCTTCGTTGCCACAGTTCAGACTAGAGCATCTTGACTTCATTTTATTTTAATCTAATCTCCTGAACACCCAGGATACGTCTCAGTTCACCCAACACTGTTACAAGGCAGAAGCGTGATACGAAATTTGGTAAGGTACCTTCATTTATGCCAGGACCTGTCAACGCCTGTGTGCGTGCTGACTGCATCTTTGTGGTCTACAACAGTTTGCAAGGATGGAGTTCAAGAGTGCTGCTGATGGAAAGTCTTGCAGTGGGAGATTAAGATTGGGACTGAAGCTAGAGTAGATGTAGCTCCACTCACTAAACTAACTTGATCTGGTTTTTGTTACTTCACTATTCTCTTTTGTGTTCTGATCCTGTTAACTAGAAAACATACGTACTTTTACCTGGATTGCTGGAGTAAAAAAAAATCTAAAATGTGATTTCTTAGCCCCACTCAGTCACCCTACAACTGCCCAATGTCTGCCTTTTCTTCATGTGTTTAGTTTTGGTTTATTTTGTTTGGGGTTTTGGTGGTGGTTTTTTTTTTAAGACAAAGACAAAGTAACTGTATTCTTATAGAACAAAAATGAACAGCCGTGTGGAATTTTTGCATAGTACTCTTCTTCGGCAAAAAGCCACAGAACTTTTTTTTAAATGGTTTCCAAGGATGAAAGTGACTTTGCCAAGCAAAGAAGCTTCAAAACAGGACTCAAAAACACTAATAGAAAGACAGATGGTTCTACTAAGAGCTCTGCTGCCAAAAAAAATGTTAAAAAAAAAGTGAAAAAAATGGAGTGATGTTATTGAAGCTGACTGCAAAGTTCTCTGATGACTGCAAATACTCTTGTCCCACTGCAAGTGTTAACTCTGCCTCCAGGGCTAATATAACTAAAGCACCACACACACACAAATTGTCATTGCCAAGCCCACAATGCAGCACAAGTCTACACTTGATTCCAAGTGACTGCCAAATACACGAGCAAAACACCACACTGAAAAATTCCCATTTAGGAAAACATTTACCAGGAAAATGCCCTTTCTTCTTAACTCTGACTGCTGCATTTCATTTTTTCAAATCACTGCTCCTCTTTGTCTCTCCAAGGGGCCTTATACCCACTGATTTCAAATGACACAACTCCGGTTGCATTAAAGAGGTAAGAACGATAGAGTGATGAGGATGGTTTGCATGGATACAGAAATAACGCAGTCAAAACAACGTCATTTTTGTTCCAGGATGGAATGTATGTAGCACCACTCAAACAGCTACACTTCATTTTCTCCCAAATACAAGTAAGTGCAAACATTAGTTTATTTTAACCCGATTATCTGACACAATACAATACAAATTATGGACTCTTCATTTTTATGGCTCATTTAACTACTACATCTTAGCTTCCATGGTGTTTATTATTATTACCTAGAATTGCTAGGATACAACTGTTTCAAGTGGCACAGAATACAGGCCCTCCTTCTGAGTTTTACACGAAGGGTATTTTCCTCTTTCCTTTTTTTCTAAAAGCTATTACTCCATCATTTACATCTCTCACAACTATTTTTTGTTGTAAAGTTTACTTACTTTCCAATGATTTTTCGATGGTAACTTCTTGATACTGCATTTCTAATTCGAATGTAATGGATTGCAAAGTAGCGCTATTTTTCAGGCCTTTCAATTTATTCTGCTAATGAACATATACGTGTCCCTAAAAAGAAACACATCTTTAACAATCTAAAAATGCACACAGCTGTCAAGATTCTGCACTTGCCAATCTCTCCACGTGATTACTTCTTCTTAGTTGTAATTATCTAAAGGTAAAGACTGTAGTTTAAATCCTCAAAAAATTCCCATTGGATTTAATGGGCTACAATTTCACCTTGTAACTTCTTATCTGCTTCAGGATATTAGTCTGGATGATACAGATACAATCTTCTAAGGGCCTGTTGTTTCACTACACATACGATTGCCAAGATGTCAGCTGATGACACAGTTCCCAGATCTTTCTTTTAATTTGAATGCCATCACCACGTATCAGATTATCCAGAAGTACTCCTGTACTGCACGACAAACTGTAGAGGCATAGTATGCAGAGAAAAGGCATATGACATATAGAAAATAAAAAAGAAACGTGTGGAAAGTCATGACAGCCATAATATTCTATACAATCAATTCACTTGTGAAGGCATTCACACTTCCACGTATCTCTGACAAATAATTTGGGTTAAGAGGGAGGCCCGTGACGCAATGAAGGACGTAAAGCCACACCACTTGACATTCAGTTTATGAGAAATACTCCCTTTAAGGAAGCAGATACACAAGAGTTCAAACAGGCCAAGAAAGTAAAGGTTCTCAAATTCGTAATGAGGACAGCAAATCATCTTCTGTAATGGCAAAGTATTTTAGGAGTGGAAGAAGTTGCAACCAAGTTTCACCTACAGCCCAAACCAAAATCAAGGACCCTTCATACTTGTCACGGAAAATCCAAAAAGGAGACCAGCCCTAAAGAACTTATCAATTAAAAAAAACAGTATGAGCACATGACAAGCAACTAATAGCACATCTACTGTCCAAGTGGGAAACCAAGGCATCCAGAGTTGCCCGTAGAGATTTTCAGTTTTGGGCAGTGCCTCACTGTATCTTTATTTGTTTCAGTGTGTTTGAAAAATTTGCCCTCAAATGACTTATCCTTATCAAAAGAAATTTGTTAGTAAACTTGGAACGGATTCAAGCTGCTGAAGCCTGGGCCAGCACCTTCACAAATCTGTGCATGTCCTTTATGACTTGACCATAACAAATTCAACCACACAAAGACGTGCATTCAGTGTAGCCACAGCTAGATTCCCAGCATTCCCAGCTTCATTATAATGGTAGTATTTCCGCCCGAATTTTGGTCTCCTACATACTTTTTGGAACATACTATGGTTACCACAGCTACCCAAGCACTAAGCAGTATGTTTTTAACAGTTAACCCTACTGTTTGTTACTAGCTTGTGCTGCAACTTACATAAATTTAGACTGCAAACACTTGACAACTACAGTTCTACTCTCTTTGCAGTAAAATGTCACGTGCGCTTTGGGTCACTATATAAACAACTACAAAGACAAAATAGTTTAAGGAAACACTAAGGTTGCAAAGTTAGGCATTCAAGGCCTAGGAAATGCCAGAATCAGGATTGCATGCCTGACCTTATTTTAGTTCTTTATGTCCATGCATCTTGACAAAGTCTTTTAATTAAAAGTTCACTATTTTCCCCCTCACATGACTCTTGCTTAATCTAGCTGGCTTATAATATTTCTCAAGTAACATAAACCCACACTTACAACAAACCTAAGCTCCTAACATAGCAGCTGCTGTTAGTTTTCTTTATTTTATCTTTATATGCTTCCACCAATTTCATTTCCGCAGTTGCTCATTGCATGTTTATTAGCATAAACTTTTATGTAAGTTTTCCTCTCTCCAAGGCAAATATCGCAATACATTTCCTGGCATCCACGTATAACACTTTCCACTGAGGGGTGAATACCGCTCTTCCACCCACATTTAGTTCTTCAGAAGCAATTCTATCCATTTTGGAGAGGCTGGTGACAGAGTAACGAATTACTCAGTGTGAATAAGCATGGCTGCTAAAGCAACGCTCCCTTCTCCACAGACTGACAAAACTCTGAGCAGTACTTTACTCTGTGTAGAAGTTGCCCTTCAAGAGCTGTACGAGCATCTTTCTGAAATGATCTCTTACATGGCTTCTTCACGAGGAAGTGTGGCTAATTTTTATTTTCATTTGAGTTATTCTCAGCTGCCTCCAAGAAGTTCAGATTTTACATTCCTAGAACAGTGGATGTGCATGAATGATTCTATTCACTTCAAACTGTTGTATGAATATCCTCTTGCCTGCGACTTGTTTATACGCTAAGCATCTCTTCTACTGTATATGAAAGAATGTAATGTACATTTAACATGCAATAACATAAATCTGTCCTTCAAAAATGACATGTTTAATTGCATCGGTCCCCCTTCCTCCAGAAACACTTGGCTCACGGTGCTGCACACTATGCTGAAGGACCGGATTCTTTAATTAGCATCTGTGTTGGCCACCTCTCTCTCTCCCTCACACCCCCCCACATCTATCTTAAGGCAAATAAAAATATATGTCCTCATATAACTACAATCTGCTATTTTCCCTTACAGTGATGTTTAAAATAAGAAAAGAAAATGTTGTTCTCATTCTCTTCCCTATACCAGTTCCCTAAATTGACATAAGTGTGTCCTAACTCTATATGGCAGGGAGCCTTGCCTGTCCAGGTAAGGCAATGATCACTCTGCTGCTGAGTTTGAGGTGGCTTTTTATGGGATGCTCAGTGAGTGCTTAAGAAGCAAAACCAGAAGGTGGATGCCAAGGAGCAGAGGGGCAGAGAGGAAGACACTGACGAGACAGAGCGCACGCCCATTCCGCCCCATGCTCTGACGATCTGATGCTCTGCTTTTACTACTGAGGAGCAGCTCACTCCTCTGCCAGACGTACTGCTTATAGGGGATGCCAATAAATGATTTCGTGAAGGTTTTTTCTTTCTAACCTCTACCTGAAAATTTTTCTCCAGTGGACGATTTGGGCCCTAAATATTATTCCTCCCTTTGCTGCATAAGAGGCTTACGCAATTCATACCAGCACTTCTCAAAATTCATCCTCTCTGGTTCATTCAATAGTAGCATCCCATTGTTCAGAATTGTTTACAAACAGTGGTACTGACCATAGAAAAACATGCTCTTATAGCGGCAATCTTTTAAGAAGAATAAAAAAGGCTATTTAGGGAGACATCTCCACACTCCCCTCCCACCCCTCCCATTACAACATCACTAGCATACAGGAGATCTATTGGGAGTGACAGTATGGAAAAAAATTACTAGCTTGATGGAGTATGGAGACACTCCTTAACAGGTACGTATGCAACTTGGCTCACAGAAAACGCAAGGAACAAACTTCCAGGAAAACTGAACGGCATCTCAGAGAATCACATAAACATTTTTCATTTTAAAAAAGTAAGGCTTTTCAGGCTGGAAAGCTTCTGTCTTTACTCAGTCCTGCAAGAGAATCCAGGTGTCACTACCAACATCCACTTCAAAGTCATCCCACCATAAAGTCTGTAAGTACTACTAAATGAAGACATGCTTAGCCTTTTTAATTAAAGTGCAGAGAAGTGTCTTAAACTGCGAAATAATAAGACAGTAGCTGTTTCCATGTCGATAACTTGCTTCCACAGGCTTCCCTCCTCCACTTCCACTCCAGAACAAAAAGCGCTGCTGAGAAACAAGCACCTCCAGCAGCACTCTGAAGGACATAAGCCAAAAGGACCTTTTGCATTAAGGAATTATCTTGGATACTTCCAATGGAAATAGTAGTATTACTTCTTAATTTCTGTAACTAAAGTATTCATTGATGTAACTAAAATAAAGAACTTTAGAACACTTATTTTATACTTGATTTGGTACAGAAAAACACAGAGGAGGGAAAAGCAGTAAGCTGACTTTTTCGCATTTGGGATGACATGTCACAAGAAGTATTCATGCTTGTGCCACTTGGCATGTAAGTCACCTACAGGGCAATTCTGTCACAAAGGCATTTGAACAAATAGCCTCACTGAAAAAGAAGAGACTACCTGAAATACAAAGAACATAAACTGGAATTCATTGCAATATGCAGCTGTTTTAAGTCAAAAGCCTAAGAGTTCATGCAGAAATGGCTGCTCCAGACTATACAACACCCCAATGTGTGGGGTCCTCTGGCAAAACCGAGACTTTCAGAGCAAGCTACTGTAATTCAGGTAACAGCTACACTGGAAAACTGAAGTGGACTCTCAAAAGAGCCCTTTCTAATCCAAGCTCAAGAGCAAAACTCAGAAATAATTTGCTCCTTCCTTTTTACAGAAGAAAAAAGATCCATTGTTTGGTTGATTGAGTCATTTGTTACATGAAGAGGTTAAAGTCAGTAGAGGACACAAAATTGGCTTTTGACATATGATGACCAGTGTTTGGGCCAAACTGACTTCTTTCACCTTACTTAATATTCACACAAATATTATGTTTCTCATGCCATAGCTTCCAAGCACATAGGCATCTTGTTTAAATGTTAAATGTCTTCCTAGGAGAGCAAGTCTGGACTATAGTGGAAACCGGCCACAAGCTTGCAGCTGTCAAAACTGCTGATTCATATGGTGTATTGTCCTCTGCTTGCGTTTTTGCTGTCTAACAGCAACTTGCTCCCAACTATAACTGTCATGTTGCAAGAGTTAATGTGCAAAATCACTCCCTTCAAATTAGACAATCTATGAACTTACACTAATGACTGATGCTACCTCACAGCATATGACGGAGCACGCCGTTCCCAGATGCTTGGTTAATGCTTTTCCCAGTGAGGTCTGGACCAGTGTTCATCGCTCTAGCAGTAAGCTATTCGGTGAAACATTTGTCAGTGAAAAGAAAACAGGTGTGAGATTCCCTGATGTTTTTTAGAAGACAGCATGTAGGATAATTTCTTGAGCTGCACATGCATACTGTTTTCTACAGGTAGCTGTTCTATTACATCTTGGTTCAGTTATTCAAATTATAATGAACTATGGGTTTTTTTGTACAAGCCATAAAGAATCAGAGACAAAAGTAACTTTACTTCCCCTGTCTTTGTTCATCTCAGCGTTCCAGAAGTCACCTGTGCACTTTTGCCATCTGCTTTCCCACATCCTGTTTAAACAGACTGAAGCAACAGGGTTTTGTGTATCTGTGTGCTAACCCAGCTCTCCTTCTTTTCAAAGTCACTTCTTTGGTATACCCGATGCTTACATTTCACCAGATCAAAAGTCTGTGCAACAGCATCGTGGGCTGCTGTCAAAAAGGCTCTGGAAAGAAGGTCTGGTATTAACTACTGCTGCAGAGGAAGCAGGGGAGAGCAAACGGGACAGTTTGTATCAGCTCTGTGTTAAATTGGGGTTGTTTCTATCTGAGGCTGTTAGAAATAGTGTGACTGGTGTAACAGTCAAAAGAAGCGTGCATAATCTAGAGGACTTCTCCTGTAAGAGTGCAGGGGGTTTTTAAGCATATACAAGGCTGATTCTGGGAATCTGAGCATTATTAGTCAATGGGTAGACTATAAGGACGTTGGAAGGCGAAGCAAGGCTCAGCACTAGCGTGGGGTGTAGCACGGCAGGGGGGAAGAGGAATCACCCAAAACTGATTTTTCAAGAACTTCTGTGAATATTGGAAGTCAAAAGATCCAGGTAAGGAAATAAACTGTAGTATTACAGGCCATCACAGACAGCAAGTCTGGCTACTTTTTTGACAGATAAATACTGTGAGCGATGAGAAATGCTCCACCTTGCTATCTCTTCAGCCCTTCTGAGGTGCCTTTGGTCTCATCCTGACACCAAAGTATTGTTGTGAATGTTTTAATGCAAAAGATGTAAACAGGACCACAAAATGCTTGGCTATAAACCTGCCCAAGATGGTTTTCACGTTGAGAATGCAGCTCAGGTAAAGAAAAGTACTTATTCTAATTGTGGTTCTTACTCCTACGTAGACTGAAGTGATGCAGCTTTTGAGGTGTGAACCTACTCACTAAAGATTTCTTTGGTGAATTTTCCCCAAAGATCAAGAAATGGGTAGCAAGAGCAAGGCTGATGCTATTATATTTAAGCAAGGCTGACTAGTATTTTTTGTCGTATAAAGTTATTCAGAGGCATCCGTGTTAAGGTCAGCTGCTACGCCTCTCCCTGTACTCATTGCTGATCTTTCCATAACATATTCAAACACTAATAAATAATAATTTTGATGTATAAATTGCAGTAATATTTATCTACTGTTCCAAAAAAAAGAGAAATTTTTAACCTCTGAAACAGGGAGAGCCGTTCTAACATGGAAACCAGTGTATTTAAGATCATGTATAGATGAAGTCAAATGCCATGACCTCATTTTTGACACAATGGTAAAGTCCAAATTAATGAATAGATCGATATCCAAGTCCTAAACCACTTAATAGTGGACTGCCTTCTTTAAGAGACTCATTATTTTATTAACAACCCTGAGGCACTCCTGGAGAAAAGCTGTGAATCCAGAGTAGTACTCAGCCCGTTGTTCAAAGACTGCCTGACAAAATGAGGGACCATAACGCGTGAGAGAATGAAACATAAAGTAAGTGGGTATGCTGTGGTACTTCAGTGGGAAGTAAAACATTTGCAAGGCAAGTCCATCTCTCATCCTTCTCTTCCTCCATGGCAGGCATGGTAAGTACCAGTGATGGGAAATGACAGCTCCCTAATGCTCTTGCACTGCAGTATCGCCACAATCTGGCCTTCTATTTCAACTCCTCCACTGCCACTCATTGTGAGTCGCCCATGACACATTGCTTGTAACAATTCTATACATAATTACTGTAAAATATTTAAGTCTCATCAACTGATATGAAACAAATCTACTTTCATAACCCTTAACGCAGAAATCTAGCTTACTCAAATTAGATGACACAGAAGACAAGATTATCAGAATTCTACCATATAATAACTATTTCTTGTTTTGGTTTGGGGTTTTTTGTGCCAATTTCTGATTTAAGGTAATATTACTATGTAGACAGGAAGAGGTATTCTTTCAAACAAAACCTCAAAGTCTGAAGATGTGTTTTTCACTCATTATCTCTTTGACAAGTGGAATATCATTAATTAAAGCAAACACAGCAATTTTAACGTGTAGGTGGTGGGCAAGAAACGGGTTATTTAATATCATGTAGTGGGCAGAAATTCAAAACCCATTTGGCTGCTGAATAGTGCAATGGTATAAACAAACATGAAAGTCTTATCAAAGTCATTCACTTTAAACCACACTATCTAAAAAGAGAGAGCAAAAAAATACAGAAAGAACTCAGAAAACAAAATTCGCACTAAGTCTGTACCTTCTCGTGTTTTCTTTAAATTGAAATGCTGAGGGACGTAGTTAATAAAACTTTATCCAATCCAATACAGTACAGGGAAAGAAACATTCTTCACAGCCTGATCAGTGCAGACTTTGGCAGAATTGCGTCTGCTCAGAAAATCTTTGACTTAAATTCACTGATTTAGCCCTTCGAATGCCCCCTCTTTTTCCCAGTGCTATTATTATTACTGAATCAGATACATGTTTCAGCATATATCTGGTCTCCAGTGACATCCGTTTCAGAGCTCTAGTTGCTACAACAACTCAACATAATTCTTTCCTTAAGACATTATTATTATTATTATTTTATATTGAGTTTTATTGCTTTCTACGTGATCTTAAAAACCCTTGCACTTAAACATGATGGACAAATGGCCAGGAAAACTAAGACCAAATGTTAGTAGAAACCTCTGTGGAAAACACATTTCTAGTATTGGATGGCCTCTAATTACTGCCCAGGGAAACACTCCATAAAGACCTCTTTTCAATCTTTCAGCTGTTCAGACTCGTTTCTGACTCTCCCTCTTGCCAGTGGAATTGTTCCTTAATAGAGTTTAGTTTTACCATCAAAAGTTCGATTTCAAAAGCGAAACGGATTCAAGTTGCAGAAGAAAGACTATTTAAATAGATACGTAGCCACTCTTCCATTCATAGCCTGATGATTCTTTTCCCTTATTCCCAAAATCCTCATATGAAAATGTTTTTCACAAGTTTTGTTTGGGAACGTGTTTTGAATAGGACTGAAGACAGTCTCTCCTTTTGTGCCTACAATTTGGTGACAGCAATACAGTTAAAGCGCAATTAACTGTAGATAGAGTGATAAAGTTTAGACATCTCATCATCTGATTTCTGTATACAGCCAGGTAGCCAGCTATCCAAATTCGGTAGCTTTTCACTGCACTGAATTGCAGGCACAAAAATTTTGATTGTCCTAAACATCTTGTTTCTTTTTTCTTTGCTGTCTCCTTCAGTTCTTCCTTGTCTTCCTCCTCCTCCTCTATTATTAAAAATATGCAGAAAAACGACAAAAAAAAAAAAAAAAGGAAAAAAAGAAGAAAGGGATGTCCAACTGTAATTGTTTCTTTGGCACTTCTGGATATAGACCATGCAATGGAGAAGAAAATGGTCTACCTCACAAGAGCACCTATCATCATAAATCAGTTTTTAATTTTACTGGTGGATTACAGAAATCAGATAAACATTTGCTGCCTTCCTCCCCTGTATATTGCTCTTTGAATTGACTTGGCCCAAGATTTCGTTAGGTGTGGGAGTCCTACCTGCCTTACAACTCCCAGACAATATCTGATTGGTATGCAGTGGGGAAAAATATAATAGCATTCACGAAGCAGAATACACGCATAATACGTGAAGTGCAGGATCTCACAAGAGGGGGAAAAGTACAACATAATGAAAATGAATAATCTTTGGCTATTTTCTTCCTAGTCTGAAGTAGTTCCTGAATGTACAATCATTTTTTCTGGCTTGACTGCCTTTAAATATACACATACCATACTCCTAGTTCAATTTTTAAGCCACTATAGGTATTAGAGGACAATTTACATGTGATTTGCATTTTTTTTTTCTGTGCCTGTGGTTTTGGTAAGTCTTCCAAACCTAATGACTGTTCTTTTGGCCAGCAACATAAATGCTGTAATCACACAATTATTGTTCTGGGAACAGTTTAATTCAGCATTTTGTTCTCAACCACAGAACAATTACTCAACAATTTTGGTTAACCATACCAGCTCACTGCCTGGAGAGGAAACGGAATATTCACAAGATCTATTGTCTTACATAAAGGCAGTCAGTAGATTCTTATCTTTTACAACTTTCCAGCATCTCTTTGCTCTTTGGGGTACTTCCACATACTCCCAGTTAATGAAAATAAATTACTAGCAGCACACTGTATCAGCTTATTCATCTCTATCTGTCGAATGCTTTTAATTGCGCATTTGCATACTAAAGAGAAAGGTGGATGTGCTGTGTCTGGGAGAGGGATGTAACAGAGCACTGGGAAAAGCTCCAAAAATACTGCAGTGGTGTCAACCATCTACTCAATTCTAAGCATAAACCATGGCCATTCAGGATTCACTTTTACGTTCTGTTCTTTCTGTGCAGCCTGCTGTACGAGACTCTGCTTTGGCAGGAGGTTGGACTGGATGACCCACAGAGGTCCCTTCCAACCCCTAATACTCTATGATTCTGTGATTTCTCTGTAGCAATAAAAGGAATTTTCTGATCAATTGATTTATTCCTGGTACTGTTCATACTGAAACACTGCTGGCCACAAAGTACTGCTGAGATCTCTCTAAGCACAATCTGAGACAGAGAACAGTTTTAAACCAGAACACAGTCTCGGGTCTGGACGCTTGGTGCCAGTGAAACTCAAGCGTTTACTGAAGTTCACAAACGCAAATCAGTGATTTTATTTCACATTAGTATGGGACAGCCACAGCCCCAATGTAACAGTGGGAACTGGTGAACCTCGTGGCTCTCCTCATGTCACACAACATGCCAGCACTTGATGCCACTGAGTTGGGTTGATGGGAGGGCAGGAAAAGCCCTTGAGATGCCTTCACTCACTCCCTGGTATGACTGAGGATGTGTAGGTTTATTTGAAACCCCCAATCGTTTTTGCCAGATGATAATTTTGGAAATGTTTACTAGAAGTGGGCACTTTTTTTTTTTTTAAATTTAGGCACTAACACTTCAAATGCTTTGTGCATTTACACACAATAAAGCAAATGAAAGTTCTGACACTTCAGTAAGAACAGATCGAAGTTAGCTCACTAAGTATCAGGATCCTTACATATTTTCTGCTCCGAATTTCAGTTCTGGAAGCATTTTACGGAAGCAACTATAAACGTTTTAATAATTTCTTCTCCACTTTTGTTTTTGTTTTGTCTTGCCAGTCACAGGCAATATTTTCATTCAGATCTGTGAATCTCAAAATTATAACTCTGGCAATGCTGCTGAAGAAGTAAAATTAAACTAATTAAACAGAGCTGACTCAATAAACTTAGTCCAATGGTAAGAGTGATCAAAAAGGAAACTAGCAGTAAACATGATGAAAACATAAAGTACTATTTGATTTTTTAAATGCATTTGGCTTTTAAGTAGTATTCAGCTCAGAAAAGGGACTTTGCAATAATTGAGATTTTATTAAGGGCAAAATTTGACCTGTAGGAACTTTGTGCTGAGCCCCTGGTCTGCTGCAGACAATATAAATTAAGCCCACTGTTACTTGGCAGAAATCACTTTAAATAATTTAAAAAAGTAACTTAAACCCCCCCACACACAAGGCATCTGTGGAGCCGAACACAGGCTCAAATGTCAGCAGCAGGAGGATACTGAGCTATGATACTTCTTTCTTGCTCCATTTATGACATGAAAGGTATGTCTCTTTCTTCATGAAGCCCAGTTTCAGCAGATGTGGGGAAAGACCTCTCTGCTGAGATCTGGGAGAGACAGTGTGAATTCCATTAAGAAAACAGAAGCCCCAATCCAGTTCTTTCCATTTCTTGGGCTTCATCAGGCTGCTGCACACATGCAAAAAGGGACTTCTTTAACTGCCGTATGTTAGAAAGGAAGCAGCTACCATTTGTGATCCCGTCACTGTGCCTCAGGCACCGTGCCTGTTGGCTGAGCCCTTCAGGCGATGCCAGCGCTGTTCCTGCCTTGTTTCTGGATTGCGATGACCCTTAGGCAGGAGCTAAGCGTTTCGGTGTTTGGAGCGGAGCCATTTCAAGGCATGTGCAGCAGGAGAAATGCAGAGAACATCACATAGGCAGGTGCTATGTATGTTTAGATGCCCCCAAAACTTCAGATCTCATACTTGAACTAAGGCTCTTAGAGGGTCTGTCTAAATGATGGCTGGACAGGATGTGCGCATGAACTCAGGAAACGCTCTTGGGTCCCTCAATTTAGGTGTTCCCAAGGGCTATCTAAGTCCTGTTATCAGAGAGTAAATACTCTTGTTTGATGTCACCCTAAGTCATCCAGGTAAGAATCCTAGAGAAAACGACTTTACCAAACAATTCTGCAGCTACTTTAGAGGTCCTGATACTGTTATCATATTCTTCGCAGGCGAGGAAATAAAAAGACAGCAGTGCTATACAACAACAAGCTGCTTGTGTATGGGCATGGACATCATTAATGAAAACCAGCTGCATTCCTGCAGCCAAATGGTTTTGAATAAAACAATCGTGGGGCTCCTTGGCACCTAAAGGAATGATTTAGGACATAAATTGCTGGCTTACCGAGTGGTCTTGAAACCCGTTACGTTTATACAAGCACATTAGTAACACTTTAATATCCCATAACAAATCAGTAACTACAAATACGTCTAACATGCGGTAAGGCAAATGAAAACCTGTCCAAAGGCTCTGGGTACAATACCTTTCTCTAAAAAGCAAAGGATTATTTCAGCAGTTCAAACCCCAAATATTTTGCCAGTGAGTTTGTTCATTAAAATGTGATCCATTCTGAACACATCAGGTCCCTTTAAGACTAAAAGTCAGAGCTGTGTGCTCTGAGCCTTTTCATCAAGATGACTCATTCATTCATGGGGAGCATGGATTGTATGGCTGGCTTATGGTAGCACTCTAAATTAGTACTCACACAATGGGGAGCTTATACAATTGCAGTAGTCCATATCCAGTAAAACTGCCTTAGTGCCTTGAATAATGGGCCTTGCTAAGTCTCTAACAGTTCTGTAAGAATCTCTAAACAGCTGCACACAACACATGACCTGTGCCATCTTTACAATGCCTGCTAACCATGAAAGCAAGCTTTGGGAACTATTTCCTCTGCACCCTCACCATTGGACAGCATCAATCCCTTTGCTTTTTAGATAACAAGGGGATTTTTTTCCCCCCTCTTTCTTTCTTACTTTTTTTTTTCCCCTTTCCAATCAGCTCTCCACTGATCATCCTTCACACTTTAGCCTCTGCTCCAGAATACTCCGGACAATAGTACTGATTCCATCTGTGCTCTCCATTAAAGCCCTCGTAATCCTCCTCCGAACAGCTGGACGCTAGACTCCACACACAGACACTCCTTCTGTGGAACCGTTTGGGTACAATTACGCTGAGGCTGTGCTTATTTCAAGTTCCTGTGTGCAAATGCCTCTCATAGGGTCCCCTAGGGCGGCATGGCAGAATGTCCTGACGCAACAAATTTAACAATACATGGAGACAGACTCAGGCTCGGGCCACAGTGTGGTGCTTCGCACTGACAAGAATTTTCTTAGACAAATGACAATATTAATGACAAGCTTCAAACTCCCACCATGTCACTAAGTAATCATGAAGAAGCATCTTCAGTTAATCAAACAGTTTTGATAGTTCTACTTTAAAGTCAGCAGAGCTGCAATGTGTGCGTTTTGCTTAAAAGTCTTTTTCAAGAGCTGCGGTGGTTTGGCTCTCTCCTGGAACACCATGTATGCAGGAGAAAGATTTCACAGTGTGTGTCATGGCTTGAAGTGACTGAATGTTAGGGAAGGCCCAGCAGAGCACATCCACAGGCTGCTCTACCTTAATTCTTCCAGGGACTTAACTTTCCTAGACTCAACCAGTGGAATAAGCCTCCATCACATCTCACTTCAGACAAGAAATACAGTAAATACGTATTCAGAAAAATGCAAGCATAACTCTAAGTTAATGATTTTTACAGGAAGTCTATGCGGATAGTCTAATTAAAGTCACTAGTGAGTCCTACAGATCTAAGTGCATCTAACGTATTACAATGTGACTGTATGTTTGTCGGCGTCTGTATACACACACGCATCATCTGTGCCCATACAGAACTATAAACACACACATTTTTCCAGTAGATGTGTGTGCACACGTCTCACACACCACACAAGCAAATGAGGAAAGCTATCTATAAATCTCATTTCTGGTATTTATTTTAAAATGTAAATGTGTGTGTATGTGCACATGTACTGATATTTACACATATATATATATACACACATTACCCACGAAACAGATGCCCCACACACAGGAGTCCACACGCATATGCAAGCATATAGGCATTCACCACACGAGAGATGGTGATACCCAAGGGAAAATTTAAAACAGAATGCAAACGGTATTTATCACACACCTCTGACAGTTTCACTTGCACAGCACACACTCTCCTGTCTGAACAGGGACAGAATCCTATAACCCCAGATCTCTCGGAAGTGTATTTTCTCTGCAGCCAACCGACAGACACATGCCTTTTCCCTCCCAACTTTTCACATTCTATTCCTGAGCTGCTGTATTACCCACCCCCGGTCCTAGACCAGAGGGACTTCTGAGCTGCTCTGTTTTGCAACCCATGAGGGCTAAAATGAAAGGGTTTTTTACTTACAGAAGTGGAGGATTTACAGTTTCCTCATGTGGCCCACAACACCTGCGTGTAGCCTTGAAAGAACTCAAGACATTAGACTCCAATCATAACATTATTTATGGAAAAGCCATTTCAGGCTAGTTTTCTAAGTTTGTTTGACCTATGCTATGAAACAATTTCACAGGCAGGGGGAATCAAAAATGTGTACCAGTAATGTATGCCAGTAATTCTTCTAAAATGCTCCAAAAGATACTTAAACTGTTTTTTTTAATACGCTGCTTTGATACAATACACTACAGAATACGACAGCATAAAGATTTTATTGCTATTAGTTGAAGATACCAGGCATAACGCACAAGTGGCAAGGAGCATGCCTCTCCTAAACAAGTCAACAAACCCTCCCTACGGCATCAGTCCAGGGTGTATTTACTGTTCTCTCACATGCGTTCTGTACGACAATACAGACAGGCTGTCCATAGTTAAGACAAAGATTGGCTTCTTGTTGTAAACCCAAAAATCCAAAGTACCTGGTTCAAAGCACAGATAAATACCTAGATTACACACTTTCCCACTAGTTCCTCCATCTCTCGAGAGGTCATTTATCCTCCAAAGTCCTTACAGGTGGTCGGCTGTCAGAGAACATACTTTTAGCTGAATTATAGGTGATTTGGCCAAGACCTTTTTGTGATCTGGGATTTAGAAATAGGTATCAATCATATTTTGAAAATTCTTCTAGGGCTCCTTCCTACCACATCGCTGTGTTCTAGAAACTTCAAATGAGTTTTACCCAAAAGATCTTGGCAAAATCTAGCATAAGGAAAGGCATGTTTGAGAAGTAACTCTCAGGTGCATTAAGAACATCAGTATAGTCCGTCAGGCTCCAGCAGATTTTAAGGAGTGCCAAATATCTGAGGAGCAACTAAGCTTTTATTAAAAAAAAAAAAAGTGTTCTCTCACAGTTTTCCTTGAGGAAACTGTCTTAAAATACATAAACAAGTTCCTGGGAGTTTTGTCACAGCATTTTTGCTGGATGTCTTTTCTTAATTGCTATTAAGTTGGGGGTTTTTTTGTCTGTCCTAATTAGCTCTGGCAGATAGTCCCCATTTCATCAGACATAAAAGCACCTGATAAAATAACCTGCAACCTTCTTCTTTTTTCTCACACTCCTGTGGTCAGATGGACATCGATACTAACATTACCTCCAGAAATTCCCATTTACTCTCACCTCCAATGGATGCAATCACCAGTTGTCGAACTTCTAGTTATGGGAAATGTGTGGAAATATAAATGTCAATTTAGGCACACAGAAGGAGCAGTCAGGAAGGAAAAGTCAGAATAATTGGCTTTCCCCTATCTTTGCTTACATGGCTCGAAATACCATCCCTAATCCTGCAAAACTACCTTGAAGCTGACTCTAACTGCACACGCAGGCTCCCCGGGTTCCCCTTTAACCTGTTCTTAAAACCAGGGCTCCCAGCCACAGCCCTGTAATGCTACAAGAGCTTCCCAGACCAGGTTCTTCAGCTATGCCCCACTTCAGTTCCTTGCATAAAATATTAGTATTTTGTTGCTAGGTGGTATGGCTGTTTTGGTAATGTTTTAAGTCTATCAAGAAAGCAGAAGGCCACCGAGGTAGAAACTGAGTCGTGTCTGAGCAGTGACACCAGGCTCTCTTAATGCAGCTCTAAATCACAAAGCTCAAGTCTCCATCCAAATCTCCACAACAAATTCAGCTCTGGCATTTCGGCTCTGCCTTTCATAAAAACAGGTGAAGGCTGAACCCCAAGAAAGTTGTACCACAGTTTGAAGGTTTTGGTTCAAACCTTCTCTAAATATAATGGCAGCTTCTTTCATTTCAGTATGATCTGTATAGCAGGTACAACATCCCATACTCCCCTTGTTTCATGGGAGCTGGAATTTCACCAGATGGTACACTAAACAGTCAGCTCCAGGGGCGCTGCTGAGAACAAGCTTTTGGAAATCATCTATAGTCTCTTTCCAAACGAAAACCAACCTCTGACCTAGTGAACCACTGCTAGATGTACTCTACACACTTTACTCATATAACGCAGCTGCTGACAGCATGAACTGCATGCCAGAAGCAGAATTTGGAGTTTTTCCTCTCCCATCTTCTCTGTATCACTTGTCTCCAAAGCTCCAAATCACTTCAGGACAGGATAAACTCCCCACCTCCCAAGCCCTGACCTTTGCATAATGTGGACTGGACATTATAATACACAGTCACAATCGAAGTATTTTTACTAAGCAATACTCTGATTTTCTAGCACAAGAAGTACCAGAAGTAAAAACGTCTGCAAAGATCATCTCTTATGGCTCAACTAAAAGTCTGTTCACTTCCATTTTATTAAGAATTGTATTCAAACTGCTTATTGGTGACACTAGAATTGTACTCCAGCAGCACCACAGTAACACAGGAGGGAATCCAGTCTAACACTCTGAGGCTGTAAAATGGGATGCTGCAGGAAACAATGTTTTTATTTCAAGTAAATCTTTTCTTTCATTTCTAGGTATCCTGCTTTTCTCCCCTATTTTATGGCCAAATTCTGCACTGAGATACACAAAATCAGCTCATGCTGACACTGGAAGGAAGTACACATGTACAGGCAAGGAGAGATTTAGCATTTCCTGATCATGAAATAATCTTAATTCATCTGTGCTTTCTTTGATACTACAGCTGGCATGGAGAGATATCCTGATGTATGGAATGTGCGCACCAAGAAGATAAGATGGCCAAATGGCAGCTTTCTGCAGGCACTTTTTCTAATAAAGTTAGCTAGACCACAACTCAACACAAAACCTTTTATTTGTAATGTCAGGGTAGTTCAAAAGTTAATAGAATCAATGCTTTTAGCTTGTGGGGAGGCAGAAACAGATCTCTTTTTCAACATGGACCGAACTCTTACATATGGAAGATTTCAGTCTCCTCTTTCCACTGCTAAAAATGAACGGGATTTCACATAGGTTCACCTTATCGTGGACAAAAATAATTTCTTTAAGAACTTCACAAAATGTCAGACCAGCTCACCAGACAGTGGAAGAGCGCTACTGCTGATTTACACTAGGTGATGATCCAACACAGGACCCTTAGGAGCCACAGCTGAAACAGCCAGTTCTGCAATGTCCCAAACTGTATATACAGCACTCACCAGGATCAGCCATCAATTGTCTTTGACTCCCATGCAGATGTTCAGCTGGTATTCATAAATTCTTCCACGCAATTAAGGACAGTATTTTATCTTTAGAAGACACCACGTTTCTCTGGGTTTTACGAGAATATGCCCTATTCCAGAGCGTGAAAAAGGATCACTGAGAATTCTGGGAAGATGTAATAGACCAAATCCCATGAAATTTGTGTTTTAGGCTGCAAATCTGAATGATCTGATTTGCTCTACTTATATTGAGCCCAGGACGAATCAGTGAATCCACCTATTCAAAGCTCATTGAAGATTTAGGCCCTTGGACATTGAAAGTGCAGAGAAACAGTCAACAGCGAGCATCCTCACCAGGCACTGAAAAGGCCTTGGGACTCCCAGTGGAAAAGTATAAGGAGTGATGAAACAGGCAAGGAGCTAGAACTGGGTGAGGGAAGGAGGAAAAATAATATCCACTTTGGTAAATGGCCTTCTACTTCAGATTATAAATGAATTTACAATCCACTTAACAGAAAAGACCTCACTGCAAGCTCTGAGAAATATTTTAAGAAAACCAGCAACTCCTTATTAATTCGCAGTTGTCCATGAGTAACCAACTACGCACCTGAATTCCTGAAAGACTGAATCTTGTAACGAGAACAAGATAGGCCCATATTAAAACTTTTAATGACTTTAGTTAAAAAAAAAAAAAGAAAAAAAAGAAAAAAAAAGGTGGAACTTTGCAGCCAGCTGGCTCCATACCGAAAGCCAGGCTGCACAGCTTGAACTTAAAGCTATCTTAACATAATGAATAAGTGCCAATAATTAGCATATGTAGTGTGAACAGGTTTGCTGGCACAAGCAAGTGAAAAACTCCAAGGTAAAGTTATTATTAGGGAGTAATTAGCTCTGTGAAGTAAATGAGTGAAACAATAGCTGCCAGCACTGACAATATGGCTAACATCTGACTATGTGGAAGATAACATTGTAAAGTATTGCTCCCTGAGCTAGAATCTGTTAATAACCATATGTTAGTGTAATTAATGCAGAGTCTTTCTGACCTGTTGTCACGTAAGAACAATACTTTCTTGGAAACATTCAAACAGGCAGCCCTACACTCGTGGATGGCAAAAAATAATCTGGGAAGTTGCTTACAAACACCTTTTCTTCTGCATTTCTTTAAAAAGAACTAAGAATCAGTAAAAGGGGGGGAAAAAAAGGGAAAAAAAAACAACTTATGAACCAACCGCTTTCAAGGTTGATGCCAAAGATTTCAAACCCTGGATCAGGGGTTTCCAGATCAACTAAATCAAACCCTAAAGAACACTCCTGGATTTTAGGGGTGCTTATAATCCCTGCCCAGACCAAATTCTGTATTTTGATTATTTATACGAAGTGGCTTGAACCCTTTATCCAAAACAAAATCCTTGAACTCCGGAGCATTCAAATCTGAGACTGGGCTCTGAATTTTTGGCTTGAGCCCATTCCTAAATTGAATAGATCACTCCAGGTGTCTGACATTCATCACACATCTGCCAAGGTCTTAATATATTGCTAGATAGGGAGCATCTCCATTTGTCCTCTACACAGGACATCTTCACCTCCAAATGAGAGGATTCTGTGACTACGAAGTGCAAGGCTAAAGATAATTTCTCTTGAGAAGGTACTAAAAATCATGCCCAGAACTTCTCCATAATAAATGGCACCGATGCAATATTTTCCTCCCTTCTTCTCAACAACTCAAAATGTTTCAAAGAGGTCTAGTAAATAGAGTTTGCTCAACAAGCCTTACATAATTACTGTATTTTCAAGTCATCGTGCTGATGTAGTGTATCCTACAGAGTATGCATAGCCCATAAAAAGCACCCTGTCTCTGAAGCTCTCTGGTACAAAGACCTTTACACTTTAATTTGAACGCATCTCTATTCCAATTGAGCATCTCATATGCACCTCGTTAGAGCGTGCACACTCCTTGGCTCAAAGCAACAGTTCTATAGAGAGGGCAAATTATGGTCATACATCCCAAAAGAATAGCCTTCATTTCCTAAAGAAAAAGTTAAATAACTTCAAGAATCTGGCCATATTTAATTTCATTTAAGAAAAAAAAAATCCAAAATTCAATGCAAGCTTATTAGTACTTTCTTCCCTTTTTAGTGGGGCAACTTAGAAAAAAAAAGTAGGGTTTTTAATGCTTCACAGGCTATTATGACCAGGCAAAGGAGCCCTGCATGTTTGAGATCTCACACATTCATCTTCTCACTAAACATCTATTTAAGGCTTGTGTGATCTACCTGTCAGCACCAGTGATCCATAAAGTGTTTGAACCTCCTGTCACAAACTTCAGTGCTGGTTTGATCAGAGGCTTTGTGCACACTAATCACCCCCTTTATCTTTTCTAATGTTAGGAGAAAAAAAACACAGCAAGGCTGTCTTCCAAACCTGACTGTAATTAATCTTTCCATGGGGGAACCTGCCTGGTTTGAAGAAGCAAGATCTGATGGGCTGCTGCTCTTTTTCTGCAAGGGTCTTATTTTTCCTACCAGGCATCTTTACACTTGAGTGGTACCCTTCACAAAATACTTTAACTATATCCCAGTGACAGTGAAACAACCTTCAAGATCATCCTATGAATGAAACCACCGGTAACTTTGCTGAGAAAAAGAGACCAATGAAAGGAGTTTGACAGAAGCATGTTTAAATGATTCCCTCTTTTTAACTGCATGGCAAAAAAGAGAATCGGAATACCCACTGGTCCCCTTTTCACGTCTCTCCTAAGCTGCTCTCTTCACTAATAGGCCCATCGTTGCCCTTCTCTTACTCAGCTGCACACAAACCTACTGCAAGCTGCAGGCGTTCCCAAGAGGGAACAGAGAACATCAGGTGCTTTTTGGTTTTATTACAGCTTGCCTTTTGCCACTATTTGCTTTATGTGGCATAAGGGGAACGAATGCTGTGTGGCATATAGACTACAATTCAAAGTGCACTTTCGATGAGGTCCATACTGAATGGGAATGAGACAAATAAGTTTAAATTGACTCACATCTTTTCTCATAAAGGAAGCTTCCTTCGCTCCTCGGCATCCCTGAGTCCAGGCATTAGTAGCAACTTAAAGTCCAGTGAGCAGACGGTGGGAAGCAGAGAGAAACTGATGCTGTGAAACCAAACTGGGTACGTATTTCACAGCAATTCTCAACCTAAATAATGTCAAAAGCCTTGAACGCACTTTGACAGATTGATCCACGAGTAGGCAGACAGGGTTCATTTGGGTAATTACCTCACCAGAAGGAAGAACTTAAGGGATTCATGCAACAACATAGCAAGTAATTGGTGGGAGGCAACTATCAAGATCACACTGATGCCCTGTATCAGCCAAGGCTCTTTAACACAAGGCTGTGTCACACAAAAACACTCACTCTCAGAATCCAGGTGAATTCAGAGAGGGAATTAAGTGAAGTTACGTGAATCTTCCTATTACTGTCATCATTTATTAGTTATATTGTGAGAAAGTTCAAAGGCCTCCAGAGGTCCAACATCTGACAGTGCATGATCAAAGCTAGCCCTGCACATTCTTACATCTTTTTTTAAGACAAGATACCACAAGTGTGAAACGTGATAAGGTAGAAAGGAGTAAATGTCTACCAAGATTATTTAGGGTGCTGCGCTTGGCTCCAGTCTAGATTTCACGGATTTACTAGTTGTCTGCAGGTAACAGCAGCATTAAAAATTGAGGAAAAATTTGGGCAATACTGAGGCTTTCACCATTCTGGAAAGGTTACTCTACACATTTGGGGCAGTTTGGAAACAAGCGTAAGACAGGATATGAAAAGTGAACAAACAAAACAATGAGGTGAGCATCACCAGCAGAACAGATCAGGATCAGAATGAACCATAAGAGAAAAAATATGAGCAACAGATCTGTGAAGAACCTTGGAGAAACAACAGCAAACTTGAATTTCAAGTCAGGGAAAAGAAGGAGCTAACGCTGAAGAATAAGGGTCCAATAATACCAACAGAAGTAAAGGGATGGTGATCAGTGTCTGGGGGATGTCCTAGCAGGGAGACAATGGAAGTGTAATGACAACAAAAGACTCGGCCACCAAGTCCTAAGACTGACAAAGATGTGGTTGAAAGTTTTAGTTGGGAGAAAAGAAAAAGCTGGATTTCAGAAGTGCCATATCAAAACAATCAGGAAGATTTGGGACAGGAGACAGTGGAAGAAGGAGTCAAAGTGGCTTCTTGGAATATGAATCTGCTTGATCGGGAGGAAGATGATATTGCTACTAATAATAAAGAACACAGGAAGCAGAAAGGCTTTGGGAAGACAGCTAACGACTTCATTTGAGGTCAGTGTCTCCGTCCAAGATTGATGTTCCCTGTAGCTAGAGATTAAGATACTTGAATCACCACTAATTTACCACCTTTCCTACTTGCTGGCCATGGAGAAACACCTGGTCTTCCAGATTGTGCCCTGTACTGAAGCTTCACAACTAACTGCCTATACAGTCCATCCGAATTTGATAAAGGACACAGGTCAATATCCAGATAAACTCTGTACCATATAAACTTTGATTATAGAGTGAGGACAGGACTACACTAGCTAGTATCTTATCCAGTACACAAGCCTATTGGTTCAAATCTAAATCTCATTGAGTAATTAAGGGTTCAGGATGTCTGAGATTCTACAGAGAATATAATGTGCTGTAAACAGTATCTTGGGCACAGATAAGACTAACAAAATATTAAAGAACATTTGAACCATCCTATGCATTTCAAGGAAGAAAGGGAAGACAATTCATTACAATATCATTAAAAAGCAATGATGTAACTAATAGAAGAGCAGGATTTCTCTTCTCTTTTGCTGCCTTATGCTTTCTAACCCTTAACCCATCTCATCACGGTATGATCATATTGCTCGACCAAAAAGAATGACAGTCTTTGTTTAAGTAAAATAGCTGCTTCAGAGATCATTTAGATCTTCCAGTTGGTCACGTCTGAGGAAAGACACGCTCTTGTCTTGTTTAGCTGTAAGAATTAGGTTTCTATATTTTAACTTAAACAAGATGACTGACTCCTCCAAACTTCACCTTACATTCCTATAGTGAGAATAATGCTTATGCTCAATGCTGTCCTGTGAAGTTTAAAATAGTTTTGCCTTTGCAGAGCTGTGTGCACGTGCGCACACACACTTGAGGACAACGGCATTCTCTTGCCCAGCACCCTATGAAATTCATTCTCCTGAGCTTTATTGGCGTTGAACGTGTACCTGCAAGCACTTATCCAAAGCTCACATCCAAGTTTGTACTTGTTAACTTAAAGCCTGCTCGCCTGCACTTCTAAGGAGAACTGCTTGGGACAGCTGGCTGAAACCTTGTCTGCAGGAGTACAAATAATCAGCCGAACTGGATCGTACAGTAGCAGTAACAGTAGTACAAAAAGCAGACACCTTCCCTGCAGGACTCAGTGAATGAAGCAGTTACAAACATTGGTCCCTCCGCTGATTTTGCCTTCTTCAGATCATTCACACCTCTTCCAGTCCTCTGTGATGGAAATAAACACTGCAAGCAGGCATTCACCAGCACTATCATATCCAAGAAAGACGTGAACAAAACCAACTATAATTTTATCATGCTACAATCCAAGGAAAAACTAAGCAAACCGCACTCGTTCCACTCTGAAAATTATTACAATTAAAACCACTTCTGTCCTAGCGGTTTGCTGAATTGTCAATGCTGACTTCCACATGCACACACACAAAATGTTTAGTACAGAGAAGTTAGCCCAGCTGAAAAAAAACTGCATTATGCTGGTGACGTACACCTTTTTTCAGTGGCAGCTATGAATAAAGCACTCATGAGTGAATCTCGAAAGGCTGAAAATTTCAGTAAACATCTAAGCCTCCTCTAAAATCAAACAGGCAGTCTAAGAAGATCCCAATTTCTTTCATATGTCTAGCTGCTTCTGACACCAGCTGAACAAGAAATTAATTCTCATCCTGTTTTTCCTCTGAAGCCCAAGAGAACTTTCATCCCTCTCACAGTATATGAGGCTGCTAAGTAAAATCAGCGTATGTTGTAAAGTAACATGAGTGAACTACAGAAATGCAGAGAAGTATGTTTGTGAGTATGTGTATATTGAGGAGAAGGCAAAGAGCATGCAAAGGATGTTAAAGAAAGTAATAACCTTCAACACCCAAAAGCTTCTGTCTTGACCACTTACTGAAATTTAGTCTCCCAAAACAGTGCCTGCTAAAGACAAAGGATTTTATTACTGCTTTCAATGGGTGCCGGAACAATTCCATGTTTCTAAGACTTCATGCTTAAGATGCTTACGGGTAAAACTTAATTTTTCACTAAGAAAAAAGGTTAAACGAAAAATTCTGTCAGCACAAGTTTCTATGCCTTAGCCTGTTCATCACTTCATTTTAAACCAAATATTGAATCCCTCAGTTTCCTGTCCTGTGAACACAGAGCTGCCTACCCTATGAATACCTATTTCCCATGGAAGCAGGAGATCAGAAAAACTGTGGAAACTGGAAACAAATGGGGAAAAAAGGCAGAGCCCACTCTATTCTTTCATTAGGGTTAACAGTTACAGTTAACAGTTCTATTTGGATCTATGGCTGCCTTTTCTGATCAATATTTTTAGCTGTAGTTGGTAGGGACAAAATTACTCAGTTCTCATAAAGGATGTTCCTTTTCACTTGCAAAACCCAGAACTTTGACAAGCACTATTGGCACTGCTTCTGCATATATACTTTCTGAAACATCAGCTAGTGCCCTGTGTTAAAGATAATTTCTTGTCTGTCAAATATTGTGCCCCTATTTAGAAAGGAGTATGTGGAGCAGGTAGAGAGACTGAAAAGTAGAAGGGGACAAAGCAGAAAGCATTGTGTCAACCTCAATAACCATTCCACATGGCTGGAACAAGTATTTTATTTTATTTGCCATTCAACAGCTTAACTTCAAATAGGTGTTTAATTAACTCAGAGTGGCAGTCTAAACGTTTAGCCTGAAGCAGCCTGATAAAAAAAGAGTATCTACAAACTGCATTTGCAGATTTAGAGCATCAGGCAGGAGAAGAAGCTGTTAATTGCACAATGCAGAGAACTCTTATGACACACACATATAAAGTGTAAAGATGGAACTCCAACATAGCAAAGTTTCTGCTACACCAAGAACTTTATGCAAGTGTAAAGAGCCTAAAGGACAGAAAATGAGCGCACTTATGCCTAAAACCTGTTTCCACAAAATAAATATATACCAGGTATGAAGTAACCGATGTATTAAAAAAATACGAAAGAAAAATATAGGAAAGCATTTTTATAAAAACACAAGCACAGTATGTTCAGAGGAGGATGAACAGGATTAAAGATTTTTAAAACTCAATCCAAAACACCTTAATATTGGCTTAAGAAAAGCTCAGGGCTCACAATCGCCTAACAGAAGCTGGGCATTCTACTATGAAGATGGAAGAAATAAGGGGGGCAACATATGTCTTGCCTCCACTACTTGACATCCTATTCCATGGCAGAGGCATAGGTTTAGATAGTCCCCCTTCTTGTTTCTTTGGGACTGAACAAGGGACTATGCCAAATTAGAAGGAAATGAATGCTCTGGCAGCTGACTAATTATTTTGACCATTTGACTTCTCGCCCACCACCCTACAAAACAGGTATATACCTGGCATGCAGTGATACACAGTGACCCTTAAAATCAGATGATCCTTCCCAAATATTTCCTGTTAAGGTATAGTCAAAGCCTTGGCGATGCAATAATCCACCTCCCTTTTTAGTTTATTATATGAAAAGATGTCACACTGTGACTGTTTTGATCAGTGAATAAACAATGTGCCCAGCACCTGTCTTGGCTTTTATTATCACAACAATCGTGGTTTGTTTTTTTAATTCTGAAACATCAGCAGCTCTCCCCTAGGTGAGCATGTGTTTATGCCGCCCCTACTGTTGCCTTTGTGGTTTCGTTATTAGCAAGCCATTAAATGAAAAACAGAAGAGGCAGGGGCAGAGAAGGGAAAAGCAGGCTTCATGCACAGCCATTTGCGTCTGTTAAATACTACAAGTTGGCCTTAGGTAACCAAAACCCCGAGACTGGCATGAAAGAAGGTTAAGTAACCCAAAACTGAAAAGAAAGCAAGTCAGTGAATGAACCACTCTGAGTTGGAGCAGATCAATCCAGGACAAAAAAAAACCCATGGGCAGGCATCCCACTCGCATTTAGCATGGCTTAGCACAGCCAGAATGGAATAAAAACCTAGCAGTGGTCAAGGTGAGGAGAGGGCTCATGCATAACAACTGCTACGTGCCTTACACTCTGATTTCTTTAGGCAGTTTTCATGGAATCAAGGGATGCTTGAAAAAGAAACGTACGTGCTGACAAAGTCTTGGCTTTGTTACAATGAATGTATCTAGAAAAATGTAGATGCGTAAAAGGTTAAAAACGCAAGGAAAATTGTGTTCTCACCTTGAAGAGGACAGAAGTTGACTCTCACAAACTTTTTACCAATTTTTCACTCACATTTTACTGATGGATCAGGTCAGGTTTTCTGCACGAAACTCTACAGATGTGCTTCAGTGGAACGGCACCAACAGAAACAGGTCTCTGCACCTATGAAGGATTGGTTTCTGCGTGCTGCCTCGCCTCATTCTCCCCCTGCAACCACTGCAGGCTGTATCCGATTTCTATCACTGAAATACGACATTCTACAGAAAACCCATAAAAATGGAGACAAGATAAAAACCCAGAAGGCCTGAATCTCTGATAGCTCTGCACTTCAGTTCACATTCTGTGTTGCGGCCCAATGGGAGACGACTGACAATCTGGGTTCTGTTCCTGGTTCTGGCAATGAGCTACAGCCTAACAATGTGCAAGCTGCTTCCCCTCTGTCCTCAGTTCCCCTGGTTTGAAAAACAGGATGCTTGAAAGACAGAAAGACAGACAGAAAGACAGAAAGACAGACAGAAAGACGGACAGAAAGACGGACAGAAAGACGGACAGAAAGACGGACAGAAAGACAGAAAGACAGACAGAAAGACAGAAAGCCAGAAAGCAAGCAAGAAAGCAAGCAAGAAAGCCAGAAAGACAGAAAGACAGAAAGCAAGCAAGAAAGCAAGCCAGAAAGCAAGCAACAAAGACAGAAAGACAGAAAGACAGAAAGAATTATTCCAAGATCCAGTGACGATGGTGCTACGTAAAATCTGGCTCACAGACTATACTAATATCCGTGCAAACAGGCTGTGAAGCGCAAGTAAAACTTAGTGATTGAATGTTATTTTGTACAGCTATAAGTAACCACAAGGGATGAAAAGGCAGAGAAGAATCACACTTGGCAGTTTTGAAATGGGGGGATGATGCTTCCAGATCAAAGTTTCCACACACATGCAGGAACATTTGAATTTTAAGTCACTAGAGTATTTTGACATCTCTTTCTGCTGTTTAATAGGCAGTAACAACAATTTATCATAGTTCCTCTAAGATATGTAAAACAAAAATAGCCAAGCATTATGGGAAATCTACGTTGCCGAAGCCTTCTGAAATAATCTGAGTGAAGACAAATCACGAGTTCAAGAAAGTGTCCTTCATGTAAGTATTTCAGTTTCCTTCTGAAGCAGTAAGAACCCTCGAGATAAGGACCAAACTTCCTACCCTAATCTTTATTTCTAAAAAAAAGGGATTGGGCAAATAGGCTCAACATCTTAAGGCCCACTTTTCCCAGGAACTGGATAGAATTAGATCTGAGTAGGTTTATCTCAATCGAACTAGGATAGTTTTTATTAAAAAAAAAAAAAAAAAAAAATCCATATTTTAACCAGCAAAGTTTAATCCCTTCTTTTCCTGTGAAAACTCAGATAAGTTTGATTTTGCGCCTCTCGCTGTCTCCATATTCCAGGTATTATGTCATTGCACATTAGACTGTGTCAACACACCGTGACTTCGTCCCCGCTAATGCAAAACCTCAGAAAACATGGAGCCAGGAGATAATTTCAGAGAGCTTTTTTTTCTCTTTTTAATGTAACTCGGTATTTATCCTTCCATATTTCTGACATTTCCATTGAGCGATAGTCCCAAAACGAAGAAAATCAGTCTTTCGCATGCAAAGCCGTCTTTAAGCAGACTGTTGAGCAGCAATCGTTCTGGGCAGGTGAGCTTCACACATGTCTCCAGAAGCATCGCTGCCTTGCCAAATCCAAGAACAGCAATGACAGGCTTCCAAGGGAGCCTCCTCGAGTGCCCTGTTGGTGGGCAGGCGGCTTATATGGAAGGGCACCTCCGGAAGGAATGGGGAGACGGTGTCCAAAAGAAAAACCGGTGCGAGGCTCTTAGAAAGTGCCCCCATATTCTAACGTTAAAGAGCTGCCCGTGGGAGAAGTTTGCATGCCTGAACGTGAGAAACGGTTGCTTTTGGAACAGTTGTTTTATAAAACGGTCCATTTTTTTTGCATTTATTTACAAAAACAGTGGCTCAGGTCCCTTGAAAATAAAGTTAATACAGAGAAGGAGATGCGTGGAACTTGATACAACTGCTGCATCATGTTACTCTCTTGTGTACCTTGGTCATTTGTTTCAGCACAAAGTGTCTCTAAATGCTCACGTTCTGATTTTATTACGTTTTACGCTAGCACAGGAAGAGGGAGTTTCAGAACCCTGCCATCTATGTGTTATGCAAAAATAAAATAGAACTTCATTGTTTTTTGAGTCAAACAATGTAATGAACTATGTTTATTGCACTGGGTAGCTAAACACTGACAAAACCAGACAACACATTTTAACAGAAAGAACCAATTTTGGCAATCACACTATATAGCATCATTAAAGTCCCATCTTCCCCTGTTAACTACTGCACACTAAAGCAAATGTCAGCATGGGGGGGGGTAATGTTTCTAAATTAACGCCCTTCAAACACTCTTTCTGACAGTTATCTTCATATTTTCCACAGATGCTGCCACTGCCACAAAGTTAGGCACTAAAATAGATACCATGCCAGTGTCACATCTAGGCTGCACTGATACCCTTGCCACTGCAACCGCTGGTCGGTCTGCACCAGGAGCAAGAAGAGAGGATCTCAGAGGCACTGTAGATGACATTTGGGAAGCTCTAACAACAGATCAAAGCAACAGAGAGTCATCAGCAGAAAGTATGTCTCAGGCTGAAAGCAAGAGTCCATCCATATTCATTCCCCAGATACGCATTATCTCTGGTAGATTGAAATGATGCAAGTTATTTGACTTTTGCAGATTCACAGGGCAGCCTGTAGAGATGTAGCATTCTCTGGAGATTTTCCTACCCTGTAAATCATTACGCCTATATTCTTAATTGTTTGGCACAGCTCCCAGGACATCCATTACCTCTCTTCTGACTAACGCATATTTGTATCTGCTCACCCCCAGGGCTTCTGACCAAAAAACATCCTGGCATAAAGAGAAGGGCATGAAAATAATGCATTTTAGGTGTGTGATATTCCATCAGGATACCTGAACAGTGTGGGCCAACTGAGCCACTGAAAAACACGGTACCAGCCTCTTGCCCCTCTTTGGTTTGCATTGCCTCTCTGGCTGTCTTAACATCGAGAGAGTCAAGAGGATCATACCGGAGAGTGTGGCAGTCCTATTCTAAACAAAAGCTAGAAAGACTATTCAGTACAAGTTACACACGTTGGTAGCGTTGGGTACTGATTTACCCATACCTTCTGCCTACAACACACCTAAGCTCTTGCCACAACTGACCAGTTCTCCCCAAAGTAAGCCAGGAAACCCAGGTTGTTAGCAGTGGGCCCTCCTCAACAGCAGGTGAGACTGTAGGAAAGAAAGAAGTAAAGCAGGCACGAAAATATCTGTGCTACTTATAACCCACTGTGCTGAGACCTGCTCCAATAGGTGCAGAAAAAGTGCCTGGTTTCTAACCCTTGGTTCCCCTTTGAGAAACTCCGAGGAAGGTCCTCCCAGCCATCTAACGATGGTATTTGTGGAGACAGCAACAGCAAACACTGGAAAAAAGGGAACTCCTTTTGCAGAAAGTGTTTGCTCTTTTTAGACCATTCCCATGACTGCATCCAGGCTCTGAGGGGAGTGCAGTAAGGGGAAGGTAAAAAGGAATCAGTTCTGTGGTAAAAGAGAGGAGAAAAGGCAAACGCACGTACCAAAAGAGAGACAGACTTCAGCACTGAGGGCAGAGGGACGGAGGGCGTTTGTGCAAACACAGATTACATGTGCAATTCATTTGAAGGCAGTGGCATTTTTATCACATCAAAGTCTCAAGGGATCTGCCATAAAGGAAGCCCTTGCCTTGCTGCCTTGGCTGTCTGAAAGAAACACCTGTTACGCACGACAGAAAAAGACCAAACAAACAATAGGTGTAGAAGGGAGGCCATGGTTCAGACAATGCAAATCAGAGAAGCACAGCTTTCTCTAAATGAAGGGCTAGAATCCTATCAAACGAACAGCTGGGGAAAGCAGCATTCTTTATATTTGCAGGGAAGTTGCACAGATTATATGATGGCAACAAATACAATATACGTATCTGAGTTCTGCTTCTAGGCACCGGAAAGGACAGGAACCTCCTAAGATATCCCCGAGTGGAAGAATAAACTTGTTTGAGACCAGCTCCAGGAAAAAAGATAGCCGGCTTTCAAAAGAACACAATGGACAATCTTCCTCCCACGGGGCCTTTGCATGAGTTTCTGCTGAGAGGATACTGAGCTCAAACAACCCTCACAAAAGACACAGAAAGCAAACTTCTGATTTCAATAAATCCACCTCCATACATGGCGGGGATGCGAAGAACACCTAAAATGGATACATTTCCTATTAAATAGGAAGTGTGAATATTACTAACCCAGACTACAGAATTCTACATCAGTAAACTGATTATAAATTGGATTTCTTTATTCTGACTGTACCAGAAAGACAGAAATTCTTTACTGCGCCGTAACAAACAATACAAGGGAAGCACACTTAAATAACACCTTGAAACTCCTGACACAGAAAGCTAAAATTCTTTAAAAATAACATTTCAAATCTGCCTTCCATCTCAAGTAAAGAAGAAATACAAGAAATAGAGCGTAATTGTAATTCCAGACACCAGAATATATCAGCTCTCCAAAACTTTACTTCCTAACACAATGGCAAAGAAACTCCTGGATCTATCATGTATCTGGGCAGGTATCCTACCCAGGGAAGACTCCTGCTGCCAGAATCGCGTTCTGTGGAAGAACAGAGGCAAACTTTATAGGGGTGTTTGTACACATAGAGCCATCCAAAGAATCACAAAAGTGGAAAAGCAGGAAGCTTGAAAGTTTTATTTCCTTGAAGTTTTCTAATTTCATATAGTTTGAGTGCATTTCTGCTTGCTTTGTATCTCCTGGTGCATGCATCAGCCTATCTGCATCACTGGAAAATACTGCGATCATCAGCATCTCGCACCAAACTAAGGGTTTTCTCCATTCGCCATGATTTCAGCTGAAGAGGAACTGTCACCAGGGCTGAAGAATTCATAAAGCCTTGAACAGTTCACATCAGCTATAATTTGGTAAGTATTAATGACCTGTGGCCCCCACATGGAAAAAATCCCTATTCCTTTCTCAAATCATTTAGAGACACTAAAAATCGACGTCCAGAAAAGCAATCCTGTTTGTAATTGGTACCCGAATTGGAGCATTCCAAATGCATGCATGAAATTGTGTGCTGATGCGTGTATAAGGCTGTTTGCTTCTGTGTGTAAGGTGAGAACGTAATCAATCTGCAGTTTAATATATGCTTGCTTGTTCCTGGACTACAAATTTGGATTGCAGGGTTAAAGAAACTGGAAATGATGCTTAATTTAGACGTATGTGATTCTTAAGCATGTTAAGAACCTAAAACTCATTACACCCAGTATATAAAAAAGCCCCTCTCGCTGACACACTGCCGCTCAGTAATGCTTAAACTGCAGATAAGATTCTACATGCAGTGCGAAAGATAAGCAAACATATTCTCACCACACAGAGCTTTCAAGGGACAAATGCTTAAACAGGCTTCCATCAAATACTCCAAGCACGAGACTCCTTAATTAAAAGGTCTGTGGCTTTGAATTTTGTACCTTCAGCCTCGGTTTTCTTGCTAAAGCATAAAGAGTATGGTAAATTAGGAGGAAAGAATGAAATAGTGGCAATTTGTGATTACGACCGATCTGGTCCCAACCCCACTGAGGGAGAAAAGGGGAAGCAAATGGAGGGCACTGAAAAGAAGGAGTCAAACTCTCTTTGCAACATAGCCAGCCCAAACTGAACAAAGGCACTCAAACAATCTATCTCCCTTCACAAGGAGGACAGCGCTAGAAAAAAAAATCTTCTCTGTTTTGATGGAGACCAAAATAAAAAAGGGAGGAAGAAAGGAAACAAGATACAGAAAGAGATGAGCTTCATAGTCCGGGCTCCTATCCACCACACCAATGAATTCTGCACTCGCAGCCCAGAGGGCCAACCGCATCCTGGGCTGCATCAAGAGAAGCGTGGCCAGCAGGTCGAGGGAGGGGATTCTGTCCCTCTGCTCCGCCCTGGTGAGACCCCACCTGGAGTCCTGCGTCCAGCTCTGGAGTCCCCAGCACAGGAAAGACACGGAGCTGTTGGAGTGGGTCCAGAGGAGCGTCACAAAGATGATCAAAGGGCTGGAACACCTCTCCTGGGAGGAAAGGCTGAGAGAGTTGGGGCTGTTCAGCCTGGAGAAGAGAAGGCTTGGAGGAGACCTTATATCAGCCTGCCAGTAGCTGAAGGAGCATGCAAGGAAGCTGAAGAGGGACTTATTACAAGGGCCTGTAGTGATAGGACAAGGGGTAATCGCTTTAAACTGAAAGAGGGTAGATTCAGATTAGATATAAGAAAGAAGTTCTTTGTTATGAGGGTGGTGAAACAGTGGAACAGGTTGCCCAGAGAAGCTGTGGATGCCCCCTCTCTGGCAGTGTTCAAGGCCAGGTTGGATGGGGCTCTGAGCAACCTGGTCTGGTGGAAGATGTCCCTGCCCATGGCACAGGGGTTGGAACTCGGTCCCTTCCAACCAAAACCATTCTATGATTCTATGATGATTCTATGAACTATTTTCTCCTGCTAGACCAGGAGAACACAGCATTTCTCCTGTAACTCAAGTGACACTTGGCACTTCTCCCATGCTGATATTTCAGGTTGCAAGCTGTGCTGACAATACGTTACAGGTAGTTGGTGTATCAGTATTATGTACTTTTACAACCATTAAAACCACACAGAAACACAGTTAAAATAATGCTACTTTGGATGAAAAGTCAAGGACTCAAACATTAGGGAATGCCAGAATTAAGGCTGTCAACATAATTTCAATTTTCCCTCTTGTGAGTGCAGTCTACAATTATATTATACTCCCCCAGGATACCATTTTTTATTCAGTATGTATGACAGAGATACATGGAAATAAAATAAAGATACCTATTTAACTTAATTCTGGCACTTGTAACTTTCAAATGACTTACTTCATTACCTAAGTATTTCTTTGTATACAATTATTACAGCACACAAAAGTACAGAAATATCTTTATCATTTCTGTCCAAATCCATTTTAAATTGCTATCCACGAACAACTTCGTTGAAACTATCCAAGTTTCAACTTCAGACTAATTCCTGAACACTACCACTATTGTCTTTCAAAGAAGTCAAATCCAACAAAACCTATTTTGTAATACATACAATTTTAAATTATTTTCCTCACTGTGCCAAATATTTATAAATGCCAAGTACTATGAATTACATTTGTCCCATTTAATTATTATTATTACCTTTCATATAAGCCTTCATTGTCGTTTTTATAACTTTATTATGTTTATCTCGGAACTTCAATTCTTTCATTGAACTCCCTAAATATAAGAAACTCTAACATATACTTCTTAGCCTCTCCAAAGCATTTTTCAAACTGATTTGAAAGAAAATCTGAAATGGTTCCTTACATTTATTTACCCAATACACACTTTATTCAACTTTCTTACGTGGAGGTTGAACTTAAATAGATATTAAATACAATACGCAAAAATTCAGACAGCTGGCGCGAGATCTGTAACTCTCTAGTTCATCTTTGCTCAACAGAGACTTCCACAAGACAACTGTACCCTTCCCTCTCTTTCTCCAAACTTCTCTGTCAGGCTTCACTCACTTTGCCCCTTCAATCACTATCCTTCAAGTGATTAAACTGTTTCATTTACTCCCCTTACAAACGCCAAGCATAAGTAATTGCCCTCCACATAAATTCATACAGTACAATTCAGTACCAGATAACTGGTAGAAAGCAGACAACAAAAATAAAGCCATTTCCTCTGGTCTCTTGCATGCTATTATCACCAACAGTGAGCTCATCTTGCCTCCTTAACTATGCAGGGTAAGGCATCATCAGCTTTGGGATGCCAGCTGTTTGGGGAAGATCCAAGGTGGCGAAGACAGTGGTGTTGATTCAGTAGGTGGAACCATCTGAATCATTTTAAGCCATTATTTCAGCAGAGAGTTTGAAGTACTCTATTTCGAATGAGGCATCAAAATGAAGTCGTGACCACTTCACACGGCAAGAGATGAATCAGAAAAGCAAGTCATTGCCAGTAGAAACTAAATGATGCTCAAATTTCTCCCTCTTGATACCTAGTATAGGTACTGGGTCTGGTAGCAACTCTGGAATGCCAAACATAACCTGACTCTCAAATACAGCCACTTTGGTTAGAAAAGCAACCATTTTAGATAGCACAAGCTGGGCAGAATTAGATGTCCAGATGCAGTGCTTGAGGCAGGTCGAAATATTACCGCAATGTCCAGTGGACCAACCAAACTCTACACTGGCTGTTACCGCTGTCATTACAGACTCAGTCTAAGCTAATGTGCCCTCGCACCTCAGCTCCTGCTCAAAATCTCGCAATGTAAGTATCACCAAATAGTACCACCAACAAACATACACCAAAAAAAGTTCCCTCTTCTACTCACGCTGTGTATCACTGAAAAGCACAGAAACTCCTAAAGAACCCTAACAACAAATTTGTGAGTTTAGTTAATGCCAGGTAATCACAAACATATTCCATAATACCAGACAGGAAATAAATGAGATTCGCATTTGGCTTAGAGTTTCATTCTCCTCAGGATGTTTCAGGACGTCACGTGCTATACAAACTAAATATTGCTTGGCCAACAGGGGTGAAACTGCCCGATTCAGAGAGATCACCAGAATGATATGCAGTTTTCAATTTTCAAATTCAGGTTTGCTCCGGAGGGTATGACCCTACAATAAATGCTCTCGAATTATGCAGCTATCTGAGTCATTTTGCAACTGGTGACCCTTGTAATGATGTTCTCGTTTTCAGAGCCAATGGGATGCCACACAGTGATTTGTCTGTTAAATTGAATCTTAGCCTCTAGATAGATAGATAGATATAAAGTTTATTTTGAAATGTCTCCTAGTGCCTCTGAGTCTGACTGATGTGAGATGTTATTTTGAACATGCCAAAGCATCTGAACAGCTCCAGTCCTTTCTTTTCAGCGTGCATTCCTTGATAAGTGGCAAAGCTTCCCACTTATCAGTCACTCAAAGTGACTGTGGCTGTCAGTTGTGTACAAAGCGCAATCAGTTTGGAAGCAGAGACACCAGCATTTTTCTTCTCAGCTTGAAGCAAACACGTTTTGACTGCTAGTCATTCAATTTTAAAGCATCTTCAATTAGGGGCGGATGAAGATATAAAGAAAACACATCCTAAACACCTCCGCCAGCCAGCAGTAAAAAATTTATTGTTATCTACTGCTTTACCTTACTGCAGAGGCAGCAGCAGCAGCCTTTTTTGGCTGCACAACAAAAGCGCTCATGACTCCACACACTCCATATGGACAAGATCACAGTCATAAAGAGTTCACGTTCATCTTCGCAAGCCACTTCTACAAACTACCATGGTGCCTCCTTTCTGCTCCTGTGCCTCCGCTGCCTGCTGTGTAAATACCTGCACGGGTACAGGAACGTGAACACAGCTCACGTGCACACAGGTACACCGCCCCACGCGTTCTGAACCCAACCACTCACAAAACGACGTGCGTGCGCCCTATAGCCGATGACACGCTGACCAAAACCATTAAAAAGACCATGGAAGCAATGACACGGAGGGAGAAGAAAAGGGAGGGCTGGCAGAAAGGAGGAGCTGATGCAGGAAAGGGTGGGCAGCTGCCCAAGGAAGGTGCGACACATCAGGGAGCTGGAACTGGAAGGAAGTGGTAAAAGTCGCGGGGTACCTCAGAGAGATGCCGGAATTGGAGAGGGGATCTGAAAATAAAAAGAAAGACAGGGCCCTGGAAAGACAGATCTCCGAGAGAACGCTTGCTGAGGGGAGAGAGACCAAGATGAGGCCTTGGAGCACAGTGTTACCAGCTGTGATGGCTAATGTGAGTGCTAGCATTTTTCTTACAGTCCTAGCTGCTGGATTAGTTTGTGTGTTTCAGTGTTTTCTTTTGGTTTTTTTTAATAAAAATCAGTTTCTGGCCATTCCTTGTGATTGCGTGAGAGAACTGGAAAATGGGAACACTGAAAGATCAGTAACAAAAAGGAAATTAAGAAAAGATGCTAAAATTGCAAGGAAAAAAGTCATTAAGTTCAAAACAATCTCATAATTTTAGAACATTTGGACTGGTAACACTGGACAAAGCTTCATTATCAGCAAGTGCTGTTGCAATCATGTAGCTCAGCATAGGCAAAAAAGCTGATTTATCTGATGAAAACATGCCCTTGCAACCTCAATAAATCCAAGCAGTACAAATCCCAAGCAGATTCTCCTTGTCTGCACTGGTGCAACTACACCAGTCAGCAAACTTGCATTGTATGAGAGCATAGGAACGGCCTGAGACCAAATTATCTGCAGATGCCTGCTCTACAGGTAATCTTTGGAAGTAAAAACGAAGTACGTCAGAGCAAAATGTTGCTCTGCACAGAGGTAAGTGTAGATAAACACCTCTGCAATTTTTTTACATAACTTTTTAGGGTAATGGAAAGCAGTGAAGGCCCATAGGTTACTCTGAAGTACATGCACTGTATCCTGCACTGAACACAGACGCTGCTTGCTGAACTCGAGAGGCCAGCAAGCAATTAGCTAATTCGGACTTCTAGCCTAGATTTTTCTTTTCCCTCCTCCCTTTCCCTACTTCCTCCTCCAGCCTTGTCTTTTTTTCTTTTTTTGTGTGTGGTTTTTTGGGTTGTTTTTTTGAATAATTAATTTCCCAGGGGCTTTTTCCTGCTCAAGGGACAGGCGAGCTCTCTGCTAACTGATAGGACATCAGCTGCAGAGCTTTTGTGAGAAACAATTGTTTTGCCTCTTTGCCGGCAACCTCAGTTGTTTGGGAAGAGGTTGCAAAGTCCTGGGAAAGGCTGTGGCGTGACTCCTCCTTGGGCCTGTCTCACTGAACCCAGTATGCCCATGTTTACGAGTTGCAGGAAAACAGCTGCTCCTGACACACGAGGAATATGGACAAAACGTCCCCAATCTACGAGCCTGATCAGTCTGACTGTGCAGTCACAGCTTCTCATATCCACGCTGGGAAAAAAAAACCAAAACAAATCCCAAACCATATCAGCGGCTGGAGCCTGTGCTGAAAACATTTTGCAGAGTGAGAAGGAAGATACTTTCTCACAGTTTCCTACTGAAGAAAGGTCTCATTAAACTCCCACTAACACAAATAAGAGCCTTTTCACTATGTTCAGTGGGAGTTGGATCAGGCCCTCACTTCAACAGCTTTATTGTCTACCAAGGAAAGCCTTTGTCCTCACCTCTCTATGATATGCAGAGAGAACTCTAATTATGGAAGAACTAATACAGTTCTGCTGTGCAATGGCTTGCACAGGGGTCGTAGCACCACGAAGCACTGCTCTGCTGTCACTGACTTCTTCGGAAATCAGAATTCCCAGGGAAAATAGTAACACAGAAGCAACAGACAGTACTAAACCTGTAACCAAGCACTTGTGTAGTGGTTGTTTGTTTTTCTATCTCAGGTGGAGGATTCAACATCTACAGCCCTTCAAAGCCTCCCACTGAACTCTGGGTTACAGGCAGGCAAGAAGCTGGGGACCACAAAGGAAATTTCGCAAGTCCTTACGGCTGCACTGAGGAGACACCAACAGGGCAAGGATTCGGGGTAAGGATCTCCACCCTCCTTACTATAGGCACAAAGCACTCCGAGTGTTTAGGTCACACAGTGGCCTGCTGGAGTTTGCTTTCCAGCAGGAGACAAAAAATGAAAGGATGAGCTGTGTGGGAAGTATAATTTGGAGTGCAAACTCGTTGGGGCAGGGAACAAATCTTCACATCTCTTCATGTATGGTCAGTGTCTTCTCACAAGAAGAAAGAGAAACTGGTACTTTTTACAACTAAACTTCATCTGAAAAAGGCCAATCAAAATCTCAATGTTTTGAACATCATTCAGCCAGTTCTGGGTAACAGATGATTGCTCACCTGAGGAGTTTGAAAGCAACAACAAATCTAAGCAACAACAACACAAATTATCACCACAGAAAACTGTGTGGATAAATTATGATATCTAAAGCACTCTGGAAGCAGGTCTCTTTACCCGTGTTTTGGAAGGCTGGAATCAACCCAGGGCCTCTTGGTGCTTGGAAAGTTTTGACAATAACAACTGTGTCATTTCAAAACTCTGCATGTTAAGCTTAAGAAATATTTTTCTGAACTTCTGTGTAACTCAGAAATGAAATCCTTCTTTCCTCCCCAAAAATATAGCTAGATTTTGAAAAATAGATCTGGCTACAAAAGGGACTAACCATCCTGCAGGAAATTCCAAGTGTTGAAGATTTTATTACATTCCAAACTGGAACAACACCTTAAACCTCAGCACTTAATGAGAATGGGAATATTCTGATTTGGGAACAGACTAGCACAGCCAGGACTCTCCATCCACCAACACAGCTCCTGGGGAAAGGGCCACAGCCAGCTGACGGTGGAGAGAACAGGAATCTGGATCCAGACTCACAAGGGAAAGCCTTGTTTGCAGCCAGGAGGACACTGCGGGCAGCTGGGAGGTTCAGGAAAGCCAGCAAGCCTGCACCCCACAGGGGCACAGTCTGGAGGGACGTGGTGCCCACGCTCCCTGGCAGACAAGCTGCTAAGGCTCTGCAAGGCTTGAGGCCATGGAAGCCACAGCAAGCTTTTTGCCTGGGATTAGAGTCCTGGAATGCCTGCCAGATGCCACCAGGCTCTGGAGCTGCCTGGACCAGCGCCCGGCCAGGCACCAGGCAGAAACCACCTCCCACCTGGCAGGAGGAGCGGGCCAGGGCGAGCCTTTCGAGCCCTGCGTCACAAGTTATTCAGTGTCCTCTCGTTCTTCAGAGGTCCAACCTGTCTAACGGAAACACCATGAGGACATCTGTTGACATGTCTCTAGCTCCGAAGAAAAAAGAAAACCCTCTGTTAAAACACAGTCATCGAACAGTTGCTGCCTGGCAGGACTTACTCTCATGTTTCAGACGGCACTCAGTTCTTGGGCTAGGTACGTCACCCAGAAATGAACACAAATTAGTAACCAAGTACTGTCAGCGTAAAACTAAAAAGTCAAACAAAACTGTGGTCCAAATGTTAGAGACATTGCAAAGCAGCACTGATGCTTCTTGCTGCTTTGAGATCTCAGTTTTACATTATTGGCAACCTGAAGTGTTCCAAGATCTTGAGCTGGGCTCTCCAAAAAAATTTTGACTAAAAAGCAGAACAGTTTAAAAAACAACATTTGGCCTCTGTTTTGTTTGCCTTCTAATTTTGGAACTTGTAGTGCTCATGGTTTCAGATTTTGCCTGGAAATATGAGAGTTGGAAGTTTACATTTTGAAGAACTGAAAGCTGGCATTTTTGTCATCACATGACTCCAAGAGCTGGGGCTTGAGGGGAAAACATAAAATGTTGTCAGGCTTTCTACAAATTGTGAGATTAGCAACTTTGGTTTTATCACAGTTTAGGCTGCAAAGTTGACCTATTTTACCAACAGCACCCTACTGAATATGAATTGCTTTATGAATTTTAAGAAACATATTTAATTTTAAATACAGTTCAATTTAAATGACATTTATCACTGAGCTTCAAAGCAAACTACTCAATCATCAACCTGGGCTAGACTTTCTCTGAGCAAGTGGAAAGTGTAAACTTTATCACCCCACAAAACTTTGCATCTCAGAGACACTCCTCAAGGCAGAACACCACGCATGCCTGTCCTGGGGACTAGCTCAGCATCACAAAAAAGGAGCGTCTAGCCTTCAAGTTTCTTTCACTCTCTGTCCACCTGATGTGACAGCTACACAGCCCCAGACTTCACCATGTTCTAAAGCAAGGACATTGGGAAGTAGATTGTGGTCTCACAAAAGAAGATGAGGAGGTCACCATGAGAGTTCCCCTGAGGCCGTAAAGGACAAAACTAGATTCAGTCCAAGAGCCTGCTGAGCGTACTTGGTGTCTGCAGCTCTTTCCTCTGCCTGTTCTACAGCTGCGGATCGCTACAGAGCTGTGCTGAAACACAACCTGAGATCTTCAGGGCTGCTGATGCAGAAGAGTTGACAGAAGATGCATTCCAGTTTTGTTTCTGGTAAAACAGCAAGACTGACACGTGCAGGGGAGAAGGCCCCAAGCACTCAGCAGGCAGAAACTGTTAAAGCAAAAACCTTTTCAATACACATACACACGAAGATTAAATAGAACAGAAAGCAGTGTGCATGGGAGGATGCATTCCAAGGTGACATAAAATGAGATGGGGGGAAGGTTTAGTTAGTTATTCAAAGAAACTCAAACCTCTTGACAAATTAGGTCTAGAACATCCTGAAAAGCAGAAAAAAAAATAATATAAACATTTGCCAAAACACAGAATCCTGTCTAGATCAAATTTTAGCATTCTGAGGTCATATAGATTCTTAAATTTAATGTAATCTGCAACTTTTCTCCAGTTTAGCACTATCTCTTCACTTAACACTCTATATGAAGACAAGCTGTTTGTCTTCTGCCTTAGCGACACCTCCTTCCAGTTAACTCAGAAGAGATGGAGTGGAAAAAGATCTAATGTCAATGAGCGACTCACGTGCCAGGCACATTGTTCTAAGCTCAAGGAGCTAACACATCTTTCCTCAGCATCACAGCAGTGGCTAGTTTAACTGAGCTGTGGTTACGCACAGCATTTGCAGTCCTCTAAGGAGGCGAGGCACGCTGCAGTCTCTCCCTGCGCGTGTATTGTGCGTGTATCGATGACTGTATGCTGGGGTAAGGAGAGAGGGAACTGTTTCCAAGTTAGCGCACTTAGAGAAAGGAGTCATAAATCATGGGGTCAGTCAGGCTGTGGGTTTTTTTAACCTTAGGGTATTATGTTTTCAATACAATATTTCAATAGCTTTTTTCTGTGTAATAATTTATCTGGAATTATGGCAACTCTTACAAGCTTAGAAAAAATTGGCTCAAGTAAAACGAATCCTTTGTCATAAATAGGTTGTGTTCATAACTGCAGCCTAATCATTCAATTGCACATAAGTCAAATAGTTATCGAGACTCTGTACGAATATTTCCCTGTCAATAAATCTAATGCTATTCAAAAACTCCGGGCCAATGTGACAGAAGCCTGTTAGATTAATTAGGGCAAGGTCAGAAAAGCTGAACTCACAGCTACATTCATGTCACAGTTTTGTTCCACCTACCATAACCTGATTATAAACTCGCAGACCGTTTTAAACACGGGCATGTTAGGGTGACTACATTGTCTCCATTTATATACAAAGGCAGATTTCTTCAGGAATTGTTTTTTCTCTCTGACAACAGTCAACTAAGCACGCAACTGAGCAGAAATGTTTTGCTTTGTATTTACTGTCAGTAACATTTTTTTTGATTTTTAGATTTTTTTCCCTATTGGTGACTTCACAGTAATTGGACTGCAACCAGGGTTCACGAGACTACAAGGCCATACAGATCGTGGAACTATCAAGAGGCAAGCAGTGTAATCAAAATTTCACTACAAATAGATCATCTCTGTGGGAACGAGAGGACAGTATTGTCTCTCTGCCTGTTCAATGACTGACCTTTATCATGTGGCCATCCGAAAGGAGAGTGCCCCAAACCTGATGGGTTTTCTGTGAACAGGGCCCTGGAGGTGAAATTCTGACCTTGGCAGGGTCAATATTTCATCCAAAATCCCTTGAGACAGGCCTCCAAATCATTTCTTAGGCTTGCAGCTTGTATCAGATGGTAGCTGGCTGACTTTCATTTACTACTGACTCAGGTCAAACTTGGACCAGGGATCAAGAGATGAAAGGCTCTATATCTTATTATCAATAATCAGTGTTCTCCACTACCCTAAAAACAACATATTTCATTCTTATCTACAAGGCCTTAAAACTTAAAAGGGCTGGGGTCAATTTATGTCACTTCAATTTATTTTTATTCACTGCTTATAAAACAACTTCCTCTCTCACTGCCATAGCTAAATGCTAAAAATGTAAATACTTTCCTTGCTATTGTAGAGGTTCTACTATTGTTTTTATTTTAATGTCTCATTCAAGTTACAGCAGAAAAGAAAAATCCCTCCCACACGCAAATTTAAAGAAGAAAATACACAGACGTTGAAGCCAAGCCAGGCCTTACCAATCTCAAAATTCTTTTCAGCAAAGCACATCTTTTGTGTAAGTTGCATTGTAATAGAGGAGTGGACCTTCCCCAGAAGTGTTTCATAGCTACACAAGTCCTGATACTGACAGAATATCCTCTGAAGTGACAGAGCCAGTTTTTCGTCTAGCATGAAGCCATACAGCTCCTTTTATTTTGCTAGAATTAAGTTTTCTTAGACCAGTTATGGGTACAGCCCATAACTTCAGGCAACTAATGCTGAAACATTAACACGAAGCTTTGGAAGGAAAATCCTGTTGTTACTGTACAAACAGAACATAGCATCCACTTTCACAGTGGCTTGCACTGCTCTATACATAACGGCATGCTTACACAGCCAGAGATTTTACCATGAGTCTAGATATCTGTAAAACGTCAAAACCCTCCTTTGTTATTCTGTGAAAGCCTTCGTGGGCAATGATTTGCATTATTCCCAAAACAGGGGCATGCATATATACCCATGGAAGAAAAGTAATGAAATACAGTCCATGGGATGAAAAGAAACTTGTGATTTCAGGAAAAAAGAGCTTAAAATTTACTGGTTACGCTGGATTAATGACGTTTTTCTACTGCTAGGAACAAACCAGTAGATACCCAAGGACCTACACAGTTTCTCTCCCGAATGCAACCAACCTTTTGACCAGTTTCTCATTCAGACAATACTTCACCCAAAGTGTTGAAAATTTCTGGACTTTCAACACCTGGGGCAGTGGGAAGGAGACACGCTTGGTTACCAATCCCTGTAGAGAACTGCTTCAGCAAAACCTCAGAAATAGAGTTGTAGGAGATCCGTTGCAATCCAACTCTTTCTAGCAACATTTTTGCCACTCCTCACCTACCGCTGAAAGAGGATTTGGTACTGCAAACCCTTGCTCGCATGACCAGCTCCTCTCACATCTGCTTCCCAATCCCTGTAGGAGCAGTGTTAATCATACAGGGCCTTCCAGAAACTGACCTTTTTTGCTTAATGACATCTAACATCCTCATGTGTTTCCATAAATAAGATATAAGCCATCTGCAGAGATTCTTAAAGAAACTATGACACTAATGACTGAGGGAAAGCGTGGCGAAACAGAAAGGAGAGGAGAGAGATAACAGGGGCATAGGTGGAGACGCAGTCTCTGACCTGGATCTGTTGCTGCAGAAGGTTAATTTTGTGTTGCTGCTGCAGGAGCTGCTGCTGTTGTCTCGCAATCTGTGGAGAAATTGCACAGAAGAAATGTGAGATACCATTCCTGGAGTTGGTACATAGCAAACTTCCACCCTGCTTGGTTCTTTAAACTGCTCTATGAAGCTAGGAAGCCTCCAAATGCCGGTGGCAACAGCCTGGACTGCTGCAGAAGCAAGGGGCTCACGTTCAGGAGCAACTCACAGCTGGTACTCGTGTGAAAGGGAATCTGACGGAAAATACTGTGCCCGATATTAAGAGGAGGACTGATGCAAATGTCTCTCCTCTCTTGTTATCTGAAATAGCATTGCTAAAATCGCCCAAAAGTGAGCACTCATTTGCTCCCATTTGCTAGAGGAAGAACAACACTGGCAGAGAAGCTGGAAAATAGTAGCAGAAGGCAGGAAAGGCAAAAAAGTAGGATGAGCAGTAATATTGTTTTTATGTTTGGTACCACCCATTCAAAAATTCCAAAAAACTGAAATCTGACACCCAGGAGGATGGTGTCAGCGTGCCCATTTCCTTGATGCAGAAACAGACACAAAGAGACTGGAATGGGGTTTGGGAAAATCACTGACTTCAACCTGTGTATCAGCTGAAAGGAGCTAAGGGGGCACTACAAGGCGACACAGCTCAGCACTGACACTGATTTGTTGAAGCCGACGGAGTAGTTATCATCTCCTCTCAAAGTCATCCATGTTTTCCATAAGGACTTCCATCCTTTCTCTCCACTGACTACGTGATTGGGAACCTTACTGTAGGCACATTTTATATACAGCGAAGGAAAAAACAGACAGCAACGGAACCAAATTAGAGCTCTCGGAGAACGGACGGAGATAAACCATTCTATACCTCAAACGTAAAAAGCAAACTTGAAAAACTTTCATTTGAGTCATCACAAAAGCTCTGCCCTCATGAACAGCTAGCACAGCAGTACAAACATCAGAAGGAGTATTGCTCTCCCAGTGTGGTATGTGTACACACCTCGGGGTCAGATGGAAACTTATACATACTTACTGGGAGGAATTTTGGGCATTCTTCCCCTTAGGTCTTTTCTTTCATTTCTATTGTTAAAGTATTAGCATAAGAAACACTCACTCATAGCTAACTCTACATCTAAAAGATTAAATGTTGTCTTTCTAAAGCCTCTCTTTGAGCAACCAAAATATTTCTTATCAATACATTTTGAAAGTTTGGTTATTTTAATTTCTATATAACACAGAATTATACCTAATTTCTTAAATTAAAGGAAATCCTTGTTATCCTAACAATAATGCTGCAGGATTTCTTACTGCCTCTTTTCCATTCTCTCTCTTTTCTTTCTCAGTCTCGGACTGTTCAGCCATCCCGTAACAGAAGCAACTTTAAAAGGCAGGGCAAAAGAGACTGCTCCTGCAGGATCTCTCCTTGTGGAAGTATCTCGCCAATTCTACCTTCACACCTTCAACTACTTTCTCCATGTAAACAACAGTATGACACAGATTCTCTAGCTGAATAGATAAGTCACTTTTCCTATTCTCCCTGCGTTGGTTTTCAGGTGTGAGGCCAAAACGTATGGTATTTAAGACAAGGTTTTTAAATAATCAAAAATAGGGAAAACCAAGGCTAGAATGTCTGCAGATGTCAGCAGTGGTTCAGAATCTTAAGACTTGCTTGGTACAATACAAACACTGAAGTATGACAACTATGACAGATTTCAAAGAATTTTGTGAGTTTCATAAAATTCACATAAATGCAATTCTATGATATAAACTCAGATTTCTCAGCAGCTGAAATAAAGGGTCAGGAAAACCAAAATGCTTTCATGTAAGAGGTCTCAGGATGGACTCCTGACAAAATTTTAAACCAGATGTCTAAGTATTCTCTGCTCATGTGCAGGTGCAAAAAAGGGCATTCATTTTTGTGAAAACCTGCACAGTGCAAATACATTAGAAAAGTTGTGTTCTTGCATAAAATATCATGTGTCCATGTGTGCAAGTTGGAACTGTTCATGTGTGAAAACATGTTTGCATTTTCAGTGGAGGGCATATTTGCAAGAGCTGAAAATCAAGCCTCTCAAGTCTAGCAGAAAAAGTGTCACACTTGTTCACTGACTTTATATTCTTCTCCCCCATTTTTTGGCACAGTTGGCAAAACCAACTCTTTCATTCGTCATATTACAACCCAAATGCCTCATTTTGTTCTTTTTATACCTATTCAGCATCATTCAATTCAAGCAGCTTTGGAAGATTATCAGGAGAGCTGAATTTGTACACTTATTTACACTTATTTTTAGAAAAAGCACTCTTGGAAGAGAATACCTCCAAATCGGAAGGAGAGTCTTTAAAAGACAAAGAGCACTATTCTATGTATTGCAAATTAAAGCATTCTTCCAATATGTTTTTGTTTAAACCTCTTCACCTAAGAAAACAAACGGAAGAAAAATTCTGGGTGGAGAGCAAAATTCAGAAGCACCAACCCTAAAAGATAAGCTACTAGAAAGCCCTCCTACAAAATCATTTAAGCTGAAAGCCACTCTAATAATCACTCACCTGTTCCTGTTGCTGCTTAGCCAGCTCCATTTGTTGGCGTTGTTTCTCGATCTGCGATGCAGCCAGTTTCTTCTGTTCATCATGAGCTGCTAGCAGCTGTTCTCGCAAACTGGTCAGCTGATTGATCATACCCATGAGCTGTCTTTCTTTCTCAGCGAGGCTTTCTGGAGTCCCTGGGCATCATATGGTGGGAGGGGGGGGAAAGGTAAAGAGAAGAGAGGAAATTTAGAGCTAGCCAGGTTTTTATTTTGCAGCTTTGCTGTAAGCAAAGCTTTAGCAGAACAAAAGAGCAGCAGCGTATTGCAGTACACTGCATATTAAGACCTGTCCTTCTACAGGAAAATGAGCCACGAAGGATCACAGGCTTTGATCTGGTGACCTCCTTCAGTGTTTCTTTGTCCTTTCATCTATGTTCCGTTGCCTTTTTTATCAGAGTAATGGGGGAAAAATACTGTCTGTTTTGAGTTTCCAATTTTAAACCTTGCTTACATTTCGCGGGGATCAAAATCAACGCTTCCAGTTTTGAAAGACAACTACATTTTTGTCAGAAACTTCTGTCAACGATGCGTCGATGCTTTGACGCTTACAGAGGCTGTAAGGTGCCTATTAACACCCCTCTATGATCAAGGCAAAGCAGAGGAGTCTTCTGGGTGCTGGGTACTTCTCCAGCTCCCCACGCCCAGCTTTCTCACCGTTGCCGGCACACCACACGCCAACTGTCAGGACGCTACCTGCTGTATCGGCTACAGCTGCCCTGATTAGGATGAAATTATACAGTATTTCAATTGTGAGTAACTACTATTGCTGTTGCTGCCACTGATGAGTATTTTTTAAGGAAAAAGCCTTGCATAAACGTATCAGAAAAACTGAGTTAAACGCAACTCACCGTCTCTCTCAATTGTACTGTCATTAGATGGTTTTTATAGCAGAGTTCAGCAGACACAGACAGAGGATCTGACTACCTCACTCATACTCACTCTGTAAAAATTCTCCTTCTACCCAGAATGACAGTGGTTATAAGGGAAAGAAAAAATTCCAAGAAAAATCAAAAGCTATGAATCACACGCTAAAAGAAAAAATAGCACTATTAGTATATCCAATATCATTTGACTTTGAATTTAAAAGACCAGAAAATATGTGTAGCGGCTAATCCACAGGTATCTCCAATACCACCACACCCTCACACATGAGTCAGATGCTATGAAACTCTTCCTCTAAAAAGCTTTAGGAAAGGATTAAGGCTATCAGTGTCCATGCTGCCTCTAAAAATAGCCTGCTTTTGGGACAACCCTGCCACACAAACCTTTCTCAAACAGAGGAAGCATTCTTCTGTCAATGTCACCAGTGCTCTCCAAGTGAAAAAAAAAAAGAAGAAAAATTGGCGACTATACTAAACGTGTTCCTAGCCAACTATCAGTCAGACATGGAAAAGAGCTACTGGTAATAGCTCATTTAGTCTACCCCCCTGCCAGTGCAGCAATGTTCCCTACAGTATATTTACTACAGCTTTCTAGATTGGATTGAAATGTCTGAAATGGTGAATCATCTACCGCTTTCTTTGGAAGACTGTACCACAGCCTTAGAGGCATCACTGTTAGGGTTCTTTGCTTGATAGTTTAATTTACAGCCACTTATGTCAACCTTGGGCTCCCAAGCAGCATGGTCAGGTCAGCCAAATCCAAGCCTTTAAATGCATTTGTAGACAGCCATGTACAAGTGGCAAATCACATATGAAGGAAATGTAACTTGGTTAACTTTTTATTACGATGCCAGAGATTTATGTGAAAATATTCTCATCATGTAACAAAGAACTACAGCAGAATATTCTCAGATGTAGTCTCCAAAAAAACTGTGGTACAAGCTGGAAACTTGAGAAACACACTGAATCAGAAACCATAGGACTTCAAACCTGTTCTGTTAAAAGCTGTGAGAAAGAATGGAAGCCAGTGCTAAAATACTAACACTGCTGAAGAAAACGCTGTTAACTTACATTTTTTATTTCAAATACCGGAGATGGAGAACTGCTACAAGTTATGTATTTTTCACCTGCCCATACAATTCATCAGAAACATCTATTGCCACTCTTCCATCCTCCATTTGTTTTTTCCCTAGGAGAAAGGGTCCAGTGTTTCCAAGTGGCATAGAAGAATTACTCCAAAAGGCAGCCCCTTCCTTGTCCTGTCTGGGCTAGCATGCCAGTTTAATGTAATGTTCATCTAATGAAGACTGTATCGGTACACTGATACTGGCAATGTCACTCACTGGCCACACCGAAACATCCGAAAACCAAGTATTTTCTTTATTTATTCAGGAGGTATTTTATTCCTAACCTTTACTGAGGGCGGTGTGTGTGCGAGAAAGAGAGGGAGAAAGACCTAGAGAAAGAAGGAATACACAGGACTGGCTCAGTCCTAAAGTTAGGGTAAGCAAAAAGAAATCACTGCCAAATAAACTGTTTGACAAATATACTGACGCACATCAAAGATCTCCAGCCATTTATGGTTCATCAGTGTATTTTGAGCTCCTACAGTAGCTTTCAGTTGGGAATCAAAAAGCACTTTGTAAAGTTAAATTAATCCCCACCACACCTTTGCAAGGTGGAAAAATGTTTCCATATGTGTAAACTCACAGACAGAGGGGTCACAGAGCTAGTTACCGACAGCAGCAGAAAAAGCAATGCTGGCGCCCAGCCCCGCGCTGCAAAGCTCAGGCTGTGCTTCCCGCGCGCGATGCCGAACTACTGCGCGACCGTGGGGCCACCTGCCTACTGCCGGCTCTTCTTCAGCCTGATTTACCGCGAGGGGAGCAAAAGAACTTCTTCCCTGGAAAAACAACAGCTTCAAATAAACGGGAGGAACGAGAGGAAAGTCTGGATCAAGTAGGAGCAAGCGGTCAGGGCAGGGAAGTGCCAGTGCAGGCTCCGGAGCTGCAGGCACACCACAGCCGCGCAGCTGGGGACAAATCCACCAAACTTCATTCGGTCTCTTCATTGTTACTCAGTTTTTAAAGAAACTCTGAGATGCCCAAAGGGAGTGCTTTATGTACTAGCTTAGTAAGTACAACATAGAATTTCTTTGGCTTATACACAGGAGTGGAGGTAGACTGGCAAAGGGCAGCCTTCTTCCATTGTATTTCTTGAGCAATTTCAGTTTGCCAATAAACCGAACGGGAGAACTTATCACTGTCAACTTTTTAAAAAAAAAATCTTTTGTTGGAGAATACTTTCTGGAAAATATGGCTTAGCAGGCACTTTATTTTCACGTGATTAGCCTGTCCTTCCAATAACTTCAATAATACTCCATTACAATTTCAGTTGTTCGAGGTATCACTCCTTGCAAAATCAGTCCTCGGACAGCCATGCTCTCAAGCAACCTGCACAAAATCTACACGAGAGACCGGGTGTGTGGGTCTACTGGGAGATGGCGAGTTCTGGGGTAGATTTCCCCTTGCCTTACCCACACATTCATATAAGGCCCATTGGTGATGAATCGCAGATAGTTTTGAGGTTTCTTGCAGATGACTGATGGCTTATAAAAGGGTTAAAATTAAAAAGAAGAATTGAATCGGACTGTCTTGATCATAACATAAAGTGTTGCCATTTAGTTTAAGTCTGGTATTTTTGGCTACCCTTACTACCTAGCACACCTTTTCTGTAATTTCTGTTATGGAAATGGTCAACAGAACTGCCATTTCACAGTTGCTATTCATAAACTATTTAGCTTGCATAACAATTGAAGGCCAAATTATATTTGATGTTATTTACGCAATAGTAAGCTAAGGGGAACAGCTTGGTCACTACGTAAGTACACTCAGTGATACGAATTTTTTCTGGTGTACTAAAACGCACTGCAGAGCTAGAGCACCAGTTGCCATTTTTGCATCCCTTTCTAGAGGCTGCAGATTGCGGGTAGGCCAGGACAGTGGACTTCTGTCCCAGCACCGCTATGTTCTCTCTGCTCACCCGCATGAGATCTAAACCTTTATCACTGTGTGAAGTGCCTTGGCAGCTACAGGATTTCCAGTTTAAGAATTCTGTAGCTTACAGTGCAAAACGTGTCAGTATTTTAAGTAACTACAACGCCGCCGCACACAGACAGTTGCTTAAATCATGATACTTGGGAATTAATGAAGTGTCCCCGCGGCTGCTAACACTGCTAGAACTCGGGAGGAGGTGCAAACCTCAGCGAGGATAAGCCACCAGCCCCAGCAGCCACCTTCAGCCGGCTCACTATCGAACTCACTTAGAGCTGCTCCAAGTAGTACAAAGTTGGGAACGTTTCTGGAGCTGGCCTGTGCTCCACCCACAATATCCGTACAGTTGCAGTTCTTTCACTCGAGCCATGCAGCGTGGCTGGGAGAAAAACCAAGCGCCCATTATCTCAGCGTACAACTTGACGGCAAGCTAGCCCAAATTCGCACAGGTATTGAGTGAGCAGTAAAAGGAGAGTGGCTTACATCAATGACTCCCTCAAAAATTACTCTTAATTACCATCAGATCCACAACAAATAGATATTGCACATTTTATGTTTAACAAACCTTCTAACCGCCGGACCACTTGCCTTTCAGGAGATGGCTGTAGGTGCTCATACTGTTCTCGCTGTACTCTACCACTGCAATGGCAAAATGTGGACTTTTCTCAACTTATCAAAACAACTCAGGCAAGAGAGCATCAAAGTATACACTACGGGTTGAACAGCCCAAGAAAAGATGCTTTCCAGATGCGTCAGCTTATTCTCTACCACCACTAAAAACAGATTCGGAAAGAAAAAAAACATGTTGTGGATGCAACACCCACAGCAGATGGCAATAAAAGAAGACTCAAATTAGTGGCATTCTGTATCGCCAAACCTAAACTTCATCTCAGATCAACACTATCCATAATAGTGTTTAAGTAGTAAAAGAAATTTACTCAAATGTGAAATAAACTATTACACATTCTTAGTTCTGATTCACAGTCTCAGACTGGCAGTGACAGTAACATTTTAATAAACATTAGAATGAAGACACCAATATGACCAAATGACACACTTAAAGTGAGAAAATGAACAGGAGAAACCTTGGCATATCCACCCAAAACAGAACCAAAGCAAAAAAAAAAAGGCAGAGAAACGGCTTTTGCAATCAAAACAGTAAATACTTTATTATAATTTATTAGACAGAATGAGAATGTAAATGAGAAATCAGGAAAGCCAATATTTTCTTTAACAGGCATTTTAAGCTTTTGCTGCGGATGCTCAAGCGAGGAGAATGTTTGCTTGCAGGCAGCTTGCAAGGGGCAGAGACATGGCGAGGCTCTCCGTCCCTCCGACACGTCTCAGCCAAACTGCTAGGAATGCCATCAGGCAGGGGTGCTCGCGCGCACGCTCACACACACCCAGACAGACAGCGAAATTTATCCCTCGAGTCAGTTTACTATCACAGTAATTACGTAAATAGCTTTTGAACTGTCAGCATCTGTCTTTCAAAGAAAAATCAAAGAAAACAATGTGCGAGTACAAAGCCTGGAAGACACAATGATGATGCATTACGTTCATATCATTAACTATGGTTGCAAAAGAAAAAAAATCCTCCTGTATCTGCAAAGCTTTGTAGGGGAAAACGAAAACATTAAATGGAAATAAGCATAGTCTGAAGTACTCTGTATTCAAATAACATTAAGATATACAATAATAACTAGAGCATGCAGTATAGAGCAATTTTTAATTTCAAAGCATTAGTTAATCGATCTTCTTGAAGACTGTGAGCAGGCAGAAAGGTAGTGGCATGCCTTACTCATATATACATGAAAACTGAGGCGTGAAGTTTTTAGAAACTTGCCTAAAGTCACTCCTAACTTTACCTGCTGTAAGCTTTATTGCCAGCCTCGTTAAAGTCACCAGCAGAACCGTACCAGTAAGGCCAAGAATTTCCCCACTAACTTTAACCAGGAAACATATTATAGAAATAATTCAATCTTTGCTTGACCTGGTTTGATAGCAGGTAGGGTCCTAGCTAAAGGAACTCTATGAAAGAAGCAATTACTCATGCCATGCAGCTAACGAAGCGACAGAACCATGCCACAACACAGTTTCTGTCTAACTATGCTCTGATGTAACAACAGTGCGACGAGGACATAACTACAGCCCATACACTAGCTAAAAACAGAGTCATCACTTAGCATTTCCTGCAGCGGTATGTTTTTTCAGTCCCATTTTTAAGCTAGGGATGTAACAGTTTCAATATAAAAATGAAGAAGAGCCAAGAAGCAGGTTTTTCAGACTGAACAGCCTATTAACTAAGCTGTCCTCAGAAGAATTAAACTCCTACTAGCAATAACATTATTACATCCAAGGAATAAATAAGAGTATCAGCAGCCCATAAATAACTATCTTTTATTTAGGGTTTTATTCCCTTATCTTTTCTTGAGAGTTGCATTCTCATCCCATTGCCAACTATTTTTTCTTTCCCCACTCCCCATCCCAGCCAGTTTTAACTTTGCTCTGTCACTTTAGATATCTAAACCCAGTGCTACTCTGCTCGGTAAGGAAACCAGGAAAGTAAAACGGAGAGCCCACCTAGTCGTCTTCTACTGGAAAGCAAACTAATCTTCGTCACGCTCCTCCTAAAAAAAAATCTATTTAAAACCCGATAATAATTTTAAACAGGAGTATTCTCCCCTCGCTGCACAGACGGCTGTGCTGCTGACGTCACCTGAAGCTGTGTATGTGAGGCAATGGGGAGCTGATGTGAGGTGCCTTCAGGAAACGTAGTCTGACAAGCAGATTTACCTGGCTGAGGTAAGTTCAGAATTTAAACTCTTCTTTCCTGTGCCTTTGAACAGAAATGTCAAATGTTTATGATCAAGCAATGAGTATGTACTGAAAATTATGTGCTTGCTGGTACGTATTTGTGGGTGAGTGTGGGTATGTGCTCATGCACGTGTGCAAACTCCCTTGATGCTTCCCTCATCGATATTTCAGAGTGTTTTAGTACAGACTTGCACAGAGTTTTATTATGGACTCGCACACAGCTTTTCAGGCCAGTAAATCTTGGAGCTGCCAGGACACAAACATCTAAAAATTGGCATTTTTCATTAAGCATTTAAGCCAACTTTACTATGCAATGACTGCCATCCCTTACAACTACCTACCTTGCTAAATTAAATGACTTAATCTGATTGATATGGGAAGTCAGCATAATAAAAGAAAACTTTCTCACTGCTTTTTACTCAGCAAGCCACAGCCACCAGAAAAAGAAATAATGAAAAAAATGCCCAGAATTCAAACTGATTTGTCTGTACCTAAAGATTTACGTAATAAATCTTTTCTGTTTGACAAATACAAGTCCTTTGTAGAACAGCCAGCTAGAACACAGTTATTTATTTCAGCATATGGACAGTCTTAATCTTTTAGGTTTCAGTGGAAGACTTTGCAGAATGAATAAAAACAAATGATGAACAGTTACCATCTTTTGCCATTACTACCCTCCAGAATTAATATTCTGTGGGGACAAAAAACTTAGCCGTCTGCTCTGCAGCAGACCGACACATTGCTACTTTGCAACGCTGGAAAGAAGTCGTCAGTGAGTATTCTTTATTTGCTGTCAGAAAAAGTTTTGGTACAGCAGACTGCGAACAAAGCTCGGTGTTCAACCAGGTTAGTAACTTATTGTCAAGGTTACAAAAGGAATAGACAACATTTGCATTGAGACTATTTCTCAGAGGCTATTCATTGTTTTACTGTCTAGACAACAAGCTAGAATTAGGCCAGAGGAATGGCGTTTGCTGCTGGACTTTTATGCAGCAGCAGGAAAAACAGTAAAAAATATGTATGTATATTTGCTTTACTTCAACAAACTGGTAATTGTGGTTCAACAACATTCATCTCTATCAGCACATCTTTCAGGTAATTTTAGCACAAAGAACCACCAATTTAGGTCCCTTTTGCCATCCAACCTCCGGATGATTTTTAAATATAGTGGTTTGGCCTCCATATGTTCAAATAAAATAATGCCATTGGCATTTGCTACTTTGATTAGTTCAATTTTATTCTATTTTCTCTATTAATATCACTTCTTGAAAATAAAAGTTGTATTTGATCTAAATAGAAACTGATTTTTTCTGATCAAGTATCTTCACATTAAAAAAATATAAATCTGGAACAGCCTGAATTTGTCACAAATTCACATTTTTTGCAGTTTAGATGCTTTAACTTTAAATGCTCCAACCCTCCTTCCACAGATACTACCCTCAACCAACCTCCCTTTCCAGGGTCAAACAGGAACAGCTCCATCCGCTCACAATCTCCATTTCAGGCTTTCATCTGGCCTGAAAGAAGTTCTGCGTTGGTGTGGCTCACTTGGCACCGTCTACTTCTCTGCAGCCTGAGAGTATCACATTGCATTGTGATCAGCCTCCACTATTTCGGCATCTGCCAAATTTCCTCTCAAAACTTGGGCTCCGCTGTGTGCCACTCAGCAGGCTTCCCCCCCCCAGCACTTTGGAGATATTAATAACGCACTAAAGCTCACTGTCAGCAATTTGCTACTATTTAACACCCCCCAAAAATAAACACAGAGAAGATACTAAGTCGGTTGCAATAAATATTGATTTTATCACAGTCAGAAGCCAACAACCAGACATATCTTACCTCCTTCCCTCATGACTCTCTCACCCTCCTTCTCTCCCCACTCCCAAACACAATACCATCCACAAAAGATAATGCAAAGAGCCCACATCTGACACAAGTTCACAAACATTTTTCAACCATTAATTTGCAAATGCAAAATTCACACAGCTCCTAAGAAAGTGCACAGCTTTCGCACATATCCTGGGGATCTGCACTTTATTAGTCAAAGGTTTAAACCCAGCGTATTCCCCATGAATAATCTCTCTCCCCTTCCCCCCCCTTCCCCCTGTCCACATCTAAATGCAGAATCCCCAGCTTCCTTGCCTTCAGCTACAGATTATGCGATCCAAAGTGTCACTCACTGGATTACTGCACATAACCTGAGCACCACCCGAAGCTTACTTGTCTTCAACTTGTCCAGCATTACTTAAATGGAATTATCCAGCACAATCCATATACTGAATCTGCATAGCCCACTTATCTCAAGATTCTGTGTGTCACCTACCAGATTATCAGTTTTAATCCATACATTGAATCTACATAACATATGTCTTTAATTCATGTGCTCTGATGAGCTATAGTATCGCTGAATGGATTATTTCTCTTTATCCATTATTGGCAGTCGTAACAGCGTTCACTGCACACTCTCTCCTGCCCCATCTTCCACACATACAAGCATGATTAGAGTCTTCGGCAAACACAGCTCTATCACACATCAAACACAGCTTGCTATAATACCTGCACTGATCCTTCACGCAACTCGGAACCCAGTTGCTCGCACAAAACAAACGCGTTATCATGCATTAAAGATTAATATTGGTAGGCTAATCTTGCTTTCAATCACATTTACAAATCAGTAGTTACTCCACCACAGTCTTTGGAGTCACCCAGATTTAAGGGGCTACAACGAAGAGCTGATTTTACCCTAATGACAATCCCTTTCACAGCGAGTGCGGAAAACACTTCACCTAAGTTGTTTAGGAACGAACCTGCACAACAGAGAAGAATTTTCAAACAACAAAAAAAATCAGGTTCAGGCTTGCCCGGTCTTTCTTGAGAGATTCAGGCGCAATCACTGTTAACAATGCCTTCACTTCAACTGAAAACCAACTCGGTAAGATTAGAAGTCAGTTTAGCCTTTTGTTCCACACACCTATTCAAAATTCGCTAAGTGGGGAACATATAAAATATGTATTATTATTTCTTGACAACTCTCGATAAGCGAGAGATGGAAGAGATTAGCAGAAAGACTTTGTGTACACTGGGGAAGTCTTAAAAGGAGTTCTCTCATCAAGGTTAAAGCTGCCTCACTCACATGGGCTCTAGCAAGACCGAGCACCTCATGATACGCCTGCCCACCCGGGGGGCTGGCACCACTCCCCGAAGTCTTCTCAGAGGAGACCCAACACCAGCGAAACAGAAGTTTCGTGTTTGTTTTCTAAGTATGGGGACGGCCACTGACACTAACGAGCGTGGAAATAAACTTCTTATACCTTTTCCCATGAAGGGTCCCCCCCCACACATGCTGCATCTGCTGCAGCTGGTAACGCTGCTTTGGAGGAAAACAACCACTTCCACTCTGCAGCGCGCAGGTACCAGGCAGCTATGCCGAAAGCAGAAAGGGGCTATAAGTTTCCTCCCTGTAGATGATCGGTTTGAGACCTGAAGTTCTCTCTGCTCCACTGAATCCAATAAACTGCATTATCCATTAATAATCCAGAGGCCTTTTGAGCACTGTTCTTGAATATGATGGATATAAGTAAGTTTGAACAGGCTTTAACCAATTCAATATACAGTTTTACACTTATATTGTAAAATATTTCAGTTTATTGGCATGTTTTGTGGGTTTTATTAGACTGACTTGTTTTCAACAGAATAAGAATTCCACAGATTTCAAAACAGAATTTAAGAAATCTCCAGAGCCAAACTTGTACTATTTAGTCCCAGACCACCTCTCTAAACAAACAGAGGCATTTCAGTTAGAATTTCTACAGGCATGAAAGGTTCTAGATTTTGCCCCATTTTAAGTTTAAGAGTATTCCCTCACAGTACCTTTCAGTCAAGCCCCAGAAAAAAATATTACATTCCCTTTTCCATTAGTAACCGGATATATATAGATCCTTCTAACTGTGATCTTGAAGTTTGCAGCTAAGACCTCTGCAGATACTCGGTGATGGTTCTCCCATTTTACAGGCGTGCAGACGAAGTAGGGGGGGGGGCTTAAAGTAGCTGCCGAAAGTAACAAAGCAAGTAAGAGGAACAAATATATTTTGAATACAAAACGTGCGAGGCTGGTGACTTCCAGTTATTCACGGTCTCTCCTATCTTTAATAAAAAATTAACTGCTTTCTAAATTAAAAGAAATAACACTAATAGAAAATAAAGTCTTCTGCTTCATTTCCCTTTCTTTTCATCTCTCCCAGAGAATAAAACTCAATGGCAATAACACAGACTCGGGCATTAACAATATGTAGCCTAGTGCTGAGACTTTAGCACATGACGTACTAAAACTCCCCCAGATCTAATGAAAAACACAATGAAATTTTGAACAGTTAAATGGAAAAAACTATTCAGTGCATAAGACAGTTGGGCAGTACAGCTTCTAGTGCTGTCTGCATTCCAGGGTGTATTAATAATAAGACACTACTTGTGCAGGGTTTCCAAATATCACTAATAGAGAAATGAAGGGGGGGGGGGGGGGGGAAAAGCAGCTGCCAAGCCAAATACAGGCAGAAGTTAATTAAAAAATCACAACTGGAAAACTTAAAAATTCTATGTTCCTATATTTAGGACAGAACCATTTTCTAGCGTAATATATGGGTGTTTGCACACGCATATGTGAGTCTAGCACAGCTCAACTTGCACACCTTTCATGCTGCCTCACTAAATACAGCTGCAATACAGCTGAGCCATTGTTTGTTGGCCGCTCATGGCTGGCGGTGCCATGAAAACCGCATTCCTGGGCACTAAATAATCAGCCTGCCTGACCCCCCAAGAACCTGTAAGTCAAATACATTTACCCCCAGAGGGCAATGCTCTATTGTATCCTCCCTCCTTTCTAGCCACCTAGGAACAATGGACAATAATTGCAACTGTCACGGCAGTCAGTAGGAAAAATAAACCAGTGCCTGTTTTCACAGCTTACTGCCAAACCTGATCCAAACACCTAATAACCATGCCCCCAACCATAGAACCACGGTTGTGCTAAAAAGCTTCAGATGTGAGGCTTTTGAACACAGCTACAGAACAATATCTTGACTTGTGTTCAAAATACGAAGCTAAAAAACAAAAATTAAAGCAAAGCAAACTCTTCTTTGAGGTTGTGCTGTTGCTCCCCATCCTCCCCCCAGGCAAGACTGAAAGGACCGCTGAATTTCTTTCGTGCTTGCATATAGCCGCTGCTGCCGCTTTCAAGTTTAGCTTGTGAAAGGGAAAGCGAGGAAAGGAGAAAAAAGATTGCCCTCAAACAGAACAAGATCATAAGGACTGGGACCAGACCGCCTTCTCAGCGCACAGCACTTCTCGGAGCAGCATTCCCCAGTCCAAAGGCAGAGGAAAATCGCTGGGAGTCCTTCTAAAGGCTCCAGCAAATCAAGAGTTAAAGAGGCTCCAGGCAACATGCAAAAACTGCTCAAATACACACCCAGAAGTGGATCTGAAAGCCGCCTGTGTACTTTGGGCCTGAAACATCTTAAAGATTCATCTGTTCATGGCAGATGATGATGTTACTTTAAAACAACATGCTTTTAAAAACCAGAACTCGCAGGTAAGCCCAGCGGCTACCCCACCTCTTGACGACCTGTTGCTTTATGCGCATGGACAAAACGTGCTCAGCAGGAATAAAGAACCCAGGGTTTGGTCCTCTGTTATAATAATAATATCTCAGCCTATTTGGGGCTGAAGCACTGTATTCTGTTTTAAAGTTATTCTACGTATGCACTGAACATATATTTCTGAATTACGGCCTCTTAGGGAGAAGCTAGGGGAAGCAAGTGGCATACTTTCCTACTTGTGTAAGTCAGTGGACTAGCACAAACTAATGCCGGCGGCTTACTGGTGACAAGCTGGAAGGTACATATAATAAAAATAACACTATCTTTGCACATGTACCAATACATTAACCTCCGAGAGCACGTCACGTTGTATTCTTTACTGAACACTGCCCACCTTTTGCGCAGAAGGTCCTTAAACCTGCCAGGCACGACGTTTGGGTGCCTGCCCGAATGAGGATCTCAGTATCGGGGACAACATTAGTGAGCAAACAAACCAAAAACAATAGAGAGAAATGAAATCTAGTTTAGAAACATAAAAGAAGGGTTCAATTTTAATCTCATTCTACTTTCACATTTCCAAAACAACAGTGGCTTGGATTTTGCTACTCCAGATGTACACCGATATAAACAGGAGAAGAATTGGAGTCACTGTTTCTTTTCAGAGTGATAATGGCTGCTCTACAAAGCTAAAATTTTTGACACGCGTGTATTTTGAGTTGGTTCCTCATTGCAAGCACTGGAAGAATAACCATAAAAATATTAAACTACATGAAAACAAACAACTACAGGTTCCCTAAAATGACGTCACATATATAAAATGGGGAAATATCTTGGCAAAGCAGAAGCTACTGCTGCTGGAGAGTGGTCAAATTTTGTCATTTTCCTTCTGGAGTATGGCTTTAAAAGAACACGCTTTAGCGCACAGATGTTGTACACTGTCTTTGAAAATCTGCACTGGCTAATTTCGGTACCTAGAGGTATCATTACACAAACTTTGCTCTCTTTTTTTTTTTTTTTCCTACACGCAGAAAAGTCAAAAAAACCCCACATCATCAAAATCTGTCCAAAAATTAACCAGGACTTCTGATCACCCTCAGATTTCAGAAGCTGAGCTGTGCTGTACTCTGATACCACATAAGCTTGTGTTTGATATGTGATTTGACTTTTTCCACCCCAACTCAGCTAGAGGACGTGTCTCCTTATAACACAAAATGATACATGCAACAAAAGCTTTATGGAAGTTCGTTCACTTAGGGCGATTTATATCAATCACAGATGGGGAGCATACAGTTCATTTAATCCCCAGATTATAATGTTTCAAGGGAAGGGGAAGAGGAGCAAACGAACAAAGTTCGATAAAGTCAGCAATACCTGTATACTCATTCTCAATTTGCTTTAGCACAGAAACAGCGTTACCTTTTATTTCTCCAAAGTTCCCTGATCCCATGGCAAGAAGCTTGTCTTTCCAGTCCTTTGATAGTAGCTTTTCAATACTGGGAGTTTCTGAGTGAAGGGGGGGAAAAAAAATGTAAGCAAATCAACATGACCGTCTCCACAATAGAACTCATTAAAAGTCTATCTGCTAAAAATAAGGCCAACCCTGTTCTGGGCCCCAGTTCGTAATGACTTCATCAACAAACTGATAAGGGGGGAGGGGGGAGAGGGAAAAAGAAAAAAAAAAAAAAAGATTGTGCTTTGTCACCTGCTGTTTCAAAACCATTAGCTTTTTCCTCTGGTGGAACAAAGCCCCGGTAATTCTGTATGACAATGGGCGCATATAAACCTGCAGCTCATTGTTTTTCAATTTGGTGAACAAGTTGCTGCCTATAATGGATGCCTGTCAATTTCTGGGTGTTAGTCTGCAGTCAAAAAATAATTATGTTGATAAAATGCAGAGTAAAGAGAGAGAGAGAGAGGGAAAGAGAGAGAGAGAAGCAAAGAATTAGCTCCTAAATCTGCTACATGTAATTATATCCCTCTGAGTGTTTACAATTACATCCACTTTATAATGTGTGTTTAAACATGGTGTGGTGGTAAGCATACTGTGGAAAGATTTTCCAGTAACACACACACTACAAATAATAATAAAAAGTTGGGTATGAAAAAAGCTTTAAAAGATTGCAAAATCCAGAGGGAGAAAAGGCATCGCTTAGAATGGAAACCCATTATTTGCTCATTTCAGATTCTATCGCTTCCTTTAAAAAATAAAATAAAATAAAACGCATTCGTTCAGTATTTCCAGGAGAAACGCGGCGAGGGTGTGGATGGGTCTGATATTTATGTCTGTAACTCTCGCGTCCTGACCTCTTTTTGTGTAGCGTTTTAATGCATAAGTAAATATAAATGCTAATAAAATTCCGAGAGCATTAAACTCCATTCCAAACAATGTAATTGTATATTCTTGTCAGCATTTAGATGGGTACACAATTACAATAGCTTTCAATCCCACGATTAGCACCGCATTCAGTTCGGGAATGGAGTGTACTAAAAGATAAGTGTCCCAGTATGCTCCATCTAAATAACAATACCCGCACTTATTATCTGGATCTAAGACATATACCGCCATTCTCCACAGCCCTGTTTATGTCTATTTGTATTGGTTCAGGCGTTTGTTTACCCCCTGCCAGGAGCATAAAGGGAGCACACGTTAACTTAGCAAAGGGACCGTCTGGCCTAGAGACCATACAATTATTAGCAACTGGTTAATTCTCCCCGCGCTAAAACCCATTACGAGCAACCTTCATTATCTCTCGCTCGGCTCCCTCCGCCTCCTTCCCCGCAGCCCCGACCCGGCGCCCGGGGACACCCCGCTCCCCGCCCCCGGGGGGGGGGGGGTCACGCCCGGCCCGGAGCCCCCGGCAGCAGCGGAGGGGACTCCTTCCCCGCGCCCGCTGGTCCCCCGCGGCACCGGCGCGCTGCCCGGCCTCGGGCTCGCGGGATAGCCCCGCGTTGGAGCTTTCTATCGGAAACCCCAAGACCGGGCGTTACGCCCTCACGGAGCGGGCGGGAGCAGCCATCAGCCCCGGGGCTGAGGCGGCGCAGGCCCCTCGGAAGTCTGCCGCTCCCCCGGCCCTACCGGGACAGGGCAAGCGAACACCGCCGCTCGCTTGGTGTTTTTTTGTTTTGTTTTGGTGGTGTTTTTACTTTGCCCCGCGCTTTTCAAAAACCGCTCCCGCCCGAGCAGCGCGGAGGCAGGCCGGCGCGAAGGCGGGTTTCGCGGCAGCGGGGGCCGCCGGTCCCCGACAGCTACCGACCCCTCGCCACGCAGGAACGCGGCCCCCGAGAGCCGCTGCGGGCTGACACCAGGCCCCGCAGCCTGCGGGCACCGAGAGCGGCCCGCCTGACTCTGAGCTCCACTGCCGGCAAAGCCCACGGCAGAGCTCTTCCCCCCGCGATCAAAACACCGCGGCGGCGCCGAACCCCCCGCCTCAGAGCAACGGCAGCCGCCGCCCGGGGCTCCCCGCCCGCGGGGCCCGGCCCGGCTCGGGGAGCGGCGGCGGGACGGGACCCGGCAACGGAACCGCTGCGAGGACGGGGCGGATCTCGGCCGCGAGTCACGGCCAGGGGCGGGAGAGGCCAAATGGCACAGTCCCAACGGTAACGACGCGTCCGCTCGTCGATGCGGGCAGATGAGTGATGTGAGAATTTAACACGGTTATAAAGCCCCTCAGCAGTCCTGGTGGCATCAAATAGATTGATCTAATCAGCGTTTCCCCTGTTGAAATACTGTACGGTAACTATTTAAAGTAACATCATATAGCTTTTTTTTTTCCCCTTTAAAAACCCTATGTAATCATATTTAATTGATGTGCTAACTTCGTTTCAAACCTCCCCTGACTCGAACCGCAGTCTTTACGCAAGGCACTTCAACGGGATTTTGATACAGAATCAGCAAATAATTGTCCTTCTGCTAATACTGAAAAAGAGCTTTAATTCTGAAAGACAATAGCTTCCCCGCCCCTGTAGCTTTATAGAGCTTAAGAGCTGTATTAAATTACCGCCAGTTTAATTCTATTACATACCGCGTTAACATATTGCACTTACATCAAACACACTATTCATGCATCCAACCTATCACATTTCAGTAACTGCTTGTGAAATACATTATGCTCCAGATCCTGGAAACAAACATTTCTTATGTCATTTATGCACCCCATTAAAAAAAGATTTGAAATTTACACATCTTAAATAAAAATAACTGTTTAAAAGGTTACAACTGTAGAGCTTTCATGAATTATACATAAACAAAGTCATCTTTTGTTCAGGTCTTTTTTTAGACTTCATTGGGAAGATGATGCTCTCAAATTAAGAACAGAAATCAACACTGTATCTTCTTTGCCAAGCACTCGTTCTCTGGATTTACTGGAAAGTCAGTAAAACTTTTAAGGCTTGTCCATATAACGCACAGCTTGACATCGGGAAAGGTGGCCTGCACGCAGCAACTGCCGTTCCCGATCCCTACTCCAACATGTACTCTCCCTCTTGGACTCACCAGAGCAATGCTGCTACGTTCACAACCTGAACTATATTGTGACAGATTTTGGCTCTGCTTCAGGGCAACTATGTACCATGACAATCTATATTAGCATTTCCAAAAAGCTCCACACACAGTGCGCTCTGCCATTCCGAGTATCATGACTCTTCAGAACATCTCCTAATTCCACCTTCGAGAGGAATCCAGGATTAGCCCCACTTCTCCCGAGCCCCACCTGAGCTGAGAAGACCCCCCACTACCTATCTGCAGCATGCAGTACAACGGTTCCAAGTCTATCCACAGCACAGTATGAACACATCTACAAGAGAGTTGTTCATGGGTTGTTTGTGAACAGTAATTCCTTCATATTTGGGAAACATTCTCCTTGTTCCAGACACACTAGGAAAAGCGTTCAGTGCTGTTATAGAGGAGGATTACAGGTAGGGCACCAAAAAGAGCAAGCAAGATAGAAAGAACAACAGGAATCACTAAGTAAATGTTGGTGAAGAAGAGTTAATATTTAAAAAATAATATATACATACTATTTGTTAATATATAAATACTGAATTAATAGAGACACAAATTAATCCACAAAAACGATTTCTGCTGTCTCTATTCAGGACATTCACCAGTCACTAGCTCTTTCTAGAGATATTTACGGCGCATTTTGATTTTCCTGTTTCACCCTTGCCTCCGCTGCTTGCGTATGGTTCCTCGCATTGGTGCGCATGTCAACACCCAGCGGTGAGCAGCCCTCCGACTGTGCCAGCCACCGTGGCAGCAGCACACGGGCCCCTCGGTGCCCCGCACCCTCCCTCCCTCCCTCCCGTGCCAAGCACCACCGAGGCGGACTCCCTCATCTACAACAACGAGACCCGGAGACTGATGCCAGCAGCCAGCAATTCTCAGGCAGGCCTTCAGCGCACAATATGAAACCACTTTCTCAGCGGTGTAGCAGTCCCACGTTGACTGCTCCCGTTTCCACGTACGGATGCATGTGTGCATCCATACCTGTCGGGCACACACACACGCACGCGCACACATGCTGAACTGCTCTGACAGCACTAGAGAGCAAAGCATCTAAACAAATCAACATACAATCCCTTCTTGATCTAACTTCTTGTAAGCTAACAACCACACCGCTGTCCCTCTACTTCTGTATTTGATGTTTAAATATCGCTTCATTGACTTATTTGCTTAAAAGATGTAAAAGTTTTCACACTGAGAAAGGAGCGGTTCGTTTCCAGGAAGCGGCCAAGGCTGCAGAGCCGTAGTAAGAGGCACCATTTTTAGCACTGTCTGCCAGACTTCTATTTAATTCAGTCAGCTTCCAGAAGTTGTGTTATTATTTTTTCAGGCATTGTAACTCCCCTTCGGGAGTGACCTCATCCTACTCTCCGCGCAGATGCACATGTACCTGAACCCGCCTCGGCTGTCTGCCAGACACGCAGTCCCACAGCGCAGCATTCCCTGCAGGCCTAACCTCTCCGGTCACTCTTTTCAATCCATGCTCCAGGGTCACAGTCCTAGAAATCCACTTACAAAAGCTTAGAATGGTCTTCACTGCCAAATCTCTTCCTATTACCTCTTTCTGCTCCTGCTGATTATTTACTAAAAGCAAACTTTGGTCTCATGCAGCTGCCTGCTTCCAGAGAAGGACTGCAATTCCAACGCGCTGTAACAAGGTGCAGGACGGGGGGCCTCCACATTGAGGCACTTCCAGAAGAGCCGTATTTGAAGAGGAAGGGGGAGAGCAAAGCTCTGATGTTATAAACAAGAGAGAACTACAATGAAATGGAAGTGGGCTGGTGTAGCTTGACCTCAAGTTACAAGAATACGAATCCCAGAGCCTCCCACTTGCATGGTGTCTGGGTGCCCGAGCATGGGTGCTCTTTCAAGGAGATGCCCAAAGTGCTCCCTCCTCCATAACTACTGCAAACAGCTCTTGTCCTGGGATGAAAGAGAAAGACTCCTTAGAACAAAGTAAAAGACAGACGTATGGCCTCAGCAAGGATGATGACATGAAGTGTAGCAGAGTGGAGAGAAGCCAGGAGTTGCTCAGTACCCAGCCACACCACCAGATATTTCCTGCCAACACATGTCATTCCTAGAGGAAGGAGTATTTGGTCGGCACAAATGATCATGAATAAACTTTTGCATTGGCTGATACACCTTCCACTCCTGGCAAGTGCCTGCCTTCATATTATGAAAGAGCTGGCAAATACCCTCCATCCATTATTCACCCTTTTCTTCTGCTCCAGTCATAAATACGTTACACCTGTTGGCCACGGTTCCACTCACCGTTTCTACAGCCCTCACCTACCGACGCACCACCCTACGGCACTCTGTTCTCCGTCCGTGCACCACAACAAACCCTTTCTGGTTTAAAGCAGGAAACAAGATTAAGCGTAGATTTTCACTCTCCCTTTAAAAGAGTAGACGAGCACGTATACAGACAGAAGAAATTTCTCTTTTTATGCACCCATTTTTTATTACAAAGGTCTCACCTATACAAAGTCAGAAACAATTTTCACAGCAAAGAAAATAAAGCAACTATTATGAAGAAACGGTTGGTATCAGCAGGTTACATAGACACACAGCATCTGCATACACATATGGTTCTCCATCAACAGAATCATGCTTTTAGGGAACTACTTGCAGCTAGGCAAGACGCTATGAATCACGAGTAGGCACAACACAGAATGTATTTAAATTTGGAAATCAAAGACCACACAACATATACCCTTCTCTTGCCTTCCAGGAAGTACTGAAATTTTCCACCAGTCTAAAAGCATTTTAAACTTTGGAGAAGGCACTAGGAAACGCCTCTATAAATTTAAATATTGTTCAAATGTAGGACATGGTTGCTCAGGTGTGATAAGCAAAAATGTGGTGCAAAGTACAATACTACCTGGGGCTTCTCTGACTGGACAGAAAGTAGCATGCTGTTTGGTTCTTTGGTTGTTGGGTTTTTTTTTTTTTAATACACAAAATGTTTTTTGGTCTTTGGGCACAAACTCACAGGGCCGAAGGAAATAGTCAAGTTTCAATGAGATATTAGGAAGCTATGGTGCTCTAGCCAGCACATCATAGTATGACCACTCTTACTATACCACTCCATCACAACCACTGTGCAGAAAACAGCTGGGCTACTATGTATGTCCATGGGCGGCTTCCAAACCTACTAAAAAGCTCTCTTCTCTGGCAGGAATTACCAGCCTTCCTGCTCGTGGAATCTCCAGTCCCACCCCAGCCACATGTTAGCTCCCATAGCATTTTATTTCAGAGGACAAAATCAACTTCTGTAAGCACAGATGACTGTAGTTGCCTGTGGTGCACAGTGACACCAGATTACCATAGTATTCTTGTCGGACATAGTTGCATGATGGTGTGTACGCTTAATAATACAACAGTTGTTTTCAAGTTGCTGGTTCTCTTTTGCTATACCCATCATGCTACATTAATGAAGTATACACTATATGAATGATAAGACATTCTTACTGTGATTTCTGGCACAAGAGTACTGCTTCTTGTGCTAAAAAAAAAATAATTCATACAGCCAGAAAAGGTCCCATAGCACAATAAAAAATTATTCAGGATTTTTAGATCAAAATCAGTAATCTATGAATGCCACTAAAATCATGATTCTACTCTCTCTACAAATATACAAACACTTATTTTTGCAACTGCTTACCAACGCATACTGCCAGTCTTACAAGAAAGCCACCTAAAAACACAAGGGCGTTTATTAGGAAGGAAGGTCAGAGTAGTCTTCAGATACACTATACTACCAGTTGTTGAACTAATTATCCCTTAGGATGTAAGCGAGGAGCCAGCAAACCACAGCACAAGGCAAGAACACACAGCTAAGCAGGATGGGGGCGGGGGGGGTGGGCACGGGGACTTCTTAAGCCGGGTTTGCAGCCAAAACCAGCATCTCATTCAACTACACCCTCAGGAACAGTCAGGCTATTGTCTGAATTTTTTACAGTTTCCATCACCTGAACGCACTGGCAGTTGCACCGTTAGCTGTGTACTTTCCAGGCTGTCTTGTTTCAACAAATGGTCACCTACTCCAGGGGCAGAGTCACACTCCAGACATGACATGTACAATGCAAAGAAATCAAGCCTGGCATGTAATACCTTCTGCCAGTCCTTCAGTCTCCCAGCAGCAGAGTCTGTGTTTGTTTTGGGGTTACACGGGCAACAGTCAAGATCTTCTCAGCTTCCATCCCCGTTATGGGTATACGGCTTCGGGACAGAGTCTGCTTTGAGAACATGAAAAAAACGGGTATTTCTAAAAGTCTATCTGTCATACACTCTTCCGGACTGACAATGTCTACATCAATAAAATGTCCACGAAGCCCTTCTGAGGCCTACATTCTCGACAAAACCACCTCTTTCACGAATGCAGAGTTGAGGCCGGGAACAAGCCTGCAGCCTCGCTCTCACCTCAGAACAGGGAATTTCAGCTCAATCTCCGTTATCTCCAGCACGCCAACTTGTGGAGCACATACTTCACTGCCTTACACACCGTGGTGACAGCAGACCCCATCACGGCTACTAAGTGTACGCTGACTACCTTCTAAACAGTCACAATCTAGGGTTGGAAGCTGCTATACAATATCTGCCACTTGCTCCACTGCTGTGGGGGTGGCATTCATGTTTGTGTGCCCAGGCATCTGGACAGCGGCGTGCTCCACAAACACCTCCATGAACCTGGCCTTCCACATCCAGCCTGGAGCCGCTGCTGCTTGCCTCACATCGGCACGGAGATGGGGCTGTGTTACTTGCAGGATACCCCCAAAACCACTACAGCTTAATTATTCTGAAGAAACACTGGAACAGTGTAGTTCGTACTCACTGCTCAGTGACCCTCCGTCTAAATCCTTGTCCTTGCAGCTACATAGTAGGATGTGGCCTGTCCTAGCAGCAGACAATTGATTCCATCTGCCTTTCCCGTTCTGCAGAAGAGCAGCTCTGTCCGCCAGAGAAGGGCACACAGAGGCACTGTGAATGGCACTGGATGCCATGCACCGGACAATGTATCTTTTGTCACTGAAATTCTTTGGGACTCAGTGCTTTCCATTCCCAAAGGCATTCAGGAGCATAAATCTCCTTCTGGAAAGGAATTAGGCTCCTGACTGCCTCTGGAGATCCAGGCCAGTGAGTTGGCCGAAAGCGCCGATCGTGAACGCATTCTGCCAAAGGCGGCATTTCACTGGCACAACTGTTGCTGGAACATCTCTTTCAGCATACACAACCTTTAATGGTGATCCCAACTCCCCGCTAACACCATCTTCTCCAGCCCTAATTAAATTAGCAGACAAGAAGGAAGCAAGTTATTTAACCTCACCAAACTTAAAAAAATAAGCCAAATTCTAAAAACACTCCCCGCACCTTCCTTGACATACAAAAATAATACATGAAACAGACTAACTTAATTTCAAAATTTCAAACACCTGAACAGCAACCTTTTCACTTGTCGTTGATGCTACAATTACACCAGTGGGAATCCTTATGAAAAGAAGGGCAACAGTAAAACAAAACAAAACAAAATCTCCTACGCATGAAAAAAGAGAATTTTGTCTTAATCCGTGTTCTTCAGTTTTCTAATGCCTCTTTAATTCCAGGCATCTCTAAATGAAAGAAGGAATTGATTTGCTCAGGAGTGGTCCACCCAGCAAAAAAAAACGTGTCAGTTGACAGGAGGCACTATACCAAGCCTGCGCTTCACCGAAATTCTGAAACCGCAAAGATGTTTTAATATTTCCACAGACTATTTCAAGAGCAACAACATAAAAACAGAGACATCTGGAATTAAATACCATTAAATTTCACTTCAGTTTTATTTTTCTGTCTCAGTTGGACAGAGACACTCCACCGAAATACATATTCCCTTGAAATACATTTTTGTACTTGTGCTACTAACAGAGCCAGCTTCTAATTAAAGGGCCATAATATCCTGTTAATATTAACAGAGGGCAATGTTTTTGGTCTGCTAATTTTTTACATCTTCAGCACATCCTTAATAAGCACGAGGACTTTGAAAAAGCATTCAAGGAGATGACTATAGACTAATCTTTACGAGTATTGACACATCATTAAAGACCTTCTAGGGAGATGCCACGGTTTATCCTTCGACAGAAAAGACCTTTTGTGCTGACCTGTCTCTTTTTAAGTAATTAAACGCTTTCTCGAAAAGACCCTAAAACAAAACCCCGAGAGAACCGAAAAGTATATACTCTAAATAACCGTCAAACATAAATTGAGAACTACGGCGCTTGGCTAGAATTCCAAGGAAACCCTTCTGAAGCTCAGCCGCTCCGCTTCTCAAATCCTAAGTTCAACAGCAGCAGTGTAACCCTTCGCATACAGTTATGAGAGCAGCTTGGCCTAGGAATCCCAAAGCAACTTTTTTAAAAATGGAAAAAAAAAAAAGAAAAAAAAAAAAAAAGAGTGCTGAAGTGCTCGTAATCTTCCTCAAAATGACAAGGACTGTATGTGATGAAGCTGAGGAGGCAATTTTTTTTAAACAGCCTATTTGTCAGCCCTCATTTCCCGCCACCGCGAAGCTGGCAGCTCCGGGCTCCAGCTGCTGAGCTGCGCGGGGAGCTGCGGACACCCGCGGCTCCTTCCCCTCGCAAGGGGGCAAGAGGAGCCTTATTTGCCACCGCAGCAGAGCCACGGGGGGAAAAAAACACAAGAAAGGAGCGAAAAGAAAAGCGAAACCAGTGCTCTGGTGACAAAGCCGCAGCTTCCGCTGCTGAGGGCTGGGCTGGGGCTCGGGGTTCTCTGCGGTTACCGACCGCTGCCCTCGGGCACCGACACGCAGGGCCCCGCCACCGCCGGGGGGGGGCGGCCCGGTCCGGGGAGGCGAGCGGAGCGGGGCTGGCGGCTGGGAGAGCCGCTCTTCCCCAGGGGAGCGGTCCCGCTGCAGCACGGCGCACGTTACCGAACCGATCGCGGGTTTCCACCCTGCCCCCCCCCCCTTTTTTGACAGCTGCCTTCCCATCTCCCCAACAGGTGCCATTAGGCCCCGAACAATGGCGCAGGCTTTTAAGCCGCTGCTGTTGACAAGTGAAAGGGAACAACAAATGGCTCGGTAGTGCTCTTCTCCCCGGGTCACTCAACCAACGGTAATAGTTATTATTTTTATTTATTAGCTCTGCGGCACTGTCCTCCATTGTGCCTCCTCCAACCTCCCCGTTCCGTGACAGCAAGGAGCTTTTTAACTTTTAATAAAAATGGGCGAGCGCTTAGCTCCTGAGCTGGCTCTTTCCGTAAAGTGCACAGCTAATGAATGTTGGCCATTTAGATCTGGATAATTTATGATGGCGGCGGAGCGGGGGCGGGGAGGGCCGGACCCAGATATGACCATCAGTTACGCTGCCAGCAGCGGCACGGAGAGCGGGGAGAGGTGGAAGTTGGACCGAGAGAAGAGGTGCCCCCCTCCTGCCCCCCAGTATTTGTTTCTGCAGGATAATTACAAGGTTAGGCAATAAATAAGACGTTCCCTCTTTTGAGGTTAACATAATTTTTCTTTACCCTTCTTAGCATTTTACCGACCGTATTACAATCTTCTTTGGAGAACCACGGCAGATGGAAGAAAAGTTAATTTCCCCTTGAATGAGAGCGACTGCGCCCATTTGAACGATGCGCTCAGACCTGTCACCGCCAGGAGAAAAAAATGTGCCAAAATGTTTTCTGATCCTAACAGTGACTACATGCATTCATACACATGTACTTACTAGTTGAGGTTTCTCAGTTAATAAACTGCATATAACAGATAAGCTCCATTGAGTGCAAACCCTGTGTTGCCACTGTCCTGGCAAAGCAGGTAAATACGAAGGCAAATCAGGCAATTCCACGTCCACAAAACCAGTTAACCAGCAAGTCACCTGGAAGCGCAAATACACTTGAAAGTTGAAAAGTATAATGCTAAAAACCATCAAAATATTGACGTATAATGGAACTGGTTGGTTTAAAGTCGCATGTTATCAATCAAACTGAGGTAAAAGCATGTTCATCTTTTGATCATCTGGACCTATTTATTTAAATTATAAGTTGACATAATTGTGTAGCGAAAGGGCTACAGCCATCAGATTGTCTGTGTACTCCCTAGAGTAAATGTGTACTTCTATAATTTGAACCTAATGATAACACTGAAAGAACCATAAAATACTAACTTGGGATGTTAATAAAACCATTAAAAGGATTTTAAATACTGAAAATAGAAAACTGGAAAGGATATCCCCCTGAAAAAAACAAGAAAACACACAGTAGGCTCAGATCTCTACTCTCTTTGAAAATCTGACAGACTGTTTTACCACTGGAAGTGAGAATTAAAGCACATACGCCTGATGCTAAACAACTACACATCCTGAACTCCTCTTGCACAACATATGTGAAAACAAATTCTCAATCATTGATTGCCAGATGCCAGAAAGATATGAACAATAATAATAAAAAATAAAGATGTATACTACAAATCAAAGCTTCTGAAGTGCAGGTAGTTTCACAGCAAATCAGACTGCTAGTTGTGATGTAAATGATATTTGCATGGAATCATTATGTCAAATTAAGTAGAAATTATTAAAGCTAATGTCATCTTTGGGCTTGCTTAAAATAATCTTCCAAGATTCGCACACAGGCTTCTCCACCGAAGTACAGCATTCCATCTGCCTTGACAACTTGTTCTGTTTGTTCTCACTTGTCTCCATTCATGGATTTTTTGGACTCTGTTATTTTCGGCGTAAATAGGGAAAGGAAATACATTGGGTTTCCTTTTGAACGAGCATTTTTCTTCCTGAGTTAGGGAATAACATCAAGATACACGGGTGGTTCAGCCACGTAACAGTTGTGACAGGTAATCCTCAAAAAAGCAAAGGGAAATCGGAGACAGTCTACTATGCATAGCTCTTTAACATAATAGTTCTAGACAAGGGGAAAGGAAAGTCAGAAAGAGAAAGCAGAGAAGTCAAAGAGGGGAAAAGAGAAGAGAGACAGAGAAATAATACTGAGAACAAGGAAAGAACAAGAGTAAGAAAGGGGACTCATTTGTCAAAATCCAAACCGTGCTTACATTACACAATGCGCTGAAGGAGCAGGAGAGTTAGGGCAACTCTGCAGCCGCTCCCTGACTACTGAAAATGGTCACAAACACCACGGTCCCCCACCCCCCAGCCCTCCAACAAAGAACTGCAGCAGCCTGGGCAAACATGAAAGCGAGGAGGTAAGGAGCTGTAGCATGAACTTCTGCTATCAGAAAAGACAATAGGATTTAGATTCAAGCATCAACTATGCCTTCGAATCACTGCCAGCACTCTATAGGGAAAAAATGTTACTTCTTTTTTATCAGAGAGGAACCTTACTCATACCCTGCAGCAGAACTTTCTCAGACTATTTTAGAAAACTTAAGACTTCCTCCATTCACCTCAAGATGATACAACTTCCTCTGCAAATAGTTGTCCAGTTCCACAGGAAAGATCATCTGCATTCAGGATGGCTTCATGAATCACCAAGGACCAGTAAGGTGAATGCAGTGCAGGAACAGAATACCTTCCCAAGATTTAAGGTGGGTCACTGAGCAGCTCTTTACACAATGAAGACTATCAAGTGGCACTACATTATCCCTGGTAAAAAGAACACAGACCCCAGAAATGTGGAGAATGTCAACACTTCCTCCGATGAGGGGAAGTTACTTTAGAATAAGAAACAGTCCCCTCATCTCTGTGCTACCAATCTCATCAACTGCCACCTAGAGTTAACCTTCTCCCACTCTGTCCAGCAAACTTGTCCTTGTCGCTCTTGGGAGCTAATTTGTTCCATCGAAAAACAAGCGAGGAGTAGGTGTACTCATCCTCCCAGATTTCTCAAACTACCTGTTGGAGGAGCCCTGCCTCTAATGCTTGCGGATGACTGAACCGAAGTCCTTCTCCTAAACAAGACCAATTCTTTTCTGCAGTTCCACAGCATTTGCCTGCATAGTCCCACAAGATCAGTGAACTGAAGCAAGATGAAGAAGTTCAGATGAAAAAAGGGACCATCTTGTCTGCAACATCTGCAGTTCAGGACCCTATTCATTCTTCGCTTCTTAGTTGTGGTGGTAAGAGACATCTGGCTGCTTCTGTAAATGAGCAGGAGCTGCACTTTGTCTTATCACAGAGAAATCACTTTGTTTTATCACAGAGAAATCTGGTACCAGTGATCTTCATATCTGTGTTCTTGTCTTGATTATTTCTACCTTCCATGGTTACAAAAGGAACAAGGCATCTTCCAAAAAGCTCCGACTGGCACAGAAAGCAGCAAATCACCTAGGTCAACAATATGGGTCTCTGTGAATCTGAAGTTCTAATCACTGCCCCATCTCCTAAGACCCTGGCCTCATATTCAGACCCTCAGTGGAACCACACCTACCTATTGAAAGAAAAACCAAACCCAAACTTCCCTGTATGACTGTGATCTCAAACACCGACTGGGTTATAACTGAGTAAAGGAACGGGACACAGGAATCACAATGCATGATCTGAGAATCAGTGAGACAAATCCTTACGAGGAGCTGGACCTATACTTGCAATGCAATCTTGAAGGACCTAAAAATGATTCTCCTCACAGTAAAAGTGGGTGCTTTTGGGGAGCAACAGCTCTTTCAGATAAAGACCAAATCTCTAAACGAAAAGCATATCGGACCAAAGAACAGATCGGTGCAGCTTTACTGCTGGGATTCCTGGCTCTGTCTTCTTGTGTCTATCTTTGTGGGGTAACTCTGAACTTCGATTCAAACTATCTCCAAGTTCCTCATAAACTCAGCTAAATTTTAATGTTTGCACTGAAATCACTTTAGTCAGAGAGCTGTTGGTACTGCTGTGAAAAAAGAAATCAATCCAGGTCCATTATCAACTGTACCTCAATTTTAACACTGACACATCTAAAATATGTTAATGAACTCTGAATAATAGCATTATTAAACTGTTCTATGGAATCATATCTTTTGCAATTTAATTTTGTGACTAACATTGACCTCTTGTGTATGGTACCCACCTCTCTTTGCAGACACAATACTCAACAGTATGCAGTTTACACACAGATGTATTTTGAATCTAGTAAGAGATGTTTGGAGAAATAACCACATGCAATTCAGCTTTTCTTTTTCAACTTTGAGATAAAACTGGGACTGAAATCGTTTCTTTTAAACCTACCTCTCTCTGAATAAGACAGAGAAGTCTTTGAATAAACATGTATTAAATGCTTCTCTGGTACGCAGGTACGGAGGAGAGTCTTACCAAATGTGTGCGAGTACACCAAGCACAGAAAAGGACCCAGAGTCAGTATCAAAAGTGGGGTGGGGAAACAGAGGGATGTGGGGCTCCTGTGGAGCGAGACAAATGACAAGGGTAAATTCCCAGATTGCTTGAGAACAGGGGGTCTGGGAAGGTGGCGTGTGGAGTAATTGCAGAATGGTGTAACAGGGAATTTAATAGATCAGAAAAGGCTGAATAACGGGCCCATTGTTCAGAAAGTTCTCTTTTGTGACCAGGCTTTAAGAGAATGCCAGAGCAACAAATGACTTAATCCTGGGGGGATGCGATGGCGTAAATGAAAGCAGTCTATACCTTGAAAGCCGATGGAATAAATTTCTGTATCACATAACCACGCTGATGACTGCAGCTTTCAGCAAAATCTTGAGAGTTGCAATTGCCAAAACCCACACAGTCGTGCCCTCCCATGTCCCCCTTTCCCTCTTCAACAGCATTTTCCAATGTACTTGGAGGGCAGAGAGGAGAATAAGCCACATGAATGACAGACAGACATGGTCAAATGCCACATAAAATACAAAGCTTACAGGGAAGAACAGAAGATGAAGAAAGAATTATTCTGTGCTGACTTCCATTTTCTCCTCTGTTCTAACCACTAAACTAAACTGGGAGCCTCCTGGTTATATGAACACAGCCATTAAGCACTACACCACCAATTTACACGGCTTCCCGCTCCCTTGCTAAAGAAATGGAAGTGCCTTAATAGACACTTGGTGTAAAATGGAGGCTAACCTTCCACGTCTCTCACAGAGCTTCATATGTCTTTGGGAAACTTTCCCATTTGCTCATGTATTTCTGGAGCCCTGTCATAGCAGATGATGGAGGCAGAGGGTACCATCTAATTCCTGGTGCATCAAAGAAATCCTCTTTCCAGTTATTTCAACAAAAGCTGAATCAGGATTACAGAAAAAGGAGCCTAATTAGAAAAGTAAAGGTCACACTCTAGGGCATAATATAGAACACATTATGTCTATCCTTGCAAGGATGGCAGGGTAGGTACTGGAAAATGGAGCAATGCTAAAAATGGCACCATCAGCTTTTGCTTTACATATAACAGAAGAGTGAGAATATTATTTATTATATGGCCAGGCGATTAAGGAAAATATAAAATGACTGGTTTTCATAGTAAAGGTAGAAATAAACATTTCTCAATCAACCACAATCGTTCTTCATCAAAATAATAAGATTCTTATTTGGGGGGGGGGGGGGGGGGAATCAACTTGATCTCATCCTAACTCAGGCAGAAAACTGGAGAAATGTAATGCAGCCACCCCAAAACCAAGCTTTCTCCACATCTTTATGAAACCTGGCCTCCAAATTCGCAAATTCCTACTATATCTAGATGGAACCTATTAGTGAGTTCTAAATTTGGCAACAGAAATTCTTCAATTCCCAGAGAATCTTGTGAATGATATTCAATTTTAAAACAATTGACTGAGGAAATTATTTTGCTTTCCAAGAACTGAGAGTTGAAGAAGTGTAGCTCAGCTGTGATTTGTAGTTTACTTGGTAGGCAGTGTGTTGTACTTTTTATCCTTCTTCCGTCTCCCGTTTGCCTTTTGCTAGAGAAAAGAAAGGAGCACCACAGGTGTAAACTGCTAGAGCACGCTGCACAAAAGCTAGGCTTCTGCAAAGCCTTGATCTGAGTTTATTTAAAACACTTGTTTCCATATAAATTTCAGCTACTGTTCGTAAGTTTAAAACATACAAAAGCACTACTTCAAACATTTCTAACTCAGAGAAAATAAAGGAATAAAAAGTTTTCTCCGTCCTATTTAAATGACATTTGGGTAGTTCTCTGTGGAGCTACTACAAAATCCTTTAAGCCCACTAGTCTCTTTAGCTACATTAAATTAATGAGGCATCTCAAGCATTCACTCTTCTCCAGAAGAGTGTAGACTCTCCAGTTGGACACCTACAATTCACTAAATTGGAAACACTGACCTAAGGGAGACATCAGTGCATTATCCTTGCAGACAATATTGCATTGTAATGTAAAATACAGATAATATTTGGGGGATTAAGAAGATGAGGTGTATGCCGAGTGGATTTTTCAATGTCAATAGGGATAGGCTTCAATGGACTCGGTGCCATTCTCCTGGCCACTAAACCATTCTGGTTTCTGCAGCATGCTATGTCCTCCTTCATAGAAACACCCAAATTCCAAGAGTCTCTACTACAATGTGTTCCTGCTACTCCATACAATACTTCAATTAAGGTTGAGCTACCTTAACTATGATTATAAAAAAAAAAAAAGTATTTCCATAATGCCACTTTCTCTCCCCTGCTATAACTCTTCACTCCCAAAGCTGTGTTAATAATGAGATGGTGTGGTGTATTTTCCATTAAAAGCCTCGGCAGGAGTTGCTGTAGTTTTTCTCATGTATCGCAAGTTCAATACTCTTTCTGCATTTGCTTCACAATAACCAGTCCATTTCCAAGTGATTAATTTTCTATTCTAAAACAATGCATTCCTTTCCCCTCTCATTTTGCTGGTGTGGGTTTTTTTTTTTCTTTCCTGACCAAAAGAAAAAATTCTGTTTCAATGACATCATGGTATAAAATTTTCAAAGCAGGTTTTAGCGGGAGATATGCAGATTGATTGAAAAGTTACCCTCATAAATAACAACAAAGTACTGAATTATCAAGGCTGTAACTCAGTCAAGAGGTGCTGTAACCATTTATATTATATGACCTCAGCAAAACCTCTTGATTGAATTGCAGCCTTTCATTAAATCGGGCACTCTGTATTATTTTCTCTGAACTGGAGTAAAGCAGAATGGCAAAGAGATTAGCCCCCAAGCCCATCTCTTTGTGATCTAGAGGCATATAATTTTTAACCATTACCTCGATTTTATTTTGTAACTTAAAAAGATTGTGCATAATCTACTGTGTCAATAATTCCCTTCTCTCTGAAGTGGCATAGGTTGATGACATGACAAAAATAACACCGTATAACCTAGGTACATGCAGAAACCATAATGCTTGTGAAGGAGCAAGATGCCACTACCGAAAGCTAGAAAAAGGTGGGGAGACAAGGGAGGGAAAAGGGAAAAGAGAAACTGTAGATTCATAGCACTGCAGATTCATTCACAAAAAGCTGGAAACCAGAAGGGACCATTAGCTCATCTAGGCTCATCTTCTATATATATTACTGAATATTCATTATTTCATCAACCAAAATCAAACCTTCTTCTGATTTATTTCTAACTACCATTTTACTAGAAGAGAAACAGCTGGCCTCTGAGTCAGGACATTCCATAAATATCTCCCTGCTTTTACTGGAAAGTTGTGTGTAGGGATGAGGGTGGAGGGAACCGGGGTACTTGTAACACTCTCCCTGTTCATCTCCAGCTGGCTTATACAACGCTGCCTCCATAACGCGAGAGACAACCTCCGCACCAGCGGTTCTCAAACAAACCCATGACGGCAACATCAGCACGTTTGAACTTTTTATGGAGCGGGTCCTTGCAGGAGCTCCTGCACTCACACAAGTGGCTGCGGGCCGGCAGGCATCGTTTCCCCCGAGCATGCTTCCCGGGCTGCGTGGCATGGGCTGGGAGACGACTGCACAAGCGGGGGCCAGAATTTTGTAAGGGAGTGGGAGAACGTCGCTCTGGATGTACAGCTGATGTCTCACATGATTTCAGAGCATCCAGTTTTCCCCACGGTTCGTATCGTACACTGGCAGAACATGGCGCTTTCCTTATCTGTCTGTAACTTTTCACAGCGTGCTTCAGTTTTCCTTATTGCTTGGATTTTGCCTCCTTTTCAAAGCTCCTACGTTCAGCTCGGTAAGAGAAAAGCTACAGTAAGTCCCTTTTCCTATTTTCTTATATTTGTGTAGCTGCTAGACATTTTGCAAAGGAGGGAGTACCAGCCAGCCTTTCACAACAAAAGGGCTACTGTCACCGCGCCAGTCCCAGACATGGTGGAAACCAGCCCACAGGAAAAGGCCTGGCTCCAGTGTTCGGCCCCGGCCGAGCACAGTCACTGCATTCACTCAAATTGGCAACAGGTCTCAGTGTTCCTGGCTTTGAGCTGTGAACAAGGGTCGGGATTGAATAACCAATTATACAACCGCTGACTGAGTTTATCCAAGGTTTGCAAACTGCTATAATAGCCCAGTATTCACTGACTGTTTTATCCTTTTCCAGATATAGTGTCATATCTCCCCTTGTGCTCCATTTACATGTCACTTTATTACATACATCCATTAAAAAGGTTAATACAATGTCACAGTCAATGCCTAAATGTTGCCATTCAGTATCCTCGCCTTGCCACCCCCCCCAGTACATTTCATACAGGCGCATTTCTTCCTCTCCCCCTCCCTCTCCCACGCTCTCCCACACGCTCACTCGCTCACACACAGACACACACGCATGCTCACGCACACAGACACAAAGAGACACTCACGCTCTCTTCCCTGCTGCAAGTCAAGTCAATTTGCTGTCACAAATAAAGATGGAGCAGTGCACAAACACCACGGTAGCCAAGAGCCAGCAGAGTACAAACTGCACGCTCCCTAAAGTTGCCAGTCACGGCGAATGGTGTTGTGCCGCTAGTGATGGCAATAACCTTTAAAACTCTGAGAGTTCAGATAATTACTTAAAATTAAAGACATTGTTGAGACTCCCTGAATCACCTGGGTCTCTTAAACCACCAGGAAAGTTTGCTCACTAAAGAAGTCTTTTAAATGGCTTTTCTTGCTTTTGGATAAATGTTAAACATGGCAAAAATGGTTCTTCTCTCATTTTTAACGCTCCCCAACTTGACCCCACCTATCACCCAGATGCGTAGGAGGCTGGAAAAGACTGGAAAAAAATAGAACCAAAATCCCCTACATCTTGCTGTGAATGACTGATGGAGATCTTGCTTAAATTTGGGTGGGTTTTTTTGTGAAAGACTATTTTCTCTGATCAAATTGATCGTCTCTGTATAGAAGTTTGTGCCTGAAAACAGCAAGAAAAGAAAACGACTCAAAATCTTCTACAGGTTCACTTTTTGAGATAACAGGATTCCTGTTACTTTTTTTCATCTCTGTTTCCTACTGCCCTATTAACACAAAATGGTATGGGAAACCAAAGACAAAATTTTCCCTTTAGATTTCCTACTATACAGCATATGAGAGCTGTTTGGTTCAGACTAAAGGTATTTTCTCAGTGGTCAGACTGTACCTCCGAGCATACACTCTGTGAAGGGCTGTACAACAGCAACACAGATCACTGCTGGTTGTCTATACAATATCACCAGGAGAAAGGCACAACTTACAAGTTGAGCAGTACAGCAGGGGATCTCCAATGGTACCACAGTGAAGCTGCATTTATTTTGCAAATTACAATTTGATTCCTGATCACAAAAGCTGATTTTCATTTAACCTTGGGGCTTTTTACAGTTAGGAATAGGACAGTTCAGATAAAAGACTTTGATCCTGACAAGTAAAAAACTTGAGGATATTTTTTATCCTCCTTCACTTTACCGGGGCTTGAGACTTCACCGTTTTGGTCCAGACCAACGTACTAAAGCACAACAAAACCACACCTATTTCTTTGGCATGTGTGATCCTGCGAGTCAATGGGCACAGATAAAATGTTTTTTAAAAGACTGTTTTTGTGGAATCTACATGCTTATTTATAGACTATCACAGTCGAGAAAAAGTGCACAAATACTCAAATATCATCTAAATAGAGGTTAAATCAACTCATCATCATCATGTGAAGTTTGACCGCAACAACGGAAAACAGAAGATTTTTCCCAATATGCCCCATTTCCGAAGACATGAAATATACTGTTCATGTAAATTGTACACTAGCCCTAACGGAAACAAACCCATTCAGTCAAGAGAAAGTCATTCATCAGGGTAAGACTTTCAAACAATGCAAACCTTTGCACAGGTTTTGGAAAGTCTGTATTTCCCTGCTGGTGAGTGCTAAGGCTTCTAACACCAACGCCTGATACGTGCACAGACTGTCGCATGTGATGGTACCAAACTGCTGCAGGAAGCTTAAATGATCTTCTTTCCTCGTTCCTTAGTTTGGGAAAAGTTAGGGATATGCGAAGCACTGAGATGCAGTGTTAGAGGAGCACAGCAGCCCTGACACACCAAAGAGATACACCCCAAATTCACATCATTTCTCTGGCTCTCAGTAAAAAAGGAAAACCTTCAAGAAGCTCTGTTACTCAATTTAGGATTCTAAACAAGAAAATTATAACCAAAACCTATTTCCAATGAATCACTTTCCTATCTAACAGCCTGTATGTAAAGTTCTTTCTTTCGTTCTTTTTTTTATGTCATGCCTTTTGAAACGTGCACAATGCAACTGCCCACTTTTGCATCATAAAAGATCTGTGGGTACCACATTGTTCGGCTATCAGTAATAGACTCTTGATTGAGTTGGACTCCGAATGACACCCAGTAGCAGCAAATGACAAAAAGAGAGACTGGAGAAAAACCCTCCCCTCAATTTACTCCTAAACCAATTATCTGCAAGCTATGTGCACCATGACATTCTATTGGAAACAAATTATATCAGCACTGTTTATAAAAGCTATGGCAAGTTGTTATCCAAAAATGTGAATTACCTCTGAACAGCAGAGAGCAATGGGCCAATTCTTTTGGCAAGCAGAGAGGCTGGTATTTTTCCTTCTGTTTCCTTCTCTTGTCTAATTGCTCTAAAGAAAAAAAATTGAGGCTAAAATTTGTTACCACAGCTTCTTACAACTTCATAACCTGGCTTTGTACTAACCTAACTAAGCCTGAAGCAAGGAGCGTCAGAATTACTGAAGGAAGAGCAGCTCAGCTGAGACCCTTTGGAAAAGGACATTCTCCGAACCCTGACTTCTTTTTCCTGCTCATTCAAGCACAAAAAGGAGAAAACGGGGCTGGAATTTCTATGGCCAAAACCAAAACAACAAAACAGGACATGACACACCTTGGCAAGTTTACAGGCTTTCAGATGGAGAAGGATGCAAAACTGCATCATACTTGGACAAATGCTTGCAACAGAGAAAGGCCTAACTTGAAAAAACTGTTGTAAAAAATGTTTTTTTCTGTCAGGAAATTCTGAAAGTGAAAACTCCCACCTATTGCCCCTTTTTATGCACAAATTAGCATCTTGCAGGCATCTGCAGCTCTGGTCACCACACAAGACACTCCCAGTTGCCCTGTTCTGTAGGAGGATATAGTACCTCTGTGACACCTTGGTGGTATTTAGCAATGTTAGGATCTCACGCATGAGATGATCATAGTCTACGCTCTGTAAAGTACCTACAGCAGCCTGTGCTTCTCTGTTTGGAGGAAACTGATATTGCCTGAAAGATGGCGGGCCTCTCCAGTAGAACTGTCACACCACGGATTTGTGGAACAGTGTTTTCATTCCACTGTTAGCTGGCTTCTTGCAAACACTTCAGTTATGTATAACTGCAGAAAGAGGACACAGTACAATACTTACTGATTGCTAACTAATATTTTTGTCTCAAACCTCAAAGGAGCTCTCTCAAATGATGAATATAAATGATTCAGATTTCATGAATTTGAACACTAATCTACAAATGTTACTAGCCCAGTCTGTCCCACAGTCCACAGACCCTGAAAGAGTGGCAAACGCTCTAGTGAGTGATCAAAGTACTTTGTTATGATATTAAAAAAAGCTTAAAAATAATAGTTTTACTTCATTCTAAGTTTAGGGAGACAAATTGACTTGTTAGTTTCCAACCTTCTCATCGCTCTCCCTTCCAAGACCTCCTTATTGTGGTAGCATAAATAGTTTTCATTAATATTCCAAGTGAGATATTAATTAATATCTAACTATTCAATCCTTGACAGAAAAGAAAGATTAATTAAAGTTTGATTTACTGACTTTTTGAAACAGATTCTTAGGGGAACGAAAGAAATTCAGAGATTAGAAAAAACTGTATCTTATGGAACTCACTCTTATGGTCACTCTGGAGTTCTTGTATTTATAATTTTGCCTTTTGGTATTCGTGCTACTTCCATGCCCTCACCAAAAGAGAAGTACAAAGAAGCCAATGTAAGGGCAAATTTCTTCCTTCTATCAATTCTGATGGCTACATACTCTAATACAGCACGCTTTCATTTCTATTACAGTTCACTTCTTAGCCTAGTGTTAGCAATAACCAGTTTTAAGGCAGGTCCAGTAATTGTAGCTTGCTAATTGGTTGTTTCAGAATCATATTATTATTACACTCAAGAATCAGAATGCTACTGCTTTCATCAATCTTTGTTTAAAAAAACAGAGATAGGAATTTCCACCTCTTCAATTTGGAGACTGCAGCGAAGTGCTGAATTGCCAGTGGTTGGCAGATAGCTTCTATTTCAAACACATATTTATCTGTGTTAGCTGCAAAATGATAGGGCTCTACAGAAGTAAAGATTCACTTGTTTCATGTTCCTAATCTTCTGCGGAATATCACTTCATAACTTGACTATAAAGGGATGGATTTATTTCAATTCCATTTGTGATGTCATGCAGATTTAAGAGCATTCCTAAATATATGAAATACAAGAAAATCCTTGAAAACTTTTCTCTCTGAACACGCAATAGGTATAATGGAACAGCCAGGAACAGTGAGACTTAAGAGAAACGTAACTTAACATCTCTCAGACTATTAACATCTTAACCACGCTCAGTCATATTCGTGTTGTTGCATTTTCAAGTTATTTTCCCTTTACAAGAAACATAAACATAAGTTTCTTTGATATTTTAAACCTCGACGTAAGAGACTTTTAACCTCCGTCCGTCCAAGTGTTAACTGACTAATAGCTCTGCAGCTGTGGAAGAAAACATCTCTCATCTCCCCCACGGTCCGGCACCTTCCATTTATGGTTAGAATGATTTCACTATGTTTTACCACTGCTGGCTGCCATCTTTTTCCCCTCACTCTCTCCCCAGCCCGCTGCTAACTGTTACAAACCTTCGGAAGGATTTGGGAAGCCATCACTCAGAGCACCACTGAGCAAGGGCCAATCACCAAGGCAAGGAAAGCCTTCTTACCTAAACAAACCATTATCGGCTCATCGCATGTCTTTGTAGTCTTTTTTTGCTATTACCTCACAGGATTAACTTTTATCTCTAATCTCTGCTCTGGCCAACTGTCAGGGAGCCTAAAAGCTGCCTGTCTTTTAATCTGTGTGTAATAATGCTGCTGTTACTAACAGATAACTGTGAAACAACATGGAGGGAAAGAAAACACACAAACACAAAAGGGCTGATTGTTAAAAACTGCTGTGCTATCTCCTACCTGAAAGGAGAGCAAGATCACGCGTGATGTCCACGTAGCATTCCTTTCATTTTCTCTTTCATGTTTTCCTATTCAATCCGAACCCCACTGAAGCGCTTTAATTTGGGGGATCTGTTCTTATTAACCAGTTTATCTCCTGTTCAACATGACATGGCCAGGTTTCTAGAACTCTGAGAAAATCCTCACCTACTTGTAACTTTCCATTAAATAAACAAAAAAATCAGGATGGGGAACATGGCAGAAAATAAAAAAGGAATAGAAAATTAATGATGCTACTGTAAAGGGAGATATCCAAGGCTTCAAAACAGACAACATTTTATAACTTGCCGTGAAATAAATAAGTCTCTTACTGGGTGGCATGTTTACCAGGCAGCCAGGCTTTACTTCACTTGAAGTTAATTCTTTTATAAGCTCCCCCGAATACTACATTACAGCATGTTTGGTAAAACAAGGCTAAGACTGAAAGAAAAACAAAGACTACTTAATTATGGCCAGGTGTGTAGAGAAGCAATGCTCACAGAATATGGGGTCTTGTGTGGTTAGAGCAAGGAGGCAAACCCTCATAAAAACTGCTCTTGTAGGGGTGTTGGTGGCTTTTTTCCCAGAATTTATTAAAAGCTTATTAAAGTCAAAGACAGGCTCTTTGATTTAAATCTAGTCCTTGAAAGAGTTTGAAAATCAACAGGGGAGAGGAATAAAGGAGGCATACCAAAAAATCTCAGCAGGAGAGTTACAGATACAGTATTTTAGGGAAGTAAGGACAGAAAGGATACAAGTCTTGTATGGAATAGCAACAGCAATTAAACCCAGAGTGTTAGTGATAAATGTATTTGAACTGCTGCACTACACAACTCCTAGGATTCCAGCTCAGTATCTTGCTATACCTCTGAAAACCTATAAAGCAAACCAATACACTCCAATCACTCTCCCAACACGAAAACTTAAGAATTAAGAACTTGGACTTAGGGAAGCTGGGAGATGTAAACCAGCACATGTCAAAATTTCCTCCTGGCAGGTCCAAGACAATCACTTTGAGGGCTGTTACTCCAAGGGTCCCAATTAGAACTGATCAGGCAGTTCAGTATAGTGCTGGTCATCATTAGATCTCAGTGCCTTACAAAAGAGGTCATTATCATTACAGTAGTAGTGTTGTAGCTGCCTAGTCTACGGGTATATGGCTGAAGTAATATTTGTGGGGAAAAGCAGAGAACTTCGTTAGATCAGCTGATATTGACAATGTTTGCCTGCCCATGTCAAATCTGATGACGACACTGTACATCCTAACTGTTGTGTAATTTTCCAGCTTTAGTTGGAAAGACATTGTTATTCCCAAGTAGGGAAAATAAGGCAGAAAAAGAAACGGCTTGCCCAAGGTTACCCAAAAAGGCCCAGGGGCAGAGTCAAGGTTTTCTGTTCTAAAGCTGAGCCAGGTGCCAAAATAATCAGAGCTTTCTATCACTCTCTAGCACCTGGTTGAGCTGCACCTGAAAACGAACGAGAAACCAACAAAGGTGTCAACAAGCAGGGTCAGCGTCTCCCCTGTGGTTAACATCATCCATAAGAAATCAGAAAGGCATTCTGCAGGAGTGATTATCCCTCTTTGTACCATCTAAATAGCAGCCCTCTGCACAACAGTGGTAGGATCCAGGTATGAAAGGCAAGGCTGCAATCTCCCAGCCAAGCACAAACAAACAAAGGGAATTTTTACCTACTAAAGCCACCTGAAACTCCAGGAACAGATGACGTATCAGAGACAAGTCCCAAGCATGAACTTCTGGGCAAAGTAGAGAAAAGACCATCATGAATGAGGAAAGGGGACTGGAATCACCCTTCATCACACCTAAATCCTTCCCTAATGTCTGACACTCATGTCTCATGACTCATGTCTCTCTCATCTGAACTGTATCTGAGGAGTTTGTTCTTAAGTCCATATGCCACTTGACCAAAGACAAAGACATACCAGCAGCCAGAGCTAGCTGTCCTTTCCCTGGAACTCTAAACTCTCTCTGGCTCGAGTCATCGTTCCTGACAATGTTTTGAACTCCAATGAAGAAAAACAGGAAAAATATAATGAATTCTTCCATCCACCTCCCCCACTATGCTGATGACCTCTGTCTGCACACTATGGGTTTTATCACACACTACCTACCTCCAAAGGGTTTCCCAGGAATTTTTAATAGATAACAATAAGGAAATTCATGGCCTCTCTTGACAAATGAACAAGTGACCACAACTGTCTAGGATTATTTAGAAAGGAAAATACAGGAGCACCCAAGAGGGATACCATCCAACGCGGGAAGGGATCACAGATGATTAACAATGTTTGCTGCTCAACTATCAAAGGCTGCTGCTAGATCTAAACATGGACTATGCTGGTAAAAAGATCCTCACAAAGCAAGGCAAGGAGCATTCCCCTCGTTCCACATCTTGATACTAAACTAAGAGGGACAAGAAAATTGCAGGAAACCAAACTGTTTGAAACCCTGTCCCTCCCAGCTGTTTCACCTGCCAACAGGAAGTCTAAAGACTTGCCCATCTCACCCTAACACGCTTATAACTCAGCCCCAAAATACAGGATCTTTGCAAACATTACAATATTTATTCCTCAGATCTGACAATGAAAACAAACCACTATATCCTCTCACTGCCACCTTTGAAACCCTTCTTCATACCACTGTCAGTTTGGGTCCCCCATTTCATTTCATTTCATTTCAATTTCATTTCATTTCATCAGAGTAAAAATCTACATCTGTTCTACATTCAAGAGACAACATTCACAGTTTTTCAGACTGCCAGCACCAAAAACTAACCAAGTTCTAATCAGTGACAGAGATGTGCCTACACTTGCTGCCCACTCCCACTAAAATAAGGAATTGGGGACACGAACACCAGCTTTGACCCAAGTGTCCAAATTAGCAACCGCCCACTTGCCCCCCCTTAGAAATCAATATATTGCTGTGTTTAAAAACGGTTTGCTGAAAACTTCTCAGAAGCAGCCTGGTAAGGGTGATTATCTGAGGATTTTAAGTCAGGCTTTAATAAGGTTCTACTGTATACAGTACGTCTAAAAAAAAGCCCACTAAAAATAACAATGAGAGGAGATGATTGTAGAGGATCTCACTCTCTCAGCACCATTTCTAGCCTGTGCCCACATGACAACAGTAAAGATATCTTGTCAGGCCACGAGGCCTTGACAGGCCTAATCAATAGCTGTTATTTTTCTGCAAGTGCCAACAAAAGAAAAACATAATTTATGCCACATAAGATGCTGAAAATAATTCATGCTAATTGGACTGCCTAAATTTCCCCTTCTGTCCTTCTGTTTTCGACTGAATTTAACTTCTAAAACTTCGACTGTCCACACTAGAATGCTTAGCCTCCGAGCTAGGGAAGAAATGAAAACACAGGAGTAACAAGGGCAATATTACTTTCCCGCTATCTGACAGTTGAAGCTGCCGTTTCTAAGCAAAATCTGCATTGGATTTTAGTGTCTAACTTCCTTCAACTGTTTTGTAAGACAGCTATACTGCATGAGAATGCAGAATTTTGTCAAGTGAAGACTGAATGAGAACAGACCCCTTTCGCTATTGTCTTCAGAGAAAGTCAGAAGAATACAGACAGCTGCGACACACTTCAATATTTGTAATACATATTTTAATACTGTATATTCTTATCAATCCCTGGGACTTGTAACAGCCCTTTGGAAGCACACACAGTCAATCTTACGACTTGTTGATCTTTTTTCTCTTCATAACTGCATACAGATATTACATAGCACTACAGCACTGCAAGGGGCCTTCCAGGTCATTGGGTTTGTCCCTCTGATAAACTGTCAGCATGTCACGTCATGCTTTTCATTAACTTACAGAGCTCTTCTGGAGAAATAGTTTGGGGTTTTTTTGGCTCCAACATGCTGCTCCCACTGTTCTAACGATTAAAACCCTTCTAATTTCCAGCTCACTTTAATTAGTGGCCAGTCTTTCTTGTTTTAGTGCCACTGCCATGCTCAATAAAAACTAATGCTTGCCTGTATCTCCTGAAAACCAGCAGAATTTGGGAGAGCACTTCTTAACTTCTAAGGTACTCCAATGACAGATTTGGCTTACTAGATGAGCAACAATTGAGTCCACAGGCAGAATTTGTCCTACGTTTGCTTCGGAGCACACTTCCTGTAGCTGACAAACATCGCTTCCTGCAGCAAAGCTCACCAGACACGTTATTGTCCCCTACATAGGGAACAGCTGGAAAAAAGCTAACATAGCAACTGAAAGTTATCAATAAAGGGAAGATTCAGCTAGGTAATAAAATATTTCAGAAAAAAATCTCCACTGCCGTTTCTCTACTAAACTATAAAATGTACTTTCACGAACTGCATATTCCAATGAAAACTGAAACAAAACAGAAACCGCTACCGATAACTATTATTCATGTTATCACAGTAAAAGGTTAGTTTCTGCTCTCTGTCCTGCTTGGAGAGCTCTGGATCCAGTGCACAGGTGTCTAACAAGGTACGGGCAGCAGTGTTGAGTATTTGTTTTTACCTAGTATTTTTAACCTGGTAACACAAAGAAAAGGTTGAAAGCTTTCCCAAAACAAATGAAGATGCATTCCAAATCCTAAAGCACAAGGTATAAGCTACAAAGGACACCTACAGGGCCGTCAGGCCAAAGTCGTCATGGGGGAACAGACAGGTACTAGGAATTCGATGGGGGAGGTGGGACAACTAGTAAAATGTTCTGCATACAAGAATGAAGGACAAGCAAAACTAACGTGCAGTGAACTGAGGATGGAAGAAAGGCGGTCACTGGATTTTTAAGAAAAGTCCCTATTTCTGTAGCATTTTTACATAACTCCACTGCAACCAAGCAGAAATAGGCCTAGTAAATCTCATGGTATCTGAGGCTTCTTCTTACTTTTCTTTAGTGCTCAACTCTGGGCTCAGGTCTTACAGACTTTGACCCAGTTGTATGGAAACTGTCAACAGAAACAGTGCTTCAGAGTGAGCCTGTCCTATCCTTGATGCGTTTGGAGAATAAGTTGGCTTGCTCCACAGCAGAAGGAAAGGGAGAAGTAGCAATCAGTTAACACTGAGAACTAGCGAGTTTGCCTCCAGTGTTATCTTAAGCCTCGAACTAACCTGACAGGATGTATGTACCTCAAATTTTGAATTTAATTAGACCAAATGTCTGATAACCATCCTTGCGATTGCATAGCATGGCTCAACTCTAGCAATATGCATGTGAAAATACCTGAGGGAAAGAAATAAATTTTCACACAGAAAATGTTACTGCCTCTGACTTTATTCTAACACGTGGCCATGCTGTTAGGACGCAGCAGCAACAGAGCCAACGTGTAGTCTAGCACAGAAGCTTTTTACCATTCACTCCTAGGTTTATTCATTTTCAGAAGGGTTTGCGCTGTTCTTCTGTCCAAAATTTGCATACACACTTCCAACAGATTAATAATATTTACTACCAATAATAAGGAAAGCATAGGTATGATAAATAACGCTAATCTGTACTTCTATTCCAACACGAAGAGTTTAATAGACGTGACACACCCAACCCTTGCAGTGCCATAATAATCGCCCCATGTGCACAAGAGGGAAAAACAGTGCGCTTTTTTTGTAAAAGAAACATTTTCTTTTACAGTTTTTTCATGTGCGGAAACTTTAAAGGGCATCACCATGTATATGTGCATGTACATGGAAAACTTTCTACTCTTGTAATGACTTCAAAATTCAAGCAGGGGAGCATATTGCTTTGGACAAGGAAGCATTTTTTTAGAAAAAAAATAATTATAAATGAAAATATTCTTTTGTGGTTTTGTGGAATTATTCTACCTGACTTTGTAATGGAGTAAAGAACTCCTAGACAGGCAGGTGATCATTTAAACTCGCGTATCAGGAATGGGTTGAGTATTCATTATGTTCCCACCCAAACACTGAATCTTCTTGTCAGAATTTCTCCTAGCAAGCAAACCTTGCTCTTTGTCCACTCCATTAGATACCATTAGCTGAGTGATAATTTTGTGCACAGGAGCAGAGTGGCATTACTAACGCGGAACTCTGAAGAATTCTTGGATCCATACCCCACTGTGTTGATCTTGCCAAAGTCACTGTTAGAATCACAGGTTAACTCACCTATGCAGAAAATCAACTTTCAAAAGATACAAGAAAGAAAATCGTATTTACCAATGTGACAGCCTCCATTTCAAGGTCTACAAGATTGCAAAGAAATGTAATAAAAACAGAGGATCAGTTTTTCTATTCTTTCAACATATACAGCAAATCACATCTTCCAGATCCAGACAGTGCTATAGATATGTATGAGAATGAAAATAAGCAAGATAACCACAGACACTGAAGAACAGATAAGAATCATCAAATGCATTACCATAGTTTTGAATGATGACAAAAATTGCACTTGACTGAGACACTACCCTCCAGCTTCACCACACTCAATGGCACATTTAATTTCAGAGTAAAATTTACAAGATATTAAAGCAAACAAAACCATGTTTAAAGCAATGCTAATGTTACTTTGGTGTTTACACACAAACCACCAGAAGTTTGCAAATTTAAACTTGACACACAGGCCTTAATCTGTTTTATGAACACAACAGCAAAATTTGTACAGAGTGCATGCATCTTGGGTGCAGCTTTTAATTCTGTGTATGGATTTCAGCTTCAGCTTTTCACTTCCTTGTCCAGGTTGTTGGGCACTACAACCTCGTTTCTACTGACGAGATACTGCAAAGTAAAACACTGCAGCTGTGAGGCTGCCCAAAGGATCTAGGGACTTTCATGGCCAAGAATATTTGGGGGTATGCGTGCTACGCTAAAAGTGGTCAAGTCATATGTTATAGACACAAAATGATTCCTTTCAAAGAACAGGCTGCACTTCCTCCCACTAACACAAAACAGTGCATATATGTCTATGTAGGTGCATTAAGCATTTATTTCATTACCTTCTTTTTCCCCCCTTTTTTCTTCTTTGGAAGACCTCCCTGCTCATCTCCAGTTATTTGATACTACCAGAGGCAAAAGACAACATGTAAAAGACAACCAACCTGAATACGGAAAATCTGTTGTTTTCAAAGTTAAAATAAATCCAACAAAGTCCTTCTAATGTAGCAGCTGAAATAGGGATATTGCACATTTCAAAGTTAAACAGCTCAGTTTTTAATTCTTCAGCATTATCTACACCATACGAAAATAGCTACCACCACTCTTATTGCTGAGTGTATGTAGCCCTAATTCAGAAAGTCGTTTAGTATGTGCTTCATTTAAAATATTTGCTTAAATCCACCTTTGTAAAGCATGGCCTAAGTGCCTCCAGTTTAAGTGAATTTTATGCTAAGCTTATACTGTCACAAAAAGTGGGTTTTTTAAAACAAAAACATTGATCAAATCTGGTTATTACAAAAGTAGTGTGAAAAGCACCATGTATTTTAAGAAGTGCCTCTTCTAAAAGTGTTGTATATTTGTGAAGAAGGAATTGGGGAATTTAAATAAATTCTCTTGATTTACAGAAATAAAAAATAAAATGGAAAAGAGAGAGAAATTATATGAACAGGTTTTCCAGTCCATCTTACTAGGAAGTGGGGCAAATTCTGCTTTTTTTGTTAAATACTCCCTTCTGTTGACTCCAAATGGGGCTACTGGAGTACACAAGAGCAGAATTGCTATGTGCTATTTACACCCATAATGCCGCGGTTCAACTCTTGTTTCATTAACCAAATACCACAGACAAAGGGATTTTATAAGAAAAATGTGATCTGCAATTCAATGTGCATTACTGCCTTACTCTTCACTTAGACTCCAACCGCACCAAAGACAGAAATACCAGAGTTGTTTTTTGTCACCTCTCACAAAAACTTGGTTAATTAGCGCAGCGCGGAGCGATGCCCCGGGTACACACGTGACTATATACACCCACACACTAATTCACTTTGCCACATTCAAACTTAATTAGGTGTGGGCCCAAGCTGCGAGATTTAGATCTGTATCTGGAAATGCCCTGTGTTGGCCAGAATACAGGAGAGAGGTTGAGGTGATCCAAATTCAGGTCCCCATTCTGTTCTGACCCCTGGCTCACATTTACTCTCAGACTACTTTTAGCCTATGGTCTCTGAGGCAAGAAACGCTTTTAGTTTGCCGATACAAAACCTAGCACAGAGCATCCCAGTCTGAGTTTGCACCTCGTGGGGTCACTGCACCTGGCATTAAATAAAAATACTCACCATACTGGGCTTAGGTGACCAGGGGTTGGACTAGATGACCCACAGAGGTCCCTTCCAGCCCCTACTATTCTGTGATTCTGTGATTCTGTGAATACTGCAGACCTGAGCTCTGCAGTGGTCCAGAATATATGCTGTTGTTGACTAATTAGTAAAGTGACAGAACCACCATTCTAGAATAGTACTGATAGTAAAACATTTTTAAAAATAGATATTTAACAATATTAGTTTTGAGTTTTTCCAATGTGAGTGACACGCAGGGCTGAGCTTTGTTTGAAATAAATACTAAAGAACTATTAGAATGTAACATTCGAACATTTCAATCACTTGGGACACCAACTGCAATTTCAAGGTAACGTAGTTATGGTTCTGAGCTGCACTGGAAATTGAAATGGCTCCATTATGTCCATCAGCCTCATCTGAAAACCGGACACAGCCTTTTAAACCATTAACCCCTTTCAAAACACTTCATCAGCGTCACCTTAGGTTTTTTTTTTTGCTTATCTGTGAAGTTCTAGGTGGGTTTTTGGGTGGTTTTTCTTTCCTTTTTTCCTTTTCTCCGAGGGTAAAAACAAGCTCTACATTCTTTGTGCTTTCAGGTGGGAATGTCACTCAGCTGCAGACTGATGAGGAGTCTTCCCTGCCTGTACGCCGCAGCACTGAGTGGACGCAGCCCCGCAACACGCGCGCGCCGGGAGAGCGCAGGGCTTTATCAGCTGCCCTGAAGACTGAGTGTTCCAACAAGAAAATGGTGCGACAGGAAACCATCACCATCCAGTTTTCCTTCCCAGACAGAAGAAGGTGGCCATTCAACCTGTGGGCTCCACTGCTTCCAGTACGGGCAGGATAAAGTGGATTAGACCTGGACGTTTCGCTACCGGCAGATACTAGCATAGAATATACAAGCCTCAACGTATATTTCACCAGGACTTTCTGCACTGCACAAATAGACAGAGACCAAACAGAACAAAAATTCTCGAGAAAAATCAAAACAAGACATTGAACTACTTGTGATCTACCACTGGATTAAAGTTTCCTTCTCCTGAAATCGTTCTGGAACAAGGTTCACTTTGGCATCTGAATTGCTGAGATGGTGTTTAGTTAATACACAAACAGAAAGGAAAACATTCTAGAAGCTGAGAAGCGAGTGCTAGCAAGGAGAGTGTAATTTAATAGTCTGAAGCTGTCCCATACACAGTCTGAGCATAACCACACTAAAGGAAAACTTGCAAACCACCAAACTGTTAGCTATCTGTACCGAATGGCACACCAAGTCCTTTTAACTACAACTCATTTTGACTAAATCCTGTCAAGGCAAAATTAGCCCATGTTATTTACAACTAAAATTACACACTACCATTTCACTCAAAGCTTTCTTGCTCAAGGACTTGCCTAGCATATTATTTGCATTTATGTATTTTTCCAAAGCGCAGTTGTCCAGAAATTGCCTTGGAACTCCACTGGCTGGAATTGGTCAGGTTTGAGAATCTATGCACAGTATTATTTTTACTATTCTGTCTTTGCATCACCCCTCAAGTCTGTCCACCTCACCAAACTAGAGCTTCCCCACAACAGGCTTTACACAGGTATAATACAATTACTCAATGAGCTATGCACTGGCTGAAGGCTCTACCCGACACAGAGAAGACACTTCCACAGAGGGGAAAATCTTAAATGGTTTAACCAATATTGGAGCCCTTCACACAACAAGAGCTTTTCAGCAGGAGATATTTTGGGCTTCTGATCAAAAGTTCACTGACTTCCATTGACTTCATCAGGCTTAGACAATCACTAAATATGATCATGGTTAATAAATTTGGTTTTGCTGAATTCTTGAAAGTGTTAAAGAATTAAATTTTCCATTTTACTCACCCAGAAGAACCAACCTAACACCAGTGTAATTTCAGGCAGCGAGCATCTCTGAAGGAGAGCAGCTAAGGGGAGGACACAACACAGTATCCCTAGCTCATTTTCTTCTTCCCCTTTTCTGCAGAGTTTGCCAACAAGTGTGCCAAACGGGTTGGATTGTTAAGGTTTTATTTCATATGGTTACTTCTTTTGGTGCCATGAGCCAGCATGATGCCATCATTCAATGTGAGACAGTCAGTCTATGGCTCATCCGTTTCCTTGTCACCAATGACTCTATAAAAAATACAAAATAAACCCCAAACCAAAACGAACAAAAAAACCCCCTTCTAAAGTACCCACTGTTCTCCTAAAAAAAGAAAGGATCCAGAGAAAGTCAGTGCAATCAACTTCCTACGTCCTCTGGTAACTCAAGGACAGGTCTATTTAATGTTTTGTGTTTCTTTTAACCCTATGAATTGTCAACAAATTAGCTGAAATCACCTAGCACAGAAAATACAAGACAATATTGTTCATGTTCACACACTTACTGAAAAGAAAGACAATTTTTGGATTCTCAGCTACTATTTTCTATCAAGCAGTCTCTACACGTCCCTCAAATACTAACTTGATGTCATCATCTCGACAGAAAGGTAGGGTTAGGAAGTGGCAATCCAAGGAATCCAACCCAAAAGTCAGATGCTCTAGCACTTGCAGTGCAGGCTGGAGACAGGAGCATTCACTGCAGTGCCCTGGCTCCTGGAGCACGGCCAGCACAGCCGTTGGCTTTCAGGAGTTTGGGTGACTGTGTCCTGCCACCCTCCGTCAGATATGCGGGAGGGGAAGCTGTGCCATGTCGAGTGTGCCCTGCAGGCGAAACTTAAGAGTCAAACTGCCTGCGTCATAATATTGTCTTCTCATATCACGATGAAATGTCATGGCACAATGCATTATGCTGACTCTGAAAATGCTTCCAGATCTTCCATTTTCTCTTGGCCAAGATTACCTACTCTGCCTGATACAATCTGCATTTGCCATATATACGTGGGGCTAATTTCAAGTTTAGAATTACAGTTATGATACATACTGATTCGCTGGATGGGGAGAAGTGTGTTTAGGCTATTTACTTGAGACTCCTCAGTGTATCTAAGCTGGTTTCAAGGTATTTTGAGGTTCAGTTTCTCATGGAGTTGATACAGTGGAGCAGGTGTTGTCAGAGCTTGAATTAGCCCACCTAAGATAGATACCTAGGAGTAAAAATACCCTTCTTAAAATACAGACGAGATACAGTACGGCAGAATTTTTCCAAGAGGTATCATCATCTTGTAGTACAGATTTTTATGGGGTTAAATGGCTTCTCCTGAACCACAGAAGCCATTACCAATACTTTAGTTCAATATAATGGAAGTGGGGGATAAGAGAGAAGGTACAGGGCAGGGCCAGTTCTGCAGGAAGGAACTTTGGTCTAGAAAAAGGCTTGGAACTAACTTTTTTTATTTACCGTTAAATTTCTTTCAGCTAAGTCCAAAAAAGCAGGGAAGGACTTCTGACTAGATAGTTTGCAAACTGTTACACAGTTCTGGAAATACGATCAAAGTAAAATTCCTACATTTTTCTGTTTATATTTCCTGTATTTCACAGTTGCACATGAACCTTCTTGTTCCATGAGTTTTCCTTCCACTGACACTCCTCAAGAGCACTGGCGGAGACCTCTAACCAGGACAATTAACTAAGCCTCCTAAAAATAAGTTCTAGACACACTCCCTGTAGTTGTAAGAACATCAAAATGTTCTCAGAACCTTCAACATGCACTTTTAAAAACAAAGATGCGGCAACTGTAAAAAATACCAATGAAAGGAAATAATTTATACAAGAGAAGTGACCTAATCGACTGGTTCTCTAGCAGGAAAAAGAGAAACTGAATAGTGTGCATTAAAGCAGAGTAGCATTAATTCTAAAACATTCACACAGTTCACTTGCTAGGATAACAGCTTGTATGAGTATGACACAGCAACCTCAAAGCGAAATACCCCGAAAGCAGCCATGGACCTTGTCCAAATTAAAAACATCTGAACATCTGTTCAGCCTGGAGAAGAGAAGGCTGAGAGGGGACCTAATATACGCTTAGAAATATCTTCAGGGTGGGTGTCAGGAGGATGGGGCCAGACTCTTTTCAGTGGTGCCCAGCAACAGGACAAGGGGTAATGGGCACAAACTGAAGCAGAGGAAGTTCCGTCTGAACATGAGGAAGAACTTCTTCCCTCTGAGGGTGACGGAGCCCTGGAACAGGCTGCCCAGGGAGGTTGTGGAGTCTCCTTCTCTGGAGATATTCAAGACTCGCCTGGACAAGGTCCTGTGCAGCCTGCTGTAGGTGACCCTGCTTCAGCAGGGGGGTTGGATTGCGTGACCCACAGAGGTCCCTTCCAACCCCTACCACTCTGTGATTCTGTGATCTGAACGATCTGAACGATTGATGAAAGAAGACAACGCTGCATCAGTTTACAATCGGTAAAGACAAATCATGCAAATAAACAGAAGTAGTTGCAAACTCTTATCTTTAGTTTATCCCCTGATAACTTGCTTATAACCCTACTCTGAAACTGCAGAAAAATGCAGTAATTATACATTAAACTTGTTTTAAAGTGGTTTTGCTCAACAGGGAAAAAGCTGCACTTCCTCTTCTAGCTTAGCAAAAAGCATACAGTCCAGTTGTTTTAACTTGAGTTGAAGTACTTACAGGCATTTATGTTATTCAAAAATATCCTATGGATACGTCCAGTGCTTTTGATTGTGGAAAAACATGGACAGAAATGGGGTGGGAGAAAAGTCACTTAAAATTATGTATTTTGTGGTTTCTTCACAACTTGAAAATAAAATCCACTCAAAAAGGCAACATCCAAGGTAAAAATCCATTTCTTGTCACATCAACTGGTCAGAAAAAGTTAAGATTTTGGAAATTCTAAGGTAAGATTTTGAAGAAAATCACAAAGAAATATTACCTTTACTAGTGTGCATTATGTGAGGTGAGCTGTTTTTTTTTTTTTTATAATACTAACATTATAGTTATTGGTGAAGAAAAGACAAACTAAGCATGGTCTCTGCCTCAAATAGTTTATAATATAACACCTTTTAGAAAAAGAGTGTAAATGTTGGGCTCTGCCTTTCCAGTCCTCCACAGCAAAAGCAGAAACAGGCATCAGTTTACATTCGGTTCTCACAGGAACATAAACACTTGCACATGTGTACACACGCCGAGAAACACACAGTCCTAATCTTAGCTCTGTTGACTTTGTTTGTGACAGCCCACCAATGCCACATCAACGTGCTTATCTCCTGTGTTTTTCTGAAAGCGCTGAAAAACGTCATCTCTCATGGCCTAGATGGAATCAGAAAAATCTAGACACAAGACTACTGACAAGCAGTCCACCTGGAGAGGAGAGAAACACTCATCTGTGCCATCCAGGACACCCCTCAACAATTGATAAAGAAAGTTTTGTTCAAAGGTACCAAAACAGCCACTCTATCAGGGAAGGCACAAAACCACCTCTTTCCTCACGTTGGTACCAGCGAAAACAGGTGCAGCCATTTGAACGCACTTACTTTGTGGTATGACTATTAAAGAGAGTTGGCCATAGCTAGCAGGACACCAAATTTTTTGCTTGTTTACTTTTGGGGAAGTTTTATCAATTTACGCAATGCATTTATCATTACAGCTTTGAAGGCAAATCAGTATTATTTCAGCTTAGCTTCTAGTCCTTCCTAGACAAGAAACTAAACTGAAATTGTTACTCTTCCACCAAAATAAGAACAACCACACAGCGGGTCATGGCAATATACTGATAATTTAAAATTTGTGCTTTTGGTTTTATGAATACAAGAACTTCAGCAGCATAGCTTACTACATATTGGGGTTAGAGATCCATGAGAACAGTCAAGCACTGCATTTAATATCTCATCTACCAGAAATAGGTGCTTCATTAAGAGCCTAGCAATATTCTACACTATATTGACATTGCAATGCACTTTACGTAGTCATGTGCTGTTGATATCAAATTTTCACTATAATTTTTGCTATTACTGTTACTTTTCTTGCTTGCCTTGGAAATGCTTGTTCATGCTCGTCAAATCTAGTTAATGGATGTTAATGAGCTATTTCAATAATACAAGTGGAAATATCAGAAAAGAAGTAAGAAGAAAGGGAAAATAAGATACAGAACTGAAAGACGAAAACTGAAAGAAAAGAGGAATAAATAACCAGAGCCTATTTTTCCTCACGTTCTGCATTTTTTCTGTCAATGGTGGAAAAAAAAGCAATGGAGCAATCTTTCCTCTCCTCTCAAAAACCAGACTTCAGTTATACAAGGAAGAAACCAACGGATAGACAAACTCTCTCACAAGTATGACAGGTCCCTTGAGTTCTGGGCTGCTAAAGGGCCTCCTTGGTCCCTCAGGACAGGGACAGGTACAGCAGCACGAATATTTGTGTGCCTGCAGACTCCTCCTCAGCCAGGCCAGAGCATTCCACAGCCCCCACCCTTCGTCTGTGTGCTCTATCTTCTGAGATGATAGCATATGTAGATATCTCTTACACCTTTGGATTGTCAAACATAAATCAGTTGGCCAAAACTACTAAATGCAAAGTCAAAGAAATTTAAATATTGACTCAAGTTGCAAAATTCAGATTTTGAATACCCCTAAATTTAGATGTGTAGGGTCAAGAGTTTAGGTTCAGCCCCTCACCCAAGGGGAAGCCAGCTGAAAAATGTGCTTACCTGTTAACTCCCAGAATCACCAGTGTGAACTGACACGGTTTTACTGCATATAGATAAGATTAATGGAACCGTTCAAGTTACACAAAACCCTCAAACGTTTGGAAGTACCTTTTAATGTGAGTAAGCAAAGTAGAAACACATTTTGTACGCTGAAGACACCAGGCTCTGACTCAGTCTCACTTACTTCAATTTTCTATACATATAAATACACATAAATAACTTCATTGATGTCACTGGAATTACCTATCTTTTACAACGGTGTCATGCCAAAGCAGATTCAAGCTATGTGTCTGCAAGGAAAGGAACTTGAAAAAGAGAAAAAAGAAAAATATGTGTAAATCAGCCCTTGCAGCATGAAGCTAACCACCACCTAACTTTAAGAAATGCCATACCTTTAATAGTATTTGGCACCAAGGAGATGGTGACAGCAGAAGCCACGAGTCAAACGTCAGTTCTGGTGGGGATGAAATGCAGAGATGGAAGGAGTAAGGAAGCAACCATCCACCTCAGGAACCATAAGCATGTCTGGCTTCAAAGTTCAGTTGTTTTTCAGACAACCAGGGGCATCCCGCAAAGCAGAAACTAAACCTATATCAATAAATCCTTGTAAGCAAGAACATTTGGCAATACATCTTCCAGCAGGGCTTGATGCAGGGTTAAACAGTGAAGTATCACATACACTATCAATGACCAAATGGAACTGCATCAGAGTCTGAACTCTTTAATCACCTTAAAACAAAATGCTTGGATTTTGGGTAGAAAAAGGTTTCCATCACAGTGTCTCTTTTCTTTATTTGAATTTTCAATCACTTCAGCTTATTCTT